>NW_027361726.1:14715000-17115000 GCF_039654945.1 Dendrobates tinctorius | reverse complement strand
ATAATACTGCCCCTATGTACAAGAAGATATCTGCTATAATACTGTCCCTATGTATAAGAATATGACTACTATAATACTGCCCCTATGTACAAGAATATAACTACTATAATACTGTCCCTATGTATAAGAATATAACTACTATAATACTACCCCCTATGTACAAGAATATAACTACTATAATACTGCCCCTATGTACAAGAATATATCTACTATAATACTGCCCCCTATGTACAAGAATATAACTGCTATAATACTGTCCCTATGTATAAGAATATAACTACTATAATACTGCCCCTATGTACAAGAATATAACTGCTATAATACTGTCCCTATGTATAAGAATATAACTACTATAATACTGCCCCCTATGTACAAGAATATAACTACTATAATACTGCCACTATGTACAAGAATATAACTACTATAATACTGCCACTATGTACAAGAATATAACTACTATAATACTGCCCCCTATGTACAAGAATATAACTACTATAATACTGCCCCTATGTATAAGAATATAACTGCTATAATACTGTCCCTATGTATAAGAATATAACTACTATAATACTGCCCCCTATGTACAAGAATATAACTACTATAATGCTGCCCCTGTGTACAAGAATATAACTACTATAATGCTGCCCCTGTGTACAAGAATATAACTGCTATAATACTGTTAGGAAGTATGATGTAAGCATAGATCTGCAGGGACAGCTCAGGGTTTCGGTACTTTTCCCCCAGATTATTATTTGCAGCGCATACAGCAGTGTTTGGTGTGTATTCAGTTTCCAGTAGAACGGGTTGTGTATATTTTAGGCTCCTGGTGTTTATATTGTGCTGTATAATCCTTTACTATTTTGCTGAGCGATCTGAATAAATCAAGCGCTGGAGGGGAAGATAAACTCTGCAGATGAGATCATCCTGAACCATCTGAATCATTATTATCTAAGTTCATTTCTAGATGCATGTGTCGTCTTTACTTCCCTGAATCAGTTTGGAGCGTGGGAACGATAGATAATAATATATGATTCTTAGCAGGATCGGCCAATGCTCCAGCCCACACTGACCACCAGGGACCGTGTATTAATTATCTTAGTGGTCTTAATTAGTGATGAGTGCTCAGATAAATTGGTCTTTAATATTCATAGGCTTTTCAATTGACCAAATGGACCTTTTGGGGTCCTTAAGCTCTTTGGTCCTGGTGCGCCTGCAACCCCTTTTATAGTTATGTGCCCTCTCATTCATGACCAAAGACCATACATTACATACCACTGACCACCAGGGACCATACTTAAACTGCATAGCACAAGTCACAGGGACCTTTCAGGACTCCAGGATCACCTGCAGAAAACACCATTAGGCTGTGTGCACACGCTGCGGATTATGTGCGGATTCATCCGCGCGGATTTTGTAAAATCCGCAGGTGAAACAGCAGGTCAAAAGACCTGCGGTTTTACCTGCGGATTGCTCTGCGGTTTTGCCCTGCGGTTTTTCATCTCCTCAATGGAGGAGATGGCAAACCGCAGGAGAATCCGCAGAAAGAATTGACATGTCAATTCTTTCTGCGGATTGAAAACCGCAGATAATCCGCGCGGAAAATTCCGCACCGTCTGCACTGCGTTTTTTGATTCCCATAGGGAATCATTGTACTGTACACCGCAGCAGAAACTGCTGCGGGTCCGCAGCGGCCAAAACCGCTGCGGAACCGCAGCAAAATCCGCAGCGTGTGCACACAGCCTTAGGCCATGGAGCAGCAGAGAAGACTCCAATATCCAATGAAGTGCTGCCATCTAGTGGTGAAACTATATATTGCACACAGTGGTCCCAGCACAGGAATCTTTGTTTGTCTCTTCTCTAATGTTATTTCTATTCCTAGTATCCTCCAACTCTCATCATCTTCTAGATTTCCAACCTCCATCCATTCTAAGAATCTAAAGCAGCATTTTCACGTCTTAAAGAGGTTTTCCACTGTATATAAAAAGAACCTAAATGTATTTAAAAATGAAAAGTTCTCTAACTTTCTAAACATAATTGTGACTAGATGTGCTGTCAGTGAATGAGAATGCTTTGTTGTGTTCGCCATTCTTCTAGGTCACAGGTGGAGATTATGGGCCGTCCATAGGTAGGGGCCCGACGGTGACTGCAGCCCTGGCACTGCAGAGGTGAAGGTCGGCCTGTGGTCGGTGGCTCCGCACATGTGTGCCGGATTTGGTCCCGGACATTTGCGCTCCATCCCGCTAGTATTGTCACCTTTTACAGGATTGTGCCGGGGGTCCTGTAAAAGTTTTAGTGCGGGCGTGATGACTTCCCCTGGTGCGGCTCCTCTACGCAGGCTTTACGTCTGCTCGCAGTCCTCTCCTTCCTGTTCATTGTAGATGTCGGATTTGTCGTTCCCTGCGCCTCCCAGGTGACGCGTCGCCCGCTTTATGGGCGTGAGTGCCGCCTCGCTCCGGCTCTTTTGGTCTTGATGTTTACTTTTCTCGGGGACTAAGCCCCCCGCTTGTCCCCTTCCCAACAGATTGGTGCAGCCTTTTATTGGCCGCTGGGAGCCCCCACTGTTTGTTCTCAGACTTTTATTGGATTTCCTATAAATTTGGGGGCTCCCGGGAGGTTCCCGATGTGTTTTTCCAGCCTGTTTTATTGCTCTGCTGCCTCGCTCGCTATGGATATGCTAAGAGGTTAATGTTTCATTTTCCTTGGGCAATCTGGTGCTGCTTAGGAAACTCCTCGGGGTCGCTGACGTCTTTATTTGGCCTAGATGAGTCTTTTTCATCAGATTGCGGATGGTATCGATGAGACCAAGGTGTTGCCAGATTATCAGATATTCCATATTATTACACTACGGGCTCGTGCACACAGCCGGATCTCCAGGCGCCTTAAGGGCATGTCACACTAAGAGATATCGCTAGCAATATCGCTATAACTTGTGACGTTATAGCGATATTGCTAGTGATATCTCTGTGTGTGATACTTACCCCCGACCGCTCCCCCGCTGGTTATCGCTGATCGTGCGAGAACGTTCAGGACTGTTTCTCGTCGTCAGCTTCCTGCGGCGCTTCCTGTGGAGAGACGAGCGACGCGTGGAGCCGGGCGGGAGGACGCAGGATCGCCTGGTGTGACAGGTAAGTAGCGACCCCCGTCCCCAGCGATGTCGCTGGTGAGATCTGCCTATGTGGCTGCTCACTAGCGATGTACCAGCAATCCTGACCGCGGCATATCGCTGGTCGGGATCGCTGGTACATCGCTAAGTGTGACAGTACCTTTATAGAACGGGCAGCGCTCGGCCCAGTGTTGTGCTATGGGCGGTGCAGATGAGCGATTTTAGTTTCCACTGACTAATTTGTGGAAAAACGTGAAAAAAAATGTCAGTGAGCATTAGGGTCTCCGGTAAATCGGAGGCGACTCACCCACTCCTGTCCATGGGGGCGAGAGCAAAAATCTGAGGCAATATGGAGCCGCAGTAAAGAAGCGTTACGACACATTGCAACACTGTTACGGCTTTTACGGAAACACTGCCATTCTGTAACGGGAAACTAAATAGTTAATAAGCGCTGCAGTAAAAAACACATTGTACAGGGATCATGGCGAGTGGGAAAAAATCTGCTCACTTTTCTGGATGAGACGCTGACTGATGTTTGATACGGTGGTGTGAACCTTCCCAATCACTGAGACCAGCAAGTGCCGGATTCTCAGATGTGGTTATTACACGATTAGTGGGATCAGGGTGATGCCGGATTATCAGATATTCTGGATTATTACACAATTAGTGGGATCAGGGTGGTGCCGGATTATCAGATATTCTGGATTATTACGCAATTAGTGGGATCAGGGTGGTGCCGGATTATCAGGTATCCTAGGTTATTACACTATTAGTGGGATCAGGGTGGTGCCGGATTATCAGATATTCTGGATTATTACACAATTAGTGGGATCAGGGTGGTGCCGAATGATCAGATATCCTAGGTTATTATATTATTAGTGGGATCAGGGTGGTGCCGGATTCTCAGATGTGGTTATTACACAATTAGTGGGATCAGGGTGGTGCCGGATTATCAGATTTCCTAAGTTATTACACAATTAGTGGGATCAGGGTGGTGCCGGATTATCAGATATTCTGGATTATTACACAATTAGTGGGATCAGGGTGGTGCCGGATTATCAGGTATCCTAGGTTCTTACACTATTAGTGGGATCAGGGTGGTGCCGTTTTATCAGATATTCTGGAATATTACACAATTAGTGGGATCAGGGTGGTGCCAGATTATCAGATATTCTGGATTATTACACAATTAGTGGGATCAGGGTGGTGCCGGATTATCAGATATCCTAGGTTATTACACAATTAGTGGGATCAGGGTGGTGCCGGATTATCAGATATTCTGGATTATTACACAATTAGTGGGATCAGGGTGGTGCCGGATTATCAGGTATCCTAGGTTATTACACTATTAGTGGGATCAGGGTGGTGCCGGATTATCAGATATTCTGGATTATTACACTATTAGTGGGATCAGGGTGGTGCCAGATTATCAGATATTCTGGATTATTACACAATTAATGGGATCAGGGTGGTGCCGAATGATCAGATATCCTAGGTTATTATATTAGTGGGATCAGGGTGGTGCCGTTTTATCAGATATTCTGGAATATTACACAATTAGTGGGATCAGGGTGGTGCCAGATTATCAGATATTCTGGATTATTACACAATTAGTGGGATCAGAGTAGTGCCGGATTATCAGATATCCTAGGTTATTACACAATTAGTGGGATCAGGGTGGTGCCGGATTATCAGATATTCTGGATTATTACACAATTAGTGGGATCAGAGTGGTGCCGGATTATCAGATATCCTAGGTTATTACACAATTAGTGGGATCAGGGTGGTGCCGGATTATCAGATATTCTGGATTATTACACAATTAGTGGGATCAGGGTGGTGTCGGATTATCTGATATTGGGGATTATTAACACAATTAGTGGGACCAAGGTGGTGCCGGATTATCAGGTATTTTGGATTTTAACAATTATTGGGACCAGGGTGGTGCTGGATTATCAGATATTCTGGATTATTACACTATTAGTGGGACCACGGTAGTGCCGGATTATCAGATATTCTGGATTACTCAGCTGTTGTTAATGCTGGATGATCAGTCTTTCTGGATTATCACATGTTAATGAGAATGTTTCTGCTTGGAGGGATTGTCCATCTTCGTGTATATTATTATTTTTCCTTAATACAAGTGCTTGGAGCTAAAAATCATTTTTACGCTTAGATTTTATTACAAATGTTGCGCTCTTGGAGTTTTCCAGACTTTGTTTCTCGGCACAAGATGTGGTTAGTGCTGATGAATCTGCAGAGAACAACTCAGAAAAAGACGGATAAGAGAGATATAAACGCTCCTGTCAGAGCTCACTGTCAGACTCCCAGTTAACTCATTCTGCAGCAACTGCAAAAAAAATGATTGCATTTTCTAGTTCAATAAAAATGTGTTTAAGTAGAAAAGCAAATGAGAACTGTGTGGAAATATGACGACCCCGACCCTGGCAGATCTGACCTGTGTGTTCCATCCACGGTGAGCTCTGTGGCTCCCCCTGCTGGTCACATCTTGCACGGTGCGGGGTTATAATGGCTCATGTCAATATTCATATATGCACATGCCGCAGGGCAGAAAGTGTCAATGTAGCAGAGCGGAGTTTGTCCTTTGGAGAGCTGTCCCTTACATAGGACTGCAGGTTGGAATCAGTTCAGCTCTGCTACATGAGATCTATGTGTACAATACACATCTATAAGTCAAGTGCAATAAATGAGGACTTTTCTGATTTGGGGGTCACAGGTGGCCCCTCACGGCCTTTTATGGTTTGGGAAAGTGCACATTCCTTCCACATATTCATGAGGCAGATTGCAGATACCCATCCATCCGTGTATCGCCATATTGAATTAGCGCCGGAGACTGATTATTGGATTATTTTTACAATTCTCTTCTGTTTACTAAAATAATATCACGAGTCCCTGGTCAGAATTAAGACGCTGTCTCTTTAAATAAATACAGGTGTGTGATGGGGGGGCCGTGGAGGGGCAGGCGTGGGATCATGGACCATTATCCTGCTTTCCATGGACCTTTTCAATGCACTCATATCTGTCTTTACATTTGCCCTTCCGGAGTCCGGGAAAGCTGGGTGACTTTTTGTATAGATGCTACGACAGCCATAATAGTTTGTACAGACCTTGCTAGGGTGAGGGTACAACTTAAGGCCATCTGCTTTTGGGCTGCAAACATAAAATCCTAATATCTGGATCTGGGAAAGCTGGGTGACAACTATGATTGTCTTTAAGAGACAGTAACCCAATAATGCCTCTCATTCAGGAGGCTGGTCAATTTGCTGATAATTGCTATCGGGGCTCATTGGCTGTTATCCAATTTCACAGAAACATATAATTGGGATGTATTTTAGCGGAGGGCAGGAATTTGAGGCGTGTTTGGTTTGGGGTTGAGGTTAGTGAACCTGGGCTTATATGTGAGACCTGAACATTGATTTCTGCTGCTTGTGGGTCTGCGACACCTGACAGGAGGGTGGCCGCACAGAGGCACCACTCACCCTGCTGTATGGATAGTCTCAAGATAGATTAGTCATTCAGGATCCTAGGAAATCTGGGTGATAAATAGAATGGCCAGTTATTGCATTTGCAATTATTGTCACTCTGCTTTCACAACCAACCTGCTAAGTATAGGGGATGGTAGTATCCATGCATATTAGGTCAGTATTGCCATTCAGGAGTCTAAGAAAGCTGGGTAACGACAATGATGGCCACTACTTTTGCTAAATAGATACCTCCTTCCCCAGCAAATCTGCCTAGTATGCAGTTATATGGGAGCATGGGATTATTGTGCTACAGCGTATCTAGATAGGTTTGCCACTCAGGAGTTTAGAAAAGCTGGGTGAAAACTAATCTGACCACAGTTATTGCATATGTAAATGTCACATCTTTCCCAGAAAATCAACCTGGTTACATACAGTGGGGAATAAAAGTATTTAGTCAGCCACCAACTGTGCAAGTTCTGCCACTTAAAAAGATGAGAGAAGCCTGTAATTGACATCATAGGTAGACCACAACTATGAGAGTCAAAATGAGAAAACAAATCCAGAAAATCACCTTGTCTGATTTGGCAAGATTTATTTTGCAAATTATGGTGGAAAATAAGTATTTGGTCATAAACAAAAGTTCATCTCAATATTTTGTTATATATTCTTTTGTTGGCAATGACAGAGGTCAAATGTTTTTTGTAAGTCTTCACAAGGTTGGCACACACTGTTATGTTGGCCCATTCCTCCATGCAGATCTCCTCTAGAGCAGTGATGCTTTGGGCCTGCCACTGGGCAACATGGACATTCAAATCCCTTCAAAGGTTTTCTATGGGGTTGAGATCTGCAGACTGGCTAGGCCACTCCAGGACCTTCATATGCTTCTTATGAAGCCACTCCTTCGTTGCCCTGGCGGTGTGCTTGGGATCATTATCATTCTGAAAGACCCATCCACGTTTCATCTTCAGTGCCCTAGCTGATGGAAGGAGGTTTGCACTCAAAATCTCATGATACATGGCCCCATTAATTCGTTCATGTACATCAATCAGTTTTCCTGGTCCCTTTGCAGAGAAACAGCCCCAAAGCATGATGTTGCCACCCCCATGCTTCACAGTAGGAATGGTGTTCTTTGGATGCAACTCTGCATTCTGTCTCGTCCAAACACAATGAATTTTGTTTCTACCAAACAGTTCTACTTTGGTTTCATCAGACCATATGACATTCTCCCAATACTTTTCTGGATAATCCAAATGCTCTCTAGCAAACTTCAGATGGCCCAGACATGCACTGGCTCAAGCAGGGGGACACGTCTGGCACTGCAGGATCTGAGTCCCTGGCGGCATAGTGTGTTACTCAGGGGTGGACACAGACTGTAGTGGGCCCCTGTGCAAAAATTTTTTTTGGGTCCCCTCAACCCTTCATAGGGCAACAAAGTTATTTGTTATTTGTTGTTATCTATTATTGAGGCTATGCAGGGATGGATATAATATCTGTATAGAACATAATGTAACCCCCCCCATAGAATATAATGCAGTCCTCCCATATAGTATAACGTAGCCCCTCCATAGAATACAATATAGCCCTCTTCATATAGTATAATGCAGCCCCCATAGAATAAAATATAATACAGCCCCCCTACAGAATATAATGTAGCCCCAAATAGAAGATAATACAGCCCACCTCCCCATAGAATATAATGTAGCCCCCATATTATTTAACACAGCCTCCCCTTATAGAATATAATGTAAAATGTACCCCCCCATGGTATATAACACAGCCGCATAGTATATAGCCCAGCACCACATGGTATATAGCCCAGCCCACCATGGTATATAGCCCCCCATGGTATAATACAGCCCAGCATGGTATATAGCCCCCACAGAATGGTATAATACAGCCCAGCATGGTATATAGCCCCCCAGCATGGTATAATACAGCCCAGCATTGTATATAGCCCAGCATCATATATAGCCCCCCCCCCAGCATGGTATAAAGCCTCCTCCAGCATGGAATATAGCCTCCCCCAGCATGGTATGATACAGCCCAGCATGGCATATAGCCCCCCCAGCATGGTATAATACAGCCCAGCATGGTATATAGCCCCCACAGCATGGTATAATACAGCCCAGCATGGTATATAGCCCCCCAGCATGGTATAATACAGCCCAGCATTGTATATAGCCCAGCATGGTATATAGCCCCCCCCAAGCATGGTATAAAGCCTCCTCCAGCATGGAATATAGCCTCCCCCAGCATGGTATGATACAGCCCAGCATGGTATAATACAGCCCAGCATGGTATATAGCCCCCCAGCATGGTATAATACAGCCCAGCACGGTATAATACAGCCCAGCATGGTATATAGCCCCCCCAGCATGGTATACAGCCCCCCATCATGGTACATAGCCCCCCCCAGAATGGTATGATACAGCCCAGCATGGTATATAGCCCCTCCAGCATGGTATAATACAGCCCAGCATGGTATAATACAGCCCAGCATGGTATATAGCCCAGCATGGTATATAGCCCCCCCCCAGAATGGTGTAATACAGCCCAGCATGGTATATAGCCCCCAAGCATGGTATAATACAGCCCAGCATGGTATATAGCCACCCCCCAGAATGGTGTAATACAGCCCAGCATGGTATAATAGAGCCAGGCATGGTATATAGCCCCCCAGCATGGTATATAGCCGCCCCCCAGCATGGTATATAGCCGCCCCACAGCATGGTATATAGCCCCCCCCCAGAATGGTGTAATACAGCCCAGCATGGTATAATACAGCCCAGCATGGTATATAGCCCCCCCTCAGAATGGTGTAATACAGCCCAGCATGGTATATAGCCCCACAGCATGGTATAATACAGCCCAGCATGGTATATAGCCACCCCCCAGAATGGTGTAATACAGCCCAGCATGGTGTAATACAGCCCGGCATGGTATATAGCCCCCCAGCATGGTATATAGCCCCCCCCCCCAGAATGGTGTAATACAGCCCAGCATGGTATAATACAGCCCAGCATGGTATTTAGCCCCCCAGCATGGTATATAGCCCCCCTCCAGAATGGTGTAATACAGCCCAGCATGGTGTAATACAGCCCAGCATGGTATATAGCCCCCCAGCATGGTATATAGCCCCCCCCCAGAATGGTGTAATACAGCCCAGCATGGTATATAGCCCCCCAGCATGGTATATAGCCCCCCCCCAGAATGGTGTAATACAGCCCAGCATGGTATATAGCCCCCCAGCATGGTATAATACAGCCCAGCATGGTATATAGCCCCCCCAGAATGGTGTAATACAGCCCAGCATGGTATATAGCCCCCCAGCATGGTATATAGCCCCCCCAGCATGGTATGATACAGCCCAGCATGGTATATAGCCCCCCCAGCATGGTATATAGCCCCCCAGCATGGTATAATACGGCCCAGCATGGTATAATACAGCCCAGCATGGTATATAGCCCCCCCAGCATGGTATAATACAGCCCAGCATGGTATATAGCCCCCCCAGCATGGTATATAGCCCCCCAGCATGGTATATAGCCCCCCCAGCATGGTATAATACAGTCCAGCATGGTATATAGCCCCCAGCATGGTATGATACAGCCCAGCATGGTATATAGCCCCCCAGCATGGTATGATACAGCCGAGCACGGTTTATAGCCCCCCCAGCATGGTATGATACAGCCCAGCATGGTATATAGCCCCCCCAGCATGGTATGATACAGGCCAGCATGGTATATAGCCCCCCCAGCATGGTATGATACAGCCCAGCATGGTATATAGCCCCCCCAGCATGGTATATAGCCCCACCAGCATGGTATGATACAGCCCAGCATGGTATATAGCCCCCCAGCATGGTATAATACAGCCCAGCATGGTATATAGCCCCCCCAGCATGGTATGATACAGCCCAGCATGGTATAATACAGCCCAGCATGGTATAATACAGCCCAGCATGGTATATAGCCCCCCCAGCATGGTATAATACAGCCCAGCATGGTATATAGCCCCCCCAGCATGGTATGATACAGCCCAGCATGGTATATAGCCCCCCCAGCATGGTATGATACAGCCCAGCATGGTATAATACAGCCCAGCATGGTATATAGCCCCCCCAGCATGGTATGATACAGCCCAGCATGGTATAAATCCCCCCCAGCATGGTATAATACAGTCCAGCATGGTATATAGCCCCCCCCAGCATGGTATGATACAGCCCAGCATGGTATAATACAGCCCAGCATGGTATATAGCCCCCTCAGCATGGTATAATACAGCCCAGCATGGTATATAGCCCCCCCAGCAAGGTATGATACAGCCCAGCATGGTATATAGCCCCCAGCATGGTATATAGCCCCCCCAGCATGGTATGATACAGCCCAGCATGGTATATAGCCCCCCAGCATGGTATGATACAGCCCAGCATGGTATATAGCCCCACCAGCATGGTATGATACAGCCCAGCATGGTATATAGCTCCCCCCAGAATGGTGTAATACAGCCCAGCATGGTATAATACAGCCCAGCATGGTATAATACAGCCCAGCATGGTATATAGCCTCCCCAGCATGGTATATAGCCTCCCCCAGAATGGTGTAATACAGCCCAGCATGGTGTAATACAGCCCAGCATGGTATATAGCCCCCCAGCATGGTATGATACAGCCCAGCATGGTATATAGCCCCCTCAGCATGGTATAATACGGCCCAGCATGGTATATAGCCCCCCAGCATGGTGTAATACAGCCCAGCATGGTATATAGCCCCCCCAGCATGGTATATAGCCCCCCAGCATGGTATATAGCCCCCCCCAGCATGGTATAATACAGTCCAGCATGGTATATAGCCCCCCCAGCATGGTATAATACAGTCCAGCATGGTATATAGCCCCCCCAGCATGGTATAATACAGTCCAGCATGATATATAACCCCCCCCAGCATGGTATGATACAGCCGAGCACGGTATATAGCCCCCCAGCATGGTATAATACAGTCCAGCATGGTATATAGCCCCCCCAGCATGGTATAGTACAGTCCAGCATGGTATATAGCCCCCCAGCATGGTATAGTACAGTCCAGCATGGTATATAGCCCCCCCAGCATGGTATAGTACAGTCCAGCATGGTATATAGCCCCCCCAGCATGGTATAGTACAGTCCAGCATGGTATATAGCCCCCCCCAGCATGGTATATAGCCCAGTCCAGCATGGTATATAGCCCCCCCCGCATGGTATATAGCCCCCAGCATGGTATGATACAGCCCAGCATGGTATATAGCCCCCCAGCATGGTATGATACAGCCGAGCACGGTATATAGCCCCCCCAGCATGGTATGATACAGACCAGCATGGTATATAGCCCCCCCAGCATGGTATGATACAGGCCAGCATGGTATATAGCCCCCAGCATGGTATATAGCCCCCCCAGCATGGTATGATACAGCCCAGCATGGTATATAGCCCCCCCAGCATGGTATGATACAGCCCAGCATGGTATATAGCCCCACCAGCATGGTATGATACAGCCCAGCATGGTATATAGCCCCCCAGCATGGTATATAGCCCCCCCAGCATGGTATAATACAGCCCAGCATGGTATATAGCCCCCCCAGCATGGTATAATACAGCCCAGCATGGTATATAGCCCCCCCAGCATGGTATATAGCCCCCCCAGCATGGTATAATACAGCCCAGCATGGTATATAGCCCCCCCAGCATGGTATAATACAGCCCAGCATGGTATATAGCCCCCCCAGCATGGTATAATACAGCCCAGCATGGTATATAGCCCCCCCAGCATGGTATATAGCCCCCCAGCATGGTATATAGCCCCCCCAGCATGGTATAATACAGTCCAGCATGGTATATAGCCCCCAGCATGGTATGATACAGCCCAGCATGGTATATAGCCCCCCAGCATGGTATGATACAGCCGAGCACGGTTTATAGCCCCCCCAGCATGGTATGATACAGCCCAGCATGGTATATAGCCCCCCCAGCATGGTATGATACAGGCCAGCATGGTATATAGCCCCCCCAGCATGGTATGATACAGCCCAGCATGGTATATAGCCCCCCCAGCATGGTATGATACAGCCCAGCATGGTATATAGCCCCCCCAGCATGGTATATAGCCCCACCAGCATGGTATGATACAGCCCAGCATGGTATATAGCCCCCCAGCATGGTATAATACAGCCCAGCATGGTATATAGCCCCCCCAGCATGGTATGATACAGCCCAGCATGGTATAATACAGCCCAGCATGGTATAATACAGCCCAGCATGGTATATAGCCCCCCCAGCATGGTATAATACAGCCCAGCATGGTATATAGCCCCCCCAGCATGGTATGATACAGCCCAGCATGGTATATAGCCCCCCCAGCATGGTATGATACAGCCCAGCATGGTATAATACAGCCCAGCATGGTATATAGCCCCCCCAGCATGGTATGATACAGCCCAGCATGGTATAAATCCCCCCCAGCATGGTATAATACAGTCCAGCATGGTATATAGCCCCCCCCAGCATGGTATGATACAGCCCAGCATGGTATAATACAGCCCAGCATGGTATATAGCCCCCTCAGCATGGTATAATACAGCCCAGCATGGTATATAGCCCCCCCAGCAAGGTATGATACAGCCCAGCATGGTATATAGCCCCCAGCATGGTATATAGCCCCCCCAGCATGGTATGATACAGCCCAGCATGGTATATAGCCCCCCAGCATGGTATGATACAGCCCAGCATGGTATATAGCCCCACCAGCATGGTATGATACAGCCCAGCATGGTATATAGCCCCCCCAGCATGGTATATAGCTCCCCCCAGAATGGTGTAATACAGCCCAGCATGGTATAATACAGCCCAGCATGGTATAATACAGCCCAGCATGGTATATAGCCTCCCCAGCATGGTATATAGCCTCCCCCAGAATGGTGTAATACAGCCCAGCATGGTGTAATACAGCCCAGCATGGTATATAGCCCCCCAGCATGGTATGATACAGCCCAGCATGGTATATAGCCCCCTCAGCATGGTATAATACGGCCCAGCATGGTATATAGCCCCCCAGCATGGTGTAATACAGCCCAGCATGGTATATAGCCCCCCCAGCATGGTATATAGCCCCCCAGCATGGTATATAGCCCCCCCCAGCATGGTATAATACAGTCCAGCATGGTATATAGCCCCCCCAGCATGGTATAATACAGTCCAGCATGGTATATAGCCCCCCCAGCATGGTATAATACAGTCCAGCATGATATATAACCCCCCCAGCATGGTATGATACAGCCGAGCACGGTATATAGCCCCCCAGCATGGTATAATACAGTCCAGCATGGTATATAGCCCCCCCAGCATGGTATAGTACAGTCCAGCATGGTATATAGCCCCCCAGCATGGTATAGTACAGTCCAGCATGGTATATAGCCCCCCCAGCATGGTATAGTACAGTCCAGCATGGTATATAGCCCCCCCAGCATGGTATAGTACAGTCCAGCATGGTATATAGCCCCCCCCAGCATGGTATATAGCCCAGTCCAGCATGGTATATAGCCCCCCCCGCATGGTATATAGCCCCCAGCATGGTATGATACAGCCCAGCATGGTATATAGCCCCCCAGCATGGTATGATACAGCCGAGCACGGTATATAGCCCCCCCAGCATGGTATGATACAGCCCAGCATGGTATATAGCCCCCCCAGCATGGTATGATACAGGCCAGCATGGTATATAGCCCCCAGCATGGTATATAGCCCCCCCAGCATGGTATGATACAGCCCAGCATGGTATATAGCCCCCCCAGCATGGTATGATACAGCCCAGCATGGTATATAGCCCCACCAGCATGGTATGATACAGCCCAGCATGGTATATAGCCCCCCAGCATGGTATATAGCCCCCCCAGCATGGTATAATACAGCCCAGCATGGTATATAGCCCCCCCAGCATGGTATATAGCCCCCCCAGCATGGTATAATACAGCCCAGCATGGTATATAGCCCCCCCAGCATGGTATAATACAGCCCAGCATGGTATATAGCCCCCCCAGCATGGTATAATACAGCCCAGCATGGTATATAGCCCCCCCAGCATGGTATAATACAGCCCAGCATGGTATATAGCCCCCCCAGCATGGTATAATACAGCCCAGCATGGTATATAGCCCCCCCAGCATGGTATGATACAGCCCAGCATGGTATATAGCCCCCCCAGCATGGTATATAGCCCCCCCAGCATGGTATGATACAGCCCAGCATGGTATATAGCCCCCCCAGCATGGTATGATACAGCCCAGCATGGTATATAGCCCCCCAGCATGGTATGATACAGCCCAGCATGGTATGATACAGCCCAGCATGGTATATAGCCCCACCAGCATGGTATATAGCCCCCCCCAGAATGGTGTAATACAGCCCAGCATGGTATAATACAGCCCAGCATGGTTTAATACAGCCCAGCATGGTATATAGCCTCCCCAGCATGGTATATAGCCTCCCCCAGAATGGTGTAATACAGCCCAGCATGGTGTAATACAGCCCAGCATGGTATATAGCCCCCCAGCATGGTATAATACGGCCCAGCATGGTATATAGCCCCCCAGCATGGTGTAATACAGCCCAGCATGGTATATAGCCCCCCAGCATGGTATATAGCCCCCCAGCATGGTATATAGCCCCCCCAGCATGGTATAATACAGTTCAGCATGGTATATAGCCCCCCCAGCAAGGTATGATACAGCCCAGCATGGTATATAGCCCCCAGCATGGTATATAGCCCCCCCAGCATGGTATGATACAGCCCAGCATGGTATATAGCCCCCCAGCATGGTATGATACAGCCCAGCATGGTATATAGCCCCACCAGCATGGTATGATACAGCCCAGCATGGTATAATACAGCCCAGCATGGTATATAGCCCCCTCAGCATGGTATAATACAGCCCAGCATGGTATATAGCCCCCCCAGCAAGGTATGATACAGCCCAGCATGGTATATAGCCCCTAGCATGGTATATAGCCCCCCCAGCATGGTATGATACAGCCCAGCATGGTATATAGCCCCACCAGCATGGTATGATACAGCCCAGCATGGTATATAGCCCCCCCAGCATGGTATATAGCTCCCCCCAGAATGGTGTAATACAGCCCAGCATGGTATAATACAGCCCAGCATGGTATAATACAGCCCAGCATGGTATATAGCCTCCCCAGCATGGTATATAGCCTCCCCCAGAATGGTGTAATACAGCCCAGCATGGTGTAATACAGCCCAGCATGGTATATAGCCCCCCAGCATGGTATGATACAGCCCAGCATGGTATATAGCCCCCTCAGCATGGTATAATACGGCCCAGCATGGTATATAGCCCCCCAGCATGGTGTAATACAGCCCAACATGGTATATAGCCCCCCCAGCATGGTATATAGCCCCCCCAGCATGGTATAATACAGTCCAGCATGGTATATAGCCCCCCCAGCATGGTATAATACAGTCCAGCATGGTATATAGCCCCCCCAGTATGGTATAATACAGTCCAGCATGGTATATAGCCCCCCCAGCATGGTATGATACAGCCGAGCACGGTATATAGCCCCCCAGCATGGTATAATACAGTCCAGCATGGTATATAGCCCCCCCAGCATGGTATAATACAGTCCAGCATGGTATATAGCCCCCCCAGCATGGTATAGTACAGTCCAGCATGGTATATAGCCCCCCCAGCATGGTATAGTACAGTCCAGCATGGTATATAGCCCCCCAGCATGGTATATAGCCCAGTCCAGCATGGTATATAGCCCCCCCGCATGGTATATAGCCCCCAGCATGGTATGATACAGCCCAGCATGGTATATAGCCCCCCAGCATGGTATGATACAGCCGAGCACGGTATATAGCCCCCCCAGCATGGTATGATACAGCCCAGCATGGTATATAGCCCCCCCAGCATGGTATGATACAGGCCAGCATGGTATATAGCCCCCAGCATGGTATATAGCCCCCCCAGCATGGTATGATACAGCCCAGCATGGTATATAGCCCCCCCAGCATGGTATGATACAGCCCAGCATGGTATATAGCCCCACCAGCATGGTATGATACAGCCCAGCATGGTATATAGCCCCCCAGCATGGTATATAGCCCCCCCAGCATGGTATAATACAGCCCAGCATGGTATATAGCCCCCCCAGCATGGTATATAGCCCCCCCAGCATGGTATAATACAGCCCAGCATGGTATATAGCCCCCCCAGCATGGTATAATACAGCCCAGCATGGTATATAGCCCCCCCAGCATGGTATAATACAGCCCAGCATGGTATATAGCCCCCCCCAGCATGGTATAATACAGCCCAGCATGGTATATAGCCCCCCCAGCATGGTATGATACAGCCCAGCATGGTATATAGCCCCCCCAGCATGGTATATAGCCCCCCCAGCATGGTATGATACAGCCCAGCATGGTATATAGCACCCCCAGCATGGTATGATACAGCCCAGCATGGTATGATACAGCCCAGCATGGTATGATACAGCCCAGCATGGTATATAGCCCCACCAGCATGGTATGATACAGCCCAGCATGGTATATAGCCCCCCCAGCATGGTATATAGCCCCCCCCCAGAATGGTGTAATACAGCCCAGCATGGTATAATACAGCCCAGCATGGTATAATACAGCCCAGCATGGTATATAGCCTCCCCAGCATGGTATATAGCCTCCCCCAGAATGGTGTAATACAGCCCAGCATGGTGTAATACAGCCCAGCATGGTATATAGCCCCCCAGCATGGTATAATACGGCCCAGCATGGTATATAGCCCCCCAGCATGGTGTAATACAGCCCAGCATGGTATATAGCCCCCCAGCATGGTATATAGCCCCCCCAGCATGGTATATAGCCCCCCCAGCATGGTATATAGCCCCCCCAGCATGGTATAATACAGTCCAGCATGGTATATAGCCCCCCCAGCATGGTATGATACAGCCGAGCATGGTATATAGCCCCCCCAGCATGGTATGATACAGCCGAGCACGGTATATAGCCCCCCAGCATGGTATAATACAGTCCAGCATGGTATATAGCCCCCCCAGCATGGTATAATACGGCCCAGCATGGTATATAGCCCCCCAGCATGGTGTAATACAGCCCAGCATGGTATATAGCCCCCCAGCATGGTATATAGCCCCCCCAGCATGGTATATAGCCCCCCAGCATGGTATGATACAGCCGAGCATGGTATATAGCCCCCCCAGCATGGTATGATACAGCCGAGCACGGTATATAGCCCCCCAGCATGGTATAATACAGTCCAGCATGGTATATAGCCCCCCCAGCATGGTATAATACGGCCCAGCATGGTATATAGCCCCCCAGCATGGTGTAATACAGCCCGGCATGGTATATAGCCCCCCAGCATGGTATATAGCCCCCCCCCCAGAATGGTGTAATACAGCCCAGCATGGTATAATACAGCCCAGCATGGTATTTAGCCCCCCAGCATGGTATATAGCCCCCCCCCCAGAATGGTGTAATACAGCCCAGCATGGTATATAGCCCCCCAGCATGGTATATAGCCCCCCCCAGAATGGTGTAATACAGCCCAGCATGGTATATAGCCCCCCAGCATGGTATAATACAGCCCAGCATGGTATATAGCCCCCCCAGAATGGTGTAATACAGCCCAGCATGGTATATAGCCCCCCAGCATGGTATATAGCCCCCCCAGCATGGTATGATACAGCCCAGCATGGTATATAGCCCCCCCAGCATGGTATAATACGGCCCAGCATGGTATAATACAGCCCAGCATGGTATATAGCCCCCCCAGCATGGTATAATACAGCCCAGCATGGTATATAGCCCCCCCAGCATGGTATATAGCCCCCCAGCATGGTATATAGCCCCCCCAGCATGGTATAATACAGTCCAGCATGGTATATAGCCCCCAGCATGGTATGATACAGCCCAGCATGGTATATAGCCCCCCAGCATGGTATGATACAGCCGAGCACGGTTTATAGCCCCCCCCCAGCATGGTATGATACAGCCCAGCATGGTATATAGCCCCCCCAGCATGGTATGATACAGGCCAGCATGGTATATAGCCCCCCCAGCATGGTATGATACAGCCCAGCATGGTATATAGCCCCCCCAGCATGGTATATAGCCCCACCAGCATGGTATGATACAGCCCAGCATGGTATATAGCCCCCCAGCATGGTATAATACAGCCCAGCATGGTATATAGCCCCCCCAGCATGGTATGATACAGCCCAGCATGGTATAATACAGCCCAGCATGGTATAATACAGCCCAGCATGGTATATAGCCCCCCCAGCATGGTATGATACAGCCCAGCATGGTATATAGCCCCCCCAGCATGGTATGATACAGCCCAGCATGGTATAATACAGCCCAGCATGGTATATAGCCCCCCCAGCATGGTATGATACAGCCCAGCATGGTATAAATCCCCCCCAGCATGGTATAATACAGTCCAGCATGGTATATAGCCCCCCCCAGCATGGTATGATACAGCCCAGCATGGTATAATACAGCCCAGCATGGTATATAGCCCCCTCAGCATGGTATAATACAGCCCAGCATGGTATATAGCCCCCCCAGCAAGGTATGATACAGCCCAGCATGGTATATAGCCCCCAGCATGGTATATAGCCCCCCCAGCATGGTATGATACAGCCCAGCATGGTATATAGCCCCCCAGCATGGTATGATACAGCCCAGCATGGTATATAGCCCCACCAGCATGGTATGATACAGCCCAGCATGGTATATAGCCCCCCAGCATGGTATGATACAGCCCAGCATGGTATATAGCCCCACCAGCATGGTATGATACAGCCCAGCATGGTATATAGCCCCCCAGCATGGTATGATACAGCCCAGCATGGTATATAGCCCCCTCAGCATGGTATAATATGGCCCAGCATGGTATATAGCCCCCCAGCATGGTGTAATACAGCCCAGCATGGTATATAGCCCCCCCAGCATGGTATATAGCCCCCCAGCATGGTATATAGCCCCCCCCAGCATGGTATAATACAGTCCAGCATGGTATATAGCCCCCCCAGCATGGTATAATACAGTCCAGCATGGTATATAGCCCCCCCAGCATGGTATAATACAGTCCAGCATGGTATATAGCCCCCCCAGCATGGTATGATACAGCCGAGCACGGTATATAGCCCCCCAGCATGGTATAATACAGTCCAGCATGGTATATAGCCCCCCCAGCATGGTATAATACAGTCCAGCATGGTATATAGCCCCCCAGCATGGTATAGTACAGTCCAGCATGGTATATAGCCCCCCCAGCATGGTATAGTACAGTCCAGCATGGTATATAGCCCCCCCAGCATGGTATATAGCCCAGTCCAGCATGGTATATAGCCCCCCCCGCATGGTATATAGCCCCCAGCATGGTATGATACAGCCCAGCATGGTATATAGCCCCCCAGCATGGTATGATACAGCCGAGCACGGTATATAGCCCCCCCAGCATGGTATGATACAGCCCAGCATGGTATATAGCCCCCCCTGCATGGTATGATACAGGCCAGCATGGTATATAGCCCCCAGCATGGTATATAGCCCCCCCAGCATGGTATGATACAGCCCAGCATGGTATATAGCCCCCCCAGCATGGTATGATACAGCCCAGCATGGTATATAGCCCCACCAGCATGGTATGATACAGCCCAGCATGGTATATAGCCCCCCAGCATGGTATATAGCCCCCCCAGCATGGTATAATACAGCCCAGCATGGTATATAGCCCCCCCAGCATGGTATAATACAGCCCAGCATGGTATATAGCCCCCCCAGCATGGTATATAGCCCCCCCAGCATGGTATAATACAGCCCAGCATGGTATATAGCCCCCCCAGCATGGTATAATACAGCCCAGCATGGTATATAGCCCCCCCAGCATGGTATAATACAGCCCAGCATGGTATATAGCCCCCCCAGCATGGTATGATACAGCCCAGCATGGTATATAGCCCCCCCAGCATGGTATGATACAGCCCAGCATGGTATATAGCCCCCCCAGCATGGTATGATACAGCCCAGCATGGTATATAGCCCCCCAGCATGGTATGATACAGCCCAGCATGGTATGATACAGCCCAGCATGGTATATAGCCCCCCCCAGAATGGTGTAATACAGCCCAGCATGGTATAATACAGCCCAGCATGGTATAATACAGCCCAGCATGGTATATAGCCTCCCCAGCATGGTATATAGCCTCCCCCAGAATGGTGTAATACAGCCCAGCATGGTGTAATACAGCCCAGCATGGTATATAGCCCCCCAGCATGGTATAATACGGCCCAGCATGGTATATAGCCCCCCAGCATGGTGTAATACAGCCCAGCATGGTATATAGCCCCCCAGCATGGTATATAGCCCCCCCCAGCATGGTATATAGCCCCCCAGCATGGTATATAGCCCCCCCAGCATGGTATAATACAGTCCAGCATGGTATATAGCCCCCCCAGCATGGTATGATATAGCCGAGCATGGTATATAGCCCCCCCAGCATGGTATGATACAGCCGAGCACGGTATATAGCCCCCCAGCATGGTATAATACAGCCCAGCATGGTATATAGCCCCCCCAGCAAGGTATGATACAGCCCAGCATGGTATATAGCCCCCCCAGCATGGTATGATACAGCCCAGCATGGTATATAGCCCCCCAGCATGGTATGATACAGCCCAGCATGGTATATAGCCCCACCAGCATGGTATGATACAGCCCAGCATGGTATATAGCCCCCCCAGCAAGGTATGATACAGCCCAGCATGGTATATAGCCCCCCCAGCATGGTATATAGCCCCCCCAGCATGGTATGATACAGCCCAGCATGGTATATAGCCCCCAGCATGGTATATAGCCCCCCCAGCATGGTATGATACAGCCCAGCATGGTATATAGCCCCACCAGCATGGTATGATACAGCCCAGCATGGTATATAGCCCCCCCAGCATGGTATATAGCTCCCCCCAGAATGGTGTAATACAGCCCAGCATGGTATAATACAGCCCAGCATGATATAATAAAGCCCAGCATGGTATATAGCCTCCCCAGCATGGTATATAGCCTCCCCCAGAATGGTGTAATACAGCCCAGCATGGTGTAATACAGCCCAGCATGGTATATAGCCCCCCAGCATGGTATGATACAGCCCAGCATGGTATATAGCCCCCTCAGCATGGTATAATACGGCCCAGCATGGTATATAGCCCCCCAGCATGGTGTAATACAGCCCAGCATGGTATATAGCCCCCCCAGCATGGTATATAGCCCCCCCAGCATGGTATAATACAGTCCAGCATGGTATATAGCCCCCCCAGCATGGTATAATACAGTCCAGTATGGTATATAGCCCCCCCAGCATGGTATAATACAGTCCAGCATGGTATATAGCCCCCCCAGCATGGTATGATACAGTCGAGCACGGTATATAGCCCCCCAGCATGGTATAATACAGTCCAGCATGGTATATAGCCCCCCCAGCATGGTATAGTACAGTCCAGCATGGTATATAGCCCCCCCAGCATGGTATAGTACAGTCCAGCATGGTATATAGCCCCCCAGCATGGTATATAGCCCAGTCCAGCATGGTATATAGCCCCCCCGCATGGTATATAGCCCCCAGCATGGTATGATACAGCCCAGCATGGTATATAGCCCCCCAGCATGGTATGATACAGCCGAGCACGGTATATAGCCCCCCCAGCATGGTATGATACAGCCCAGCATGGTATATAGCCCCCCCAGCATGGTATGATACAGCCCAGCATGGTATATAGCCCCCAGCATGGTATATAGCCCCCCCAGCATGGTATGATACAGCCCAGCATGGTATATAGCCCCCCCAGCATGGTATGATACAGCCCAGCATGGTATATAGCCCCACCAGCATGGTATGATACAGCCCAGCATGGTATATAGCCCCCCAGCATGGTATATAGCCCCCCCAGCATGGTATAATACAGCCCAGCATGGTATATAGCCCCCCCAGCATGGTATAATACAGCCCAGCATGGTATATAGCCCCCCCAGCATGGTATAATACAGCCCAGCATGGTATATAGCCCCCCCAGCATGGTATAATACAGCCCAGCATGGTATATAGCCCCCCCAGCATGGTATGATACAGCCCAGCATGGTATATAGCCCCCCCAGCATGGTATATAGCCCCCCCAGCATGGTATGATACAGCCCAGCATGGTATATAGCCCCCCCAGCATGGTATGATACAGCCCAGCATGGTATATAGCCCCCCAGCATGGTATGATACAGCCCAGCATGGTATGATACAGCCCAGCATGGTATATAGCCCCACCAGCATGGTATGATACAGCCCAGCATGGTATATAGCCCCCCCAGCATGGTATATAGCCCCCCCCAGAATGGTGTAATACAGCCCAGCATGGTATAATACAGCCCAGCATGGTATATAGCCCCCCCAGCATGGTATAATACAGCCCAGCATGGTATATAGCCCCCCCAGCATGGTATGATACAGCCCAGCATGGTATATAGCCCCCCCAGCATGGTATATAGCCCCCCCAGCATGGTATGATACAGCCCAGCATGGTATATAGCCCCCCCAGCATGGTATGATACAGCCCAGCATGGTATATAGCCCCCCAGCATGGTATGATACAGCCCAGCATGGTATGATACAGCCCAGCATGGTATATAGCCCCACCAGCATGGTATATAGCCCCCCCCAGAATGGTGTAATACAGCCCAGCATGGTATAATACAGCCCAGCATGGTATAATACAGCCCAGCATGGTATATAGCCTCCCCAGCATGGTATATAGCCTCCCCCAGAATGGTGTAATACAGCCCAGCATGGTGTAATACAGCCCAGCATGGTATAATACGGCCCAGCATGGTATAATACGGCCCAGCATGGTGTAATACAGCCCAGCATGGTATATAGCCCCCCAGCATGGTATATAGCCCCCCCCAGCATGGTATATAGCCCCCCAGCATGGTATATAGCCCCCCCAGCATGGTATAATACAGTCCAGCATGGTATATAGCCCCCCCCAGAATGGTGTAATACAGCCCAGCATGGTATAATACAGCCCAGCATGGTATATAGCCCCCCCAGCATGGTATAATACAGCCCAGCATGGTATATAGCCCCCCCAGCATGGTATGATACAGCCCAGCATGGTATATAGCCCCCCCAGCATGGTATATAGCCCCCCCAGCATGGTATGATACAGCCCAGCATGGTATATAGCCCCCCCAGCATGGTATGATACAGCCCAGCATGGTATATAGCCCCCCAGCATGGTATGATACAGCCCAGCATGGTATGATACAGCCCAGCATGGTATATAGCCCCACCAGCATGGTATATAGCCCCCCCCCAGAATGGTGTAATACAGCCCAGCATGGTATAATACAGCCCAGCATGGTATATAGCCTCCCCAGCATGGTATATAGCCTCCCCCAGAATGGTGTAATACAGCCCAGCATGGTGTAATACAGCCCAGCATGGTATAATACGGCCCAGCATGGTATAATACGGCCCAGCATGGTATAATACGGCCCAGCATGGTATATAGCCCCCCAGCATGGTATATAGCCCCCCCCAGCATGGTATATAGCCCCCCCCAGCATGGTATATAGCCCCCCCAGCATGGTATAATACAGTCCAGCATGGTATATAGCCCCCCCAGCATGGTATGATATAGCCGAGCATGGTATATAGCCCCCCCAGCATGGTATGATACAGCCGAGCACGGTATATATCCCCCCAGCATGGTATAATACAGCCCAGCATGGTATATAGCCCCCCCAGCAAGGTATGATACAGCCCAGCATGGTATATAGCCCCCAGCATGGTATATAGCCCCCCCAGCATGGTATGATACAGCCCAGCATGGTATATAGCCCCCCAGCATGGTATGATACAGCCCAGCATGGTATATAGCCCCACCAGCATGGTATGATACAGCCCAGCATGGTATAATACAGCCCAGCATGGTATATAGCCCCCTCAGCATGGTATAATACAGCCCAGCATGGTATATAGCCCCCCCAGCAAGGTATGATACAGCCCAGCATGGTATATAGCCCCCAGCATGGTATATAGCCCCCCCAGCATGGTATGATACAGCCCAGCATGGTATATAGCCCCACCAGCATGGTATGATACAGCCCAGCATGGTATATAGCTCCCCCCAGAATGGTGTAATACAGCCCAGCATGGTATAATACAGCCCAGCATGGTATAATACAGCCCAGCATGGTATATAGCCTCCCCAGCATGGTATATAGCCTCCCCCAGAATGGTGTAATACAGCCCAGCATGGTGTAATACAGCCCAGCATGGTATATAGCCCCCCAGCATGGTATGATACAGCCCAGCATGGTATATAGCCCCCTCAGCATGGTATAATACGGCCCAGCATGGTATATAGCCCCCCAGCATGGTGTAATACAGCCCAGCATGGTATATAGCCCCCCCAGCATGGTATATAGCCCCCCCAGCATGGTATAATACAGTCCAGCATGGTATATAGCCCCCCCAGCATGGTATAATACAGTCCAGTATGGTATATACCCCCCCCAGTATGGTATAATACAGTCCAGCATGGTATATAGCCCCCCCAGCATGGTATGATACAGCCGAGCACGGTATATAGCCCCCCAGCATGGTATAATACAGTCCAGCATGGTATATAGCCCCCCCAGCATGGTATAATACAGTCCAGCATGGTATATAGCCCCCCCAGCATGGTATAGTACAGTCCAGCATGGTATATAGCCCCCCCAGCATGGTATAGTACAGTCCAGCATGGTATATAGCCCCCCAGCATGGTATATAGCCCAGTCCAGCATGGTATATAGCCCCCCCGCATGGTATATAGCCCCCAGCATGGTATGATACAGCCCAGCATGGTATATAGCCCCCCAGCATGGTATGATACAGCCGAGCACGGTATATAGCCCCCCCAGCATGGTATGATACAGCCCAGCATGGTATATAGCCCCCCCAGCATGGTATGATACAGGCCAGCATGGTATATAGCCCCCAGCATGGTATATAGCCCCCCCAGCATGGTATGATACAGCCCAGCATGGTATATAGCCCCCCCAGCATGGTATGATACAGCCCAGCATGGTATATAGCCCCACCAGCATGGTATGATACAGCCCAGCATGGTATATAGCCCCCCAGCATGGTATATAGCCCCCCCAGCATGGTATAATACAGCCCAGCATGGTATATAGCCCCCCCAGCATGGTATATAGCCCCCCCAGCATGGTATAATACAGCCCAGCATGGTATATAGCCCCCCCAGCATGGTATAATACAGCCCAGCATGGTATATAGCCCCCCCAGCATGGTATAATACAGCCCAGCATGGTATATAGCCCCCCCAGCATGGTATGATACAGCCCAGCATGGTATATAGCCCCCCCAGCATGGTATATAGCCCCCCCAGCATGGTATGATACAGCCCAGCATGGTATATAGCCCCCCCAGCATGGTATGATACAGCCCAGCATGGTATGATACAGCCCAGCATGGTATATAGCCCCACCAGCATGGTATGATACAGCCCAGCATGGTATATAGCCCCCCCAGCATGGTATATAGCCCCCCCCCCAGAATGGTGTAATACAGCCCAGCATGGTATAATACAGCCCAGCATGGTATAATACAGCCCAGCATGGTATATAGCCTCCCCAGCATGGTATATAGCCTCCCCCAGAATGGTGTAATACAGCCCAGCATGGTGTAATACAGCCCAGCATGGTATATAGCCCCCCAGCATGGTATAATACGGCCCAGCATGGTATATAGCCCCCCAGCATGGTGTAATACAGCCCAGCATGGTATATAGCCCCCCAGCATGGTATATAGCCCCCCCAGCATGGTATATAGCCCCCCAGCATGGTATATAGCCCCCCCAGCATGGTATAATACAGTCCAGCATGGTATATAGCCCCCCCAGCATGGTATGATACAGCCGAGCATGGTATATAGCCCCCCCAGCATGGTATGATACAGCCGAGCACGGTATATAGCCCCCCAGCATGGTATAATACGGCCCAGCATGGTATATAGCCCCCCAGCATGGTATAATACGGCCCAGCATGGTATATAGCCCCCCCCAGCATGGTATATAGCCCCCCCAGCATGGTATAATACGGCCCAGCATGGTATATAGCCCCCCAGCATGGTGTAATACAGCCCAGCATGGTATATAGCCCCCCCAGCATGGTATATAGCCCCCCAGCATGGTATATAGCCCCCCAGCATGGTATATAGCCCCCCAGCATGGTATGATACAGCCGAGCACGGTATATAGCCCCCCAGCATGGTATAATACAGTCCAGCATGGTATATAGCCCCCCCAGCATGGTATAATACAGTCCAGCATGGTATATAGCCCCCCCAGCATGGTATATAGCCCCCCCAGCATGGTATAATACAGTCCAGCATGGTATATAGCCCCCCCAGCATGGTATAATACAGTCCAGCATGGTATATAGGGGGGTGGAGTCGGCGCTGGGGGCAGGCGGGGGGCCCCTTTGCCTCCCGCAGCGCTGCTCTTCTCATTGCACTACACAAGGCTAATTTGAATTTTGACATAATTAGCCATGCGGTGCTGGAGGGGCCCCCTCTCCCCCTGCAATGCACGGTCTGCACAGGCGGTAGGTCCGCCCCTGGTGTTACTGATGGTAGCCTTTGTTACAATGGTCCCAGCTCTATGCAGGTCATTCACTAGGTCCCCCCGCGTGGTTCTGGGATTTTTGCTCACCGTTCTTGTGATCATTCTGACCCCACGGGGTGAGATCTTGCGTGGAGCCCCAGATAGAGGGAGATTATCAGTGGTCTTGTATGCCTTCCATTTTCTTATTTTAGCTCCCACAGTTGATTTCATCACACCAAGCTGCTTGCCTGTTGCAGATTCAGTCTTCCCAGCCTGGTGCAGGGCTACAATTTTGTTTCTGGTGTCCTTCGACAGCTCTTTGGTCTTCACCATAGTGGAGTTTGGCATGTGACTGACATTGTGGACAGGTGTCTTTTATACTGATAACGAGGTCAAACAAGTTCCATTACTACAGGTAATGAGTGGAGGACAGAAGAGCCTCTTAAGGCTGAGTGCAGACGGACTTTTCAGCCCTGCGGATTTTTCCGCGCAGAATGGAAGAAATCCGCAGGTCAAATGACCTGCATTTTTCCTGCGGATTTCTTCCATTTTTCATGCGGTTTTTGTGCGGTTTTCCATCGCGGTTTTCCCTCTGCGGATTTGGTGACAGGGGAGATGGAAAACTGCACAAAAGAAGTAACATGCTGCGGATTTTGTACCGCGGGAAAACCGCGTGGGAAAATCCGCAGCGTCTGCACAGCGGTTTTTTTTTCCATTCATTTTAAGGCTACTGTACATCACAATGTGGATATGCAACGTTTCTGTGCGGTAAAATCCGCTGCGGAACCGCTGCAAATCTGCATCGTGTGCACACAGCCTAAAGAAGTTACAGGTCTGTGAGAGCCAGAAATCTTGCATGTTTTTAGGTGACCAAATTCTTATTTTCCACCATAATTTGCAAAATAAATCTTGCCAAATCAGACAAGGTGATTTTCTGGATTTGTTTTCTCACTTTGACTCTCATAGTTGTGGTTTACCTATGATGTCAATTACAGGCCTCTCTCATCTTTTTAAGTTGGAGAACTTGCACAATTGGTGGCTGACTACATACTTTTTTTCCTCACTGTAGCGATGTGGGAATACTTTATTTTAGGGTCACTATATTTGGGCCACTTTGTCATTCAGAAATCTAGGAAAGCTGGGTGACAACCAATATGGCTTCCGTTACTGCATTAATTGCCACCCAGCTTTCCCGGGAAATCTGTCCAGTTATGTAGCTTTGTGACTGTATGGGATGATACGATTGCTGCTCATCTGGGCAGCTTTGCCGTACTGCTAGTCACCCAACTTTCCCAGGCTCTGACATAACTAAGAAGTGTTTTCCAGATCCCTTCTCGAGTAATACGTGATATAAAGCAGTTAAAGCAAGATTGGCGCAAGGCCCTGTGTGCCCGCCCTGAGCCGTCATTCACACTGACAGGACATAATAAGGAACATCACCTACGGACGGCGGCGGCGGTTTTCATCCCGCTGTTTTGTGCAGATTACAGACGTGTGACGGCGCGGCTGTATATTTATTCCGTACAGATATGTCCGTCAGGCCGCGTACGACGTGGAAATTAGCGGCGCTGGTGTTTGCTTTTCTAGGGATGCTGATGCCGCAGAGAACGGAGAAGTAATGTGTTACAGGTGTGCGCACAGACGGCTGGCGATTTATAGACTGATGCCCCCCCCCGGGGGGAGCTGTAAGCAGAGGTCCGCCGCCCGATAACATCTGCTAGGATCGTTCCATGGAGGGGATTAGGGGCCAATCCGCGGTAATTCTGCGAATGGCGGAGTAAAACCGGATGAAGCCGCAGTGGACACAATGCTGGGAAGGAGGGTTTATCGCTGTGTCTGGGAGCTGGAATGTCACAGATTATAAAGACTCCGTCCTCCGAGTTAACGCGCCAAAGATTCAAAACGTGTGGATGGTGGGAATGAACATGGCCGCCATCGTCCGCTGTACAGCCCGGCGCCGACACCACTGCCTTTCTGGGCAGATATGGGAATAAAGGCGATCATCCAGCTTTCCCAGGCACAGAGAAGGTAGAATAGACTTCTATTCTAGTTTTCCTCTGATGTGAAATACTGACCGAATACTGAACTTGTGATCGTGTTGTAATATTGATTATTATTATCTGCTGGAGAGATCATCACCCAGAGCGTAATAACCGCACAGCTGTCCCCTCCCCCAGCGCACATGCGGAGGCCATCGCCGGGGTGCGGGCCTCTATCTTACCCCGGTACCTAATGTACAATATGGAAAAGTATTTGTGGAGTCTGCGAGATATAATGGCCGCGGCGATGTATAAGCGCACGAGGCCTCGCTGCCAGATTTACAAGTCGAAAACATTAGTTTGTGCCCCCCGGGGGGTACGGGGTGTTTCTAATTTACCTGCAATGTAAGAGTTTGGGAGCTGACAGGGAGAGGCAATAATGGACGGCGAGGGCCGGGATTTACCGCTCCTATTCCCATCAGGAGCCAATGATAGATAGGATTAATTTCACAATTCTTGCTGTCAATTAATTAAAACTTCCCTGTTTACATCCAAAGTCTGCAAAATCGTACATACCTGATATTATTCACAGCTGAAGGTTTGCTACAATTGTATCTAGTCTAGCCAATCATCAGCAAGCAGAACACAGAGCAGCACAAACCTCTTGTGCCTGATACTTTGTTACACTCTGCCTGAGATGATACATTGCACCAGCTTGTAGGCCCAGCTGGTTAGCGCCCAGAGGATTGTCTAGGCTCGATACAATTGTAGCAGACCCTCAGCTGTGAGAAGGATAAGAGGTTGTTAAAAAACTGTTCCAATTCACTGTCAGCAAGCAGAGGTTATTCCAACATTTAGCGAAGATAAAATGATTATACTAGATCTGAGTTAAGACTCTTCTGTCAAGATGAATGACAACCAATATAGTCATCATCAAAGCTTTTGTAGTGTTGATCACCGAGCTTTCTTAGGGTTCGTATCTAGAGCCAGGCTTTCCTAGGATCGTTACCTAGAGCCCGGCTTTCCTAGGATCAACACCTAGAGCCAGGCTTTCCTAAGATTGGTATCTAGAGTCCGGCTTTATTTGGATCAACACCTAGAACCCGGCTTTCCTAGGATCAACACCTAGAGCCCGGCTTTCCTAGAATCGATACCTAGAGCCCGGTCTTTCTAGGTTCGACATCTAGAGCCTGGCTATCCTAAGATCGTTAGAAAGGGACCGGCTTTCCTAGGATCGTTAGCTAGGGACCGGCTTTCCTAGGATCGGTAGCTAGAGACCGGCTTTCCTAGAATCGACACCTAGAGCCCAGCTTTCCTAGAATTGATACCTAGAGCACGGCTTTCCTAGGATCGGTAGCTAGAGCCCGGCTTTCCTAGGATCGGTAGCTAGAGCCCGGCTTTCCTAGGATCGGTAGCTAGAGCCCGGCTTTCCTAGGACCGGTAGCTAGAGCCCGGCTTTCCTAGGACCGGTAGCTAGAGCCCGGCTTTCCTTGGACCGGTAGCTAGAGAACGGCTTTCCTTGGACCGGTAGCTAGAGAACGGCTTTCCTTGGACCGGTAGCTAGAGAACGGCTTTCCTTGGACCGGTAGCTAGAGACCGGCTTTCCTTGGACCGGTAGCTAGAGACCGGCTTTCCTTGGACCGGTAGCTAGAGACCGGCTTTCCTTGGACCGGTAGCTAGAGACCGGCTTTCCTTGGACCGGTAGCTAGAGACCGGCTTTCCTAGGATCGGTAGCTAGAGACCGGCTTTCCTAGGATCAGAAGCTAGAGACTGGCTTTCCTAGGATCAGCACATAGAGCCAGGCTTTCTTAAGATCGACATCTAGAAGCCGGCTTTCCTAGAATCGACACCTAAAGCCTGGCTTTCCTAGGATCGATACCTAGAGCCCAGCTTTCCTAGGATCAGTAGCTAGAGACCGGCTTTCCTAGGATCGGTGGCTAGAGACCAGCTTTCCTAGGATCTGCACCTAGAGGCCGGCTTTCCTAAGATCAGCACAAAGAGCCCGGCTTTTCTAGGATTGACACCTAGAGCACGGCTTTCCTAGGAGCGACATCTAGAGCCCGGCTTTTCCTAGGATTGTTAGCTAGAGACCCGCTTTCCTAGGATTGGCACCTAGAGGCCGGCTTTCCTAAGATCGGCACAAAGAGCCCGGTTTTTCTAGGATTGACACCTAGAGCACGGCTTTCCTAGGAGCGACATCTAGAGCCCGGCTTTTCCTAGGATTGTTAGCTAGAGACCCGCTTTCCTAGGATTGGCACCTAGAGGCCGGCTTTCCTAGGATCGGCACAAAGAGCCCGGCTTTTCTAGGATTGACACCTAGAGCCCGACTTTCCTAGGATCGACACCTAGAGCCCGGCTTTTCCTAGGATTGTTAGCTAGAGACCCACTTTCCAAGGATTGGCACCTAGAGGCTGGCTTTCCTAAGATCGGCACAAAGAGCCCGGCTTTTCTAGGATTGACACCTAGAGCATGGCTTTCCTAGGAGCGACATCTAGAGCCCGGCTTTTCCTAGGATTGTTAGCTAGAGACCCGCTTTCCTAGGATTGGCACCTAGAGGCCGGCTTTCCTAAGATCGGCACAAAGAGCCCGGCTTTTCTAGGATTGGCATCTAGCGCCTTTCTTTTCTAGGATTGGCATATCTAGGTTAAATACTAAAGAAATGTAGCATTTGGGATTCTTCTGTAGAGAGGGTGACAACTCCCATGTGAGCTGTAGTAGTGGCCATATAGGTTGCCATCCAGCCTTCACATTAGTAACAACGCAGAACATTTTGGAGAGGCCGTGAGTGGTACTGCATGCTTCCTAATTTTCACTTGTATTATGGCAGAACCTGCAGCACCATTCATGGCCATTACATAATGAATGGCGCTGTGCCACTTCCGATACCTGGGGCCCCTTTGAGGTTGGGTAGAAAAATGTAATATATGGCTGTGCAGTGATCATATCACCAAAATGGGAAGAATTAAAGACCAAAGACCAGATAATTACAGGTATCTTTATTTATACCTTCTCCATGTAAAAAGTCAATTTACAATGAAAATAGATGAGAATAGAGATGATTGTGGATCATGAGCCGCTGCTCCACAGAGCTTACACTCTACTTCAAAGACTTGTGTGTGTTACAGGGTGGAGGAGTTATTGAGGGCTGAGAACATAGATGGAGTCATGTGGGTGATGGCAACGTTGCGTTAAAGGACATAATTCTAAATACCGTAATATTCAGATTTTGTGTATTGTGGGTTGCACCAGTCGTGACTTGTATTGTTTAAGATTACTGTACTTGTTTTTTTATCATGTATACCCCTCCTCACATGTAAAGTGCCATGGAATAAATGGCGCTATAATAATAAAAATAATAATTTATCAGCTGCTGAGTCGTCTCAAAACTACAACCTCTCTCTTCAGACCTAGACATTTCTGCTCTTACAATTCTCTTATGTTCTAAACGCTCTCATTCTCAATTTCTCTTAACTGTGTCTATCATGTCCTAACAGGTCTCCAACTCTCAGACCCACAACTGTCCATAAGACGTCTCCATCCTACTCAGATCTAGAACTTTCAGACTTCTCAAACCTTCTCAGATATAGAACTGTCTATCAGACGCCTCCATCCTACTTAGATCTAGAACTACCTATCAGACATCTCCATCCTTCCCTGATCTAGAACTATAATCAGATGACTCCAACTTTCTCAGATCTAGAACTGTCTCTTTCAGGCGTCTCCATCCTCCTGAGATCTAGAACTGTCTCTTTCAGGCATCTCCATCCTCCTGAGATCTAGAACTGTCTCTTTCAGGCATCTCCATCCTCCTGAGATCTAGAACTGTCTCTTTCAGGCATCTCCATCCTCCTGAGATCTAGAACTGTCTCTTTCAGGCATCTCCATCCTCCTCAGATCTAGAACTGTCTCTTTCAGACATCTCCATCCTTCTCAAATCTAGAACTGTCTCTATTTCCTTCCCATTCCAAACTGTCTCATAACTACATCCCAACTCCCTCCTTAGCCATCTCTTTTACACTCTGGACTGTCTCTACCTGGAAACATCTCTAGTTTAACCACTCACATCCCAGTGACCGCCGCGCATTTTACCCTGACCTCAGACTGACAACTACACGGAGACAAATGTATTAAACACAATTTCCTGAATTAACTTTTCATTTCATCCCCGACCTCAATTATCAGCGACAGGAAACACTGGACTCATCTGTGTGGCCTGAGGACATCGCACCAAAGTCTGCTCATTTAAAGGTGTCGTGCATAATACTTCTGCACACAGATATGCTGTAGCCTCCTTATCACTGGTTACACATACGTGTCTGATCTTTCAGTGAGACTGTTCAGTACAAAGATACTGAATTCCAAGGATCAGGTCTATGACAGAGATAGATGGATTATGAGTGGGGGCGCTGTTGCATAGTCACTTATGAGAAACCAGTGCAAGGAGTGGTGAAAAATGGTACTGCAAGGTTTTAAGATGTCACGTTTCTCTTTTCGGTCATCTTAGGGGAACATGCGGAGCTCAGGGAATAAGCTGCCGGCTAGAATTAGATTTCCAGGACGCGTCGTGAATGCAGAATTTTTTTCTCATAGGTAGTTACTCATGTTACCTATAATAATAAAGTCAAACTATTCACCATCCCGGCAGCAGTTACTTGTCTTACAAGTGAGCAAACTTTTATCTCACTTCTCTGCTGTCCCCAAACTACTCTGGAATTATTTCTACCGACGGCTATTAAATACGCTAACGCCGCAATAACCGGCGCATTAATCCGCAGCTTTATTTGGGCGGATTATGTGGCCTGAAACGTTTCATCAGACAAAACAAGAACTAACAAAGAGACTTCTGCTACATTATGGAAAGCTGGCGAGCAGCAATATGGCTGCTCTGATGGGGGTTATCCTCCAGCCTTATTACTACTCAGGAGGCAAGAAAAGGGGAAATTAAATTACAGTAAAGGGGTCAAATGTCCTAAATTTAGCGACTTCAGTAATATAGTTTAGGACGGAAAGGTGCAATGATCTTTTTGAAAAGGTCACATGTGAAGGGGGTTGTCTGACGGCTGATGTCAATAGGTTAGCCAGCCCCCTTCTCAGTCCATACATGGCATCATCACAGATGAGCGACTGGGCTTAATTATGAAACGAGCAGTCAGCCAGCCCCCTTCTGCATCTGTGCATCTACCACTGCAGAAAAGTGGGCTGGCGACTGACAGCTTATTTCAATAGGTTAACCAGCCCCCTTCTCTGTCCATACATGGCATCATCACAGATGAGAGATTGGGATTAATTATGAAACTAGCAGTCAGCCAGCCCCCTTCTCCATCTGTGCATCTACCACTGCAGAAAAGAGGGCTGGCGACTGACAGCTTATTTCAATAGGTTAGCAAGCCCCCTTCTCTGTCCATACATGGCATCATCACAGATGAGAGACTGGGATTAATTATGAAACGAGCAGTCAGCCAGCCCCCTTCTCCATCTGTGCATCTACCACTGCAAAGGGGGCTGGCGACAGACAGCTTATTTCAATAGGTTAGCAAGCCCCCTTCTCTGTCCATACATGGCATCATCACAGATGAGAGACTGGGATTAATTATGAAACGAGCAGTCAGCCAGCCCCCTTCTGCATCTGTGCATCTACCACTGCAGAAAAGGGGGCTGGCGGACAGCTTATTTCAATAGGTTAGCCAGCCCCCTTCTCTGTCCATGCATGGCCATCAGTGAAGAACAGGAACGTGTGTGAAGGAGTCTGGCTGGCTGCTCATTTTAATGGGCAACCTCCTTCCATTACTTATTACTGGTCAGTAAGTCCTTGATGACACAGGAAAACACAGGTGGACACAAACCAGAACACGACCTACTGGGACCTGGCACCTGGAGGACTGCAGAAGTTCAGAGCAGTGTGTGAAGGGGGCTGGCTGACTGCTTATTTCATACACCTAGCCTGCCCTCTTCTCCATCAATCATGACATAGAAGGGATCTGGCAGTTAGCTCTATTCAACAGGTAAGCCAGCCCTCTCCATCTGTGCATCAACTATAGCAGAGAAAGGAGGGGCCTGGCTGACTGCTTATATTAATAACTAAGCCAATCTGCTTCTTCTTCAATAATGCAACCATGACATAGAAAGGGGCTGGCTGACTGCTCATGTCATAGGTAAGCCAGACCACGTCTCCATTTGTTCACCACAGATGAAAGGGAAGGAGGCTGGCTTGGTTTTTTAAATGAGCAGCCAGCCGCCTTCATACATTACTCTGGACATATACTGACACATATATTGCTATATTTTGTTTTGCTACGATTACAACTCTCATCAATTTTAGAATCTGGCTGGAAGCAGTGACCCATGACGAGGCTTCTAGGTAACAGGCAGCATTAATACACAATTACAAATTCCTGCTAAAAACATACGAAAAGTAACAATGTATCATCTACATATCTGTATTGTGTCTCATGGACAAATATAAAAGGGCAAGCTGGCCATAAAAATACCGGCGTATAAAAACATTTCATAGAAAAATCAAACTTTTGCTCATTTACAAAAGAAGGTGGAGCTATAATGTAACAAAATAAGCAGGGGTGGTCATTAAAAAAAATCTTAAAGGGAAACTTCATCTAAAATGTAAAATATCTTATTAAAATATCAAATTTTTAAAAAAAATAAAAAGCGGCCATGTTTCTCGGATCCTGGACCCCCTTTCATGTCGAATTTTCCCACAGTCGTTTGTGATTGTCAAAAGCAGACAAGAAGACAATATTCAGAAATATACATTTACATAAATATGCGAGTTACTGGTTGTATAAACCATAAATACAATGTATAAAATATAGAACTCGCTACTGCGCCATTATATTATATATACAAGTGCGGCTATATACAGGGAACGTTAACCCCATCATCGCTGACAGTGCTAGGGTTAACATGGCTGGTCAGGATTTTCTAAAAACGCTATGTACAGGACGGAGGTGCAGCTGCCAAAATATAGTGACCAAAGTATATACTGGACCCTTAGGAGCTGGGGTCCTAAGTGGGAGGGGGTCCGTCATACTTCAGCATCAGGTTAAAGGAACGAGCAAAATTGTTGGACAGGGCGCAGGTCTTGGCTTCATGTAGAAAAGGGAGAAGAAACGCCAAAAGGAGGAGGAGGAGCAGGAGCAACTGCAGAGGTAGAGCGGCACAACACACCCGATGCAGGAACGAGCAGAGACCCCCCGGAGCCTGCAACAAAGAACAGGGCACATATCAGGTACTGGATAAGTGGCAGTCTCAATGATATCACTGCTGATCTCTAGTGATGGATAGGAGGCATTCTCAGTGATGTCACCTCTGATCTCTAGTGATGGATAGGAGGCATTCTCTGTGCTGTCACCACTGATCTCTAGTGATGGATAGGAGACATTCTCAGTGATGTCACCGCTGATCTCTAGTGATGGATAGGAGGCATTCTCAGTGATGTCACCGCTGATCTCTAGTGATGGATAGGAGGCATTCTCAGTGATGTCACCGCTGATCTCTAGTGATGGATAGGAGGCATTCTCAGTGATGTCACCTCTGATCTCTAGTGATGGATAGGAGGCATTCTCAGTGATGTCACTGCCTATCTCTAGTGATGGACAGGAGGCATTCTCAGTGATGTCACCTCTGATCTCTAGTGATGGACAGGAGGCATTCTCAGTGATGTCACCGCTGATCTCTAGTGATGGATAGGAGGCATTCTCAGTGATGTCACCGCTGATCTCTAGTGATGGATAGGAGGCATTCTCAGTGATGTCACCTCTGATCTCTAGTGATGGATAGGAGGCATTCTCAGTGATGTCACTGCCTATCTCTAGTGATGGACAGGAGGCATTCTCAGTGATGTCACCTCTGATCTCTAGTGATGGACAGGAGGCATTCTCAGTGATGTCACTGCTGATCTCTAGTGATGGATAGGAGGCATTCTCAGTGATGTCACCTCTGATCTCTAGTGATGGACAGGAGGCATTCTCAGTGATGTCACCGCTGATCTCTAGTGATGGACAGGAGGCATTCTCAGTGATGTCACCTCTGATCTCTAGTGATGGACAGGAGGCATTCTCAGTGATGTCACCTCTGATCTCTAGTGATGGATAGGAGGCATTCTCAGTGATGTCACCGCTGATCTCTAGTGATGGATAGGAGGCATTCTCAGTGATGTCACCTCTGATCTCTAGTGATGGATAGGAGGCATTCTCAGTGATGTCACCGCTGATCTCTAGTGATGGATAGGAGGCATTCTCAGTGATGTCACTGCTGATCTCTAGTGATGTATAGGAGGCATTCTCTGTGCTGTCACCACTGATCTCTAGTGATGGATAGGAGGCATTCTCAGTGATATCACCGCTGATCTCTAGTGATGGATAGGAGGCATTCTCAGTGATGTCACCGCTGATCTCTAGTGATGGATAGGAGGCATTCTCAGTGATGTCACCTCTGATCTCTAGTGATGGATAGGAGGCATTCTCAATGATATCACTGCTGATCTCTAGTGATGGATAGGAGGCATTCTCTGTGCTGTCACCACTGATCTCTAGTGATGGATAGGAGGCATTCTCAGTGATGTCACCGCTGATCTCTAGTGATGGATAGGAGGCATTCTCAGTGATGTCACCGCTGATCTCTAGTGATGGATAGGAGGCATTCTCAGTGATATCACCGCTGGTCTCTAGTGATGGATAGGAGGCATTCTCAGTGATGTCACCGCTGATCCCTAGTGATGGATAGGAGGCATTCTCAGTGATGTCACCGCTGATCTCTAGTGATGGATAGGAGGCATTCTCAGTGATGTCACTGCTGATCTCTAGTGATGGATAGGAGGCATTCTCAGTGATGTCACTGCTGATCTCTAGTGATGGATAGGTGTCATTCTCAGTGATGTCACTGCTGATCTCTAGTGATGGATAGGTGGCATTCTCAGTGATGTCACCGCTGATCTCTAGTGATGGATAGGAGGCATTCTCAGTGATCTCACTGCTGATCTCTAGTGATGGATAGGTGGCATTCTCAGTGATCTCACCGCTGATCTCTAGTGATGGATAGGTGGCATTCTCAGTGATGTCACCACTGATCTCTAGTGATGGATAGGAGGTATTCTCAGTGATGTCACTGCTGATCTCTAGTGATGGATAGGAGGCATTTTCAGTGATGTCACCGCTGATCTCTAGTGATGGATAGGAGGCATTCTCAGTGATGTCACCGCTGATCTCTAGTGATGGATAGGAGGCATTCTCAATGATCTCACTGCTGATCTCTAGTGATAAGAGGCATTCTCAGTGATGTCACCGCTTATCTCTAGCAAAATTGTGTTTAGTCTCTAAGGGTAGCAGAAGCCCGGTTGGATCTGATGGTGCCAGAACCTAGGACCGCCCAGAAAGGAGTTATGATCTTTCAAAGGAGGTAATGAGGACATCATGTGAGGACAAGTCACCAAGGGCACTATAGCCTCCCATGTGACAGCCTCTCCCCCACAAGCCAGGCCTTTCATCTAACTGGTAAATGACCATTTGTTCTTCTTATACCTTTTGTCCTACCACTATTGTACTTGCATATCTGACCATTATTTATGTATAACCAGTGTGTATGTAGTGTATTGTCTAGTGTGCCCTTAAGGCGATTAAATATACAATTTAACCTTGGGCTGCTCTTTTACCCCGATCCATGAATCCACACATCCATTTCTCGGCCTTATCACATGCTACTGAGACTGGAGTCTGGCCTGATATAACTCTGTTAACGGACCAGGCGTATATTGAACAAGGAACTGGTAGCAGTCCTACCGGGCTGACCAGGCACTGTTTTACTGGTGCTAGTGAAAGGGGACTCTCAGCCTGTAAGGGTTGTGGGCGAGTGAGGTGCCACGTCAGTGACTGCGTGGGCCATCTTCTCTCTCTCCTCGTACCTCACTGGGCCTATGGGGACAGGGGGGTCTGTGTAAAGCTGTGCCAAGCTGATCTTATGTGTCCAAGACATTGGTAAAAGTGGGGAAATCTTACCAAGTGATCCCTCTGACGTAATATTGACATCAGATGGGGTGGCGAGGTGTGGATCCTTCACGTTTTATCATAAGTGATCTCTAGTGATGGATATGCTCTTACTTTTGATATACCCCGGGGGTTCTAACACTTCTTACCTTTGTTATTCCTCTGGGCTCATCCGCTACTTTCATGATCTGTGAAGAATATATACAAATACTTCATCAGCACAAAGCACCTCAGAAAATTCTAAGTATGAACTTTCCATTTAAGACAAACAGGAAACCAGTAAATTCCAATTTCACAATGAAAATCCGCAGATCTCTCACCGCGTGTTTCCCAGAATCTCGGAGCTTGGACTTGTACAACATCCACAGGTATCGGAGCTCCTCCATCTTCAGCTCCTCTGTCACTGCCATCGACGATCTGCTGCGCAGAAGAGACTCAAAGAGATTTTGGCCTTGAGGGACCCGAAGCTGTAAATTCTATAGAAAGAGAAATGTATATTATTTATATGTCACCAAAATTCCAAGAAGAAAGCTGAGTGTGCAGCTCTGGAGTATAATAAAAATGTGTCTCAGGATCAGTAATGTAATTCTACAGTGACTGCACCAGCAGAATAGTGAGTGCAGCTCTGGAGTATAATACAGGATGTAACTCAGGATCAGTAATGTAATGTATGTACACAGTGACTGCACCAGCAGAATAGTGAGTGCAGCTCTGGGGTATAATACAGGATGTAACTTGAGGATCAGTAATGTATGTATGTACACAGTGACTACACCAGCAGAATAGTGAGTGCAGCTCTGGAGTATAATACAGGATGTAACTCAGGATCAGTAATGTATGTATGTACACAGTGACTACACCAGCAGAATAATGAGTGCAGCTCTGGGGTATAATACAGGATGTAACTCAGGATCAGTAATGTAATGTATGTACACAGTGACTACACCAGCAGAATAATGAGTGCAGGTCTGGAGTATAATACAGGATGTAACTCAGGATCAGTAATGTATGTATGTACACAGTGACTACACCAGCAGAATAATGAGTGCAGCTCTGGGGTATAATACAGGATGTAACTGAGGATCAGTAATGTAATGTATGTACACAGTGACTACACCAGCAGAATAATGAGTGCAGCTCTGGGGTATAATACAGGATGTAACTGAGGATCAGTAATGTAATGTATGTACACAGTGACTGCACCAGCAGAATAGTGAGTGCAGTTCTGGGGTATAATACAAGATGTAACTCAGGATCAGTAATGTATGTACACAGTGACTGCACCAGCAGAATAGTGAGTGCAGCTCTGGGGTATAATACAAGATGTAACTCAGGATCAGTAATGTAATGTATGTACACAGTGACTGCACCAGCAGAATAGTGAGTGCAGTTCTGGGGTATAATACAGGATGTAACTCAGGATCAGTAATGTAATGTATGTACACAGTGACTGCACCAGCAGAATAGTGACTGCAGCTCTGGAGTATAATACAGGATGTAACTCAGGATCAGTAATGTAATGTACGTACACAGTGACTGCACCAGCAGAATAGTGAGTGCAGCTCTGGGGTATAATACAGGATGTAACTCAGGATCAGTAATGTTATGTATGTACACAGTGACTGCACCAGCAGAATAGTGAGTGCAGCTCTGGGGTATAACACAGGGTGTAACTCAGGATCAGTAATGTAATGTATGTACACAGTGACTGCACCAGCAGAATGATGAGTGCAGCTCTGGGGTATAATACAGGATGTAACAGGTGGCATGAGTAAGCTGCATTAAGGCAGTAGTCTCCGGGCTTTGTGTGCTGTACTGTATATTATACCTGTAGTTGGCTCTGCCATGTTTTTATCCCATTGGTGTCGGACACGGGCGCTGCACAGATCCGGTTCAGTTTTGAGCTTTCCCCCTGCAGCCAGAGCTCAAACTCCAATAGCAGCTTCTTGTGATTGTCTCCGGCCTGGAGGACAAAAAGAGGAATTTGGGGAAAAGTAAGAACCTGGGACCACAAGTGTCATTGTCTTGTAACATATAATAAAGGAAGAGAAGGAAAAAGTGAGGAAAAAAAAAATAAAAAGACAACAAAGATCAGAAAATGTGATTAAATATAAATGATGCAAAATATAACTTCTCCGTATTCAGTTACACATTACTATACAAGAGAATTCTTTTCTTAATCAAAGAAACCTGTTACTGGTCCTGATCAAGAAGGATCCAAACAGTATTTTGAGATCGGGAAAGGGGGAGGTAAATCCCGACTGGGGGTCCCCAATATGTTAGTAGATCTCCGGCCTGTAATATGTTCGGGGGGGTCACAGATACTGAACCCATCTGCACATGGTGCGTCACTGATACTGTGATAAGAGGCTCAGATGTGTCTCATCCCTGGGCCTCCCGAGGATACAACGTCCTGCCGGGTAACAAGGACGCATTGCACTCTGCTACATCGTGTCCCCAACACTTCACGTATACACAGGCAGCAGTGTGGCCAGACAATATGTCCGCCTTATTCATAAGGTCATTCAGTAGATCCGACACTGAAATAAGCGGATCTGATGGAGCCTCATCCTGTCCATGGGTAACCTGACAGTGATTAACAAATGAGTGACGCTCCGCATGTAGATGGATCTGGGGTCTGTGACTCTCGGACAAAGGTTACAGCTGGACAGCAATTACAGGAACAATTCTATTACACAGGGACATAACAGGTACCCTGACCCTATAATCAGAGGGACGTCGCTTGGGCACATAGTTAGTGGATCGCAGTTTAGTTTAGGACATGCATCTCTCCATAGATACTGATGGTCCTCGGAGGTGACCTTTAGCCCCGATGGGATCTCGAAACCGATTGCGGACCCCCAGTCTGGATTTACCTCTCCTCTTCCCAACCTCAAAATAGGGTTTGGGGTCCTTCTTGGTCAGGATCAGTAATACATTTTATTCATTAAATAGAAAATACTCCTATATAGTAACATGTAACTGAACGTGGAGAAGTTCTATTTTACATAATTTGTATTTACTCACATTTTTAGATCTTTGTCGCCTTTTTATCCTTCTTTCTTATTTTCTCGTTGTCTTCCTTCAGTACATACTGTAGTGATGTACTCTATACGTGAATTATATTTAAAGTTGTTTGATAATCATCGTCTTGCACACCAACATCTCCACCCAGTGTCATCATCCTGTACCTCAGCGTCATCAACTTTAGTCCAACCTCTTGTACCCCAGTGTCATTGTCCTGTACCCTAGTGTCTTTTATCCCAGCAACATCGTCCTCTGCCCCAGCATCTTGTATCGTCGTGTCAATGGTCCTGCAACACAGTGTCTTCCTGTACTCCAGTGTCCTGTACCCTAGGGTCATCATCCTGTTGCCGAGGGTCCTGTACTCCAGCATCATCGTCTTGCAGCTTATGGTGCTGCACCCCAGTGTTATCGTCCTGTATCCCAGCATTCTGTACCTCAGTGTCATCTTCCCGTACCCCAGCGTCATCGTCCCGTACTCAAGGGTCATCATCCTGTTGCCCAGGGTCCTGTAGCCCAGCCTCTTGTATCCCAGTGTCATCGTCCTGTATCCCAGCGTTCTGTACCTCAGTGTCATCTTCCCGTACCCCAGCGTCATCGTCCCGTACTCAAGGGTCATCATCCTGTTGCCCAGGGTCCTGTAGCCCAGCCTCTTGTATCCCAGTGTCATCGTCCTGTATCCCAGCGTTCTGTACCTCAGTGTCATCTTCCCGTACCCCAGTATCATCGTCCCGTACTCAAGGGTCATCATCATGTTGCCCAGGGTCCTGTAGCCCAGCCTCTTATATCCCAGTGTCATCATCCTGTAGCCCAGTATCTTGTATCCCAGGGTCATTGTGCTGTACACCCAGGATCACCATCTTGTATCCTAGCCTCTTGTATCCCAGTGTCATCGTCCTGTATCCCAGCGTTCTGTACCTCAGTGTCATCTTCCCGTACCCCAGTATCATCGTCCCGTACTCAAGGGTCATCATCATGTTGCCCAGGGTCCTGTAGCCCAGCCTCTTATATCCCAGTGTCATCATCCTGTAGCCCAGTATCTTGTATCCCAGGGTCATTGTGCTGTACACCCAGCATCACCATCTTGTATCCTAGCCTCTTGTATCCCAGTGTCAGCATCCTGTAACCCAGCGTTTTATATCCCAGCATCATCTTTCTGTAGCCTAGCCTCTTGTATCCCAGTGTCATCGTCTTGTAGCCCAGTTTCTAATATCCCAGCGTCATCGTCCTGTAGCCCAGTCTCTTATATCTCATCGTCATCGTCCTGTAGCCCAGTCTCTCGTATCCCAGTGTCATTGTACTGTACCTCCAGTGTCTTGCACTCCAGTATCCTTGTGGTACCTTTAGACGCACTGTACGTTTTTTTTACCTTCCTTCCCATCCCCTCTGTGCTGGGAGAATCCACGAGGTCCACAGACTCCGCCAGGGACACGAACTTCTGATTCCTCCGGGATGCGCCGGGATTATTGGGAAATTTTTCTTTTTTTTTCATATTTCCTTCTGCAATAAAACTTTCCAGCAGAGAAGACGCCATCACTCATCATGTATGGAGTAATGTAAGGGTTAATTCACATTGGTTGCAGAAATGTCTGAAATCTTCCATGTGAATGTGGCTGTTCCTGCAGTCGGGGCTGGAATTCTGCAGATCGCACTCAGACATATGGGACAGTGATAGAAACTTCCACACAAAATCTGCAGAGTGTGAATTTACCACCAATCTGTGCCGCACACAACTCGGTTCTTCACTCACCTAGAAGTGATCTGTAGATGACCCGGACTAATCTCTGCTCCAGATCTTTGCCACCGCTCCTCGTCCTGGTGTTGGCCGGTCCTAGGAAGAGGAAAGAACTATTAGATATTGGAACCAAAGTAAGTACACTAGTATAAACCAATATACACCAGTATAAACAAATATAGACCAATATAGACAGGTATAAACCAATATAGACAGGTATAGTCCAAGATAGACCAGTATAAACCAATTTAGACCAGTATATACCAGTATAGAAATTGACCAGAATAAACCAATATAGACCAGTGTACTATGTAGACCAGAGTAAACCAATATAGACCAGTATACTACACAGTATAAACCAATATAGACCATTATACTATGTAGAACAGTATAAACCAATACAGACCAGTATGAATCAATATAGACCAGTATACTATGTAGACCAATATAAGCTAATATAGACCATTTTAAACCAATATAGACCACTACAGATGATAAGCCAGTATAAACCAATACTGGACAGTATAAACCGATATAGCCCAGTAAAGACCAGTGTAAAGTACCAGTAGAGTTACCTGAATGTCAGACCTTCGACCGCTGCTGGACTCCTGTGAGATTTTACTGGTGGGTGGGATGGACTCGTTCCTTGGGTCAGACGTAAATCCCTGAAGAATAAAATACGAGGGTCTCGTTCTCATCTGCCACAGACTTACATTACAGTAATCCCCGGGAGCTCAGAACCCCATGATCTTCATCTGGAAATAACCGGGGGTCACTACGGACACCCCCTGATACTGAGATCACACACAACATACCTGTCCGAGTCACCGTTTATCCTTGAAGACCACCTCAAGTGTCCTTGAGCACCGAGTCCTCTAACCTCTTCATCACCGCTGACAATACAGAGATCGAGGCTTTAGCACACATAATGCGGACGCGTCACAGCAGCAGACGGACACTGAACGCACAGCAGCGCACCAGGTGCTGCACCATGGCAGGGTAACCATGACCTCCAACCTTCACTAATTCTAGAATCCATCTGGCACTGACCCCATGTGACGAGTTCCACACAATTCCCCTCTACCACACAACTTCCCTCTTATCCTTTACCTTCCCAGATATTCATACTTTCCACATTATGGCACATCCACCCCTTATAGCAGCACCCCCAAATGTTCCTGTCCTGGGACACATCAGACATACAGTGGGGAAAAAAAGTATTTAGTCAGTCAGCAATAGTGCAAGTTCCACCACTTAAAAAGATGAGAGGCGTCTGTAATTTACATCATAGGTAGACCTCAACTATGGGAGACAAACTGAGAAAAAAAAATCCAGAAAATCACATTGTCTGTTTTTTTTTCATTTTATTTGCATATTATGGTGGAAAATAAGTATTTGGTCAGAAACAAGCAATCAAGATTTCTGGCTCTCACAGACCTGTAACTTCTTCTTTAAGAGTCTCCTCTTTCCTCCACTCATTACCTGTAGTAATGGCACCTGTTTAAACTTGTTATCAGTATAAGAAGACACCTGTGCACACCCTCAAACAGTCTGACTCCAAACTCCACTATGGTGAAGACCAAAGAGCTGTCAAAGGACACCAGAAACAAAATTGTAGCCCTGCACCAGGCTGGGAAGACTGAATCTGCAATAGCCAACCAGCTTGGAGTGAAGAAATCAACTGTGGGAGCAATAATTAGAAAATGGAAGACATACAAGACCACTGATAATCTCCCTCGATCTGGTGCTCCACGCAAAATCCCACCCCGTGGGGTCAGAATGATCACAAGAACGGTGAGCAAAAATCCCAGAACCACGCGGGGGGACCTAGTGAATGAACTGCAGAGAGCTGGGACCAATGTAACAAAGCCTACCATAAGTAACACACTACGCCACCATGGACTCAGATCCTGCAGTGCCAGACGTGTCCCACTGCTTAAGCCTGTACATGTCCGGGCCCGTCTGAAGTTTGCTAGAGAGCATTTGGATGATCCAGAGGAGTTTTGGGAGAATGTCCTATGGTCTGATGAAACCAAACTGGAACTGTTTGGTAGAAACACAACTTGTCGTGTTTGGAGGAAAAAGAATACTGAGTTGCATCCATCAAACACCATACCTACTGTAAAGCGTGGTGGTGGAAACATAATGCTTTGGGGCTGTTTCTCTGCAAAGGGGCCAGGACGACTGATCCGGGTACATGAAAGAATGAATGGGGCCATGTATCGTGAGATTTTGAGTGCAAACCTCCTTCCATCAGCAAGGGCATTGAAGATGAAACGTGGCTGGGTCTTTCAACATGACAATGATCCAAAGCACACCACCAGGGCAACGAAGGAGTGGCTTCGTAAGAAGCATTTCAAGGTCCCGGAGTGGCCTAGCCAGTCTCCAGATCTCAACCCTATAGAAAACCTTTGGAGGGAGTTGAAAGTCCGTGTTGCCAAGCGAAAAGCCATAAACATCACTGCTCTAGAAGAGATCTGCATGGAGGAATGGGCCAACATACCAACAACAGTGTGTGGCAACCTTGTGAAGACTTACAGAAAACGTTTGACCTCTGTCATTGCCAACAAAGGATATATCACAAAGTATTGAGATGAAATTTTGTTTCTGACCAAATACTTATTTTCCACCATCATATGCAAATAAAATGAAAAAAAAACAGACAATGTGATTTTCTGGATTTTTTTTTCTCAGTTTGTCTCCCATAGTTGAGGTCTACCTATGATGTAAATTACAGACGCCTCTCATCTTTTTAAGTGGTGGAACTTGCACTATTGCTGACTGACTAAATACTTTTTTTCCCCACTGTATACCAGTCATAATGGGGCAGGGAGGTCTATTACTTCATCCTATTCATCCCATTGGAGAACATTACAGTCAAGTGATTTTATCCAGCTTGAATGGCAGATAACAGGAAGTACTAGCTTGCATTCAGTCTACGTCACCCTGATCATACAGAATTTCAGCTAAATTACCTTCCCGGAGCTACGGATTTGTCATCTTTTTGGTCGATTACTCTGAATTCATAGCTGAAAGACACAAGAAAGTTCAATGGGTGAATAAAGAAGTCGCCCCAAGTGTGGAGAATCACCGAGATCACTGTGGGGTCATTACTTGGCCATCAATGACCCCACACCCCAGACACTCACCTGGACGCCCCTGAAGTCCTCTTATCTCTTTGTTTGTTTGATCTCCTTGGAGAATTAGATCCATTACCTGAGACCCTGACGGACACGGAGGATCAGGTCATAGGACATCACATTGCAATACAGGGTTATATGAGGTCATATATAGTATATATTACACAAAAGGGATAGGATATTACAGGATACACAATATTCTATTCCCCATCACCATAGCATCTAACACGTCGTTATACTACATGGCACATTATAGATATACACTGATACATGATAGATTCCATTCTAACGGTCATTACAGTTACAGAACATTATATTACGTCACGACATATGAAGATATCATATCACATTCTGCTACATTACATGGTCACTGTCATGACTCTGTTGTCGGATGTCTTGGGACCAGGGGCTCCTTTCCTGTCCCTAACATTAGGGGCCCCTAGCTCGCCTTGTTCCCCGGATAACTTCTAATGGTGAAGACGCCGAGGTCACGTATCTTGCCTCAGCTCCTGAATCTGCCCTCAGCCTGAACCCTTCACCCACCCAGGGAAGAGGGGAGTAGTAGTGTACCGAAATACACCAACCAGACTAACTGGGCACTATATTATTATATTGTTACATTGTATCATTGTCATAGAATCTCACCTGTTCCATGTTCTATATTATTCTCTAATATAATAACGTCATGTAACATATACTGTGGTGTATAACAGTGACAGGTAATATAATATAGGGGCGTATTATGATACATGATACATAATATACAGCAGCAAAGTGATTTATAACAGACACGTGATATAATGTGACACCAACTGTTATCCAAATGACGTGCATGTAGTACGGGCTGCGGGGAAGATGCACACAATGGGGTAATCCTACGTAATGTAATTATAACATTGGTATTGCTCACTGGGGGGGATCTGAGCTGCCCCTGTTGTAGCATTCCTCCTGCCGCATCCTCGCGGCTCAAGAGAAACCCCAGGTAAAAAAAAACACTTGAACGGCTGCGCTGATGAAAAAAAGAATCATATTTTTTTAAGGAGGAACAAGGAAGATTCTTGACTCATTTCTGTAGTTTTTTTTCCCTTTGATTTGATAAAGACGCCTGTTCGGCGGTGAAACGCGTCGTCACAAAGGAATCTTCGTCGCCCCTCCTTGCACAATAGGATTCTTTTTTTCATTAGACTTTTTGAAGGTTTTTTTTTCCATTTAATAAACATCTAATATGGCGCCATATATTATAATAGAATTACATGTTGTGTCATGTAAGAAAATATAATAAATGCAATCTAATATTCCAACTAATCACTATGGGGCTCCCAAAACAAGCAATAGAAATAGGTGACTAAATGATAAAGCAAAGAACTAATAGTCTCGCCCATGAGATGTGACCGGTGATAGAGGAAGATCAGGAATCAGCAGCCGCTGGACTAAGAAGATAAGACCCGGATATAATACAGGTAGACAATGTGCGACGTCAGCGCGGACCAGGAGGATGACTTTTCTGCACAGAACCATTGTAACTAACGAGAAACCAAAGAAGAGACTGAACGAGCGGCTGGGAAAGGTTTCTCATTAGCGGGGACAACGATCCGGACTCCCATCACTGATGCACGATGGAGTCCGGGACATTATTGTCTGGATTCTGCTAAACGATTCCATATTGCCCAATTTCCATTTCCCGGCTCCTCATTCAGTCTCGTCATTTACTATTAAGCCCCAGCTCTTACAATGGTTCTGTGTGGCGGGATCATCCTCCGGTGTCTGCACTGATGTCGCGCATTGTCTTCCTGTATTATATCTGGGTCTTATCTTCTTATTCCGGCGGCTGCAGATTCCTGATCTTCAACATCTCATGGACGAGTGTGTTCCATTATATTCCTGTATTATATGTTACATTATATCACATGTCTGAGTAATCACATTACTGCATATTACATATCATGCTACATTACATTATATGCCTCTATATTATGTTGAATCTATTTTTATTGAAAAAACAAAAAGACAAAGGTAACATACAAGACATCAAACATTGTACACCAAGCCGTGCAAGGTCGCAGTATAGTCAGCCTCGTATAAGACCGAAACCTCTTCTGAGACAGGGGCTCGTAATGTCCCAGTAGGGAGAATGTTGGTATAGGGTTCATATGCACTACCATGTACAAGAAACAAGTGATTGGCACTACAGGTTGATAAACTCAACTATATAAACATTTGCTATACATTACTTATGTTCAATGGAACAGGCTGGAGAGATACCATTCCTCCCCAAGTATCATCTGGTACAGTAGTAGTATATAATGGTCAGACGCAAGAAAACAATAATTGTAAACATACGTAGCAACATCTTTATCAGCAGAGGTGTACTTCAGAAGAAAGAGACAAGAAACAGCACGAAGGAGGTGAAGGTGGGAAGATTAGGGGGAATAGATTTTCAACCACGTGTCTGAAACCTGTGAGGGCAGGAACAAAAAAAAAAAAAAAAGGGGGGGGGGGGAGCGGACACCAGAGCTCCACACCGACCTCTATGAAGCCTCCTCAACCAGTTGACGTAGTTCGGTAGCTTCCTTGAACATGGTCCAAGGTTGCCACACACGGATCAAGCAGGTGTTGTCCCCTTCCATTTCAGCCATCAGTTCTTCCATACGGAAGATGTCTGCAAATTCCGTTACCCATTCCGCCATAGTTGGCGGTGTTGCCGTGCGCCAATGGCGTGGTATCACCATGCGTGCCGCGGTGATACAGAACCGGAGAAGGCTCAGTTTCTGAGTGGATATGGGTCCCGGAAGCATCGACAAGATGCCAATTTGCGGGGAGGGGGGAACATAATCTCCAGAAATTCTATGATAAGCCAAGAACACCTTCTTCCAGAAGGGTTGTATAGTGGGGCACTGCCACCATATATGGAATAGTGTGCCTCTTTCGGTTCCACACCGCCAACAGGTGTCGTCTACTGACGGGAAAATGGACTTCAGTCTGACAGGGGACAGATACCATCTGGTCAGTATCTTAAAATTTTTCTCCTGTGCGCCCCCAGCCGGGGACATTTTGTGTGTGAAAAAGTAAGCTTTATCAAGATCCTCAGCAGAGAATTTATATCCCATCTCCTCTTCCCACGCTCGGATGTAACTCGGAATCACTTCTGGGTTACCAGTGTGGAATTCCTTATATAAAAGAGAAATCAGATGAAAGGGAGGGTCCTGCTGCTGTAGTAAATTTTCCAACCGTGTCATGGGGGGGCGAGAAGTGCGGTCAACCATATGTCCCCGGACAAACGACCTCATTTGATTGTATTCCATCCAGGAGAGCGACCTAGTGGGAAACTATTCCCGTAAGGTTTCCAAAGATGGGATATCCCCTCCCACCAGAACCTGTCCCAGGCGTAAGTCAGTACTAATATGCCAACCCAAAAATTGGTCTCTGTGACGACCAGGAGGAAAATGTGGGTTACCAAAAATTGGTGTCAACGGGTTCAGGGCAGTGATCAATTTCTTTTTAATTTTTAAACGGTTCCAGAGCTGTAGAGCTTCTCGCGCCAAAAAGCCCGTGGATCCCCCAGAGTCGTCTGCAGCAAAGTCATAGCGTCAGATCCATGGGAGGTGTCGTAGAGGGATATTAAAGGATGTCTGTTCCAGTTGAACCCATTGCTCGGAACGGTGGCCGAATTGCCAGTCGAATACGCGTACAAGTATGGAGGCCCGCACCGCCTCTGAGCGGGGTAGTCAGGATGGTATACTTTAGACGGGGCTTAGAAGTCTGCCGATTAAAACGGGTCAGTGCAGATCTAATGGTCTGGAAGAATGCCTTCGGTGGTATTAATCAGAACCGCCTGAAACAGGTATAAAAACTTGGGAAGAACATCCATCTTAAATGAGCTCATCCTGCCAAACCACAAGATGTTCTTTCGTCCGTAATCTCTCAAACGTTTCAGGGTCGATTCTAAGAGGGGCAAGTAATTTAATTTGTAAAGGTCAGTCATGTCGGTGGAAATTTGAACACCCAGATATTGAATAGCTCTGGATTTCCAACGAAAGGGGAAATTCCCCATGGTCCTCACAAGTTCTGCCTGTCCCAGGGATATATTAAGGGCTTCAGTTTTATCAAAATTGATTTTAAAATTGCTGACTGCACCATATTTTTGAAACTCCGCCATCAACGACGGGAGGGTAATGTGTAGCTGGGATACGTACAGCAGGAGGTCATCAGCATAAAGACAGACCTTAATGCCTCTATATTATGTCACATTCCATGTTATAACTTGTTACAATACTTGTAAATACTAAGTGATATTATATTATGTCATTATTCAGTACATTATTAATATTTTAAGTCATACTCACCTGTATGAGCCATTGTTCTCCTGAATCTCTGGCCGATCTACGTCTGTCTTCTCCTCCGTGCTGATACTAACCACATTGGTACTGGTGTAGATGATATAATATACGGTTATTACACTTTCACATCTATTATATCACACAACTAGCTGTGGGTAACTACAATGCTTTCAGAGCCTGCAGAGAGTTGTAGCTTTCCAAACAGCTGGAGAGACAACAGGAGTTTTTCTCCAAAGATCTATTCAAGGCCACGTTCACACACTCAGTGTTTGGTCAGTATTTTACATCCGTATTTGTAGCCAAAACCAGGAGTGGTGATAATACAGAAGTAAGATAACAAATATACACTGGCGCCTCGTATTTTCTCTGGGTGTGCACAGATTCAGTACGTATACCAGCAGCTGCTATCTTGGTTTTCTTTTCTTCACATCATATCCATCCAATTTTTAATCGGCTCGCATTTTGGCCCACACGCGCTCCCTTCCCTATCTCCCATCTGGTGACGTCACCTTGTTCCCCGCCTCCCCTTATTCCATCCGCTGTTTGCCGGCGGCGTCTCTCGGCCGGAGCACGCCGCCATTGTCCATCTGCTTCAGCGGTCAGCTCCAGAGGTGCTATCACACCATTACTCCAAAGGAGGGACGCCTCCTTGGTGCTGCACCTCTGTCTTCACCATTGCGGTACAGTTTTTACTACACGTGATACACGCTGGATGATCTTTGCAGCTCTGCAACTTTCAATTGAAGTGTTATATCATCTCACATCCACTTTAATTGGTGGCTTTTTTGACAGTGATTCTTGTCACTACATGCTTAGTTTATTTGTTCACATTTTAGGATATTCATATGCCTCCTTCACATTTATTCCTTAAGGGGATTTGCAATGTTGTATCTTGATATCAGATAGTTAGCACAGGTATTCTTTTGTCTTAGATAATACAGAAGTGGTGACAAGTTTCTATATTAGACTGTTCCTATGATTGTTCCTCATCTGGTTTTGGCTACAAATACTGATGTAAAATACTAACCAAATACTGAGTGTGTGAACATGGCCTTACAGTTACATCTGTGCCGGGGAGGCGATTACATGACCAGTAACGTCGCTCCTGTAGATACATCTCCTGGGATTTGGAATTCGGGACATGTGAGAACCAATATATATATATATATATATATATATATATATATATATATATATATATATATATATATATATATATATATATATATATATATATATATATATATATGGCTGTTATTACTTCATCCTGTATAACAGGGGCAGAATGTGGTCACCTGTGCGTGTGTTCCTTATGTCGGGCTCCTTTATTATAACGGGGTCCCCTGGCAGGATCTGTATTACTGTTCATCATGACATTATAGCTGCTGCTACAAAGAGAAAAATGTATCAGTTTGTGTTCTGCTGATAAAGCCAAATGTTACAATGTTGCAATTACTGAGTGATTTTGTTACTATTAACAAAGTATTGTGAAATTTATGATCCTATTGAAAATATCAATATTTTTTTTACTTACCCAGACGAGCCACCAATTCGTTGAAATCCTTCCTTTCTCGGAGAGCGAGTGGTACTGACGTCATCTAGAGAATTCGTATAGAGGCTTTGCCTGTCTTGGCTGATACTGTAAGTCATGAATAATGGATATTAATAAAGGTCTGTGACAGCATCTTTTGATTTTCACTGAAAATGGTTTTTGTTTACCTGGACGAGCCCCCAATTTGTTGAAATCCTTCCTTTCTTGGAGAGGTATTAGTACTGATATCATCTGGTAAATTCATGTGGATGGCTTGCCCGTCTTGGCTGATACTTTCGAACAGAAAGAAATCCATAATTAGTAAATGTCTGTGAGGGTATGCCATGAAGTCCATAGAACATAGCATAATTTTTTTTTACCTGGATGAGCCAATTTGTCTAAATCCTCCCTTTCTCGGCGACTCTTCTATACTGATGTCATGTAGAGAATCCTTTTGGATGACCTGCCTGTCTTGGCCGATACTGGTACAGGAAGTAATCAATGGATATAAATTAATGTCCATGGGACAATGATATGAATCTAAGTGAAAATGTCAAAATTGTTTTACCGGGACGATCCCCCAATTTGTCCAATTCCTTCCTTTCTCGGAGTGGCACTGGTATTGACGTCATTTGGAGAATCTCTATGGATGACCTGCCTGTCTTGGCTGATACTGGTACAGAAAGTAATCAATGGATATAAATTAATGTCCATGGGACAATGATACGAATCTAAGTGAAAATGTCAAAATTGTTTTACCGGTACGATCCCCCAATTTGTCCAATTCCTTCCTTTCTCGAAGTGGCACTGGTATTGATGTCATTTGGAGAATCTCTATGGATGACCTGGCCGTCTTGGCTGATACTGGTACAGGAAGTAACCAAAGGATATAAATTAATGTCCATGGGACAATGATACGAATCTAAGTGAAAATGTCAAAATTGTTTTACCGGTACGATCCCCCAATTTGTCCAATTCCTTCCTTTCTCGAAGTGGCACTGGTATTGATGTCATTTGGAGAATCTCTATGGATGACCTGGCCGTCTTGGCTGATACTGGTACAGGAAGTAACCAAAGGATATAAATTAATGTCCATGGGACAATGATATGAATCTAAGTGAAAATGTCAAAATTGTTTTACCGGTACGATCCCCCAATTTGTCCAATTCCTTCCTTTCTCGAAGTGGCACTGGTATTGATGTCATTTGGAGAATCTCTATGGATGACCTGCCTGTCTTGGCTGATACTGGTACAGAAAGTAATCAATGGATATAAATTAATGTCCATGGGACAATGATATGAATCTAAGTGAAAATGTCAAAATTGTTTTACCGGTACGATCCCCCACTTTGTCCAATTCCTTCCTTCCTCGGAGTGGAACTGGTATTTACATCATTTGGAGAATTGCTAAGGATGGCCTGCTCGTCTTGGCTTATACTTGTACAGAAAAAAATATATATTAATACTACTAAATGTCTGTGAAGTTATTTGATGATGGTTATATAAATATAATTTATTTTTACCCAGATAAACCTCCAATTTGTCGAAATCCTTCCTTTCTAGAGCTGTAGATACTGAGGTCATCTAAAGAATTCTTATGGATGACTTGCTCGTCTTGGCTGAAAATAGTACAGGAAACAAATAAATCAAAATCAAATAATAGATATTAGTAACTGTCGGAGGGGAACTTATAATGGGCGATAAAAATATAAATATTTGTTTTACCTGGATGGGACCCGAATTTCTCGAATTCTTTCCTTTCTTGAAGAACCTCTGGTGTGGAAGTCACCTGGTGAATCAATATGGATGACTTGTCCGTCTTGGCTGCTACTTTCCACACAAAGCACAAAGAAATCCAGAATTAGTAAATGTCTGTACTGTAAGGCTTTGTTATGAAACTTAGACAATATATCAAGATTTTTTTTTTTTTTACCCGGAAGAGTCACCAACTTGTTGAAATCCTTCTTTTCTCCGAAAGCCACCAGTACGGATGTCATCTAGTGAGTTTACATGTTTGACTCGCCCACCTTGGCCAATACTGAAGAAATCAAATAATGGATAGTAATAACAGGCTGTGAAAGCAATATGATTGTCATTAAAATATCAGATTTTTTTTTATACCGGGACAAGTCCCCAACTTGTTGAAATCCTTCCTTCTTCGTAGAAAGTTTGGTACTGATCTCATCTAAAGAATCCTTATGGATGATTTGCCCGTCTTTGCTGAAAATGGCACAGAAAAAAATAAATAATCAAATAATAGATCCTAGTGACTGCCTGAGGGGATCTTATAATTGTCAATGAAAATATCACTATTTTTTTTACCAGGATGGGCCCCAAATTTGTCGACTTCCTTCCTTTCTTGTAGAGCCGCTGGTGATGACGTCATCAGGTGAATCCATTTGGATGACTTGCTCGACTTGGCTGATGCAAGAAGTAATTAACAATGGGTATTAATGTCTGTGAGGGCATCACATGAGGGTCACAGAAAATGTATATTTTGTACCTGGACGAGCCCCCGATCTGTAGAAAGCCTTCCTTTCTCTGAGAGTTACTGACATCATCTGGTGAATCCATATGGATGACCTGCTCGTCTTCACTGATGCAAGAATTAATGATGGTATTAATAAATGAAAGTGAGGGCAGCGTATGAGGATCATTGAAATATATATATATTTTACCCAGACAAGCCCCTGATTTGTAGAAATCCTTCAGTTTTCAGAGAGCCGCTGATGTCATCTAGAGAATTCATATGGATGACTTGCCTATCTTGGCTGATACTGGTACAGGAAGTAACTGATTAATGTAGGTTCAGATATGTTATGGAGCCACAGAAAATATCAAAATTGCTTTACCCGGACGAGCCCCAAATTTGTTGAAATCCTTCCTTTCTCGGAGAGCCACTGGCGTCATCTAGTGAATCCATATGGGTGACTTGCTCGTCTTGGCTGATGCAAGAAAAAAATTAATAATGGGCATTAATAAATGTATATGGGGCATCGTTTGAGGGTCACGGAAAAAATATATATTTTACCAAGACATGCCCCCGATTTGTAGAAATTCTTCTTTTCTCGGAGAGCCACTGACATCATCTGGTAAATCCATATGGATGACTTGCTCATCTTGGCTGATACTGGTACAGGAAGTAACAGATTAATGTCTGTTCGGCTATGTTATGGAGCCTAAAGAAAATATCAAAATTGCTTTACCCGGACAAGCCCCAAATTTGCCGAAATCCATCCTTTCTTGGAGAGCCACTGGTACCGAAGGCATCTGAAGAATTCATATGGACGACTTGCCCATCTTGGCTGATACTGACACAGGAAGTAATCAATAATGGATATTAATAAATGTGAGTTTATACATTTACATAAAGAGGAAGGCGTATATATTAAATAATGACAGGAATATTTAAAGGGATTGTCCAGGATTAGACAAAACGTGTCTGTCTTCATCGTCGTTCTTGTCTGCAGGCCGAGAGCTGCAGACAAGAGTCGAGAGCTCCAATACCACAAACCAGCTGTAGACAGAGGGGGCGCTGTGTTTTTTTTTTTTTTTTTTAAAGCAACCATGATTTTATAATCCTGGACAAGTCCTTACAATCAAATGTGGGCATAAGAAACATGGACGTCATAGTCGTCTTTTTGGAGGTAAAGGTCCTGTCTTTCTGCCGGACGTCATCTGCATCCACAAGTGAGACGAGGCTGAGAGGTTTCAAAATATATTACATCGGGGAAACTTCTAGTCACATAAAATAACAGAGATGGAGGAATCTATGCCAGGATCAAACTATTGCTCTCTGTAGTCAGCCAATCCATTTAACAATATGGCTGGTAGAACTAAACAGCCTAGAAAACACAGTCTTTATATGAGTTGTCAGACAGAAGGCCCCGAGCGGTTAGGTTGTCAGATCTGACTATTTGGATATGTTGCAAATGCAAAATTTAAAAAAAAAAAAAAAAAAGGCAAGGAGCTGGCGGCGCTCACATCAGCCTTAAAGGGGTATTCCAGCCTCAGCAAGTCATCACCTATCCCAATGGACCCCCACCATTGCAGGAACCTGAGACTAGCACCCCAGCTCTACTCTGGCTACAATACACTATTTACCTGGATGTCTGGCATCCTGTGACCGCCGGGGGTCTCTGCACAGATTTGAGTCTTGATTTTTGCTGTTCTTTGTCCTCAACGCTGTAAAATGTGACAATCACATAAAAGTTACAAACAGGACACAGAGAATGACAGAGGGCTGCAAGCTAAGGACTACATTTACCAGGGCAAAACTGGGAGTTGTAGTTCTAAATCAGCACTGAAGTCTTCAGGATGCTGAGAGTTACAAAGGAGAAGGAGTGTGCAGCCCCCGACATGCCCCCTTTACCGCGTGGTCCTTTCTGTAAGGCAGCGATTCACGGCCAGGACTTCTCACCTGGACATCTGCTCGTATAGCAGCTGTAAAGATTTCCAGGAGTCAATCAGTTGCTTGATTTCCTGCTGGATGCGCGCAGCGCCCTCTGGCGAGGAGGAGTCCATCACCGTCAGTCCTTGAGTCTCCACCAGATGGCGCAGGATTTCCTTTTCTGACAACTCAGCATTCAGCGACTGGAGATGAGAATGCAGACGAGACACGATCAGTGCAGCACCAGCAATAAGATCCAAAGATATAGGACGGTATAACAAGAGACACAAACAATGCAAAGAATCCTTCACAGCTACAATCATAATTCTGCTGGATTAACGCCAATAATGCAACAAGGCAATTAGTTTTACCCTAAACAAATGACTGTACAAGAGCCTGATGCACAGACATCAATAGTAAATACTACTCAAGAAGAGAATATGGGGATTTCAGCTCTGGAGTATAATACAGGTTAGTTAATGTATGTTCACAGTGAATCCACCAGCAGAATAGCGAGCACAGCTCTGGAGTATAATACAATCTTGCTTCTGTCCCCTCCACTAAAACTGCCCAGACTAAAGTCACCAATGACGTACTAATGGCCAAAGCCAAATGACACTCCTCTGTCCTCTGCCTTTGACACAGTGGACCACTCCCTATTTCTACAGACCCTCTCATCTCTTGGCATCACAGATGTGGCCCTATCCTGGATCTCTTCATACATAACAGACCGAACATTCAGCGTCTCCCACTCACCCACCACCCACTATCTATCGGAGTCCCCCCAAGGTTCAGTCCTAGGGCCCCTGCTCTTCTCCATTTACACCTTTGGCCTGGGACAGCTCATAGAATCTCATGGCTTTCAGTATCACCTCTATGCTGATGACACACAGATCTACATCTCTGGACCAGATATCACCTCCCTACTAACCAGAATCCCACAATGTCTGTCTGCTATTTCATCCGTCTTCTCCGCTAGATTTCTAAAACTTAATATGGACAAAACAGAATTCATCATCTTTCCCCCATCTCACGTGACCCCCCCCAACAGACCTATGTATCAAAGTCAAAGGCTGCTCACTCTCCTCAGTTCCACAAGCTCGCAGCCTTGGGGTAATCCTTGACTCCAATCTCAAACCACATATACAAGCCCTTTCCACTTCCTGCCGACTTCAACTCAAAAATATTTCACGGATCCGTACATTCCTCAATTTAGAATCTGTAAAAACTTTAGTCCATGCCCTCATCACCTCCTGCCTTGACTACTGCAACCTCCTACTCTGTGGCCTCTCCTCTAACACCCCTCCAATCTATTCTAAACTCTGTTGCCTGACTAATCCACCTGTCCCCTCACTATTCCCCAGCCTTTCCTCTCTGTCAATCCCTGCACTGACTCCCCCCATTATCCAGAGCCTCCAGTTCAAAACCCTAACCATGGCATACAAAGCCATCCACAATCTGTGTCCTCCATACATCTGTGACCTAGTCTCCCGATATTTACCTACACGCAACCTCCGATCCTCACAAGATCTACTTCTCTACTCCCCTTCCCACAATCGCATACAAGCTTTCTCCCGTGCATCCCCCCTCGTCTGGAACTCTCTACCCCAACATATCAGACTCTTGCCTACAGTGGAAACCTTCAGGCTGTGTGCCCACGTAGCGATTTTTAATTGTTTTTGCCGCGATTTTCGGCGCGAAAATGCAGCGAAAACGTTTAAAAATCGTGCACAGAACGCCCCCCATGCATTCCTATGGCATTCCGCACATGCTGTGCTAATGCTGCGCTTTTTTCCGCGGCGGAATCGCATCGCGGAAAAAAAATCGCAGCATGCTCATTCTTTTGTGCGGAATCGCAAAGAATTGCCGCGATTCCGCACCCATAGGAATGCATGAGAATCGCTTACTTCCCACATGTGGCTATGCCCACCATGCGGGAAGTTAAGCGTCTCATGTGCGGTTGGTACCCACGGTGTGGAGGAGAGGAGACTGTCCTCCAGGCCCTGGGTACCATACCCCTGTAAAAAAAAGAATAAAAAATTAAAAAAATATGGGTATATTTACCTTCCGGCGTCCCGCACTGCCATCCCGGCCTAGCGTTCCCAGTAATGCCTTGCGGCAAGGCCCTGTGATGACGTAGTCTCGCGTGACTCTAGCGGTCTCGCAAGATCGCTATAGCAACGCGAGACCAACGTCGTCACAGGTCTCGCAAGGCATTACTGGGAACGCTGTGGCCCGGGAATGCAGCGCGGGACGCCGGAAGGTAAATATACACCGATTTTTTATTTTTTTTAGCATTTTAACATTCTATCTTTTAATACTGATGCTGCATAGGCGGCCTCAATAGTAAAAAGCTGCTCACACTTGTCAAACACTATGTATGGCGAGTGTGACCAACCTGTCAATCACTTTCCAAGCGATGCTTCAAATAGCTTGGAAAGTGCTTGAATATCGCACACGAAAATTGCGGCAAAAATCGCGATCATAATCGTGGTGAAATCACGGTGAAATCGCGCGGAAAAAAACGTGCGATTTCTGGGAAGGAGTCCAGTTTTTGGTGTGCGTTTTAACACGCAACGTGGGCACATAGCCTCAAAAGGAACCTGAAGACCGACCTCTTCCAACAAGCCTACAACCTGCAGTAACCACCGATCCTCCAAACCGCTGCACGGCCAGCTCTGCTCTCAACTACTGTATCCTCACCCAGCCTTTGTAGACTGTGAGCCCTCGCGGGCAGGGTCCTCTCTCATCCTGTACCAGTCGTGACTTGTATCGTTTAAGATCATTGTACTTTTTTATCATGTATACCCCTCCTCACATGTAAAGCGCCATGTAATAAATGGCACTATAATAAAAACTATACAGGATGTAACTCAGGATCAGTAATGTAATGTATGTACACAGTGACTGCACCAGCAGAATAGTGAGTGCAGCTCTGGAGTATAATACAGGATGTAACTCAGGATCAGTAATGTAATGTATGTACACAGTGACTGCACCAGCAGAATAGTGAGTGCAGCTCTGGAGTATAATACAGGATGTAACTCAGGATCAGTAATGTAATGTATGTACACAGTGACTGCACCAGCAGAATAGTGAGTGCAGCTCTGGAGTATAATACAGGATGTAACTCAGGATCAGTAATGTAATGTATGTACACAGTGACTGCACCAGCAGAATAGTGAGTGCAGCTCTGGAGTATAATACAGGATGTAACTCAGGATCAGTAATGTAATGTATGTGTACAGTGACTGTACCAGCAGAATAGTGAGTGCAGCTCTGGAGTATAATACAGGATGTAACTCAGGATCAGTAATGTAATGTATGTACACAGTGACTGCACCAGCAGAATAGTGAGTGCAGCTCTGGAGTATAATACAGGATGTAACTTAGGATCAGCACAGGATCAGTAATGTATGTACACAGTGACTGCACCAGCAGAATAGTGAGTGCAGCTCTGGGGTATAATACAGGATGTAACTCAGGATCTGTAATGTAATGTATGTACACAGTGACTGCACCAGTAGAATAGTGAGTGCAGCTCTGGGGTATAATACAGGATGTAACTCAGGATCAGTAATGTAATGTATGTACACAGTGACTGCACCAGCAAAATAGTGAGTGCAGCTCTGGGGTATAATACAGGATGTAACTCAGGATCTGTAATGTAATGTATGTACACAGTGACTGCACCAGTAGAATAGTGAGTGCAGCTCTGGGGTATAATACAGGATGTAACTCAGGATCTGTAATGTAATGTATGTACACAGTGACTGCACCAGCAAAATAGTGAGTGCAGCTCTGGGGTATAATACAGGATGTAACTCAGGATCTGTAATGTAATGTATGTACACAGTGACTGCACCAGTACAATAGTGAGTGCAGCTCTGGGGTATAATACAGGATGTAACTCAGGATCAGTAATGTAATGTATGTACACAGTGACTGCACCAGCAGAATAGTGAGTGCAGCTCTGGAGTATAATACAGCATGTAACTCAGGATCTGTAATGTAATGTATGTACACAGTGACTGCACCAGCAGAATAGTGAGTGCAGCTCTGGAGTATAATACAGGATGTAACTTAGGATCAGCACAGGATCAGTAATGTATGTACACAGTGACTGCACCAGCAGAATAGTGAGTGCAGCTCTGGGGTATAATACAGGATGTAACTCAGGATCTGTAATGTAATGTATGTACACAGTGACTGCACCAGTAGAATAGTGAGTGCAGCTCTGGGGTATAATACAGGATGTAACTCAGGATCAGTAATGTAATGTATGTACACAGTGACTGCACCAGCAAAATAGTGAGTGCAGCTCTGGGGTATAATACAGGATGTAACTCAGGATCTGTAATGTAATGTATGTACACAGTGACTGCACCAGTAGAATAGTGAGTGCAGCTCTGGGGTATAATACAGGATGTAACTCAGGATCTGTAATGTAATGTATGTACACAGTGACTGCACCAGCAAAATAGTGAGTGCAGCTCTGGGGTATAATACAGGATGTAACTCAGGATCTGTAATGTAATGTATGTACACAGTGACTGCACCAGTAGAATAGTGAGTGCAGCTCTGGGGTATAATACAGGATGTAACTCAGGATCAGTAATGTAATGTATGTACACAGTGACTGCACCAGCAGAATAGTGAGTGCAGCTCTGGAGTATAATACAGCATGTAACTCAGGATCTGTAATGTAATGTATGTACACAGTGACTGCACCAGCAGAATAGTGAGTGCAGCTCTGGGGTATAATACAGGATGTAACTCAGGATCAGTAATGTAATGTATGTACACAGTGACTGTAACTGCAGAATAGTGAGTGCAGCTCTGGAGTATAATACAAGACATAACTCAGGATCAGTAATGTAATGTATGTACACAGTGAGTGCAGCTCTGGAGTATAATACAGGATGTAACTCAGGATCAGTAATGTAATGTATGTACACAGTGACTGCACCAGAAGAATAGTGAGTGCAGCTCTGGAGTATAATACAGGACATAACTCAGGATCAGTAATGTAATGTATGTACACAGTGACTGCACCGGCAGAATAGGGAGTGCAGCTCTGGGGTATAATACAGGATGTAACTCAGGATCAGTAATGTAATGTATGCACACAGTGACTGCACCAGTAGAATAGTGAGTGCAGCTCTGGAGTATAATACAGGATGTAACTCAGGATCAGTACAGGATATTATGTGTTGGCTAAATATAATGTCTCCCATCAACAAAGAAATACCCATTTTCTACCCGGCAGTATTTTAGCATAACCCCTACCTCAGTATCCTGCTCGCCCCAATTCTTGCCACCGTTTTGGTAGAATTCCAGCTTCTGGCGAGTGACCATGATCCAGTGCTGGAGATCACGGAGATTATGACTGAACAGCCGGTGGTTATTAATATTCTCTTTACTGCTCCGTATCTTGTTCTGATAAGAAAGTGACAACGATGAGAAGATTATATTTATACAGATCTATGACTTTGGGAGATCCCTTCTATTCTCTCCATGTGACAGTGAGAGATGGGATCAGCAGAGATTACCTCCAGAGATCTCTGTAACCTTAGGTAATCTGAGTTCAGCTGCTCGGCTCTGAGCGCGTGGGGCGAGTGGGACTTGGTCATGGAAATTAACTCTTGGATGGGGGTATGTAGGATCATTAATTCTTCTAGTAAAATCTGCAAAAAAAAAAAAGCCATAGATCAATATATTAAAATGGAGTCGCTGCACTGTCTGGACAGCACAAGGCAGATTTACTAATCCTAATTTATATCAAGACAGTGTACATGTGACAGATTAATCTCAGTGGCTTATGCTTGATGTACGCCACTTTTTGGTGACAGTTGGGCCACATTTCTAGTACATTTATCTTAGTAAATCCCCTGTAGCAAGCTATTCCTATATTATAGCAATCTCATGGTCTCACAACAGGGGGCGCTGTTATATTGATTTCTATGGAAAGTTTCTCAGCAGTCCTTTAAACACAAAGACTCGCCTGCAGCCTCTGAACCTGCGCCTCCTTCCCAATAATATCCGGCTGCAGCTCATTTTCTTTCAGGCTTTTTTTTCGGATGGCGGATATCTTATGATGTAAAGTTTTCAATGCAGAATCAAACTCTTTTCTTAACTCAGCCAAGCTCTGTGACAGAGAGAACCACATTTCATGGTAAATACGGAAAATAATGACATTTATTAGATAGAATACCTAACAGACACAGAATGTTACAGAAGGAAACATCTACTATATAATCATCTAATTCTGTCTGTCTGTAACGGAAATACCGCGTCGCTGATTGGTTGCAGCCGGCTGGGCACGACCAATCAGCAACTGGCGCAGTCCAGTCGCGAATTGGCGCGGCATTCGAATGCCACCGCTACCGTGGGGAGATCTGCGGTGCTAGCCGCTGATCTCCTGACGGTTGCCACGGGTCATCTCCTGCCGCATGGAGGTCAGCGGCGACGCAGTCGGGAGATGACCGGCGCAACGCTCAATGTGCGGATGGTACCCAGGGTCCGGAGAGGAGACTGTCCTCCTGGCCCTGGGTACCATAAACCTGTAAAAAATAGAATTAAAATAAATAGTGATATACTCACCTTCCGACGGCCCCCGGACTCTTTCCCTCCTCTCACCACGCTCCCGGCATCTTCCGGTCCCAGTAATGCTTTGCGCGAAAGACCGCTGATGACGTCGCGCTCTCGCAAGAGTGATGTCATCTCCGGTCCTTCTCACTAAGCATTACTGGGACCGGAAGATGCCGGGAGCGTGGTGAGAGGAGATCGGGGGCCATCGGATGGTGCATAGGCAGCATCAATAGTAAAAAGTTGATCACAATTGTCAAACACTATGTTTGACGAGTGTGACCAACCTGTCAATCACATTCCAAGCGATGCTTCAAATCGCTTGGAATGCGCTTGAATTCCGCACGCGAAAATCGCGGCGGGAGCTGCGGAAATTTCCACAGCATTTCTGCAATGTGGGTACTCAGCATCAAGGTGACAAGCAGCAGCGGCCAGGCCTCCACTGTGAGATCGCCGATCGTGGTGGATCGTCCTGGACTATCTTTTGAACGTCGGTCTCCCGCTGGCCATATTCTAGAATATCTTAGAATCGGGCCACAATTTAGTTTGCTATAAATATTTACCAAAATGTAGCAAGCATTTATGCTGGTAATTATACCCAAGACCACCAGGGGTCAGTGTTACCCTGTCCAGACACAACCCACAAAGTTTGGACGTTACCTGTAAACTTTTCTTCCTCTCCAGGAGATCCCGATGAAGAGCTTCTCGGTTCTGTTGAGCTGCGGCAATATCCTGCAGGAGTGTCTGGGTTTTCTGGTCACCCAGGACAAGATGTATGCGCTCCTTCTTTTTTTCTAGAGCAGCCAGCTTATCTTGAATTGCACAACTTTCTCCAAGTAACTTCTACAGAACAGAAAATTATGTGAGCAGGTAACAGCCTGAAAAAATAGCAAACTGAGGCTCAACAGCTGCTGGGGAACTACAACTCCCAGCATGCCATCCTAGTAAATATAAGGGCAAAATAAGCATCAACAGCTTTTCCCCACACGATTGAGTCCACTGACCTGTGAATACAGGAGCTTCTCACAAAACTAGAATATCATCAGAAAGTGAATCTATATCAGTTCTTCAATACTAAACGTGAATCTCATATATTCTATAGAGTCATTACAGACAGAGTGATCTATTTCACGTGTTTCTTTCTGTTAATGTTGATGATTATGGCTTACAGCCAATGAAAACCCAAAAGTCATTATCTCAGTAAATTAGAATACTTTATAACACCAGCTTGAAAAATTATTTTAAAATCGGAAATGTTGGCCTACTGAAATGTATGTTCAGTAAATGCACTCAATACTTGGTCTGGGCTCCTTTGGCATCAGTTACTGCATCAATGCGGCATGGCATGGAGACGATCAGCCCGTGACACTGCCAGTGGCGTATCTAGGGGGGGGCAGCCGGGGCAGTTGCCCCAGGCGCAGCCAGCAGGGGGGCGCAGTCGGGCCGCCTAATGCAGCGGTCCGCAGTGTCCTCCCTGGCGGCTGCGTTCTGCCGCCCCCCGCCTGAGAGTCGGCGGTTCTCTGTGTCAGCTGTCAAGCTGACAGCCGGCACAGAGAAGGAGGCCGTCCGGCTCCCAGGGAGCAACTGTACTGGCGTCTATACAGACGCCTGTACAATTGAAGCTCTGACCGCCGGACCAGAGCGACGTCAGCAGCATGATCATGTCATGTGATCACGCTGCTGACGTCACTCCCCGGCGCCCAAAGCAAACGCTGGTGGTAAGTGTGCTCCACTGTGGAGCTGAAGAACCACCGAAGATGGGAGATGAGGGGGAGTTAATGAGTGGAGATGGGGGGGATTTGTAGAGGGGATGGCGGTTAATGTGTGGGGGTATTTAGAGTGCGGATGGGGGTTAATGAGTGGGTATGCCATGGGGTTAATGTGTGGGGGTATTTAGAGTGGGGATGGGGGTTAATTAGTGGGGATGCCATGAGGTTAATGTGTGGGGGTATTTAGAGTGGGGATGGGGGTTAATGAGTGGGGATGCCATGGGGTTAATGTGTGGGGGTATTTAGAGTGGGGATGGGGGTTAATGAGTGGGGATGCCATGGGGTTAATGTGTGGGGGGATTTAGAGTGGGGATGGGGGTTAACGAGTGGGGATGCCATGGGGTTAATGTGTGGGGGGATTTGGAGTGGAGATGGGGGTTATTTAATGTGATGGGGGTTAATGAGTGGGGATTGGGTTAATGTGTGTGGGGGTTAATGAGTGGGGATTGGGTTAATGTGTGCGGGGGTTAATGAATGGGGATGGGGATTAATGTGTGGGGGCGTTAATGAGTGGGGATGGGGGTTAATGTGTGTGGGGGTTAATGAAATGGGGATGGGGGTTAATGTGTGGGGGTATTTGGAGTGCAGATGGTTATTTAATGTGTGGGGGGATTTGGCATGGTGATGGGGTTAATGAGTGGGGATTGGGATAATGTGTGCGGGGGTTAATGAATGGGGATGGGGGTTAATGTATGGGGGCCGTTAATGAGTGGGGTTGGGGTTAATGTGTGGGGATATTTGGAGTGCTGATGGGGGTTAATGAGTGGGGATTGGGTTAATGTGTGCGGGGATTTGGAATGGGGATGGGGGTACTTAATGTATGTGGGGGATTGGGGATGGGGGGATTTAATGTGTGGGGAGATTTGAGGACACAAAATAAAGAGTATGTATGAGGAAACAGTATGGGGGATTGGTGCAGACAGTATGGGGAGCGAATGGGTTAATGTAAGTGGACACAGTATAGGGAGTCGGGGATATGTGTGAGCAGACAGTATAGAGAGTGAGGGGGTAAATATATGAGGAGACAGTATAGTGAACAGGTGGGATGTTAGAGGAGACAGTATGAGGAGGGAGGGGAATAGTGTGAGGAGACAGTATATTGCAGACATTTTTTATTTAGGAGCATTATAATGACACTTCTATCTTTAAGGGCGTCGTGTGGAGATTTGCTGCAGAAGACCGGAGAAGATGGAAGTCTACAGAGACGGCTGTGGATGAGAAAACTCATCATGGGGTCTAGAAGAAAAGGAGACTGACTGCAGAGACGACGTCATCTATAAGGTACCTGGATGTAAATGTTATTTGTGATACTGACTAATTCTCATGTTTTTATTTGTTAGGAACATTAAAGGGGTTGTCCATGTTTGTGTTGAGTCTGCAGTCATTCTATGTGACTGCAGGCGTCTGAATTCTCACAGTGCTCACTGAACGCTGTCAGGATTCTCTCGTGCTGGTAATTTACATACATGCGGTCACATGCTGACTAGACATGTGTGGCCTCACTCAATGAAAGTGAACGGAGCGAGGCCAGGCACGTCTAGTCGGAATGTGGCCAGAAGTATAAAAATCACATACTTGTGCTGACATGACTGTACATCGGCAAGGGAGAATCCTAAATGTGTGCAGTGCATTCGTTGTGAGAATTCAGAAGTTGCAATGTCAGGATTCAGCGCTGCAGGTTCCAGAAGTCATCACATGGACACTTCACTCATGTGCGATTTTCATACTTGACAACGAGCTTCTCTTCCTGCTTCTCTGTTTTTTACTGAACATTGAGAGCATTAGGAGGAGCAGCTCGTGGGTACATGGCTAAGTGTGCAAGTCGCATATGTACTTGGGGGAGGGGGGGCGCCGAACCGAATTCTTGCCCCGGGTGCCGGAGAGCCTAGATACGCCTCTGGACACTGCTGAGGTGTTATGGAAGCCCAGGTTGCTCTGATAGCAGTCTTCAGCTCGTCTGCATTGTTGGGTCTGGTGTCTCTCATCTTCCTCTTGACAATACTCCATAGATTGTCTATGGGGTTAAGGTCAGGCAAGTTTGCTGCCAATCAAGCACAGTGATACTGTTGTTGGTAAATGAGGTATTGTTACTTTTGGCAGTGTGGACAGGTGCCAAGTCCTGCTGGAGAATGACATTTCCATCTCCAAAAAGCTTGTCGGCAGAGGGAAGCATAAAATTTCCTGGCAGATGGCTGCGCTGACTTTGGTCTTGATAAAACGCAGTGGACCTACACCAGCAGATGACATGGCTCCCCAAACCATCACTGACTGTGGAAACTTCACACTAGACCTCCAGCAGCTTGGATTGTGGCCTCTCCACTCTTCCTCCAGACCCTGGGACCTTGATTTCCAAATGAAATGCAAAATTTACTTTCATCTGAAAACAACACCTTGGACCACTGAGCAATAGTCCAGTTCTTTTTCTCCTTGGCCCAGGTAAGAGGCTTCTGGCGTTGTCTATTGGTCATGAGTGGCTTGACACAAGGAATGTGACACTTGTAGCCCATGTCCTGGATATGTCTGTGTGTGGTGGCTCTTGTAGCAATGACTCCAGCAGCAGTCCACTCCTTGTGAATCTCCCCAAATTTTTGAATGGCCTTTTCTTCACAATCTTTTAAAGGCTGCAATTATCCCAATTGCTTGTGCACCTTTTTCTACCACACTTTTTCCTTCCATTACTATGCTTGGATACAGCACTCTGTGAACAGCCAGCTTCTTTAGCAATGACCTTTTGTGGCTTACCCTCCTTGTGGAGTGTGTCAATGACTGCCTTCTGGACATCTGTCACCTCAGCAGTCTTCCCCATGATTGTGGAGCTACTGAAATAGACTAAGGGACCTTTGTAATCGCTTAGGAGCCTTTGCAAGTGCTTGTTGTTAATTATTCTAATTTACTGAGATAATGACTTTTGAGATTTACATTTTGTATTGAAAAAATGAAATAATTTAACTTTTTGACGATATTCTAATTTTGTGAGAAGCACCTGTATATTATATACACAACTCATCCAAGTATACGGCGCCCTAATATCTCACCTCAATATTATCCAGGGCATCGCGATTCATGGCGCCATCATTCACAGGGACTGCAGTAGCATCGAGGACGCTCTCTGCGATAGGTTTCCAGTAGAGAAATTCACGTAGAGGGTTCTGGAAAAGCTGCTTCAGCTCCGACTCTGTGTCAGTGCTCAGCTTAAAGGCTTTACTCTTTGCCCTGGAGAAAAGATTCATCACAAAGTACAAGAAAGAACAGAACAATTATCGATTATCTTTTACATAGGGGCAGTATTACAGTAGTAATATTCTGGTACATAGGAGCAGTATTATAGTAGTTATATTCCTGTACATAAGGACAGTATTATAGTAGTTATATTCTTGTAAATAGGAGCAGTATTATAGTAGTTATATTCTTATACATAGGAGCAGTATTATAGTAGTTATATTCTTGTACATAGGGGTAGTATTATAGTAGTTATATTTTTGTACATAGGAGCAGTATTATAGTAGTTATATTCTGGTACATAGGAGCAATATTATAGTAGTTATATTCTTGTACATAGGGGCAGTATTATAGTAGTTATATTCTTATACATAGGAGCAGTATTATAGTAGTTATATTCTTGTACATAGGAGCAGTATTATAGTAGTTATATCCTTGTATATAGGGGGCAGTGTTATAGTAGTTATATTCTTGTACATAAGGACAGTATTATAGTAGTTATATTCTAGTACATAGGAGCAGTATTATAGCAGTTATATTCTTGTACATAGGGGCAGTATTATAGTAGTTATATTCTTGTACATATAGGGCAGTATTATAGTAGTTATATTCTTGTACATAGGAGCAGTATTATAGTAGTTATATTCTTGTACATAGGGGCAGTATTATAGTAGTTATATTCTTGTACATAGGAGCAGTATTATAGCAGTTATATTCTTGTACATAGGAGCAGTATTATAGTAGTTATATTCTTGTACATAGGGGCAGTATTATAGTGGTTATATTCTTGTACATAGGAGCAGTATTATAGCAGTTATATTCTTGTACATAGGAGAAGTATTATAGCAGTTATATTCTTGTACATAGGTGCAGTATTATAGTAGTTATATTCTTGTACATAGGTGGCAGTATTATAGTAGTTATATTCTTGTACATAGGGGCAGTATTATAGTAGTTATATTCTTGTACATTGGGGCAGTATAAGGCCTCTTTCACACATCCGGTGTCAGGGGTCCGGCGGCGTGCGGCGAAAAGCCAGGCCGCCGGATCCGGCCTGCAGCGGTGACACCGGATGTACATGCGGCGCCTGATGCGGCTTGGAGGACATTTAAAGGAGCCGCAGCCCCTGGGGTACGAGAGAGCAGCCAGAGAGAGCGAGGGATGAGAGAGCCAGCCGGAGAAATCGGGAGACGAGAGAGCAGCCGGAGAGCGAGCGGGGGACGAGAGAGCAGCCGGAGAGAGCGGGGGACGAGAGAGCAGCCGGAGAGAGCGGGGGACGAGAGAGCAGCCGAAGAGAGAGCGGGGGACGAGAGAGCAGCCGGAGAGAGAGCGGGGGACGAGAGAGCAACTGGAGAGAGAGCGGGGGACGAGAGCGCAGCCGGAGAGACAGCGGGGAACGAGAGAGCAGCCAGAGAGACAGCTGGGGATGAGAGAGCCAGCCAAAGAAAGGTATGGAGCGTATAGAGAGAGAGGGAAAGAGAGAAGGGGAGGGGGAGAGAGAGAGATGCGCGCCGGGCACTTGTAGGGTTAAAACTCACAGTGCCCGGGCATGCGCTGTTGAAAAAGCCGGTCCGGCGCTGCAAAAAAACGTTGCAGCCAACGTTTTTTGCAGACGCCGGACGGCGCATGTTTGCCGTATCCGGCAAAACCCGTAGGCGCCGCATGTCCATCCGGCACGATGCAGCGATCATTACATTCTATGTGAAAAAACCGGATCCGGTTTTCACAATTTTCGCCGCATCGTGCCGGATTTAAAAAAATGGATGTGTGAAAGTAGCCTTATAGTAGTTATATTCTTGTACATAGGAGCAGTATTAGTTATATTCTTGTACACAGGGGCAGTATTATCATAGTTATATTCTTGTACATAGGAGCAGTATTATCGTAGTTATATTCTTGTACATTGGGGGCAGTATTACAGTAGTTATATTCTTGTACATAGGGGCAGTATTATAGTAGTTATATTCTTGCACATAGGGGCAGTATTATAGTAGTTATATTCTTGTACATAGGGGCAGTATTATAGTAGTTATATTCTTGTACATAGGGGACAGTATTATAGTAGTTATATTCTTGTACATAGGAGCAGTATTATAGTAGTTATATTCTTGTACATTGGGGCAGTATTATAGTAGTTATATTCTTGTACATTGGGGGCAGTATTATAGTAGTTATATTCTTGTACATAGGGGCAGTATTATAGTAGCTATGTTCTTGTACATGGGGGGTAGTATTATAGTTTTTATATTCTTGTACATAGGAGCAGTATTATAGTAGTTATATTCTTGCACATAGGGGGCAGTATTATAGTAGTTGTATTCTTGTACATAGGAGCAGTATTATAGTAGTTATATTCTTGCACATAGGGGGCAGTATTATAGTAGTTATATTCTTGTACATAGGGGGCAGTATTTATTATAGGGTGAGGCTAGTTTCACACTAGCATTCTCAGGCGCAGCGCAGGGCCGCCGCTTAGCTCTGCCCCCGGCCGCGCCCCCTCTGGTCAGCTCCTCCTAGGATCGTATGACGCTGCATGCGATCAGCGTACCGTAAATTTAGCGTTGGGTACGCTGACCGTGCGCTGGTATGATCTTGCTGGAGCTGCGCCCAAAAATGCAACACAGCGTGTTTTTGTGCTCCAAAAGGGTGCAGCGCCAGCAAAATCATACCAGCGCATGGTCAGCGTACCCAACACTAAATATATGGTACGCTGATCGCATGCAGCGTCATGTGATCCTAGGAGGAGCTGACCGCAGGGGGAGCGGCCGGGAGCTGAGCCAAGCGGCGGCCCTGCGCTGCGCCCAAGAACGCTAGTGTGAAACTGCCCTTACGTATACATACCTCTGATAGTCGCGCATGGCTGAGATGACGCCATCGGACAGAGGCTGGACATCCTTGGAGAATTTGAAGAGATCTTTTAGTTGCACTTTCACCCTCTCCGCTTTGGCTTCTTCTGCAGCTAGTGCAGACTTGGTGGCCTATACATGTGGAAAAGGGTCTCGTTAGTCTATATATTATGATCTATAGGATGCAGGACTATTTGTTTGGTAAATGATATAAACATTTCATCTCACATTCAGCGTTTTCCATAGGGCTATTAATTCATCCTCGCTTTTCACTCTCTCCCCGGACTCCAGACTTTCCTCCAGCCTCTGCGTGGCCTTACGAAACTCATTGATGTTGGCCTCCAGTTGTTGGGCGAGGAGGAGGAAGGTATTGTCCATGTTGTGAGTCTTCAGAAGTGTCTCCTCCTCTTCATCGTTCATCTGTTTTAACTCTTTCAAGGTTTTACGCAATTCCTCCAGCTCCCTGCAGATTTTCTCAGCCCCTAGGGGTGATGTATTCTTAATCACCTCCGCCGACTTCTCCTCCAGGGCTTGTAACTGTTTATTACCACTTTCTACATCTTTACTGATCTCCTGCAACAGAGAAGTCAGAAGACCCTGAAGGAGATGGGACAATATGGTCCTTTAGCACAAACATACAAATATGTTGGTGACTGCACGGAGATCCTCATGGGCGGGGCAAAGTGAAATTCCAGCCCCTGCCCATTGTAGGATAGGTAGAGACTTGTTTTATTTATGACTCATCCACATGATCTCATTTCCTGGTCGTTTGTCCCGATCTTACCAAAGTGATGGAGAAAAATATATGATGGGAATACAAAGAAAGTACAACACGGGAGGTCTCATTGCCCCACAATCCTGTCCTCCTTTTTATTTTCAAACAAAATTAAGTGCACATATAGGCAAGATAGGCAGGACACTTCTACAGAACATATTTCAGTCACTGTCACTTTAAAAGTAAACCAGAAACGTGAAATGTAAATTATTGGAGCTCAGGAATGTTTCACAATGGCAGGGAGTGAGCGGAGGCAACAAGCCGGGTGTGACATACAAGCCATCATATTTGACATATCTGTCGTTATACAACCTGTCACTGCGGATCTGACATACCAAGTGTCAGCGATAACAACACAGGAGCGGTTACTCCAAAGAGAAATCTCATATCTAACTACATACCATCAGTTTCTGGTGACCCCGATACTGATGATCGGGTGACGGGCAATCAACAGATACTGATGATGGAGGTGACGGGCGGTCACCAGATACTGATGATGGAGGGGACGGGCGGTCACCAGATACTGATGATCGGGTGACGGGCGATCAACAGATACTGATGATCGGGTGACGGGCGATCAACAGATACTGATGATGGAGGTGACGGGCGGTCACCAGATACTGATGATGGAGGTGACGGGCGGTCACCAGATACTGATGATGGAGGTGACGGGCGGTCACCAGATACTGATGATGGAGGGGACGGGCGGTCACCAGATACTGATGATGGGAGGCGACGGGTGGTCACCAGATGCTGATGATGGAGGTGATAGGTGGTCATCAGATACTGATGATGTAGGCGATCCACGGCCACCAGATACTGATGATGGGAGAACGACAGGCAGCCACCAGATACTGATGATGGAGGTGACGGGCGGTCACCAAACGCTGATGATGGAGGTGATGGGTGGTCACCAGACACTGATGATGGAGGTGACGGGCGGTCACTAGACACTGATGATGGAGGCGATGGGCAGTCACCAGATACTGATGGGATTTATCTTTCTATTTTCTTCACTATGCATGTTGTTAGGCTAGTCTCACACTAGCGTTACCGGGTGCAACGCACGGCCGCCGCTAAGCTCTACTGTGACACCCCAGAGTCCGGTTGTCACAGTGACATTACCTCCCTCTAATGGGTAAAGTCATGCTTGGAGGCAGAATGGGGCCCCCCATGCCAGGTAATACATTAAATCACAATTCCTGCTGCAGGTCAGAAAAGGGAGCTGCCTTATAAATTCTGGCCAGCAGATGGGGTTGGTGAGTCAGCTAGAAGTCAGCTGAGGGAGTTGTCATTGAAACGAGAGCAGCTGTGAGGAGAAATGACAGTTAAACGTGAGGACGTGAGGTAAAGAGATCTTTCTGGAAGATCCTGTCAGAAGAAGACAGGGAGCTGATTGGAGAGGAGCTCGATAGGCAGAGCTGATCTGTGAAGAGGGAAAGGACAAGAGCAGAGACTGAAAGACTCTAGGGAAGCTAAAATACTGCATATAGCAGACCCCTGAGTGAAGCGCTAATAAAGAGAAAAGGGACATCAGAGTCCTAGGCTAACAGGAGCTGTAAGTCCTGATAGCCGAATCTGAAAGGACACGGGATTGTAAATTCCTGAGCACATTGATCACCTGAGGGCACGGCAGCGGATAAGGAGCCCGGGGCCGACGGTGAAGAGAACGGTACCTTTGGAATAGGCTCATGCTGATAGCCGTACAGGTTAGTGAAATCATCACGCAATTGAGGGTCGCAGCATAGTTATATACAGCGGAGACCCACACACAAAGCGCAGAAGGAAGGTCCTAAATCCCCACCTGGCAAGGTGGATCCCCTGAATGCCTCCAGGCGAGCCGGCCTCATTCCATCACCTGTATGTGGTACTCCGGACTACAACCAATTACCAGTAAAAAGGTAAAGAAAGTGCACCTCTCTCTGTCTTTCTCTCATTTCTCTGCACCCCAACGTTCACAGTCAATTTTACTATTTATTTAACATCTTTGCCCTGGGACTATAGCCCTACCTATGGAGGGCTACAACATCATAGCTGCGCCCAACATCCATCCCAGAGAAGCAACACCGCAGTGCTGGTCACCTCTGACTAGAAAACCACAGGTGGCGTCACGTATTTCACCATCTAATAACTTTATTTTCATTTTTACCACATAAATACCACACAACTTTCCCCTATTTTATTACTGGACGCCTCTGGGCCACGGACCGGGTCGCCGCCGTGACACCGTCCCCCATTGAAGTCGATGGGCCCGATCCCGAGTACCCCCAGGCCCCGCGGGACGCTCTACTACCCCTGGCCACGCCCCCTCCGGTCAGCTCCTCCTCTGATCGCATGACGCTGCATGCGATCAGCGTACCCTATATTTAGCGTTGGGTACGCTGGCCGTGTGCTGGCACACTTTTGCTGAGCGCCCAAAAATGCAACACAGTGCGTTTGGCGCACGTCGGCGCAGCGCCAAAAGGGCAGATACACCGGCAAAAGTATGCCAGCGCACAACCAGCGTACCCAATGCTAAATATAGGGTACGCTGTCGCATGCAGCGTCATGCGATCAGAGGAGGAGCTGACCGGAGGGGGCACGGCCGGGTGCTGCGCCCGGTAACGCTAGTGTGAAACTAGCCTTACTTGATGAATATAAACTATTATAACTTATATCTTCTTACTTTATTGTGATTTTTCCCAGCGCTGTTTCTCCATCTGGACCTGACGGTTTTCTACACCTGTACAATTACTTTTACCTGCAGGATGTCCAGCCTGTTTTCCGTACCGTCGGATGCCGCTGCTACATAAACCTTCAGCTTCTCGATGACGCTGTTCAGCCAGGTTTTGAAGCCACTGACGTCGCCCTCGTAGGCCTCATGATCCTTCCAGATCTTCTCCAGACGTTCCACCCGCTCCTGAAATCACAGAAACCCGATATCTGCATGTAACACTAGATGAGATAGCGGAAAGGGTTAAGCTTGGCTGGGCCTTGTCGCCTGCGGTTCGGTGGATTGTGGTGGGACAATGCGCACAAGCTTCTCATACACCCAGTAAACTAAATGCAAACAGAAGTGAAACTGAGCAAACAGCCAGAGAGGAGACTGAACCTGGGCCAAAGACAAGCAGTGGCTGAAGCTTCTGCAGAGCTGTACTCAGGTGCAGAGGGAGAAGCAGCAGACACTGACACTGGTGATGGAGGAGAGGTCACCAGCTCTCCTGTATCCGGGACATGGCCGCACATCAAGCCGCCGTCATCAGATATCTCAGTCACTTCTTGGGGGGGAGGTTCATGTAAATGTTCACTGACCCCAAGTGTCAAAAATCAGGTCATCATGTAATCAGCTATAGGTCACCAGATCACTAATTAGAGGTCTCAAGATCACCAATTATAGGTTGCCAGATTATTACCTATAGGTCACCAGATCACTACCTTATACGTCACCAGATCACTACCTTTAGGTCACCAGATCACTAATTATAGGTTACCAGATCACTAATTATAGGTTACCAGATCACTATCTTATAGGTCACGTGAAGATTATCATATTTTCAAGTCTATTTCCTCTTTCTCAGGTTCCTCCACATCATCACAATATCATACAGGACATCAGGTCATCATTAATATTAGTGAGCAGCTCAGGAACTATAGATCACCGGATGGTCACCCATAGTTTGTCAGATAATCATCCATCATTGACCAGGTCTCCATATCACCAGTTTGGCATATCGCTCCCCAACGACAGCCGCGTGTAAAACAACCATCTCACACAGATTCTGGTGTCCCCTGTCCAGTGTCAGGTCTCCGTCACTGCTCCGGTCTCTGTGTACTATCTACAGTGGGAACATCATGACTACAGCACACATCAGCACTGCAACCAATCACTGAGCTTAGCAGCTGTGCGGATGTAGATTCAGGAGACATTGAGCACAGTGATTGCCTGCAGCGGTGGTGTGCGCTGAAGTCGTGATGTCCCTGTTGCAGCCAGCGAAGGGCAGTCTCTTGGTGTTGGGAGTGCGAGTTTTCTCTGTGGTCACTTATATGCCTGTTTGGAGAGAACTTCTGTGAAAGTGCAAAACTCCTCTAAGCCAAATCATGATTTATCCTCCAGTTGCAACCAGACCTGCATTCACATTGCTGCCACATTCCATCACCTGAGCGGCTCTCTCAGAGACTTGACATTAGATGTGGTCTCATCTATGACAGCACACTGCTCTCTGACCAATGACCAGGAGAATTCTGGATGCAGCTTTGGATGTGACTGGAGAATTAAACAAAGCTTCTATAAAGTTACCCACGGCTGACACTCCATTACCATGCCACCGAGCACAGACCTGGGCCTTCTTCTTTATCTTTATGTACTCAGCCATCATGGCGTTCTGGACGCTTTCCTCCACGCTGGGGTCTCCGATCCGGTTGTACAGGGAAGAGGCCTCCTCCAGCAGCCGGTCCACCAGCCGCGACTGGTTCAGGATGTCCTTCATGAGCACCAGGGCTTGCTCGTACTGCCAGCGTTTCTCCTTCAGGCCGAGCTGCAGCTCCACGTCCGGCTCCAGGGTCAGGGACACGTTGTGAACCCAGAGCGTAAACTCGTCCAACGCCCTTAGATACTCGTTCCAGTGCAGCCAGACCCATTCGATTCGACTGTGGAAGAAGCAAAACGCTGATAATGACCGATCCAATGTGCCGATCAGGATGTTCCTATTCACTGACAGCAAGCAGAGGTCCTCAAAGTGCCGGGAAAACAGAAGGCAAAGTATAGGGGTCCGCAAGTCTCACCTGTGACAGTGGATCATGTATGTAGTGGTTTCCTCCAATGAGCCCTTGATTTTGGCCAACTTCAGCTGGATCTCGTGCTTCTCCTCCTCGCTGCTGTCACCCAGCAGAACCTCGGCCTTCATCAGGACCTTCTCTACCAGCAGCTTCCCGTCTCCTTCCAAGGAGCAGATTTTCTACCCAGGAAGCAACAAGTTACTCAGCGCCATTGTAATACAACCTAATATGGTACAATGTAACATAGAAATATAACGAAACATACAATGTAAAAATAGAAAATATGATGTAATATTAATAATGATGAGACATTTCAGAATGTAATATAAATATAGCCGATGAGGCGAAGTTATAGACGCTGTGGAACAGAATACAATGTAACATTTTCTAATACAATTTCAAATAAATAGTGTAATAAAATAGAGGTTTTATAAGGTAATATATTAGTATATAAATGGTTACACCCTATAATCTCATGCTGTATAACGCCACATTGCTAGGATAAAAGAATGTAATACTGCAATGATTTGTCATTTAATGTAATGTATTATTTATTAGTGTATCCCGAACTTGGAGAAAGTCCAGTGCTGCCGCGCTAACCCCATAAGATCCAGGCTCCTGCAGACAAAGGAGATGAGCGCTGTCCGATTTTTAATTTCTGACTCTCCAAATCGGCAGTGAGCGCTACCTTCTACCCAGTATCAGATGAGACGCACACATTCAGTTTATGGGGACGTAGCAAAGAAAATGGATCTCAAATGGAAAATCCGCTATTTACGGTTACATTTATATTGTAAACCCAGGAATGTGTATGTGATCATGTACGCTGTTCAGCGTAGATGTATGACAATAGATCACACGGACAACCAACAGACACACGGACGGCGCACAGATGAAAATTAGAGACACTCGGCTCATTTCTCATACGCTCGTCTGCAGGGGCCCTAAAAGGCTTATTCCAACGTGGCTAAAACAAGGAAACAAAAAAAAAAAAAATATTGGCGCCCCTGATCTCTTACATGTTTCACCAGGTTAGGTCTTCTTCATGCCCGCCAGACAGGTCCTCTCCTTGTAGCCTTCTGAGACCTCATTCAGACATTTGAGTTTTCTTGTGCGTGAGAACATGAAGCAAGTCTCAGTGTTTGGTCAGTGTCACTTTTTACCATCGGGTTCATTGGTGATTTTCATGTATGGCAAAACTTCTACACGTTAATCACCGACAGCACACGGCCTGCACACTGACGGCAGGAGGACGCCACACTGATGGCACGAGGAGTGCACACTGACGGCACGAGGACGCCACACTGACGGCACGAGGACGCCACACTGACGGCACGAGGAGTGCACAGTGACGGCACGAAGACTGCACACTGACGGCACGAGGAGTGCACAGTGACGGCACGAAGACTGCACACTGACGGCACGAGGAGTGCACAGTGACGGCACACGGACTGCACACAGTCTGTACACTGACGGCACGAGGACTGCACACAGACGGCACATGCATAGCTCACGGCCTGCACACTGACTGCATGGTAACGGCACACGACACCTTCTATGTGCTGTATGTGGTTTTCTTGTATGGGTAATTTTGATCCAAGACTTGGATAAAAAAAAAAAAAAAAAAAAAAAAAAAAGACGTGTCTGCGATTTTTTGAGACCACTCGGTTTGAAAAATAACACATACATATGAGCAGCGCCATAGTCTATAATGGATGTGTATGATGGGTCTGCATGGATCCACCGACTTTTCAGCCTTAAACATAGAAAATCCCAACAACGCAGAGACGATCCCATAAGACCCAACGTATCTACTTCCAGGGTTACAACATTCTGCTGAATGACAGGATCAGTGATCGTGTAGTGTGAAGGCCTCTATCATGAGCTCTGGGGTTTACGCTCTTTGGGCACCATATTTACTTGTCTCAATCTGTAAATACACATGATATATATTTGTTTTTATCTGTTTCTCCCCCTCAGACATAACTGTTGAGGAGAGATCCCGGCGTGCGGAGGGAGGGTGGTCTGATCCCATATCGCACCATCAGGAGGCTGCAGAGAGGGACAGAAACTTGCCGCTGGCCATGAAAGGCTGAACCTGCTGGAACATGTCGGCCACGACGCGGATTGTTTTACTACTCTGTTGTTATTATTCTTCGGTGATCGTCTCGGCATTTCTGGACTTTTTCTAGGTTTGAGGTTGAACAGTTTGTGGATCCGTGCAACCTGCGAGTCCTCGGTAAGCGAGCGGGGAGCGGAGTCAGTGTGCACGCTCATTATACTGTGAAGTAATGCGGAGATGTTTTATTATAGGGACAGTAAAATAATAAACTGCAGTAATAAATAACTCCACATAACGGAGGAGGTAAACGTGACACATTTTGTAACTTGCGCCAGATAACTGTTTCATGACCGGCGCAATATTTGTGTGTGTCTCTCTGGGCCGGATTCATATAGATTGTCACATTTTGTACTCCAATCCGAATGCTGGAATAAGATGATCCCAATTAATAAAGAGGCACACGCCACTAATGAGTGTGCACCTCCCCGCGCCTGGAGAACGCTTCTGGTGCAAGTTACACGTAGCTTCGATTTGTCGGGCGACCTTCATCACACTCCGATCCTTCCAAGCTTCACAAAGTTCGGCAGAGACGACCAAGACTGAAAACGCCAAAAGCTGGAAAACTTACACATTAGCATAACGTCGGTTCTAACTGGCGGTGTCAGCTGACAGTCTAATGTGTATGGGGGCCTACCGACTCTCCCACAACATATGATGTCAGGGAACAGAAGGATTCAGGATGTTGGATTTCTGACCTTCAGGAAGCTGAGCGTTCCTGTGTATGGGGGACTCTGTAGTGATAGCTGTCAGCTATTCATTAGGAATGCGTAAGGGGGCTTTAGACTGCTGCTCTGTTCCTACTCCATGCTTTACACTGCATCCGTGCTCCAGTAGGGCAATATGATCATTGACTCTCGCTTAGCTGCATTGGTAGTATGAGATCCCTTTCCTTTCCTCAGAGGCTGTCCCTTCTCCTTGCTTTACACCGCAGCTCTGCCCCTTTACACTTGTTGGATGTTAATGTTAAATTATTGCCAATCAGCAGTTTTTTATCTCCCGTTTAGACAGCCTGACTGTGCACAGAATGATCAGTAATACGAATATCATTGATCTCGACAGCCCGTCCTAATTACATAATGTGCTGCCGATATACATGATTTTTGCTCCTGCAAGCTGCTTACTCTGCACTGACGTTTTAGAATGTCAGTGCAGAGTAAAGTGTGGACTGTCTGGGTGTTCATAGTCAATGGGCAGCAGAACTTCAGCCGGACATACACAACATGACGGACAACGGATCAGTCTGTCCTTGCAATCTGCGGACACCCGGCTGCCATGTAAGCATCGATCATGCCCTGGTGAGTCCTGGACAGGGCAACTTGAAATATGAAGAATCTCCACTATGATATTAACGACTTAATGAGCATGCAAAAAGCACAAATCATGGAGGGGCCCCTCTGCTGCTCCTCCTGTCAACATAGTAAGATTTATATTGAGCTTGAAGTCATACTTATACCTAGAAAAGTTAAGTGATGACCAATATGGCTGCCAAGTACAAGTCCTAAGGGGCGTATCCTTGTGCTTGTGTTGCATCTGACAACATGAGCGCCAGAAGCCACGTATGACGATACACAATAACAGACAGAATATATCGCTGATCGGGAGACGGTGACCCTGTCCTCACCTCCGTCTCCCTGAGCCTGGACTCCAGCGCTGACCGCGGGCCCTGGGTGTTGTCATTCTCCTTCAGCCGCTTGTGGATCTCCTTCATCCAGGTTTCTGCCATTTCCAGGGATGTCTCAAAATCATCATGTGGCAGCTGAGTCATCGCATTAGAGAAGCTGCAAGACAAGGACACCATGAATCCCAAATTGCCCCCGAGGAACACCCCAATTGGGTTTATTTGCATTATCCCACCCCTAGGATTTGGTTCAGGGAACAGTAAGCGCATTTACAGGAAAATCTTTTACAGAGTCATTAATGGGATACAGTGGTTTCTGGATTATGAGATTCCAGACTACGGGAAGGTGATGGAAAACGCCTTTTCAAATAGGATTAACACGTTGGATTGAGCCAAAATTCCACATTCACACGGCATGTGCACATTTTAATGTTGCTCAAATGCATTGAAGATACAAATTGAAGCACCTTTTCAAAGAGTCTCAATGGAAAATCTTCTACCGTTTTGTATGTGCAGCTCCAATGCAAGAAACGGTTGGAGGTTGTTGTTTTTTTTTTAATCAAGACTATTTGCAAAATGGCTTTTTTTTTGTATTTTAGATACATTGGGGACAATAAAAAAAAACTGAAAAAGTATTAACATCCCTTAAAGGGAAGGAAGATGGCATTTTAATAAAGCACTGTAGATATTCCTCCAGTCACAGAAGAGGTTAAAGTTTCCTCTTGAAGATTTATTTTAACCCCCAGAATTACTCTGTGCTCAGATCCAAAAACAAGTAAAATATCTTCTGGAGTGCGACCATGGCGGGGGAGGGGACAGGGACACCGCCAATCTGGAAATTAATGTTTTCATTACGCCTCGCTCTGGATTTACCATAACACTCCCCAGGAATCCTCGTTCTGTCGCTGCACCCCGCCGTGCCCTTCGACGACCTCTACGAATATGAAGGTCATCCCTGGGGCCAGTGGGGGGCATCACTGCCTGTTCCTGGCACCTGGATTTGTGTGGCAGGCAGACAGCGGTGCCGCCCTACAGCTCGTGCCCCCCATATGTGCCTTCTCGTGACTTTATTTCACAATTTTTCCTTCTTGTGCTGCGCTCAGGGATTTCCTGGAGGTTCAATGAAACTTGTAAAAGAAACGTTGAAGATATTAAAATACTTGTCCTTTGAGTCACAGCGTGAAATTTGGAGCGAAGGAGCCGAGGCCACAAAGCACTTTCCTTACAGGATGTGAAACTTCTGCAACTGCGGCTCTCGGTGCTACAATGTATCAAATACAAACAGAACTGCGGCTCCGGACGGTTCGGATCTTGTTCCGCTGTTTTGTGTTTACAGCCACTTTGCAATGGAAACTAAGGGTACCGTTACACTACGTGACGCACCAGCGATCCCGACCTGGTAAGGATCGCTGGTGCGTCTCTAAATGGTCACTAGTGAGCTGCCAAACAGACACATCTACTCAACGACGATCCGTGTAACGACCTCGGCGGTCGTTGGGACCTTGTCACACAGCAGCTATTCTGACGACTCCCGCCTGCGTCCCTGAGTTCCGAGTTGCCAACGAGGAAGCTCGTCTGCGTCAAACACAGTGATGCATGCTGGCCAGCGGGACGCCGACGATGAAAAAATGGCCCAGGACATTCGAGCACGATCAGCGAGATCACAGCGGGGGCCCGGTCGCCGCTACGTGTCACACGCAATGAGATCGCTGGCGAGGTCGCTGTTGCATCACAAAATCTGTGACGTTTCAGCGATCTCGCTATGTGAGACGGGGCCTTAAGGGAAGAAAGTCTTTGGAGGGGAAAGGTTTAACCAGGGATGTGAAGTCGGAGTCATGGAGTTGGAGCCCATTTTGGTGGAGTCGGTGTCATGGAGTCGGAGCCCATTTTGGTGGAGTCGGTGTCATGGAGTCGGAGCCCATTTTGGAGGGAGTGGCAGTCAGTGTCATGGAAATTGAGGAGTCGGAAGTTTGGCTTACCGACTCTACAGCCCAGGGTTTAACCTCTTCTGTGCTGTGGAGAGTGCAATGTAATCCATCCCCAGCGGAGAGGGTACAGTGACCCCTCTGTTCCTTCCTGTGGGATATGTTGGTGCTATTAAAAACAAAATTATTATTCCCTTAAAGCAGTAGTCCCCAACCTTTCTAACCTTGAGAGCCACATCCAGCTCTAAGAGAGGGTTGCGAGTCATGTTCAGCTTTGAGAGATGGTCGCGAGCCACATCTGGCTCCCATACTCCCTTACATTAGTGGCAACCAAAGCCCCTATTATGGGTGTTATGACAGCCAAGGCTTTTCCACAGAAGTAGTATACAAATATCCAAGGGTTCCCACAATCCCCCCCCTTCAGTATTCTCCCATCAAGCACTCCCACCACACTGTCATATCCAGCTTCAAGCACCTCCTTTGACCGGTAGTATCATCCTGTTTCCAGCATATCATCCTTAACTTATCGCTAAAGCCCCAAGACCAGTATATGTGCATCCAGATCTGCTCTTCTGTGCCGGACTACTCACAGAATTCACTATATTGAGATGTGCTCTTCAACCTGTTTGCTAGACCTGGAGCTAATGCACCAAGCTGGCAGAGAGCCGAAATGAACAATCCATGAGATCGCGAGCTACATGTGGTTCTCGAGCTACAGGTTGGGGACCCCTGCCTAAAAGGGATCCTGCCTGCAACATTGCTTGCCATGCAAAGCAACAACGGCCATGCAATAATCTGTAGTGCAACAATGGCCCCGATTTTGCCACAACCCATTTTATCCACATGGGCACTGGAAGGAGAATTGAGACACTTGCAGCCTGTGCCTCCTCTTCACTCCTCTCCACCCAGTGCCGCCCGCGCTGCTTGATTGACAGCAGAGAGTCTCTGCTTCACGACAAAACCTATGTTCTTAGATGAAACCTTGTGCACGCGCCATTCTCCTATCTGCACAGTACAAGAACGAAGATCTAGGCAGCACACGTCAGCGCACTGCGCACGCACCAGCCAAAAGATTTCAGCTGGGAGCAGAGGTGACGTCAATCAGAAGAGACACTGAAATTGTTTCACGTACTGATTAGCAAAAATGTTGCGGACAGGTTCCCTTCTAGGGGGCATGTATACTTTTGCAACCAATTTACTACTGTGCTGATGCATCTAAGCTAAAACAAATGCAGCAATCTCTCATACAAGGAGGCCCTAAAATGACGGTCTCAACCCTTTATAAAAGGTAATGAGTGTCCGCAGCTCCTGTGCAGTTTAATATGTCTCCACGGTTACAGACTACTAACATTCCCATGTAGTCCTGTGCTATAGTCATGTGTCTATAGAGCAGCAAAGCAAGAAGCGTGGAACTCCAGGATCTGACTACTTGGGGACTGTCGTCTGTATCCAAGGAACCCACAGGTCTACACTGGAACTGCAAACAAAACGGGAGATGTGTAATCGACCATTTGCAAAAATCTTTAAAAAAAAAAAAAAATAGAACGGAGCAATGAAAATAATTGCAAATGTCTACACACCTTTTATGGGGCTGGAACGTGACGAGCGCTTGATGTGTATAAGTCACGTTTCGGGTAGACACCTTCGCACCCCCAACGTTTTGCATTGGCTAACATGTCAGTGTACATACATACAGTTGTGGCCAAAAGTATTGACACCCCTGCAATTCTGTCAGCTAATACTCAGTTTCTTCCTGAAAATGATTGCAACCACAAATTCTTTGGTATTATTATCTTCATTTAATTTGTCTTAAATGAAAAAACACAAAAAGAATTGTCCTAAAGCCAAATTGGATATAATTCCACACCAAACACAAAAAAGAGGGTGGACAAAAGTATTGGCACTGTTCGAAAAATCATGTGATGCTTCTCTAATTTGTGTAATTAACAGCACCTGTAACTTACCTGTGGCACCTAACAGGTGTTGGCAATAACTAAATCACACTTGCAGCCAGTTGACATGAATTAAAGTTGACTCAACCTCTGTCCTGTGCCCTTGTGTGTACCACATTGAGCATGGAGAAAAGAAAGAAGACCAAAGAACTGTCTGAGGACTTGAGAAACCAAATTGTGAGGAAGCATGAGCAATGTCAAGGCTACAAGTCTATCTCCAAAGACTTGAATGTTCCTGTGTCTACCGTGCGCAGTGACATCAAGAAGTTTAAAGCCCATGGCACTGTGGCTAACCTCCCTAGATGTGGACGGAAAAGAAAAATTGACAAGAGATTTCAAAGCAAGATTGTGCGGATGTTGGATAAAGAACCTCGACTAACATCCAAACAAGTTCAAGCTGCCCTGCAGTCCGAGGGTACAGCAGTGTCAACCCGTACTATCCGTCGGCGTCTGAATGAAAAGGGACTGTATGGTAGGAGACCCAGGAAGACCCCACTTCTTACCCCGAGACATAAAAAAGCCAGGCTGGAGTTTGCCAAAACTAACCTGAAAAAGCCTAAAACGTTTTGGAAGAATGTTCTCCGTCAGATGAGACAAAAGTAGAGCTTTTTGGGCAAAGGCATCAACATAGAGTTTACAGGAGAAAAAAGAGGCATTCAAAGAAAAGAACACGGTCCCTACAGTCAAACATGGCGGAGGTTCCCTGATGTTTTGGGGTTGCTTTGCTGCCTCTGGCACTGCACTGCTTGACCGTGTGCATGGCATTATGAAGTCTGAAGACTACCAACAAATTTTGCAGCATAATGTAAGGCCCAGTGTGAGAAAGCTGGGTCTCCCTCAGGTCATGGGTCTTCCAGCAGGACAATGACCCAAAACACACTTCAAAAAGCACTAGAAAATGGTTTGAGAGAAAGCACTGGAGACTTCTAAGGTGGCCAGCAATGAGCCAAGACCTGAATCCCATAGAACACCTGTGGAGAGATCTAAAAATGGCAGTTTGGAGAAGGCACCCTTCAAATATCAGGGACCTGGAGTAGTTTGCCAAAGAAGAATGGTCTAAAATTCCAACAGAGCATTGTAAGAAACTCATTGATGGTTACCGGAAGCGGTTGGTCGCAGTTATTTTGGCTAAAGGTTGTGCAACCAAGCATTAGGCTGAGGGTGCCAATACTTTTGTCCGGCCCATTTTTGGAGTTTTGTGTGAAATGATCAATGTTTTGCTTTTTGCTTCATTCTCTTTTGTGTTTTTGCATTTAAGACAAATTAAATGAAGATAATAATACCAAAGAATTTGTGTTTGCAATCATTTTCAGGAAGAAACTGAGTATTATCTGACAGAATTGCAGGGGTGTCAATACTTTTGGCCACAACTGTATATGACATGACCCTCTGGGGGACTCAGCCAGACGAGGACCCCTGTGCAAGAACAGCTATATGGGCCTCTTGCGGTCCAATAATTCATCTTAATGAACAATTCCCCCTGCTTTGGAGCTGGGTGTGGCCCTTGTGCAGCTGCAATAAATACACGTCCTATAGTGACCCCCACATCACCGCGCTGCGGGCCGCAGTCACAGGGGAGGACCCGTGAGCACAACACCCTGTGCTCGGAGATAGAGGGCATCCCTCCCTGCCAGCGCAGCTTCCTGTGACTCAGTCGTGCCGCGCAGCAGCGGTTTCCTCTTGTTGGTCACAGGCCGTTATAAATACATCTGGGCTTCATTAGCAGCAGAGGAGGAAATCTTAATATATCCAGAAAGCAAATGTGCACAAGAACAGTGAAAAAGGGCAAAAAACATGAAAAGGTATAAAAGGTCATTAAAAAATAGCAAATCTGTCCATGTTCAGGGGATGCCCACCTTTCATTGTAAGATAAAAATGATCCCAAGATGGGACCCACAACAACCAAGCCTTTAGGAGACCTGAATGCAGAAGTACATTTCCGCTGCAGCGCCCCCACAGTTAAACTGAAGCATTACACAGTCCTCATTTAATTCAGTGGGCCTTCCATGTCATGTATGGAATGTGCGGGGTCCTCCCAAATGAGGGACGATCTCGATGTTTCCTCCACTTGTGAGCTGAGACCCCCTATCTCTTCCATTTCCCAGGATTCCCCAGTAGGTTATTTGTTGTATACAGTTCTTTAAACCGGGAAAACCCTTTAAAAGAATTTTCTAAGCTTCAGATTGTGATCAATACCGGAGAGGTGAGGGTCCTGTGATCGATGGGGTCCAGACCTTGTGTAGTGGGTGTGCATGGTACCGCAGCACCCTGGCAAGGTGATCAGCGGACCCCCACCAGTCTGATATTGATCACCTATTCTAATGAGAGCTCAAAGACATTCAAGTCCTGGGAAAAGCTTTCATGAGCCATCTTTCCCAGTGTCCTGAATGGCAGCACAGCCTTCTCATTTCAGGCTACATGCACACTGAGTTTTTTTTCAGTCTTTCTTTTCTGATTTTCTGGTTTTGAAAAATGCCTGGTGGGAAAAAAAAGTCCATGTCCTCACTTTATGGCGGCTCCTCTCCAAACAAGGCAGGAAACAAAGAACTCCTCCGAAAAGCAAAAAAGTCCTGAAGAGGCTTCTCCTAGAACATTTCTCATTTTTGACCACCTCAAAAAAAAAAATCCTGTGTCCCCATAGCCATAAAGGACAATGAGCCTAACAGCGGCACGTGGCCGGACAGCTGCCAGGAGGGGTAATCTCAGCTGTCGGGGATCACCTGTCAATCACAACCCTGCAGGATCACACCATCAAACTCGCTCAGCAGGATCCGGTCTGGCCGTCATGATGTTCCGCAGCAGCTGCAGGCTATCAGAGGACATGTGTCGTCACACCCGGAGCAGCCTGTCACATGTGCCACCAGATCGTACAACAAGCACTGAGGCCAAATTCTCAGCTGGCCCCAGATGGCGGCTACAGGCCCTGATCGTGCCCCTCGCTACACGTGTAACATGGATTTCTGAAGTATTAGCGCTGAGATACAATGTTTCCAGTCACTGACATCAAGCACTGACCACAGGGAACACAAATTTCTACACAAGTTCATTGTCAATAGGAGAAGCTCCAATACAAATACAATATAATCCGAAACCTGGGACCCGCCACAATCAGGAACCGGGACAGTCAGAATGGTCCCCCCCACAACCAGGACCTCCACCCAACAGTCTGGGGAGCCCCTGACTGGAGCAGGCTACACATATATTCCCCCTACCTCCACAGACCAGACCCCCCAGCACAAGCTGGTCCCCCATCTGTTCCTAGCATAATCCAGATGCTAAAATCCATGGGTGACGAGCGGCCGGCGAGCTTAATATCAGCACTGTGCATGTAAGCAATGTATCTCAGAGATTGTTACATTGTGTCATCAGCCCGGAGACTCTTCCTCCATTTATTGGACAGTTCCTCCTCCTCCCAGGATCTGCGCCATTTCTTATGACAGAATCAATTAGGGCTTTATCATAATCAGGGGGATTACAGCGGCTTTTGCTAGGATGTGGGCGAGACCAGACCACTAGGGCTTGTGAGACTGGTTAACGCCGTCCCTCGGGGGGAACGATGCCGGCGACATCTGGGCAACATAACAAAGATAGAAACACAAGCACAATAGACAAAAAATAGACACACCGCAGACACACAACACACACACCGCAGACACACAACACACACACCGCAGACACACAACACACACACCGCAGACACAAAACACACACCGCAGACACACAACACACACACCGCAGACACACAACACACACACCGCAGACACACAACACACACACCGCAGACACACAACACACACCCACACACACACACACACCACACACACACACACCGCAGACACACAACACACACACCGCAGACACAAAACACACACCCACACACACACACACCACACACACACACACACACCGCAGACACCACACACACACCGCAGACACACGACACACATCGCAGACACACGACACACATCGCAGACACACCACACACACACACACCGCAGACACCCAACACACACAACACCGCAGACACACAACACACATCGCAGACACACACCACACACACACACACACCGCAGACACACATCGCAGACACACACCACACACACACCGCACAACACACACACACCGCAGACACACAACACACACACACCGCAGACACACAACACACACACACCGCAGACACACAACACACACACACCGCAGACACACAACACACACACACAACACACACACACCGCAGACACACAACACACACACACACACACACCGCAGACACACAACACACACACACCGCAGACACACAACACACCGCAGACACACAACACACACAGCACAACACACATCGCAGACACACAACACACACACACCGCAGACACACAACACACCGCAGACACACACAACACACACACACCGCAGACACACAACACACACACACACACACCGCAGACACACAACACACACACACCGCAGACACACAACACACCGCAGACACACAACACACACACACACCGCAGACACACAACACACACAGCACAACACACATCGCAGACACACATCGCAGACACACAACGCAGACACACAACGCAGACACACACACACACCGCAGACACCAAACACACATACAATACAGAACAGACACAAAATAGATGCAAAGTGTCAATCCAGTTTAAACAGGCCAATAATAATCAGCATCATTTCCCGATTATCAGCCGATGTACACAGGTTAGTAATCAACTGATGTACGCTTGTTAATTTTCAGAGAAATGATTCTTAAGTTTGCTTTAAAATAATCTTCTTGACAGTGCGTCGATTAGTGTAACCAGCACGTGCTGCCGAGAACAATGTTATTCTATGCACACAGTAGTGCGGTCTACCTGGCACCTTGCATGTATGTATCTGCTGGTCACTTATTGGCTGCCGTCGGCCCTTCTACATAGACCCATACACAAGACGCAAATGAATGAAAAATACACATGGCGCACAAACAAAAAACACAAGAGAAACAGGTGCAAAATAAATACATGACGCAGAAGAAACGAACAGACACTCAACAGATACACAGTGGATACAAGACACAAACACAATTCCATACACATCAGACATACAAACAAGCTACAAATACAAACTAGATACAAGGGAGATAAATAGCGAATACACAGGATACAGAACAGACAAATAGTAGTGCACAGCCGGAACAGGTACTGCACTACTTCGCCTGTCCGTCACCAATTACATCACACAGTGATTTGTTGTGTTACTGTGGGTTACATAATGGTGATTGTAGATGTATGAAAAACAATATTAAGAACCCCCAGCTGTAAAGTTTTAATAATTTCAAGCCATCTAATAGGTTAATATGTAACGACAGCCTGTACAGACCTCACTGCTGTAGTCACTGACCGCTTACCAGCTGCACTCTGCAGATTTCAATACATTATGACTTTCCAATGAACAATTCATTTCTAAGTAGATAACGTATCTGTACTTATACAGGGTTACATCAACCAGAGCTGCACTCATAATTCTGCAGATAAATCTCAGCATTCCCTGATTGATCATGCTTCCACGCTTTTCGTTCCAAGAAGGGTCTTCTGCACATCAGATGCTGTAAAGTCATCAGATATAGGAAAGACATAGGAGAAGAATAGCGAGTGCAGCTCTGGAATATTACCTACGCAGAAAGACCATTGTGAACGAACGCTCCTAGGATCATTCATTTTACAATAATCCTGCAGTGTAAACAGGCTGCCGATCATTTCTCCCGATGAACAAGCATTTTACTCATCAAATGGATGATCTTTAGTGTGACAAAAGATCATTGTTCTCGGGAGCACATTGTTCTATGTAAGCAGAAATCACACTACAGCGAAGAATCCATTATAGACCATTCAGTGTCAATTCAGTGAGCAGTTTGTTGTTGAAAAGCCAATCACTGGTTGTTTAACGCGGCCGATCTGTTCTTGTAAAATAATCTTTACTCAGGATCAGTAATAGATAAATCTCAACAAAAGATGGTTACAAGGCAACACGTTTTTTAAATGTCAAAAAAGTATAATTTTATTAGAAAAACACATTAAAAACAGAATGCCAAGATATGTGGAAAGAAGGGGGAGGGCAATATGCTCACCGCCATGATCACTCAATAACATGCATAGCCAGCTGGCAGAAAGTACTATAAATGCAGGAGGATTAGTTTACAAATCAACATACCTACCACAGAAGTGTACTTGTTGCGGCCATAAAAGTAGACTATTAAGTATGACACTAAACTAGCACATAAAATTGTGCTGGTAGTTAATCTAAATATGCAGAGAAAAAAACACCTCCACGCAATAATAATGCCTGTGTACCCTTAGGTAAAGTATAACCAAATAACATAGCAGAGTGCAGAATATCTCCAGTAAAATTACCTCAAAGGCCTCTTTCACACTTCCGTTTTTGACAGTCAAGATCCGCCAATTTTGAAAAAAAAACGGATCCGCCATTTTTCTTTGCGGATCCGTTTTTTTTTCCCCATTGACTTTCATCTCTCTCTCTCTCTCCCCCCTTCCGGTTCCTTTAAATTTCCTCATTTTCAGGATCCGTCTAAAAACGGATCCGCTTCTCTGCCTTTTTGGCGGATTTTAACTGATGCAAATAACTGAAGTGTGAAAGAGGCCTAAGGGGTCCACAATGCTGTACCACTGCCACCTGGGGCTGCACGTCCGCCCTGACGCGCGTTTCGGTCTCCTTCCTCAGGGGGCCTGTGACTAATGGTGTGTCCGGATCTTTTATATCCCATAGCGGCGGCTGAATCAGCAGCGCAACCGGAAATAACGCTCCCGACCCGGATGTGACCGGTCCGCTGTCAAGACGACCGATACGCCAGCCAACGTCAGATGGGAGGCGGAGCCAGTGCGGGCCCAACCACCGTCATATGACGCCGAGAGCAGGCTGACGTAGCGGCGAAAAGACAGCGCGCTCCTGCAGGGCAGGGGTGCGGATGGACAGACACAAGCGCTTATGCATAGAGCCTACTACTGGGATAGTGGGCGGGAACCTGGGTTAACTCTAGCATAACTGGCCATTATCAAGCCACAGAACGGCCTTAATCTGTTATTTGGTTACAGATAGTCTACTTTTATGGCCACAACAAGTACACTTCTGTGGTAGATATGTTGATTTGTAAACTAATCCTCCTGCATTTATAGTACTTTCTGCCGGCTGGCTATGCATGTTATTGAGTGATCATGGCGGTGAGCATATTGCCCTCCCCCTTCTTTCCCCATATCTTGGCATTATGTTTTAATGTGTTTTTCTAAAAAAATTATACTTTTTGACATTTAAAAAACTTGTTGCCTTGTAATCATCTTTTGTTGAGATTTATCTATGTGGTATTTGATGATAGGCGGTAGTAATCCAAATGCACATGATTAATGTTATTTGATTGGTAAAATACCATGTGTATTAGTCTGGTTTGTTGGTATCAGGATCAGTAATGTAATGTATGTACACAGTGACTGCACCAGCAGAATAGTGAGTTCAGCTCTGGGGTATAATACAGGATGTAACTCAGGATCAGTAATGTAATGCATGTACACAGTGACTGCACCAGCAGAATAGTGAGTGCAGCTCTGGGGTATAATACAGGATGTAACTCAGGATCAGTAATGTAATGCATGTACACAGTGACTGCACCAGCAGAATAGTGAGTGCAGCTCTGGGGTATAATACAGGATGTAACTCAGGATCAGTAATGTAATGTATGTACACAGTAACTGCACAAGCAGAATAGTGAGTGCTGCTATGGGGTACAATGCAGGATGTAACTCAGGATCAGTAATGTAATGTATGTACACAGTGACTTCACCAGCAGAATAGTGAGTTCAGCTCTGGGGTATAATACAGGATGTAACTCAGGATCAGTGATGTAATGCATGTACACAGTGACTGCACCAGCAGAATAGTGAGTGCAGCTCTGGAGTATAATACAGGATGTAACTCAGGATCAGTAATGTAATGTATATATATACAGTGACTGCACCAGCAGAATAGTGAGCACAGCTCTGGAGTATAATACAGGATGTAACTCAGGATCAGTAATGTGATGTATGTACACAGTGACTGCACCAGCAGAATAGTGAGTGCTGCTCTGGAGTATAATACAGGATGTAACTCAGGATCAGTAATGTAATGTATGTACACAGTGACTGCACCAGCAGAATAGAGAGTGCTGCTCTGGAGTATAATACAGGATGTAACTCAGGATCAGTAATGTAATGTATGTACACAGTGACTGCACCAGCAGAATAGTGAGCACAGCTCTGGAGTATAATACAGGATATAACTCAGGATCAGTAATGTGATGTATGTACACAGTGACTGCACAAGCAGAATAGTGAGTGCAGCTCTGGAGTATAATACAGGATGTAGCTCAGGATCAGTAATGTAATGTATGTAAACAGTGACTGCACCAGCAGAATAGTGAGTGCTGCTCTGAAGTGTAATACAGGATGTAACTCAGGATCAGTAATGTAATGTATGTACACAGTGACTGCACCAGCAGAATAGTGAGTGCAGCTCTGGAGTATAATACAGGATGCAACTCAGGATCAGTAATGTAATTTATGTACACAGTGACTGCACCAGCAGAATAGTGAATGCAGCTCTGGAGTATAATACAGGATGTAACTCAGGATCAGTAATGTAATGTATGTACACAGTGACTGCACCAGCAGAATAGTGAGTGCAGCTCTGGAGTATATTACAGGATGTAGCTCAGGATCAGTAATGTAATGTATGTAAACAGTGACTGCACTAGCAGAATAGTGACTGCAGCTCTGGAGTATAATACAGGATGTAGCTCAGGATTAGTAATGTAATGTATGTAAACAGTGACTGCACCAGCAGAACAGTGAGTGCTGCTCTGGGGTATAATACAGGATGTAGCTCAGGATCAGTAATGTAATGTATGTAAACAGTGACTGCACCAGCAGAATAGTGAGTGCAGCTCTGGAGTATAATACAGGATGTAGCTCAGGATCACTAATGTAATGTATGTACACAGTGACTGCACCAGCAGAATAGTGAGTGCAGCTCTGGAGTATAATACAGGATGTAACTCAGGATCAGTAATGTATGTACACAGTGACTGCACCAGCAGAATATTGAGTGCTGCTCTGGGGTATAATGCAGGAGGTAAGTCAGGATCAGTAATGTACTTTATGTGAAGGTGCAGAGAGCTTTTCACCGCTGAGTGTGAATACATACCAGTGCAGACTTTCCTCACAGCATGAGGAGGAGCAGGGATCTGTAGACGATAATACCGCCTGTTGCACAGGAGACATTGACGGCTCTGTACAATTATTATTGCTCTGTACTGACCTCACACGACTCTTGATGCCCTCAGTGTAATGTTGGCGATCAGCTACAGACATCCCATAACTCTGACGTCGCAGCCACCAAACGCATGAAATAAATCTTAAAGACAGTTTCCCATTACTGACATCAGCCCATGTACAGCGGACATTAGTTATTTTCGAGCAGAGATGCTTTACCTTTCCCCTACAAGCCACAGATATCACGTGCTGCGCTGAGGAGCCTGTGCTGCCGAATCCGCGTCTTGCTATGAGCCGACCACTTCCTGTGCTATTTCACAGCAGAGCGAAGCGGAGAAACGTTTTATCATCCAAACAAGACAGTAGAATTATGGATTAATAAAAAGCAATCGCAAATAATGAGCGTTACAGATCTGCTGCTCCCTTCCCCCCAAATCATTTGCACAATTTGCATCTCCAGCAGACACATCACTGTGCCCACACCCTGTGTACACGGCCATCCTGTACACCCGGATTACGCCTCATGTGCAATCATCCCCTATATAACATGTTTGAAAAATGAGACTATGGAGAGAGAGGGAGGGGCCGGGGAGGGGGGGGGGGGTACAAAAAAAATCTTGAAAAATAAGATGGAGAATTTCAGCAACTCCTGAATGAAAACACATGACACGTGACCGATGTATTTCAGCCCCTAGTAAAATAACTAAAATTCATTGCAAAAAATAAATAAACTTTCCAAACAGTCAAAGCAGAGACATTTTGTAAACAATTTTTCTTTTGTTGCAGCGGTGAACAATAGCCGCGGCCAATAAACCCCCCTGGGAGCAGGGCGTTCCTGTGGCATTTTGGGCATCGGAGATAATAGTAGCGGATGAAATACCAAACCGCCTACTAAAAGCCACAGTAAAAGGCGGAACATCGCAGCCCCAGACAAAAACATCCCCGGCTGCCAGCGCGCGCTCCGTGCTGGATTTAAAGGGACAGTACAACATATTGATACCGCAGCTGTCAGAAATAGTTGTGCACAGGTCAGGCTGAAAAATGGACACTACGTGCACAGTGTTTGAGTTTTTATTTTTATTAGTGGGTCTGAAAAACTACTGGGAAGACTCTTCCTGTTCATTTCTAATATAAAAATCGCTTTCCTGGTCATGTTCTGTTGTCTTTTTTTTTTTAAGCTGGGTTTTCCACTTTAGGTTTTGAAAAAAAAAAAAAAAAAAAAAAAAGAAGAGCACTTAACTTCTTTAAAATGATTCCAAACTAAGACACTGCCCAATAAAAAAAAAAACATTTCAGGAACAGAAAATAATCCTCCAAAAACAAGGAGCAGTTTTCTATAGCGATGTCCACTTAAAAACATGTTACTTTTTAAAGGATCAAGAAAGTCCATTTACCCTAAGACTATGTGCACACGTTGCGGAATCTGCTGCGGATCCGCAGCGTTTTTGGCTGTTCGGAACCGCAGCAGCTTTAGGTGCGTTGTACAGTACTATTGTTTTCAATGGTAAACGGAAAAACGCTGTGCACATGCTGCAGATTTTTCCGTGCGGATTTGCTGCGGGTTCAAATCCGCACATGGCGATTCTTTGTGCGGATTCCGCTGCGGTTTCACACCTTCTCCATTGTAGAGGTGTGAAACCGCAGGCTAATCTGCAGGTCTTTTGACCTGAGAATTTACCTGAGGATATTTCCAAATCCGCGTGGAAAAATCTGCAGGACCTAAATCTACGTGTGCACATATCCTAAGGGTATGTGGACACGTTGCGGATTTGTCCCTGCGGATCCGCAGCAGTTTTCCATGCGGTGTACAGTACCATGTAATCCTATGGAAAACCAAATCCACTGTGCACATGCTGCAGAAAATTCCGTGCAGAAACGCAGCGGTTTATTTTCTGCAGCATGTCAATTCTTTGTGCGGAAATTGCAGCGTTTTTACACCTTTTCCATTATAGGAATCCGCAGGTGTAAAAACGCAGGGGAAATCCACACAAAATCCGCAGGCAAAATGCAGGCATTTTGACCTGCAGATTCTGCAGAATCCGCGCAGAAAAATCTGGGTTCACATGGAGGTGTTTGGAGTGGCATTTCACCAAATTGATTGAATAAAAGTCCACGTCTGAGCACTTTTTTCCATTTTGGTACAATGTTCTCACTTCTGGAGACCCCATTATGACGTCCGAGTAGGAGCGCTATCCGTAGTTTTCAGGGATAGGATTCGTACCTGTGATAGTCTATGGGGCCAATCACATGTCCAAGATTTTTCACTGACCCGAGTGGTCCACAGAAAAGCTCAGCGATGCAAGATTTTTATCTGAGGGTCGAATCAAAATTGGCAATGTAAATCTAAGGGTCCGTGAAAAATCAGACCACGCCTGGATGACATCCGAATCAGGGTGGATAAAAATCTTGATTTTTTTAAAAAAATCAAAAAAATCAGATTTTTTTGATTTAAATCAGATTTTTTTGATTTAAATCATTTTTCTTTTCATAGACTTTAACCATCCCAGTAAAATGTCTGTTAAAAAAATAGGTTGTAAATTAATTGCCAGACTTACCACTAGTACTAGGCTCCTGGTGCATAAGAAGCTGTGGGGGTTCATTGACATTAGTTGTATCACTATCAACATCTTCATTTCCCTTCTGGTTGCAGTTTTTATAATGTGATTTCAAAACGGCAAACAAGTCCTTGGATATCCTTTTGACAGTATTTGCACTTTGCTCTTGCACCTTTCTTTCCAAGATCTGCTGCTGGCATCTCAACAAAATGAACCCAAATAGGGTCTCTCTTACGACCTGCTGCCATGGCTCACACAGATCACTTATGAAGTTTGATTGTTACTACAGCCTGAGCCAAGCACTGCTGATGTTACTACAGCCTGAGCCAAGTACTGCTGACTATCCAACAAGTTTGGGCATGTCAACTGAATGCAGGGAAAAAGAAACTAAACCAAAACTGAAACCAAGCTAGAAGTGTGGAATTAAAGGGGCAGTATGAACAAAATGTGGAGGCTATTAATAGTTTATACAATTAAGACATGCTGCTTTTAAACACCTACCTATTGCCATATAGTAAAACAAAAAAGATTTTTACTTACTTTGGGGTCCTCCCCTCACCCTGGCGTTAGATCGTTGCCCCTAGTTTCGTCCGTGTAACTATGGGCGCACATGCACACTGCTCTCACTTCTCATTTTAATCGCGATTTATATTAAAAAAAAACCTTTTGATTTAAATCAGTGATTTAAATCATGATTAAAATCATGATTTAAATCGATCCGATTTAAATAGAAAAAAATCTTTTGATTTAAATCGTGATTTAAATCATGATTTAAATCGGCGTGATTTAAATCAATCCACCCTGATCCGAATGCAGTCTGGTTTTCACGGACTGTCACATAGGAGGCGATGAAGAAACATTCTTTGTTTTCCGTGTTAAAGAAAACAGATGACACTCGGGCCACAGTCTGATCAAAGTCTTATCCAATATTATAACATACAAGAACAACAAACCAAATTATTTTGATATCTGAATGAGGCCGTAAAATGAATCCTGATCAGAGACCTCTCAAAACTGTGCACTGTCCGATCAGCAGGTAAAAAAGAAAGAAAAAAACTCTTCTAGAAGTCTTGAAAACTACCGTAATTAAAGAAAAGAAAAACTCAAAAACGTCCCGAAATTTCTGATACAGCAAAGATGTATATCTTTGTACCGTGTTAGCCAGTAGATAGAAAAATATTCAGGATTGAGAGTCCTCAGTAGTTGATACCTTTTAATGGCTAACTGAAAAGATGGTAACACATTGCAAGCTTTCCAGACTACTCGGGTCTCTTCATCAGGCTAGACTAATACAAAATCTGAAGTCACATATTTATACAAAAGACAGCACAGAAATAACCCAATAGCTAAGACAAGTGATGTGAAGTGGAATAGTCATTATGGGGGAGTGATAAGCATAAATATTGAGACAGTTCATAGATAAGCAGTGTGAAGGTTTTCTTCCGAAATTTCTGTGCGCACGGAGTTGTCTCGCAGAGTCTTCAGAGCAGAAACTCCAAGTTTTGAGATTTGGAGGAGGTTGCATATCCTCGCAGCTGGAACCTTTAGTCGTGGGGGTGATGCAGCATAGACAGATAAGGTTTTAACGGGCAGTTTGGGATTTTTATTAGTCTGGCAACTTTTACAGTAATAAAACATATGGTGGAAAAATTAAAAAAAAAAGTTAAAATAGTTGTGGGAGCAGCTATGGGAGGAAGGTGAGTGCACGGGTAACACCTGCACCGATTCCTGTGGCGGGTCATGGGGCTGGGCTCCTGCAGCCTCCAGATGCCGCAGACAGGAGTGAGAGGACGGATTGCTCTGGGTTTATCACACGCACGGCTCCTTCCCCGGCCACGAGTCATCAGCTTCATAAAGGACATCGGAGTTTACGGCCAATTGAAGCAGAATAGATGATAATTATAGCGTGCAAACAATGGCTGAGAAATGATGGGACTCGTGGACGCGGCGCGCTCTGCTGTGACGGATCTAAGCGGTGACAGCTGCTCCTTACATGACTAATTAAATGCACCATGAATTATTAATACACCTGCAATCAGGACAGATGCAAGAGGCGGAACACAGACGGTGCCGGTGCGCAGCTCTCGCCGCTCTGCCTTTATATGATGATTGGGGTGACAGACGGAAACAGGCAGTGCTTCCAGAATACTGGACCAGGATCTTAGGTCAAACATATGGAGAAAACACAGAAATACAGGGAACTTGCAGAATATACAGCCAAAGGGAGCTCAACATTTACTGCAGCAAGAGATCGGAAAATATGTGGAGTAAAATACAACATTTCGCTCCTTTATGGACGGAGATTGGTGGCTTATATAATGTGTGCGTAGGTGATGGCTGATGAAGAGGAGCCGCTTGTAGGACAGGTGAAAACAGTCGCGGCTTCTCCAGATGAAAATAGCTGATAACAGGGAGCAATAAAATAATATTCATCTGTCCGGCAAATGCTGACTGTTTGGAATTTTTAGAACCCCGTTCAAAATAAAAGTTGGCTAACCTTCCTGATTTTATGTGTATGGAGGATTCCTGCAGGATAAATTAGGAACAGACACAGAGGGGGACAGTTGTCCAGAGGAGCAAGGGGGGACAGGAGTCCAGAGGAGCAAGGGGGACAACAGTCTGGAGAAGCATGGGGGGACAGGAGTCCAGAGGAGCAGGGTGGGAGGGGAGCAGGAGTCCGAAAGAGCGCGGGGGGGGACAGGAGTCAGGAGGTGCAGGGGGGGACTAGAGGCCAGAAGAGCGGGGGGACTGCAGTCAGGAGGAGCAGGGGGGGGGACTGGAGTCCGGAGGAGCAGGAGTCCGGAGAAGCATGGGGGGACAGGAGTCCAGAGAAGCAGGGTGGGAGGGGAGCAGGAGACCGAAAGAGCGGGGGGGGGGGGGGGGGGACAGGAGTCTGGAGGTGCAGGGCGGGACTAGAGGCCAGAAGAGCGGGGGGACTGCAGTCAGGAGGAACAGGGGGGGGGACTGGAGTCCGGAGGAGCAGGAGTCCGGAGAAGCATGGGGGGAAAGGAGTCCAGAGACTTATTTATTATTGTTGTAAATTTGGCACTGGATACATTATCTGAGATCCTCGCACGTCTGTCTCCGCTTTGCTGAACCTGTTTGCTCAGTGTCTCATCCTCATTTTCCATCACTTCGGATGTAAATCTATCAGACTTGTCTTTCAGTCACATTTTCTCATTATAAGGACACATTCACCCCCCCTCGAGGAGGACATTCATCATCTACAGGATATATACCCTGTACCCATCGGCCTGACCACCATGATGGATCCATGCTACATTTTTCACTAGACATCTGAGGGGTTAAATATTAACCATTCACGGACATTCTTACATAAGTCACATTCCTGTAATCTCACTTATTCACAGATCATTAACATTTCCATGTGGTGGATACAATTTGGCAACAAGTGAGTTTGTCCCCCCCCCAGTATTCCCAGCTGACCAGTCCTCAGCGTCAGTCGCTGACACAGATGAAAAGATCTTTGTTTCTCAGAACTCGTGTTTCTTGTTAGTAATTTCGGTTTCTGTAGCAATTAATATGCAGAATGCATGAAAGGAGCATCTTATCCCAATAGCAGGACGCCTGGAGGAGGGGCAGTGGGTGCAAAATCATCCAAACGGGGAATTGCGGGATTTTGATTAATTACATAAACTCTCATCATTGCTTCATATCAGAATATTCTGCATCAGTGTAGCAATATGGAAAGTCATTTACAAATTAAAAAATGCCTTAGTTCCACTGTCCTCCAGAGCTGCCTTCAAAATTCTGCTGTCAAACATGTGACCTAACAGATCAGCTCCAGCCATGTAGCTGTCTGGTGGGTTTGGACTGTCACAACATATTATGGATGGTCACATGAGGGTAATGGTTATTACAGTCACAGCAGGGTCAGGACAGTCACAGCACAAGCTTTAGTGTAAAGATGTCGCCGTGAGGGATCCGGCTATACCAAGGATGCCGCCGGAGAGTCTGAAGTATCTGTCACTGGGGTAAATACCCACAATAATCCACAGACAGACAACTTAAAATAACTTGAGACATCCAGGTCAGAACTTTCCTACAAAGTAGCAGATTCCTGGGTACATTGTCCCCGGGTCTCATCCAGTTCTCTGGAGATAAAATAATGAGTTCAGATCGATCCACTACCCATAGAACACAACGGGCAACGCTCCAAAGACGAAGCTCCGGCAAACTGACTGCACATCGATGGCTCCATTCAGCGTATAACAATTATAAATGCCCCCGGGTCTCCCAGGGATGAACATCATGGCGGCTTACGTGACTCAGTACAGCCACCACGTCACACTATCGCACTGAGTCACCCAAATTGTATCTCATTGGGTGTTGTGCACAAGTTGGCACTAGCAGCATTATCACCGATATATCCGGTGGTACTACAAGTCTCAGCATGACTTTGCAGAATGCTGAAGATACTGATTTATCCATTCTAGGCTGCAGGGACCAGGTTCTGTCTTGCTCCTGTTTTCGCTGATGATAGAGTAGGCTTGTACAGATATTGTGTGAATTTTGATCTGCAGATACACTCCACCTACAACTCAAACAACAGGAGCACAACTCCCAGCTGACATGACAGCAGGAATGCTGTCTACTATGCTCTGGGCAAAATAGACATCACTCCCTGCACAGTGTGTGGAGGGGGGTGAGGAGACCCGTAGATTCCTGCACATCTCCATGAGGCCACAATGTCCTGCAGGAGGCTCCAATTACACACAGCCCAATACAACTGCACAAACATTGGGAGCTTGACCCCACAGACACGGCAGGGACCCTCTGTACAGTTACTGAGCCCCCATACCCCACAGACATGGCAGGGACCCTCTGTACAGTTACTGAGCCCCCATACCCCACAGACACGGCAGGGACCCTCTGTACAGTTACTGAGCCCCCATATCCCACAGACACGGCAGGGACCCTCTGTACAGTTACTGAGCACCCATACCCCACAGACAAGGTAGGGACCCTCTGTACAGTTACTGAGCCCCCATACCTTACAGACACGGCAGGGACCCTCTGTACAGTAAGTAAGCCCCCATACCCCATAGACACGGCAGGGACCCTCTGTACAGTTACTGAGCCCCCATAACCCACAGACACAGCAGGGACCCTCTGTACAGTTACTGAGCCCCCATACCCCACTGACATGGCAGGGACCCTCTGTACAGTTACTGAGCACCCATACCCCACAGACACGGCAGGGACCCTCTGTACAGTTACTGAGCCCCCATACCCCACAGACACGGCAGGGACCCTCTGTACAGTTACTGAGCCCCCATACCTCACAGACACGGCAGGGACCCTCTGTACAGTAACTAAGCCCCCATACCCCATAGACACGGCAGGGACCCTCTGTACAGTTACTGAGCTCCCATAGCCCACAGACAAAGCAGGTACCCTCTGTACAGTTACTGAGTCCCCATACCCCACAGACATGGCAGGGACCCTCTGTACAGTTACTGAGTCCCCATACCCCACAGACATGGCAGGGACCCTCTGTACAGTTACTGAGCTCCCATACCCCACAGACACGGCTGGGACCCTCTGTACAGTTACTGAGCCCCCATACCCCACAGACAAGGCAGGGACCCTCTGTACAGTTACTGAGCCCCCATACCCCACAGACACGGCAGGGACCCTCTGTACAGTTACTGAGCCCCCATACCCCACAGACACGGCAGGGACCCTCTGTACAGTTACTGAGCCCCCAAACCCCACAGACATGGCAGGGACCCTCTGTACAGTTACTGAGCCCCCATACCCCACAGACTAGGTAGGGACCCTCTGTACAGTTACTGAGCCCCCATACCTCACAGACACGGCAGGGACCCTCTGTACAGTTACTGAGTCCCCATACCCCACAGACATGGCAGGGACCCTCTGTACAGTTACTGAGCTCCCATACCCCACAGACACGGCTGGGACCCTCTGTACAGTTACTGAGCCCCCATACCCCACAGACATGGCAGGGACCCTCTGTACAGTTACTGAGCCCCCATACCCCACAGACATGGCAGGGACCCTCTGTACAGTTACTGAGCCCCCATACCCCACAGACACGGCAGGGACCCTCTGTACAGTTACTGAGCCCCCAAACCCCACAGACATGGCAGGGACCCTCTGTACAGTTACTGAGCCCCCATACCCCACAGACTAGGTAGGGACCCTCTGTACAGTTACTGAGCCCCCATACCTCACAGACACGGCAGGGACCCTCTGTACAGTAACTAAGCCCCCATACCCCATAGACACGGCAGGGACCCTCTGTACAGTTACTGAGCCCCCATACCCCACAGACTAGGTAGGGACCCTCTGTACAGTTACTGAGCCCCCATTCCTCACAGACACGGCAGGGACCCTCTGTACAGTAACTAAGCCCCCATACCTCACAGACACGGCAGGGACCCTCTGTACAGTTACTGAGCCCCCATACCCCACAGACATGGCAGGGACCCTCTGTACAGTTACTGAGCACCCATACCCCACAGACAAGGTAGAGACCCTCTGTACAGTTACTGAGCCCCCATTCCTCACAGACACGGCAGGGACCCTCTGTACAGTAACTAAGCCCCCATACCTCACAGACACGGCAGGGACCCTCTGTACAGTTACTGAGCCCCCATACCCCACAGACATGGCAGGGACCCTCTGTACAGTTACTGAGCACCCATACCCCACAGACAAGGTAGAGACCCTCTGTACAGTTACTGAGCCCCCATACCCCACAGACACGGCAGGGACCCTCCACCCTCTGTAAAGTGACACCAGACATAACATTATTCATTATTAAAATGTACTGAAATATTCACACAGACACTCAGGTGCTGATACCAGTGAGACATCACACAAACACAGATGTAAAGCAGGATGAAGAGGTTCTGCAGCAGCTTCAAAATGTAACACTGTATAGAACAACAATAAGTCACATCTCTTCCCATTGTGAATAAAGACAACAGGTCCAATAAGGGGGAAACTATCAACTCTGCTGTCCCAAGGGTTCCCCGAATATCCCCCTAATAATAATCTACATATAGTTGTACAACAGCCCAATACAACTGTAATGCAGCTCAGGACCCCCAGCCTACATATACCTATAATACAGCCCCCCGTGCCAAACACACCTTATACACAGCTGTACCACAGCCCGGCGCCCCACACCCACCTATAGTACACCTCCATAGGCCACTGCTGTATTCAGTACATTAGCCCCTGTACATGCCATACAATACTCCACACTATATACCCCACACTGTATAACCCCACACTGTATACTAGACACTATAAACCTCACGCTATACACCCCACACTGTATAACTCACACTATAGCCCCACACTATAGCCCCCAATATAGCCCCTACACTATAGACCCCACACGGCACATGTACACTTAGGTCCAGAAATATTTAGCCGGATACAATTGAAGAGGAGGCTTTCATGTTTAAGTAAAGGGGTTGAACAAAGCCATTTTAATACAAAGCCTCATCATTTCAGGGGCTCAAAAGTAATTGGGCAAATTTACTTTCCAATAAGAAAAATGTCCATGTTTAATACTTTGCAGAGAATCCTTTACAACAATGTCGGCCTGAAGTCTGGAGGCCATGGCCGTCACCATCACTGGTCTCCTCCGGTGTTAGGCTTTGCAGCAATGACAGCCTTAAGTCAGGAGGGCATGGCCGTCACCATCGGTGGTTTCCTCCTGCGTGGTGCTTTGCAGAAATGACGGGCTGAGGTCTGGAGACCATGAACATCACCATCATTGGCCTCCTCCTGTGTGGGGCTTTGCAGCAATAACGGACTGAAGCCTGGAGGCCATGGATGTCACCATCACTGATGTCCTCCGGTGTGAGGCTTTGCCACCTTTACTGCAGTGACTACAGTTATCGCTTGATCTGGCTCTTTCTGCCTTCAGTTTTGTCTTCAGCCGGTTAAATGCGAGATCTGGGGATGTCTCGGCTATTGAAGAAATTTCCACTTTGCTTTCGCAGGATATTTTGGGTCATTGTCCATCTGTCCTGTGAAGCGTCGTCCATCAATCTTGCTGCATTTAGGCGAATCTAAACAAAAAGTATCACCCTGTACACACAGGATTCATCCAGCTACTTCTGTCTTCAGGCATACCATCAATAAACACTAGTGACTCCGTGCCATTGGAAACCATGCATGCCTGTGCCATCTCACGGCCTCCGCCATGTGTTACAGAGGATGTGCCGAGGATCAGGAGCCGCTCCAAGCCTTCTTCATCCTTCCTTCTTCCCATTATTCAAGGACAGGTTGATCTTAGTTTTGCTTTTCTAGACCTGGGCGGCTTCTTTAAATGTTTTTTGGTAATGTCTAATGCAGCTTTTCTATTTTCCAGCTGATTAATGGTTTGCATCTTGTGGTGATCTGTTTTTGCTCTTATGAAATCTTCTCTTTATGGAAGACTAAAGGCCCTTTTACATTTAGCGATGCACCAGCGATCCGACCCGGTCAGGATCGCTGGTGCATCGCTAAATGATCGCTAGTGAGCTTCCACACAGGAAGATCTCGCAGCGATACAGCAGACGATACTTACCATTCACACACAGCGATCCTGACGTCCTCCCGCCCGCCTCCACGCGTCGCTCGTCGTCACAGCAGGAAGTCTCAGCAGGAAGCGCCCGACGAGAAATTCGAGCCGGACATTCTCGCGCGATCAGTGATGGACCGCGGGAGAGCCGGTCGGAGGTAAGTATCACACATAGCGATATCGCTAGCAATATCGCTATAACGTCACAAAACCAGTGACGTTTTAGCGATATTGCTAGCGATATCGCTTAGTGTAAAACCCCCTTTAGATACTGAGACATAGACTTCTTGGAGTGAGTTCTTGACATGGGTGCATTTTATGAAGAGATTGTTCTTCACCATGGGAAGGATTCTGTGATTATCCATCACTTTAGTCTTCCATGGACGTCCAGATCTTTTTGAGTTCCCGAGCTCATCAGTGCGTTTATTTTGGGGGGTAGAGAGGATGTACCAACCTGTTGATATGACCGCAAATAACATTTCTGCTATCTCTCCGATAGATTTCTTCTTCTTTTTTTCAGACTAATGATGGTCTGTCTCTCTTCCATTGAGAGAGAGCTCCTTTGTCCGGATGTTGTGGGTTCACAGCAGCAGCTTCCAAATGCAAATTCCACACTTGGAATCAGATCCAGACCTTTTACCTGCTTAAATGATGATTAACGAGGAGATAGTCCATGTGGCCTATTAAATAGCTTCTGGGATACTTGTCAAGTTAGTTTTGGTCCCTTTAAAAAGAGGCAGCAACAAGAGCTGTAATTCCTAAACCCCTCCTCCAATTAGGATGTGAAGTCCATCAAATTTAAGCTGACATCCGTCACTTTAAGCCCATATTGATTGTAGAACTGGGTCTGGAATATGTTTTGGTAAACAGCTAAAATGACAAAACTTATGTCACTGTCTAAATATTTATGGCCTTAAGTGTACGCACAGTATTAAAGTGTCATCCCCACCCTCCATATATCCACTGTACCGCACATGCATCTCATACATCACCACGTACAGCCAGTAGTAATGCACCACTATTGCTCCAGTACTACAGACAGTGCAGTCCTTACACTGTACTGATGTGAAATGCCCCATATACAGTGCAACCCGAAAACCGCTAACATGTATCCAACGCACCCCCTAGAGGCCCCAGCCCAGCATCCCTCTAGAATACAGTAGCCCCCCAGCACTACATCCCCTAGATCACAGTAGCCCCCAAGCCCTACATCCCCCTAGAACAGAGTAGCCCCCAAGCCCTACATCCCCCTAGAACAGAGTAGCCCCCAGCCTTGCATCCCCCCACAACACAGCAGCCCACCAGCCCTGCAGCCCCCTAGAACACAGCAGCCCCCCAGCAACACAGCAGCCCACCAGCCCTGCAGCCCCCTAGGACACAGCAGCCCCCCAGCCATGCATCCCCCAAGAACACAGCAGCCCCCCAGCCCTGCATCCCCCAAGAACACAGCAGCCCCCCAGCCCTGCATCCCCCAAGAACACAGTAGCCCCCCAGCCATGCATCCCCCAAGAACACAGTAGCCCCCCAGCCATGCATCCCCCAAGAACACAGTAGCCCCCCAGCCATGCATCCCCCAAGAACACAGTAGCCCCCAGCCCTGCATCCCCCAAGAACACAGTAGCCCCCAGCCCTGCATCCCCCAAGAACACAGTAGCCCCCAGCCCTGCATCCCCCTAGAGCACTGTAGCCCCCCAGCCCTACATCCCCCTAGAACACAGCAGCCCCCAGCCCTGCATCCCCCTAGAACACAGCAGCCCCCAGCCCTGCATCCCCCAAGAACACAGTAGCCCCCAGCCCTGCATCCCCCAAGAACACAGTAGCCCCCAGCCCTGCATCCCCCAAGAACACAGTAGCCCCCAGCCCTGCATCCCCCAAGAACACAGTAGCCCCCAGCCCTGCATCCCCCTAGAGCACTGTAGCCCCCAGCCCTGCATCCCCCAAGAACACAGTAGCCCCCAGCCCTGCATCCCCCTAGAGCACTGTAGCCCCCAGCCCTGCATCCCCCAAGAACACAGTAGCCCCCAGCCCTGCATCCCCCTAGAGCACTGTAGCCCCCAGCCCTGCATCCCCCAAGAACACAGCAGCCCCCAGCCCTGCATCCCCCTAGAACACAGCAGCCCCCAGCCCTGCATCCCCCTAGAGCACTGTAGCCCCCAGCCCTGCATCCCCCTAGAGCACTGTAGCCCCCAGCCCTGCATCCCCCTAGAACACAGCAGCCCCCAGCCCTGCATCCCCCTAGAGCACTGTAGCCCCCAGCCCTGCATCCCCCTAGAACACAGCAGCCCCCAGCCCTGCATCCCCCAAGAACACAGCAGCCCCCAGCCCTGCATCCCCCTAGAACACAGCAGCCCCCAGCCCTGCATCCCCCTAGAGCACTGTAGCCCCCAGCCCTGCATCCCCCTAGAGCACTGTAGCCCCCAGCCCTGCATCCCCCAAGAACACAGCAGCCCCCAGCCCTGCATCCCCCAAGAACACAGCAGCCCCCAGCCCTGCATCCCCCTAGAACACAGCAGCCCCCCAGCCCTGCATCCCCCAAGAACACAGCAGCCCTGCATCCTGCAGATCACCCTGGGGGTCTCTGGCCGGTTCCGCACGCTATCTGCTGTAGTCCCGGGGTCACATACCTGGAGGCTCCGGGCTCGGGGCAGCGGGACCGGATTTGAGCGGCGGCGCAGACAGGAACCTCCCGTCCTCCTGACACTGAGCGCGGACTGGAGGCGGTGACTGCGCGGCATCTATATAAGGGCACAGCGGCGCCGGCAGGGGCGGCACGTGATTAGCGGGCACCGGCTGCCGGCTCCGTCCTGCACATCGCTGGTGCCGCTGCTCTCCTACAGGGCTATGGAGGTCCTCCTGCCATGTTACACTGTGCACACCGAGCGTTATCTACACAGGCAGGCTGGGCATGTTATCAGAGGGACGAAAGCTGCTGCCAGACCCGACTGACACATTTCAGACCCCTCTGTCCCCCAAAGACCCCCAGGCCGGCACTTCCCAGCGCTGCTGCAACTGATTGACAGGATGAGGCCTGTCAATCACCTGCATCAGGGCTGGCAGAGCCGGCCTGGGGCACCACCAGACTAGCCTGTGCTGGGCAGAGCCGGCCTGGGGCACCACCAGACTAGCCTGTGCTGGGCAGAGCTGGCCTGGGGCACCACCAGACTAGTCTGTGCTGGGCAGAGCCGGCCTGGGGCACCACCAGACTAGTCTGTGCTGGGCAGAGCCGGCCTGGGGCACCACCAGACTAGCCTGTGCTGGGCAGAGCCGGCCTGGGGCACCACCAGACTAGTCTGTGCTGGGCAGAGCCGGCCTGGGGCACCACCAGACTAGTCAGGGCTGGGCAGAGCCAGCCTGGAGCACCACCAGACTAGTCTGTGCTGGGCAGAGCCGGCCTGGAGCACCACCAGACTAGTCTGGGCTGGGCAGAGCCGGCCTGGAGCACCACCAGACTGGGCTGGGCAGAGCCAGCCTGGGGCACCACCAGACTAGTCTGGGCAGAGCTGGCCTGGGGCACCACCAGACTAGTCTGTGCTGGGCAGAGCCAGCCTGGAGCACCACCAGACTAGCCTGTGCTGGGCAGAGCGGGCCTGGGGCACCACCAGACTAGTCTGGGCAGAGCCGGCCTGGGGCACCACCAGACTAGCCTGTGCTGGGCAGAGCCGGCCTGGAGCACCACCAGACTAGCCTGTGCTGGGCAGAGCCGGCCTGGAGCACCACCAGACTAGTGTGTGCTGGGCAGAGCCGGCCTGGAGCACCACCAGACTAGTCTGGGCTGGGCAGAGCCGGCCTGGAGCACGACTGGGCTGGGCAGAGTCAGCCTGGGGCACCACCAGACTAGTCTGGGCAGAGCTGGCCTGGGGCACCACCAGACTAGTCTGTGCTGGGCAGAGCCGGCCTGGAGCACCACCAGACTAGTCTGTGCTGGGCAGAGCCGGCCTGGAGCACCACCAGACTAGTCTGGGCTGGGCAGAGCCGGCCTGGAGCACCACCAGACTGGGCTGGGCAGAGCCAGCCTGGGGCACCATCAGACTAGTCTGGGCAGAGCTGGCCTGGGGCACCACCAGACTAGTCTGTGCTGGGCAGAGCCGGCCTGGAGCACCACCAGTTTAGTCTGTGCTGGGCAGAGCCGGCCTGGAGCACCACCAGACTAGTCTGGGCTGGGCAGAGCCGGCCTGGAGCACCACCAGACTGGGCTGGGCAGAGCCGGCCTGGAGCACCACCAGACTAGTCTGTGCTGGGCAGAGCCGGCCTGGGGCACCACCAGACTAGTCTGTGCTGGGCAGAGCCGGCCTGGAGCACCACCAGACTAGCCAGTGCTGGGCAGAGCCGGCCTGGAGCACCACCAGACTAGTCTGGGCTGGGCAGAGCCGGCCTGGAGCACCACCAGACTAGTCTGTGCTGGGCAGAGCCGGCCTGGAGCACCACCAGACTAGTCTGGGCTGGGCAGAGCCGGCCTGGGGCACCACCAGACTAGTCTGGGCAGAGCCGGCCTGGGGCACCACCAGACTAGTCTGGGCAGAGCCGGCTTGGGGCACCACCAGACTAGCCTGTGCTGGGCAGAGCCGGCCTGGAGCACCACCAGACTAGCCTGTGCTGGGCAGAGCCGGCCTGGAGCACCACCAGACTAGTCTGTGCTGGGCAGAGCCGGCCTGGAGCACCACCAGACTAGTCTGGGCTGGGCAGAGCCGGCCTGAAGCACCACCAGACTGGGCTGGGCAGAGCCAGCCTGGGGCACCACCAGACTAGTCTGGGCAGAGCTGGCCTGGGGCACCACCAGACTAGTCTGTGCTGGGCAGAGCCGGCCTGGAGCACCACCAGACTAGTCTGTGCTGGGCAGAGCCGGCCTGTAGTACCACCAGACTAGTCTGGGCTGGGCAGAGCCGGCCTGGAGCACCACCAGACTAGTCTGGGCTGGGCAGAGCCAGCCTGGGGCACCACCAGACTAGTCTGGGCAGAGCTGGCCTGGGGCACCACCAGACTAGTCTGGGCAGAACCGGCCTGGGGCACCACCAGACTAGTCTGTGCTGGGCAGAGCCGGCCTGGGGCACCACCAGACTAGTCTGGGCTGGGCAGAGCCAGCCTGGGGCACCACCAGACTAGTCTGGGCAGAACCGGCCTGGAGCACCACCAGACTAGTCTGGGCTGGACAGAACCGGCCTGGGGCACCACCAGACTAGTCTGGGCTGGGCAGAGCTGGCCTGGGGCACCACCAGACTAGTCTGGGCAGAGCCGGCCTGGAGCACCACCAGACTAGTCTGGGCTGGGCAGAACCGTCCTGGAGCACCACCAGACTAGTCTGGGCTGGGCAGAACCGGCCTGGGGCACCACCAGACTAGTCTGGGCTGGGCAGAGCTGGCCTGGGGCACCACCAGACTAGTCTGGGCAGAGCCGACCTGGAGCACCACCAGACTAGTCTGGGCTGGGCAGAGCCGGCCAGGAGCACCACCAGACTAGTCTGTGCTGGGCAGAGCCGGCCTGGAGCACCACCAGACTAGTCTGGGCTGGGCAGAGCCGGCCTGGAGCACCACCAGACTAGTCAGGGCTGGGCAGAACCGGCCTGGGGCACCACCAGACGAGTCTGTGCTGGGCAGAGCCGGCCTGGGGCACCACCAGACTAGTCTGGGCAGAACCGGCCTGGAGCACCACCAGACTAGTCTGGGCTGGACAGAACCGGCCTGGGGCACCACCAGACTAGTCTGGGCTGGGCAGAGCTGGCCTGGGGCACCACCAGACTAGTCTGGGCAGAGCCGGCCTGGAGCACCACCAGACTAGTCTGAGCTGGGCAGAACCGGCCTGGAGCACCACCAGACTAGTCTGGGCTGGGCAGAACCGGCCTGGGGCACCACCAGACTAGTCTGGGCTGGGCAGAGCTGGCCTGGGGCACCACCAGACTAGTCTGGGCAGAGCCGGCCTGGAGCACCACCAGACTAGTCTGAGCTGGGCAGAACCGGCCAGGAGCACCACCAGACTAGTCTGGGCTGGGCAGAACCGGCCTGGGGCACCACCAGACTAGTCTGGGCTGGGCAGAGCTGGCCTGGGGCACCACCAGACTAGTCTGGGCAGAGCCGGCCTGGAGCACCACCAGACTAGTCTGGGCTGGGCAGAGCCGGCCTGGGGCACCACCAGACTAGTCTGGGCTGGGCAGAGCCGGCCTGGGGCACCACCAGACTAGTCTGGGCTGGGCAGAGCTGGCCTGGGGCACCACCGGACTAGTCTGGGCAGAGCCGGCCTGGAGCACCACCAGACTAGTCTGGGCTGGGCAGAGCCGGCCTGGGGCACCACCAGACTAGTCTGGGCTGGGCAGAGCCGGCCTGGGGCACCACCAGACTAGTCTGGGCTGGGCAGAGCTGGCCTGGGGCACCACCAGACTAATCTGTGCTGGGCAGCTTGGATCGGTTGGATAAAATAGGAAAATGTTTGTAAAAACAAGGAACCTGGCAATAATACGTCATTATAAATCCTTCCCATTCCCAATAACGGAGGGCTATTTAGTGTACAGCTCATTGCTCGGTCACCAGGAAGGAGCACACAATGGCAAACTCTCCGTTTTACAGTCTGTACTCTTCGCTCTGAAGGTGCCCGGATCCAATAAAATCAGACAACCCCTGTAATCAGCGATCCTAGAAATGTCCCACATCCCTTTTGTGTTCCCACTGTAGTCATTTTCCATGAGATCTATCCACAGAAGGACCACCCCTTTAAAAGTGCTGTGATTGGGGCAGAAAGTTTGCATTTGGTGAACGGTCCAGAAGGCTGATGGCCAGGAGTGCCCTGGTGAGCTGGAGGCCAGGGGCACAGTGCAGGTGAGGCTATGGATGGCACGGACAGCTGCCAGTCTACAATGAGCCCTGGCGCTCTGCCAGCCTCCCCAGTGGCTTCATCTGGAGTGTGTTGCTCTCTATAAATAACAAGGCCATAAACGCCCGGCGCTCAGGCTGTATCGGGTGTCACCGTTTCTAGGGTGGTGGGAACCCTGCAATGGCCCCTGGGCAAACCATGGCAGAGGCGCCCACCATGGGAGAAATCCTGGAGGCGTCTTCTGGTCTGAGCCATGCACATTCTTCCCTGCAGCACGCGGGCGGTTTGTTATTTTGAATTTGAATCATTTTGAACCATACCCTCAGACTGACAGTGGGAGCTTGTGATCGTTACCTCCGACTTCTGGGCAGAAGCTGCGATCAAAGAATGGCGGAGCGACCTTGGGAAGAGCGGGAGACGGCGGCGGGTAAGTATATTACTATAGGGCAGGGAAAGTGCACTCCATTCACCACCACTTCATGGTGAAATAGAAAACTGCTGGAGTGGCGCTTTACTAATTTATTGAAAGCTCATGATTGAAACTGACCCAAGAGGCGCTCCACGTGAGACCTCACAGCAACGTATACTTACAAGTCTGTGCTAGTGTGTATTTACCGGGCTTACAGTCAGTATGTAGCAAAATCCTTGTCTTTATACTCCAAATATATCACTATTAGCGACGAGCGAGCACGCCCGTGTGCGGAGTCTTCGGCGTGCTCTAATATGGTTGAGTCCCTGCGGCTGCTTGTCTCGTGGCTGTTAGACAGCTGCAACACATGCAGGGATTTCCTGTTTGCTAGGTAATCCCTGCATGGGTTGCAGATGTTGAACAGCCACGAGACAAGCAGCCGCAGGGACTCAATCAGAAGACGCTCTGATAACACTCGAGCATGCGCAGATAACACCTTATCCAAGCATGCTCGCTCATTATCACTAGAAATGCTCTTTCTTCTTGTGGACGGTACGGCTCCTCATTGATCCCCTGCACCACACACTACTAAGGCCTCTTTCACACTTCAGTTTTTTGCATCAGTTATAATCCGCCAAAAAGGCAGACAAGTGGATCCGTTCTAAACTGATGTGAACGGATGGCACAGGATCCGTTTTCAGACGGATCCTGAAAATGAAGAAATTTAAAGGAATCGCTGGCCGGGGGAGGGGGGAGGGGGGAGAGAGAGAGAGAGAAATTCGGGTTAAATCAGTGTTTGCATGATCCGCCAGAGAAAAAAACGTTACAAGCTCCGTTTTGAAATTTTTGAGGATGGTGACGGACAGCAACTTTTGGCGGATCCTCACAAAAAACGGATGCAACGGACAGCAATCCGTCACAATCCGCCATTAATGCAAGTCAATGGGAAAAAAACGGATCCTCCAAAAAAAATTGAGGATCCGTTTTTTTTCAAAACCTGGCGGATTGTGACTGATTGTAAAAAACGGAAGTGTGAAAGAGGCCTAATGCACCTGCCGGGGCAGTAAAATCAGGAGCGGTTATAGGTCCAGGGACGTAGAACTACTTTGTCAGAAGTTTTTTCCTGCTGCAGCTCTGTCTCTATGATTATCACTGGTCTCTGCTCTGATCAGTCTTCTCACCCCGATCAGAGCAGAACGGTCATGGACAGTGAAGCGCTAGCGACCATGATGACAGCTGATAAGTGACAACTCCAGTCTCCAGCAATAAGAGATGAGTCACCTGCACAGTCTCTTAGTAGTGTGCTGTGGAGTGACGGAGTGCCGCTAGGAAGCCGGGAGCTTGTGGCGACTTTCACGGGGAATTTGTCTACCGCGCACACCCTTTGTATTACAGCGGCTTTACCTAGAAAGTTTTTTTAAATTATAATTTAGGCCACGATCAGTATTTGTAAGCCAGAACTAGTAGTGGGTGAAACATGCAGACGTGGTGATGAGTTTCTGTTGTACCCACTGCTGGTTTTGGCTTACAAATACTGATGTAGAATACAGACCAAATGCTGAAGATGTGCTCACATGTTTTTACATGCAATATATAAAAATGTAAAGTGACTTTTGCTGACTGGCTCCTTACAATCCATCTCTTCTGAGTTGCCTCCTCCTTGGTGATACCCCTCCACATTGTTGTTGCCTCCTCCTCGTTGCTGTTGACTCCTCATTCTTGTTGCCTCCTCCTCTTTGCTGATGCCTCCTCATTGTTGATGCCCTTCCTCATTGTTGTTGCCCCTCACATTGCTGTTGCTTCCTCCTCATTTATGCCCCTCCTCATTGTTGACGCCTCCTCCTTGTTGTTGATGACCCTCATCATTGTTTCCTCCTCATTGTTGATGCCCATCCTCCTTGTTGTTGCCCCTACTCATTGTTGTTGTTGTTGCCTCCTCGATAATGCCCATCCTCCTTGTTGTTGCCCCTCCTCATTGTTGTTGCCTCCTCCTCGTTATTGCCCCTCCTCATTGTTGTTGCCTCCTCCTCATTGTTGTTGCCTCCTCCTCGTTATTGCCCCTCCTCATTGTTGTTGCCTCCTCCTCGTTAATGCCCCTACTCGTTGTTGCCCCTACTCATTGTTGTTGCCACCTCCTCATTGATACCCCTCCTTGGATTAGCGCGGCACTTCCTGGATATTACTTTTGCATCAATGTTTGGGCCGCTCACAGTTCTTGATCCTCTCTCCCTGTGGTAACTTTCTACAAAGCTTGTGCTTCTTCACCACAGCCAGACAGAAAAAGAAAAGCTGCAGTGTAAAGCAATCTCTAAGGAGACCAAAAATATATTTCAGCGTTTTTGGCGTACACCGACCGAGGGGAAATTTCTTCAGTGACCCAGACAAATTGCAGATCACAGCAGAACACGGATGGAGTAAAAGATGAAGGAGCTGCAGATCGTCAGGACTCTTGAAAAGCTGGGTGACCGCTGATACTTAAGCTGATAGACAATGATGACAGCTGCCGTATAAACACAGGAACAAGACCATATGATCCAACTCCAAACAAATACAGGGTGAATGTGACGAGTGTGGCAGATAACAGATTTCTTCTCCTCAGGATCCGGGCCCATGAATATTACGGCGAGACAGCCATATGTAATGAGACTCATCACAGAAGATTTCCCTTTTTTTTTTTTTTCCTTACTTTGTTTGCATTTCAAGATAATTGCTAGCTGTCAATGAATGAGGAATATTACTTTGGTCATGCTCTAAACTGAGGCTTTGTTATAATTCAGATAATTCTGTGCATGGTGCAAATATCACAAGCACAAATCTATGCCCTGATACACTGTAGCAAACTATCAGCCCCAAAACCAGTATTCCAGCTCACCCAACAAGGTCCCCAGTGGGCTCAGCTGCAACCTCCCACTTCTCAAGTGTGCCCGCTCCTGACCTACCATAGTGTAGCAGGTCAGCGACTAGTTACCTTTCCAATAATGCATGCGTAGCAGTCATACAGCGCCACCTGGTGGTCGATGCATAAAGCTGCTCAGACCACAGTTGAATATACGGATTACTGCTAGCAGGGGGCAGAAAAAAAAAACACCTAAAAACTCAATCAGGAAACAGCTCAGGTCTGTCACACAGGTCAGTTGTGGAGTATTAATAGGGCGAGGATATCCACACACAGGGATGTTAGTAAAGGCTGTCAGCACTGCAGACCTGTGACATACTAACAGGCTGAAAGATTAGACAGTATTTCATATGGGTGTAGTGTCCTACCATCAAATAAGGGCAAGAAATGGGTGCATAAATGACTCAATTTTCTCACTGACTTGTCATATCCCACCCACCCCCACTAGGGTCTCCTCTGTACCGAACCTCAAGATGCCACACAAATTATGTACCGCAGCATCTAAGAGGTTAAAGCGATAGCTACCTTCTATCGTAGTAGGAACACACAGCACCAATATGATAGGTACAGTGGGTATGGAAAGTATTCCATTCCCCTTTAAATTTTTCACTCTTTGTTTCATTGCAGCCATTTGGTAAATTCAAAAACGTTCATTTTTTTTCTCATTAGTGTACACTCTGCACCCCATCTTGTCTGAAAAACAGAAATGTAGAAATTTTTGCAAATTTATTAAAAAAGAAAAACTGAAATATGACATGGTCATAAGTATTCAGACCTTTGCTCAGTATTGAGTAGAAGCACCCTCTTGAGCTACTACAGCCATGAGTCTTCTTGGGAATGATGCAACAAGTTTTTCACACCTGGATTTGGGGATCCTCTGCCATTCTTCCTTGCAGATCCTCTCCAGTTCCGTCAGGTTGGATGGTGAATGTTGGTGGACAGCCATTTTCAGGTCTCTCCAGAGATGCTCAACTGGGTTTAGGTCACGGCTCTGGCTGGGCCAGTCAAGAATGGTTACAGAGTTGTTCTGAAGCCACTCCTCTGTTATTTTAGCTGTGTGCCTAGGGTCGTTGTCTTGCTGGAAGGTGAACCTTCGGCCAAGTCTGAGGTCAGGAGCATTCTGGAAGGTTTTCATCCAGGATATCTCTGTACTTGGCCGCATTCATGTTTCCTTCAATTGCAACCAGTCATCCTGTCCCTGCAGCTGAGAAACACCCCCATAGCATGATGCTGCCACCACTATGTTTCACTGTTGGGATAGTACTGGGCAGGTGATGAGCAGTGCCTGGTTTTCTCCACACATACCGCTTAGAATTATCACCAGAAAGTTCTATCTTTGTCTTATCAGACCAGAGAATCTTATTTCTCATAGTCTGGGAGTCCTTCATGTGTTTTTTTTTTAGCAAATTCTGTGCAGACTTTCATATGTCTTGCACTGAGGAGAGGCTTCCTCGGGCCACTCTGCCATAAAGGCTCGACTGATGGAGAGCTGCAGTGATAGTCGACTTTGTAGAACTTTCTCCCATCTCCCTACTGCATCTGTGGAGCTCAGCCAGAGTGATCTTGGTGTTCTTCTTCACCGCTCTCACCAAGGCTCTTCTCCCACGATTGCTCAGTTTGACTGGACGGCCAGGTTTAGGAAGACTTCTGGTGGTCCCAAACTTCTTCCATTTAAGGATTATGGAGGTCACTGTGCTCTTAGGAACCTTGAGTAATGCAGAAATTATTTTGTAACCTTGGCTAGATGTGTGCCACAGTTCTGTCTCTGAGCTCCTTGGGCAGTTCCTTTGACCTCATGATTCTCATTTGGTCTGACATGCACTGTGAGGTCTTATATAGACAGGTGTGTGCCTTTCCAAATCAAGTCCTATTGGTTTAACCCCAGTTTTCGGTTTTTTGCTCCCCTTCTTCCCAGAGCCATAACTTTTTTATTTTTCCATCTATATGGCCATGTGAGGGCTTACTTTTCGCATGACAATTTGTACTTTTGAAAGACATCTTTGGTTTTAGCAGGTCACGTACTCAAAATATCTCACACGTTGTTTGTTGTTTTCACTAGGTTCACTAAATGCTAAAACTGACCTGCTCTTGTGATTCTCCAGGTCATTACAAGTTCATAGACACCAAACATGTCTAGGTTCATTTTCATCTAAGTGGTGAAAAAAAAATTCCAAATGTCTGCTAAAAAAAAAAAAAATTATGCCATTTTCCACGACCCGGGATTGGGCGATGGCTTATTTTTTGCGTGCTGAGCTGACGATTTTAAGTATACCATTTATGTGCAGATACAATCTTTTGATCGCTAGTTATTGCATTTTAATGCAATATGTCCCGGTGACCAAAAACCTGTAATTCTGGAGTTTTGATTTTTTTCACGCTACGCTGTTTAACCTGATTTGCTACTCCTTTTTTTTTTTTTTTTTTGATAGATCGGGTGATTCTGAACTCTGTGATACTCAATATGTGGATGTGATTTTTTTTATTGTTTAATTTTGAATGGGGCAAAAGGGGGGTGATATATACTTTTATATTCTTACAATTTTTTTTTTTTTACTTTTGTCATGCTTCAATAGTCTCCATGGGAGGCTAGAAGCATCCACAACTTGCTCGGCTCTGCTACATATAGGCGATGAGCAGATTGCCTATATGTAGCAGAATTACAGCATTTCTATGAGTACCGACCACTGGGTGGCGCTCTTACCAATCTGGCATCAACCACCATAGAGATCTCTAGGAGACCTCTGGTAGTTAAGCCAATGCATCGTTGACCCCCAATCACGTGACTGGGGTCGGCGTCGTTTGACAGCGGCATTTAACTAGTTAATAGGCACGGGTGGATCGCAATTCCACCTGCGTCTATTGTCCGGCTTTGATGCGTGCTCACCGCCGGAGCCCTCATCAAAGCGGGGGATCTGACCTTGGACTATCCCTTCCAAGGTCAGAAAGGGGTTAATTAAACACAGCTGGACTCCATTGAAGGAGTAGAAACATCTCGAGGATCACAAGGAATTGGACAGCATGTGACTTAAATATGAGTGTCTGAGCAAAGGGGCTGAATACTTCTGACCATGTGATATTTCAGTCTCTATTTTAATAAATTTGCAAAAATTTCTACATTTGTTTTTTTTCAGTCTAGATGGTGTGCAGAGTGTACATTAATGAGGAAAAAAAAACCCCTTTTTGAATTTACCCAATGGCTGCAATGAAACAGAGTAAAAAATGTAAAGGGGTCTGAATACTTTCCATACCCACACAGAGGTAACATAAGGTTAAGATTCCCTGGAGAAATAGCACCACTGTTATCCAAAGGTACAGCACTAAACTGAATGTAATCCAAGTAGTCGTGTAACGCCATCCGCCAGCAACATGATACCCACTGATCAGTCTGAGGGCGGCACTGCTGTAAAGTCAATCTGATCCCAAACCATGAAAAAGATCAAACACAAGAGACGACAAACCCCCAGTCACACAGAAAACGAGATGGGAAATGTGAAGTTTATTTTAGTCTGAATACAAAAGATTACTCCAGAGTTGCACTCACTATTCTGCTGGTACAGTCACTGTGTACATACATTACTGATCCTGAGTTACATCCTGTATTATACTCCAGAGTTGCACTCACTATTCTGCTGGTACAGTCACTGTGTACATACATTACATTACTGATCCTGAGTTACATCTTGTATTATACTCCAGAGCTGCACTCACTATTCTGCTGGTGCAGTCACTGTGTACATACATTACATTACTGATCCTGAGTTACATCCTGTATTATACTCCAGAGTTGCACTCACTATTCTACTGGTGCAGTCACTGTGTACATACATTACATTACTGATCCTGAGTTACATCCTGTATTATACTCCAGAGCTGCACTCACTATTCTGCTGGTGCAGTCGCTGTGTACATACATTACTGATCCTGAGTTACATCCTGTATTATACTCCAGAGCTGTGCTCACTATTCTGCTGGTGCAGTCACTGTGTACATACATTACTGATCCTGAGTTACATCCTGTATTATACTCCAGAGCTGCGCTCACTATTCTGCTGGTGCAGTCACTGTGTACATACATTACTGATCCTGAGTTACATCCTGTGCTATACTCCAGAGCTGTGCTCACTATTCTGCTGGTGCAGTCACTGTGTACATACATTACTGATCCTGAGTTACATCCTGTATTATACTCCAGAGCTGCGCTCACTATTCTGCTGGTGCAGTCACTGTGTACATACATTACTGATCCTGAGTTACATCCTGTATTATACTCCAGAGCTGCGCTCACTATTCTGCTGGTGCAGTCACTGTGTACATACATTACTGATCCTGAGTTACATCCTGTGCTATACTCCAGAGCTGTGCTCACTATTCTGCTGGTGCAGTCACTGTGTACATACATTACTGATCCTGAGTTACATCCTGTATTATACTCCAGAGCTGCGCTCACTATTCTGCTGGTGCAGTCACTGTGTACATACATTACTGATCCTGAGTTACATCCTGTGCTATACTCCAGAGCTGTGCTCACTATTCTGCTGGTGCAGTCACTGTATACATACTGTACATTACATTACTGATCCGGGGTTACATCCTGTATTATACTCCAGAGCTGCGCTCACTATTCTGCTGGTGCAGTCACTGTGTACATACATTACTGATCCTGAGTTACATCCTGTGCTATACTCCAGAGCTGTGCTCACTATTCTGCTGGTGCAGTCACTGTATACATACTGTACATTACATTACTGATCCGGGGTTACATCCTGTATTATACTCCAGAGCTGCGCTCACTATTCTGCTGGTGCAGTCACTGTATACATACATTACTGATCCTGAGTTACATCCTGTATTATACTCCAGAGCTGCACTCACTATTCTGCTGGTGCAGTCACTGTGTACACACATTACTGATTCTGAATTACATTCTGTATTATACTCCAGAGCTGCACGCACTATTTTTTTCTTGCATTTGTGGCATCCTGGATTCCTGTAATAGAAAATGACTGTCAGTAGTCATACATAGTAACAACATATAACAGCATTACACATTTGCATTTAAAGGAACATGACACCTTTTTGCATTTCATAAAATACATTGCCTCCCGAGTCCCCTGTACAGGCTGCTTCGGCCGGTGGGCATCCTTGTGGCGTCTGTTCCTCCTCTCTGCCAGTAAATGCCATTCACTAGCCCTGACTGATGTGGACGATGTGTGGCACCAGCGCACTTTGCTCTGCCCTACTCTGGTCAAAGCCAAAACAGAGCAAAAGGACTTCAATGCGCATGTCTGCAGTAGGGCAGAACAAAGTGTAATGGTGCCACACATCGGCCCTGACTGATGTGGACTGAGGATGGCTATTACTGGCAGAGAGGAGGAACAGACGCCACAAGGAGGACGCCCACCGGCCCGGAGCAGCCTGTACAGGGGACGCGGCAGGCAATGTAATCATTTATAAAATGCAGAACAGCAGAAAAAGGTGGTGATAGTTTCTGTGATAGTAAAACGCTGGTGTCAGGTTCCCTTTAATACATCAATAATACAGGCATCAATTAGACTGCTGCTGCAGTATTACACACACGTGGCAGTGTAGATGGCAGGACGTGTCACAGGGGCAGTATTACATACACACTGGTGGCATAGACGACAGGATAATTGCCGCAGGCTCAGGGGCGCGCGCGCGCACCTACACCGTGAGCGACGCAGGCTCAGGGGCGCGCGCGCGCGCACCTACACCGTGAGCGACGCAGGCTCAGGGGCGCGCGCGCGCGCACCTACACCGTGAGCGACGCAGGCTCAGGGGCGCGCGCGCGCGCACCTACACCGTGAGCGACGCAGGCTCAGGGGCGCGCGCGCGCGCACCTACACCGTGAGCGACGCAGGCTCAGGGGCGCGCGCGCGCGCACCTACACCGTGAGCGACGCAGGCTCAGGGGCGCGCGCACCTACACCGTGAGCGACGCAGGCTCAGGGGCGCGCGCGCGCACCTACACCGTGAGCGACGCAGGCTCAGGGGCGCGCGCGCACCTACACCGTGAGCGACGCAGGCTCAGGGGCGCGCGCGCACCTACACCGTGAGCGACGCAGGCTCAGGGGCGCGCGCGCACCTACACCGTGAGCGACGCAGGCTCAGGGGCGCGCGCGCACCTACACCGTGAGCGACGCAGGCTCAGGGGCGCGCGCGCACCTACACCGTGAGCGACGCAGGCTCAGGGGCGCGCGCGCACCTACACCGTGAGCGACGCAGGCTCAGGGGCGCGCGCGCACCTACACCGTGAGCGACGCAGGCTCAGGGGCGCGCGCACATATACCATGAGCGACGCAGGGTCAGAGTCAGACAAGTGTGACGGTGTCGCAGGGTCAGTGTTTAGCAGGCCTCCTCGCCCTGTAAATAACATCTGGCTGCGTTGCTCTGTCTGTCGGCGGATAGATAATAACACAGCTCGTCATTACCTCCGTGGCCACAGACGCTGCTGTGTGAGGAGCATAGCGCACCGCCGGCCTCTCCCGCCTGGGTGTCTCGGCCTCCTCACATGTTGCTCTATGCAGCTCCGAAGGCCTCGAGTACAATGAGCGCGAGACCGGAGAGGATGCTGCAACGCACGGAAACCACACAGCCTCCACCAAGATGGCGGCACACCCGCACTCACCGTGCTCCCTCACCATCATGGCACCCAGACTGCTACTGAACTGACTGAGGCAGCAGGACGCGCGTACAAGACGTCTTCTGTGAACCCCGCCCTTCACATGACGTCACGGTCACTTATTGGTTCTTTATAGTAACAGACACATGCTGTGTCCAATACACGCTCGAGATGCTTTCGCTCAATGAAGATGATACGGTGGGCGTGGTTATGTGGTAACGGAAGCCCCATTGGGTCAGAAAGTTTTGGCGAGAGGTTGTCGCGTGTGAGTGACGTGTGTAGGTGTCAGTCATGAGCTGGTGCGTGTCCCGAGTGTCCGCTGCCCTCCGGAGCTCCGTGGTCCGCCGCCTGCTCAGCGACAGCAGCGTCTCCCGGGAGCACCTGGAGGGGCTGGTGAAGAAGGACAAGGTAGTGGTGTTCATGAAGGGCTCCCCGGCGCAGCCCCTGTGCGGCTTCAGTAACGCGGTGGTGCAGATCCTGCGGATGCACGGGGTGGACGAGTACGCGGCCTATAACGTGCTGGAGGACCAGGACCTGAGGCAGGGTGAGTGCTGGAGGCTCAGTGTGTACATTGTGTGCGCGGGGGAGGGCCTGACTGGGGGTGATTGTGTGTAGGGGAGGGGCCTGTGTATATGTGTGTGTGTATGTATATATATATATATATATATATATATACACACACACTATATATCCTATATATATATGATATATATTGGTCAGTACAGACCAAAAGTTTGGACACACCTTGTCATTCAAAGAGTTTTCTTTATTTTCATGACTATAAAAATTGTAGATTCACTCTGAAGGCATCAAAACTATGAATTAACACATGTGGAATTATATAATTAACAAAAAAGTGTGAAACAACTGAAAATATGTCTTATATTCTAGGTTCTTCAAAGTAGCCACCTATTGCTTTGATTTCTGCTTTGCACACTCTTGGCATTCTCTTGATGAGCTTCAAGAGGTAGTCACCGGAAATGGTTTTCACTTCACAGGTGTGCCCTGTCAGGTTTAATAAGTGGGATTTCTTGCCTTAAGGTACTGTCACACTTAGCGATGCACCAGCGATCCCGACCAGCGATATGACATGGTCAGGATCGCTGGTGCATCGCTAAGTGGTCGCTAGTGAGCTGCCACACAGGCAGATCTCACTAGCGACATCGCAGGGGTCGGGGGTCGCTACTTACCTGTCAGACGAGGCGATCCTGACGTCCTCCCGCCCGCGTCGCTCGCCGGCGCACAGCAGGAAGCCCAGCAGGAAGCCGACGACGAGAAACAGTCCAGGACGTTCTTGCGCGATCAGCGATAACCAGCGGGGGAGCGGTTGGAGGTAAGTATCAGACACAGCGATATCGCTAGCAATATCGCTATAACGTCTCAAAATCAGTGACGTTATAGCGATATTGCTAGCGATATTGCTAGCGATTTTGTTTAGTGGGACAGGCCCTTTATAAATGGGGTTGGGACCATCAGTTGTGTTGTGCAGAAGTCTGGTGGATACACAGGTGATAGTCCTACTGAATAGACTGTTAGAATTTGTATTATGGCAAGAAAAAAGCAGCTGAGTAAAGAAAAGCGAGTGGCCATCATTACTTTTAAGAAATGAAGGTCAGTCAGTCTGAAAAATTGGGAAAACTTTGAAAGTGTCCCCAAGTGCAGTGGCAAAAACCGTCAAGCGCTACACAGAAACTGTCTCATGAGGCCCGCTCCAGGAAAGGAAGACCAAGAGTCACCTCTGCTGCGGAGGATAAGTTCATCCGAGTCACCAGCCTCAGAAATCGCAGGTTAACAGCAGCTCAGATTAGAGACCAGGTCAATGCCACACAGAGTTCTAGCAGCAGACACATCTCTACAACAACTGTTAAGAGGAGACTTTGTGCAGCAGGCCTTCATGGTAAAATAGCTGCTAGGAAACCACTGCTAAGGACAGGCAACAAGCAGAAGAGACTTGTTTGGGCTAAAGAACACAAGGAATGGACATTAGACCAGTGGAAATCTGTGCTTTGTTCTGAGGAGTCCAAATTTGAGATCTTTGGTTCCAACCACCATGTCTTTGTGCGACGCAGAAAAGGTGAACGGATTGACTCTACATGCCTGGTTCCCACCGTGAAGCATGGAGGAGGAGGTGTGATGGTGTGGGGGTGCTTTGCTGGTGACACTGTTGGGGATTAATGCAAAATTGAAGGCATACTGAACCAGCATGGCTACCACAGCATCTTGCAGCGGCATGCTATTTCATCCGGTTTGCGTTTAGTTGGACCATCATTTATTTTTCAACAGGACAATGACCCCAAACAAACCTCCAGGCTGTGTAAGGGCTAGTTGGCCAAGAAGGAGAGTGATGGGGTGCTACGCCAGATGACCTGGCCTCCACAGTCACCAGACCTGAACCCAATCGAGATGGTTTGGGGTGAGCTGGACCGCAGAGTGAAGGCAAAAGGGCCAACAAGTGCTAAGCATCTCTGGGAACTCATTCAAGACTGTTGGAAGACCATTTCCAGTGGTCAAGAGTGTGCAAAGCAGTAATCAAAGCAAAAGGTGGCTACTTTGAAGAACCTAGAATATCAGACATATTTTCAGTTGTTTCACACTTTTTTGTTAATTATATAATTCCACTTGTGTTAATTCATAGTTTTGATGCCTTCAGAGTGAATCTACAATTTTCATAGTCATGAAAATAAAGAAAACTCTTTGAATGAGAAGGTGTGTCCAAACTTTTGGTCTGTACTGTATATAAGTGTGGTGGGGGAGGGGGCCTGTGTGTGTATTTGTGGGGTGGGTACCTGTGTGCGGGGGAGGGGGTCTGTGTGTGGGGTGTGTACTTGTGTGCGGGGGAGGGGGTCTGTGTGTGTGGGATTGTGTACCTGTGTATTTGGGGGGGAGCTGTGTTTTTGTGGGGTGGGTACCTGTGTATGTGGGGGGAGGGGGCCTGTGTGTGTATTTGTGGGGTGGGTACCTGTGTGCGGGGAGGGGGCCTGTGTGTGGGGGGTGTGTACCTGTGTGCGGGGGAGGGGGTCTGTGTGTGTGGGGTTGTGTACCTGTGTATGTGGGGGGGGGGCGCTGTGTTTGTGTATGGCGCCTGTATTTTCCACTGTGGCCTCCGCATTATGTGCAGTTCCTCCAGGGGCCGACGCTGCGGTGTTATATAACCATATAATGTGCAGCTTCTTATAAATTGTATAGCTCCTGTTTAGTCCTTGTATAGTCGGCAACAGCTCCCAACACAAGGTGAAGGTCACTGTGCCCACCACTAACAGACTATTCCCCTAACCCTGGTCTTTGCAGTGCACTGACCCCGCACAATGATGCCGGCGCAGTTTGGTGACACCGTTGAGCCTGCTGAGCTCTCAGACACCGGCTCATTGGTGGAGGAGCAGCCGTCGGCCTCCGCTTTCATCTCTATCCCAAAGATGCAGCAACCCATGAAATTAAGATGTGCAGAGGGTGGCCACATGAGCAGGATGTTTCCATCTCTATGGCTGACTGTGGCCTACTGGGCACCTTTAGCCTGGGTCTGCCCATAATGAGGATTGTTGTGACCATCATATCTCCAGAAAAGCAACTCGCTAATGTACAGGAATCCCTGGAGTTCTCAGTGCAGAAGCATTATAAGTGGGGCTGATATCAATCGCCCATACACATCAGACCCGTCAACATCAGCTGGGTCTTCCAACATTAGTCCAATGTGTATGGGGGCCTTAAAGTGTCTGATATCAGGGAGCAATAGCCATGAGATGTAGTGTTGTCTGTAACTTGTGCAGTGCCAACAGCTCCTAATCTCCCAGATCTGAAAATAATGGTGATTGTGCAACTTTATCACTGACAGAGCTAAAAGGTGCCCTCCCCCCACGTGGTCAGTGCTGGAAAGTTATCCTCACTGCTGTCCATATTTGTAGAGGTTGTTTTTCCTTTTTTCAGGCCTGTTTCCAGGGGTCCCGACCAGAGTCCTCTTCTCCGGATTCCATATTTGTAAGGGTTTTTACTCTTTTCTGTCCCTTACCTGGGGGGTACTAAGCTGGGTTCTCTTCTCCAGTGCCTGTATTTGTAGGGGTTGTTTCCCTTTTCTGACCTGTATATGGGGGTCCTGAGCAGAGTCCTCCTTTCTTCTGCCTGTATTTGTAGGGGTTGCTTTCCTTTTCTGACCTGTATACGGGGGTCCCAAGCAGAGTCTCCCTCTCTTCTGCCTGTATTTGTAGGGGTTGTTTTCCTTTTCTGACCGGTATACGGGGGTCCCAAGCAGAGTCTCCCTCTCTTCTGCCTGTATTTGTAGGGGTTGTTTCCGTTTTCTGACCGGTATACGGGGGTCCCAAGCAGAGTCTCCCTCTCTTCTGCCTGTATTTGTAGGGGTTGTTTTCCTTTTCTGACCGGTATACGGGGGTCCCAAGCAGAGTCTCCCTCTCTTCTGCCTGTATTTGTAGGGGTTGTTTTCCTTTTCTGACCGGTATACGGGGGTCCCAAGCAGAGTCTCCCTCTCTTCTGCCTGTATTTGTAGGGGTTGTTTCCGTTTTCTGACCTGTATACGGGGTTCCCAAGCAGAGTCCTCCTTTCTTCTGCCTGTATTTGTAGGGGTTGTTTCCCTTTTCTGACCTGTATATGGGGGTCCTGAGCAGAGTCCTCCTTTCTTCTGCCTGTATTTGTAGGGGTTGTTTCAGTTTTCTGACCTGTATACGGGGGTCCCAAGCAGAGTCTCCCTCTCTTCTGCCTGTATTTGTAGGGGTTGTTTTCCTTTTCTGACCTGTATACGGGGGTCCCAAGCAGAGTCTCCCTCTCTTCTGCCTGTATTTGTAGGGGTTGTTTTCCTTTTCTGACCTGTATACGGGGGTCCCAAGCAGAGTCTCCCTCTTTTCTACCTGTATTTGTAGGGGTTGTTTCCCTTTTCTGACCTGTATATGGGGGTCCTGAGCAGAGTCCTCCTCTCTTCTGCCTGTATTTGTAGGGGTTGTTTCCCTTTTCTGACCTGTATACGGGGGTCCTGAGCAGAGTCTCCCTCTCTTCTGCCTGTATTTGTAGGGGTTGTTTCCCTTTTCTGACCTGTATACGGGGTCCTGAGCAGAGTCTCCCTCTCTTCTGCCTGTATTTGTAGGGGTTGCTTCCCTTTTCTGACCTGTATATGGGGGTCCTGAGCAGAGTCCTCCTCTTTTTTTTTGCCTGTATTTGTAGGGGTTGTTTCTCATTTGCTACGTTTTGCGCTTGTTGCTGTAAATATCCTGACAGTTAATGTTACTAATTAGGTGCTTGCACTGAATGGATAATATGTGGTAATATTTCCATGGCTCTGATCCTCTTTTTGGGAGGTGTCCCCTTGCCTCTGCCCTTGACATTCTCCTACTTGTCTCCATGTAACACTGAATGGGTTCACATGATACAATGTAACAACACAGATTGTCCTTAAAGGGGACATAACCTATAAATCTCCCTTTTGAAAAAGAGGTGTTCAGTCATTTGTACTGATAATCATACCACCAATGTTTGTAAGGGTGGGCTTCCTGTGACGCAGCTGACACGTGGCTGAGCACGAGTTTCCCTCACATTTCAGCACTCCTTTACCACCACCAGCGGACTTGGCGTTCTACGTTCAGCAGCTGAGATGCAATTAAATCATTATATTTCTGTACTGAGTCTTTCAACGACTCATTTTCCAGATCTCTGCTTGCTGTCAGTGAATGCAATCAATCATTGCTTCCAGATCTTGGCTTAGCTTTATTGTGCTGCTGATCTCACAGAGCTGCAGTGCTGGTACTATAACGCTGCACATGTTGCTATTGTGCCCACCATGGATTTAGTGCAATGCTTCCTGGAAAGGGGGATGAGCTATAAGAGTGTAGAGCTATGGGGTCTGGGAGGCATTACCTGCTGTGGCTGATAGAGAACAATAGATTGCCTTAGCGTTTTGGATTTGCAGACCTTTTTAATATGGAATTTGTAAGATGAACCTCTTCTTCTTTCTGTCACAGGGGTGAAGAATTACTCCAACTGGCCCACCATCCCACAGGTGTTCCTGAACGGAGAATTTGTGGGGGGCTGCGACATCCTCCTACAGATGCACCAGAGTGGAGACCTGGTGGAGGAGCTGAAGAAGCTGGGGATCCGCTCCGCACTATTAGACGCAGAGCCGAGCCAAGAAAAGAAGTAATGGGGGAGCTCCGCCTGCGCTGTGAACTATTTATATGGACCCTCCCCTGAGGAGGCGACCTGTCCCGTCCGCATCGGAGAAGCCTTATGTTTTATGAACTGTTCAGCCGTGGAGTCAGCAGGAGACAAAGCTCACATTCTTACAGGGCAGGTCCATGCTTTATCTGTAGAGAAGGAATGTCTGGATACTGACCGGAGGGGATGTAAGGAGTGCACTAGATGCAATTAAAGTATAATTATCTAGAATTATCCGCAGCCGTCCTGTGTCGTGTCTACAGACGTTGTCGTGTCCCTTCTTCCCACACTGAATTCACTATGCTACCTCCTCCCATTGTTTTATTGCACATTTTACTGAAAGAGTTAATCCTTTATGGTCAGGGTGTAAGGGGGGTCTCACTGTGATTGGACTCCAAGAAGAGCAGAGAGAGGGAGCGGGGGCCACTGGGTGACCTAAAAGACCAACTCTGGAGCGAGTGATTATGGCTCCTCGAGAAGCGACATTTTTTTTCCTCCACATCTCGCTCTGTGACTTGGACTTATGACCCTTTGGTCGCTTCTCTACTTCAGTCTGGGGCTTCTGTATTAGTCTGTACAGCCACATAATGTACATTGCAAATCTGACAGCCACTATTGAGACCCCGGCTGCCAGTGCATCCTGCTGATAGTCTTTAGTCAAGTTGATGGACTGAAACAGGGGCCCCATACTTTGAACAGTGTTGGATGCCATTGTCTTTACTGATTTTGGCATCTAAGGGGTAAAATGTCATTTACAGCTGACACCAACTGCTCAGAATATGGGCTCCGTGGGAAAGGGATATTTAAAGGGAATGTCCCCATGCCTAGTTGGGATGTAAATATCTAATGAAAAATAGGGCTGTCACATCCTGAGAGTTATCCCCATTGTGGTGGTCTCTAATCTACCGCAACCTGTATTATAATATTTTTATGGCGCCAACATATTCCACAGCGACAGATCTTGACGAATGGGGGAAAAAACAGGTTTCCAGGAAACGTGGATGTGAGGAAAAGTCTGATTCGGGGACATGATGGATGGCTGCGCTTAAAACTGAGGATGGTGGGAATCAGATTATACAGATTAGCGCATTCCAGGGAACTGGAGCAGCACGAGGAAAGTGGAGGGAGGCTCAGATTGATGGACGGTGGGGGTCCTGCCTTTTACCCAGATGGCTGAGGTCAGGGGAGAGAAGGATTGGGCATGATCGCCTTCAATATGACTCGTCCTTAATGCAACTGTGGGAGATAAGACTGGTACAGGGGGGGCAGAGTATGATGCCAGACAGGAGGGATGCGTTTCAGGGCACTTGGGGGGGAGGGATTTTGCCTTCACCTGATTTAGGTACGTTCAGAACATTTTCTGCACCAATAATTGACAAGATGCAGATTTTTGCTTTTATAAGTCAGGCAATTTTCTGATTTCTTGTGTCCGTATATGACAGTTTTCTCCCATTACTGGTGAGTTACAGGAAATATCTGCATTTGTGTCTTTTTGAGGGGGAAAAAAACCAAAACCTTTTCTATCTGGAAGAAATCTTTAACTACTGGACAGAGTTTTGCATTTGGTTTCTTGGTCTCGTTCCTCCTTCTCATCTCAGGAAATCTTTAATCTGCTCCCTGCACACTTGGTGCTCGTCCTACACGCCCTCGCTGCTCACAGGAGATAGTGCTTCACTGCCGAGATAATGGCGACGGCCATCAGTTATACAGCTCAGAGGACGCTGCCGAGAGCGGCGCTGATCTATGAGAGGGGATACACCCAAGCTGGCCTCACATGCCGATGATTCCCAGTGTGCAACCCTTGGGCTATTCTTATATTGGCAATATTCCATCAGTGTTGGCACTGGCATATCCCTTTAAAAAATGTAGACATTTTGGCAATATTCTTGCATTATCTTCCTTTTTTTTCTTTTGTTCACCATATCTGCTCTTCATTGCTCTCCCAGCAGATGGCGCTGTGGCTGCATAAGCTTAAGGAAAGGATTTGCTGCCATCTGTGGTAAAACATGGTATAGCACCTGATGAAAATGGCAATTTCAAATTTGTGGCTCTCATCGTGAATACTGGAAGTTGTAGTATCACAGTAGCTGCAATGCCCCAGGTGACTGCTTTGCATTTTAATTAAATCTAATAAAATCTTACCCCCATGCGATATCGCTAAACTGATCAGCAGCTCAGGAGCCTGGCAAAACAGAGCGCTGACCTCTCCGACACAGCTGCACTATACCAGTTTCTTATTCGTGCCTCTCGCAGAGATTTACTTAAGATGCTGATTACCAGAACTGGTCTCTGATCAATAGGTGAATTGATCCCAAGTCTCGCAGGATCTGCTGAATCTATAGAATTGATTTGGAAAAATCTGAATTTATTTAAAGTGACAGTATGTTCTCCGATTGAAGAGTGACAGGCTTAACCTCTTCACTCCTGACCATTATGTCTTGTTGTGGACATATAAGACATCAAGAGCATTAGGGTACCGTTACACCTAGCGATGCACCAGCGATCCCGACTAGCGATATGACGCGGTCAGGATCGCTGGTGCATCGTTAGGTGGTCGCTAGTGAGCTGCCACTCAGGCAGATCTCACCAGCGACATCGCTGGGGACGGGGATCGCTAATTACCTGTCAGACGCGGCGATCCTGCGTCCTCCCGCCCGGCTCCTCGCGTCGCTCGTCGGCGCCACAGGAAGCGCCGCAGGAAGCAGACGACGAGAAATGATCCAGGAGCTTCTCGCGCGATCAGCGATAATCAGCAGGGGAGCCGGTCGGAGGTAAGTATCACATGCAGTGATATCGCTAGCAATATCGCTGCAACGTCACAAAATCGGTGACTTTACAGCGATATTGCTAGCGATATCACAGTGTGTAATGGGGGGCTTTAGTCTGTCAGCATTTCTCACAGCTGAGTGTTTGTTACAATTGTATCAAAGTCTGGACAATCCTCTGAGAGCAAAAAGGCCCTGTCACAGCGATCTCGCTAGCGAGGTCGCTGCTGAGTCACAATTTTTGTGACACAACAGCGATCTCACCAGCGAGATCGCTGTGTGTGACAGTGATCAGCGACCGGCCCCCCTGCCGGTATCGCTGATCGCTGCAGGAAAGGCCAGGACTTTTTTTTTTGGTCGCTGGTCTCCCGCTGGCCACCACGCATCGCTGCGGGAGACCAGGGATCTGCTGGTAACTAATGTACACATCGGGTATCCAAGGGACGTGCGTCCCTTAGATACCCGATGTGTACGTTAGTTACCAGCTCCCTGCATCAGCGCGCTGGTTACTAACGTGCTCGGTGTCGCTGTGCTGATCGCTGGTGAAGCTGTCTGTTTGACAGCTCACCAGCGATCACATAGTGATTCACCAGTGATCCTGACACATTGATGTCGTTGGCAGGATCGCTGGTGAGTCGCTGTGTGTGACTCTAGCCATAGTCCACACTTTACCTGCACTGATACACTGTAACAAATAATGAGGGGGAAGGAAGATTTGTGCTGCTGAAGTGTGTTGTCTACAATGGATACAATTGTAACAAACCCTCCTAACTGGCAGAGCTGAGTTTCTGAAATCTTGTCATTCACTGACAGTAAGCAGAGATCTTAACCCCTTTACCCCCAAGGGTGGTTTGCAGCTTCATGACCGGGCCAATTTTTACAATTCTGACCACTGTCCCTTTATGAGGGAACACTTCCATGGATCCTGGTGTTACTGACACTGTTTTCTCGTGACATATTGTACTTCATGTTAGTGATAAAATTTCATTCAAATAACTTGCGTTTATTTGTGGAAAAAAACGGAAATTTGGCGAAAATTTTGAAAATTTCTCAATTTTCCAACTTTGAATTTTCATGCCCTTAAATCACAGAGATATGTCACACATAATACTTAATAAATAACATTTCCCACATGTTTACTTTACATCAGCACAATTTTGGAACCAAAATTTTTTTTGTTAGGAAGTTATAAGGGTTAAAAGCTGACCAGCGATTTCTCATTTTTACAACACCATTTTATTTTCAGGGACCACATAACATTTGAAGTCACTTTGAGGGGTCTGTATGATAGAAAATACCCAAAAGTGACACCATTCTAAAAACTGCACCCCTCAAGGTGCTCAAAACCACATTCAAGAAGTTTATTAACCCTTCAGGTGCTTCACAGGAATTTTTGGAATGTTTAAAAAAAAAAAAAATAAATGAACATTTAACTTTTTTCACAAAATTTACCTCAGATCCATTTTTTTTATTTTAGCAAGGGCAACAGAAGAAATTGGACTGCAAAAGTTATTGTGCAATTTGTCCTGAGTACGCTGATACCTCACATATGCAGGTAAACCACTCACCGTTTGGGTGCATGGCAGAGCTCGGAAGGGAAGGAGTGCAGTTTGACTTTTCAATGCCAAATTGCCTGGAATTGAAATCAAACGCCATGTTGCATTTGGAGAGCCCCAGATGTGCCTAAACAGTGGAAACCCCCCACAAATTACACCATTATGGAAACTAGACCCCCTAAGGAACTTACCTAGATGTGTGGTGAGCACTTTGAACCCCCAAGTGCTTCACAGAAGTTTGTAACGTACAGCCGTAAAAATAAAAAATTTTTTTTTTTTTTTTACAAAAATGATCTTTTCGCCCCCCCAATTTATTTTCCTAAGGGTAACAAGAGAAATTGGACCCCAAAAGTTGTTCAATTTGTCCTGAATACGCTGATACTCTATATGTGGGTGTGAACCACTGTTTGGGCACACGGCAGAGCTCGGAAGGGAAGGAGTTTGACTTTTTCAAACCAAAATTGGCTGCAATTGAGATCGGACGCCATGTCTCGTTTGGAGAGCCCCTGATGTGCAAAAACAGTGGAAACCCCCCAATTCTAACTCCAACCCTAACCCCAACACACCCCTAACCCTAATCCCAGCCCTAACCACAAACCTAACCCTAATCCAAACCCTAACCCCAAGTCTAGCCCCAACCCTAACTTTAGCCCTAACGTTAGCCCAACTCTAACCCTAATGGAAAAATGGAAATAAATACTTTTTTTTTTATCTGATTACACTGGTCAACAGCATTTTTGGTGCCAAAGATATTTCATCGAATTTAGGGTATTTTTGGGGTGCTGATTCTGAATATGTCATCAGTTTTGCCAGATTGGCTCAAGTTTTTGAGATTTTTGGTATCTTATTTATAGCACTTGTTGGTAAATGCGACGCATCATCTCATTAATTTCTTTGGATTAGTACTTGAACTGAGCAGTTCTCAATATAGTTTTGTGTTAATTAGTGTTCTAAAAGTTTGTTCATAGCTTGATTTTTGCACTAACTTTATGTTGTTGTCTGTTTTCCAGTGAAAAGCATGAACTCATCAAGAAGAAGTTGTCTTAACGATCCAGACTCATTCTGTTACATTTGTGGTGAATACACACTGCCAAAACATAGAAGAAACATAACAGACTTCGTAAAAAAAGTGTATTTTGCCTATTTTGGGGTTATGCTTGGGGACCAAGACAAGTTTTGGGCACCACACATAGTGTGCAAAGCATGTATCGAATTATTACGAAAATGGAGCAAAGGACAAAGAAAAAGCTTCAAATTTGGTGTTCCAATGGTGTGGAGAGAGCCAAAAAATCATCATGATGACTGTTATTTATGGTAAACACAGGTACAGGCACATCTTCACAATGAGGGACAGGCCTTCTTGCAGATTCCATGTTACTCCCATTTTCGTTTCTTATGCTTATTGAATCCTTGCACTTGCACTGCACAGAAATAACAGTCATCATGATGATTTTTTGGCTCTCTCCACACCATTGGAACACCAAATTTGAAGCTTTTTCTTTGTCCTTTGCTCCATTTTCGTAATAATTCGATACATGCTTTGCACACTATGTGTGGTGCCCAAAACTTGTCTTGGTCCCCAAGCATAACCCCAAAATAGGCAAAATACACTTTTTTTACGAAGTCTGTTATGTTTCTTCTATGTTTTGGCAGTGTATATTCACCACAAATGTAACAGAATGAGTCTGGATCGTTAAGACAACTTCTTCATGATGAGTTCATGCTTTTCACTGGAAAACAGACAACAACATAAAGTTAGTGCAAAAATCAAGCTATGAACAAACTTTTAGAACACTAATTAACACAAAACTATATTGAGAACTGCTCAGTTCAAGTACTAATCCAAAGAAATTAATGAGATGATGCGTCGCATTTACCAACAAGTGCTATAAATAAGATACCAAAAATCTCAAAAACTTGAGCCAATCTGGCAAAACTGATGACATATTCAGAATCAGCACCCCAAAAATACCCCAAATTCATTAAAATATTTTGGACACCAGAAAAAAAATTTTTTTTCGTTGACCTGTGTTATTATTCCTTAACTAAAGGGGTGATAAAGGAGGTTTGATTTTACTATTTTTTTTTTTTATTATTTTGATCACTATGATAGGGTCTATCACAGTGATCAAAATGAACCAATAGGAAAAAATCTATTGCTGGGTGCACTGCGCATGCACCCACCATTTTCTCCTGGAAGAAGCCAGCAGCCCGGTAGACTTTAGGGGGGCCTACAGGGACAGCGGAGGTACCGGGGGGGGGGGGGATGGATTCGGGGGACCCTATTTCTCTCCTCTGATGTGTGATTTTTTTTTTTTTTTTTTTTTTGCGGTCGCCGATATACCGTTAATAATGGCGATCGCAACATCGGGGTCGGTAAAAACCGACCCGAATCATGTTCTCTGGGGTTTCTGCTACCCCCGGCAACCGAGACCCTGGAGAAATTGTGATGCTGGGGGGCGCTATAACCTTAAACCTCAGCGCCGTTAAAATGCGGCGCTGTGGTTTAAGCAGACTTTAACTGCCGCCGTTAAAAGGCGTATCAGCGATCGTTAAGGGGTTAAATGTAACTCATCATTCTCCCTTCCTTACGCCATACACCCGACGTCGGGGAACAGTGCTTACTGCAACGCTTCTTCCCTGGCGCCTGTCTGTGTGGTACTGATGCGGCAAACGCATACCACACGTGTGCTGCAAGTATTACACACACGGACACTGACCTCTCCGGTACCGGAAATATCAGTACGTGTGAAAGAGGCCTTATGGCGGGTTTTTATGTTTGGCAGCTGTCACACGCTAAAAGACTCCTTATTGCAAAAACTAGTTTTTGTATCACCATATTTTGAGAGCTATAATTTTTCCATATTTTGACCCACAGAGTCATGTGAGGACTTGTTTTTTGCGGGACAAGTTGACGTTTTTATTGGTACCATTTTCGGGCACATTTTTTCGCTTTTTATTACTTTTTTGGGAGGCAGAATGAACAAAAACCATCAATTCATGAGTTTCTTTTTTGCGGAGGGGGGCGTTTATACCGTTCCGCATGTGGTAAAATTGATATAGCGGTTTTATGCTTTTGGTTAGTACGATTACAGCGATACCTCATTTATATCATTTTTTATGTTTTGGCGCTTTTATACAATAAAAACTTTTAAATAAAAAATAATTATTTTTGCATCGCCTTATTTTAAGAGCTATAACTTTTTTTTATTTTTCTGATGATGTAGCTGTATGGTGGCTCGTTTTTTGTGGGACAAGATGACATTTTCAGCTGTACCATGTTTATCTATATCCGTCTTTTTGATCGTGTGTTATTCCACTTTTGTTCGGCGGTATGATGATAAAGCATTGTTTATTTGATCGTCCATGACAGCACCACCTGAGAGAGGGGATCCGCCTTTCAAGGACAGGAAACCTACAGATACAAAAAGGGCGGCACCTCTCCCACGCATCAGTTGGTTTCCTGTTCCTGGAGGACAGGGTTCCCTACAGCTCGTCTATCATGGATCGTCAGGAATTCCCAGGCCGTCTTACCTACCCAGGTAGCGGGGGGTCTCCTACCTCGGTCAGTGTGGGGTCCCTGGAAGCGCCACGGTGGGGCCGGGCAGGTCTCCACGGCAGTGTGCGTAGCAGGTGGAGCAAGGGTCCGGAGGACAGCCGTCTCCAGAGTGCCGGCACCGGTAGGTAAGTATCCCCCAGGCCCTTCCTTGTGTGTTCCCCCGGTGTCCGGTCTTTGTTTCGGCCCCGGTCCTGCATGGGGCCCAGTCGGCGGGTGCGGGGCGGCGTGCGGGAAGTTGGTGGCATACCGAGCCAGGGGCGTAGTGCCAGCTCCCTATTGCGCATTCCCACGGGCTCGTTTGAGCGGCAGAAGTGCCGCTGCGGAGGGGGCAGGGCCAGGAACGCCGAAACCGGAAGTTTGGTGCCGGCCGGCTTTTTATATGCGCCGCGGGAGCTTGGCGATTCTGGGTCGCGTGCAGCGGCCGGGGGGAGGGGGCCCGGACCACAGGGCGGGGAGGTTGCAGGAGGGTCCCAGGTGGGAGGTGCCTTGGCCAGAACCCTGCTGACCCGGATTCCGGGGGAGGTCAATATAAGAGGCTGGGACGCTGCTAGGGTGCTTCTGAAGGCCCATTGCAGCGATGGATATGACAGAAGCCCCCATAGACAAGCAGGATGAGGTGCAGTAGCACCCACACCCGCAGAGACAGGCCTCAGTGAAGCCTCGTACAAGCTCCCAGCTGAAGAAACAAGGACGGACGAGCGGGCAGAGCCACAGAAGTTCCTCCAGGCTGAAGGATTCAGCTGCCTCCCTCCGTGATCCGGTACCTGCTTCTACTGCTTGGTTAAGAGATCTCCGTAAAAGTACCCTGATGCAGTATCCCCTTATGGTTTTTTCACAAGGGAAGAAAAGCGCTGGTAAACAGAAACATAGGGAATGTGCCCTCTGTAGTTGCTCCTTGCCAGATGCCCGCTTGTAGTGCGAATATAAAAATGGCTATTTTGACTCCATATTGAAATATACAGAATGCATTCAGACCTGCATTTCTGGTCAGACATTAACAGTTACAGACAAACATTACAGTGACACTATCGTGAGAACTGCTTCACAAACAATTCTATGTTTATCTATATTTGTTGTTTGTCATTGAAAAATATTAAGGTTTACTTAATGTTTATCTGTGGTAGTTTTATCTAAATCCATTGTGGCTTTTATATTCTAAGAGTTTACGACCCATTGTCTGATGATTCCATGATATCTCTGTTTCATCCAACCTTGATAGCTGGCCACTTGAGGGGTGGGATGAAACTAGTATTACACATGTGTAAATTTACTATATAAGACCAGAGAAACATGACTAAAGCCCCCGTTACACACTGCGATATCGCTAGCAATATCGCTGTAAAGTCACCGATTTTGTGACGTTGCAGCGATATTGCTAGCGATATCGCTGCATGTGATACTTACCTCCGACCGGTTCCCCCGCTGGTTATCGCTGATGGCGCGAGAAGTTCCTGGACCATTCCTCGTCGGCCACTTCCTGCGGCACCGACGAGCGACGCGTGGAGCCGGGCGGGAGGACGCAGGATCGCTGCGTCTGACAGGTAAGTAGCGATCCCCGTCCCCAGCGATGTCGCTGGTGAGATCTGCCTGTGTGGCAGCTCACTAGCGACAACCTAGTGATGCACCAGCGATCCTGACCGCGTCATATCGCTAGTCGGGATCGCTGGTGCATCACTAGGTGTAACGGTACCCTAAGACAGAACAACAACTTGGATACCTGTACACACATGTACAGTGTTGATACCTGCATAATTGGGGACGCCCGTGCAGTGTAGTGAAAGTTCCACGGGTTCTCTGTCTTGGTGTTGCTTCTCTGATATTTCAGATGGATGATGTGAGTATACTGTATATAGTTAATCTTTATATATACTTAATCATTATATGTATTCAATCTTTATCTGTACTTAACCTTTGTATCTTAAAATATACAAAAGTGTACGCAATCATACTATCCAATCATACAATTCCTTTAATTTTGTACTTTGAAATAAAATTGTGTTATATCGCAAGTAGTAGCCTTCTTTAAAGCTGTATCCGAACCTTAGTGTTAAAAACTTGGCAGTACACGGCCCTAAAAAGTTGTCAGCCATGCGTGCGACAGACGGTAGGGTTCAAAAAGGGAGCGATAGTCCATGGCTAGACTTGCAGGCCCTTACACTCTCCCCCGTTTATACAGGTAGCGGAAGAAACTCCTGACTTCACCGCAAGCCTGAGGGAAATAATCAGGACAGAGGTGAAAGATTCCCTAAAGTCCCTATCACAAGGGGAATCTTCTAGGAGAAGAGAAGCTAGTTTTTCGAGTTCAGAGTCCTCGGACGCCCCTAGGAAGGACGAAGATTCCTCAGAGCCCTCTGCCTCTTCTTCATCTTCTTCGGAGGAAGACTCTAGCCGTTTCTTCTTCCCCTTAGACCAAATGGACAGGCTAGTCAAAGCAGTAAGGTCCACCATGGGGGTAGCGGACACAAAACCGGAACTCAGCGCAGGATCTGATGATCGGCGGCCTAGATCCAAGGAAGCGCAGGACCTTCCCGCTAAATAACAAAGTACAGAGCCTGATAGACAGAGAATGGGAGAGGCCTGAAAAAAGGGACACCTTACCACCGACCTTCAAGCGGCGGTACCCCTTCGATGACCTGTTGGTAAGCAGATGGGACAAGGCCCCTAAGCTTGATGCAGCAGTAGCCAAAGCCTCCAAAAAATTCTCCATACCTTTTGACGACATGGCCTCCTTAAAAGATCTGTTGGACAAAAAAGCGGATTCATTTCTAAAAGGAACATGGGAGATGTCAGCTGGCACTCTAAGACTAGCAGTAGCTGCTACTTGCACAGCCAAATCCATGATGGTCTGGCTGGACCAGCTTGATTCTCAGCTGAAAGACGGAGCATTGAGAGCATCCATCCAGAAGACCCTGCCGATGATTCAAAATGCTGCTGCCTTTTTAGCCGATGCTTCAGCGCATTCGGCAAGGATGGCGGCTAGGACCGCAGGATTATCGAATGCAGCTCGAAGGGCTCTCTGGTTGAAGTGTTGGCGGGGGGACAACCAGGCCAGATCCCGGCTCTGTTCCATTCCGTGTGAGGGAAAATATCTATTCGGTCCAGTGCTGAACAAACTTTTAGAAAAAGCTGGGGATGATAAAAAGAAATTTCCCAGTCTGCCGAGCCCTTCTTATAAACATCCCTTCACCAGGAAAGGATATTTCCGTAGAAGGTCATCCAGAGATCAAGGCAGACGGGATGAAAAAAGAAAAGGTACAGGATTTATGCTTGGGGGGGGGGGGGCACCAGGAAGGACCAGCGCATGAAGCTAAAAAGCCACCCCAATGACTAGCTGCTCCGGTAGGAGGGAGGCTAGATGCCTTCTACCCTGGTCACTAATTTCCAGTAGCAGCTGGATCCTGGGGTTGATCGCCTCGGGACTATGGCTAGAATTTTCCTGTTTCCCCCAAAACGGATTTAAGGTTACCCCACTCCGATCTTCCCCATCAGAACAGCCTGCCCTGGAGGCCGAGATTCATGATCTACGCCGCAAAAAGGTCCTGACAGAGGTGCCGGAGGTGGAAAGGGGGAAAAGGTTTCTACTCCCCTCTGTTCCTAGTCCATAAGCCAGACGGCTCCTTCAGGACTATAATGAAACCTTAAAGCCCTCAACGAGTTTCTGGTCATACATCCGTTCAAAATGGAATCAATTCCACAATAAAATTGCTGTTTGAAAATTGCTTTATGGTGGTGTTAGATTTAAAAGACGCCTACTACCATATACCCATTCATGCAGCTCATCAGCATTTCCTCAGAGTGTCGGTTCAGTTAGATGGGTCAGTTCAACATCTCCAATATGTGGCCCTCCCCTTTTGGTATCGCTCCCCGGGTATTTACTAAAGTTATAGCCGAGGTTATGGCCCATCTGCGTGAATCAGACATTCTGGTGGTCCCCTACCTGGATGACTTCCTTATTATAGGCAAAACAGCTGAACACTGTTTGGAGCAATTACAAAGAGCAATGTCTGCTCTAGAGCGGTTAGGATGACTGCTAAACATAAAAAAAATCTTATTTGCAGCCAATGAAAGTCCAGCAATTCTTAGGCCTAATCTTAGATTCCGAGAATCAGGAATGCCGTCTGCCTCCTGAAAAGTTAGCGTATGCGTCCTATCAGGTCCTGAACGCTTCCAATAACCCCACCATGTCCCTCAGGAAAGCCATGTCTCTTCTTGGCTCTCTCTCATCCTGTATCCCCGCGGTCCGGTGGGCCCAGTTTCATACAAGGAAACTACAGGACGAGGTTTTATTACATCAAAGAGTCCTTGAGGGTTACCTGGAGGGCCAGCTAACTTTATCCTGGAACACGAGGGAGTCCCTAGAGTGGTGACTAGAAAGGAATAACTTATCCAGAGGGGTGCCCTGGGTGTATAACATAACCCGGATAGTCACCACAGATGCAAGCCCTTCCGGTTGGGGGCTCATATGGGTGAGATTTTGGTCCAGGGCCTATGGGAGCATCATCAGGTAGAAATGTCCTTTAACCTGAAAGAATTGACAGCGGTGGAGCAGTCAGCTAAAAAGCTCCTTGTGTATCTGCAGGGTCATCACGTACGAGTGTTCTCCGACAATCAGGTCACCATGGCTTATATCAATCACCAAGGCGGGACTCGTTCCAGACCCCTGATGAATGTAGCAGAGCGTTTGTTCCGACTAGCAGAGCAGCATTTTCTATCTTTAACAGCTCTGCATATAAAAGGAAGAGAAAACACCACAACAGATTTCTTAAGCCGCAATCTGCTAAAACAAGGGGAATGGTCACTAAATACCTCCATCTTCAACCTGATTGTACAAAAGTGGGGTCAACCAGAGGTGGATCTCTTCGCCACCAGGGAGAACAGGAAAGTGAGGCAATTCTGCTCCCTGAATCCCAGAGAGGAACCTCTGGCGGTAGACTCTTTTCTGATAAGGTGGGACTTCAGGCTAGCATATGCCTTCCCTCTCCTGTCTCTACTACCCCTGGTGATGAGGAAAATCAGAAAAGACAGGGCGAGGATTATAGTGATCACTCCATTTTGGCCCAGGAGGGCGTGGTTCTCATGCCTCAGGACCATGTCTGTGTCCAACCCATGGGTCCTTCCGGACATCCCAGATCTCCTATCCCAGGGCCCAGTTTACCATTCTCAGTTGGCCAGCCTACATCTGACGGCGTGGATTTTGAACGGTCAATACTAAAAGATAAAGGTTTCTCCCCAGACTTGTTTAACACCCTACTTAAAAGTAGAAAAATCATTACAAGCAAATTTACGTTAGAATCTGGAAAAGATTCCTTCAAAACTCAGGGGTAGTTGCTGGACAATCAGCACCAATAGTTCAAATCTTATAATTCCTACAAAAAGGTCTGGACATGGGGATTTCCACCAGTACCCTTAAAGTACAAGTATCAGCCTTGGGGGCTCTTTTTAGCTGCAACATCGCTGGTAATTACTTGGTCAGTAGGTTCATTAAGTCAGCAAGTAGATCCAGACAAGTAGTAAAGGATAGGTTCATGTCGTTGTACTTGAACCTAGTCCTCACAGCTATGACGGAGGCCCCATTTGAACCTATCTCATCAGCCTCCATGAAAAACCTGTCCCTCAAAGTAGCCTTCCTGGTAGCACTGACGTCAGCTCGTAGAGTAAGTGACATCCAGGCATTATCTAGGCTTCCTCCTTATATACAATTCAGAGACGATAGGGTAATACTTAGGCCTGATCCAGCATACTTACCTAAGGTAGTTTCTAGTTTCCATAGGACGCAGGAAATAGTCCTTCCATCCTTCCTCCCTAATCCCGTTAATGCGAAGGAAAAGAAACTACACACCCTAGATGTTGGGAGATGTCTCCTAGAATACCTGGCAGTTACTGATTCCTGGAAAAAAGATAATGCCCTGTTTGTCTCCCATCAAGGTGCTTGAAAGGGACTTAGAGCATCAAAAAACACACTAGCCAGGTGGATTAGAGAGGCTATTTCACTGACATACACCTCAAAAGGCAGATTGGCACCTGGGAAGCTGAGGGCGCATTCCACCAGAGCCAATGGCGACCTCATGGGCCGAAAGATCGGAAGTCTCCATTGACCAAATATGTAAGGCGGCTACTTGGTCCTGTCAGAGCACCTTTTATAGTCATTATAGGCTAGACCAGGGTGCTTCCTCAGACCTCTCCTTTGGGGTAAGGGTGCTGCAGGCTGTAGTCCCTCCCTAATTAGTTATTACTCTCTGTAATTCTCTCAGGTGGCGCTGTCATGGACGATCGAATAAAGTCTAGTTACTTACCGGTTAACAGTAATTTTCGGAGTCCATGACAGCACCCTTAGATTCCCGCCCCTTTTTTTTAAGTTGGGTGTGCACTTCTTCCTCTTATATGTCCACTGGTGATAGATAATTAAGTAGTAATAGTATTGTACATAAATCATGCCATTAACCTTGGAGGTCCTCTTGTGCTCTGTAATCCAACTGATGCGTGGGTGATGTGCCTCCCTTTTTGTATCTGTAGGTTTGTATCTGTAGGATTTCCTGTTCCTGAAGGGCGGATTCCCTCTCTCAGGTGGTGCTGTCATGGACTCCGAAAAATACCGTTAACCGGTAAGTAACTAGACTTTTTTTGCCTTTTTTTTATGGGGTTCACTAAAGGGGTTAACTAGTGGGAAATTTTTATAGGTCGGGTTGTTACGGACGCGGCGATACCAAATATGTGCACTTTAATTGTTTAGATTTTTTTTCATTCAAATATTTAGTGATAGAATAAATATTGATTTTTTTATTAAATATTTTTACAATTTTAATTTTTTTATTTCATTCTACACTTTGTCTCACTATGGGAAAATCATTTTATGCAGGCTGATCACTTCTATAGCATGAAGATCTGCATGCTATAGAAGCTGTCAGCACTACATGTGTTTTACACTGACCTGAGAGACTTTCTGACAAGCACTGCGCATGACAGGAAGTCTCTCAGGTCTGGAGACACGGATGTCGTCATGATGACATAGGGTCTCCATGGCAGCGATCGGGACCCCGCGTCACGCCACGGGATTTCCGATCCAAAGGCAGAGGGGCTGTCAGCCCCTCTGCCGGCATCGGAATGCTGTTTTTTCGCAGTGTTCCGGGGGGTTCAAGTGCCAGGAGCGGCCCTTGACCGCTCCTGGCACTTAGTGCCGGGTGTCAGCTGTGAGAATCAGCTGACACTCGGCCGCGCTCCCCCCGTGAGTGCGGCTGATTGCCCATGACATACTATCCCGTCCATGTGATTTATGTCCCAGGTCACATGGATGGGATAGTATGTCCACTGGCAGAAAGGGGTTAAAGTAAAAAAAATAAAGCACAAAAAGTCCAGTTTCCTATTGTACCTTGTCTGTGATGTACAAAAGGGCAGAGCCGGGGCGGATCTGCAGGATATGGTCTGACTGATGGAAATAAGCAGAAGTAAAATGACGGATGAGTGATAGGATGCAGCCTGGAGCTGACAGTATCCACCCGGCTGCTGCCACCAGTCATCCCCAGCTCACAGAACTTACTAATTTACTCGGAAATATTTGTATTTCCTGTCACATACGGATCCTCGAGATTAACAGGAGCGTCACAAACTCAACGACTCCGCTCAGTTTCTGCCTGTGATACATCGGTTGCAGGGGCGATTCATCGTGTCCTTTTCAGACTATTTATATGCATTGTATTATTGTGTTATTACATATACAAATAATGAAGACACCTCAGTTGTAAGTACAGTAGTGTTCAAAATAATAGTGTGTTCAGAAACATGAGTAATCATAGAATCTTATACTAGTTCTTATTTCCAGGATTGGGAACATTGCACACTGTTTTCTAATTCAAAACATGAAGAAAAATGTCGATAATTTTTGGCTACTGTACAGAAAATAACAAAAAATGAACATTGAAAAAAATAGCAGTGTCTGCATTTGTCTTATGTATTTTTTTTATTCCTGTGAATCACTAACCTAATATTTAATTATCCACAGTTTTTACAACTGCTTCACATCTATGTTGCATAGTCATCCAACTTCTGGCCCTAGTCACTGTTATTCCAGCCCAGGATGCTTGGACATTTTGTGGCATTTGTTGGCTTTGCCTCAGAAACAACCCACAAGTGTCCTATTGGATTACAGTCCAGGGATTGGAACCAAGATTTTGCTTTTGTTACTGGTGGGTTTTGGGTCGTTGTCTTGTTGAAACCCCCATTTCTATGGCCTATCCTCTTCAGTGTAAGACAACAGGACCTCATCAAGTATTCTAATATATACAAACTGGTCCATGATCCCTGGTATGCGGTAAATAGGTCCGGCACCATGGTATGAGAAACATGCCCATGTCATGATGAGCACCACCATGCTTCACTGTCTTCAGAGTGTACTGTGGCTGAATGTAGGGTCTGCGGCCCTTGGACCCAAAAAGAACAATTTTACTTTCATCAGTCCACAATATGTTTCTCCATTTCTCTTTAGGCTAGTTGATGTGTTCTTTGGCAGATTGTATCCTCTACAGTACATGTCTTTTTTTTTAACAGTGGGACTTTGCGGGGACGTCTTGCTAAAGATTAAGGTCACACAGGTGTCTTCTGTCACAGTCCTCACAGGTAACGCGAGACTGTTTGTGATCATCCTGGAGCTGATCATCGGCTGAGCCTTTGCCATTCTGGTTGTTCTTCCATCCATTAGAATGGTAGTCTTCCGTTTTCTTCCACGTCTCTCTGGTTTGGCTTTCCATTGTAAAGCATTGGAGATCATTTTAGATGAACAGCCGACCATTGTCTGCACTTCTTTATATGTTTTACCCTCTTCAATCAACTTTTTAATCAAAGTACGCCGTTCTTCTGAACAATGTCTCGAACGACCCATATTTCTCAGGCTTTCAAGGAGAAATGCATGTACACCATGTCATGGCTTCACCTTTAAATAAGGGCCCCCTGATTCACACCTGTTTCTTCACAGAATGACTGACCTCACTAATTGATCTCCATACTGCTATTATTTTGAACACACCACCTTTCAATTAATTATTGTAATACACAGAATCAAAACCCTGCAGATCATGAATGTGGAGTCTGGTGGTTTTCTTAGAATCTACGGCACTAACTGGTAAATTGTTTGACATGCGGTAATATGATTTATACCAAAAAAAGCAAAGTAGCAAATCTGTGTTTGGTTAACCGGATCTGATAGTGCCAAAACTGCCTCTCTATGACTGCCCTTTAAGGAGTTATAACCCATCTTAGGTTTTGGAGTTTTTAGCTGCTAGTTGCAATGGGAGGGGAGTTAGGTCCAGCCCAGGGGACAGGAGGGGAGTGATCCCAAGGGGTTAAATGCACCTGTAAAGGATGGCCTATTGTTTTTCTGTGGGGATTTCGCAATAACATGTGAGAAGTCAAACAGAGGTGACCACTAGCCTCCCATTTGGCAGCCCCTTCCCCACAAGCTAGGTGTGACGACTCCTTGAGTGGACCCTCTGGGTCATGGCACCATCCCACCCTGGGCGAGCTGACCTAGTGAGGACCACCCCCTATACAGGGAGCGTCAGGGGCAGACCCAGAGGGTCAAGTACCACAACTGCTGGAACCAGGTGGCTGGCTCACAGAAGATGCAAGAGAGCTTGTCTAGCAAAGTGCAGGCGGGAACACACAGGAAACAGGAGTGTGCAAAGCGTGGACACGGGGGCACACAGGGTACAGGGTAGTGCAGGGCGTGTACATGGGGCACGCTGGGTACGGGAGTGCGTATAGCGTGCACAGACAAGCACGCCCAGATACAAGGCAAAAACAGAGCGCATGCTGGGAAGCACACAAGTACAAGGCAAGGCAGAGTGCGTGCAGAGAGCACGCCTGGGTAGAAGGCAAGGCAGAGCGCGTGCAGGGAGCACACCCGGGGGTACTAGGCAAGACAGAGAGGCACGCCTGGGTGCAAGGCAAAGCAGAGCGTGTGCTGGGGAGCACTCCAGAGCACAGGGCAAGGGGCCTGAATACGGAGAGCGACCAAGGTCTAGCAAGGAAACCAGAACGATAATCAGGCGCCACCTACAGGAAGAGGCAGCCTGATATAGGGCAAGTGTGCAGGGACTTCTGGGTCAGGTCCTCCTGGACCATAGAGACGTCATAGATGGTGTGGCTGCAGTCAGGCTATGGGGAAACGCATGCGCGCTAGACAAAGTTATGGAGTCGAGTGTAACCACCACAGAGTCAGACACGGGAGGTGCACGTGTGGCGCCCCTGCGGGTCCAGACGCTACAGAGGTACTGCACCTCAACCAGAGGTGTGGTATCCCACGACCAGGTAGGATGGATGCACCCAACCAGATTCCAAAACACATACCCACACACACACAGTAGTATAGCAGAGCACCCTTCGTGGCTCCCTGCTTGGAACACGAAGTGTGCTGGGAGGTGGGCGGAGCGTAGCAAGGAGGGAGAGTTTAGGCTGAGGTTGAGAGCAGATCCCCTGAGGGGGGGGGGAGAAGGACGTAGTCTGCGCAGCTCCCAACGGCATGGGGAGTGACAGACGGATTGGACTAAAGAAACAGCAAACTCTCTGTAAGGAAGATTGGTTCTTCCAGGGACACGGTTGGAAAGTCATCCCGTGGGTCCTGTTCCACACTGACCGCCATCAGGTGGAGGAAGGAAGCAGACTGGTCGCAAAGGGAACGGCCCCTAGCCTAGATCGCATTCCTGTGGGTGCCACTAGCAAGCCGATAGCTTTGGTGACTTTATGGACCATCGCCCCTACCACAATTAGTCCAACTGGAAAGGCGGCTATATACAGTAGAATCACAGAAACGGTGAGGCGTTGTCTGGACAGGATTCGCAGCTGCTGGCCCAGAGCGATAATTGTGAAGTGCTGAAGTGGAAGTAAGGCGGAAAAGCAGCATTTAGTTTGGAGACGGCCAGGAAAGGAACACACTGGCAGGGAAGGCTGAAAAGGTGCATTTCATCTTATATGGAAGTTATCTGGACCCCTCACCTGGAGGACTCAGCACTGAAGCGGGCATCTGTGCGCACCAGACTGTGAGTAAAGCCTTTGGAACTACAAGCCCTTGTGTCCTACACTTATTCCTGCAAAACTCATCCGGCACTGCTAAATCCTCCACTCTACATTCCCCTCACCATCTACCAACTCTCTTCATCTGCCCTGGGACTACAGCTCTACCTCTGGAGGGCTTTTACATCTCAGCTGCACCACAAAATCTGTCCCAGAGAAGCAACACTGCAGCGCTGGTCAATCTGACCAGAAACCACAGGTGGCATCACGAATCATCTCATAAACTCTATCCCCATTCAAAACAACCCCTTTTACATGACCGCCTGAGGCCACGGACCGGGTCACTGCTACTGTGTCATTTCCCATTGAAGTTAACGGGCTCGGTGCCGAGAATCCCACAGCCTCTGGGGCGCGTCACGTGCGCACTCGACAGGATCCCCGGACCGGCCGCGATACCGGAAGTGATGACGTCGGGTGCTGAGCCCCGGCTCCGCGGGAATGCGGTGAGAGCGGCATGACACTAGATCTTTCATCTGACTGGTAACTGACGCTTAAATTCAGCATACTTTGTCCTATCACTATTGTATTTGCATATCTGATCATCATATATGTATAACCATTGTGTACATAGTGTTTTGTCTGGTGTGCCCTTAAGGCGATTAAATATATAATTTCATCTTGGGCTGTCGTTTTATCTCGATCCAGAAGTCCGTGGTCTTGGCTTAATTTTTCATGGTACTGGGGATGGTTTCTGGTCTGATATAATCCCATTAACGGACCAGGCTTCTATCTAAGGCCTCTTTCACACATCAGGTTTTCGCCGTCAGGCGCGATCCGGCGCTTTTGACAGAAACCGGATCCGGCGAAATGCAATGCCGGATCCGGTTTCCCCCCCATTGACTTGCATTTGCGCCGGATCGCGCCGGATGGCCATGCGTTTCATCCGGTTTTCGCCGGATCCGGCAATGTGTCGCGATCCGGCGTCTGGAAAAAACGGCTACTGTAACGTTTTCTGTCTCCGGCGAAAAAGCCGGACACGCCGGATCCGGTGCGTCCGGCTTTTTCACACAATGAAAGCCTATGAGCGCCGCAATGCGCCTGATCCGGCGAAAGCCGGATCCGGTTTTTTTGGTCTGAGCATGCTCAGTAGCTCTGCCCACAAGACATATATAAAAGCAAGACAGTGGGACCCACAGCCACACCCAACATGCCACCAAAGAAAGCAACCAAGCGCAGCAGGAGAAGGCAGGAGACCACTGCAGCACCATCAGCACCACCACCACCCCAAATGGAGCAGCAAATGGAACATGCTGAGGAGGGGAGTCCAGCAGCAGATGAGAGACGGTAATTATCAAATCCCCCATTCCTCCAAACTAGGGCCATGGAATATCAAGATATTCATTGGCCCTTTGTTTCTCTTTATTCAACAGCCGCCCAAGAGATGCAGCAGCAGCAGCAGAAATGGCATCACTGGCAGCAGCAACAGCAGCAGCAATACCCACAGCCATGGAGTCTGGCCATCAACAGGACAGCACATCTTCTTCTGGGAGCCCTCCCTCGCATCGTCAGCGTTTGACGGTAAGTTTTTATTTCCAAAATCCATCATCTCTGTAATATATGTCTATTCATTGCCTTTTATTTCAAAACAGGAATCACAAGATGAAGAGGAGCTCCCAGAAGAAGAAGGAAGGGGTGGACAGACACCTGGAGTGGGCTCACAATTGGTAAGTTTTTTGCATCAAACGCAGAAACACAACATCACACTACACACAACACATAGAAAACAATGTTCTGCAGACCACACACAGCAAACAAATGCCTACATCCAAAGGCCTAACATTTTTTGTTTTCTTCTCTAGTCTTCCCAATCTGGTGCTCGGCCAAGAGGTCCTCGCAGTGCCTCCCAGGGTCGTCGGCGACAGCAACGCGGCGGTCACCAGCATGTAAGTATAAATATTTTTGCTTTGTTTTTTTGCACTTTTTATTTCATTTCTTTTGTGGAGGCTAATTATGTTATTTTTGTCTTTTTCTTTAACAGCCTTCACAGCGTGCTCCCGACTCTGACGGTGAGGATGGAGGACTCGATGTGGACCACCTCATCGATCTCGTCAGAGAAAGGGAGCCTTTCTGGAATATGGCTGACCGCCGCCACGCTGACCTGATCGTTACCCGACGACTCTGGGAGGAAATCTGTTCGCTCCTTGTGGGCCGCTGGGAGGACCTCGATGTTCGGGCCCAGATTAAAGAGCGTAAGTATATACAGTACCGGTTGCTTGATGTAAACCAGTGTTTCCCGAACTCCAGTCCTCGTGGTCCCCACGGATCATGTGTTCAGGATTTCTATTTACTATGGAAATCCTGAAAACATGACCCCTGGGGACCATGAGGACTGGAGTTTGTGAAACACTGATGTTGTATACTAACCACTCCTTTCTCGTTTCAGGGAACAGAATTGTGAATCGGTGGCGGTCTGTGAGGGATCGTTTCAAGAAGGAGTTCAATAAAGAGATGCGGGCCCCGAGTGGATCTGGAGGACGCAGGAGCAAGTACAAGTACGCACAAGCCCTGTCGTTCCTCCGGGAAACAATGGTCACTAGAAGGTAAATATTACACACCACATGTGAAAAAAAATGTTAGATGTAACTTTTTTTTTTCAGCCAGGGCCATACCATGTCAGTATTTTAATTGTTTTTTTTTCTCTTTATTTCACAGCACGGTGAGCAGCACTCGGGAGCCTGCATGATTGGACCCTTCTGAGGCGATCCCTGAGGAGACCGGCACCGAGGGACACTTCGACCGCCCCGGTACATCTGCACCTTCCCAGCCTTCCCACACATTCGACCCATCTGTCCCATCCACCAGCACAGGAGCATCGTGGCCGCCTACATTACATGAAGCTGCTGGTGAGGAGATCGCTTTCCCTTTACCCCACCCTTCTGCCCCTGCCACCTCTAGTACACCTGCGGGTACTGGGCGACAGCGGCAGAGGGGTCAGGAAAAGAGTTATGCGCATGAGTTCTTGCATCTGAATGCATCTTTCCAGAACTGTCTAAAAGTCTTGTCAGAGCAAATCTCCGCAGGCTTTCAGCAGATCAACTCCAGCATTCTGGAGGTGAAGACACTTCTGCAAACCATGCATTCAGAAGCAAGATCTTCGCCAAACCACACCTTTTTCAGGTCTGTTGTGGAGCGCATGGCAACACTATCTCCTACCCAGCAGATGCATGTAATGCATTCGTGCCACGGTGCTCTACAGCAGGTTACCGCCCAACCTCCACCTCCCACCACTGTAGTTCCTCCACCTGCACCCCCTCCAGCCACTTTCCATCCTCCCCCTCCTATTACATCTGCACCCCCTCCAGCCACTTTCCATCCTCCCCCTCCTATTACATCTGCACCCCCTCCAGCCACTTTCCATCCTCCCCCTCCTATTACATACCAGCAACCTCACCAGTACCAGCAACCTCCCCAGTACCAGACATCTCCCCACTTCCAGCAACCTGCCCCGTACCAAACTCCTTCCCCGTACCAAACTCCTTCCCCGTACCAAACTCCTTCCCCATACAACTTTCCATCAACATCATCTGCTCCTACAGTCCCTGCCCAACCCTCCACTCCACCGCCCACCACCTCTTCTGCCTCCCACATGTCCACCCATTCTGTAGCTTTTTCCACACCTTCACCTCTAACTGTTCCTTCCCCACCACGATCCCAGTCCTCTCTCCACACACCCAGTGTCGAAGTGTCCCGCAGCCCCTCCAGCAGTATTTCCACCCCACAGTACACAGATTTGTAATGTGTGTTTTTTGTAATAAAAATGCCCATTGGGTTTAAAACCTTTATTAAAAAAGTTTTTTGCACTTTAAAAACATTTTACAAAAAAAAAAAAAAATTTTAAATAAAAGTTAAATTATCGTTTCACAATGGTTGTCTGTCATTTCTTTCTGCGGCGAACTATGTTTTAAAAAAAGGTTAAATACAGGGTATTTCAAAGGTAAAAAGGTATTCAAAACCAGGTATATAACTGTGGGTAAATTTTAGCTTTTTGCCACAGTTGTGTTCCTGGTTGTGTTTGAAGCAAAGTATTTCACCTAAAAAGTTGTGTTTATTGTTGGTGATTTCCTAACAATGTACACAACTTTTGTTAAAAGGTGAAATACTTTGCATAAAACACAACCAGGTACACACCTGTGGCCTAAAGGTAAAAATAGTAAGACCATGACAAGATAGCCAACTTTGGTTGGCAAAGGTATATACTGTTGGTCCAGAAGGTACACAAGTTTAGGGCACAAATCTTTCACACTCTGTCATCCCAGTGTACTCTGCCTTGAGGTGACATAAAGTATAGTGGAAAATTGTCCCTGAAACCGTCACAGAACTTCTAGTGGTAATATTTCCAATGACAACATCCATCTTCGCCAGTAACTTGCTCTTCTCTCCAACCTGCACTTTCTTCTCTACAACCTGTCAAAGAAGGGCTGTAGGAACATGCTATATCTAGTTTTCCAGTAGCCAATCCCGTTCGGAAGGCCACAAGGGTCAATTTTAAAAACCGGATCCGGCGTAATCCGTCGAAAAACGGATAGAAAAACGGATGAACCGGATGAGACGGATCCGGTTTTGTCTGTCAAGAACAAGACGGATCCGGCAGAAAACCGGATCCGGCACATCAGGTTTTACAAAACATTTGCCGGATCCGGCAATCCGGCACGACGCCGGATCGCGCCTGACGCCGAAAACCTGATGTGTGAAAGTAGCCTAACAAGGAACTGGCTGGAGTCCTGCCGGGCTGACGAGATACTGTTTGACTGGTTCTAGTGAAAGGGGACGTTAATGTCCTGAGCTCATTGGTCACATGTGTCCACCAGACTCGGCTCATCGGGGGATGTGCACAGTGATATACACTTTGAACACCAGGTTGAGCCATACTATGTAATCTTTCTTCATTTTTATGCTCTATATATTTTGTGTGATGACTAGTGATCCAGTGCATGTTCAGGCACTGTGTGGCGGTATTATTGGATATTGTATGAGAAGTTACTTAGCACCAAGTGGAAGTATTTGTGGCAGAACTTCTGCATTTTCCCCCTTCTAAATATGTAATAAAGTCCCTACCGCAAGTGTCCTGCTCAATGCTCCGCAATCGGATCAATATGCGTTTATACAGGGACCACCAAGTGCACCCACCATACATCCACCATACACCCTCCCTACTATATGGGTGCATACATATTCATTTCTAGTTCTTTGTAGCGCACACCTAACTTACTCCCGGGGGGGCTATGTCCTAAGGGTGTTAACCCTTCATAGCTGACCTGTGCTTCTGTAGGTGTAGGGTCTGATATGCTCTCTGTATATCCAGGACGGCACGTACTTATAGTGAAGGACCCTGGGTGCAGATCAGCAGCTGATAACAAGGTTGCAGATAAATTGTCAGTGACTGGGGTCCTTCACATGCCAGTTATGGCACCGTTGCCTTCTTGTGGGGTATTTGGGCAGTGTGCAGCCACATGGGTCCACCTCATCCAATCTAACCTTTGACCAAGGTGCACCGAGTGCCCTGAAAATCTGATTTAATGTTGCCCTGATATCGCCAGTGGTATCCCTGCGTGCAGGCTTCTCGCTCCCAGTGCATGGTCCCCCCAGAGGCACAGGCTCTAATCAGCCCAATTAGCAGAAGTTTGCGGGCAGCGGACCGCTGCTCGGTGTCATTCTGCATCCGATGATTGACAGACTCGTGTCTTTCCCAGAGATGACAGATCGCTGCAGACAAATCCCCTGCAAGATAAATAAATGATGCCGACCCCCTGAGGTCTGCAGCTTATTTGTCAGGATGACCCCAGAGAGCAGGTCCGGGGGTTGGGGGGGCACTGAGAAACATTCAGCTTCGATACAGTAATTTGTAAGTGTGATTAGCTCAGTAGATGGGATGGTCGTTGTCAGCAGAGCGGAGACCACCAGGGTGTCACATCTCCACCTGGACCTGCTCCAGCGATGTCGTCTTCTTCTGGCACCCAGTCCTACCGTATTCATTCTATGATGGAAGAGTCATTAACACCAGAAGCTTTGGGTGATGCAGGCTGGGTCCTCTTAGAGGCAATGGTGTGGCTGGGATTTGTAGTGCAGCCCTCTCTGGCAGTATGGGCGTATGTGCTATCCAGCTGGAGCAATCATCTCCATGCAGTGGCCAATGGGAAGCACCACACACTACATATACGCTGTGCTCTCTGCTGGGAGTTGTGAGTTACATATGACTACCTTCTCAGGTCTGCTGTAGAGTTACACCCGGCTGCTTAATGTCACTTCTGATACCAATTACTGACTTTGGACTGTTGTCATTCTCCATTTACTGATGATTCTGCGTCTTTGTCCTCTAGATTTTGATCTTTGCTTATTTCTGAATTTGTCCCTGAGTAATGATTTTATTCTCTCTCTTCCCTCCCTGGTTATGACCCAGCTATTCAACTAACTATGCTTTCTCGCTCCACCAGCCAGCACTCAATCTGTAAATGCAACACGGGAGGACCTACATAAGGTCTGATCCCTGTAAGGCTGTGGTCCACTGGAAACTGCTGAGTTGAATGAACTGAATTAACCCTTACACAGAGATAACAGACATGACCCAATTCTCATCCCGTCCCCCACACTTTATTATTATGTCACCACCTGTAGTCTAATACAGGATGTAACTCAGGATCAGTACAGGATAAGTAATATAATGTATGTACAAAGTGACTGCACCAGCAGAATAGTGAGTGCAGCTCTGGGGTATAATACAGGATGTAACTCAGGATCAGTAATGTAATGTACAGTATGTATACAGTGACTGCACCAGCAGAATAGTGAGTGCAGCTCTGGACACGCCCAGGAAGAGGAGGAGCGTCGCAGCTGAGCGTCTGCAGGCTGGGGTTTTGCTAAGCTCCTGGGAAGGGAGGTTTTTTTTTTCCCTGCAAGGACTTTCCATCTGCCCCCTTCCCAGGAAAGAGGACTCTACCTGGGACTGAGCGCCGGGGCTGTGCCCCTGGCTCCCACCCTCCGGCAAGCCAGCTGGGGGTGGGGGGCCTCATCCACCACCAGGAGGCCCAAGGCACAGCCAGCCAGTCCCAGGGATGGGGAAAAAGCGGACCCCAGGGGGCCGCAAGGCTCCAGGGTCCGGGACCCCCGAAGTGAAGGCTGTGGCGGGCCCTTCCCCCGGAGGTGCAGCAGCCGGCAGAGGTGAGGCGGGGCCCCCCCTTAACATCTGGGGCTCCAAGGTTGCGGGAGAGCCAGCTACCACCTACGCCTCCCGCATTCATGCCCACCTCTCCGAGTACGAGGAGGCCGGCAAGCAGCTCAGGAGACTCCGGGGGGAGTTGGAGGGAGCCCGGGTCATCAGTAAAAACAGGCTCCCTGCCTCAAAGAGAGCGGAGGTCACCGCCACGGTCAAGCGGCTGAAAGGGGAGATTCGGGCCCTGGAGGACCGGCGAAGTACCATCATGGCCGGCAGCGGCCCCTTCCAGGAGAAGCTGCAGAACGAGGACCGGTTCAGGGCCATGGCCAGTGGGTCTCCTGGGGGGTCAGGAGTCCCCGTCCAGGTGGAGGAAAGCGAGGAGGAGGAAGAGCAAGATGGCGCCCACACCACATCCGGGCCACCTCCACCTGAAGACCTGGCGGACACCAGCGTGAGCCAGGTAACATGCAGCGGGATAGCCCCCGAGCAGGTGGCCCTCCCGCTGGACTCCAGTAACGCGGAGGAAAGCGGGAGCGAGGGGGAGGATGGAGGGAGCGGGAGTAGTTCTGAGGGGGGCTGCCTCATCCTTAAACAAGTACGGCAGACTGAATCCCCAGCACGGTTTGGCACGCTGTTGTTTGGGTATGAGGTCTGCCAGGAGGATGAGGCAACCGGGAAGAGGAGAAACAGGAGGCGCAGGCGTAAGGCCTCTGAAGGCGTGGAGGAACAACTGGTTTTTGCTCCTCTTCCCGGGGCCCCTCTGTCCCGCTGTGTGGAACCCGCTACCCACCCCGGCTCGGGCCCTGTGGTGGGTCCGCAGCGAGGGAGCGGGGAGAGAGATGACTGTTGTGACCTGACTGTCGCATCTGGTGACAGTTCAGACCAGGGCAGCGACATGGAGGTCGGTGCTGGTTGTGGTGGTGGTGTCCAGGCTCAGCCCTCAGTGGCAGGGGGGGCTGGCCTGGCACCAGGTAAAGTTGGTACAGCCAGGGCCGCACCTCCGGCGGCGAGTGCTGGGGCTTCTGGACCCCCCACGTACGGATCCGCTAAGTCTGGATCGCTAGTGGGGGTCCAGAAGCCTAGGAAGGGCGAACAAAACATCAAGCAGCAGCTGAGGCGGTGCAAAGTGCTGGTCGCTCCCATGTCGGCGCCTGTGGTGAGAGCGGGGTCTCCGGCACGTCGACCCAAAAAGGGGTCCGTGCAGGGGGCTCCGCCGCCGCTGGGCGACGAGGGGGAGTGGCCGGCCTTGCCTGTCTCAAGTGGTGGGCATGGGGTGGCGGCGGTGGTCCGTGAGGGGGGCGTGGCCTCCCCGAGTGTTGCCCGGCCTGCAAAGGCTGCGGCGTGCGGGGGGGGGCATGTCCTCCTCGGCCGTCGTCCCACCCGCTGCGTCTGCGTCGCCCGGGGGGGGTGTGGCCTCGCAAGGGGTCGCTGCTCTGCCCGTGGTGGCTGTGACTGGCGGGGGGGCGTGGCCTCAGCGGTCGCGGCTCCGCCCGCTGTGCTCGCGTCACCTGGGGGGGCCGTGGCCTCGCAGGGGGCCGCGGCTCCGCCTGGGGTGGCTGCGACAGGCGGGGGGGGCGTGGCCGCTGCGGGCCCGCTGCCCTCTGTCCCACCCACCCTTCTAAGTAATGCTGTGCTGCCCCCAAAAGCTGGCGGAGAGTTGTCGGGGTCCCCGGCCCACCTACCTTCATCTGGGGGTGCGGGGACTCTGGCGCTCCCTGGCAAGCCGGCGGCGGGGGTGAAGAAAAGTGCAGGGCAGGGAGCGGTGCCAGTGGCCGTCCCTGCCCAGAGCAAGGAAACCTTAGAAAAAGGAAAAAAAAATGGAGCTGAAAGCAGGAGCTGCTGTTGCTCCTAGGCCCAGCCAGGGCAGGGTGCATGATGTCATCTGCACTGAGGCATTTAAAGGGGCAGCAGCGCTCCTGGACAGGAGCTGGAGTAGCTCCCAGCAAGAGAGCTCAGGGCCCCCAGCAGGCAAAGAGAGGAACTGCACTGGTTCGGGAAATGTAAATAATGTAAATAATGTTGCTATGTTCACCAATTGTGCAAGTGAGAGTGAGTACGAAAGTGGAGTGGACATATTTGAGGAGATGTTTGCTGAAGTGAATGGTGATATGAGTGACATGGATGAAGGAGTGAGTGCTACTGTGAATGTGGGTGAGTGTGCTGTAGTGAATGCTGGGGTGAATGCAAATAATAAAAGAGTGAATGGGAGAGTGAGTGGGAGGACGAATGAGGGTGCTGGCACAAGTGGTGGTAGTGGTGGGAGGGCTGGCCCGTCTGCCCCCCTGGCCGCAAGACCCCAACATAGTTATGCGGGGGCCGCGGCTGGGGGTCGGGGTGGTCCTCGGGGTGGTCCTGGGGGGGTCTCCTCGCCTCTGGGCTCCAGGGACGGCGCTTTGCACCACCGTTTCCTGGAGGCCCTCAAAAAAGGAGAAAGGTCGATAGTGGTAGAGGGGAGGACAGTGGACTTGTCTTTCTGGATAGAGAGACACGGCCTTGCTGCCTTCCAAAACCAAAGGGAGGGAGGGACTGTTTGGTCTCTCCCCACAGCCGGGCAGGGGCCGCAAAGGAGGAATGTGGTCCGTCTTAGGTGGGGGGGCAGTGAAGCTTGTCCACCTAGGAGCAAGGTGGTGGAGCTCCTCCTTAAGATGGGCTTCGGGGCGAATGACATCTTTGCCCTGATACATCCTTCGGCGTCCCGCTTCTTCGACGTCAGCTTTGTGCGGCCAGAGGGGCTTGAGCTCTTCTGGTCTAACTATGAGCTGGTGCGGGAAGAGCCCGGATGGCGAGACTTCATTGCGCAAGCGGTGTCTCGCCAAAATTCCGTCAAGCGAGTGACCGTGGTCACTTGTAACGAGTCACTTGCCGGCGTGGACATTATGACGTGGCTTTCCCGTTACGGGGAAGTCACCGAGGTCCCCAAAAAGAACAGGGACGAATTCGGCATCTGGTCGGGGGGCTGGACCTTCATGGTTAAACTGAAGGTTTCTGGCGGCACGGTCACCCACATCCCTTCCTCGGCATTCCTGGGAAGGGACAGGATCCTGGTCTTCTACCAGGGGCAACCGAAGGTCTGCCACAAGTGCGGCGACCCCACTCACTTCAGCGCTAGCTGCAAGGTACAGAAATGTGCCTTGTGTGGTGGGGTAGGTCATCTGGCCGCCTCGTGTAAGGACATTCGGTGTCACTTGTGTGGTGACCTAGGTCACCCTCTCAGCCGCTGCCCTCGCTCCTTTTCTAATGCCGCTGCAGGCCCGGCGGGAGGAGTCCGTGAGGGAGAAACCTCTGGCGGCGCTCCTGCAGCTGTGGCAGGTGGTGGCGGAGGGGAAGGGGCTGAGGGACCGGTGAGGAAGGGCAATGCCAAGGTGAGGGGCCCCGCGTATGTGCGGAGGCAAGAAAAACGCCATGGGGGTGGGGGGCAGGTGAAGTCTCGGGCAACCGGGTCGATGCCTGCTCCTCCCTCCAGGCCCGTGGCAAAAGCCTCTGAGGTCCTGAGGGAGAGTGTGGTGAGAGAGGAGATCAGGAGGATGGAGAGGGAGGATAAAGCGGCTGACTCGGACGGGTCCTCACAGTATGAAAGTGTTGATGAGGAGGTCCAGGAGCAGCCTACAGCAGCGGGTGGCAAAAGTAAACGTGCCAATCGTAACAAATCGGGGGGGAAGAAGGCTGGCAAGCCTTCAAAATCTCCCCCGCCCCCGACCACCAGGGTGCGCACGGAAGGGCCCGCTGACCCCCCTCTGATTGATCTCTCCAACCGGTTCAGCGTCCTCGGAGGCTCGGATGATGGGCCGCAAGACGAGGATGCTGGGCCGGGGGTACCACCGGAGGGTCCTTCGGGGGATGGTGGGGTCCGTCCCTCAGGGGGCAGTGTTCCTCCTGGGGGGGACAGACCTGGAACCCGGGGGCGAGGACACCGGGGGGGGTGGGATGGACACAACGGGAGCTTCCCTGAAAAGGAAGGTGTCCGACCCCTCCCCAGGTGGAGGTGATAGCAGTGGTAAGAAGTTGGCCATCCAACTTGATCACCCATGATGGCGGAACTCGCCCCGTTGACGCTGGCATCTATTAATGTTGCCAGCATAAAGTCAGATGCGGCTCGTTTCACGGCCTTTGATTTTTTCTCCCGGATTGAGGCAGAAATTTTATTCTTGCAAGAGACCAGACTAACAGACATGGGGGCCATCTATAAAGCACGGAGGGAGTGGAGGTGCGGGCCCTCATACTGGTCTCTTGCGGCCGAGCCGTATAGCGGGGTGGCAGTCCTTTTTAAGACTGCAGCTGTTGAATGCCGACGGGTTACTGAGTTGGAAATGGGGAGGTGCCTGATCCTAGATGTCTTCATGAGGGGACAAGAGCTCCGGCTCATCAACATCTACGGCCCGCAGTCCAAGTGGGACCGCAAATGTCTCTTCCTGAGGATCAAGCCCTTTCTTTTTACGAGCCGGCAGGTGGTCTTCGGTGGGGACTTCAACACCATTACGAGGTCCCGTGACCGGGGGGGTCCCGGAGATCGCCTGGCTTATGATAGCGTCGCGTTGAATAGCATAGCCAGCGAAGCTCGCCTGGTGGATGTCCACATCCGGCACACCCCAGGTCACGGAGGTTTCACCTACCATAGGGGTAGCTGTAGGTCTAGAATAGACAGGTTTTTTTTGAAGGAGGACGCCATCTTTTCTGCTGTGTCCGCCGTTGAGGTGGAGTTCTCCGATCACTGTCTAATTTTCTTTTCTCTGAATGTTGCAGAGACTCATCGGATGGGAAGAGGGCTGTGGAAGCTCAATTCGTCCCTGCTGGAAGAAGCGGAGGTGAGACAATCCTTCGAGGACTTTCTTCAGAGCCAGGTACCGCTGTTGGATCTCTGTAGTAGTAAGTCAGAGTGGTGGGAGATCTTCAAAAAGCGGGTGGCGGGGTTCTTCCGTCAGCTCTCGAGCCTCAGGAGTCTGAACAGGCACCGCTTGTACCAGGCCCTGGGGAGGAAACTCGAGCAGCTTGTCTCGACTGGAGGTGACCGTGAGGAAATCTCCAGAGTGAAATCTTTGCTCAAGAGGTGTCAGTATGATAGACACACATCTTTAGTTTTTGAGAGGGACTTCGGGAAGTACCGCTCACCCGACCCTTACAGAAACTGTAAGATGTCAGTGAATTGTAAGATGGTGACAGGACTGATCGACAGTACGGGGTCCCTGAACAGATCCAAATCAGGGATCCTGGAGGTGGTCAGATCCTTCTACTCACACCTCTTGGAAAAGAAGGATCTGGATCGGGACAGGATGTCGGCTTTCCTGGCTGAAACCGTCCCTGAGCCAGGGGGTGATCCCTCTCTTGGTGTTTTGGCAGAGGAAATCAGGGAAGAGGAAGTGAGACTGGCCATTGATGGGCTTCGGCCCAAGAAATCGCCAGGTCCGGATGGCTTAACATCCGAGTTCTATAAGACTTTTAGGGACTCCTTGGTCCCCCTCTTGACAGGGGTATTTAATGAGTGTCTCTCCTCGGGCACTCTTCCCGACTCAATGAGGAAGTCAGCCCTCATTATTCTGTCAAAGGGTAAGGATCCATGCCGTATCGAGAATTGGCGTCCCATAGCGCTTCTCGATACGGACCGGAAGGTTCTGGCCAAGGTGCTGTTTAATCGGCTGGTGAAGTTTGCACCCCGGCTCCTTTCAGGGGCCCAGCATTGCTCTGTTCCGGGCCGCAGTACTTTTAGTGCTGTGCTCGGTGTCCGAGAGGCAGTGGAGCAGGGTAGGGCAGGTCACTGGAGGGGGTACTTGCTGTCATTAGATCAAGCGAAAGCCTTTGACCGGGTCAACCACGAGTACCTCTGGTCCGTCCTTTTGAGGTATGGTCTGCCTGGGAGGTTTGTAAAATGGTTAGAGATCTTGTACCAAGGGGCTGAGACTTTTCCGCTGGTGAACGGTTGGTCAGGTCGCCCTTTTGAGGTGGGTTCTGGGGTCCGTCAGGGCTGTCCGCTGAGCCCGCTTTTATACGTGTTCGCGATCGATCCCTTCCTAAGGAGGGTAGATCGTGGACCGTTGGCGGGAGTCGGGATGGACCAGGCGGGCTCTGGGTCCTCTCTGAGGGTGGTGGCGTATGCCGATGATGTTTCCCTTTTCGTGTCCTCGAGAAGGGAGGCGGATTGGGTCATGTCGGAGGTAGTGCGCTACTCGGAGGCATCCGGGTCCATGATCAACCGGGATAAGTGTGAAAGTCTCTGGCTGGGAGGGGGAGATCCCAGGTTTGATCTCCCGGACACCCTTCCAGGGCCCCAGGCCACCGCCAAAATTCTAGGCATCGAATTTGGCCCCGGGGATTACCCCCAGCAAAATTGGGAGGGCAGACTTAAGATCGCTGCCCAAAAGGTGGACCAATGGAAGGGTTGGTCTTTAACCCTGAGGGTAAGGGTTGCCCTGGCTAAAGGCTTTCTGCTACCTTTATTAATATACCTGGGCAGTGTGTGCATCTTGCCGGAACCTCTCTGGACACGGGTCTATAGCCTGTTCTTCCAATTGTTATGGGGGAATAGGCTTAACCTAATCAAGAGGGAGGTTACATACCGTACGAGGAGACTAGGCGGGTTGGGTATGGTAAACCCGGTGGTGTTTCTAGTAAACACCTTTCTTAAGACTAACATCTCCAACCTCTGGCTAGAGAGGGCTCCTCCGTGGGTAGTCTCCTGCAAGGGTTGGCTTTGGCCTTTCTTCCAGGAATGGGAGACAGGAGGGCAGGTGAAGGACCTACGCACACCTCATGGGCATCTCCCGGCTTACGCTACCCCGGTTCTGAAGGTGATCCGCCGGTGGGGTCTGGGAATGTGGGAAATCAGGACCATGTCGAGGCAATGCCTTGACAGGAGGGTCCTGTTGACCCATTTCCAGAAGCCCCTGGCCCTTAAGGATTGCCCAGGCCGGGATCTGGAGGTCGGGCTGGGGCTTTTAAATTCTAAGCGGATCCCCATGAAGTTTTGGGACTTGACCTGGCGTTGCTTCCACGGGAGGCTGTATGTAAAGGATAACCTGAAGTGCAGGAAATCCGATGATCGGGGTTGTCCCCATGAGGAGTGTGGCGACGTGCTGGAAAGCATGGAGCACTTCCTGCTTCAGTGTCCCTTTAATGCAGAGGTGTACAACAGGGTGGGTGCTTCCATACGTTGGCCGCGGCTGGCGTCCCTCTCCTACGCTGAGTGGGTTTATGGAGCATTCAGATCCCTGGGTGGCCGGGACCCGTGCACTTTATTTCTAGTCAGTGTAGTGGTTAGGTTCTACACTTGGAATGCACGGTGCCTAGTTTCGACGCGGAAAAAAACCCTCCCAAGGGATGAGGTGGTAGGAAACATCTTGGGTGACCTGGTGAAGGTCCGTTCTTTGGAGTTCGAAAGGTTGGGTGTGAGGAAGGCCTCTTGGCTTTGGAGAGGCCTCTCCTTTTAAAAACGCACTCAAGGGAGAGCTAGCTCCGTGTGAATGAGGGTAGGGATAGCATAAGTTTCACTGGGTGTGCTAGGGACAGAAGTAGGGGCAGATAGGGACAAGGAGGGACAGGCACTGAGGGACAGATAGAAAGTTAGTTATATTAAGTTAGGTGGAGTAGGGACAGGAAGGGACAGATAGGGACAGTTTCTTTAGGGACAGAAGCAGGGACAGTCTTAGTTGTTGAGGGACAGGGTGAATGAGTTAGTGAGGGACGGGGCCTCGAGAACTCCTTTTCCTGGTGGTGGGCTAAAGCATGCCACTCTAGACTTTTGTTTTGGAAACATAGAGCATTAATGGATATTGGGCTTGCAGGCACTGATCTTGGGTCTGCAAAGGAAAGTGTGTGGTGGCAAGCCAAAACAATTATGGTAATAATGTTATGTGGTGTATATGTAGATATATATTGTATATTTGTATTTTTGTGTATTATACATACTTTCTTTTGTTTTAGTTAGGAGTGCATGGGAGGGTGTAGTGAGGTTGGGAGGGGGGTGAATGGGGGGTGAGAATGGGAAAAGAGGACCTTTATCCGAAGGGAAAGTGGATGGACAAATCGTGGAAAGGAAAAGAAGAATGGACCACGTGGTAAATAGCATAGGTTTTGGGTGGAGCCGGGTGAGGGTTTTCCTCTTGGAGCATAAACTGTTTTTGCCAAGAGATAGATGTGATAGGCCATGAACATTGATGGACCTTGTGTGTTTCGTGTAATGGGCCATGGACTTTTGGACCTTGGGTGTGGTGGGGGGATGATAAATAAAAAAAAAAAAAAAAAAAAAAAGGAAAAAAAAATTATTAAAATTTTTTTTAAAAAAAAAAAAGGAAAAAAAATTATTAAAATTTAAAAAAAAAAAAAAAAAAAAAAAAATTTTCGTAGAGGTGTTAGGCTGGTGCTGGGGTTTTGCCAGTATAAGTGGCTATGGTTTTTTTTAAGGCAGAAGGGCCGGAATATGTTTTTTTTTTCTTTATTACTTGTATATAGGTATGGGTGCAAAGCGCGAATGGAGTGTGAAAGGGTGTGCGTAGGGGATGAATGTGTTACATAGGGGTTTCTTTATTTCAAGTTGTATAGGGGTGGAGGGATCCTGCTGGGGCCCTCTAGGCTGGAAAGCCTGGGGGATCAGGTAAAATTGCGAGGTTTGCACAAATATTTATGTCGGGAGCATTGTTTGTCTGCTATGTATTGTGTTTTGTATTATGTAGTCTGTTATGTATTGTGTTTTGATACTTTTATAATAAAAAAGAGCTACAGGATGTAACTCAGGATCAGTAATGTAATGTACAGTATGTATACAGTGACTGCACCAGCAGAATAGTGAGTGCAGCTCTGGAGTATAATACAGGGTGTAAATCAGGATCAGTAATGTAATGTATGTACACAGTGACTGCACCAACAGAATAGTGAGAACAGCTCTGGAGTATAATACAGGATGTAACTCAGGATCAGTAGTGTAATGTATGTAGAGTAATTATATAATTCACCGCACACTCTTGTGGATTATCATGCCAAATAGTTTAAATTTTATTAACACATAATCTCGGAGCGTAACAGAATAATGCAATGGAAGCGATATATAGAACGTTTCGGCTCCACCAGAGCCTTTATCACACAATCGCTGTAAAGTAAAAAGAGACATATAAGTAACAAAAATTTGCAGAATAAAAATATGAACAAAAAATAAGAAGGTCATCCTGGTGCATACTTGTACACTAATCCATGGCACAGCATGAAGAGCACATGTTAAACAAAGAAATTACATATATACATATATACAGTATATACACTTATTAGACTGTCAAGACAACTGGTAACAAATGAGGTATAATTAAAAGCAGAAAGAGGTATGTAATTACCTTAATCCAGTGCCATACAAGAGAAGGGTATAGAGAAGAGGGATGAAAATCCCTGTGGTGTCACAGAGACTGCAAAGAATGGTGAAAATAATTAGCATGTGTGAGACACAGTACTGAGACCATAGAAAAGGAATGTATGGTACCTAGTCATATGCTAAAATCCTTATAAAGGTGTCGGATCACCATCAATGGCTAGTGGGGATCTGCAAATGTTAGATAAGGAGTATGTGTGTTCAGTTAAAATAAGCCCAAAGCGCCTAGGAGCAGTCACAAAGCAGAGCATGAGTGTAATGTATGTACACAGTGACTGTACCAGCAGAATAGTGAGTGCAGCTCTGGAGTATAATACAGGATGTAACTCAGGATCAGTAATGTAATGTATGTACACAGTGACTGTACCAGCAGAATAGTGAGTGCAGCTCTGGAGCATAATACAGGAGGTAACTCAGGATCAGTACAGGATCATTAATGGTGATGTATGTACACAGTGACTGCACCTGCAGAATAGTGAGTGCAGCTCTGGAGTATAATACAGGAGGTAACTCAGGATCAGTACAGGAACAGTAATGTAATGTATGTACACAGAGACTGGACCTGCAGAATAGTGAGTGCAGCTCTGGGGTATAATACAGGATGTAACTCAGGATCAGTAATGTATGTGCACAGTGACTGCACCAGCAGAATAGTGAGTGCAGCTCTGGAGTATAATACAGGATGTAACTCAGGATCAGTAATGTAATGTATGTACACAGTGACTGCACCTGCAGAATAGTGAGTGCAGCTCTGGAGTATAATACAGGAGGTAACTCAGGATCAGTACAGGAACAGTAATGTAATGTATGTACACAGAGACTAGACCTGCAGAATAGTGAGTGCTGCTCTGGGGTATAATACAGGATGTAACACAGGGTTAGTAATGTAATGTATGTACACCTGCCCTTCACCTCTCCAAACAAACCTATTTCAACACCCTCATCACCTCACTGTCCAATAACCCGAAACGTCTCTTTGACACTTTTCATTCTCTACTCAATCCAAGAGTACAGGCCCCAACCATGGAGCTCCGAGCTGACGATCTGGCCAATTACTTCAAAGAAAAAATTGACCAGATTCGACAGGAAATTATCTCCCAATCACCTCATACCATGCACTGTCCTCCCTCCCCCACTGCATCTAGCTCCCTCTCTGATTTTGAACCAGTCACAGAAGAAGAAGTAAGCAGGCTCCTTGCATCTTCTCGCCCAACTACTTGCACCAGTGACCCATTTCCGTCACATCTCCTCCAGTCCCTTTCCCCTGCTGTCACCCCTCACCTAACTAAAATATTTAACCTCTCTCTCTCTTCTGGTATTTTTCCCTCCTCATTTAAGCATGCCATCATACATCCACTACTTAAAAAACCATCCCTCTCCTGGTTCTCCTCCTATCTCTCCGACCGCTCCTTTACTGTATCTTTTGCCGGTTCCTCCTCCTCTCACCTTCCCCTTACTGTTGGGGTTCCTCAAGGATCGGTTCTAGGCCCCCTCCTCTTCTCCTTGTACACTGCCCCTATTGGTCAAACAATCAGTAGATTTGGTTTCCAGTACCATCTCTATGCTGATGACACCCAATTATACGCTTCTTCTCCTGACATCACGCCAGCCTTTCTAGAAAACACCGGCGATTGTCTAAACGCTATGTCTAATATCATGTCCTCACTATATCTGAAACTGAACCTGTCAAAGACTGAACTCCTGGTGTTTCCTCCCTCTACTAATGTACCTATACCCGACATTGCTATTTCTGTGTGTGGCTCCACTATTACTCCCCAGCAACAGGCCCGCTGTCTTGGGGTCATACTTGATTCCGAGCTTTCCTTTGCCCCCCACATTCGATCACTGGCTCGCTCTTGTCATCTGCACCTCAAAAACATTTCTAGAATTCGACCTTTTCTTACTTTTGACTGTGCAAAAACTCTTACTGTTTCTCTTATTCATTCTTGTCTCGACTATTGTAACTCTCTTCTAATCGGTCTCCCTCTTACCAAACTCTCCCCTCTCCAATCTGTCTTGAATGCTGCAGCCAGGATCATATTCCTCACCAATCGTTACACCGATGCCTCTACCTTGTGCCAGTCATTACACTGGCTACCCATCCACTCCAGAATTCAGTATAAACTTATTACCCTCACCCACAAAGCCCTCCATGGCTCAGCACCTCCCTACATCTCCTCCCTTGTTTCAGTATACCACCCTACCCGCGCCCTCCGTTCTGCTGATGACCTGAGGTTAGTATCCTCAATAGTCAGAACCTCCCACTCCCGTCTCCAAGACTTTACACGTGCCGCGCCAATTCTTTGGAAGGCACTTCCCAGGTCAATACGATAAGTCCCCAATCCCCACAATTTTAAGCGTGCCCTGAAAACGCATTTATTCAGACTGGCCTATCACCTCTCAACACATTAACCTAATCTATCCCTGTGTGGCACAGCCAAAAGGTTTACCATAACCATATTTCCCGCATCATGTTCCCACATGCTTTATGCATCCATTAGCCCTCTGTGTCTGTACTGTCACACACTTAACATTATGGCTGGTCCATACAATCAGGGCAACTGTTACCACCCACCTTTCGTGTCTACCTCTTTCCTCATAGACTGTAAGCTTGCGAGCAGGGCCCTCATTCCTCTTGGTATTTGTTATAATCTACTGTATGTGATTATTGTTATGCTGTAATGTCTATTGTCTGTACAAATCCCCTCTGAAATGTAAAGTGCTGCGGAATATGTCGGCGCTATAAAAATAAAATTTATTATTATTATTATTACACAGTGACTGCACCAGCAGAATAGTGAGTGCAGCTCTGGGGTATAATACAGGATGTAACTCAGGATCAGTAATGTAATGTATGTACACAGTGACTGCACCAGCAGAATAGTGAGTGCAGCTCTGGGGTATAATACAGGATGTAACTCAGCATCAGTAATATAATGTATGTAAACAGTGATTGCACCAGCAGAATAGTGAGTACAGATCTGAGGTATAATACAGGATGTAATTCAGGATGAGTAACATAGTTTTGAAGGCTGAAGGAAGACCTTATGTCCATCTAGTTCAGCCTATTTTTATTGCAGCTGTTCTGCATTGTTGATCCTGGGGAAGGAAAAAAACCAACAGAGTAGAAGCCAATTTTCTCCATAGGGAAAAAAATTCCTGCCCCTAAGCTGGGTCAACCATCTACCTATAATATTCTGTTATTCATAACCTTCTATTTTCCTGACCCCTCTGCCGCTGCCGCCCAGTACCCGCAGGTGTACTAGAGGTGGCAGGGGCAGAACGGTGGGGTAAAGGGAAAGCGATCTCCTCACCAGCAGCTTCATGTAATGTAGGCGGCCACGATGCTCCTGTGCTGGTGCTGGTGGATGGGACAGATGGGTCGAATGTGTGGGAAGGCTGGGAAGGTGCAGATGTACCAGGGCGGTCGAAGTGTCCCTCGGTGCCGGTCTCCTCAGGGATCGCCTCAGAAGGGTCCAATCGTGCAGGCTCCCGAGTGCTGCTCACCGTGCTGTGGAATAAAGAGAAAAAAAAACAATTAAAATAGTGACATGGTATGGCCCTGGCTGAAAAAAAAAAGTTACATGTAAACATTTTTTTGTCACATGTGGTGTGTAATATTTACCTTCTGGTGAGCATTGTCTCCCGGAGGAACGACAGGGCTCGTGCGTACTTGTACTTGCTCCTGCGTCCTCCAGATCCACTTGGGGCCCGCATCTCTTTATTGAACTCCTTCTTGAAACGATCCCTCACAGACCGCCACCGCTTCACAATTCTCTCCCCTGAAACGAGAAAGGACAAAGTGGTTAGTATACAACATCAGTGTTTCCCAAACTCCAGTCCTCATGGTCCCCAGGGGTCATGTTTTCAGGATATCCAAAGTAAATAGAAATCCTGAACACATGATCCGTGGGGACCACGAGGACTGGAGTTCGGGAAACACTGGTTTAAATCAAGCAACCGGTACTGTATATACTTACGCTCTTTAATCTGGGCCCGAGCTTCGAGGTCCTCCCAGCGGTCCACAAGGAGCGAACAGATTTCCTCCCAGAGTCATCGGGTAACGATCAGGTCAGCGTGGCGGCGGTCAGCCATATTCCAGAGCGGCTCCCTTTCTCTGACGAGATCGATGAGGCGGTCCACATCAATCCCTCCATCCTCACCGTCAGAGTCGGGAGCACGCTGTGAAGGCTGTTAAAGAAAAAGACAAAAATAACATAATTAGCCTCCACAAAAGAAATGAAATAAAAAGTGCAAAAAAAACAAAGCAAAAATATTTATACTTACACGCTGGTGACCGCCGCGTTGCTGTCGCCGACGACCCTGGGAGGCACTGCGAGGACCTCTTGGCCGAGCACCAGATTGGGAAGACTAGAGAAGAAAACAAAAAATGTTATGTCTTTGGATGTAGGCATTTGTTTGCTGTGTGTGGTCTGCAGAACATTGTTTTCTATGTGTTGTGTGTAGTGTGATGTTGTGTTTCTGCGTTTGATGCAAAAAACTTACCAATTGTGAGCCCACTCCAGGTGTCTGTCCACCCCTTCCTTCTTCTTCTGGGAGCTCCTCTTCATCTTGTGATTCCTGTTTTGAAATAAAAGGCAATGAATACACATATATTACAGAGATGATGGATTTTGGAAATAAAAACTTACCGTCAAACGCTGACGATGCGAGGGAGGGCTCCCAGAAGATGTGCTGTCTTCCTCATGGCCAGACTCCATGGCTGTGGGTGGTGTTTCTGCTGCTGCCATTGCTGCTGCTGCTGCTGCTGCATCTATTGGGCGGCTGTTGAATAAAGAGAAACAAAGGGCCAATGAATATCTTGATATTCCATAGCCGTAGTTTGGAGGAATGGGGGATTTGATAATTACCGTCTCTCATCTGCTGCTGGACTCCCCTCCCGTTGTTCAGCATGCTGCTCCATTTGGGGTGGTGCTGATGGTGCTGCTGCTGCAGATGTCTGCTGCCTTCTCCTGCTCCTGGTTCTTGGCTTGGGTGGCATGTTGGGTGTGGCTGAGGGCCCCATTGTCTTGCTTTTATATATGTCCTGTGGGCAGAGCTACTGAGCATGCTCAGACCAAAGAAACCGGATCCGGCCGCCGGATCCGGCTGTCGCCGGATCAGGCGCATTGTGGCGCTCATAGGCTTTCATTGTATGAAAAAGCCGGACACGCCGGATCCGGCGTGTCCGGCTTTTTCGCCGGAGACAAAAAACGTTACAGTAGCCGTTTTTTCCAGACGCCGGATCGCGTCACATTGCCGGATCCGGCGAAAATCGGATGAAACGCATGGCCATCCGGCTTGATCCGGCTCTAATGCAAGTCAATGGGGGGGAAACCGGATCCGGCATTGCATTTCGCCGGATCCGGTTTTAGTCAAAAGCGCCGGATCGCGCCTGACGCCGAAAACCTGATGTGTGAAAGAGGCCTTACTCACAAGAAAAGCATCCATTCCTTTCTTAAATTCATTCAATGAGTTGGCCATCACCACTTCCTCAGGAAGAGAATTCCAGAGCCTCACTGCTCTTACCGTGAAGAACCCTCTTCTATGCTGGTGCAGAAATTGTCTTTCCTCCAAATGAAGAGAATGCCCCCTTGTTCTTGTCACAGTCCTTGGTACAAACAGTTCATTGGAGAGATCTCTGTATTGCCCTCTGATATACTTGTACATATATATTATGTCTCCCCTAAGTCTTCTCTTTTCTAGAGTAAATAGACCTAATTTTGATAACCTTTCTGGGTATTGTAGTGAACCAACTCCATTTATCATTTTAGTAGCCCGCCTTTGAACCCTTTCAAGTTCAGTAATGTCTTTCTTGAGCACCGGTGTCCAAAATTGCACACAATACTCCAAGTGTGGTCTGACGAGTGATTTGTACAGAGGGAGAATTATGTTTTCATCTCGTGTCCCCAGACCTCTTCTAATGCATCCCATGACCCTATTTGCTTTGGTGGCAGCTGCCTGACACTGGGCACTCCAATTTAGCTTCTTATTGACTAAGATGCCTAAGTCTTTTTCCATGTCTGATTTCCCCAGCAGTTTCCCATTTAGTAAGGAATTGTAGCATCTGTTTCTCCTTCCCATGTGCATAACCTTACACTTATCTGTGTTAAACCTCATTTGCCATTTTTCAGCCCAATTCTCCAATTTACTCAAATCTGTCTGTAGTTGCAAACTGTCCTCCTTTGTGTTAACTACCTTACATAGTTTTGTACCATCTGCAAATACTGATATTTTACTGTGTAAGCCATGCACTAGATCATTAATAAATATATTAAATAGTAGGGGGCCCAATACAGAACCCTGTGGCACCCCACTAGTAACCCTGGCCCAATCTGAGTATGCCCCATTAATAACCACTCTTTGTTTTCTATCACTAAGCCAGCTACCTTCCCATCTACACACATTTTCCCCTAGCCCAAGCTTTCTCATCTTACTTACCAATCTTTTATGTGGGACAGTGTCAAATGCTTTAGAGAAGTCGAGATAAATGACATCCAATGATTCTCCTTGGTCCATTTGAGAGCTTACATCCTCATACAGGAAAGATGTATATCTTTGTACCGTGTTAGCCAGTAGATAGAAAAATATTCAGGATTGAGAGTCCTCAGTAGTTGATACCTTTTAATGGCTAACTGAAAAGATGGTAACACATTGCAAGCTTTCAAGACTACTCAGGTCTCTTCATCAGGCTAGACTAATACAAAATCTGAAGTCACATATTTATGCACAATACAGCCTAGAAAAAATGCAATAGATAAGACAAGTGACGTGAAGCAGAACTATCAATATGGGAGAGGGAGAAACATAAATATAAACATTGGACCAGTTCATAGATAAGGAGTCCGGATGTTTTATGGTCCTCTGATTGGGGTCTAGTTCTGTGTTGTGAAGCCCCCACACGGTTTTAAAAGGAAATTCCTTAATTGATGTAAAAAGACATAAATCCATGCGACACATTCATTCCAGCACTGAGAGCGTCAAAGGTCGTCATAAATTTGTACTCCCAAACTCGTCTCTCTCTCTGAGAATTGAAGTTACCTTTCAATACCAGTAATTTCATATCCACGCTGCTGTGATCAGGGATACAGAAATGTTTTGCCACAGGTAGATCCATTCTTTTTTCCCTTATTGTGTGGCGATGAGCATTCATCCTTGTTCTTAGCTTTTGCCCTGTTTCCCCCACATACAGACCCCCAGTTGGACATTTAGTACAAATAATTAAGTACACCACATTAGATGTAATGCAGGTGAAAGTACCTGGGATCTTGTAGTCCTGATGTGAGTTGGGTATCTTTATCTTGTCCGTGGTCATTATAAATGGACAGGTTTTACATTTTACAAGGAACCTTTCCTTGCAACCAGAAAAAATGTAAAACCTGTCCATTTATAATGACCACGGACAAGATAAAGATCCCCAACTGTAGGGGCTGTATTGTGCATAAATATGTGACTTCAGATTTTGTATTAGTCTAGCCTGATGAAGAGACCTGAGTAGTCTCGAAAGCTTGCAATGTGTTACCATCTTTTCAGTTAGCCATTAAAAGGTATCAACTACTGAGGACTCTCAATCCTGAATATTTTTTTACATCCTCATAGAAGCTGATCAGGTTAGTTTGACAGGAGCGATCCTTCATAAATCCATGTTGATATGGAGTTAAACATTTATTAACATTGAGATATTCCATAATGGTATCCCTTAGAAACCCTTCAAAAATTTTACCCACAACAGATGTTAAGCTTACCGGCCTATAGTTTCCAGGTTCCCGTTTACACCCCTTTTTGAATATTGGTACCACATTTGCTTACCGCCAATCAAAAGGAACAGACCTTGTTTCTATAGAGTCTTTAAATATAAGGAATAGAGGCCTGTCTATCACATTACTTAACTCCCTTAATACCCGAGGGTGAATGCCATCAGGGCCTGGTGATTTGTCAATTTGTAATGTATGTACACAGTGTCTCCACCAGCAGAATAGTGAGTGCAGCTCTGTTCAGCTGTTGCTCGCTCTGGTAATTGTGGGTGCTGTCACCACTGATCCTGCTGTGTGCTCCTGAGTTCCACCACCTCTCCACCTGGGGACCTGCACTCTCTTGTACCCAGGGAGAGAGTGGGTTTCCTGGGATGAGCAATGGAGCCAAGTCCCAGGCTTCCGTTTCCCAGGCCAGACCGGCGGGGAACAGGAGAAACCAGCAAACCAGCCTGCACATCAGAGGACTCGGGGGTGAGACGCTCCACCAGGACTAACAGCAATGTGGCTCCTGCTCCTCCTGGATCTGCAGAGACCCAGAGAAGCCACAACATCGAGGAGAAGTCTGCAAGCGTGCATGATGGTGGTCCTTCCGGAGGAAAGCTGAGTGCTCACAGAGGTAAGGCTGACCTCACTGAGGAATGTTGGGGTCTGCTGAGACCATGGGAGTCTGTGTCAACCTATGGCTCCCGGGTTATGAGTCACCTCTGTAAGTATGAATATGCGAGCAAGACCGACCATTAGGAGGTTCCAGGAGGAGCTGCTCTGCACAAGCGCCAAAGCTGCAGGTGCCTCCAAACCGAGGAAGATGCAACACCTGGTGGAGGTAAAGAGGCTCAAACATGAAGAGAAAAGAGTGTTCCTTTCAAGGAAAAACTTCTGAATGAGGACAGATTTAGAGAAATGGCTGATAGCAGAGAGCAAAAGCAGATGGGGCTGCAGCCTGAGAGCTAGGTGGATGATGATCATGACAAGGATGATGACCAGCAGAAAGCCCCACCTGGTGGCCTGCAAAGTCTCCCACAGGCCACATGCAGCGAGCTCCCTGCAGGACAGGCAGCATTGACATCTGGGTGCAGTTCTACCAGCTCTGGGGAGGACCGTGACAACAGCGGCCAGGGAGGGGCGCTAATGGCAGAGATTAAGCTCATGGAGTCCTCAGTGTACCTTCAGATCCTCCATCTTGGTGATGATTTACCAGAGGAGTCACCTGGGGGCCAGAAGAAAAAGGCAAAGACCAAGAAGCCAAAGCTGCAGGAACCAGTAAGCTATGTGTATGCCCCCTCCCTGTACCCCCTTAGTCATCTGCAGGGTCAGCTCGCTATATAAGCCCTGTTGCCAAGCCCAGCCCGGGTTCTGCTGTGGATCTGGTGCAAAGGCGCGAGGAGACTACAGAGCATGGTAGTGAGGCGCAGAGCTCCGTCTCTGCTTGTAGTAGCGGAAACATAGCAGGAGGTGCATCAGCGGAGAGGCTGGACAGTGAGGGTGGCCTGGTGGCGGACATGATGCTGTGGCATACTCCTCAGTGGGAGGGGGAGCACCACATTGTCGAGGGTAGCCTCGGTGTCCCTGAATGCTGATGCCGCTGATCATTTAGTTGAGACGTGGCGTCAGTGTGAGGGAGTTGTCGCAGCTGGGAGTTCCGGTCCACCCAAAGTCCTAATCTGGGTTGGCGCCACTGGTCAACAAGATACTGATATAAAGGATCAGCGGCGCCTCACAGCAGCAAAAGTTCAGCGACGTCTGGTGTCAACTGTGAAATAGCAGAAATTACCAACTGATTATGCGGAGGGTACACATAAGACCAGGGGTGGGGTCGCCTTCAGTTCTGTGGAGGAGACCGAACCCCTTGTGCCTGATGATGCAGAGGACAAAATTTCACCCCCTGTTGTCACTGGTCCAGCAGGAGTGAATGTGGTGGGTGGTATGAATGAGGAAAATTCTTTGTCTAGTAGTGTGGTTGCTGGTTTGGTGGAGAGTGAGGGATTATGGAGGTGGGTATAAGTGGTACTGTTGGTGTTGATGTGGTCACTGGTCCGGTTGCCCCCTCGGTGGTGGCAGCACCCGTCAGGAGTTATGCCACTGTCACCTCCGGGGGAAATAGGGCGTCCTCCTCGTCTCTGGGCTCTGGGGACGGCATGTTGTAACGGCATCTCCTGGAGGCTCTAAAGAAGGGGGAGATATCACTAATGGTAGAGGGTCGACAGGTTCATCTATCATTCTGGATAGAGAGGCATGGCCTTGGGGCCTTCTGAGAGCAAAATGGGGGACAGTGTGGTCCCTCCCAACAGCCGGGCTGAGTAGTGTGCGTAGGAATGTGGTCTACCTTCGGTGGAGGGGCAGTGATGCGTATCCTCTAAGGTATACGGTTGTGGAGCTCCTGCTGAAGATGGGCTTCAAGGCTACATCCCTATTCCACGCATGAATTTGATTTCAGCTTTGTTCGGCCAGAGGTGCTTGAGCTCTTCTGGTCGAATTATGAGTTGGCAAAAAATGAGCCCGGCTGGTGAGACTTTGCCACTCAGGCGGTGTCTCCCCAAACCAAGTCAAGAAAGTGTCCGTGATGACTTGTAACAAGTATCTTACTTGTTATGACATCATGACGTGGTTGATGTGGAGAGGAGGTGGAGATGCCAAAGTAAAACCATGACGAGTTTGGTATCTGGTCAGGGGTCTGGACGTTTATGGTAAAACTTAAGTGTTCAGGTGATATGGTTGCCCACACACACCATCATCTGCCTTCCTTGGCAGGGATCGTATCCTGGTCTTCTACCAGGGGCAACCAAAGCTCTGTCACAAGTGCGGCAACCCCACACACTTCAGTGCAAACTGCACTGTGCAGAAATGTGCATTGTGTGGGGATATTGGCCATCTTGCTGCATCTTGTGTGGAGATTAGGTACCACCTGTGTGGTGACTTAGGTCAGCCGTTGTCCTCGCTCCTTCACTAATGCACTCGTGACCTCGGTGGTAGAAAGCCATGAGGCTGATTCTGCTGGGGAAGGGACTAGCAGGGGTGAGGGAGCTGAGGGCCCAAGGAGGAAAAGCAATAAAAAGATGCCTGCTCGGCTGAGGTGTCTAGACAAATGTAGACAGGAGAGGGAGCTGGGCGAGCCCCAGGCTACTGGGGCGGCCCCTGTCCTGGATTCCAGTCTTGCTACTGAGGCCCCAAGGGATGATGAGTTGAATGAGGAGGTCAGGAAGATCCACAGGGAGGAAAGAGTCACTGTCACCATCCATTTTTGGAATTGTGGCAGCTCTGGTTCCTCTCAGCTAAAACTTTTTTCTTTTTGACCATCGGCGGTTAATGTCAGTTTTTCCCCCGCTGGCAATCTGGTGTTACGGCAGTGCTGCTGGGTCAGCTGATATGGGTGGTGACCACTCCCACCATCCTTTAAAAGGTCACCTGATGCATTAGCTGACTGTTGGTGATACAGTTCCTTTCTGGAGACCAGTCTAGCAGGAGCAGCTCCTGGTGTCAACCATGTCTGGTGTTTGGAGTCCAGTTGCTTATGTTATCTGAGGTGTGGAGCTTAGGAGCGGTGTACATAAGCTAAGTGTGGTCTTTTTGTTACCTTGCCCCTTTGGTGTTTGTCACTTCCCCCTGTGTGTATTATTCTGCAGAGGTGAGGCTTGTGCTGCTTGCCGGCCAGTGCACTAGCCAGGGCAGTAATAGGTGACTATTAGGCATGAGGTATCCTGACGGCGGCGGGGGGGAAGGACTCGCATAGGGTGTTAGGTGAGTTCAGGGACAGGCTCAGGTTGGCAGTCAAGTGGTGACCATCCCTCATTCCCTATTGGTAGGGCCTTCCTCTCCCTAATTCCATCTCCATTGTATGTTGTGCCATTAGCTGACCGACCATCTGTTGGGTCGAGTCACACTGTGACAGTCACCCCGTGACAGCCACTTCCTCGGAATCCTTACTTTATTAACGTGTGGGTGAGGATAATAGGCAGTGGCTAGAGGACAAGTGTAAGTTCAGCACCAAAAACAAGAGAAGGAAGGGAGATAAAACATCTTCTCCAGCTCTGACCAAGGTACTAAAGGAAGGAAAAACTGACTCCCCTCTGGTTTGTCTTTCTAACCGGTTCCAAGTCCTTGAGAACATCTCTTCCTCGGAGGAGGAAGCTGAAGGTGAGGTGTCGGCTTTGGCGTGGCTTACAGGGGGTGCCGAGTCTCCTTTTTCTAGGGATGTAAGGTCCTAGGAGGGAGGGACTGGCCCAGAGTCCAGAGAAGAGGACGATAAAAAGAAAAAACACATGGGAATGGACATCTCTGTGTCATAGAATCGTAGAGTTGGAAGGGACCTCCTGTGCCATCTGGTCCAACCCCCTGTTCAAAGCAGGATTCTCTAAATCATCCCAGACAGATGTCTGTCCAGCCTCTGTTTGAAGACTTCTATTGAAGGAGAACTCACCACCTCTCGTGGCAGCCTGTTCCACTCTTTAATCACTCTGTCAAGAAGTTTTTTCTAATATCTAATCTGTGTCTCCTCCCATTCAGTTTCATCCCATTGCTTCTAGTCTTTCCTTGTGCAAATGAGAATAAAGATGATCCTTCTACAATATGACAGCCCTTGAGATATTTGTAGACAGCTATTAAGTCTCCTCTCAGTCTTCTCTTCTGCAAGCAAAACATTCCCAAATCCTGCAACCTTTCCTCATAAGACAGGGTTTGTGTCATTAAAGAGGAAGGTTTCCTCCTCTGAGGCAGAGGATAAGGGGAGTGGGAAGAAGAATGTCACCTAACTCAATCACCAATGATGGCGGTACCCACTCCGTTGATGCTGTCGTCCATTAATGTCGCCAGCATAAAGTCAAATACAGCAAGATTTGCGGCCTTTGATTTTCTCAGCCGGGTTGAAACTGAAATTTTCTTTTGGCAAGAGACCAGGCTGCCAAACATGGCAGACATGTTTAAGTGTAAGAGAAAGTGGAGACTCTGGCCCTCCTATTGGTCTCTTGCGGCCGAGCCGTATAGCGGAGTGGCGGTGCTTTAAAAGCTCTAGTGGAATGCCGACGGGTTATTGAGTTAGAAATGGGGAGGTGCCTGATCTTAGATGTCCTCATGAAGGGACAAGAGCTCCGGCTCATTAACATCTATGGTCCCCATTCTAAGTGGGACTGGATCAAGTCCTACCTTTTTACAAGTCGGCAGGTTGTCTTTGGAGGGGACTTCAATACTGTCACGAGGCCCTGAGATAGAGGAAGTTCCAGAGCCAAGCTGACTTATGATAGCGTTGCCCTTAATAGTATAGCTAGTGAGGCTCGCTTAGTGGATGTCCACATTCGGCACACCCCATGCCATGAGGGGTTCACCTATCATAGAGGTAACTGTAGGTCCAGAATAGATAGGTTTTATTTAAAGGAGGAAGCTGCCTCTTCAGCAGTGTCTGTTGTTGAGGCGGAGTTCTCCAACCACTGTTTAATTTTGTTTTCTCTGAATGTTACAGAGACCCTCCGGATGGAAAGAGGCTTTTGGAGGTTCAATTGGTCTCTCTTGGAAGAAGCGGAGATAAGACAGTCCTTTGAGGATTTTCTTCAGAGCCAGGTACCCTTACTGGATCTTTGTAGTAGTAAGTAAGAGTGGTGGGAGATGTTCAAGAAAAGGGTGGCGAGATTCTTCCACTATCTCTCGAGCCTCAGGAGTCTGAGCAGGTACCGCCTGTATCAGTGTCTGAGGATGAATCTCAAGCATCTTGTCTCAACTGGAGGTAGCCGCGAGGAGATCTCCAGAGTGAAATCTTTGCTCATGAGGTCTCAGTACGATAGACACGCATCTTTGGTTTTTGAGAGGGATTACGGGAAGTACCGCTCGCCCGACCCTTACAGAAACTGCAAGATGTCAGTGAATAGTAAAGTGGTTACAGGACTGGTCGACACTGCGGGGTCCCTGAGGCGATCCAGATCAGGGATCCTGGCGGTTGTCAGATCCTTCTACTTGCACCTCTGGGGGAAGAGGGATCTTAATTGGGATGAGATGTCAGCTTTCCTGGCTGAAACCGTTCCCAAACCAGGGGTGGACCCCTCTCTTGACATTTTGACAGAGATGATCAGGGCAGAGCAAGTTAAGCTGGAGATTGAAGGGCTTGCCCAAACAAAAAATCGCCCGGTCCAGATAGCTTAACATCTGAATTCTATAAGACCTTTAAGGACGCTTTGGTTCCCCTCTTGACTGTATTATCACCCATCCCTTGAAGATTGTGAGCCCTCGCGGGCAGGGTCCTCTCTCCTCCTGTACCAGTTATGACTTGTATTGTTTAAGATTATTTTACCTGTTTTTATGTATACTCCTCCTTACATGTAAAACGCCATGGAATAAATGGCGCTATAACAATAAATAATAATAATAATAATAATAAGTACCGCTCTCCCGACCCTTACAGAAACTTAAAGATGACAGTGAATAGTAAAGTAGTTACAGACTGGTTGACACTACGATCACACAGTGTACACAATACCTGCACCAGCAGAATAGTGAGTGCAGCTCTGGAGTATAATACAGGATTTAACTCAGGATCAATAATGGAATGTATCTACTCACTGACTCTACAAGCAGAATAATGATTGCAGCTCTTAAGAATATTGCAGGATTAGTAATGTATATAATAACTTTACATCAGTAAATGTTTATTTTTGTTACAAAGTAAAACTATAACATGAACGAGGCTGGGAAGCATGGGGTTGCTGTGTTCAGTTGCTCTCGTCTTATTACTAACTGGTCTTCCCTTTGATTCCAGCAGAACAGAGCGAATTAGACGGATTTGGGTACGATCAGCAGTGACATCACATCAGCTCGATAATGGGGGATAAGGATGAGAACTGTCAATTCTTGAGAAGATAATCCTCCTGCTCTGAGAACAGAAAAATCCCATTGATACAGCTACAGAAGATGTGTGGACGCCCCTCAAGTCCTCCTATGTGTATATGATATTGATACAGTAAAATTTATAGGAACCTCCAAAAAGTTGCTCAGCAATGATAGAAAGGTCTAATGACATGCAGAGCATCACAGCTATGATAGAAAGGTGTCAGGACACGCAGAGCATCACAGCTATGATAGAAAGGTTTCAGGACATGCAGAGCATCAAAGTTATGATAAAAAAGATTTCAGGACATGCAAAGCATCGCAGCTATGATAGAAAGGTGTCGGGACACGCAGAGCAGCACAGCTATGATAGAAAGATGTCAGGACACACAGAGCATGACAGCTATGATAGAAAGGTTTCAGAACACGTAGAACATCACAGCTATGATAAAAAAAAGATTTCAGGACACGGAGAGCATCGCAGCTGTGATAGAAAAGTGTCAGGAAATGCAGAGCATCACAGCTATGATAGAAAGGTTTCAAGACATGCAGAGCATCACAGCTATGATAAAGATTTCAGGACACGCAGAGCATCGCAGCTATGATAGAAAGGTGTCATGACATGCAGAGCATCACAGCTATGATAGAAAGGTTTCAGGACATGCAGAGCATCGCAGCCATGTTAGAAAGGGATCAGGACATGCAGAGCATTGCAGCTATGATAGAAAGGTGTCAGGACACACCGAGCATCGCAGCTATGATAGAAAGCGGTCAAGACTTGCAGAGCATCACAGCTATGATAGAAAAGGTTTAGGACGCGCAGAGTATCACAGCTATGATAGAAAGGGCTTGGGATATACGGAGCATCGCAGCTACGATAGAAAGGTTTTAGGACATGCAGAGCATCACAGTTATGATAGAAAGGTTTCAGGACATGCAGAGCATTGCAGCTATGTTTGAAAGGGGTCAGGACACACAGAGCATCGAGGCTATGATAGAAATGCGTCAGGACATGCAGAGCATGACAACAATGATAGAAAGGCTTCAGGACATGCAGAGCATCACAGCTTTGATAGAAAAGTGTCAGGATATGCAGAGCATCGCAGCTACAATAGAAAGGTTTCAGGGCATGCAGAGCATCGCAGCTATGATAGAAAGGTATCGGGACAAGCAGAGCATTACAGCTGTGATAGACAGGTGTCAGGACATGCAGAGCATCACAGTTATGATAGAAAGGGGTTAGGACACGCAGAGCATCGCAGCTATGATAGAAAGGTATCAGGACATACAGAACAGAGAAAGGGGTCAGGCCTTGAAGAGCATCGCAGCTACAATTGAAAGGTGCGAAGGCGTGTTCGTACTGTCGCAGTTTAGTCTACACAATTTTAACCCCTGGTAGGTCGCCTCCCCTTGTTTGCAGCGGGCTCCGGCGCGGAGCCTGCATCTTTTCTGGCACATGACAGCTGATGGTGGAATTGCGATATACCCACAGCTGTTAACATGTTAAATGCCACTATCAATCTTTGCATGTCACTAGTTCAACCCAGAATAACTTTTTTTTTGGTCATCACAACATTGCAATAACAGGCGATCAAAACTTCATATAAAAATAGTATCATTAAAAAATCAACTCTGCACAAAAAATAGGCCTTCACCTAGCCGCAGATCTCGAAAAATTGCTCCATTTTTTTTTCCTTACAAATTTTAGATTTTTTTCACCATTTAAATAAAAAAGAACCTAGGCATGTTTGGTGTCTATGAACTCGCAGTGACCTGGATAATCATAATGGCAGATCAGTTTTAGTATTTAGATAACATATTGAAAAAAAGCCCCAAAAACAATTGTGGAATTGCACATACTTTGCAATTTCACCGCATTTGAATTTTTTTTCCAGTTTTGCAGTACATGATAAATTACAATTAATTGTGTCATTCAAAAGTACAAAACGTCCCACAAAAACAAGTCCTCACATGGCCATATTGACGGAAAAATCAAAAAGATATGGCTCTGGGAAGAAAGGGAGCGAAAAACAAAAACGCAAAAATGTAAAATCTCAAGGTGGTGATGGAGTTGCGCAGTTGATATTAATGTTATGGCTGATCGGTGCACATACTGCACTGATGCTGCCTACATACGCCACTACCTCCCCCGCCACCTTGCAGTGTGTATTTCTGGGAGTTTTTGCTGCCAGTGAATCAGATATCTGGATACTTGTGGGTACGGGTGGGATCCGTGCTCACGTTCTTGTTATTATCAGGCTGCGCTCGTGGCTTTGACACAATTTAGCATTGAGGGTTGAGTTGTAAATGAAGCATCCAGTGAGCGGCTGCCAGCTCCATCCTGCAGAGGCAACCAAAACAGTTCTCACCTGGAGCAACAATCTTCTATTTCAGCTCTTTGTCCTCTGAGGCAAAGGGAGAAGCCTGAGGGGTAACCTGGGGGTTTTGCAAAGAGACAGTGACATGCATTGTGTGACACTGCATAGAGCAGATATATAGAGCACATGGGATGGGGGCGAGGAGGGCGCCACGTCATAAAGGGTATAACAAAGAGATGGAATTATCACCCAACATCTACAGAGGCAATTGTCATGTTAGTGCATAGGTTGCTCGGTCCGAATATAATCCAGAACACAAGTATATGCAGGACTGTGCAGAAGTCCTAGGCAGGTGTGAAAAAATACTGCAGCGAAAGAAGCGTCCAGAAATAGAAGAGTTAATAATTTATTTGTATCAATTAGCACAATGCAAAGTGAATGAAGGAAACAGAAATGTGAATCACATTAGTATCTGGTGACCATCCGTCACCTCACTCATCAGTATCTTGTGACTGCTCATCACTTCCATCATCAGTATCTGGTGACCGCCCATCACCTCCTTCATCATTTTCTAGTGACTACCCATCGTTTATATCATCAGTAACTGGTGACTGCCTATCGCCTCCATCATTATTATCTGGAGACCGCACATAGCCTCATCATCATTATTTGTTGACCGCCCATTGCCTCCATCATCAGTATCTGGTGACTGCCCGTCGCTTCCATCATCAGTATCTGATGACTGTTCATCACCTCCATCAGTATCTGATGACCGGCCATCACCTTCATCATCAGTATCTGATGACTGATCATCACCTCCATCATCAGTATCTGATGACCGCCCAATCGCCCATCACTTTCACATCAGTATCTGGTGACTGCTCATCACCTCCATCATCAGTATGTGATGACTGATCATCACCACCATCAACAGTATCTGATGACCACCCATCACCTTCATCATCAGTATCTGGTGACTGCCCGTGGATTCCTTCATCAGTATCTGGTGACCGCCCGTGGCCTCCATCATCAGTATCTGATGACCACCCATCACCTTCATCATCAGTATCTGGTGACTGCTCATCACCTCCATCATCAGTATCTGATGACTGATCATCACCACCATCAACAGTATCTGATGACCACCCATCACCTTCATCATCAGTATCTGGTGACCGCCCGTGGATTCCTTCATCAGTATCTGGTGACCGCCTCTGGCTTCCATCATCAGTATTTGGTGACAGCCCCTGGCCTCCATCATCAGTATCTGATGACCAACCATCACCTTCATCATAGTATCTGGTGACTGCTCATCACCTCCATCATCAGTATCTGATGACTGATCATTACCACCCATCACCTTCATCATCAGTATCTGGTGACCGCCCGTGGATTCCTTCATCAGTATCTGGTGACCGCCTCTGGCTTCCATCATCAGCATCTGGTGACCGCCCATGGATTCCTTCATCAGTATCTGGTGACCGCCCGTGGCCTCCATCATCAGTATCTGATGACCACCCATCACCTCCATCATCAGTATCTGGTGACCGCCCATCACTTTCATCATCAGTATCTGGTGACTGCTTATCACCTCCATCATCAGTATCTGATGACTGATCATCACCACCATCAACAGTATCTGATGACCACCCATCACCTTCATCATCAGTATCTGGTGACCGCCCGTGGATTCCATCATCAGTATCTGATGACTGCTCATCACCTCCATCAGTATCTGATGACCGGCCATCACCTTCATCATCAGTATCTGATGACTGATCATCACCTCCATCATCAGTATCTGATGACCGCCCATCACTTTCACATCAGTATCTGGTGACTGCTGATCACCTCCATCATCAGTATGTGATGACTGATCATCACCACCATCAACAGTATCTGATGACCACCCATCACCTTCATCATCAGTATCTGGTGACTGCCCGTGGATTCCTTCATCAGTATCTGGTGACCGCCCATGGCCTCCATTATCAGTATCTGATGACCACCCATCACCTTCATCATCAGTATCTGGTGACTGCTCATCACCTCCATCATCAGTATCTGATGACTGATCATCACCACCATCAACAGTATCTGATGACCACCCATCACCTTCATCATCAGTATCTGGTGACCGCCCGTGGATTCCTTCATCAGTATCTGGTGACCGCCTCTGGCTTCCATCATCAGTATTTGGTGACAGCCCCTGGCCTCCATCATCAGTATCTGATGACCAACCATCACCTTCATCATAGTATCTGGTGACTGCTCATCACCTCCATCATCAGTATCTGATGACTGATCATCACCACCATCAACAGTATCTGATTACCACCCATCACCTTCATCATCAGTATCTGGTGACCGCCCGTGGATTTCTTCATCAGTATCTGGTGACCGCCTCTGGCTTCCATCATCAGCATCTGGTGACCGCCCATGGATTCCTTCATCAGTATCTGGTGACCGCCCGTGGCCTCCATCATCAGTATCTGATGACCGCCCATCACCTCCATCATCAGTATCTGGTGACCGCCCATCACTTTCATCATCAGTATCTGGTGACTGCTTATCACCTACATCATCAGTATCTGATGACTGATCATCACCACCATCAACAGTATCTGATGACCACCCATCACCTTCATCATCAGTATCTGGTGACCGCCCTTGGATTCCTTCATCAGTATCTGGTGACTGCCCGTGGCCTCCATCATCAGTATCTGATGACCACCCATCACCTTCATCATTATATCTGGTGACCGCTCATCACCTCCATCATCAGTATCTGATGACTGCCCATCACTTTCATCATCAATATCTGGTGACTGCTCATCACCTCCATCATCAGTAACTGATGACTGATCATCACCACCATCAACAGTATCTGTTGACCACCCATCACCTTCATCATCAGTATCTGGTGACCTCCCGTGGATTCCTTCATCAGTATCTGGTGACCGCCTCTGACTTCCATCATCAGTATTTGGTGACAGCCCCTGGCCTCCATCATCAGTATCTGATGACCACCCATCACCTTCATAATCAGTATCTGGTGACCGCTCATCACCTCCATCATAGTATCTGGTGACTGCTCATCACCTCCATCATCAGTATCTGGTGACTGCTCATCACCTCCATCATCAGTATCTGATGACTGATCATCACCACCATCAACAGTATCTGATGACCACCCATCACCTTCATCATCAGTATCTGGTGACCGCCCGTGGATTCAATCATCTGTATCTGGTGACCATCCATCACCTCAATCATCAGTATCTTGTGACTGCTCATTACCTCCTTCATCATTATCTAGTGACCACCCATCACCTTTTTCATGATTATCTAGTGACTACCCAACGTTTATATCATGAGTATCTGGTGACTGCCCATCGCCTCCATCATTATTATCTAATGACCGCCCATTGCCTCCATCATCATTATTTGTTGATCGCCCATCATCAGTATCTGGTGATCACCGTTGCCTCCATCACTTCTTCTCATCACTTGTACACAATTTATGAAGGATCTTGGCAGTTGGTTGTTTTAAGCGTCTTGCAGACCTGAGCCCAATATCTTCTGTGCATTACTGTAGGCACCACTGATGTTGAAAAGTGAATTTAGAAAAATGCTTGGTGCCTATAGTGACACATGGTGGTGGTAGTGCCCTTATGTGTGGCTGCATGAGTTGCTGGTATCAGGGGATACATGTTGTTTTGCACCTTGCTTTCTGCCCCTCTTCGGCCGGGGTCACATTGCGTTGTGGCAGTCCGTTAGACTGACTGCGTTACGCCGTGGCATAACGCGGTGTAACGCAGTCCATTAACGCTGCCATTAACCCCCATTATCGGGCGCATTGCGACACATGCAGTAAAGCAGCATGCGTTTGAGATGTGCCGTCATTCAGTGACGGAGCCTCGGACGCGGGCTGCAGCATCTGAGGCTCCGTCACCACTAGCACAGATGAATCATCTGCGCTAGCGGGTATAGCATAACGCGATTGTGTTATGCTATACCATTAACGCAGCCCGTCAACGCTATGCGTTGAACGGGCTGGGTTAATGCAATATAAACCTGGCCTTCCCTGGCAGAGATGCCGACTAACTCACCTCCATGGCCTCCATCCCATACTTCAAGCTCTGGCTGCTGATTCATGGGGTGTGTGCAGAGTGTGCAGATCCCCAAGCATTAAGCTTAGGGTGTGCGCGGTCCAGTCCTCTTAAAGAAACAGTGCACGCTGTCCTAAAGTGCTCCTAGCCAATGGCTGGGAGACACTCATTATTTAAGGCAGGGGTCCTCAAACTTTTTAAACAGGGGGCCAGATCACGGTCCCTTGGACCATTGGTGGGCCGGAATATAGTTTAAAAAAAATATGAACAAATTCCTATGCACACTGCACATATCTTATTTAGAAATAATAAAACAAAATAGGAACAAATACAGTATTAAAATTAAGAAGTAAAGTTAAATCATCAAACTTACCGATTTTTTTGGGTTGTTCGAATATCCTACACTTCGAGTCAATTTTTTCTCTTTCTTGATATCATTGTTTCCTAGGGATTCAAAATTGCTATTAGTAAAATACCAACATATACACAGCGCTACAAAAGCAATATAGCAGCAATAAAATTGCCCACACAGAGATATAGAGACTGAACTGCTCATCAATGCAGCCTGATCAGTGCTCATCAATGCAGTCTGATCAGTGCCCATCAATGCAGCCTGATCTGTGCCCATATTGGTGGAACTCCACTTTTACCTCAGGCTCAGACTGGTGTGGTGCAAGAATCCCCAATAAGCAGCATTGGTCCCTAAAAGGCAGGTAAATGTCCCCAATAAGCCGCACAGGTCCCCAATAGGTAGCAAAGGTCCCCAATAGGCAGGTAAATGTCCCCAATAGGCAGCACCTGTCCCCAATATGCAGCACAGGTCCCCAATAGGCAGGTAAATGTCCCCAATAGGTAGCACAGGTCCCCAATAGGCAGCACAGGTCCCCAATAGGCAGGAAAATGTCCCCAATAGGTAGCACAGGTCCCCAATAGGCAGGTAAATGTCCCCAATAGGCAGCATAGGTCCCCAATAGGTAGGTAAATGTCCCCAATAGGCAGCATAGGTCCCCAATAGGCAGGAAAATGTCCCCAATAGGCAGTAAAATGTCCCCAATAGGTAGCACAGGTCCCCAATAAGGAGGTAAATGTCCCCAATAGGCAGCATAGGTCCCCAATAGGCAGGTAAATGTCCCCAATAGGTAGCACAAGGTCCCCAATAGGCAGCACAGGTCCCCAATAGGCAGCACAGGTCCCCAATAGGCAGGTAAATGTCACCAATAGGTAGCACAAGTCCCCAATAGGCAGCACAGGTTCCCAATAGGCTGCACAGGTTCCCAATAGGCAGGCACAGGTCCACAATAGGTAGCACAGGTCCCCAATAGGCAGCATTGGTCCCCAATAAGCAGCACAGGTCCCCAATAAGCAGCACAGGTCCCCAATAGGCAGGAAAATGTCCCCAACAGGTAGCACAGGTCCTCAAAAGTTAGCACAGGTCCCCATTAGGCAGGTAAATGTCCCCAGTAGGTAGCACAGGTCCCCAAAAGGTAGCATAGGTCCCCAATAGGCAGGTAAATGTCCCCAGTAGGTAGCACAGGTCCCAAATAGGCAGGAAAATGTCCCCAATACATAGCACAGGTCCCCAAAAGGTAGCACAGGTCCCCAATAGGTAGCACAGGTTCCCAAAAGGTAGCACAGGTCCCCAATAGGCAGGTAAATGTCCCCAGTAGGTAGCACAGGTCCCCAATAGGCAGCACAGGTCCCCAATAGGTAGCACAGGTTCCCAAAAGGTAGCACAGGTCCCCAATAGGCAGGAAAATGTCCCCAATAGGAAGCACAGGTCCCCAATAGGTAGGTAAATGTCCCCAATAGGCAGGTAAATGTCCCCAATAGGTAGCACAGGTCCCCAAAAGGCAGCACAGGTCCCCAATAGGCAGGTAAATGTCCCCAATAGGTAGCACAGGTCCCCAATAGGCAGCACAGGTCCCCAATAGGTAGCACAGGTTCCCAATAGACAGGTACAGGTCCCCAATAGGCAGCACAGGTCCCCAATAGGCAGCATTGGTCCCCAATAAGAAGCACAGGTCCCCAATAAGCAGCACAGGTCCCCAATAGTCAGCACAGGTCCCCAATAGGCAGGAAAATGTCCCCAACAGGCAGCACAGGTCCCCAATAGGCAGCACAGGTCCCCAATAGGCAGGTAAATGTCACCAATAGGTAGCACAAGTCCCCAATAGGCAGCACAGGTTCCCAATAGGCTGCACAGGTTCCCAATAGGCAGGCACAGGTCCACAATAGGTAGCACAGGTCCCCAATAGGCAGCATTGGTCCCCAATAAGCAGCACAGGTCCCCAATAAGCAGCACAGGTCCCCAATAGGCAGGAAAATGTCCCCAACAGGTAGCACAGGTCCTCAAAAGTTAGCACAGGTCCCCATTAGGCAGGTAAATGTCCCCAGTAGGTAGCACAGGTCCCCAAAAGGTAGCACAGGTCCCCAATAGGCAGGTAAATGTCCCCAGTAGGTAGCACAGGTCCCAAATAGGCAGGAAAATGTCCCCAATACATAGCACAGGTCCCCAAAAGGTAGCACAGGTCCCCAATAGGTAGCACAGGTTCCCAAAAGGTAGCACAGGTCCCCAATAGGCAGGTAAATGTCCCCAGTAGGTAGCACAGGTCCCCAATAGGCAGCACAGGTCCCCAATAGGTAGCACAGGTTCCCAAAAGGTAGCACAGGTCCTCAATAGGCAGGAAAATGTCCCCAATAGGTAGCACAGGTCCCCAATAGGTAGGTAAATGTCCCCAATAGGCAGGTAAATGTCCCCAATAGGTAGCACAGGTCCCCAAAAGGCAGCACAGGTCCCCAATAGGCAGGTAAATGTCCCCAATAGGTAGCACAGGTCCCCAATAGGCAGCACAGGTCCCCAATAGGTAGCACAGGTTCCCAATAGACAGGTACAGGTCCCCAATAGGCAGCACAGGTCCCCAATAGGCAGCATTGGTCCCCAATAAGAAGCACAGGTCCCCAATAAGCAGCACAGGTCCCCAATAGTCAGCACAGGTCCCCAATAGGCAGGAAAATGTCCCCAACAGGCAGCACAGGTCCCCAAAAGGTAGCACAGGTCCCCAATAGGTAGGTAAATGTCCCCAGAAGGTAGCACAGGTCCCCAATAGGCAGGTAAATGTCCCCAGTAGGTAGCACAGGTCCCAAATAGGCAGGTAAATGCCCTCATTTTGCAGCACAGGTCCCCATTAGGCAGCATAGGTCCCCAATAGGACCCGGCATTAAAAAGAAAAAAAAAACAGTACTCACTTATGTCCCCTGCTGCTCTGAAGAGGCGCCCGCTCATCTCCGTCTTCTTCCGGCACAGGCGGCGTGACGTCATCAGGCCGTGCAGGCGACGTGATGACAATCACGTCGTCTGTGTGCACTGTGCTGCATATGGAGGGCTGCGCAAGGCCTTTCCTCGGTGCCTCGTCCCGCCCACGATTACAGGGCCCGCTGGCCCTGTAATCAGTGCAGTTCAATGTCGGCCTGGCCAGGGGCCGGATAAAAGTCCTTCGCAGGCCGCATGTGGCCCGCGGGCCGCAGTTTGAGGACCCCTAATTTAAGGCACCTCCACCTGAAGGGAGATGCCTGTGCAACATTGTAATTTTGTTCCTAAATACTTTTGTTAGTTCTCAGGTCCCAGTGCTCGTATTCCTGTATACCTGCCTGTCTATCAGCCATGCCACCCTTCTCTACATCAGCTGATCCCGCATGCACCTGCCAGTGCTCATCTCTACATCAGCTGGTCCAGTGTGCATGTGCCAGTGTCCCGCTGTACATCAGCCAGTTTTGAACGCCCCTACCTGTTCTCATCTTTACATCAGCTGGTCCAGTCCACACCTGCCAGTGCTTTTCTGTTAACCAGCTGGTTCCACACGCACATTCCAGTGCACATCTGTACATCAGCCAGTCCAGTCCGAACCTAACAGTGCTCTTCTGTACTTCTGCTGATCCAGTCAGAATCTGTAGTTCCAGTGTTCCTACAGTGCCTGTCTGCTTCTACCATTCCTTTATCTGGGCCATCCCTGCTACCCAACCCTAGGAGTTTAGCTGGTGTAGCATCTGGTTTCACCTCCTTTGTCTCTCTGATAGCATATGCTGCTGTGTATCTGATGTCAGATTTGGTGAGGCACCTAGTTACAACCTAAGACACAGCATTGTATCTTAATTAATCAAACATCTAATTTTAGTAAGCCAGGAAGAATAGACTGTTATCTATATGTTGACTTTTGAATTTATGTATTTCTTTCTGATTGGTCAAGAAAATAGTCTTTTAGATGTCCTTTGTGATGTTTCTACATTCTAGTAGGTGTTTTATCTCACATTAGAGCTGGTTTCACACCTATACTGCTCCGTACTACTGTGCCTTCTATGCTGCTGCTTCTGATCATGCACAGCGTAGAGGCAGAACAGCTGCTGAAAAATGCAGGATAAACGTCAAATAATGATCAGAACTAATGTTACTCCCTTATGTACACACAGGACTGTATGTTATGGACATACACTGGAAATAACAGGTGTGATTTCCATTCACTTGTAATGCACTACAATCCTCTTACTTATGACATTCTGCGAACTACAGGATATACCTGCAGTATCAGTTGAGCCAACCCCTCAGCTCTGCATCCAGCGGGGAGATGTTAACAGACATAGGACATGATAAATATTTGCAAATACCAGTGTAACAATCATTCTGCTAGTTATTCGGCAGCAATCATTCTCTGTTACTTCCATTAAGGTTCCATGAAATTTGGAGTGGGATTCAATCCAGCGCATTGTATTCAGCGGGGCCCATCAGATAATAATAATAATTACAGCGAGATGATATCTCCAGTCAGAGGGAAGACACAGAGCACAAGGCAATACCAGACTAATTGCTTTTTTAAAAAATAATTAGCAGTGGAATGTAGTGTAGGAAGATAAAAGTTTATTAAAACTGGGGGTCAATGATAAATCAAAATCAAGATAAAAAGGACACTAATCATAGGGTTATAGCACAAAAACAAGTGGAAAAGTTCTGCAACTATTCTTCAAAGGGTTAAAAGAGAGGGGTGTTACGTGTGCCCAATAAAGAGACGGGACCAGGGGTCTAACAGCTAAGGGGGCCATCTAGACTCAAGGATATGGTGCAGGCAGGGATGACAGGATGAGAGGATAAGTTATTTGTTGTATCATTTCCTTATTGTGATGTAAGTACATTATTTCTTTAGTGTTTAATTTCTCACCATTGTGACATCAGTTTATGTTTTATATTCCTGCTTGTGCTGTGAAGTTACAGATTATTTGGTGTGTGATATAGTCAAGAAGTCATTGTGTGCGTTATTCCTGTATTGTGACATGACTGCGTGCATTATCCATCCCTGTTCTGTGACATCACTGTGTGTATTATCCCTGTGACATCACTGTGTGTATGATCCCTGTAACATCACTGTGTGCATCCCTGTACTGTGACATCACTGTGTGTATTATCCCTGTACTATGACATCACTGTGTGTATTATCCCTGTGACATCACTGTGTGTATTATCCCTGTACTGTGACATCACTGTGTGTATTATCCCTGTACTATGACATCACTGTGTGTATTATCCCTGTGACATCACTGTGTATATTATCCCTGTACTGTGACATCACTGTGTGCATTACCCCTTGTGAGGCAGTGACCGGTGTTATATGCTAGGGTCGCAACGTGTCCCCCAGGATGCGCACAGAGGCGTATTGAGGCCATGGGAGAGCAAAGCAGTCACAGTCATAGCTTTGGTTGCAATGCAAATTTAAAGTAAGTGTTGGACCAATGCGTTTCTGGAGACTAAGCTCTCTTAATCATGATTAAGGGAGCTTGGTCTCCAGAAGCACGTTAATCCGACAACATGTCACTTACTATGTTGATGTTTTATCCTCTTTATGGAATGTTTTAGTGAATAAAAAAATTTGTTTTTTCACTACGCTGTTGAGCTGGACATTTTCTTCATTTGGATCCTTGTAAAAACTCCTGAAACAGAGGGTTGGGTGTGTCAGTTTTTGGTCTTGCAAGCTTGCAAAGCAGAAAGCTCTGCAGAGCTCCACCTCTGTGAGGCAATACAGGCAAGGGGAGCCAAAAGGCCTAGAACCCCTCAGCGTACATGGCGGTGCAGTCACCCACTGCAACATCTCTGATGTAGGCTGTCTTGTTAAAACACGTTTGGTTTTGAACTTTGCACTACACCCTGTGCTGTGACATCACTGTGTGCATTATCACTGTGCATATTATCCCTGTGCTGTGACATCACTACATGCATTATCCCTGTACTGTGACATCACTGTGTGTATTATCAGTGTGCTGTGACATCACTGCGTACATTATCCCTGTGCTGTGACATTGCATTGTATTATTCCCATTTTACATCTCATCTGCCATTGATTAAGAGCTCAGAGATCGTGCTGTCTTGTAACTTTTGTTACTCTCAGGACTCATCCATCCGTGTGGCCGGAATAATGCAGCCGCTGGGAACGTTGTTTGCTGACATTTCACTGTTCTTTAGCATCAGTGGTGGATCAGCTCCTCGGTTGCAGGATGTAGTCAGACATCTCACATTATATGGACATCCTATTGAATAAATTGGTGATGGAGCAGCACATAATACATCATACTGACTATCTCCAGGTCTTTTCTTACCTTTCTTTAATGGATCCATATTTTCTTTTTTCGTCACTGTAGATTTCCAGGCTGAATTCATGTGTTTTCCCGAGTATAGTCGTGAATTCATAACTCAAAGGACATGAGGCGGCAGATACTTCTAGAAGATGTAGATTGTGCCATACTTAAAACTGTTATTGGTATATACTGGTTACTGATACTGGTATATACTGGTTACTGATACTGGTATATACTGGTTACTGTTACTAGTATATACTAGTTACTGGAATCGCCCAGAAGACTAGTTCTGTTGCTAATATCTATCTATCTATCTATCTATCTATCTATCTATCTATCTATTATCCATCTATTATGTATCTATCTATTATCTATCTATTACAGTGGGGAAAAAAAGGATTTAGTCAGCCACCAATTGTGCAAGTTCTCCCACTTAAAAAGATGAGAGAGGCCTGTAATTGACATCATAGGTAGACCACAGCTACGAGTCAAAATGAGAAAACAAAGCCAGAAAATCACCTTGTCTGATTTGGCAAGATTTATTTTGCAAATTATGGAGGAAAATAAGATTTTGGTCATTAGCAAAAGTTCATCTCAATATTTTGTGATATATCCTTTGTTGGCAATGACAGCGGTCAAACGTTTTCTGTAAGTCTTCACAGGGTTGGCACACATTGTTGGTGGTATATTGGCCCTTTCCTCCATGCAGATCTCCTCTAGAGCAGTGTTGTTTGGGGCTCGTCGCTGGGCAACACAGACTTTCAAATCCCTCCAAAGGTTTTCTATGGGGTTGAGACCTGGAGACTAGCTAGGCCACTCCAGGACCTTCATATGCTTCTTATGAAGCCACTCCTTTGTTGCCCTGGTGGTGTGCCTGTGATCATTATCATGCTGAAAGACCCATCCACGTTTCATCTTCAATGCCCCATTCATTCTTTCATGTACAGGGATCAGTTGTCCTGGTCCCTTTGTAGAGAAACAGCCTCAAAGCATGATGTTGCCACCCCCATGCTTCACAGTAGGTATGGTGCTCTTTGGATGCAACTCAGCATTCTATCTCCTCCAACACGATGCATTTTGTTTCTACCAAACAGTTCTACTTTGGTTTCATCAGACCATATGACATTCTCCCAGTATTCTTCTGGATAATTCAAATTCTCTCTCAAAAACTACAGACGGGACCAGACATGTACTGGCTTAAGCAGGGGGGCACGTCTGGCACTGCAGGATCTGAGTCCCTGGCGGCATAGTGTGTTACTGATGGTAGCCTTTGTTATGGTGGTCCCAGCTCTATGCAGGTCATTCACTAGGTCCGCCAGTGTAGTTCTGGGATTTTTGCTCACCTTTCTTGTGATCATTTTGACCCCATGGGGTGAGATCTTGCGTGGAGCCCCAGATCGAAGTAGATTATCAGTGGTATTGTATGTCTTCCATTTTCTTACTATTGCTTCCACAGTTAATTTCATCACACCAAGCTGCTTGCCTATTGCAGATTCAGTCTTCCCAGCCTGGTACAGGGCTACAATTTTATTTCTGGTGTCCTTCGACAGCTCTTTGGTCGTCACCATAGTGGAGTTTGGAGTGTGACTTTTTGAGGTTGTGGACAGGTGTCTTTATACTGATAAGTTCAAACAGGTGCCATTACTTCAGGTAATGTGTGGAGGACAGAGGAGCCTCTTAAAGGAGAAGTTACAGGTTTGGGAGAGACAGAAATCTTGCATGTTTTTAGGTGACCAAATACTTATTTTCCACTATAATTTGCAGAATAAATCTTGCCAAATCAGACAAGGTGATTTTCTGGATTTGTTTTCTCATTTTGACTCTCATAGTTGTGGTCTTACCTATGATGTCAATTACATGCCTCTATCATCTTTTTAAGTGGGAGACCTTGTACAATTGGTGGCTGACTATATACTTGTTTTCCCCACTGTATCTATCAATCTATCTATTTATTTATCTATCATCTATCTATCTATCTATCTATCTATCTATCTATCTACAGTTGTGCTCAAAAGTTTACATACCCTGGCAGATTTTTAGCTTTCTTGGCTTTTTTCAGCGAATTTGAATGATAACACCAAAACATTTTCTCCACTCATGGTTAGTGGGTGGGTGAAGCCATTTATTGTCTGTGTTTTTAAATCATAAACTACTCTTTTTAAATCATAATGACAACCCAAAACATCAAAATGACCCTGATCAAAAGTTTACATACCCCTTTTCTTAATATCGTGTATTTCCCCTTCCAACATCAATGACAGCTGGAAGTCTTTTGTGGTAGTTGTGGATGAGGTTCTTTATTTCCTCAGATGGTAAAGCTGCCCACTCTTCTTTGCAAAAAACCTCCAGCTCCTGTAAATTCCTGGGCTGTCTAGCATGAACTACGCGCTTGAGATCTCCCCAGAGTGGTTCAAGGATATTGAGGTCAGGAGACTGAGATTGCCACTCCAGAACCTTCACTTTGTTCTGCTAAAGCCAATGACAGGTTGACTTGGCCTAGTGTTTTGGATCGTTGTCATGTTGGAACGTCTAAGTACGTCCCATGCGCAGCTTCCGGGCTGATGATTGCAAATTTGCCTCCACTATAACGTACTGCATTCATCTTTCCTTCAATGTACTGCATTCATCTGTCCTTCAACTTTGACCAAGTTTCTTGTGTCTTTATAGCTCACACATCCCCAAAACATTAGCGATCCACCTCTGTGCTTTACTGTAGGAATGGTGTTCCTTTCATCATAGGCCTTGTTGACCTCTCTCCAAATGTAACGTTTATGGTTGTGCCCAAAAAGTTCAATTTTGGTCTCATTACTCCAAATTACCTTTTTCCAGAAATTTTGAAGCTTGTCTTTGTGCGGTTTTGCATATTGTAGGTGAGACACCTTGTGGCATTTGCGCAGTAATGGCTTTCTTCTGGCGACTCGATCATGCAGCCCGTTTTTCTTCAAGTGTCTCCTTACTGTGCATCTTGAAACAGCCACATTGCTAGTTTTAAGAGAGTCCAGTATTTCAGCTGATGTTATTCGTGTGTTTTTATTTGCATCCCGAACAATTTTCCTGGCAGTTGACCTGTCTGTGGTTTGGTTTTTACAGAGCCCCTGATTTTCCATTTGTTAATCACAGTTTGAATGCTGCTGACTGGCATTATCAATTCTTTGGAAATCTTTTTGTATCCCTTTCCTGTTTTATACAGTTCAACTATATTTTCCTGTAGATCCGTTGACAATTCTTTTGCTTTCCCCATGACTCACAATCCAGAAATGTCAGTGGCTGGATGAAAGATGCAGGAGTCTGTCTGGATCCCAGAAAGTCACTCAGCTTTTATGCACAAACACTGATTACAAGCAAACATGTTACCTTTAGTAGCCATTCAATCCCATTTGTGTCAACTTCTATGCATGTTATCAGGCCAAAATCACCAGGGTATGTCAACTTTTGATCAGGGTCATTTGGATGTTTTGGGTTGTCATTATGATTTAAAAAGAGAAAACACAGTAGTTTGAAAATAAGTGGCTTCACCCAACCACTAACCATAAGTTGAGAAAAAGTTTTGGTGTTATCATTCATATTCTCTGAACAAAGGCCAAGAAAGCGAAAATTCTGCTGGGGTATGTAAACTTTGAGCACAGCTGTATCTATCTACCTATGATCTATCTATATTCCAGAGATTGGAGGTAGTACACCATTCAAGTATAAAAGCTTCTTATTTAATGGCACAACATTGTGACATCTCGGTTCCTTAGTGAGAACCTTTCTCAAGCCTGGACTTATATTGAAGGTATGGTAAATACCTGGGGGGTCCTGCACCCAAATAACTTTTATCTGTGCTGTTCTTATTTTTTCTTTTTTGATATCTATCTATCTATCTATCTATCTATCTATCTATCTATCTATCATATATCTATCATCTATTATCTATCTATATATTATCTATCCATCATCTGTCATCTATCTATCTATCTATCTATCTATCTATCTATCTATCTAGCTATCTATTATCTATTACCTATCTATCTATCTATCTATCTGTTATCTATCTATTATCGATCTATCATCTATCTATTATTTATTATTTTTCTATCTATTATCTATCAATCTATCTATTATCTATTGTAGGGTTTTCACTCACTTGGGTGCGACAGGAGGAAAACAGGAGTCTCATTTCTTTAAAAGTTCATGTGGGTTTTTTCCTTCATAAACCTCAGAAGCACTAGCAGAAAATAAACAGCGTTTAGATCAGGCAAACAAAACACAAAATGTCCATAGCATTGCTTTGCTCCATCCGACCTGTGGGCACACAGACTGGGGTAGTGTGCAGTATTTATGCTCGGTCTGGAGCCAAACACACAGGAGGCCTTCTGCCTCCCAATATGACCATGTGATAAACAGCCTACAATAAATAGGCTGTAACCACACCCAGAGTTGAGGTATGTGGGTAGCCAGACGAGCCCATCTCTATAGCTACCCACAACCCCGTCTAGGTGCAACAAGCAAACCTCTTAGTGCTTGTATGCACTGGAGAAACAAGCCATCTCTGTGACACATACCTCCCATCGACTATGCGACCATTAGCCACACTACACTATCTATCTATTATCTATATACAGTCATATGTTAAAGTTTGGGCACCCCTATTAATGTTAACCTTTTTTCTTTATAACAATTTTGGTTTTTGCAACAGCTATTTCAGTTTCATATATCTAATAACTGATGGACTCAGTTATATTTCTGGATTCAAATGAGGTTTATTGTAAGATTCACACAGCAGGACATGGAACCAGGACCCTGAACTCCACCGAAGCAGCAGAGAGACACCGCTGGCACCAGAGAGCTTCAAACTCCTAGGCTGGTCTTCAGAGTCAAACGCTATTACCAACAGTCAGCTGATGCGTCATGTGACTATTTAAAGGATGGTGGGAGTGGTCACCACCCACATCAGCTGACCAGCAGCAAAGCAGCTGCCAGGAAGGAAACTGACATTAACCCTTGCTGGTCCAAAAGTAAAAACGTTTAAATTAAAGCAGAATCAGAGGTGTGACTCCAAAAACTATTTGTGACATTACACCTCCCAGATACAGCATGGCACCGCTCTATAGGTTATGTATGGCTTTGCAGCTCATCCTAATCCACTTCAATGGAGAGGAGATGCAATACCAAATACAAAGTGGCCATTTTTTGTGAAGTTTTAGTCACTGACTATTGTCTTGGATACATTGGTGAATACTGAAGGACGTTTCTCAGTACAAAAGAGACCAAATAGCTGGGGATCTGGCGTCCACCTCGCGCGGGAGAAGTAAGTGGGTATCGACTTGCGTCTCGTGGCTTTTCTTCCTATTTAGCATTTCTGAGGTTAATGATGTAAGTACAGTCAATCATTCTCATTTTACCTGAACCCTGGGACTATGAGGACTGGCAGAGTTCATTTAAAATCTGCTGGCTAAGACCATCTCGACTCATGACTCAAAGCTTCGCCCTATCCTGGATCTCCTCATACCTTTCCAACCGCACATCCAGCGTCTCCCACTCCCACACTACCTCCTCATCCCACCCTCTCTCTGTTGGAGTCCCCCAAGGCTCTGTTCTAGGACCCCTACTCTTCTCAATCTACACACTTGGCCTGGGGCAACTCATAAACTCCCATGGATTCCAGCACCACCTTTATGCCGATGATACTCAGATCTACCTCTCTGGCCCAGACATCACCTCTCTGCTTTCCAGAATCCCAGAGTGTCTATCAGCCATATCCTCCTTCTTCCCCTCTTGCTTCCTCAAACTCAATGTGGACAAATCTGAACTGATCATCTTTCCCCCATCTCACAGATATTCCTTACCCAACAATTCTATAAAAATTGACAACATTACACTTTGTCCCGTACTGGAGGTCCGCTGCCTCGGAGTAGCCCTTGACTCTGCCCTGTCCTTCAAACCGCACATCCAAGCTCTCTCCACCTCCTGTCGCCTCAAGCTCAAAAATATTTCCAGAATTCGTCCCTTCCTCAACCCTCAATCTACTAAAATGCTTGTGCATGCCCTCATCATCTCCCGCCTCGACTATTGCAACATCCTTTTCTGTGGCCTCCCTGCTAACACCCTTGCACCTCTCCAGTCCATCCTCAACTCTGCCGCCCAACTAATTCATCTCTCTCCTCGCTACTCCTCCGCTTCTCCCCTCTGCAAATCTCTTCACTGGCTCCCATTCCCTCAGCGTATCCAATTCAAATTACTAATACTGACCTACAAGGCCATCTACAACCTGTCTCCTCCATACATCTCTGAACTAATCTCCCAATACCTTCCCTCACGTAATCTCCGGTCCTCCCAAGACCTCCTTCTGTCCTCCACACTTATTCGCTCCTCACCCAACCGCCTTCAAGACTTCTCCCGAATAGCCCCCATTCTCTGGAATTCCCTGCCCCAACACGTCCGGCTATCAACCACACTTGGATCCTTCAGACGGAACCTGAAAACCCACCTCTTCAGGAAAGCCTACAGCCTGCAATGATCCCTGCTGCCTCCTCACCACTACTGGAGCTACCGCCTCACCATCACTGGAGCTGCTGCAACCCCCCAACCTACTGTCTCCTTCCCCACGATCCTTTAGCATGTAAGCCTGAAAGGGCAGGATCCTCTCTCCCCTCTATATCAGTCTGTGATTGTTAGTTTGTTTACTGTAAGTGATAGCTGTAATTTGTATGTAACCCCTTCTCATGTACAGCACCACGGAACCAATGGTGCTTTATAAATAAATAATAATAATAAAATAGCGGGATGAGGGGAAAACAGCATTCAATATGCCAGAGGGATACTATGAAATCCTGGTGATGCCTTTTGGGTTGACAAAGCGTCCACCATCTTTCAGCACTTTATAAATGACATCTTCTTAGTCACCTGGTAGGCAGATTTGTGGTTATCTATTTGGATGACATGCTAATTTATTCACCTGACCTCAAGTCACATCAGGTAGATGTCAGGCAGGTCTTACGTATTCTCTGAAACAATAAATTATATGTCAAACCTGAGAAGTGTATGTTCTCAGTTGAGGAGATCCCTTTCATAGGATATGTGTTGTCATTCACCGATTTTCGCATGGATCCGGTGAAAATCCGGTCGGTATTGGATTGGGATCATCCTGAGGATTTGAAGGTGTTACAAAGGTTTTTAGGTTTCGCCAACTATTACCGTAAGTTCATCAAAAACTTTTCAGTGGTAGCCAAACCTTTGACGGATATGGCTAGGAAGTGAACGGACTTTTCCAAGTGGTCTAGTCCAGTCAAGGAGGCATTCGATACTTTGAAGAGGTGTTTTTCATATGTGCCGATCCTTATACAGCCTGATATCTCTCAGCCTTTTATCGTCGAGGTTGACGCGTCTGAGGTTGGAGTGTGGTCTGTATTGTCGCAGGATGCGTCTCCTGGTAAATGGCAACCATCTGCATATTTTTTTAAAAAACTGTTGTCTGCAGAGAAAAAGTATGACATTGCCAAGAGTTCCCTGTTACCAATCAAGTGGGCCTTTGAAGAGTGGCGTCATTTTTTGGAGGGAACGGTTCATCCGGTTTTGGTGATCACGGATCATAAGAATCTTGTATATTTTGAACAGCCGAAATGTCAAACGCCTCGATAGGCAAGATGGGCATTGTTCTTTACCAGGTTTAACTTTTTTGTTACATATACTGTAGGTAGGGGAACAAAAATATGAAGGCAGATACCTTATCTCATTTTTCTGGGGGAGGAGATACGTGTGAACCGGTACCTATTCTGCAAAAAGGAGTGGTTATGGCGTCTATATGCTCCAATCTTGAAAGAAAGGTTGTTGACACTCATAGGGACGCCCCTGCTGCCTGAACGCTAGGTAAACAGTTTGTTCCTGTGTATCTGCATCTAGGAGTCCTTAGTAAACATCATGATTTGGTCTTTGCTGGACGTCCTGTTAATACAGCCACCACCAATCTTTTTACTCTTTGTTTGTCATGCTCGCCATGTCTGTTATGTCCGCCATGTCTGTTTTGCCTCATGACCCCTGGAGCGGTGTGCACATGCATCTCATGTCTGCTATCCTGCATGTTCCCTAGAGCAGTGTGCACACTCACCTCATGACTGTTGGGCTGCAAGATGCCTGCGTTTCTGCTCTGCCTTCTGTGATCATCTCTGTGTTCCAAGAACCCCTGATCATGTGTCCTTCCTAGGTTCCAGCACTGTCTGGTTCTGCAATCATCTCTGCATGTCTGGAATCCCTGGTCATATGACTGCTCTCTGTGATCCTGGAGGATCTGAACTGGAAGTTCTCCCCTGGTCCTGACCCGGAAGTGCAGGTGCTAATGCCCTATATCAAACCGCCCCTCCCTATGCTCAGGGCCTGAGTATTGTGTTGCTTCCCTACATGGCTGCTTGGTCTGCTGGGTCGCTCCCTCTATTTTGTGCCCCTGCACTCTGCCCTGTAGTGCGTCTCTGCACACGCTCCGTGCTTGTACTCCGTCTCTTGTCCCGTGCCTTGTCTAGTGTTTGTCCTTCATGCCATGTTTTGTCTCTGCTCTGCTTTGCCTTGTAGTCCTTCCTTGCTCTGATTCCGCTCTCTGCTCCAGCCTAGCTTCCGTTCCTTGTTCCGTACCTTGCCTTGCTCTGCCTTGTTCCTCCCTATGGTCTCTGTCTTTGCTTGCTCTGTCTCGCTCTCTCATATGGTGCTCTGTAGTGCTCCCTGGCACACGCACTATTCCTCCTCTCTTACCTTTTGTGCTCTTTTCCATGTCTAGTCCCAAGGCTCTGCCTTGGCCCGGCTCTGGGATCTGGCCTACGCTCCGCTGCTAGCTCTGTTCTTGCTCTGTCCTGACTCCGTGTTTCTGCCTATGCTTCCATTCCTGGTTCTGTACTCTGCCTAAGCTCTGCCTGGTTTCTTGTCTTGCCTTGCTTTGTTGCTTTGTGTGCCCTTTGCATTAGCCTGGCCTTCCTAGCCTCCTGCTTGTGCCTCAGCTGTGCCCGCCCTAGCCGTGCCCGCCTGCTTGTGCCTCAGCCGTCCTCGGCGGTCAGTGATACCTGTGTCACCTGCCATGCCTCAGCCGGGTTCACTGGAGTCTTGCCCGTCTGTCAGTGCCGCAGCCCGATCAGCTAGCCAGTGCTCCAGACGTGCTCTCTGTGCTTCCTTGCACCTTACGCTGTTGCTGCACTGTGCTCTCCGTGCTCTCTAAAGCATGCGCAGGTCCTTGTCTGCTTCTTGGCATTCCTCCCCGTACTTCTGTAAAGTACGAGCAGGCCTTGCCATGTATCCTGTCGTGCCCTCTTGCACGTACAAGTCCTAACCCTGTTTCTTGTACCTGTCCCTGGCGTGTCCCTCTACAGGCGCAGGCCTCCATCCTTGTACCTGTCCCTGGCGTGCCCTCTGCACACGCAGACCTCCGTCCTTGTACCTGTCCCTGGCGTACCCTCTGCACGCGCAGGCCTCCGTCCTTGTACCCGTCCCTGGCATGCCCCTCGGCATGCGCAGGCCTCCGTCCTGTGAACCTGATCCTGACGTGTCTCCTTGCACGCACTCTGCATCGTCTCCTGGTTTGTCTGCTGGATTCCCGAAGCCTGCCGACCGCTGCCAGAGGTCCTGAATCAGATGACTACATCCTGATGCCTGGATCCTGTCGGTCCTTTCCAGTCGTTCGGAGTCCGATGCCACACACCTGTCTTGGACCCTGGCGTCTCTACTCGCACGCACCCTGCCATGGACTCTGGTGTGTCTCCCAGCACGCACCTCGTCTTGGACTCTGGCGTGTCCTAGCACGCATCCTTTCTAGGAACTCTTGTGTGATCCCTAACACGTACCCTACCCTAGACCCCGGTATGTTTTGTGCACGTGTTATGATTGGAACATTTGGCGTGCCCTTGCACGCATCTTGCCGTGTACAGGGGGTGGGTTCTCACTAGGTACGCTCGCCCTAGGTGGGTGGGTGCCAGGGCCCAGAGGGTCCACTCTCAAAAAAGGAAAAACGACTCAGCGTAAGCTGACGCTCGTCACTGTGTTTTTGGTGTTCGGAGGTACCTCAGGCTGTCCGGGAGTATGTAGCCACCTGCAGTGTCTGTGCGCGTTCTAAGACCTCTCATACTTGTTCGTTCGTACTGCCTTTGGAGATTCCCAGTAGACCTTGGACTCACTTGTCGGTCAATTTTATCACGAATCTACCCTCGTCAGAAGGGAATACTGTAATTTTGGTGGTCATGGATAGATTCAGTAAGATGTCTCATTTTATTGCATTACTAGCTTTACCAAATGCCAAGTCCTTGGCACAATTTTTGTCAGGGAAATTGTAAAATTACGGGATCCCGACCAATATTGTTTCTGTCCGGGGGGGGGGGGGGTACAGTTTGTTTACAGGTTTTGGAGGGCATTTTGCACCCGTCTGGGGATCCATCTGTCATTTTCTTCTGCATTTCACCCGCAGTCTAATGGACAGACTGAATGGTTTAACCAGAATCTTTACACTTATCTTAGGTGTTTTGTGTCTGTTAATCTGGAGGATTGGGTTACCTACTTACTGTTAGCCTAAATTCACTGTAAATAATCATTGTCAGGAATCTACTGGTAAGTCCCCGTTTTTCGGGCGTATGGGTTTTATCCTCAGTTCAGCTCATTTAATAAAAATCGTCCTTCTGGATTACCGGAAGAGGAACAGTTTTCATCATCTATTACGTGTGGCTGATCCGAGACATTTGGTGGGTCCCGACCTGTGTGTTGGTGATTTGGTGTGGTTGTCCTCTAGGAACATTAATTTTAAGGTTCCATATTGGAAACTGGGACCCAGGTTTATTGGTCCTTATAAGATCATAGCCTTTTTCAATCCCGTAGCATTTCGCCATGCTTTGCCACCCACTTTTAGGATCCAGATTGTATTTAATCAATCTCTCCTTAAAAAATACATCTTCGGTACCATTACCACTACCGCTATCTCCTTTCCTGGATAGAAACTTGGAGTTTCAGATAGTGAAAATCATGGATTCTCGTTTAGTTTGTCGGTCGCTTCAGTATCTGGTACATTGGAGGGGATACGGTCCTGAGGAGAGGATGTGGGTACCAGCATCTCACGTCCATGTGGCCAGACTGATCCGGTCTTTTCACGTGGCACACCCCAATAAACCTGGTCCTGAGGTTCCGGTTGTCCCTCATGGAAGGGGGGGTACTGTCATGGGGTTACTGTAACAGAGAGGAGCCATAAGACCCAGTATCTGATTGCTCTTACACATGAGCTGAAAAGAAGCACTTCACATTCTTTTTAAATGGTGTTTATTTCTTTTGGCAGAGCAGGGGTTAATTGGCCATGTTGGGAGCTCTGGGAGTCTGAGTTCTCAGCTGAGCGAGCTCGGTTATCCACTCCTATCCCCTTTATAATGTGGGTCCTGATTGGAACACATCGTCAGAGCTCGCTTATGCTGCATGGCTTGGAGGAGAGGTGTTTATATGAGAAAGAGTTTGGTGGATTTATCTGTGACTGTTGCTTGGCTTTGTAAGTGTGATAATTCCCGTTCCTCCTCTTATTTTGTTTTTTCCCCATCCTCCACTCCCTGATGCATTCCTCTGTTATATGTAAGTTAATATTTGTATGCCTGGTATTTTGAGTTACCCTTGTTCATGTTGCCTTGTTCGTCGGGTTGGTGTACTGCGGTGAACGGCTGCCACCCTCTTCCCTGGGTTAGGGAAGGGAACAGACGGAGGACTGATTCAGGAGATAAGTAAATGGTGGAGGCCCCAGCATCTTTATCTTCAGAAGTATCCCAGGGAATAGGCCGAGCAAGGAACTTATCTAGATGTGTGGTGAGCACTTTGAACCCCCCAGTGCTTCACAGAAGTTTATAACGCCCGGGCATGAAAATAAAAAATTCGTATTTTTTTCACAAACATGATCTTTTAGTCACCATTTTTTTATTTTCCCAAGGGTACCAGGAGAAATTGGACCTTAAAAGTTGTTGTCCAATTTGTCCTGAGTATGCTGATACCCCATATGTGGGAGAAAACTACTGTATGGGCACACGTCGGGGCTCGGAAGGGAAGTAGTGACGTTTTGGAATGCAGACTTTGATGGAATGGTCTGCGGGTGTCATGTTGCCTTTGGAGAGCCCCTAATGTACCTAAACAGTGGAAACCCCCCACAAATGACACCATTTTGTAAACTAGACCCCCCAAGGAACTTATCTAGATGTGTGGTGAGCAATTTGAACCCCCAAGTGCTTCACAGAAGTTTATAACACTCGTACGTGAAAATAAAAAAATCATTTTTTTCCACAAAAATGATATTTTTGCCCCCAATTTTTTATTTTCCTAAGGGTAACAGGAGAAATTGGACCCCAAAAATTGTTTTGCAATTTGTCCTGAGTAGGCTGATACCCTACATGTGGGGGTAAAACACTGTTTGAGCGCATGGCAGAGCTTGAAAGGGAAGGAGCACCATTTGACTTTTTCAACTCAGAATTGGCTGGAATTGAGATCAGACGCCATGTTGCATTTGGAGAGCCCCTGATGTGCCCAAACAGTGGAAACCCCCAATTCTAACTCCAACCCGAACCCCAACATGCCCCTAGCCCTAACCCTAACCCTAGCCCTAACCCTAGCCCTAACCCTAACCCTAACCCTAACCCTAACCCTAGCCCTAACCCTACCCCAACACACCCCTAGCCCTAACCCTAACCCTAATGGAAAAATGGAAATAAATACATTTTTTTTATTTTATTATTTTTCCCTAACTAAGGGGGTGATAACGGGGGGTTTGATTTACTATTTATGGAGGTTTTTATTTTTGGCAGCTGTCGCACGCTAAAAGACGCTTTTTATTGTAAAAATAGTTTTTGCATCACCACATATTGAGAGCTATAATTTTTCCGTATTTTGACCCACCGGGTCATGTGAGGTCTTATTTTTTGCGGGACGAGTTGACGTTTTTATTGGTACCATTTTCGGGCATGTGAAATTTTTTGATCGCTTTTTATTCCGATTTTTGGGACGCAGAATGAAGAAAAACCAGCGTTTCATGAATTTCTTTTGGGGGGGTGCGTTTACACCGTTCTGCGTGCGGTAAAATTGATAAAGCAGTTTTATTCTTCGGGTCAGTACGGTTACAACGATACCTCATTTAGGTCTTTTTTTATGTTTTTGTCGGTTTTATGCAATGAAAACTATTTTATATAAAAAATAATTATTTTTGCATCGCTTTATTCTGCGAGCTATAACTTTTTTATTTTTTCGCTGATGATGCTGTGTGGCAGCTCATTTTTTGCGGGACAAGATGACGTTTTCAGCGGTACCATGGATATTTATATGCGTCTTTTTGATCGCGCGTTATTACACTTTTTGTTTGGCAGTATGATAATAAATCATTATTTTTTGCTTCGTTTTTTATTTTTATTTTTTAAGGGGTTCGCTAAAGGGGTTAACTAATGGGACAGTTTTATAGGGCGGGTCGTTACGGACGCAGCGATACCTAACATGTGTACTTTTATTGTTTTTTTTTTTTTATTATTTCCAAAAAATGGATTTATTGGGGGAATATTTTTTTTTTTTTTCTAATTTATTTGGCGATTTTTTTAAAATTATTTTTACACTTTTTTTTATTTTTTTTTTACTTTATTAAATAGTCCCAGGTGGGACATCACTGTCCTGTGACAGATCGCTGATCTGTCACATCACAGATCACTGTGACAGATCAGCGATCTGACACAGGCACTGCAGAAGGCTTCCTCATGCCTGCGCTTTGCAGGCACTGAGGAAGCCAGCTTCCTCAGGCCCCCGAAGGCCCCCGTCGCCATCTTGGATTCGGGGGCCTGGAGGAAAGGAGTCCCCCGCAGCAGCGCTGCACATTGCGCTGCCGTGGGGGGCTCAGGGAAGCACGGAGGGAGCCCCCTCCCTGCCGATGCTTCCCTTTAACTCCCGCTACACCGCGATCATGTTTGATCTCGGTGTGCAAGGGGTTAACGTGTCGGGGGCGGTCCGTGACCGCCCCTGACACATTGTGCCGGGTGTCAGCTGTGATAATCAGCTGACACCCGGCCGCGATCAGCGGCGCTCACCACGTGGGCGCCGCTGATCGCGCCCGACGTACTATCCCGTCCATGGGCATAGGGGCCCAGGTCCCATGGACGGTATATACCGTCGGATGTCGGGAAGGGGTTAATGAGTTCCTGGATCCTGGTTGAAGGTATTTGTGACCATTCCTGTTTACAAAACAATTCCTGTTCAGTTAAGTTTGATGGTCGCCGAGCATAGACAGCCCGCTTCAAATCATCCCACAGATGTTCAATGATATTCAGGTCTGGGGACTGGGATGGCCATTCCAGAACATTGTAATTGTTCCTCTGCATGAATGCCTGACTAGATTTGGAGCGGTGTTTTGGATCATTGTCTTGCTGAAATATCCATCCCCTGCGTAACTTCAACTTCGTCACTGATTCTTGCACATTATTTTCAAGAATCTGCTGATACTGAGTTGAATCCATGCGACCCTCAACTTTAACAAGATTCCTGGTGCCGGCATTGGCCACACAGCCCCAAAGCATGATGGAACCTCCACCAAATTTTACTGTGGGTAGCAAGTGCTTTTCTTGGAATGCTGTGTTTTTTAGCCTCCATGCATAACGCCTTTTTGTTTGACCAAACAACTGAATCTTAGTTTCATCAGTCCACAGGACCTTCTTCCAAAATGTAACTGGCTTGTCCAAATGTGCTTTTGCATACCTCAGGCGACTCTGTTTGTGGCGTGCTTGCAGAAACGGCTTCTTTCGCATCACTCTCCCATACAGCTTCTCCTTGTGCAAAGTGCGCTGTATTGTTGACCGATGCACAGTGACACCATCTGCAGCAAGATGATGCTGCAGGTCTTTGGAGGTGGTCTGTGGATTGTCCTTGACTGTTCTCACCATTCTTCTTCTCTGCCTTTCTGATATTTTTCTTGGCCTGCCACTTCTGGGCTTAACAAGAACTGTACCTGTGTTCTTCCATTTCCTTACTATGTTCCTCACAGTGGAAACTGACAGGTTAAATCTCTGAGACAACTTTTTGTATCCTTCCCCTGAAAAGCTATGTTGAATAATCTTTGTTTTCAGATCATTTGAGAGTTGTTTTGAGGAGCCCATGATGCCACTCTTCATAGGAGAATCAAATAGGAGAACTACTTGCAAGTGGCCACCTTAAATACCTTTTCTCATGATTTGATACACCTGGCTATGAAGTTCAAAGCTCAATGAGGTTACAAAACCAATTTAGTGCTTCAGGAAGTCAGTAAAAAGTAGTTAGGAGTGTTCAAATCAAGAAAATGATAAGGGTGCCCATACTTTTGCACCGGTCAAATTTTGTTTAAATGCAGATTGCACATTTTCTGTTAGTACAATAAACCTCATTTGAATCCAGAAATATAACTGAGTCCATCAGTTATTAGATATATGAAACTGAAATAGCTGTTGCAAAAACCAAAATTGTTATAAAGAAAAAAGGTTAACATTAATAGGGGTGCCCAAACTTTAACATATGACTGTATCTATCATCTATCTATCTATCTATCTATCTATCTATCTATCTATCTATCTATCTATCTATCTGTCTATCTTCTATAAATTTCCCTCCAGATTTTGCAGTACATATTGGAGCCCATAGCAGGAGGCAGGGAACACAACAATTAGCTCCTAATTGTGTGCTGTTCTTACCTGGTAATCAGTAACTCGTCCCCACGTGGAGCTCCCAGGGCGTTCATGAGTCGAGAAGGTCTTAGCCAGCAGATTTTAAATGAACTCTGCCAGTCCTCATAGTCCCAGGGTTCAGGTAAAATGAGAATGATTGACTGTACTTACATCATTAACCTCAGAAATGCTAAATAGGAAGAAAAGCCACGAGACGCAAGTCGATACCCACTTACTTCTCCCGCGCGAGGTGGACGCCAGATCCCCAGCTATTTGGTCTCTTTTGTACTGAGAAACGTCCTTCAGTATTCACCAATGTATCCAAGACAATAGTCAGTGACTAAAACTTCACAAAAAATGGCCACTTTGTATTTGGTATTGCATCTCCTCTCCATTGAAGTGGATTAGGATGAGCTGCAAAGCCATACATAACCTATAGAGCGGTGCCATGCTGTATCTGGGAGGTGTAATGTCACAAATAGTTTTTGGAGTCACACCTCTGATTCTGCTTTAATTTAAACGTTTTTACTTTTGGACCAGCAAGGGTTAATGTCAGTTTCCTTCCTGGCAGCTGCTTTGCTGCTGGTCAGCTGATGTGGGTGGTGACCACTCCCACCATCCTTTAAATAGTCACATGACGCATCAGCTGACTGTTGGTAATAGCGTTTGACTCTGAAGACCAGCCTAGGAGTTTGAAGCTCTCTGGTGCCAGCGGTGTCTCTCTGCTGCTTCGGTGGAGTTCAGGGTCCTGGTTCCATGTCCTCTGCTGTGTGAATCTTTGCAGCAGAGACTGGAGTTAAGTTTCGTTGTTCTTTTCTTTGTTTACATCATGTTTTTCACTACCCCCTGTGTTGATACCATATGCAGTGGTGACTCTAGCGTCCTTGCCGGCCAGTGTATAGTGAGGTGACAGCTAGGGACTTGGCACGTGACGGCAGCGGGGGAAGGGCCCGCATAGGGCATTGGGGAGCTTAGGGATAGCACAGGTTGTTGTTAGGAGGTGCCCCATCCCTCGCTCCCTACTGTTAGGGCCTTCCTCTCCCTTTTTTCCATCCTGTTGTTTGTGTGTTGTGCCCTCTGCTGGACTTTCCCTTTCCTAGTGTGACATATAAGCTTTGTTTGTCATTACCTGTACAAACCCTTTATACAGGCTGTTCAGAGAGATGTGAAATGAAAATCAAATAAGAAAACAGTTGAATTATAAATGTAGCTCTGGATGTGACTGGTACAGTATGTAAAGGGGCCCTTTCACCTTAAATAGCTGTCAGTTGAACTCTCCATCTATAACCCCTATTGCAACACATCTTCCCCTGCATTACAGCATATCTATAGCCCATATTTCTGCACATCTTCCCCTACATTACAGCATACCCAAAGCCCCTATTGCTGCTCTTCTTCCCCTACATTACAGCATATCCATATCCCCTATTACTGCACATCTTTCCCTACATTACAGCCTATCCATAGCCCCTATTGCAGCACATCTTCCTCTACATTACAGCCTATCCATAGCCCATATTTCTGCACATCTTCCCCTACATTACAGCATACGCAAAGCCCCTATTGCTGCACATCTTCCCCTATATTACAGCATATCCATATCCCCTATTACTGCACATCTTTCCCTACATTACAGCCTATCCATAGCCCCTATTGCAGCACATCTTTCCCTACATTACAGCCTATCCATATCCATAGCCCCTATTGCAGCACATCTTCCTCTACATTGCAGCATATCCATAACCCCTATTGCAGCACATCTTCCCCTACATTACACCATATCCATAACCCCTATTGCAGCACATCTTCTCCTACATTACACCATACCCATAACCCCTATTTCAGCACATCTTCCCCTACATTACAGCAAATCCATAGCCCCTATTTCAGCACATATTACCCTACATTACAGCATATCCAAGGCCCCTATTCCAGCACATCTTCCCCAACATTATACCATACCCATAGGCCCTATTGCAGCACACCTTCCCCTAAATAACACCATACCCATAGCCCCTATTGCAGCACATCTTCCCCTACATTACATCATTTCCATAGCCCCCATTGCAGCATATCTTCTCCTACATTACAGCATATCCATAGTCCCTATTGCAGCATATCTTCACCTACATTACACCATACCCTTAGCCCATATTTTGAGCACATCTTCCCCTGCATTACAGCATATCCATAGCTCCTATTGCAGCAGATCTTCCCCTACATTACAGCCTATCCATAGCCCCTATTTCAACACATCTTCCCTTACATTACAGCATATCCATAGCTGCTATTTCAGCACATTTTTCCCTACGTTACAGCATATCCATAGCCCCTATTTTCGCACATCTTCCCCTACATTACAGCATATCCATAGCCCCTATTGTAGCACATCGTCCTCTACATTACACTATACCCATAGCCCTTATGTCAGCATATCTTCCCCCTACATTACAGCATACCCATAGCCACTATTGTAGCACATCTTCTCCTACATTAAAGCATATCTATACCCTCTATTTCAGCACATCTTCCCCTACATTACACCATACCAATAGCCCCTATGTCATCCCATCTTCCCCCTATGTAGGTTATAGCAGGTACGCAGGATGCAGTGACGAGACGCGAGACTGAGTTATACTTTGGGAAGTAAGTTTTATAAATTGAAGCCGCTAGGGCTATCCTAAGCAACCAATGCAAAGTAACAGCAATTGTCCTCGCAGGGACTCAGTACAACCAAACACTATTTAAAGAGAACACGACTAACCCGGCAAAGGCCGGTTATTATAGGGCCGCGATATGGCCGACTACGGGTCCTTATTTCCTATAGTGTCACTTATCCATCCTGACGTCCCTCGGCGTCTCTGTTGGAGCTGCTTTGGCGTTGCAGCTGCTGGGCCCAGCTGCTGAAGATCTGGCGTAGTCTTCGGGTGCTCCAACGCCCAGGAGGGGTAGGGGCACAACCGGCCCTGGGTGAGTCCGTTGAGATGTGGCGTAGTCTTCGGGCGCTCCAACGCCCAGGAGGAGTAGGGGCACAACAGGCCCTGAGTGGGTCCTTTGACGAGGTAACCCCCTGGGAAGGCAGCGGGTTAAGGGAGACTCCAGTCCCCAAGCAGGGGTGTGTCGCAGTTACCAGGAGTGGCGGTTGGTCAGCCAAGTGCACGGCCTGGGGCTGTGCAAAGAGTCTCTCTGTTAGCGAGGAGCAGGCCCCAACTGCCGGCTGCAGTGGGGTGATGGCAGCTGCGGGCGGGGATGGACAGGCCGCAGCCGCGGGCTGAAGCAGAACGGCAGCGTCCGCGGACGGCAGCGGGCAGGCCAAAACCGTGGGCTTGAGTGGGGCGGCAGCGGCCGCGAGAGGCAGTGGACAGGCTGTAACGGATGACCGTGGGCAGGTAGTGACTCTGGTGACAGTCTCTTGTTGGTAAGCTCGGCGTCTCCTACCCGAATGCCGCTGTAAGTCTCCCCTCTGCTGCTGGCCTCCTTTTTGGTCACTGTTTGTCGCTCTGGCCCTCTCATGCCCCCACCGTCTCTTGCTCCGTGTCTGCCGTTCTGCTAACTGACTCACTTGCGCGCTCCATGCCCCTTTTATACTTGACCCTCCCCTTGTTGTCCTGTCACTCTCAGCGGTCCACCTTCCTCCTCCGTTCCCCGGGTACTGTTCCCTTAGGAACCTAGATGGCGGTCCCCTTGGTTCCGGCCCGGACACTCTGCGGGGGGCCCTCCCCCCTACACCTACATTACAACATATCCATAGTCCCTATTGCAGCACATCTTCCCTTACATTACACCATACCCATAGCCCCTATTGCAGCATATCTTCCCCTACATTACAGCACATCCATAACCCTTATTGCTTCACATCTTCTTCTACATTACAGCATATCCATAGCCCTTATTGCTGCACATATTCCCCTACATTACAGCATATCCATAGCCCCTATTGCTGCACATCTTCCCCTACATTACAGCATATCCATAGCCCTTATTGCAGCACATCTTCCCCTACATTACAGCATACCAATAGCCCCTATGTCAGCACATCTTCCCCTTACATTACAACATATCCATAGCCCTTATTGCAGCACATTTTCTTTACATTGCACCATACCCATAGCCTCTATTGCAGCACATCTTCCCCTACATTACAGCACATGCACAGCCCTTATTGCATCACATCTTCCCGTACATTACAGCATATCCATAGCCCGTATTGCAGCACATCGTCCTCTACATTACAGCACATCCATAGCCCTTATTGCATCACATCTTCCCCTACATTACAGCATATCCATGTCCCTTATTGCAGCACATCTTCCCCTACATTACACCATACCCATAGCCCCTATTCATTCGGTCTCCCATGACAGCACCACGAGAGAGGAGATCTGCCCTTCAGGGACAGGAAACCTACAGATACAAAAGGGCAGCACCGCTCCCACGCATCAGTTGGTTTCTTGTCCCTGACGGGGACCCTGTTCTTACAAATACCTTGTGAGGAGTTGTCAGATCCCAGGCCCGGGCGGTCGTTTCAGGTAGCAAGGGTCTCATGCCTCAGCCGGTGTGGGGTTCCTGGAAGTGCCACGGTGGGTCCGGGGAGGATTCCACGACAATGAGCAGGCAGGTGGAGTGGTGTCTGAAGGTTTACTATCTCCGGAGGGCCAGCACCGGGGGGTAAGTATATGCTGTTGATCTGTGCGGCTCCTGATGTGTGCTGTCCAGCCTGCTGCCGGGGTTTCGGGTCCGGTAGCGTCCGGGGGCATGCTGGGTGACGTGGGCGGGCAGGCCAGGGGCTCGGCTGGTGAAGCGTCCTGGGCAGTCCTCTGACGCGGCAACGTCCTCGGCTGGGGTCACCGGGGTGACGCATTGGAGGTGGGGCCTGGGGGTGTGTCCCAGATGTCAGGTGCTGGCCAGCTTTACGGTATCGTGCTGCGGTCGCACGTGCTCGGGAGCGACCAGGGTCGGAGAAATCGGGGTCTGGGGGTGACTTGACGCTGGGGGAGTGTCAGGTTGTCAGATCCAGGGGGGGACGAGGTGCCCCAGGCCAGGACCTACTAACCCGGATATCCGGGGGGAGGGAGCTACATTTAAAGGAGTGCTGCACACACATCTGAGCTTCTGAGCCATTGGTCACAATGGACGTAGGTGAGCAGCAGCAGCAACAGGAGCAGCAGCACGCTACTCAAAAGCTCCATACCGCCTAGCAAAAGACCCTTGATGAAACGGGTGATGGCCAGGCAATTGTTTGGTCCAGCCGCAGGAGCTCCTCCAGAGTAGACGAGTCCGCAGCATGGGCTGAGAGATGCCCCCCTCGTGATCCAGTACCTACTTACTGTAACACTGGTAAGGGATCTTCGTGAATGTTCACTCGGTGATGCAGTCTTCCCCTTATTTTCCTGCTAGGGGAAGAAACATACAGGGAAGTCAAGACACAAGGAATGTGCCTCATGTTCCCCCCCCACAGGTAGCAGAAGAAACACTCAACTTCGCTGCAAGTCTAAAGGAGATCATTAGGATGGAAATGAGGGAGTCAGAGGAAGTCTGGCCATTTCTGCTTTCCCTTGGACCATGTGAACAAATTAGTGAAGGCGGTCAGAGGCACTATGGGGGTGACGGAATCCAGGCCGGAATGTTCTGTGCAGAACGTCATGTATGAGGGATTGAATCAGAGCGCACATCCTTTCCCTTAAATGAGAATATTCAAAACCTGATTCACCGAGAATGGAAGAGGCCGGAAAAAAGAGGCTCCTTGCCTCCGGCATTTAAGCGAAGGTACCCCTTTGAAGACTCCGCTGTAAATAATTGGGATAAAGCCCCAAAACTTGATGTAGCAGTGGCCAAGGCTTCACAGAAGTCTTCCTTGCCATTTGAGGATCTGGGGATCCCGAAGGACCCTCTAGATAGGAAGGCTGACACTTTTCTTATTGGGGCATGGGAGATGTTGACTGGATTCCTGAGGCCAGCTGTTGTCTCCACTTGTACGGCCAGGTCTCAGTTGATAGATGGAGCCCTTCATGAGACTATCCTGAATGCCTTAGCGGTGATTCAGGGTGTTGCGGCATTTCTGTTTGAAACTTCAGCAGACTCAGTCAGGATGGCTGCTAGAGCAGCATGGGTTTCTAATGCAGATTGGAGGCCATTATGGTAAAAGTGCTGGCCAGGGGACATTGAGGCCAGGTCCAGACTTTGTTCCATCCCATGTGAGGGGGAGTACCTCTTTGGTCCGGTCCTAGACAAGCTTTTGGAGAAGGCAGGGGACAATAAAAAGAGATTTCCTAACTTGTTGACCCCTTCCTACCGGCGTCCCTTCAGCAGAAGAAGGTTCAGTCGTAGGAGGCTTTCCAGAGACCGAGGAAAGTGGGATGAGAGGAAGAAAAGAGTTACGGGGTTTATGTTTGGAGGCTCATTGCGAGAGCGTAAGAAGCCGTCCCAATGACTAGCAGTCCCCAGTCAGAGGTATACTAATTGCCTTCTACCCAGCCTGGTCACAAATTACCAATAGTAGTTGGGCTCAGAGTCTAATATCATCAGGACTCAGATTAGAATTCTCTTCTATTACTCAAGATAAATTCAGGGTAACCCTTCTGGTCTTCTCCCTCAGAGCAGGCTGCCTTAGAGGCAGAAGTCTGTGATCTATGTCATAAGGAGGTCCTGATGGAGGTTCCAGGGTCAGAGAGGGATAGAGGATTCTACTCCCCCCCTATTCTTGGTTCAGAAACAGGATGGTTCTTTTAGGACTACCATTGATCTTAGAGCTCTGAATAAGTTTCTGAAATTATGCCCCTTCAAGATGGAATCAATTGAGTCTGCAATAAAACTGATTTTTGAAAACTGTTTTATGGCAGTGTTAGATCTGAAAGATGCATATTACCATGTGCCCATTCACATAAATCATCAGTGGTTCCTCAGGGTGGCAATATCTATGGGGGGCGCAGCACTTGCCGACACTTCTAGTTTAGGGCTCTCCCCTTTGGCCTTGCAGTTGCCCCTCGGGTGTTTACCACAGTAGTTGCCGAAATTATGGCCCACCTGTGCCAGTCTGAAATCCTTATCATTCCCTACCTGGACAATTTCCTTATTGTAGGCAGGTCGGCAGACCATTGTCTAGTTCAAGTAGAGAGGACTGTGACCACTCTGGAGCGCTTGGGGTGGTTATTAAATATTAAAAAATCCCGGCTACAACCCTTGAGAGTGCATCAGTTTTTGGGTCTCATTTTGGACTCTGGAAAACAGGAGATTTGTCTACCATCTGACAAGTTGGTTCATCTTCATCACCAGATTTTGAAACCATCCAACAGTCCTACCATGTCCCTCAGGCAGGCTATGTCCCTGTTGGGTTCCCTATCTTCATGCATCCCGGCGGTCCAGTGGGCACAATTTCATACAAGGACCCTTTAGAGGGACATCTTATTTAATGATAGGGGCTTATGGGAGCATCAAAAAATAGAGAATTCTTCTAACCTGAAGTAGCTTATGTGGCGCCCCAGAGGGTTCAGTCGCCACAGAGGTACTGTACCTCCTCCTGAGGTGTGGTGCCCCACCATCCAGGTAAGGTGGAGACACCTGACCACACTCCATCACCTGCACCCCACACCACAAAGTAGTGTAGCAAAGCACCTTTGGTGACTCCCTGCTTGGAACACGAAACGTGCTGGTAGGTGGGTGGAGCTGAGTTTACATAAAAGAGCGGGAAGAGTTGAGTCAGTCAGTGAGTCAGTCATTCATTCAGTCAGTGAGTGAGGATGTAGAAGGACAGAGAGTGAGACAGAGAAGATCCCCGGGAGAGGGATGGAAGAAGGGAGTGCTGCAGCAGGCCACAGTGATCTGGGTCTGCTGGCACAGGAAAGAGACAGAGAAAGGAAGCTTGATTCTCCATTGGGAAGAAGGATTAGCACGGAACGTAAGGAGAATAGGAGGACTAAGGATCAGGGTTGGAAGAGAGAACCCTTCCCAAGTTCACAGCGCAAGGCCGGGGTCCGGTCCCCGAGGTTGTATGGATACTAATGGTCCTGCAGCAGACACCGGAGGAATAGAAGTTGTCACCACTTTATTCCCACACAAGACTTGGGGGCACAACAGCAATGTAAGAGAGAGCTGGGACTAGGTAGCAAGGAGTCCCCGAAGCAGGCTACAGCGGTCTGCCGTACAAGTAGAGTTTATAAGAACATTTGACAGGAGGAACTACAGTGTAACTCAGTACTGTGAGTACTTCATTAAAGGCGCTAAGAGGGAGACGTTCAGAAAAGGCACATATGTTGGCGGAGTGTTGGAAAGGAGTACTTCATCTTGCCTGGAAGTTGGCTGAGCTCCTGACCCGGGGGACACGGCACGGATGCGGGCACCTGTACCTGCAACAGACTGTGAGTAAAGCTTTGGAACTTCATGCCCTGGTGTCCTCCACTTATTCCTGCGCCAACCCGCCCAGCACTGCTACATCCCTTGCGCCCGACACTACACCATCTAAGTGTCACTTCACCTACTCTGCCCTGGGGCTACAGCCCTGCCTGTGGAGGGCTATAACATCATTGCTGCACCACACCATCAGTCCCAGAGGATCTGTCTGCAGCGTCGGCTTAACACCTTCATTGCCGAACACCACAGGTGGCGTCATGAATCCTTCATAAACTTTGCCCTTTTACAATGGGTGCCCAGGGCCACGGGCCGGGTCCCAGCCGCCGTGACATCTCCCATTGAGGCTCATCGGGCCCGGTACCGAGTACCCCCACAGCCCTGGGAGGGCGACCCAACTTGGCGTCACGAACAGGATGACGAAGCCCGGTGCCATTGGGTTCTGTGTGCCTACGATTTATTGGACTTAAAAACTTGTGGAAATGTGCAAAAGACCCAATTTGATAGACTGTAAAATGAACGCTAAAAATGGCCGCCGGCGCGGAGAAGAAGGGCGTGTTCTAAGAAAAGAGCGCGAACTTTCCTGGGCCTCCCCTGCCTGAACTTCTATGCAAGCGCAACATGGCCCACCCCCCAAGAGGTTCGTATACTGGCCTGGTATGGAGGAGTAGGAAGAAGACGCAGCCCCCAGAAGGAGGAGCGAGAGCCGGTGGCGGGAAAAGAGTCGAGACAGGAAGAAGAGGAGAGAGAGAACGCCATGATGGAGGACGGGCGGAGGCCAGGAGAACGCGATGGGGAAAAACCACTTGCTCCCAGGCAGCCCCTGCGGGGCATGCGACCGCTGCGATACCATCTACAGCGCCCACCTCCACCTCCAAACCATTGCCGCCACTGGATGCGGCCTGCCCGGAGGAGGCACATGACAGTCCCGGAGCAAGCGGTGGGGCCGGGGCCGAGGCCCTGCCCGGACCTGACGCGGCCACGTATGTCCAACTCGGAGGTCTTGGCTGACGTCGATCCTGCATCAGTACAGACTCAGCTGCCGTCCGTCTACCAGGCAGCCTCGGGGGTTATGGCTGCCATCGTTCGCCCCCCTGTGCCCGCGCAAGAACCGAAGCTCTATCGAGAAGCACCAGGTACGGTCACTGCCCCGACTATGATCCTGGTGTTAGGGACAGCGCCTGTGGACAGAAACGGTCCAGTGATTGCCCAGGCATCAAGCGACAGCACTCAAATGGCACCATATTGGCAGCAACAGCAACAAGTGGTAGTACCGTTAACTGCAGTACCGCCTGAGATGCAGGAGCCACAGCCACTGGTACCAATTGCAACTTCTGCAGAATTGCAGGCGGCAGAGATATCACCAGCAGCAATTAATGTGTTACCTATACCAGTAGATGCCAACCTCACGCCAGGAGAAAAAGAGTACCTGCAATTTGTAAACAGTCAACAGGAAAAGGATGTCCAGAAGATCTCCCCTGGAAGCAGCAGTCCAAGTCATCAGCTTCCAGTACCCCAGGAGGGGAACACCATTAAAGATAAATAACTAACTTTGTTACCCAGGAGGGTATTTGCACCATTGTGGCTGTTTTTCTATTTTTTTTTGGTTATCATGAGGTTTCCAGTTTTGTTGCCCAGTTTTATTGGCAGCATTTTTCATATTGAACTGCGGTGATCATGAACTTGGAGTGAATCACAAACTTCATTGTATATAGTTGCACCGTTTTAGGTGCCCTTTCTTGGTTTTACATAAGTCTTTTTAAGAATAAGGAATACCTCATTAAGAATAAGGACATTTCAAGACATCTTGGCTGGATCAATGTCTATATTGCACTTAGTAGTAATGTCTACCATTTTTTGATAGAGAAAGTAAATAGTGAATGTTTTATAGAGAGTAGACCAATACTTTGATATTTCAATAAAGATTTGAAAAACTTGCAGATGACGAACCCGGCATCAGCAGTTGTCACTTAAGGTTAATAATAGGAAGAAGAAAATAAAAAAGGAGAGATGAAGAAGAAATGTGTTAATGACAATACTTGAAGTGGTGGTGAGTTTACTGCCAATAGCACTTTTGAATTAGGTACTGTATTAAAACATAGATAGCTAGTTAATACTTGTTTTGCAACGTTCAAGAAACAGTGCCTCTCATATTGAGATTAGATAAGAATTGTTTACTAAGCATTACAAACATTTTGAATGTTCCTGTATTTGTACATCTTTGCTTCTTTTGCAGCCCGCGGACGTGCTGTGTTTAACGGGGGGGTATGTGGGGCCCCTGCGGGTTCAGTCGCCACAGAAGGTACTGCACCTCCTCCTGAGGTGTGGTGTCCCACCATCCAGGTAAGGTGGAGACACCTGACCACATGCCAACACCTGTACCCCACACCACAAAGTAGTGTAGCAAAGCACCTTTGGTGGCTCCCTGCTTGGAACACGAAACATGCTGGGAGGTGGGTGGAGCTGAGTTTACATAAAAGAGCGGGAAGAGTTGAGTCAGTCAGTAAGTCATTCATTCAGTCAGTGAGTGAGGATGTAGAAGGACAGAGAGTGAGACAGAGAAGATAGAAGATCTCCAGGAGAGGGATGGAAGAACGAAGTGCTGCAGCAGGCCACAGTGATCTGGGTCTGCTGGCACAGGAAAGAGACAGAGAAAGGAAGCTTGATTCTCCATTGGGAAGAAGGATTAGCACAGAACTTAAGGAGAATAGGAGGACTAAGGATCAGGTTTGCAAGAGAGAACCCTTCCCAAGTTCACAGCGCAAGGCCGGGGTCCGGTCCCCGAGGTTGTATGGATACTAATGGTCCTGCAGCAGACACCGGAGGAATAGAAGTTGTCACCACTTTATTCCCACACAAGACTTGGGGGCACAACAGCAACGTAAGAGGGAGCCGGGACTAGGTAGCAAGGAGTCCCCGAAGCAGGCTGCAGCTGTCTGCCGTACAAATAGAGTTCATAAGAACATTTGACATGAGGAACTCCAGTGTAACTCAGTACTGTGAGTACTTCACTAAAGGCGCTAAGAGGGAGACGTTCAGAAAAGGCAAATATGTTGGCGGAGCGTTGGAAAGGAGTACTTCATTTTGCCTGGAAGTTGGCTGAGCTCCTGACCCGGGGGACACGGCACGGATGCGGGCACCTGTACCTGCAACAGACTGTGAGTAAAGCTTTGGAACTACATGCCCTGGTGTCCTCCACTTATTCCTGCTCCAACCCGCCCAGCACTGCTACATCCCTTGCGCCTGACACTACACCATCTAAGTGTCACTTCACCTACTCTGCCCTGGGGCTACAGCCCTGCCTGTGGAGGGATATAACATCATTGCTGCACCACACCATCAGTCCCAGAGAATCTGTCTGCAGCATCGGCTTAACACCTTCATTGCCGAACACCACAGGTGGCGTCACAAATCATTCATAAACTTTGCCCTGTTACAATGGGCGCCCCGGGCCACGGGCCGGGTCCCAGCCGTCGTGACATCTCCCATTGAGGCTCATCGGGCCCAGTACCAAGTACCCCCACAGCCTTGGGAGGGCGACCCACTAACAGCAGTAGAGTTGGCAGTTAAGATTCCTTATATATCTCTCCGACAATCAGGTGGCAGTGACTTACATCAACCACCAAAGTGGGACTCATTCCAGACCTCTAATGGAAGTAACAGAGCGCCTTTTTCAGATCGCAGAGGAGCATTTTCTATCTTTAACAGCGCTTCACATAAAAGGAAAGGACAATGCCAGGGCAGATTTTTTGAGCCGCAACCCACTATGGCAGCGAGAATGGTCACTGAAAGGTGCAGTCTTCGACCAGATTGTGCAGATGTGGAGTCAACTGGACGTGGACCTTTTCGCCTTCCAGGGGGAACAGAAAAGAGAAACATTTCTGTTTTCTTAATCCCAGAGAGAGTCCTCTGGTGGTGGACACCTTGCTTATGAAGTGGAACTTCAACCTGGCCTACGTCTTTCCCCCTTATCCCTGTTGCTTCTAGTGGTGAGGAAAATCAGGGAAGACAGGGCAAGAGTTATAGTGATTGCCCCCTTCTGGCCCAGAAAGGTATGGTTTTCATGGCTAAGGTTTCCGACCCATGCGTGTTGCCGGAACATTCGGATCTTCTCTCCCAGTGTCCAGTCTACCGTCCACAAGTGGCGAGACACCACCTGACGGCGTAGAATTTGATAGAGCATTACTGAGGGATTGAGGATTCTCCCCCAATTTAGTAGCTACCCTACTAAAAAGTAGGAAGGTAATTACAACCAGGATCTATGCTAGGACCTGGAGGAATTATTCTAGCTACCACAGAGTTTAGAGTTGGGGAAGCGGTGCCAATAGGCCAAATCCTGGAATTTCTTCAAAACGGTCTAGACATGGGTCTTTCCACCAGTACCCTTAAGGTGCAAGTGTCAGCCCTGGGGACCTTATTTAGTTGCAACATCACTAATAACTACTAGGTCGCCAGGTTTATTAAAGCAGCAGGCAGGTCTAGACCCATACAGAGAGTAAGGTTTATGCCATGGGACTTAAATTTAGTACTCACGGCCATGACAGAAGCCCCTTTTGTTCCCATTACATTTGCCTTGGTGAAAATACTTTCCCTCAAGGTAGCCTTCTTAGTCGCGTTAACATCAGTGCGGAAGGTGAGTGATATCCAGGCCCTATCTAGGCTCCCTCCATATACACAGTTCTTGGATGACAGGGTGGTGCTTACACCAGATCCAGCTTACTTGCCCAAGGTAGCCTCCAGTTTTCACAGGCCGCAGGAAATAGTTCTTCCTTCCTTTCTTCCCAATCCTACTAACCAGAAAGAGGAGAAGCTCCACACTTTAGATGTTAGGAGATGCCTGCTAGAGTAACTGTCGTCTACTGACTCTTGGAAGACAATGCCTTGTTTCTGTCATGCTCGCGCCTTGGCAGATTGGTGCGAGCTAGGGGGTTGTGGACCCACTGTGCCACAAACCAAACTACCCTGGAAGGGGTGTGACAAATGCAGCTACCTCGGTCTTTACTGGAACCTCTGATGGTGAGGTCAGCCTTGTGCGGTAGGTAGCTGCCAAGTGCCACTCCAGGGTGGTGTCTGCCTGTGGCTGCTGATCCCACTGGGGAACAGAACACTAGGACAGGTGTGACTTACAGACAGGCAGGTGAGCATAGCAGGCACGGCTGGAACTCTGGCAGGCGGGCACAGCTGAGCCACTGGCAGGCGATCACGGCTGACTGGGAAGGCACACAGACAGGAAGGAGTGGTGTATGGAATAGGTAGAGACCTGTTCACACAGGAAGTGCAGGTACTGGTAAGGTAAGGATGGGAATATAGATAGGTATGAAGGAACAGGTTTGGACCTGTTCAGACTGGAGAAGACTGGAGAAGGCTGCAGAGAAGAGCTGCAGTTAGCAGCAGGAGGTTCTGCAGCAGCAGAAGCGGAGCAAAGCAGAGCAAAGCAGAACTGCAGGAGTGCGGAGCACAAGCAGAGCCGCAAGAATGTGGAGCACAGGCAGAGCTGCAAGAGTGCGGAGCACAAGCAGAGCCGCAAGAGTGTGGAGCACAGGCAGAGCCGCAAGAGTACAGAGCACAGGCAGAGCCGCAAGAGTACGGAGCAAGTAGAGCGTAAGAGTGCGGAGCACAGGCAGAGCCACAAGAGTACGGAGCAGGCAGAGCTGCAAGAGTGCAGAGCACAGGCAGACAGAGATGACACAAGGCTAGACAAAGCAGGGAAAGGAGCTACAGACAAGGAGACTGACAGACAGAGGTAGGACTGAGTTCAGACAAGGTAACAATACAAGACAAGGTACAGGAACAAAGACACAGGGACCAGGATATTCTGCCTCCTGGAGGGCGGCAAGGACAAGTATGAGACAAGATTAGGAACAATAGCACAGAGACCAGGATAATCTACCTTCTGGAGGGTGGACAGACAGGTACAAGGCAACGCTAGGAACAAGGACACAGAGACCAGGATATTCTGCCTCCTGGAGGGCAGAAAGACAGGTAAAAGATACAGAGACTAGGAATCAAGCCTACAGAGAAGGAAAAACACAGGACAGGTCCTGGCAACTGAGTAAAGGATAGACTCAGGCAGCTTCCACAGGGTGGAGCTGCCCTAAAAACTAGAGGCCTCTTGGTAATTGGCCAGGGACACATTAGGTAGGTGCACACTGATTCCATAAGAACCAGAGAGTGCCAGCACCGCCCCCTATGCACACAGCCAGGAAGCATGCAGAGAGCAGGCAGGAAGCAAGAGGCACACAGCTTAGAGCCGGCAGCAGACAGAAGTCACAGCATGGCCTGGAGCAGTGAGTAAGTTGGTGTGTGGGAGATGGGAGGCCATGCAGTGATGTCGGCAGGGTTGTTACAGTACCCCCCCCTTACGCCCCTTCTTCTTCAAGCCTGCCAGAATGACTTGTAGAAGAAGGATAGGAGCACACAGTCAGAGACATCATGACATCCCACAGGTAGAATGAGGTAGGTGTGACATCAGAGATCCCAGATTGCCAAGTCTCTTTGTGCCCGGCGAGGTCAGCTCCCAACACTGAGGGTACAAGAACCTGGACCTCTAACTCCAGGTTGGCAGAAAGCAGGGACTTGGAAGCTTCAGTTTTCAACCGGCCACATGAAAACTGAGGACACCATCACTGGGTCCAACATCAGTCCGTTATCCCGAGAAAACTGCGGCTCCTTCTTTGGATCAGAGGGAAGCACCTCCGCCATGGTATCTTCACCAACCGGCCACATGGAAGCTGAGGGTACCCACATAGGATCCATATTCTGCCTATTATCTAAAGAAAATTGGACCGCTTACTCCGGGTTGGTGGAAAACAGAGATACAAAGGCTTCTGTCCCAACTTCTTCATCCACCTGCCACATGGAATCTGAAGACATCCTCTCAGGATCCATCTTCTCCCCATTGTCTAGAAGACAACTTTCAAGTGACAGAGATGTTCCTGGGAACTGGTCACTGGTATTGTCACAGGAGATGTGTGGAGAGGGCGCCACTGTTTCCTTTTCTTCAGTGATGTCAGCACTAGTGATGAGCGAGTATACTCGTTGCTCGGATTTTTCTGAGCATGCTCGGGTGTCGTCCGAGTATTTTGGCGTGCTCGGAGATTTAGTTTTCCTCGTCTTATCTGCATGATTTGCGACTGCTAGACAGCTTGAATACATGTGTGGAATGCCTGTTTGTTAGGGAATTCCCACATGTATTCAGCCTGTCTACAAGTCGCAATTCATGCAGATAAGACGAAGAAAACTAAATCTCCGACAAAATACTTGATCACCCAAGCATGCTCGGGAAAACCCAAGCAACGAGAATACTCACTTATCACTAGTCAGCACACCATGACTCAATAGCCAGCAGATCAGGTGGAGAAGCTGACAAGACAGTAGACAGACCTAGATGTATTGGAACTAGACACCTCTGGTGACGGCAGTTCTACACGCAGCAGCACGCTGGGTCTCCGGAGCGGAACGGGCAGTAGAGTACCCGGCTCAGAATGACCGATGGGCAAACTGGACAGTACATGAAAAACAAACTTCTCCATATATAATGCACCGATTTGGAGCTGTAGTTGTTCCTTCAAAACTGGACTGTACCTAAGTAGGGCTCGGCCATCACCAAACACCCTCGCTGGATTCTGGAGTAGCTGAAGAGGAACCACACACTGACTCCGTCTGGTTTGCAGCTTTAATATATCTGTAAGGCCGAAGCTCCCACCAGGCACCGTAATAGTCACAGACGTTGGTGGAGAGGAGGTACTCTCACCAAGGGCAGCCTCTCCTACTGGCAGGGGTGAACCTAGCCTCTCTGCTGCCTGAGACGAACAGCAAAATGACGCCCCCCCCCACACACAAAGTAAATTTTCATATCTATCCTGTAAAACTGAGTACAATAGTGGACATTTTGATTTAGATAGATAGAAAAAAAGGTGTCCAAACACAAGGATGTCAGCGCCATCACACACACATACAAGAACAACACAGAAGTATCCAGAACAAGGGTCATTAATGGCAATGGTAGGCCTGGCACAGGGCTGGACTGGGACAAAAAAGCATCAGCAGTCCTGCCACACAAATCCCACCAGCCCACAAACTATAAGGCTATGTGCACACGTAGATTTTGGTCCTGCGGATTTTTCCGCGCGGATTTGGAAAAATCCGCAGGTAAATTCTCAGGTCAAAAGACCTGCGGTTTACCTGCGGATTAGCCTGCGGTTTAGCCCTCTGGTTTCACACCTCTACAATGGAGAAGGTGTGAATCCGCACCAAAAATTGACATGCCTCGGATTTGAACCCGCAGCAAATCCGCGCAGAAAAATCCGCAGCATGTGCACAGCGTTTTCCAGTTTACCATTGAAAACAATGTTACTGTACAACGCACCTAAATATGCTGCGGACCTGCATAGCCTGAAACGCTGCGGATCCGCAGCAGAATCCACACCGTGTGCACATAGCCTAACTCTCCTCACCCCGATCAGTGAATTTTTGCTATACTTTGCCGTCCCCTCATCACTCTCTTTAAGGAGTTATTTGAAGAGCCACATGTGAATGGCACCACAGTGCGTATGATTGACCACAGCTCCATTTACATGATGCTCTTCAAAGCTATGTTTGCTAGGATCATGGGGGTCCCAGTGGTCAGATCCACAACAAACAGAAAGTCATCCCCTATCCCCACATAATGCGCCATACAGTATTATTCGCCCCATATATTACTGCATACAGTATAATGGGCACCATATATTACTTCATACGGAATAATGGGCCCCAAATATTATTTCATACAGCATATTGGGCCCCATGTTTTATTTCATACAGCATAATGGGCACCATATAGTACTGCATACAGTATAATGGGCACCATATATTACTTCATACAGTATAATGGGCACCATATATTACTTCATACAGTATAATGGGCCCCATATATTACTTCATACAGTATAATGGGCCCCATATATTACTTCATACAGCATAATGGGCACCATATATTACTTCATACAGTATAATGGGCCCCTTATAATTCTTCTCCCCAAACCCCGCTGCTCTTGTCTCCTCAGTGTATTCTGATCCTCCGCACTGCTTGGCACAGGGACATCATTAACTTTGCATATATAATTGTCCATTTGGACAGACAGTAATAGTGATTTGTTTTTACCCTGTTGTCTGGGGCTGGCCCACTTTATGGGGGTGCTCAGGACATGAATATACACCAGTAAAAAGTATGAGAGGCTCAATGTGACCAGTGCCACCTAGTTTCCTACCCCTCTTTTTCTACTGGTTCTGTGGGCACACTGACTGGTACTGAGGAAAAGAAAGAAAGAACAGAGAGAAAAAAGAAAACAGAGAGCGAAAGAAAGAAAGAACAGAGAGAGAGAAAGAAAGAAAGAACAGAGAGAGAAAGAAAGAGGGGAAAGAAAGAAAGAACAGAGAAAAGAAGAAAGAAGGAGAGAAACAGAGAGAGAGAAAGAAAAAAAGAAAGATTAGAGAGATAAGGAAACAGAGAGAGAAAGAAAGATTCTATAGAGATACTATAGCAGCCTGGCTCCCACTGTAGTGCCCACCTGAGCCTCCCGATGCAGGACATATCATGATCCGTTCACATGGCCGGCATCCCCGAGTCCAAGGCGATCCTGTTGTCTGAGCTGTTGGAGGAGGACACGGTGATGGATCTGAAGCATTCCCTGAAGTGCCTCCATGGTTCCATCACAATCTCCTCCCGAAATTACCTAATTTCCTGTCAGCTTTTAGCACGTCACTTCCGGTGGAACATCACGTGCGAATTTTAAAGTGCTCCTTGGGGCTCCTCCATGTACTCCTGTGTCCATGGGAAAAGTAAGCTCCCAGCTGGGGCAGTTGGGCAGAATCTCTCTAAAAATCGGGACTGTCCCGCTGGGAGGTATGAATGCTCCCCACCATACACCTTGTACACGTATGGCTCCGCACACATAATACATAAACAGTTCCTCTTTTTATGCCTCGTACACACGGCTCCACTCTGTACACCTCGCACACACACGGCTCCATTCAGTACACACATGGCTCCACTCCGTACACCTTGTACACATGCGGCTCTGCTCCGTACACCTTGTACACATGTGGCCACGCTCTGTAAACCTTGTACATAAATGGTTCCACTCCGTAAAACTTGTACTCATGCGGCTTTGCTCCATACACCTTGTACACACGCATTCCGCTCCGTACACCGCGCACACACGCGGCTCCGCTCGATACACACACGGCTCCGTACACCTCACACACGTGCGACTCTGCTCCGTACACCTCATACACATGCAGCTCTGCTCCGTACACTTTGTAAACGTAAAGGCTCTGCTCCGTACACCTCGTACACGTGAGGCTCTGCTCCGTACACCTCGTTCACTTGCGGCTCTGCTCCGTGCACCTCGTACACGTGCGGCTCCGCTCCGTGCACCTCGCACACACACGGCTTCGCTCCATACACACATACAGCTCCACTCCATACACATCTCTGCTTCGTACACCTCGTACACGTGCGGCTCTGCTCCATACACCTCGTACATGTGCAGCTCCGCTCCGTGCACCTCGTACACGTGCGGCTCCGCTCCATGCACCTCACACACACGCGGCTCCACTTCATACACCTCGTACACACACACAAGGCTCCGCTCCGTACTCCGTACACCTCGTACACACACATGGCTCCGCTCTGTACACCTCATACACACACACAGCTCCGCTCTGTACACTTCGTACACACGCGGGTCTGCTCCTTACACCTCGTACACACGCAGCTACGCTCCGTACACTTCGCACACACACAGCTCCGCTTCGTACACCTCACACATTCGTGGCTCTGATCCGTACACCTCGTACACACGCGGCTCCGCTCCTTACACCTCATACACACGTGGCTCTGCTCCGTACACCTTGGACACACACAGCTCCGCTCTGTACACCTTACACACTTGCGGTTCCGCTCCGTACACCACGTACACACATTACGGCTCCGCTCCGTACACCTCGTAGACACACACGGCTCCGCTCCGTACACCTCGTACACACACAGGCTCCGCTCCGTGCACCTCGTACACGTGCGGCTCCGCTCCATGCACGTCGCACACACGCGACTCCACTCCGTACACCTCATACACACACGGCTCCGCTCCGTACACCTCGTACACACACGGCTCCGTTCCGTACACCTCGTACACACACATGGCTCCGCTCTGTACACCTCACACACACACACGGCTCCGCTCCGTACACCTCGTACACACACATGGCTCCGCTCCATACACCTCATACACACGCGGCTCAGCTCTTTACACCTCGTACACACGCAGCTCCACTCCGTACACTTCGCACACACAGCTCCGCTCCGTACACCTCACACATTCGCGGCTCTGATCCGTACACCTCGTACACACGCGGCTCTGCTCCTTACACCTCGTACACACGCGGCTCCGCTCCGTACACCTCACATACACCAGCTCCGCTCTGTACACCTCACACACTTGCGGCTCCGCTCCGTACACCTCGTACACACACACGGCTCCGCTCCGTACACCTCGTACACACACACGACTCCGCTCCGTACACCTCGTACACACACACGGCTCCCCTCTGTACACCTCGTACACACGCACGGCTCCGCTCCGTACACCTCATACACACACATGGCTCTGCTCTGTACACCTCGAACACATACGCGGCTCCGCTCCGTACATCTCGTACACACACACGGCTCCGCTCCGTACACTTCATACACACGCGGCTCTGCTCCTTACACCTCGTACACACGCAGCTACGCTCCGTACACTTCGCACACACACAGCTCCGCTCCGTACACCTCACACATTCGCGGCTCTGATCCGTACACCTCGTACACACGCGGCTCTGCTCCTTACACCTCGTATACACGCGGCTCCACTCCTCACACCTGGTACACACGCGGCTCCGCTCCGTACACCTCACACACACAGCTCCGCTCTGTACACCTCACACACTCGCGGTTCCGCTCCATACACCTCATACACACATACGGCTCCGCTCCGTACACCTCGTACACACACGGCTCCGCTCTGTACACCTTGTACACACACACGGCTCCGCTCCGTACACATCGCACACGCGCGGCTCTGCTCCGCACACCTCGCACACGCGCGGCTCTGCTCCATACACCTCGCACGCACACGCACGACTCTGCTCTGTACACCCTGTAAACACTCCCTGACCCCACACAAACTTCCCTCATCCAGCACGATGACAACCAGCACAGACAGCAGAGTCCTGCATAAACCAAGGGCTGATGCGCACAGGACCTGTGATGAGGTCACAGGAGGGGAGGAGTCATAGGTCACATGATCAGGGGGCCCTGACTCCTTCCCTCCTGTGACCTTATCAATTGCAAGCCTCTTGCATGACTGCAGCACCAGAGTGCAGAGGCTAAATTGTAGGTGCTGCGTGTAGAGGAGCGCATAATGCCACCCCCTGCTGCCTGCCGCTTGAGTAGCTGGCTCAAATCGCCTCATTATAGCTGCAGCCCTGCCTACTGGCCCAAGGTTCTGGGACTTTAGCTCCTTTGGACAGAGACTGTCCGGGTGTTCCACGCAACTGCAGCGATACCGTATGCCCTTCTTATTACTGGTTTTAGGCTGCGGATAGTAGAGATGGTTAGCACTCGACTGGATGATATGGATATACGGTGCTAGTGAAAAGGAACCGGTGGTCCCATAAGCATAGAATTGATATAGAGTCACTGCACACGTTAATTCTGCTCAAAGTGGAATATTTTTATTTTTATTTGACGGTGAGGAAGCGCTTCCTCACCGTCAAATAAAAATAAAAATATTCCACTTTGAGCAGAATTAACGTGTGCAGTGACTCTATATCAATTCTCTGGTTTTAGGCTGCTGCTTTGCCAGACCACTCTTATCAGTCTTCTTGGGTTCTACTCGGGTAGCTGCCTTAACAGGTAGAGGAACAAGAGGGTTTCGGATGGTCCTGGTCTGACGTGGCAGTTTCCTCACTGATTTCGCCCGTCTGGAGCGCCTCTCGGATCTAGAAAGGGAAGAGTTTGCAGGAGTAGCTGGGCAAGGCACATCAAAGGCTTTACGGCAGGCCACCAGGAAGGCCTCTAGGTCTCTGACGATAGGATCTCCTGCTTCCCAGAGGGGACTGATCCATATCAACGCATCTTCTGCTAGGTAGGACATTATATATCCCACCTTGACCCAATCAGAAGGGAAACAGGCTGCATTCCACATGCTGTACTGCAAGCACTGCTCCAAGAACCGTTGGCACTCCTTAGGATTCCCATAGAACATAGGCGGATTTTCAGGGTCAAGCTTCTCATAAGCCAGGAGTTGGTTAAAAATTGCATTGGAGACAATGATTGGGTCTGGTGAATCGATTATCTCAACCACACTTGGTGGAACAAATTCTCAGGGTTGCTCATACGGGCAAGAAAAAAGTTGATCATGCTCTGAGAGACATGGGACTCAGCGGACATCATGGCCTGAGCAAACTGTCACGCTCGCGCCTTGGCAGATTAGCGCGAGCGAGGGGGTTGTGGACCCACTGTGCCACAAACCAGACTATCCTGGAAGGGGTGTAACCAGAGGTGGATCATAATGAGGTCAATCTGGGCGGTAGCCCAGGACCCAGTGGTATGGGGGGGCCCACCAGCCCAAGGAAAATGCCCCATTATAATCCGCCACCATAGTGCCACGCTCCCCCTCCCAGACCCAGCGGCCACCGCAGCCTGAGCCCCTCACTAATAAATCCCTGCTCTGTGCGCACAGGACCTGTTATGAGGTCACAGGAGGGGAGGAGTCAGAGGTTACATGATCAGGGGCCCTTCAGTGGATCATGTGACACCTGACTCCTCTCCTCCTGTGACCTCATCACAGGTCCTGTGCACACAGCCCTCAATGTATTGTATGTGGGACTGCTGTGCTGGTTGTCATGGTGCTGGATGAGGGAATTATGTGTGGGGTCAGGAGGGGTTTACAGGGTGAATGTAGCTGCGTGTGTGTGCGAGGTGTACAGAGCAGAGCCGCATGTGTGCGAGGTGAACGGAGCAGAGCTGCACGTGTGCGAGGTGTATGGGGCAGAGCCGCGAATGTGCGAGGTGTACGGAGCAGAGCCGCGAATGTGCGAGGTGTACGGAGCGGAGCGGAGCTGCGCGTGTGCGAGGTGTACGGAGCAGAGCTGCACGTGTGAGCGGTGTATGGAGCGGAGCCGTGTGTCTATGAGGTGTACGGAGAGGAGCCACGTGTGTACAGAGCGGAGCCGCGTGTGTGTACGAGGTGTACGGAGCGAAGCCGCATGTGTGTACAAGGTGTACGGAGCGAAGCTGTGTGTGTGTATGGAGCAAAGCTGCGTGTGTGTACGAGGTGTACGGAGCGGAGCCGAGTGTGTACGAGGTGTACGGAACGGAGCCCAGTGTGTACAGAGCTGAGCCGTTTGTTTACGGAGCGGAGCCGCGTGTGTACGAGGTGTACAGAGCGGAGCTGCGCACGTGCGAGGTGTACGGAGCGGAGCCGCGTGTGTGTACGAGGTGTACGGAGCAAAGCTGTGTGTGTGTACGAGGTGTACGGAGCGGAGCCGCGTGTATGAGGTGTATGGAACAGAGTCCTGTGTGTACAGAGCAGAGCCATGTGTTTATGGAGCGGAGCCGCATGTGTACGAGGTGTACAGAGCAGAACTGCACGTGTTAGAGGTGTACGGAGCGGAGCCACGCGCGTGCGAGGTGTACGGAGCGGAGCCACGCGTGCATGGAGCGAAGCCGCGTGTGTGTATGAGGTGTACGGAGCAAAGCCGCATGTGTGTACGAGGTGTACGGAGCGGAGCCGCGTGTGTACTGGGTGTACGGAATGGAGCCCTGTGTGTACAGAGCTGAGCCGTGTGTTTACGGAGCGGAGCCGCATGCGTGCGAGGTGTACGGAGAGGAGCCGGGTGTGTGTACGAGGTGTACGGAGCGAAGCTGCGTGTGTGTACGAGGTGTACGGAGCGAAGCCACATGTGTGTACGAGGTGTACGGAGCGAAGCCGCGTGTGTGTACGCAGCAGAGCCACGTGTGTACGGAACGGAGCCCTGTGTGTACAAAGTGTACAGAGCTGAGCCGTGTGTTAACGGAGCGGAGCCGCGTGTGTACGAGGTGTATGGAGCAAAGCCGCATGTGTACAAGGTTTACGAAGCAGAGCCAAGTGTGTACAAGGTGTACGGAGTGGAGCCATGTGTGTACTGAGTGGAGCCGTGTATGTGCGATGTGTGTGGAGCGAAGCTGTGTGTACGAGGCATACAAAGTGGAACCGTGTGTGTTTGAGGTGTGCGGAGCCATGCGTGTACAAGGTGTATGATGTGGAGCTTTCATACCTCCCAACTGTCCCAGATTTTGAGAGTCTGCCCCACTGCTCCGACCGGGAGCTTACGTTTCCCGAGGACACAGGAGTATATGGCGGAGCCCCGAGGAGCACTTGAAAACTCGCATGTGACATTCCATCGGAAGTGACGTACTGGAAGCTGACCGGAGGAGATTGTGACAGATCCATGAAGGCACTTCAGGGAATGCTTCAGATCATCACCATGTCCTATGTCCTCTTCCGACAGCGCGGACAGCGGGATCGCCTTGGACTCGGGGATGTCGGCCATGTGACTGGATCATGATATGTCCTGCACCAGGAGGCTCAGGTGGGCACTACAATGTGAGCCGGGCTGGTATAGTATCTTTATAGAATCTTTCTTTCCCCTCTTTCTTTGTCTTTCTTTCTTTCTTTCTTTCTTTCTTTCTCTCCCTGTTCTTTCTTTCACTTTCTGTTCTTTCTTTCCCCTCTTTCTTTCTCTCTCCCTCTCTGTTCTTTATTTCCCCTTTCTTTTTTTCTCTCTTTGTTCTTTCTTTCAACTCTTTCTTTCTTTCTCTTTCTTTCTTTCTTTGTTCCTTCTTTCCCCTCTTTCTTTCTCTCTCCTTCTCTGCTCTTTCTTTCTTTTCACTTTCTTTCTTTCTTTTTTTCTCTCTCTGTTCTTTCTTTCCCCTCTTTCTTTCTTTCTCTCTGTTCTTTCTTTCTCTCTCCCTCTCTGTTCTTTCTTTCTTTCCCCTCTTACTTTTTTCTCTCTGTTCTTTTTTCTGTCCCCTCTTTCTTTCTCTCTGTTCTTTCTTCCTTTCTCTCTCTGTTTCTCTCTTTCTTTATTCTTTTTTTCTCTCTTTTCTTTTTTCTCGCTCTCTCTGTTCTTTCTTTCTTTTCCTCAGTACCAGTCAGTGTGCCCACAGTACCAGCCACTGTGCCCTCAGTACCAGTCAATGTGATCAGCAGTGCTAAATGGGTGTGGTTGGGGCATGGACATGGGTGTGACTAGTTGTGAAATGGGTGTGGTCGGACGGCCGGTAACCAATCATCATAGTGGAAGTCATCTGTTTCCATCAACTTTGTTATATGTGGGCAGTGGGCACCTCTAGTAAGGTGGGCACGAGATGGCGGGTATTGTCACCTCTGCCTCACACATAAGTTACTATGATGTGTACTTTATTCCTGCCACATTTCTTTCTTGGCCTACTGAGAGAAATGTTTTGACCAGTTGAAAGTTATACAACCTGAGGATTGTGCATGTGTGCGCTGCCCGCATATATATATTTACTTACTCCGACCCCTATATAAACCCTGCCCCTCCGACTGCCGTCCACTTACCCATGCTCCTGTTCCAATCCTGGGGTCTTTTTTGGTCCCCCCTTGGTCCTCCACATGCTGAACATCTGGGACATGACTAACATTGTGCAACGTGCGCTTGTTCGTCACCAGATGCAGCATTGTGTCCAGTGTGTGAGGAGATGGCGACTTGTCTGTGGCGTTAACCCCTCTGCTGACATGTTGGGCACAGCCTGTGATGAGGAGCGTCTCTTCCTGTGCACATCGGAGGCTGCTTCTTCTATCTGGGAAAGTTCATGAAGCAGAAGCCTCTGTGTGACTCATGTGAAGTAACTTGTCTCACAGGTCATGGGTCCAGGTCAGCAGGTGATTGCAGACTATTAGCTGGTTTCGATGTTAGGTACAGGTGAGTCAGGACTAGATGTTGGGTGGAAGCCTTCCAGTATTTGAAAGGCCTCGTGCACACGCTGAGTATTTGGTGAGTTTTTACCTCAGTATTTATAAGGCCTCATGCACACGCTGAGTATTTGGTGAGTTTTTACCTCAGTATTTACAAGGCCTCGTGCCCACGCTGAATATTTGGTGAGTTTTTCACTCAGTATTTGTAAGGCCTCATGGACACACTGAGCATTTGGTGTTTTTTACCTCAGTATTCGTGAGGTCTCGTGCACACATTACGTATTTGCAGAGTTTTTTTTACCTCAGTATTTAACCCCTTCCCGCCCCTTGCGCACCGCATGCGTCATGAAAACTAGTGACTTCCCGACCCGTCACATGACCGGGGGTCCCACAGAGTCTGAATAGCCCGGGGCCCTGGCTACCCTTAATCCACCCCTGGGTGTAACTAATCCAGCTACCTCGGTCTTCACTGAAACCTCTGATGGTGAGGTCAGGATTGTGCGGCAGGTAGCTGCTAGGGGCCACTCTAGGGTGGTGTCTGGCTGTGGCTGCTGATCCCACTGGGGAACAGAACACTAGAACAGGTGCAACTGAGAGACAGGCAGGTGAGCACGGCAGGCATGACTGGTACTCTGGCAGGCGAGCACGGCTGAGACACAAGCAGGCAGGCACGGCTGAGACACAGGCAGGCGGGCACAGCTGAGACACAGGCAGGCAGGCACGGCTGAAACACAGGCAGGCTGGCACGGCTTAGACACTGGCAGGCAGGCACGGCTGAGACACTGGCAGGTGGGCACGACTGAGACACAGGCAATCGGGCACGACTGAGGCACAGGTAGGTGGGCATGGCTTACTGGGATGGCATACGGACCGGAAGGAGTGGTGTATTGAATAGGCAGAGACCTGTTCAAACAGGGGGTGCAGGTACTGGGACGGGAAAGATGGGAATATAGATGGGTATGAGGGAACAGGTTTGGACCTGTTCACACTGGAGAAGAACCGCAAGGCTGCGGAGAGGAGCTGCAGTTAGCAGCAAGAGGTTCTGCAGCAGCAGAAGCAGAACAAAGCAGAATCGCAGGAGTGCGGAGCACAAGCAGAGCCGCAAGAGTATGGAGCAGGCAGAGCCACAAGAGTGCAGAGCACAGGCAGAGCTGCAAGAGTGCAGAGCACATGCAAAGCCGCAAGAGTACTGAGCACAGGCAGAGCCGCAAGAGTGCGGAGCACAGGCAGAGCCACAAGAGTATGGAGCAAGCAGAGCTGCAAGAGTGTGGAGCACAGGCAGATGGAGAGGATACAAGGATAGACACAACAGGGAAAGGAGCTACAGACAAGGAGACTGACAGACAGAGGTAGGACTGAGTTCAGACAAGGTAACAGTATGAGACAAGGTCAGAAACAATAGCACAGAGACCAGGATATTCTGCCTCCTCGAGGGCGGACGGACAGGTACAAGGCAAGGCTAGGAACAAGTACACAGAGACCAGGATATTCTTTCTCCAGGTGGGCAGACAGACAGGTACAAGATACAGAGACTAGGAATCAAGCCTACAGAGAAGGCGAAACACAGGACAGGACCTGGCAACTCAGCAGAAAGACACTAACTGAGTAAAGGCGATGCTCAGGCAGCTTCCACCTGTGGAGCTGCCCTAAATACTATAGGCCTCTTGGTAATTGGCCAAGGACACATTAGGCAGGTGCATACTGCTTCCATAAGAACCAGAGAGTGCAGGTGCCGCCCCCCTATGCACACAGCCTTGAAGCATGCAGAGAGAAGGCAGGAAACAAGAGGCACACAGCATGGAGCCATCAGCAGACAGAAGTCACAGCATGGCCTGGAGCAGTGAGTAAGTTGGTGTGTGGGAGATGGGAGGCCATGCAGTGATGCCGTCAGGGTTGTTGCAGTTTCCTTTCAAGGTGGATTAGGGAAGCTATTTCTCTAGCATATACATCGAGTGGCAGGCCGGCACCGGGAAAGATGACAGTGCATTCCACTTGATCCGTGGCAGCCTCATGGGCAGAGATGTTGGAAGTCTCCATCGATCAGATATGTAAGGCAGTTACGTGGTCTTCTCCTTCCACCTTTTATAATCACTATAGATTGGATACGGGTGCTTCCTCAGATCTCACTTTTGGTATAAAGGTACTGCAGGCTGTAGTCCCTCCCTAAGGCCGGAATCACACATGCGAGAAACTCGGACGAGTCTCGCATCTTAATGCCCGGCACTGCCGCCGGCACTCAGGAGCGGAGCATGCCGCTGCATAGAAATACATGCATTTGCACGCTCCGCTCCCGAGTGCCAATGGCAGTGCCAGGTATTAAGATGCAAGACTCGTTTCTCGCATGTGTGATCCTGGCCTAAGTCAGTTATTACCTTTCTGTAATTCTCTCATGGTGCTGTCATGGGAGACCAAATAAAGTCTTAGTTACTTACCGGTAACAGTATTTTTCAGAGCCCATGACAGCACTCGCTCCACGTGTGGGTGTGCACTTCTTCTTATAAGTTTTCACGTGTGTGACGTTGTTAGCCATTAGAGTATTGTACAGTACATAATTTTACCATTAACCATGGTGGTTCTCTCGAGCTCTGTAATCCAACTGATGTGTGGAAGAAGTGCCGCCCTTTTGTATCTGTAGGTTTCCTGTCCCTGAAGGGCGTGGTTACCGTTACCAGTAAGTAGCTAAGACTTTCAGCATATCTTCCCCTACATTATCCCATACCAATAGCCCCTATTTCAGCACATCTTCCCCTACATTACTGCATACCCATAGGCCATAGCCCCTATTGCAGCACATCTTCCACTACATTACACCATACCCATAGCCCCTATTTCAGCACATCTTCCCCTACATTACAGCATACCCATAGCCCCTATTTCAACACGTCTTCCTGTACATTACAGCATATCCATAGCATCTTTTTCTTCATTACTCTTAAATATTGCCCAACTGTAGCACATCTTCTTTTTCAGCAGCACTTTCTTCTCCCTTTGCAGCACTCCCATCTCTCTTTGCTGCACGCCAAATGGGCTGTTAAAAAATATTTAAATGTAGAGTTAATTGATGATACCTGTGTGTTTTGTGAGTTCTGAGCATCATTATCAATCAAGGATCAATCAATAATGATTCCTTTTTTGATGCTGTACTGAACTGCGTCCTGCGCAACGTTCTTCTGTTTTGTGGCAGCGTCAGATTTTTGCCACGTAGCAATAGCCATGTAGGACCCTGTCCTGAATGAACCTCATTCCCGCTGATGGCAACATCTGAATTATATGAATCGGTTAGGACGAAGCTATAAAGCTATTAGTGCAGAAATCAGAGGAGTGTAATCCCTACAGAGCAATGCAGAATAAGACCCCCGAGATGTAAATGACCACCCAATGGCAAAGCTCTGAGTTACAATGAATTACAATGTGGACGATATGAAAATCACAGAACTGTAATTAATTGTAACTAGAGAAGACTTTCATGTAGCAAATTGTTGCCCTTTTTTGAGAGACAAGATCCCGATAACTTACCCATCTCTAATGTAACTATGCTCCTTTCCATGCAAAATATTAGGATTTCACATTCAGATCCTGTAATGCAAAGAACTGTGAACATTTTGAAGACCAGTACAAAGTAAGAATACTGTATTTGCTTTTATCAATTATGCACGAATACATAAGAAATGCAGAATAACGTCAGCAGGTGTCCAGACTGAAGAGTCAAAATGTGAAATATTCAGAAAATGACAGTTTGTTCCTGGAGAACTGGAGGGCGATGCAATTATGAACGTCTGCAGGAACAGCCAGTGATGCATGGTGGAAGGTCCTGCAGGTTTGGGGCTGCAATTGAGCAAATGAAATTGGAGATTTGATCAGGATAAATGGTCTCCCCAATGCTGAAAAATCCAGGAGATATTTACCTATCATGTAATATCATCAGGAGGTGTCTGGTCAGCACCAATTTTATTCTTCAAACGGACAATGATCCCCAACATCCAGTCAATATGTTCAGGGGTTACCGCGACAGAGAGGAGCCAGAAGACCATAGTGTCTGATTGCTCCTACTCCTGCACTGAAAAGAAGCACTTCACCTTTTTAAACTGTGTAAATTTCTTTTGGCAGTACATGGATTAATCGGCCATGTTGGGAGCTCTGGGAGTCCGGGCTCTCAGCTGTGCACTGTTAGCCACTCCTATCCCCTATATAATGTGGGTGCTGACTGACACACATTGTCAGAGTTAGCTTATGCTGCATGGCTGGGAGGATATAAACTAGTGGTTATATGAGAAGGAGTTTGGTGGATTTGTCTGAGACTGTTGCTTGGTTTAGTAAGTGTGATAATTCCCCTTCTTCTCCTACTTTGGTTTCACCCCATCTCCACTCCCTGGTGCACACCTCTGTTATATGTGTGTATATTTGTATGTTTAGTATTTTCCGTTTCCCTTGTTCGTGTTACCTTTTTAGTCTGGTTGGTGTATTACAGTGCACGGCTGCTTCCCTCTTCCCTGGGTGCGGGAAGGGTACAGACTGAAGGCAGATTCACCTTCAGAAGAAACTTGGGTAACAGGGTGTGATAGGGTGCCCCTTGCGTTAGGTACAGGGAAGTAGCCCCTGGTTCTGGGACATTAGCTCTGACCGAAACCCTTTTTTGATCCATTATTTGATCCATTATGAATCCTATTACTGTTCTGGCAGTGCAACTGCAGCAGCTCGGACTGGAAGTGGCAGGTCTAAAAACTGTTGTTTTACAGCACCCCAACACATCAGGTGTTGGAATCTTGACTCTCAGGCAATCCTTAGTGGAGCCGAAGATCACTTTGCTTGACAGATTTTCCAGGGGCGGGGGGAGAAGATGACAAGTTTGTTGCTTTCATGGAGGCCTGTAATCTGTACTTCAGGAATCCAATAGGTTTCTCTTTGTTTTAAAATTCCAATATGGTTCCCTCCCCACCTAGGGGGTGCTATCTGTTCGATAACTTGGAATTTGAGTTGTGATATCCAATGTCAAGAGGAAATGAAATGTTGAGGTATGAGCATGTGGAGATTTTTGCACCTAATCGTGAACTTGTGCTTCAATATTCTATCGCCCACATTTAGTAGACCACAAGAGCACTTGATCAAATATACAACTAATATATCAAATGTAGAGTAGTCTCGAATTCCTGAATTATATATTTCTTTCGCAATGGTGGATAGTGTTCTCTTAAGACGTTATTGCACTGGTTGCAATGTAGGCATGGCATAGTGCCTGTTTTGGAATTGTGCAAAAAATTTTGTTGTGGTAAATGTCTAACGGTGCCTACATCCACCTTAACTAGTGAATCTCACAAGTTTAATGTCCTCTTAAAACATGTTAAGAAGGGTTGACGGAACTCTGTGATTTCTGGATGTGCTGTTTGCAGTAAATGCCAGTGTTTCCTGATAGTTCTATGCAGGATATAGGCGAAGGGGTGGAATGTATGCACAAATGAGATACGGTCCATAGCTCTGGAACGTGTAGGAGTAGTGGTTTCCATGGATTCATCTAGTATGTGGGCTGGATAACCCCTATTTGGAATTTGGAACGCATTTCTTCTAGTCTACTGTGTACGGAGTGTTGTATCAGAGACAATTCTATTGACTCTCTGAAATTGCGACTTGGGGATAGAGCTTGTCAGGAAAATATGAATCATTTTCCATGGTTTCGATTACACATAGCTATCGGCTGCAGCTCCTTGGTTTTTGGAATGACATGCTGCCCCTGTCATGAACTGGGGGTGTTTGGTTGCCCCCAGTTCGTCAGGGGACTTATTATATCCCACTTTCCAGTTCCAGTTTGGAACTTGCAGCTCTCTGGCGCCCCCTTACCCTCAGGTCAGTCCAGGAACTACACCTAGGAACTACCCTTGCCAGGAGGGCCGCCTTGCTGTGTACTGGCTATTGGGCATGCTGCAGTGAGGGTGATATAACTACTCCCAATTTCAGGCGGGCAATACACTTATAAATCTCCATCCATCACTGCCAGAGTCTCCCCAAAAGCCCAGAGCACTTCGTTGCCACCAGCTCCTAGCTCTTATGATTAATATCGGGTCAGGAGCCAACCTAATCAGTAGCGTTGATTTACTTCAGAGGACGTGGCAATAAGTTATTAGAGCAAGGAAAACAAAACTAGTAAATATTATAGCTTTTACTCCAAAAAGAAATAGGCAGTGTTTACTAAAAGTATATCAAAGATGTTACAAATGATACAATTACAGTATGTATAGGCAATTACAAAGTAAAGATGGATTAAAAATGAGCTTACATGTTTCAGTTACTGGCACGCCATGTGGAGATGGTTGGTGGGGGAGGGGAACTGTCCCAATTCATCAGGTCACAGTGCACAGCCTCTCATAGCTGGATCCCCAGGCAAAAGACACCATCCTCATTGGGCTTCATAATCTTATACCCGCTGTTCATGACCTCACTGAGTTGGCGGAGCTATGGAATGTACTCAGGCTGCGAATGGCAGCAGAATCATAATTTTTCTGAGTATGACATTGGCGTTCTTTTAAGTCTAAACATAAAGTGGCTGTATGACCCGGTTGAGTAGAAATCCATCTGCTGGTGCTGGAGCTTAGAAAACTCACTGGTGTATGATTCTACCGATGCACATGCCAAAATTGTATTTGTCCTAACTCCAGGCCTAATCTGCGTGATCATATACCAGTTTAGAGGAACAATATGATCTGAAGCCATGTGCTCCTACTTTTTACTTTCAGTTTCCCAGCTGTATGCAGGAGGGAGAGATGAGGGGAATCACACACATTCCCGAGGGAGGGGGGGAAGAGGGAGATAGAATTACACACAGGCAGGTAGACTTTACATAAACCTAATGGGGCGAAGTGTGTGTGTGTGTCCCAGTAAATGCAGTGGAAATTTCTTGACGTGTACTTAGGATATGAGCATATTCATATTTACGTGACAGCCCCACCCCCACTTGGTTTGTGCAGTTAACATTGAGCTCCTCATGCTACATTCCTTCCACCCCTCTTTCTCCCTGTTGGAATGTGCACTCACCCCCCCCTCCAACTGTACAAGCTGGTGTAATGTGAGACAAAGGTATGCCCAGCAACACAGGATCCGTTTTTGTCCCTAACAAAGGAAGCACTTTCCTGTGATGGAAACGGACGCGGACATAGATATTTGAAAAAGTCTGCAGAGTACCAGCTGCCTGCGGACCAATGGGCCCGATATTTAACCCCAGGGCTCAAAGGAAAAGCTCTGGAGGCGTTTGTTTCTCTCCCTTTAGACCAAGATGGAAACTATGAGGCCATCAAGCAGGTCCTGATAAAAAAGTACCAACTGACTTCTGAGGTTTACCGTAAAAAGTTTCGTAACCTCCAACGTGGCCCACACGACATTTGCAGCGATGTAGTACACGGTCTCAGAATCCACTTTGACCAGTGGATCCAAGGACTGTCAGTGACCACCTTTGAGCAGCTGCGGGACCTGATGATAAATGACCAGTTCCTACATCTTTGTCCAGCTGAGGTGCGACAGTTCGTGATGGACCGGGAGCCAAAAGATGCAGACAAATCAGCGCAGATCACCGACACCTACAAGGCAACCGTAAACCAGAGGTGCGGAAGCCGGTCACCGCCAGCTGGAAAGGGGGTAGGCCATCAACCAATCCCAGTACCTCTACCAGCCGACTCACTGGAGGTCTTGTCCCCTTTGCCAAAGCCAGGCCTACAACCGATCCCCGCAAGTGTTATTTCTGTAATCGGCTTGGACATCTCAGCGCCACTTGTCTGGAGAAGCAGAAGAAGAACTCCCCAGCCAATGTCTCAGGGCCTAATGCAGCAGTTTTTTTGGTGGATGGGGTGGTTGGGAGGGCCTGTGAAAATTTGCAGAACATCACCATGGGGAGCAAGGTTGCCATAGACAACGGGGTCGAACGAACCCTCATCCGACCTGAACTGACGGCCCCTGAAGAGATTATTCCGGGGAAAACCATGATTGTCACCGGGATTGGGGGAATTCTGCTGTCCCTTGCTGATGGCCCGGGTTTTTATAGTTTGGGGTGCCGGGAGCAGGGTGAAGGAAGTGGGGTTGTCCGAAAATTTGCCCACCGATGATTTGTTGGGGACTGATTTGGGGAGATTGCGTATTTTGTCACTGACAACCCTCCCCGATCTGATATTGAGGGTAATGTTGATGCTAATGATGATGATGCTGATGTAAATGTGCATGCTTTACCTGATAATGATGATGTGTCTGCTGGTGTAAGAGTACTCAGCCATGTCACGCTGCGGGGTGAGATGACTGAGGAACCCCTAACAGGAGCAAGTGACAGTGCTAAAGGTAATGGGGAATGGCACGGGAACCATGAGGAAGGTGATGCCATGCAACTGACAGATTGCCACAGAGGAAGGTAACTGCCCCATATATAGCACTGCTCCTGAGCCCTGAGGTAATGGGGATGGATGGGGAAGTAGTACCCATAGCCTCGCCGGCTGATGGGTCTGTGGAAATCCCTGGGGAGACCGTCTACGTAGTCACTGTCACCCGCAGTCAGAGTGCCCAGAATGCAGATGTGACGTTTTAGGTAAAAGCTACGTCGGAGAGTGGACCCTCTGGATCGCGGATCCAGAGCCCCTAGGCCGAGCACTCCAGGTGAAGACCGACCCCTATACAGGGATCGTTTAGGGCAGGACCACAGGGGACGGAAGCGCAACAGCCGGAACCAAGAGGGACGGCTCCACGGACAAATAAGGACTAGGGAGAAGGATGGCTTAGATACAGACCCGGGACTGACGGACAGAGGAATGAGACACAGGGCAAGGCAGTGGGACAGAGCGTGGACAAGAGGAACTACAGAGGCATGTAACACAGGGCACGGCAGGGAGGCAGAGCATGGACAAGAGGAACTACAGAGGCATGTAACACAGGGCACGGTAGGGAGGCAGAGCATAGACAAGAGGAACTACAGAGGCATGTAACACAGGGCAAGGCAGGGAGGCAGGGCATGGACAATAGGAACTGCAAAGGACTGTAACACAGGGCACGGCAGGGAGGCAGTGAGACAGAGCGTGGACAAGAGGAACTACAGAGGACTGTAGCGGCCAGAGGGTGCAGGAGACTACATGATCATCAGGCGTCCTCCTCACAGCGAGGACGCCTGAAGTATCCTAACACCCGGAAGTGCGTCCCCCTGTCCTGCCCCTCAGCGCCGCCCACCGCTGGAGGGAGAGAGCGGGAGGTGGCGCGCGCGCGACAGGGAGCGGGTGCCAGGAGCAGCTGTGAGGAGGAACGCAGGACGGGCGCGCGCCTGGACGGGGGCGCGCAGGTAAGAGGACGCTGCGGCGTGCGCTGCTGCTGGAGGGGCATCGGCGGGCATAGCCGCCGATGTCACAGCAGATAACACCCTGCCTTCTGAACCCTCTTCAGACAGAGGGATGACTGAACCAGAGACGGACCCAGAGCAGGTCCCAGAGGGTTCCTGTGAGGAAGGGACCTTGACGTCACTTCCGGCTGCCTCCAGCCAGGAGTTCCAGGCTGCTCTGCACTCAGATGCAAGCCTGGAGACCTTTAGACACCTTGCTGAGCAGCCCACCTCTGAGACTGATAAGGAGAGGGTGTTCTGGGAATGAGGGAGGTTGTACCGGGAGACAGTTCCCTGTAAATCATAAAAGGCGTGGTTGAGGGAAAGACAACTGGTCATCCTCTACCAATTTAGAGGTGAGTTGTTACAGATTACCCATAAGAGTTCACTTGCTGGACACTTGGGGATCAGCAAAACCAAGGCCCGGCTGTCTCAACACTTCTATTGGCCCAAATTGGGGACTGATGTGACAAACTACTGCTGCTCCTTTATCATCTGTCAAAGAGCGGGAAAGTCAGGGCCTGCCCCGAAGGCACCCCTGATCTCTCTGCCAGTGATAGAGGAGCCTTTCCAGAGGATTGCAGTGGACATTGTGGGACCACTGGCCGTACCCAGCAGCTCTGGAAAGCGTTACATCCTTACTGTGGTAGACTATGCTACCCGTACCCGGAGGCAGTGGATCTGTCCTCAACTAGGGCGGATAAGGTGGCGGATGCCTTGTTAGCCATCTTTTCACGAGTTGGATTTCCCAGGGAGATGCTTGCCGACCAGGGGACTCAATTTGTGTCTTGCCTAATGGAAGCTCTCTGCAAGAAAATGCAGGTGAAGCGTCTGGAACCTGCAGCTTTGGCGCTTGTGCAGCGCATCTCCTCTCGTAGCCTCTTGATGGTCTTGCTTGCATCTTCATACTCACGGAGGTGGCTCATGACTCGGGAGCCATAGGTGGACATAGACTCCCGGGGTCTCTGCAGCGCCCAACCTTCCACAGTGAGATCAGCCTCACCTCCGTGAGCACCCAGCTTTCCTCCATAATGACCACCATTTTGCACGCTAGCAGGCTTCTCCTCCATGTTGGAAGCCCTGCAGCTTCTCTAGGTCTCTGCAGACCTGGGGGGAGTTGGAGCCACATTGCTGTGACTCCTGGTGGAGCGCCTCACCCGAGTCCTCTGATGTGCAGGCCGGTTGCTGGTTTCTTCTGCTCCCCACGGGCCTGGCCCGGGAAACAGAGGCCTGGGACTTGGCTCCTTCACTCATCCCAGAAAACCCACATTCTCCCTGGGTAGGAGAATGCCCGTGACCCTGCGTGCATTGTATAAGTAGGGAATGTGAGCTGTGATGTCATAATGGCCGTGCATGACCAGTGATAATATAATGGCTGAGCATCACCAGTGATGTCATAATGGCTAAACATCACCAGTGATGTCATAATGACAGGAAACCCACACCCTTCCTGGGTAGGAGAGAGCCCTGCGTGTATTGTATAAGCAGGGTGTGGGATTCCTGTCATTATTACATCACTGGTGATGCTCGGCCATTATGACATCACTGGTGATGCTCGGCCATTATGACATCACTGGTGATGTTTCGCCATTATGACATCATAGCTCACATTCCCTACTTATACAATGCACGCATGGTCACGGGCACTCTCCTGAAGTCCACAGTGTGCCTTCACAACTTCCATCTTGGTGATGATTTACCAGAGGAGGCACCTGGGGGCCAAAAGAAAAAGGCAAAGACTACTAATCCAGAGCTACAGTACAGGAAGCAGTAAGCTATGTGCATGCCCACCTCCGTGTACCCCCTGATTCGACTCCAGGGTCAGCTCACTGTATAAGCCTCGCTTCCCAGCCCAGGTTCTGCTGTGAATCCGGTGCAAAGGCACGGGGAGATTACAAAGCAACGTAGTGAGGCGCAGAGCTGTCTCTGCTAGCAGTAGTGGGGACGTTGCAGCAGATGCATCAGCTGAGAGACAGTGAGACTGGCCGGGCGGTGGGCATACTGTCAGGCCACGATACTGTGGTGTGCTCCCCAGTGGGAGGGGGGAGTGGCCCAGTGTCGGGGGCAGCTCTGGTAGCCTAGGCGCCCCTGAATGCTGTTGCCACTGAACACTTAGGTGAGGAGTGGCGGCAGTGTGAGGGGATTGCTGGGGCTAGGAGTTCCGGTCCTCCCAAAGTCCTATTCTGCGTTGGCGTCGCTGGTCAACAAGATTATGATATAAAGGATCAGCGGCGAAAGATCAGCGGCATCTGGTGTCAACTGTGAAACAGCGGAAATTATCAACTGATGATACGGAAGGCACACGTCAGACAAGGGGTGAGGTCGCCTCCAGTTCTGTGGAGGAAATTGATCCCCTTGTGCCTAATGATACGGTCAAAATGTCTCCCCTGTTGTCACTGGTCCAGCAGGAGTAAATGTGGTGGTGGGTATGGATGAGAAAAATTCTTTGTCTGGTGGTGTGGTTGCTGGTTTGGTGGCGGGTGAGGGGGTTATGCAGGTGGGTAATAGTGATACTGTTGGTGTGGATGTGGTCTCTGGTCCGGTTATATATCTTCTATATATATAAAAATGAGTGTATGTGTGTGTTTATGTGTGAGTGTATGTGTGTGTCCATTCTGCCCCATGTCTTTTCTCTCTCTCCTTCCACTCCTGAGAGGATGACTGTTGATGCCTTTTTTGAAGCCCTGGGTCGTATTTATGATGAACCTGACAGGGTCCGTATGGCTGAGGACATGGTCATGAATGTGCGTCAGGGTAAACATTCAGCTGAGTGGTTCTGTTCCAAGTTCCGACGCTGGGCTGCAGAGGTGTCCTGGGATGATGCCGCTCTTCGAGGTTTATTCTGCAGAGGCTTATCTGAATGCCTCCAGGACACTCTGGCCCTTCATCCTCCATCAGACACTTTGGAGGACGCCATAACCCAGGCCGTGCGCATGGATCGCAGGTTATGGGCCAGGGGGGTCATGCAGTGTGAAACATCACTATTTTCCAGCAGCAAAGAGACTGGTGTCGCTCCGGTGCCAATGGAGATTGGCGTCACCTCGTTTAAAGAAAAGGAGAGAAAATGTCGTTGGGAGAAACAACTCTGTTTCTATTGCGGAGAGCCTGGACATTGGAGAAAGGATTGTCCCACCTGTCTGTCATCCTCTAAGGCGATGGGAAACGACTAGGACTGGGTAGTGGTCGAGGAGGCTGCCCAGACCTTCAGGTACATTTTTCCTCTTGTCCTAATGTCTTGTTAAAGGTGGAACTGTTGGTAGACAATTATCGTTTTTTCTCTACAGCACTTGTGGACAGTGGTTCATCTCTCAACCTGGTCAGCTCCGGAGTCGTCTCCCAACACAAGATAGGGACAGTCAGGCTGGAGACACCACTTAAAGTTGTGGCTATCGACTCTTCCCGAACGGGAATTCTTTATGTTTCTAAAAGATTTTTTTGCATATCGGTTCTTACCACAAGGAAGAGATAGAATGTTTTGCTATGGACAAACTGCCCGCAGGGTTGGTGCTGGGCATCCCGTGGCTTCAACGCCGCAACCCGGTGATTGACAGGGAAACAGGGGAAATTGAAAAATGGGGAGCCAAATGTGTCGACTGTTGCCATAAACTTGTTTTTTGTGTGAAACTTGTAAAACCTGTTTCGGTGTCTTAGAGGACATGTTTTCTGAAAGTGAGGCTGAGGCATTACCCCCGCATAGGCCATTTGACTGTGTCATTGATCTTATTCCTGGAGCCAAATTGCCCAAGGTCCGTTTGTTTAATTTGTCAGGTCCAGAGCGTCTCGCTATGAAGCAGTATATTGCTGACCGTCTTCGTAAGGGGCATATAAGACCTTTGGTATCCCCAGTAGCAGCAGGGTTTTTCTTTGTTAAGAAAAAAGATGGCAGCCTACAATCCTGCCTCGACATTCGAGAACTTAATAAAATCACAGTCAGGAACACATACCCTCTGCCTCTGATTCCAGATCTCTGTAATCAGCTCTCTGGGGTCAAGTGGTTTTCAAAATTGGACCTTAGAGGGGCCTATAATTTAATAAGAATAAGGAAAGGGGATGAGTGGGAAACAACTTTTCTTACGTCAGAGGGCTTATTTGAGAATTTGGTGATGCCATTAAGTCTCATCAATGCTCCAGCTGTTTTCCAAAATTTCATCAATGTAGTTTTTTCGGACCTCATCGGTCGCTTTGTGGTAATCTATTTGGATGATATCCTGATATACTCTACCGACAGACATTCCCATTTATTGCATGTTTCAAAGACTCCGAGAAAATCAATTATTCGTCAAGCTGGAGAAGTGTTCATTTTTCGTCCAGGAGCTGTCATTTTTGGGTCTCATAATCTCTCCACAGGGGTTTCGAAAGGATCCCAAGAAGGTGCAAGCCATTATGAAGTGGGTCCAGCCTCGGGACATTAGAGGACCCCAGCGCTTCTTGGGATTCGCAAACTACTATCGCAGGTTTATCAAAGGTTTTTCACAGATAGTAAAACCCCTTACAGATCTCACTTGTAAAGGGGCAGACGTCAGGAAGAATTGGTCCCCGTTAGCTAAGCAATCTTTTCTAACATTGAAAAACTGTTTCACGCCTGCTCCTGTCCTGGTGCAACCTGACTCACCAAATTATTTGTGGTTGAAGTGGACGCTTCAGAGGTGGGGGTGGGGGCAGTGTTGTCGCAGGGACCTGCTTCTCTGACCTCAAGCCTTGTGCCTATTTCTCACAAAAGTTTTCTCATGCCAAGAGAAATTATGACGTAGGTAATAAAAGAACTCCTGGCAATCAAGTTGGCGTTCGAGGAATGGAGGTATTTTTTGGAGTGGGCGGCTCACCCCATCACGGTCATCACTGACCCTAAAAATTTAGAATATATTAAATCTGCTAAAAGGCTGACCCCAAGGCGGGCCCGTTGGTCATTTTTTTTTCCAGATTTCAATCCTCAATTACCTTTGGTCCAGGGTCTAAAAGTGTGAAGGCTGATGCTTTGTCACGTAGTTTTGAGCCGCTATCCGCCCCCAATCTGCCATCCCCCATTCTTCAACCCAGTGTCGTTATAGCCAAAGTATGCAAAACACAAGCCGCGGAGACACCATCACATGTTTCTTAACGCAAGCAATGACTAGCCAGGTCTTTCCCCAGGAAGGAACAACCACAGGAAGGGCAGTCTCCAATGAAGGAAACCACCTATGCCAAAACATGGTATCCATCCACAGACAGCTGTTTCGGGGTATTGCCCCTCATCAGTGTGGAGTAGGAAACTGGCCAGTAGGAGCAATGCCTAGTAGAAGAGTACATATTTCCCATAAGGGATGGGGGCATTGCTCTAGAATCACTGTGTTGAGAAACATGTGATGGTGTCTCCTCAGTGTTGAATGTTGATCTCCATGAGTTCATTCATCCTCATTTTTCACAGTCTTCTACTAGGCATTGCTCCTACTGGCCAGTTTCCTACTCCACACTGATGAGGGGCAATACCCCGAAACAGCTGTCTGTGGATGGATACCATGTTTTGGCATAGGTGGTTTCCTTCATTGGAGACTGCCCTTCCCGTGGTTGTTCCTTCCCGGGGAAAGACCTGGCTAGTCATTGCTTGCGTTGAGAAACATGTGATGGTGTCTCCGCGGCTTTTGTTTTGCATATTTTTACATATTTCCCATAAGGGATGGGGGCATTGCTCTAGAATCACTGCGTTGAGAAACATGTGATGGTGTCTCCACAGTGTTGGATGTTGATCTCCATGAGTTCATTCATCCTCATTTTTCACAGTTATAGCCAAAGTGTCATCGGAATTGGAGTGGGAGATTGTGGGGGGCTCAATCTTTAGCTCCAAGGTCCAAACCTGAAAATAAATTGTTTGTTCCTCAGCATTTACGCACCAAACTCCTGTCGGAGTTTCATGATTCGAGATTGAGTGCTCATCCAGGCATTTCAGCCACGTGAGAAGCAGTAGCGAGACCTTTTTGGTGGCCTTTAATGGCTTCGGATATAAAAAAGCATGTAGCTGCGTCTGAGGTATGCGCCCGTTCTAAGAGCTCTCATTGCCGGCCGACCGGAGAATTGGTGCCTTTGCCAATTCCAGGAAGACCATAGACCCATTTGTCCATGGACTTCATTACCAACCTTCCTTCATCCCGGGGTAATACGGTAATTTGGGTAATTGTTGACAGATTTTCTAAGTTAGCACATTTTGTACCTATGCCAAGTTTACCTTCAGCAGAAATCCTTGCTAGACATTTCCTCTCACATGTTGTACTGTTACATGGGGTTCCTATGAATATTGTATCTGACAGAGGGGCACAATTTATGGCTAAGTTTTGGCGGGCTTTTTGCAAAAGGTTGGGGATATCTTTGTCTTTTTCCTTAGCTTACCATCCTGAGAGTAACGGGCAAAGGGAACAAATTCTTCGATGTTTGACTTCTGCCTTGCAAAGTGACTGGTGTGATGCCTTGCCGTTAGCGGAATTCGCCTTCAACAACATAAATCAATCTACCGGTAGGTCACCATTTTTTATTAATTATGGGTTGAACCCTGATTTTGGTGAATTCTCGCGATTAGATTTGGGTTGTCCAGGGGCTGAGGATTGTGTCAACCGATTTAGGGATCTATGGTCAAAAGTTGGTTTAAATATTTCCAGGGCTCAGGAGAGTTATAAAAGTTTTGCGGCTAAAAAAGGGACTCCTTCCAGATGTTGCAGTGTGGAGACAAGGTGTGGCTCTCTACACGGAACATAAGCCTTCGATTGCCCTCCGCCAAACTGGGGCCCAAATTCATCGGTCCCTCTGAGATCATCGAAGTGGTCAACCCGATAGTGTTTCGTCTTCGTCTCCCTCCCTCTTTAAAACTCCATAATGTATTCCATAGATCCTTGTTAGAAGATCCAGGTTCCGTTCCCTCCCCGGTCTTGGCTGATGGACACATGGAATTCGAGGTACAACACATTGTAGACTCCCGGCGGGTTCGGGGGTCTTTGCAATACCTGGTGCATTGGTAGGGGTACGGTCCGGAGGACCGGTCTTGGGTGCCAGCCAGATTGGTACACGTTGACCGTCTGGTTCGGGCATTCCATGCTCGGAATCCTGAGAAACCTGGGGGTCCAGAGGCCCCCCGTTGAGATGGGGGCACTGTCATGGTTTTCTGGGTTCTCGGATTAGGGGGTTTTAGGGTTAACTCAGATGGCCTCTTTTTGGGTCCCGGGAGGCTACTTATAGCCTCATTGCGGGGCTATCCATTTATACTCTGACTCTTGGCTGAGTGTGTCTGACCCTGTTGTGCTTGTGCTTCTTGCCTGAACTATCGTGTGTCTTGTTTTTGATCTGGTTCCATCCCCATTGAGGTTCTCTGTCTGCTGTCCTTGTACTGTTGTTTGCCAGGCTCGATTTTCTGACTTATTGGCTACGTCCTGACTATTCTTTGATTTTTCCCTTCTGAACTTCGCTATTCTCTCCGTGCATGACCTTTGGCTAGTCTGACCTGGTATCTCTCTCATACCCACGCCGCATACCTCTGCCGCTGCCGGCTCCCAGTGGTGCCTTGAGGTAAGCTCCGCCGTCTCGCTGACGTGCAGTCACGTGCTACAGGTCCTGCCGGCGTGCTGCATTGCACAGCATCGGACTGCGCTCGTCCTGGGCGACTGACCCATGGCCCATCGTGCCTCTGGGTAAGCTAACATTGTCCCATCCTTTCCCTAAACCTCTGCCTGTATCTCTGCACTAACGCAGCAGGTATTACTGCTGTCACATCCCTGAGAGAACTGTCCTCGGGAGCATGGTGGGACCGTGCTGGAAAGCATAGACCACTTCCTGCTTCATTGTCTCTTCAACACTGAGGTGTACAACAGGGTGGGCGCCTCCATTGGCTGGTTTCGGCTGGCCGGTCTCTCCTATGCGGAATGGCCTATGGAGCATTCGGAGACCTTGGTGGTCAGGACCGCTGCACTTTATTTCTAGTTAGCGCAGTGGTTAGGTATCACATGTGGATCACACGGTGCTTAGCATCGACGCAATGGAAAATCCTCCCAGTGGACGATGTGTTTAGGACCATACTCGGTGACCAGGCGAAGGTGTGCTCTCTGGAGTATGAGAGACTGGGCACACGTAGGGCCACTCTCCTCTGGAGGGGCTTTTCTTTTATTGTGCCCTAGTCTGGTCATCTTCTTTCCTGGTGGTGGGCTGCTGCTGACACTGTTGATTTTTGTTTTGTTTGATCGGTATACAGTGATGTAGGGCTGCAGGCGCCAAACTTGGGCTTTGTGATTTCTGGTTATTGTAGTGCTTGTTTCTTTATATATTGTATATAGGGATATGGATTTGGGTGTAGGTGTTAGGTTGGGTGGTGAGAAAAGGGGGGAGGTAAGTTTATCTTGTGGGACTATGGGACACCGGCGTGTTTTTGGGGAAAAACTGGCACTGCCTGATCTGGCCTATGGACTTTGGACATGGACTGAGGCATAAGACGCAGGACCAGCTCTCAGGTCAGTGCGGAGATTGAGAATGGTGGGCTTAAGTGTGGGGTTGTGATTAGTCTAGTATTGCATATATTTGTATAGTTTGTGGCTATTTTATTTAAAATTAAAAAAAAAAAGTATTTATATAGTTTTTGTTTGCTATTGTTTATTTTATTTGTTTGTTATTAGTTTGTTTGGTGACCGGACCAGAAGGTGTAAGTACTTAGGCTGTGTGCCCACATAAGCATTTTTTTCGCATTTTTAAAGTGTTTTTTCCATGCAAAAATGCTTTAAAGATGCATACATTAAGCATCCCATTCTTATAATGCATTCTGCAATTTTTGTGCACATGATGCGTTTTTTCTGCAAAAAAAAAAAAAAAGGCATTGCGGTAAAAAACGCAGCATGTTCATTAATTTTGCAGTGAAAAACGCATTTCCAACTATATTCTATGAGAATGTGGATGCTCCGGAAAAAAACGCATAAAAAAGCACGCAAAATAACGCGTTTTTCCTGGGAAGGAGTCCGATTTTTAGTCAGGAATTTTCTGCATACGTGGATACATAGCCTTAGGCTAAGTTCACACGTAGCTGAACTCTCGCGGAAATTACCGCGAGAATTCCGGAATTCCATTCCGTGGATAAATCGCATTTTAAATTCCAGCGATTTTCCAGCGGAAAAACTAGCATTTTGCAAGCGTAATTAGCTTGCAGAATGCTAGCGTTTTCCAAGCGATCTGGAGCATCACTTGGAGAACTGATTGACAGGTTGGTCACACTCGTCAAACATAGTGTTTGACGAGTGTGACCAACTTTTTACGTTTGAGGCCGCCTATGCAGCATCAGTAGTAAAAGATAGAATGTAAAAAATAATAATAATAAAAAAATATTGTTATTCTCACCTTCCGACGTCCCGCGCAGCCTCTCCACGCTCCCGGTCCCAGTAATCCTTTGCGACAATTACCGCAATGACGTCCGTTCTCGCAGGATCGCGACATCATCGCGAATGACCGCGAGACTTCGCGATCCCGCAAGAACGGACGTCATCTCTCGCAAAGGCTTACTGGGACCGGGAGCGTGGAGAGAGGCGGGAAGGCTGCGCGGGACGTCGGAAGGTGAGAATAGCAATATTTTTTATTTTAAATTCTATTTTTTACAGGGATATGGTACCCAAAGCCCGGAGGACAGTCTCCTCTCCTCCGGACCGTGGGTACCATCCGCAAATGTTCTGCTTACTTTTCGCATGGTGTGCACAGCCACATGCAGAAAGTAAGCAGAACAATGCATTCCTAAGGGTGCGAGATCGCCGCGATTCCGCGAAATTAATGAGCATTCTGCGTTTTTTACCGCAAAGCGATTCCCCCGCGGTAAAAATCGCAGCATTAGCACAGCATTGCGGAATCCCATAGGAATGCATGGGATGCTTATTTTTCGCGGCAAAATCGCACGGTTAAAACCACCGCGGAGATGCAAAAAAAGCCACGTGTGAACTCAGCCTTAATGTTAGTTATTATTCTGTATATATGTATAATATGTGTGACAAGACAAGAATGAGCGGCTGGACCAGTGTTCATTATACGATTATTTTTCTGGCTGATATTTTTGTTTTGTTTCTGTTATTGTTATGTTTTTCATTTTTATAACAAAAGATCTACAGGATGTAACTCAGGATCAGTACAGGTTCAGTAATATAATGTATGTACACAGTGACTGCACCAGCAGAATAGTGAGTGCAGCTCTGGAGTATAATACAGGATGTAACTCAGGATCAGTAATGTAATGTATGTACACAGTGACTGCACCAGCAGAATAGTGAGCTCTGGAGTATAATACAGTGAGTGTGATGCCATATAAGTAATCTCTCTTTCTCTGTATATATAGTGTGATGCAGTGACCCTTGTGACAGCTAGGGGGCGCTGTATGGGTCATGCATACAAGCATATCCATTGTGGTAATGGATATAGAATGAAAGGTAGGATGGTAAATGACCGTTATGTATCCCAGGGTGGGTGGCCCTGGGATGGAAGCTTGAACGTGTGTTGATCAGCAGAGGTACTGCTGAGGTTTTTGTTACAGTGTATCAGGGAAAGCTTCCAGGTGGCTTGGTGAGAAGGGTGGTACCAGTCACCTACAAACCCACCCAGGGGCGTGGGTCTGAACACCCAGGATAAAGCCTGTGTGTGGCTGTGTGAAATAGGACCTGCGATGAGATCATAGCCATGTGATCCGTATCTCACCGGTGGGTGTGGCTACGGACAATATAAAGTGACTAGGGTAGGTCACATGGGAGACAGTGCCTGGATCTGATTGATCCGTGTGGAAGGTCTCGGAAGGCCGACGTGTTGGAAGGAGTGCTGCCTCCCTGAAGCGCACATGTGGAGGCCGCTGACCGGGTGAGGCCTGTGTGTAATGGCCTGTGTGTATCGGACAGTCCCGAGGAGGAAAGGACGTCCAGAGTGAGAAGCAACTAAGAGGTAACCCCGGACAGGGGGAATTAACTGAGAGACTGTAGAGCCTGATTGCTGGACAAAGCACAGCCTGTGTGAACACAGGGCTAAGGGAGCGGAGCTCCACTTTGAACATTCATTTGGTCTGGTGTAAGACTGTTATCGTTTCTTCATGCTGCTATGGTTTATGCCATGTACAATAAACCGTATGAACTATGTTATGTGAAAAGCCTGTGCCGGACCTGGTTTATCTGCAGCCAAGTGAGTGTCCCCCAAAACACTCAGTGAGCGCTACCTTACAATAGATATTTTATGGATACTTACTGTAATAAAGTTCACAGATTGACAACTGCTGAATTAGATATACTTCTTTCTTTTCTTTGGTAAGTTATAATTTACTGCTCTGAGGCTGATTATATTGCAATTGCCGTTTCTTACATTGAAAAACAATTTTAACTTTATTACTTTTTCTGAACCCTTAACACGACTTCCCAAACCACTGAGCTCAACAAGTGGATCTTGTCACGATTACACAGTTTTCTTTGTTTCATCAACTTTTGCTTATGTAAACTTAAGCTGCTGTGTAGAGTGTGATATTGCTGCTGAGCTGTGTATCTAAGACGTGCAGCACTACAAACCTCAGCATGTAATGTTGTTTGATAGTTTTTTTTTATGTACATTATTACGCTCCTCTCAACCTGACCTGCGGCTCCTCTCTACCTGACCTGCAGCTCCTGTGGGGTCATAGCCTCCTCAGTGTATGGCACACGCACTGTCCCGGCTGCCACCGCTGTCTGCACGCCTGGCCCTCTCATGACTGGGTGGGTGATACCAGACCACCTCCTGGTTTTGCCCCGGGGCTGCAGAGAAGTTTGTGTTTGTTACCTCTGAACTTTAAGGCTACGTTCCCAAGGTCCAGAAGTAGCAGAACTTTGGACGCAGTGTATGTTAGCTGCCGTGTACTGAACGCATGTGAAACTGCATGTGATCACTGACCTGTGCGTATTCACCACATTGAATACATTTCTATTGATAACATTTCTGTTGCGGAGTCTCGCGTCGCCACATGAGAAATTGACATGCTGTGGTCTGGAAAGACGTGCCGCATGTCAGTGTCCGCGGGTGAGCGCAAGGGTGTCTGTGCGCGCATAGAGGATATGGGATTTCTAGAAATGTAACATCTGGCCGCTGCGTGTTTGACGTTGCATTAATATGCAGCAATTCCTGATTGTGGGAACGTTCCCTAATAGTGAGATTTCTTTCTCATTGAACACAATGTTACGCTCGCACCGTGACAGGTTGGCGCGAGCGTGGAGGGTGTGGCCCCACTGTGCCACAAACAAGACTACCCAGGTTTCTTTCATCTGGTCCGTCTCTGTGAGCTTGGGGGGAAGACATTTCAGAAGACGCTGTACAAGGCTTATCGAAGACCTTACAGAAAGCCACCAGGAAGGCCGGCAGATTCAAGGTGATGGGGTCCCCAGCTTCCCAGGGGGGGTTGAGCCACTTCAAAGTCTCTCCTGCTAGGTAGGTCATTAAGCATCCTACTGTTATTCAATCTCTGGCAAAATAGGAAGCATGCCATTTGAAATAACGTAAGCACTGCTCCAAGAATATGCTACACTGCTTTGGATCCCCATCGTAGCTTGGCGGATCGGCTAGGACGGATTCAACTTTAGGAGCGCAAGCCTCAAGTCGATCGAATCGAATAGCTCATTAGAGATGATGATTGTGGGTGGAGCAGTGAAGGACCAGATTTCAGACCAGGTAAAGAAATTCGTACGCTGATATCAGGGGGTAAACCACTATTTGGGCGCATGTTAGAGCTCGGAAGGGAAGCAGCGCCATTTGACTTTTTTGGCTGGAATTGGGATTGGACGCCTGATGTGCCTAAACAGTGGAAACCCCCCACAAATGACACCATTTTGGAAACTAGACCCCCAAAGGAACTTATCTAGATGTGTGGTGAGCACTTTGAACTCCCCAGTGCTTCATAGAAGCTTATAACGCCCAGGCACGAAAATAAAAAAATCATATTTTTTCCACAAACATGATCTTTTAGTCCCCAATTTTTTGTATTTTCCCAAGGGTAACAGGAGAAATTGGACTCCAAAAGTTGTTGTCAAATTTGTCCTGAGTACTCTGATACCCCATATGTGGGAGAAAACTACTGTATGGGCAAACGTCGGGGCTCGGAAGGGAAGTAGTGACGTTTTGGAATGCAGACTTTGATCGAATGGTCTGCTGGTGTCATGTTGCGTTTGGAGAGCCTCTGATGTGCCTAAACTGTTGAAACTCCCCACAAGTGACCCCATTTTGGAAACTAGACCACCTAGGGAACTTATCTAGATGTGTGGTGAGCACATTGAACCCCCCCAGTGCTTCACAAAAGTTTATAACGCCCGGGCGTGAAAATAAAAAAAATCATATTTTTTCCACCAATATGATCTTTTAGTCCCCAATTTTTTTGTTTTCCCAAGGGTAACAGGAGAAATTGGACCCCAACAGTTGTTGTCCAATTTGTCCTGAGTACGCTGTTACCCCATATGTGGGAGAAAACTACTGTATGGGCACACGTCGGGGCTCGGAAGGGAAGTAGTGACGTTTTGGAATGCAGACTTTGATGGAATGGTTTGCGGGTGTCATGTTGCGTTTGGAGAGCCTCTGATGTGCCTAAACTGTTGAAACTCCCCACAAGTGATCCCATTTTGGAAACTAGACCCCCCACGGAACTTATCTAGATGTGTGGTGAGCACTTTGAACCCCTAAGTGCTTCATAGAAATTTATAACGTCCGGGCGTGAAAATAAAAAAATCATATTTTTTTTCCACAAAAATGATATTTTTGCCCCAATTTTTTATTTTCCTAAGGGCAGCAGGAGAAATTGGACCCCAAAAGTTGTTTTTCAATTTGTCCTGAGTAGGCTGATACCCCATATGTGGGGGTAAACCACTGTTTGGGCGCATGGCAGAGCTTGGAAAGGAAGGAGCACCATTTGACTTTTTCAAAGCAGAATTGGCTGGAATTGAGATCAGACGCCATGTTACGTTTGGAGAGCACCTGATGTGCCCAAACAGTGGAAACACCCCAATTCTAACTCCAACCCTAACCCCAACACACCCCTAACCCTAATCTCAGCCCTAACCCTAGCCCTAACCCTAGCCCTAGCCCTAATGGGAAAATGGAAATACATTTTTTAAATTTTATTATTTTTCCCTAACTAAGGGGATGATAAGGGGGGTTTGATTTACTATTTATGGCGGGTTTTTATATTTGGCAGCTGTCGCACGCTAAAAGATGCTTTTTATTGTAAAAATAGTTTTTGCATCACCACATTTTGAGAGCTATAATTTTTCCGTATTTTGACCCACAGAGTCATGTGAGGTCTTATTTTTTGCGGAACGAGTTGATGTTTTTATTGGTACCATTTTCGGGTGCGTGACATTTTTTGATCGCTTTTTATAATGATTTTTGGGACGCAGAATGAACAAAAACCAGCATTTCAAGAATTTCTTTTGGGGGGTGCGTTTACACCGTTCCGTGTGCAGTAAAATTGATAAGGCGGTTTTATTCTTCGGGTCAGTACGGTTACAGCGATACCTCATTTCTGACTTTTTTTATGTTTTGGCGCTTTTATGCAATGAAAACAATTTTATATAAAAAATAATTATTTTTGCATTGCTTTATTCTGCGATCTATAACTTTTTAATTTTTTCGCTGATGATGCTGTGTGGTGGCTCGTTTTTTGCGGGACAAGATGACGTTTTCAGCGGTACCATGGTTATTTGTATCCGTCATTTTGATCGCGCTTTATTGCACTTTTTGTTCGGCAGTATGATAAATAAATCATTATTTTTTGCTTTTTTTTATTTTTTAAGGGGTTCGCTAAAGGGTACTTTTATTGCTTTTTTTTTATTTCCAAAAAATGAATTTATTAGGGAATTTTTTTTTTTTTAATTTATTTAGCGATTTTTTATAAATTATTTTTACACTTTTTTTTTTTAACTTTATTACAATGTCCCAGGGGGGACATCACTGTCATGTGACAGATCGCTGATCTGTCACATTACAGATCGCTGCAGCAGATTTCCTCATGCCTTCGCTCAGCAGGCATGAGGAAGACGCCTCCCTTGCAGGCCCCCGAAGGTCCCCGGCGCCATATTGGATCCGGGGACCTACAAGGAAGGAGGCCCCCGCAGCAGCGCTGCACATCGCGCTGCTGCGGGGGGCTCAGGGAAGCAAGGAGGGAGCCCCCTCCCTCCCGATGCTTCCCTAAACCCCCGGTACTCTGCGATCGTGTTTGATCGCAGTGTGCCAGGGGTTAATGTGTTGGGGGCGGTCCGTGACCTCCCCTGACACATAATGCCGGGTGTCAGCTGTGATAATCAGCTGACACCCGGCCGCGATCAGCTGCGGTCCCCCTGTGAGCGTTGCTGACCGCGCTAGATGTACTATCCCATCCATGGGCATAGGGGGCAGGGGTCACATGGACGGGATAGTACGTCTGATGTCAGAAAGGGGTTAAGCACTTGAGGCCTCTTGACAATCGGTTGGGGACACATTAGGAAGGTGCACACTGACTCAATAAGAGCCAGAGAGTGCTGGCACCACCCCCTTATGCACACAGCCAGGAAGTATGCAGAGAGCAGGCAGGAGACAAGAGGCACCCAGCATGGAGCTGGCAGAAGACAGAACTTACAGCATGTCCCAGAGTAGTGAGTAAGTTGGTATGTAAGGTAGTTGGGGGATGGGAGGCCATGCACTGATGCCAGCAGGGTTGTTACACACAATAACTAAACCCCTAACATAGCGGTCACCACAGTTATCTTCATTGACATTGTGCTGCTATAGCCAATCCTATCCTCTGTGATACCGTCTTTTGAGCGGGGTATCTAAACTTATCATGTGTGAATCTGTGTGCTGAACTACTGTATCTAAGCCTATTATGTATAATGCTGTTGATTAAATCCCTTATGTCTAAGCACTTCCCATATTACACTTTCTGCTGACTCGGTGTACCTAAGCCTTTGGTTTGTGATACTCTCTCAGATATCGGCACAGCTCCACATTCTGCTGAGCTGGTAATTACCTTCGGCCACTTCTCGGTGTCCTAGATTCGGTGGTGTCTGCGCTGGTAATTAAATTCCACCTTATTAATTATAACATCTGCTGAAATTATGGCTGCAAATTAATGGAAGTTCTCAACGTGGCCGGATATAAAGATGCCAGAGGACCCTCATTCTAGGATACTCCTTCCCCCCTTGTATATACTGTTCCATATAGAATTAGTACATCTCACAGTAGGAGGTCTGTTACAGTGTTTCAGCGTAGCAGGCTGTTTAACTGATGATGCCTCTATAATGTCATTATTCTCTAATATATCCTATTGCTTAATACAGTCCCATAGAAACAAGTCTGTGCAGCCTGGACAGGCAGTCTGTTGTACAGCAGATAGAACTTCCTGTGCCCACCCTGTAAGATGTAGCTACGTAGATGACAGTCATCCAGACAGTGTTTGGCAGCCTGTGCCCATAGTGCAGCAACATCAGGTGGAGGAGCCATAAACCTTGTATCAGTGTAGAAGTAAACAAAGAAGTCTCAGAATTCTAAACATTGTAACAAGTGAAGCAAAGTCAGTTTGGCTCTTGACAGCCAATAAGAGGAGAGGTCGCCCCCTCCCGCAGCCCTGGCGTTTGTTTGCATGAAGTGAAACCTCATTAAATTCTTTTCCTCAATATTTGACGCCTTCGGGGCGGTTTTCAATCCTCATCTCGTCCTTCTGGGATGAATTCTATAATTAATGTTGACAGTTTTCACTTTTGGGGAATTGGCCAGTCTTCTGACGGCCGTGATTTCTGTTTGACACATTTTCTGGAATTGCTCAGAATGTGGTGTGGACTTTTGACTAGTTCTGTATGTAATTAATTATGCCATGTCTCTGCTCACTTCAGGACTGGACACGGGTTTAAAGATGTGTCATTGGGGAGACATCACATTTCTTGTTACTGAGGCTAAATGTCAGGTAAGGTAAGCAAAGTACCAAAGGAAACCTGAAAATGATGCCCTTCTTGAACAACCACCACCCAAAAGCAGAGAACCACAGATACCAGTGCTTATATAGCCTCTATGGGTGACACACATAAGCCCTACAAGTCCCATCACAGCCCAGCATTAAAGTACAAGTCTGCAGTGACTGTATATGACTATGTGACTGCAGACTTGTGAAACCTCATATTGCAGGCACTGCACAATGTCAGGATTCTTCGGTGTTAGCGCTAGGAAAAGTGGGCACATGGTCAATAGTGTATTTTATTTATTTATTTTACTCATTTACTGTATATAGCGCCATTAATTCCACAGCGCTTTACAGACATTATCAGCACTGTCCCCAATGGGGCTCACAATCTAGATTCCCTATCAGTATGTCTTTGTAATGTGGGAGGAAACCCACACAAACACAGGGAGAACATACAAACTCCTTGCAGATGTTGTCCTTGGTGGGATTTGAACCCAGGACCCTCCCAGCCACAATACAACTAGACTTGCACAGCCTCACTCAATGCAAGTGTATAGATCGAGGCTAGAAACAGTCTAGTCATATTGTGGCCGGGAGTATGCATATCGCACACTTGTTGCTCACATGATCGACCATTCCTGGCGCCGACACAGGAGAATCCTCACAGTGGACGGGATGTGAGGGTTCACAAGTCTGTAATTGCGACAATCTTGTAGTTTAGGGCCGGACACCCCCTATAATGCACTAATACATTTATCCTCTATTTACTCCCTGTTTCTTATTGTTCTGCTCTGCTATTATATTCATGGAGTCGTGAGGTGCACAAATATTTTGTGAAGATGCAAAAATATGCACCAATCCATCACTATAAGTTATGGAAGGCCAAACTGTACAAAGTCATTTTCAGATTTCCTTTGCATTTTTTGCAATAACTGAGTGGTTGCCATTGAATTCATGATGGACAGCTCTTCCGATCGCTGATGCTGTTTATGATTATTGCTGTCGTCATTCACACTCCGCGTGCGGATCAGGCGGGATTAGCCAGAAAACAAATAAACTGCAGCTTCCAAGACCCCGGTGTGATACTTGTAAACCACTGACCTTTCACAAATCCCTTTCCTCAATCCCATTTCATCATCATGTTTTACCTTAATCCTTTTGTTATCTTCGCAAACCGGAGATAGATCAGCGAGAAAGCGAACTCCAGGCGGAGACAATGAATCGACTTGTCAGGAAACTATTTTTTTATTTCAGATTTTTCTACTGTAGACGTGCAGAAACTGATATGTAACAATGTAATATCCTCCAATGTTCTGTGCGGCCTTTTAATTATGGATCCAAAAAGTGTATTGTAAAGGGATTTTAAAGGGTAACTCCATCCTGTAAGGAAGGTTACACAAAATCTCCTCCCGCTAAAAGTCCCATCACTGGGAGGCACATTTTCTGTAGAGGATTGTGTAATATCCTGAAGAGAAAGATTTCAGATGACCACAAGCTCCAATAGACAATGCAGCTCAGCCAACGTCACTGATCATAGTGCCATAATAGAAAAGAGCTGCAGTGTAAAGTATGACGACATACTGTACATTGATGAAACAGCTCAATATCAATTGCTTCCAAATTCCTTGAACTGCATGTCCATGCTCAACTTTCCTCCCACCTCTCTTCTAACTCCCTCCTTGACATCCTGCAATCTGGCTTCCGCCTCCACGACTCCACTGAAACTGCCCTGACCAAAATTACTAATGACTTACAGCCAAAGCTAACAGACAGTTCTCCATCCTCCTCCTTCTTGACCTGTCCTCTGCCTTCGACGCAATCGACCACTGCCTACTGATACAGATTCTTTCTTCTTTTGGCATCAAAGACCTTGCCCTGTCCTGGATTGCCTCATACATTTCTGACCGCACATTCAGCATTTCCCACTCCCACACTTCCTCCTCATCCCGCCCCCTCTCTGTTGGTGTCCCCCAAGGCTCTGTCCTGGGACCCCTACTTTTTTCCATCTATATTCTTGGCCTAGGACAACTCATAAAGTCCCATGGCTTCCAGTACAACCTGTATGTGGACGACACTCAGATCTACCTCTCAGGCCCAGATGTCACCTCTCTGCTGTCCAGAATCCCGTAGTGTCTATCAGCCATATCCTCCTTTTTCACCTCTCGCTTCCTAAAACTCAACGTAGACAAAACTGAACTCATTATCTTTCCTCCATCTCACGTATCTTCCCTACCCGATCTATCTATTATGGTAAACGGCATCACGCTCTCTCCCACACCTGAAATCCACTGCCTCGGAGTAACTCTCGACTCTGCCATTTCTTTCAAACCGCACATCCAATCTCTTGCCACCTCCTGTCGCCTCCAACTCAAAAATATTTCCATAATTCCTCCCTTCCTCAGCCCTCCATCTACTAAAACTCTTGCACATGCCCTCACCATCTCTCGCCTTGACTACTGCAACACTCTCCTCTGTGGCCTCCCTGCTAGCTCTCTTGCACCACTCCAGTCTGTCCTCAACTCTGCTGCCCAACTAATCGACCTCCCTCCTTGCTATTCCCCTGTCTCTCCCCTCTGCAAATCCCTCCATTGGCTCCCAATTCACCAACGAATCCAGTTCAAACTACTAAAGCTGACCTACAAAGCCATCCACAACCTTTCCCCTCCCTATATCTCTGAACTAATCTCCTAACATCTTCCCTCACGTAATCTTTGATCCTCCCAAGACCTCCTACTCTCCTCCACACTTATTCGTTCCTCATACAACCGCCTCCAAGATTTATCCCGAATATCCCCTATCCTCTGGAATTCCATGCCTCAACACGTCTGATTATCCACCACCCTCAGATCCTTCAAACGGAACCTGAAAACCCATCTTTTCAGGAAAGCTTACAGCCTGCAATAACCATTCTGCCGCCTCACCACCGCCTGAGCTGCCGCCTCATCACCACCAGAGCTGCTCCCCCCGACCTTCTGTCTCTTCCCCACTATCCCGTATACCAGTCTGTCATTGTAAATTTGTTTAATGTTAACAATATCTATAACTTTGTATGTAACCCCCCTTCTCATGTACAGCATCATGGAATTAATAGCGCTATATAAATAAATAATAATAATAATAATATCAGACTACATTACAGCTCACATGCACATTAGACTAATGTCAGAAGAACGCACCTATAGAGCAGAGCTGCAGTGTAAAGCATGAAGAGGAGCAGTGATGGGACTATAAGTGGATTTCGCCTACATTTTGGCTCCATCAGGCGATGCAACCGAGTAATCGTCACCGATCTTAGTTGTGCCCTAGTGGAAAAGTGGAACGAAGTGCCAAAAGCCATTAGGTGGTCCCTGATATCTTACTGATCGGGATCGTCCTCCTTGGGACCCTCAGGGAGCGGCCATCGGGGAACACAGTGTAATCACACGACTGGGTTTATGTTGTATACTTTGTCATTCTGCCTTTCATACAGACCCTCGAGGAGCGAAGGCACGTGCGAGACAGTCACACTTATCAGGCACCAAGTCCCCTAATTTGTTCTGTCAATGACACAAGTGATTTTGTAGAAGTCTTGCTTGTGGGCAGAGTGTTTGCACAGCGCGCAGAGCCGCCCCGGCACGTGCCCATGTGAACAGTCGCTTTCATTACCTGACAGCCCAAGGTGCGGAGAAGCAGCACTCCATCCAACGACAAACCTCGTTATCTCCGCCGGCGTGGGCGTTAAAGATGGAGGCGATAAAGCGAGAAATGGTTTTCTTTGGGATGTAAAATTGCGCTTCATGTGCACTAATTATACTGAAGGGAGGGGGATTTGTTTGGGGCGGTGGGAGGTGAATTTCTCGTGTATTCCCGGTTCAAAGCCGCCTGCCTCCGTCCTGGGTATTAGCAGTTAATCTCGGCCTAATTGCTTTCTCTCCAGGCTTAGCGGCACAATTCTCAGTACATTAAATGGCGCTTTCCTGTTTGACTTTATTAAGTAAGCAAACACTGAGACGAAGACACGAGACCACTGTGCTAATGAGATCTAAGGAGAGGGGGGTTTGTAACAGCTTATATTCCAGGTACAAAGTCCTGGGCCCCTAGGGTGGAGATGGGTGTCATCAGGGTGATGCTCTGAGTCTACGTCAGTACCAGTGGACTTATCTGCCAGCTCATTCCTATTTAGGTCCATTAGGAGGAGAAGTTAGCTACTTCCTCCCCAACATCATTATTAGTCAAACTCCTAGCAAAAACTTACAGGAGATAATTAGTGAGACACTCAGGGACCACAAGTCCCATCATACCTAGTAATGGATGATTAAGCATCGAAACATTAAGGGACTACAAGTCCCATCATAACCTAGTAATCATTATGGATCGGAACATTAAGGAACTACAAGTCCCATCATAGCCTACTAATTATCATGCACCGGAACATTAAGGAACTACAAGTCCCATCATAGCCTAGTAATGGATGATTATTCTACAGAACACTAAGGGACTACAAGTCCCATCATAACCTAGAAATTATCATGCACCGGAACACTAAGGGACTACAAGTCCCATCATAGCCTAGTAATGATTGTGCATCAGAACACTAAGGAACTACAAGTCTTATCATAACCTAGTAATGGATGATTATGCACCGGAACGCTAAGGGACTACAAGTCCCATCATAACCTAGAAATTATCATGCACCGGAACACTAAGGAATTACAAGTCCCATCATAACATAAGTTGGGTAATTAAGAGAGATGAGTGAATCAATTTAAAGCAAATAAACTTCATGTTGACTTTTCGGATCTTCGCTGGATCAGGGAAATTCTAATAATTTGTCTCTATTTCTTGTAAAGCAGAAGGCTGCATCAGTCAGAGGAGGATGGCATGGCCTCAGGCACTGCTGGGCATTCCCATAATGGCTTGCAGATATCACATGGTAAAGCACAGCCAATCAGGAGGGACTATCATAACCTGTATAAAAGCTGAGGCAGGAATACAGCAGCCACAATGTAGTGATTTTGGATAGTGAGAGAAAATCATGGCTCAGCAATAAAGCCATAAACACTGAAGAAACTGTACAGATGGTGTGTGACAGCTCAGCAACGAAGAACAGCTCCAATCTGTTTACCCACAGACAGGTACCTGGAGGTCATATGGACATTATTAAGGCTGTGTTTGCAGTAACGGGTTGGCTGCAGTCCTAGGAAGCCTCAGATCATTACACACTTGTATCCAGATTTCCATTCTATTGGAGGTTTTCCAGCATTTGCAATTAATGGAAAATTTAGAGAAACTATTTGGTTAAGCTGCAAATTCTAATTTCAAAAGATTTGTTGATCTCTAGTAATTTCATAATGGAACGCTGAGGCACTACAAGTACCAGGATAATTTAGTAATGGATAATTACTCACTGGAACACTGAAGTACTACAAGTCCCATCACAACCAAAAATGGATAACTACATAAAAAGAACACTGAGGCACTTCAAGTCCTAGCATAGCCTAAAATTACCAATCTGTCACACAGAACTGACCCAGTGCTGACTCCTCTCTGTAGACACCCCCAATATTTCATCGTTCCCGGAGTCTCCACACTTCTTACCTTGTGGCTGCACCTGTCTCAGACAATCTGGAGCTGCTGGAATTTACGGTTCCCCTCCCTGGCAGCTCATTCATCATTTACAGGTTTGTCCCTTTTTCTAACAACCCAACATAAGCGATTCGTCCACTATTAGGTCATTGCTGTTCGCTTCCTGTTCCATTTGCTTTGATTATTTGTTCCCCGGACCGAACATATTCCCGGACTGTTCAGTACAAAATACATCATCTCTGGACCCACGAGAGCGATCATGCAAAGATGTGTCACCGTCTATTGGCTCAAAACATGCTGAGACTTGTGGTGTGACATGGCCAGCTGTGAACAACACATGATTTTGTAATACTCTGGCAGGAGATGATAATGCTGATGTGGTTTTCTGGTTGTGATGTGGACTGCGGCCCGTCCACTGCAGCTCAGGAGAACATATGGAATATGTATCTTGAGAAATTGTGAGTTTTTCGTAGAAACGAAATGATGGACACATTGAACCCAGAAGATGGCCCGTTGGAGGAACAGATGTTCTTGGTCATTGTTGAGCTGAGACTGAACCATCTAAGACTCTCCATTAAAAAAAAATCATCATTGCGGTACTTCATGCCATAGAACGTAATGGCGTATGCCAGCGCATGCGCATTACTGATTTTATGCTTTGCCTACACTTGGGCAAAGCATACTGCGCACGCGCGAGAGGCCATTTCAATGCACACGCGTGTCAACTCTACAGGATCTGTGATATTCAGAGATCACAATACGTGCAGCAAGCCGAGCAGGGGGGAGAGAAGGAGAATAAGCCCCGCCCATCGGATCAGACCGCGGAGATTTACAAACACCGCAGGAGAGCTAAAAACGGTATTTATGCATCAAAGGTAGGGAGTCCAGGGGGTATCAAAAGTACTGCTATAATGCTTGTGTGACAGTAAATTGAATGATATCTTTACATCATATCACAAAAAATGGGTGACAGATTCCCTTTAACTCTAATGTCCGGGATCTTGAAGAAAACTCACCCAATGTGGTGGTTTCAGCAGAATGGAGATTACTCTGTGATGCGGGACCTCCGTCACCATCAGATGGTTATAGCCAAGTTTTTGGCTTTTCACTTCCCTTGTGCTTTGTGCCACGCAGCTCTTCTCTGCTTGGTGACCTGGTGACACCTTCTTATTGCTGACCATGGAGGTCTGGAAGTCACCATTCAACCAAAAACAATATGTTTCATCATCACCATGAACAAGAATATTACAGGTGAATCAAATTTAGTTTCAAATTTTACAAAAAAAACATTTTTTTTGTACTTTGATCTCCTTGAAGCTAACCAAAACTTGTCCAACTGGCCACCAAGTTCCTCCAGTCTTTTCAGGATCTGCAAGAAGTTAAAATATTTAAATTCGTATTCTCACCACTCCACTCCACTGTCCAGATGCCACAGCTCCCCGCCCACTCCTCCGCTCTACCTCCTCTTCCATCTTCACTTTTTGGTTCTTCTGTCGCCGACTTGGCTTTAAGTGAAGTCATAACATCAAAGGTCAGCGCACATCATTGCATCACAAGACACCAAATCCGGTACCGAAAAGTGAAGACTGGAGAAGGAAGAGGAAAATGGGCTGGAGGAAGGAATCGGTGGAGTGGGCACAGTGCTATGGCACCAGGACAGGTGACGACATTACCCCAACGTTTCCCATCCGTAACCTCAGACGTGTGGTGCGCTGAGTGGTCAGCTCCTTGGACACACAATCCGGTAGAAGACAATAGTGACCATACTGGGGTTCCTCTTGGAGCCTGAGGAATGGCTGCCACATCCAAGGAATTCACCAGGCAGGCAAATTACCTACTGCCAACCTAGCCCAGAGTAGGGGACGAGAGGGATGTCTCTCATGGATCTTTCTAGACTTCTCTGGGTTGTAATTCTGCCCCATGAACCCAACATGTCGAAAAACAATAAGGAAAATCTGAAAAATATGAAGTTTTCTGTTCGGTCTTAGCTGGTGGCCAGAAACCATATCTGCATATGAAGCATGAAGGCTGAGACTTGTAGTTCCACTACAGCAACCGAGCGGCCGAGGTATGCGGACCAGTTATTTTCGTCTGCAGTCTCCTTTACCCAGAGAGGAGGATGATGACCCAATCAAATGTGGTCACTTTGAGGGTTCAGCTAATAAAAGCCGGCAGCTCATAAATATTCCATGTAGATAAAGGTGGGAGATGCGAGTCACGGAGTCCGCGCCTCCGAATAATGTGCCAAAAAGATAATGGAAAATGTTTAAGATCAACTTTTCTGATTCTTGAATTTCAATCACTCCACGAGTGCCGTCTGTGGCCGGAGGGGCTGAGGATACCACACAGAGGTAAATGGCTTCCGGCGCTGGTGGCAGGACACGTCTGCAGAGGCAGGAGAGAGGATTACATGCTTGGTTAAACATCGAAACAAATGCAATGAAAATGTTGAAATCTTATGGGTGTACTCAGGATAACCATAATATGGATCCCTGAATCAGCGCCACCCCTGTCCATGGGTCACTTCTGGTATTGCACCTCAGCTTAATTTAAGAGAAAGGGGGATACATTTCAATACCAAACACAACATCTTCAATGGGGTGGCGCAGTAACAGAATGCAGGGGATTGCACTAATCCAAGAAACACGTAAAGGAGCAGACTGCAAAGGGAGAAGAGAAACGTTGTAAGGATTTTATATCAGTTATACCACGATTTCTACAATTCAGCTAGTTATTAAGATAATCAGTACGTTTGGTGTATAATTCAGGATATAACCAGCAGAATAGTGAGTGCAGCTCTGGAGTATAATACAGGATGTAACTCAGGATCAGTAATGTAATGTATGTACACAGTGACTGCACCAGCAGAATAGTGAGTGCAGCTCTGAAGTATAATACAGAATGTAACTCAGGATCAGTAATGTAATGTATGTACACTGTGACTGCACCAGCAGAATAGTGAGCACAGCTCTGGAGTATAATAAAGGGTGTAACTCAGGATCAGTAATGTAATGCATGTACACAGTGACTGCACCTGCAGAATAGTGAGTGCAGCTCTGGAGTATAATACAGGATGTAACTCAGGATCAGTAATGTATGTACACAGTGACTGCACCAGCAGAATAGTGAGTGAAGCTCTGGGGTATAATACAGGATGTAACTCAGGATCAGTAATGTAATGTATGTACACAGTAACTGCACCAGCAGAATAGTGTGTGCAACTCTGGAGTATAATACAGGATATACAGTAACTCAGGATCAGTAATGTAATGTATGTACACAGTGAATACACAGGCAGAATAGTGAGTGCAGCTCTGGAGTATAATACAGGATGTAACTCAGGATCAGTAATGTAATTTATGCACACAGTGATTGCACCAGCAGAATAGTGAGTGCAGCTCTGGGATATATAGGACATAACTCAGGATGTAACTCAGGATCAGTACAGGATAAGTAATGTAAAGTATCTGTACAGTGACTGTACCAACAGAATACTGAGTGCAGCTCTGGAGTATAATACAGGATATACAGTAACTCAGGATCAGTAATGTAATGTATATACATAGTGAATACACAGGCAGAATAGTGTGTGAAGCTCTGGAGTATAATACAGGACGTACAGTAACTCAGGATCAGTAATGTAATGTATATACACAGTGAATACACAGGCAGAATAGTGAGTGCAGCTCTCTAGTATGATACAGGATGTAATTCAGTATCAGTACAGGATCAGTAATGTAAAGTATGTACGCAGTGACTGCACCAGCAGAATAGTGAGTGCAGCTCTGGGATATAATACAGGACATAACTCAGGATCAGTGATGTAATCTGTGTTACACAGTGACTGCAGCAGCAGAATAGTGAGTGCAGCTCTGGAGTATAATACAGGATGTAACTCAGGATCAGTACAGGATAAGTAATGTAATATACCGTATGTACACAGTGACTCCAGTCCTGACACCGGCTGAAATCTATCAGTAATTAGAAAGCAATCCTGTCGCTTAGTGACAAATAATATCAGCTGGTTCCACTGATGGTCTATAAAAAATTGTCTCATTACGAAGGTGCCTCTCGATAAACATCTTATGATGTGGAAAACCAGTGAGCTGTCTCAAGACCTCAACAACCTTATTGTTGCAACATATCCTGATGATATTGGCTACAGAAGAATTTCTAAACTGAAGGTTCTAGTGAGTACTGCTGAGGCCATAATCTGGAAGTGGAAAGAACACTTTAACATAATCCAGCCATGACCAGGTTCTCCCAATAAGATGTCAGACAGAGGAGTGAAAAGAATTATCAGTAGTCATCAAAGAGCCAATGGCCACTGTAGAGAGCAACAGAAAGACCTGGAATGAGCAAGTACAATTGTTTTACAGAAAGCTATAAGGAATGCACTCAACCTCCTTGGCCTGTATGCATGAGCACCACAAAACTTTCATGGCCTGTATGCATGGTCAGCACACAAAACTTCATTGCTGAGCAAAAAGCAAGTCCAAGCACGTTTAAAGTTTGCTCAACAAGATTTAGACAAGCCTTTAAAATACTGGTAGAATATAGTCTTGTCAGATGTGACCAAAATTGAGCTCTTCGGATGCCATAATACACCATGTTTGGAGGCCAAAAGGCTCGGCATGCCAGCCCAAAAACAACATACTAGCAGTGAAGTGTAGAGGTGGGAACATCATGGTGCATGGCTGTTTTTCAGTGTTCGGCACTGACAAACGTCATATAGTGGAAGGAAGGATGAAAAGACATTCTACCTGGACATTCTTGATAAAAATCTGCCATATACCAGGATGATGATGAAAGGAGGGTGTCATGCCCGCCATGTCCGTTATGCCTGTCATGACCGTTATGCCTGTCATGCCTGCCGTGTCTGTTGTGCCGCGTGACTCCTGGAGCGGTGTGCACGTGCACTGAATTCTCATGCCGTTATGTCTCGTGCTGCGGAATGCCTGGGGCGGTGTGTGCGCGCGCCTTGCCTTGTGGCTGCACGCCGTTGCTGGGGGGCCAAACGTCTCTGCTCTGATTCTGCAATCCTCTGTGTTCCTGGAGCCCTGATCATGTGACCTTTCCTATGTTCCAGCACTGTCTGATTCTGCAATCCTCTATGTATTCCTGGAGCCCTGATCATGTGACCTTCTCTATGATTCTGCCCAGTCTGATCTAGCTACGCTTTCTATGATCCTGGAGGATCTGAACCGGAAGTCCTTCCCTGATCCTCACCCGGAAGTGCAGGTGCTATGGTGCTATATCAGACCGTCCCTTCCTATGGTTGTGGCCTGAGTATCTTGTTGCTTCCCTGCATGGCTGCTTGGTCTGCTCCGTCGCTCTCTGTATTCTGTGCCCCTGCACACGCTCTGTGCTTGTACTCTGCCTCCTGTCTCGTGCCTTGTCTTGTGTTGTCTCTCGTGCCATGTTTTGTTCGTGTTATGCTTGGACTTGTAGTCCTTCCGATGTTCTCTGCCTTGCCTGTTTCGCCATGTCTGGTCTTTGCTGTTCTGAACCTTGTAGTGCTTCTCATGTTTCTTGTCTCTGCCTGGTTGTCCTATGGTGCTCTCTTGCACATTTCCATGTCTAGTCTCAAGGTCCTACCTTGACCTGGCTCTGGGCTTCGGCCTACGCTCCGCTGCTAGACTCTGTCCTATCGTGCTCTCTTGCACATTTCCACGCTAGTCTCAAGGTTCTCCCTTGACCCGGCTCTGGGCTTCGGCCTACGCTCTGCTGCTAGCTCTGTTCTCTCTCCGACTTGGCTCTGTGTTTCTGCCTACATTCCGCTCCGTGTTCCGTACCTTGTCTTGCCTTGTTTCTCGCCTAGCCTTGCCTTGTTTCTCGCCTAGCCTTGCCTTGTTTCTTCGTGTGCCCTTTGCATGCGCCTGGCCTTCCTAGCCTCCTGCTTGTGCCTCAGCCATGCCCGCCCTAGCCGTGTCCGCCTGCTTGTGCCTCAGCCGTGCTCATCGGTCAGTGACAGCTGTGTCGCCTGATATGCCCCAGTCGGGTTCGCTTGAGTCTTACCCGCCTGTTTGTGCTGCAGCCCGTCCAGCTAGACAGTGCCCAGCCGTGCTATCTGTGCTCCCTTGCACCTACACTGTCTCTGCACTGTGCTCTCCATGCTTCTCTTAGCACGCTAAGGCCCTCGCCTGCTCCGTGGCATACCTCCCCGTGCTTCTGTAAAAGTACGCGCAAGTCTTGCCATGTACCCTGTCGTGCCCTCTCGCATGCACAGGTCCTAGCCTGTACTCTATCCCTGGCGTGCCCTCAGCACACGCAGGACTCTGCTTTCAGCCCTGACCCTGGCGTGCCCCTCTGCACGCACAGAACTCTGTCTTGAACTATGACCCTGGCGTGTCTCTCTGCACGCACAGGACTCTGCCTTGAACCCTGACCCTGGCGTGCCCCTCTGCACGCGCATGACTCTGCCTTGAACCCTGACCCTGGCGTGCCCTCTGCACGCACAGGACTCTGCCTTGAACCCTGACCCTGGCGTGTCTCTCTATACGCGCAGGACTCTGCCTTGTACCCGGACCCTGGCGTGCCCCTCTGCACGCGCAGGACTCTGCCTTGTACCCAGACCCTGGCATGCCCCTCTGCACGCGCAGGACTCTGCCTTGAAATATGACCCTGGCGTGCCCTCTGCACGCGCAGGACTCTGTCTTGTCCCTTGTGCCTTGGCGTATCTCTACACACGCATCCTGTGTTGTATGTTGAACTTTGATCCCTGGCGTGTCCCCTACACACGCACCGTACTTTGCACGTTGAACCTGGCGTGTCCCTACACACGCACCTTGCCTTGCACCTTGCCCTGGACCCTGGTGTGCCCCTAGCACGCACCTTGCCTGGAATCTTGCCTTGGACCTCGGCGTGTTCCCTCACATGCACCATGTCTGGAGATCTGTCGTGCCTCCTTGCCTGTACCCTGGTTTGCCTGCTGGATTCCCGGAACCTGCCATCACTGCCAGAGATCGTAAGCATGAAGTCTACAGCCTGACGCCCTGATCTCTGCCAGCTGTCCGGAGTCCGATGCCATCGTGTCCTTGCCGGTAACCATGCGTGCCTCTAGCACGTACTATTCCATGGACCTTGGCGTGCCACGCACACACCTTGCCGTGTTTGCTTGTTATCACGTTTTGCACTGAATGTTATCCTGACTTTGTCTTAATGAAGATACCTTGAACTTACATCTTGTCCTGTCTTGTTTCCTGCACGTCCTTGTCGTCAAACACTCGTACCTAGTGTTTATCTGAGCCGGCCTTCTGGTGCCAGCAGTTGTGGTGGCTCACCCCCTTGGTCTTGCCCCTGACACTCCCTGTATAGGGGGTGGTTCCTCACAAGGTCAGCTTGCCCTAGGTAGGTGGGTGCCATGATCCAGAGGGTCCACTCTAAAGAAAAAGTCGACTCAGCGTAAGCTGACCTTGTCACAGAGGGTGGACATTTCAGCAAGACAATTATCCCAAACACAAGGCCGAGGAAACTCTCAATTGGTCTCAGAGAAAGAAAATAAAGCTGCTAGATTGGCCGGGCATATCACTGGACCTGTATCCGATAGAAAATGTATGGAAGGAACTAAAGCTCAGAGATCATAGAAGGAGCCCAAGGAAGCTTCAGGCTATGAAGAGGATGTGTGTGGAAGAATGGACCAAAATCACACCTGAGCAATGCCTGTGACTAGTTTCTCCATACAGGAGGCATCATGAAGCTTCACTACCAGCAAAGGCTTTTGTATGAAATATTTTGATTACGAATTCAATACTTTTACCTGTATCAATTTCTCATTATAACACATAATTTATGGCTTGGATGGGTTGTTACAGACATCTGGGGATAATTTCATGTCAATATCACCTATGCAAATATATTTACTTAGAAAATTGTTGACATGTTCAATTCTTACTTCCTCCGCTGTATATCCACTCAGCCGGGCTATGTAAGGAGACTCGGGGAGTAAGGAGACATACATTTCATGCCTCTCTACCTTGGGTTGGACTCAGTTCCCTGATGCCGGTTCTCACTGCTCTGCATGTTACTAGACACACATTGTGACCTCTGCTACATCTATACACTCTTGTGTAGACTCTGTGGAGCCCGGTAAACAGACGTAAAGGACAGATATGAATAATCAGCTCAGGCAAGAAAATCTCAGCTGAGCTTGGCGGATTGTGACAGATCCGCCGCCGCCTGTCAGGATTGACGAGATTTAATTGCTCTTTGTTGGTGTTTGATTAATACGTTTGGAGCCATAAATTGTCTTGTTACAGTCACTCCAGGGAAAATGCAGGAAAAGAGTAGGTTTTCTTTCAGCTGGAAGGACGACAGATCTGTGAATGCTGAATGGATCTCACATCTCCCCTCGAAGAATTAAGAACCAGGGGTTTCATTAGGTGATCTGCGGGAAAATGTGGAGTCAAGCCGAGAAAGACATCGGAACCAGAAACCACTCTGTGTACTAAGCATTTCCACACTACAAAGTGGCAGGATGGAGGAATTCCTTATTATGTGAAGGGATAGAGTCACTTATATAATATCTACTGCCGTTTGTGAGAAACTTCTCCATTATTTCCTCAGGGTTATGGGAACCTCAAAAAAAGTTTCAAATGTTGTTGAAAACTTTTGCAAACTTTTTGAGTAATTGGCTTGATGGTTGATCTGAGCAAACCGATTCATATGATCCTGGTCCAGGGATCAAATCAGAGATCTAATGCCACCGGACAGGAGCCCTGCAAAATACCACCTGTCTGCCAGCTTCCGGGGCACCTGTACTGATTTACATACTTGAACCATTAGAGAAGAAAAGTGCGTACACTGAACATACTCAAAAGACTTTTTATTGATATATATAAAGACATTACATTACAAAAGTCCAAAAAAGTACCAATAGTGCATGGTTATGAGCCCAAAAGAACCAAACAACAAGTGTCACTAAAAAAGGAGCAGGTAAAAATTCATCTATAATAATAAATGCCCTAAGCAGCTTCCGGTTGTAACAACTTCCATCCAGTTGTAACCGGTGACGTCACCGCACACCTCTTTCCATGTTAACCCTCAACACACCACTCCTCCTCAACACACACACTCCTCTCACCTTTCACCATCTCCACTCACGTCCACTCACTCTTTCACTCCACATACGACCCTTTCTCTCACTCCGTCTCTCATACTCACGCCGTCATCGCCGCTGATCCACGATCCCCGACATCTTCTTCCGCCGTTGCCATCCTGGATCCAGACGTCCTCCACGCCGGTGACATGTTCTTGCGGCGACGCCATTTTGGATCGGCGAAATCCCGCGATAGTCAAGATGGCGTCGCCGCAAGAACATGTCGCCGGCATGGAGGACGTCGGGATCCAAAATTGCGTTGGCGAAATCTTGCGAGATTTCGCCGACGCCATTTTGGATCCCGACGGCATCCACGCCGGCGACATGTTCCTGCGGCGACGCCATTTTGGATCGGTGAAATCCCGCGATAGTCAAGATGGCGTCGCTGCAAGAACATGTCGCCGGCGAGGACGACGTCGGGATCCAAAATGGCGTCAGCGAAAACTCGCGAGATTTCGCGGACGACATTTTGGATCTCGACGTCGTCCACGCCGGCGACATGTTCTTCCGGTGATGCCATCTTGAGTATTGCGGGATTTCACGATACTCAAGATGGCGTCGCCGCAAGAACATGTCGCCGGCGTGGACAACGTCTGGATCCAGGATGGCGCCGGCGGAAGAAGATGTCGGGGATCGTGGAGCAGCGGCGATGACGGCGTGAGTATGAGAGACGGAGTGAGAGAAGGGGTCGTATGTGGAGTGAAAGAGTGAGTGGAGATGGTGAAAGGTGAGAGGAGTGTGTGTGTTGAGGGTTAACATGGCAAGAGGTGTGATGCTATCGCATCCTCCCGATGCGATAGCATCGGGCCATAATCTAGTATAATCATAAACATCAATGTGAATAAAAATGATGTAACCATAAGTAACACTCAAAAATAATTAACATAATGGTTACACCACCAGATAGCAGCAAGCTTAATTACACATCATCCCTATAGAAAGGAGTTACTTGGAAAATGTGCCGCTAACTAGAAACCACATAAATAGCCTAAATTAATACATACCAGAGCTCCAGTGATGGTGCCACTTCCCCAACGCGCGTTTCGGCAGCGTGCCTTCGTCAGGGGGAGTCAGACTTTGTACAATGTCGTCTCTGTGGCTTAATGCAGAAGAAGCTCTGGGGATGTTGGCAGTTAGGTGGCGGTGTGCAGGGCTCCAGTCTGAAAGCCACAGATTACTGCCAATGTCACTGGATCAGGGTCATGCGAATTGACTGACTCAGTTCTTCTTGATGGCAACTTAACCAATTTCTTAGGCTAGTTTCACACTAGCGTTTAAACGACGCGCGCACGGCGCCGCTAAGCCATGCCCCCTGCCAGCTCCCTGCCCGCCCCTTCCTGTCAGTGCCTCCTCCGAGTGCACAGGGCTGCATGCGTTATGCGCACCCTATCTTTAGCATAGGGTGCGCAGGCCGTGCGCAACTATGAATGTAGCGTGCGATGCGCATTTTTGAATGTGCGCCGTGCGCGCCAAAATGCAACATGCTGCGTTCGGCACGCACGGCGCACCTCCAAAAATGCGCAGCGCACGCTACATTCATAGTTGCGCACGGCCTGCGCACCCTATGCTAAAGATAGGGTGCGCATAACGCATGCAGCCCTGTGCGCTCGGAGGAGGCGCTGACAGGAAGGGGCGGGCAGGGAGCCGGCAGGGGGCGTGGCTTAGCGGCGCCGTGCGCGCGTCGTTTAAACGCTAGTGTGAAACTAGCCTTACTGACTCATTTCTTCTTGATGGCAACTTAACCAATTTCTTACAGCATGCCCCCAAATTGATACAAATAAATGTAATTCATTTATTCACATTATTCCGTCTGTTTATGTTTGTATCTAATTTTTTTGTCTTTTAGGAGGCTCCTAAAAGTTGATCAGCAGCTGGTCACACGCATTTACTGCAGGACAGTTGTGACACCCTATAATCCACACTGATATATCAGATGCACAGTGATACGGATGTTTTATATGGAAGGATTTACAGAACTTCATGTTCACAAGAACAACATAGAATAGGGGGTAAATGTATGATCAGGGGGTCCAAGCGATGGAGAGCAGGGGTCCTTTGCATGCCATGTGAATAGGGCATAGACACCACTTCATCCACTTCTTGATCGCTCGGTCACATACAGTACAATGTATGCTCGCTGTGCGGTGGTGGGAGCGTTATACCGCCACTCACATAGAGTGGTGGTGACACGTGTACTACTGGTGCATTTACATGGAGGACTCAGGAGCTCTAGTCTCGGGGTCCCAGTGTTCGCCCCATCTGACCATTCAATTATGGTATATCATGTATTCAGCGGCCATGTCAGAAGTCTTTAGCAGCTGATAGGATGTTGGCAGGAGCAGCCTCCTACCTATCGGCACCTCTACCGATTAGTGTTGTGGGTATCAAGCCACAACGATGATGTTGTGCCAGGTCTACAAATCAGTACTAGCGCCACCAACAGGTAGGAGGCACTTTGCAGGGCTCCCGCCCAGTGGCCACAGATCTCTGACCTGATCCCTGGATTAGGATCTTGTGAATCGATTCGCTCAGCTCAACCACCAATCGCATTACACAAAAAGCGATGCTCAAGTTTATAAAGACATTTGCAACTTTTTAATGAGGTCCCATAACCCTGGCGAAGTGACGGAGAAGGTCTTCACTAAAGGCAGGAGACATTTGTAGGGTTAATATAGAAGTGACTCTGTCCCTTCAAATAAAGAGGAATTCCCTCTTCCGACCCCTTCATTGTATGAATTCTCCGGAAGCATTTTGCACTTAGTGGCTTCTGGTTTTGAAGTTCCTGCCATGTTCTCAAGGTCATGTTCTTCCCAATAGGATCCCAAATCAGTGATGTTTGGCCAGTCTCCATGAATCTTTAGAACATTTTTTTGGGCGGCACATCAGCCTGTAATACATGAAACGAGCGATCCCACTAAAGATCATTCGGTCTCACAATGTATCATTGCTCCCTGCAAATGGAACTGGATGAGCGCCGATCAATTTGTGACATCAATGATCATTGCCTATTGTGACAGATTTTCATATGAAGACCTCAAGCTTCTCATTACCTGGTATCAGACCCAATAGATGGGAGACAGAACCTTAATGACATGTACTAAGACAGTAAGATGCTGAGCATGTGCTGCTACAGTGAAAGGGTTAGTGAAGCAGGAGGGGTGTACTAGGATTCCTAGTGACGGAGGGAGGGAGAGAGGGAGAGGCGAAGATATAGCTATTGAATATCGCTTCCTTAAATCCTTAGTACCACACATCTCTTGAGCTGCTCTTCTTCCCTGCTGACACACAGACCCCACAACCCAACAGCCCGGAGGGAAGTAGCTCCTTGGTGAACTTCTTATCTGAAATTCTTGGCTTTTTCCTCTATTCTTAAGGAGTCGAACTGATCCAGAATGAAGTGTGGATCCAAAAGAAGTTACTATGGCATGAAAAGGAAAAGTCTTATGTGATTGAGCAGATCATCTCCAGCTTTACATCCAGTCACCAGCTAAGACTTGCAATGTAACATCTTGGGATATTGTCTTCTTGGAGATCTTGGTGATACTTTGGAAGAGTTGAGACATTGACCATGGAAATTACTCTTTGGTTTTGTCTTCTGGTCATACAAGAAAGCTGAGACAGACCGATGAGTAGGACAATTGGGTCACCTTCTGGCATCGCATCTCCTTGGACAAGCATGGGCACCACACTGCCATCAGTATGCTCTGGGCTGCACCCCACATCTTGATGCTGTGCAGGGTAAGAACTTATTAGATAACATGGCAGCAAACACCAGAAGGTTTTCACATCTCTCTTGGTGGAGAACTTCAAGAGAAGCTAGCTAGTTTTCAGATTCTTGAGGTCTTCAGTTTTAGGGATTTTCTGTGCTCCCACCATGTGGAAAGCTGCTGGTAGCAGGTAGCACTGGTGGTGTGCGGGGTGCAGCGGGGGTGGAAGGATGGAGTATCAGTGAGTGGGAAAGTTCCAAATATAGTCTCATCATCATCATCAACGCTACATCTCAACACAAGACTATAGTAACGGGTGTGTTATACCAATGTGCGTTACTTACATTTATGGCATAAAATTAAGTTATACGCGGACAGTCCAGGGTATTTGCTTTGAGATAAAAATAGGAGGAACCATCAGCTTCCTAAGGTGAATGAATAAATTAGTTCTAGACTCAAATTATATTCTAAATTTAAAAATAATAAAAAGATTACAATAATCTAAAAACTAAATAATTTGGTTAAAGTTAACTATAAAATTATTTTGAAAAAAATTATAAAATAAATGTTACAAAAATAATGTTTTTTGCCATTTTTCAACTACTTTTTTTAGGGGGAAACATATATACAGTATATATATGTATGTGGATATATATATATAATTATACATATCTTAATATTTTTCTTTAGTATTTTATTTTTATTTATTTATTTGTTTATTTTCTTCTTCTCACCCCCCAGCAAAAATACGAAAACCTTTTGAACTTCTAACTATCCATTCAGTAGTCTTGACTCTTTGTTCCCAGTGTTTGCACATTTATCATCATTCTGCTTGATTCACTGACATTTCTTTGCTTTTTCAACGATCTTCATTATTATTATTAGTTAATTGATATTTTTGGTGATAAATGGTATTTTTAAATATTTTTATTTTATATCAGAGAGGAAAAAAAGACAAAAAATAATTAATGTAAAATGGAATTAAATTTGCACAGAAAATGACCCTTATTCTGCGGGGGTGATATTTCCGGCATTGTTATTTTCAGTGCCCCCCATTTTCTGGCATTAGCTATTGCTCCCATGCTGCGTTGATTAGTAAGAAGCAGTAAGTGATTTCCCCAGACGGAGATAGAAGCACATCAGGCCGGTACCCAGATTTTCAGTCTCCTAGCAACAGCGTAGAAGACGTGAGACCCAGCAAAAAAGTGCGAATGTGGCAGAAGTGATGAAACGTCCCTCCCATGTATCAGCTGCACATTTCATGTATCAAATTATTTCCAGCTCTTTTCTACATGTGAAGCCCCCGCCTCCCGGCTTAGAATGGAATCTTCCACTAAAAATATCCAGGTGGCGTTAACCCTTTCAGACTGATACTCAATATTATCCCAAAAGCGCTGGCAGATGGCAATGACCAGAAGAAAAGTCCAAGTGATTCCTCAGCCGCCCGATGATTACTGCAGATATCACTGTACACTTGTTCTCTGGTTTCGCTCTTTCCACATTATATAAAGTTCCAGATATTAGAAAGAGATGGAGGAATATTCAGTCTCTCGCCACAATGTCAGTTTTGCTGATGACAAACGAAAGAATTGTAAATGTGCACAAGAATAATAATAATAACATACACTTGTAGACATTTATACACACATACTGTATGCTCAAAAAAATAAAGGGAACACTTAAACAACAGAATATAACTCCAAGTAAATCAAACTTCTGTGAAATCAAACTGTCCACTTAGGAAGCAACACTGATTGACAATCAATTTCACATGCTGGTGTACAAATGGAATAGACAACAGATGGAAATTATTGGTAATTATCAAGACACCCTCAATAAAGGAGTGGTTCTGCAGGTGGGGACCACAGACCACATCTCAGTACCAATGCTTTCTGGCTGATGTTTCGGTCACTTTTGAATGTTGGTTGTGCTTTCACACTCGTGGTAGCATGAAACGGACTCTACAACCCACACAAGTGGCACAGGTAGTGCAGCTCATCCAGGATGGCACATCAATGCGAGCTGTGGCAAGGTTTGCTGTGTCTGTCGGCGTAGTGTCCAGAGGCTGGAGGCGCTACCAGGAGACAGGCCAGTACACCAGGAGACAAGGGGGCCATAGGAGGGCAACAACCCAGCAGCAGGACCGCTTCCTCCGACTTTGTTCAAGGAGGAACAGAAGGAGCACTGCCAGAGCCCTGCAAGATGACTTCCAGCAGGCCACAAATGTGCTTGTGTCTGCACAAACGGTTAGAAACCGACTCCATAAGGATGGTCTGAGGGCCCGACGTCCACAGATGGGGGTTGTGCTCACAGCCCAACACCGTGCAGGACGCTTGGCATTTGCCACAGAACACCAGGATTGACAACTTCGCCACTGGCGCTCTGTGCTTTTCACAGATGAAAGCAGGTTTACACTGAGCACGTGACAGACGTGACAGAGTCTGAAAACGCCATGGAGAGTGATCTGCTGCCTGCAACCTCCAGCATGACCGGTTTGGTCGTGGGTCAGTAATGGTGTGGGGTGGCATTTCTTTGGAGAGCTGCACAGCCCTCCATGTCCTCGCCAGAGGCAGCCTGACTGCCAATAGGTACCGAGATGAGATCCTCAGACCCCTTGTGAGACCATATGCTGGTGCGGTTGGCCCTGGGTTTCTCCTAATGCAGGACAATGCCAGACTTCATGTGGCTGGAGTGTGTCAGCAGTTCCTGCAAGATGAAGGCATTGAAGCTATGGACTGGCCCGTTCCATAGACCTGAATCTGATTGAGCACATATGGGACATCATGTCTCGCTCCATCCACCAATGTCACGTTGAACCACAGACTGTCCAGGAGTTGGCGGATGCTTTAGTCCAGGTCTGGGAAGAGATCCCTCAGGAGACCATCCGCTGCCTCATCAGGAGCATACCCAGGCGTTGTACCGTAGGGAGGTCATACAGGCACGTGGAGGCCACACACAATACTGAGCATCTTTTCCTTGTCATGAGGCATATCCACTGAAGTTGGATCAGCCTGTTATTTGATTTTCCACTTTGATTTTGTGTATTATTCCAAATCCAGACCTCCATTGGATATTCATTTTGACTTACATTGATAATTGTTATGATTTATTGTTCTGAACACATTCCACTATGCAATGAATAAAAATTTGCAACTGGAATATTTAATTCAGAGATATCTAGGATGTGGTATTTTAGTGTTCCCTTTATTTTTTGAGCAGTGTATATACATATACACACATTTAGTTATACATATTGATACATACACAGATATATACAGACATACACACTCATACACAATTATAGACACACACACTCATACACATTTATAGACACACACACTCATACACATTTATAGACACACACACTCATACACATTTATAGACACACATATATACACTTGAAGACATTTATACACACAGTTATATACATTGCTACACTTATTTATACACATTTATAGACACACATATAGTTACATACATACATAGACAGATATATACACATGTACCTGGACACAAACTGTATCCACACTTATAGGCATTTATACACCTACATATATACATACACGTTTAGACATCTGCAGAGGCATACATACACGGATCTGTATTACATGTGCACACACACTTACAAACAATAAATACCTACACATACAGTGGAAGAAATAAGTATTTGATCCCTTGCTGATTTTCTAACAAAGACATGAACAGTCTATCATTTTAAGGGTAGGTTAATTTTAACACTGAGAGATAAAATATCAAAAATAAAATCCAGAAAATCACATTGTATAAATTATATAAATTTACTTGCATTTTGTAGTGAGAAATAAGTATTTGATCCCCTACCAGCCATTAAGAGTTCTGGCTCCTACAGACCAGTTAGACGCTCCTAATCAACTCGTTACCTGCATTAAAGACAGATGTCTTACATAGTCACTTTTATAATCAACCTCATAATCAACTACAAAAAAAGTCTGACTGCTGGGCTTGCCAACAAAAAAAACGGAAGTGTGAAACAGGCCTTAGCCATTAAAAGGTATCATACCCACAATATTCCTATTTTGTTTCTCTCAGTGAGAACACTTTATCTATTACCACTGATAAGACACTTAGTACTTATCTGTCGACACCTAAAAATGACACTCCATTAAGTCGCAATGTGCAACAAAGAGCAAAGTCTCCAAACCAAAAGTGTGTCTTCATTACTCGTAGTAGTAATTATTTGCAGAACTATACGACACATTAGAAGAATAAAATGTAGTAGGATATGTCTTATAACTATAATCAGTATTAGTTTTTGCACGGTTTTGTAGAAGTTGTAGTAATATTAGTATTAGTTGTAGTCATAACAGGAGTAGTTGTTAGTAGTTTATACATAAGCACTATTAGCACTGTAGTAGTATTAATAGTAGTGATACATTTAGTATATATTAGTACTGTAGTAGTAGTGATACATTTAGTATATATTAGTACTGTAGTAGTATTAGTAGCAGCAGTACTTTCAGGATATATTAGCATTGTAGTAGTATTACCGTCTTTCCCCGAATATAAGACACCCCCGAATGTAAGACGTACTAGGGGAATAATGGGGGATGCCTAATGTAAGACATCCCCCGTTTATAAGACATAGCGGATCAGCGGTGCCCCGAAAGTAAGACGTTGTGCGGTACCGGTATAATGCATTAGGTTTAACATACCGGTACCGGTGCCTGTGTCTCCCTGTGTCCCCCGGGCAGAAGTCAGGGCCTCGCTGATTGGCCCAGCGGCTTCTGTGAGCCCGCCCGCTGGCCGCCGCCCTGACGTCACCGCTCATTGGCCAGTGTCCCCCTGCACGAGGAAGAAGAAGCCTGCCCTGCCCTGTCCCGCACCGCAGAGGAATCGCCATCCGGTAAGCAATGGCTGTGGGATACTGTACCATACCGTAATGGCAGGCTGTGGGATACTGTACAATGGCAGGCTGTGGGATACTGTACAATGGCAGGCTGTGGGATACTGTACAATGGCAGGCTGTGGGATACTGTACAATGGCAGGCTGTGGGATACTGTACAATGGCAGGCTGTGTTTACGATGATGTTCCTGAAGATGATGACATGGTTGTCATCGAATAAATCTTGTTTTATCTTCCAGTATAACTTATTCAGACTGTTCATTGTTACCGTTTTTCATTGTTTTAAATGTTTTACATGTTATACATGGAAATACCGTCATGATACGGTTGTAACAAGACATTCTTGGCACTTTCTTGGGCACTTGGTTTAATAAAACTGTTTTGTGGTGAACACCACACTGTTCAGCTTGTTAATAAATGTTATTTTTTGGTTAAAACAAAAATCGTCATTTTTTTTTTTTCTAATATAAGACATACCCCGAAAGTAAGACATAGTGGGACTTTTGGGGGTCAAAAGAATGTAAGACACTGTCTTATATTCGGGGAAACACGGTAGTAGTGATATATTTAGTATATATTAACACTGTAGTAGTATTAGTGGTAGTGATACATTTAGTACATATTAGCCCTGTAGTAGTATTATTAGCAGTGATACATTTACTATACGTTAACACTGTAATAGAATTAGTAGTGATACATTTAGTATATAATAGCAGTGCAGTAGAATTCGTAGTAGTGATACACTTACTTTATATTAGCACTGTAGTAGTAGTAGAGATACATTTTAGTATATATTAGTACTGTAACAGTATTAGTAGTAGTGATACAATTAGTATATATTAGCACTGTAGTAGTATTAGTGGTAGTGATACATTTAGTATATATTACTCCTGTAATAGTATTAGTAGTGATAAATTTAGTATATATTAGCACTGTAGAAGTATTAGAAGTAGCAGTACTTTTAGTATTTATTATATATTATCACTGTAGTATTAATGTTTATTATTCATATTTTACACTAATAATAATGAGAATAATTGTTACATTGGTAATAACATGGATTACCTGCACCACATTAATAAATTCTCTCTCTCTCTCTTCATACAGTGATACATCGGCTCCATAGGAGAGTTATATAAACAGCATCAGGCATCAATATAAACAAAGCAGAGATATACAGGTGCTTCTCACTAAATTAGAATATCATCAAAAAGTGAATTTATTTCAGATCTTCAATACAAAAAGTGACTCTCATATATAGAGTCATTACAGACAGAGTGATCTATCTCACGGGTTTATTTCTGTTAATGTTGATGATTATGGCTTACAGCCAATGAAAGCCCAAAAGTCTCAGTCTCAGTAAATTATAATAATTAACAAAAAAATCCTGCAAAGGCTTCCAAAGCGTTTAAAGAGGTCTCTTAAGGGCCTGTCACACTAAGCGATATTGCTAGCAATATCGCTATGTCACTGGTTTTTGTGACGTTATAGCGATATTGCTAGCGATATCGCTATGTGTGATACTTACCTTCGACAGCTCCCCCGCTGGTTATCGCTGATCGCGCGAGAACGTCCTGGACTGTTTCTCGTCGTCAGCTCCTGTGGAGCCGACGAGCGATGCGTGGACGCGGGCGGGCGGGAGGACGTCAGGATCGCCTCATCTGACAGGTAAGTAACGACCCCCAACCGCTGCTATGTCGCTGGTGAGATCTGCCTGTGTGGCAGCTCACTAGCGACAACTTAGCGATGGACCAGAGATCCTGAAATAAAGAAGCTGGCTGGTCTCAGAGTGCTGTATCCATGCATAGTAATGGAAAGTTGAGTGGAAGGAGAAAGTGTAGTAGAAAAAGGTGCACAAGCAAGCTGGATAACCACAGCCGTGAAGGCATTGTTAATGAAAGGCCATTCAAAAACTTGAGATTCACAAGGAGTGGACTGCTACTGGAGTCATTGCTTCAAGAGCCACCACACACAGACGTATCCAGGACATGGGCTACAAGTGTCGCATTCCTTGTGTCAAGCCACTCATGGCCATTAGACAACGCCAGAAGCCTCTTACCTGGGCCAAGGAGAAAAAGAACTGGACTATTGCTCAGTGGTCCAAGGTGTTGTTTTCAGATGAAAGTAAATTTTGCATTTCATTTGGAAATCAAGGTCCCAGAGTCTGGAGGAAGAGTGGAGAGGCCAGAATCCAAGCTGCTTGAGGTCTAGTGTGAAGTCTCCAGAATCAGTGATGGTTTGGGGAGCCATGTCATCTGCTGGTGTAGGTCCACTGTGTTTTATCAAGACCAAAGTCTGTGCAGCCATCTACCAGGAAATTTTAGAGCACTTCATGCTTCCCTCTGCTGACAAGCTTTTTGGAGATGGAAATGTCATTCTCCAGCAGGACTTGGCACCTGTCCACAGTGCCAATAGTACCAATACCTGGTTTACAAACAACAGTATCACTGTGCTTGATTGGCAGGCAAACTCACCTGACTTTAACCCCATAGAGAATCTATGGAGTATTGTCAAGAGGAAGATGAGAGACATCAGACCCAACAATGCAGAGGAGCTGAAGGCTGCTATCAAAGCAACCTGGGCTTCCATAACACCTCAGCAGTGCCACAGGCTGATCGCGTCCATGCCATGCTGCATTGATGCAGTAATTGATGCAAAAAGAGCCTCAGCCAAGTACTGAGTGCATTTACTGAACATAGATTTCAGTCGGCCAACATTTGAGATTCTAAAATCATTTTTCAAGCTGGTTTTATAAAGTATTTTAATTTACTGAGATAATGACTTTTGGGTTTTCATTGGCTGTAAGCAGGGGCGTAACTACCGCGGTCGCGCAGCGGTCACAGATGTGACAGGGCCTGGAGTGCTTAGGGGCCTGCTCGCGAGTTTGCACTTCAAAGATGAGCCGTGTAGTGGGCGTGCCAGGGGAGTTGCAGCCTCTGGGAGCTGCAGCCGCTCATTGGCTGTGCAGGACCGTGCTTTGATTGGCTGCCAGGCAGGCTATAAGGTGGAAGGCGTGCATTCAGGAGCACGGGATGGCTGTTCTCTTCTGTGCGCACAGGACCTGTGATGAGGTCACAGGAAGGGAGGAGTCAGGGGTCACATGATCAGGGGCCTCAGTCTATGCAGGACGCTGCTGTGCTGGTTGTCATCGTGCTGGATGAGGGTAAGTTTTTGTGTGGGGTCAGGAGGGGTTTACAGAGTGGATGTAGCAGAGCCGTGTGTGTACAAGGTGTACGAAGCAGAGCCATGTGTGTAGGAGGTGTGCGGAGCAGAGCCATGTGTGTACGGGGTGTACGGAGCAGAGCCGTGTGTACGAGATGTACGGAGCGGAGCTGTATGTGCACAAGGTGTACGGAGTAGAGCCATGTGTACAAGGTGTACAGAGCAGAGCCATATGTGTACAAGGTGTACGGAGCAGAGCCGTGTGTATGAAGTGTATGGAACGCAGCCGTGTACGGAGAGGAGCCGTGTTTGTACAAAGTGTACGGAGTGGAGCCGCATGTGTACGAGGTGGACGGAGAGGAGCCGTGTGTGTACGAAGTGTATGGAGTGCAGCCGTGTGTGTACGAGGTGTGCGGAGCGGAGCCGTGTGTGTACGAAGTGTACGGAGCGGAGCCGCATGTGTATGAGGTGGATGAAGAGGTGCTGTGTGTACGAAGTGTACGGAGCGGAGCTGCATATGTATGAGGTGGACGGAGAGGAGACGTGTGTGTACGGAGCGGAGCCACGTGTGTACGAGGTGTACGGAGCGGAGCCACATGTGTACGAGGTGTATGGAGCGAGGCCGCATGTGTATGAGGTGGATGAAGAGGAGCCGTGTGTGTACGAGGTGTACGGAGAGGAGCCGCATGTGTATGAGGTGGACGGAGAGAAGCTGTGTCTATACGAAGTGTATGGAACGGAGCCGCATGTGTATGAGGTGGACGGAGTGGAGCCGCCTGTGTACGAAGTGTACGGAGTGGAGCCGCATGTGTATGAGATGAACGGAGAGGAGCCGAGTGTACGGAGCGGAGCTGCACGTATACGAGGTGTATGGAGCAGAGCTGTGTGTGTACGGGGTGTATGGAGTGGAGATGTGCGTGTATTTTGCATGGGGGGCCCCATTTGAAAGTTCGCACCGGAGCCCATAACTTTGTAGTTACACCACTGGCTGTAAGCCATAATTATCAACATTAACAGAAATAAACACTTGAAATACATCACTGTTTGTAATGACTCTACATAATATGGGTTTCACTTTTCGTATTGAAGAAGTGAAATACATTTTTTGTTGATATTCTAATTTGAGAAGCACCTGTATTTGTAAATGTTTAGTCTTAATTTTTTTCCCAACATTGTCTTGGTGAAATGTTATCCTTTTCTAATGACTGATGGGCTCTATGTGGAATTGGCAATAGTAGGAATAGGAGTGCAGGAGTAGTAGTAGTAGTGGTTTCCTTATACTATCTTCATTGTAGTGCATCAGTGTTCACACCATGCGGTAATGAGGTAGTGACCCAGTAAAGTTCATCACAAATTTCTTTATTGACCAAAAACTCACAACTTAAAGGCAAAATGGTATCCTCCAGATCGCAGCTGGGGCGTCAAAACAGTCTGTATCTGAGGCCTATTGCCATGGGCGACTGCACCACCATGTCACGCTGAAGAGGCACCAGGCATTCACTTCCCTTGGCTCTTTGTTGACCACACACAAGCCGGACATTGCAGAGCCACCTGCTCTGCCACTTGCAAGCAAATATTGACACACCAAACCTTTGCTACAGAGTTTTTAAAAGGGATCAGTGTCCATGGGCCACTTGTAAGACCTGGCTGGGGAGAGTGAACCACCCCACTACCATCATGTAGTTCACTCCAAAACCAAAAGCCCATGCCTGGTTTTCTAAATCTGTATTGGCCATATAGCTTCACCAAGTCCACACTTAATTTTATTCTGCGCTGCAACTACAGCTATGTCTGTGATTGCAATGCACTCCAGCAGCCTCAATACGCTTCTATGCGCATCCTGGCGGATGCATACTGTCCCTCGCGTATAATTCCCCTCACTGCCTCACAAATGGCTTGGCAGTGCAGAGATGGGGAGGGGGTTTCTTAACATGTAGCAAAGTGTGCTAAATTGCCCCAACATTACTGTGCAGAAGAGAGCCAAAGAAGAAACGATGTAAAGGTTTGACAAAAGAGTCCAAAAATGCTCCGAAAGACTAAAAAAAAAAATGTACCAAACCGATCATGCGGCAAAAGTCATTGGCCATATATAAGGGATAACCTGCTGAGACATGCAGGAGATCATGTTCGCCTGTATTCTTGAAACCTTACTTTAAACCATGATGCATTTAGTCTTAAGGAATTATCTCTGCATTGCTGGACATGATCTGTGTTTGGGAGTGAGACGTCTGTGGATCCAGATGTGTAACATGCAAGTCTAATTATCAATTGGATTAGAAAATCTGCCCCTGTGAATTTTGGTCTTGAAATGGGAGTAGAGGTCCTCCAATTCTGAACTTACATAATATTCACTGTGTTCTGACACTTCAGAACTGACGCTTACTCTCAGAGCTCCAAAGAATATACAGATGTTTCTCACAAAATTAGAATATAATCAAAAAGTTAATTTATTTCAGTTCTTCAATACAAAAAGTGAAACTCATATATAGAGTCATTACAAACAGAGTGATCTATTTCACGTGTTTATTTCTGTTAATGTTGATGATTATGGCTTACAGCCAATGAAAACCTTAAAGTCATTATCTCAGTAAATTAGAATATTTAACAAAAAACACCAGCAAAGGCTTACCAAGCATTTAAAAAGGTCCCTTAGTCTGTTTCAGCAGGCTCCACAATCATGGGGAAGACTGCTGACATGACAGATGTCCAGAAGGCAGTCATTGACACGCTCCACAAGGAAAAGAAAATTTTTCATTTCTTTTGGAAATCAAGGTCCCAGAGTCTGGAGGAAGAGTTGAGAGGCCACAATCTAATCTGCTGAAGGTCTAGTGTGAAGTCTCCAGAATCAGTGATGGTTTGGGGAGCCATGTCATCTGCTAGTGTAGGTCCACGGTGTTTTATCAAGACCAAAATCAGCGCAGCCATCTACCAGGAAATTTTAGAGCACTTCATGCTTCCCTCTGCCGACAAGCTTTTGGGAGATGGAAATTTCATTCTCCAGCAGAACTTGGCACCTGACCACACTGCCAAAAGTACCAATACCTGGTTTACAAACAACAGTATCACTGTGCTTGATTGGCCAGCATACTCACCTGACCTTAACCGGTATTGTCAACAGGAAGATGAGAGACACCAGACCCCACAATGCAGACGAGCTGAAGGCTGCTATAAAAGCAACCAGGGATTCCATAACACCTCAGCAGTGCCACAGGCTGATCGCTTCCATGCCACGCCGCATTGATGCAGTAGTTGATGCAAAAGGAGCCCCGACCAAGTATTGAGTGCATTTACTGTGCATACATTTCAGTAGGCCAACATTTCAGATTTTAAAATCATTTTTCAAGCTGGTGTTATAAAGTATTCTAATTTACTGACATAATGACTTTTGGGTTTTCATTGGCTGTAAGCCATAATCAGCAACATTAACAGAAATAAACAAGTGAAATAGATCATTCTGTTTGTAATGACTCTACTGTATATAATATATGAGTTTCACTTTTTATATTGAAGAACTAAAATAAATTAACTTGATGATATTCTAATTTTGTGAGAAGCACCTGTATATTACTATGCAACCAAATCCTCAGTGATACAAAGGAAGAATGCAGTATACTCTATTCTTCACTTCTTTCTCCTTTTCCTATCTTCTTATACTTCTCTTCTCTTCTCTCCTCTCTTTCTCCATCTTATCTTCCCTCTTCTTGTTTTGCAACTGCTCTTCTGTTTGTGTCTTGTTTTCTTTCTGCTTCATGGCTCTGTTCTTGCTTTGATGTTCATCATCATCATCATCATCATCATCATCATCATCATCATCACCACCATCACCATCATTCATCTTCCATAATCACCATTATCCATCATCATCATAATCAATCATCATCATTTTCCCTGTCCTTCTAGTTCCTCTCCTTTTGGTTTACAGTTTTTCTTGCTCTTGCTGCATCTTATTCTTTTTATTTCCATTGTATTCTCTCATGTTGATGTTTGTCTTCTTCCTTTTTTTGTTGTTTTTGCTTTTCTGTTTCCTCATGCTTTACCCGCTCATTCTTTCCTATATGGTTTGTTCCTCTTCTGTTTCTTTATGCTCTTTTGCATCTTACTCTTGTAACTTTATCCTTCTTCGTCTGCTTCTTACTCTTATTTGCTTCTACTCTTCTTTAAAACCTCTACCTCTTAGTTTGTTCTGCCTTTACCCCTGGTTGCTGTTTTTCCTTCCTCTTCCTCTTCAGGTTTCTTCTCTTTAAGTTGGTGTTGTTCTTCTGCATCTTTGATCTTTTGCATCTTTTCTCTTGCTTTAATTTATCTTTCTACTTGTGTCTTGAGTATTGATATTTTTATTCCCCTCCTCCTTCTTGTTTTTCTTTTAATCATCTTTATGTTATTGTTCATCTTCTGCCTATCTTTGCCTGTTGGTTTCGTCTTCTGCTTCTTCTTACATAACTGTTCTGTTTGTTCTTATTCTTGTTTTTCTCCCTTTGGTTCTCCTGTTACTGTTCTCCTTCTGTTCCGCTGGTCTTCTTTTTCCTCCCGTTTAGTCTTCTTTACATTATTGGTCCTCTTGTTATTCTTCATGTTGACATGTTGGCATCTTATTCTTGGGGATTATGTCCTTCTTCTCTGTCTAGGTAAACTTTCTTTTTTTATACCTCTTATTCTTGTATTCTAATGCATCTTCCTGTTATTGGTCTTCTTCCTGATGTTTGCTGTTTTGTTTTTCTTCTTACATCCCAATGTTTTCCTTGCATTGATCTCCATTTTCTTCCTAATAGACAGTCCAAGTTGTCTGATGATGTCTCACACAGAAGATGTGGCTCTCACTGATAGATTTGGTGCATATTTAGAAAAGTTTTTTGTTAGTCTTACCCTTGGAGCTGATGTTATTCCTCTTCTTCTTATTTATATCTCTTCTTCTGCTTCTTATTGTCATAGTTCTTCTTTTAATGCATCTTCCTTCCTTGTTGTATTTTTTGCCTCTTTTTCTTCTTGATTTTTTTTTCTTCCTCCTTCTTTTTCCTCAAGTTTATGTTTGTCTTCTTCCACTCTCTCCACTTAATTTTTGTTCTGCTCATTCCTCTAGTTTACCAGCTCATTATTTCTTATGCTAATTTTCCCATTTTTCTTCTCCTGAAAGTTGTTCTCTTGCTTCTTCTGGATGAAGTTGATGTTTTTCTTCTTCTTGTTTACCTTTCTAATTGTTTTTTTTTCCCCTTCTTCTTTATCTTTGCATTATTGCTGTACCTGCCACTTGTTCTTTTTTCTTTTCAGTTGCCTTTTTATTAAACGAATAATAGATACATAAACAAGAAAACAGAATAGAATGCAGCAGATATCTTTACATTATATGCAGCAAATATCTAACCAGAGAAAACAGAAAGCAAAAAACACAAATATCCTGAACTAAAAAGTAAAAAATAAACTGCAAATAATGCATACAGGTAATAATAATAATAATAAGGGTATTTAGTAAACATAATTTTGATCGATCCTTGTTCACATTCACTTCACTTGGCAAGTGAAAAGGTTTTAAATACTAGAGTAGGGACTGTCCCACAAGGGTTGCCGTGACGTGGCGGGATGGCTTGTACATTATTTTGATCAAAATTATGTTTACTAAATACCCTTATTATTATTACTACCTTTATGCAATATTTGCAGTTTATTTTTTACTTTTTAGTTCAGGATATTTGTGTTTTTTGCTTTTTGCTTTCTCTGGTTAATGATCACGTGTTAATATGCACTTACATTGTGCATACACATTAACTTACTTTTTTCAGTTCAGATTCTTTTTTTAAATATCTAACCAGGCATTAACCCAAATACAACAGCACAGGGTTATACTACAGGATGGAATAAGAAACAGTAGTTTGATAAGCCCCAAAAGTTAATAACGTTAATGTGCAGCAGTCTCTTGTAAGAGTATAAAGTCTGCAACTATAAAATCATCAATGTGATTAGAAATTTATTGAAAGGAGAGAGGTGTTAAGAGAGTATTGATAGGAGGAGGAGATCTAAGTGAGGGGGAGGAAAGAGGAGAGGGGGGAAGCACGAATAGCTTCAGAGCCTTATTGTTGAAATTTAGTTATGCTACTTTAGTCCTGCTTGTGTATGTCAACCATCCTAAAGTGGGACCATGGACGCCAGGTTTGTTTGAAAGCCATTTGAGTACAAATCACTGATGCCACAATTCCAGCTACATGGTATAACAAATCTACCTTCTCGTATAATTGGTGGGTGAAGGCTACAGTTCTTATTCCTTTTCTCCCCCCTTCATTTTCTTTTCCTTCCTATGACTATTCTTCTCTTTCTTCCTCATGTTTATTTTAGGTTGTTATTTCTCACTTTGTTGTTTTTCTCATTTTCTTCATATTGAAATTGGTCTTCAATATCTTACATTTGAAGCTGATGTTTTCTCCTTCCTCCAATATATCTTTCCTCCTCTGCCTCACTTTCTTTGTGTCTCTCACTCAATTAATACATTTTCTAATTATTCTTTTTTTCTTGACTCTCCTAGTTTCTCTTCTTTTCTTACCCTTTCTTTTCCTCGAGTTTGTCTTCCTCTTTTTGTTTTTCATCTTCCTCCTCTTCTTCATGGTTACTGCCTCATTACTTCCTTTTTTTATTGTTTTGTCATTTTCCTTCACATTTAGGTTGTTCTTTTACTGCATACTCTTGGTGCTGATGTACTTCCCTTAGCTCATTATTCTTATTCTACCTGTCATCCATGTTCTTTTATTTCTTTCCTTATTATTCCTGTTATTTTACTACCTTCCACGTGTCCTTATTTTTCCCTTCTGCCCCTGCTTTTCTTCATTTTTGTCTTATTGCTCTGATTATTTTTGTTCCTCTGTTTCTTCCTTGTTTTTTTTACTAGTGCACTTTCCTCATTGCTTTTATATTTTCTATATTGAAGATATTCTTTTGCTGTTTACTCGGAGCAGATATTATCCCTTTTTTTCCATCTCATCTTTTTCTTCAGTTTCTTACTCTTCCTATTATTTTTCTTGCATCCACTTGTTCTTGGTTTTCTTCTTGTCTTCCTCCTTCTTTATCCTCATGATGAAATGCCTTTGTCTCCCTCCTCTTCCTGTCATTCTTCTTTTTTCATATTCAAGTTGTTGTTTTTCATCTTTCTCTTCAGCTTGAACTTATTCTTGTTCCTTTACTTCAGCTTTCTTCTTTAGCCTCTTTTATAGTTTTTCTCCTCTCTTGTCCCTCTTATACATTTTCCTGCCACTTGTATCATTTCTTCTCTTCATTTGCCTTTTTCCTCATGTTGATGTTTTTCTTCTTCTGTTGCTTCCTCTGAATTTTCTCTTAATGTTTACCCTTATTTTAGCTGCCAGTTCTTAAGTTTATTTTTCTTATTTTCTTCATACTGAAGTTGTTCTTTCTCATCCTTTTCTCCTTCTAATAGTTTATCTTTTTTATCTCTGCCTCTTACTTTTGATCTTTTTCTCCTCCATTTTAATGCATCTTGTTATCTTTCTTCCTGCCACGTTTGCTTATATTTCCTCTCTTCATTTTTGTTTTCCCTGATTTTGATGTTTTTCTTCTCCTGCCTTTCATTTTTATATCTTCTTTAGTCCTTCTTGCGTTACCAGCCCATTCTTCATCTTTGTCCATTAAAGGGAATCTGTCACCCTTTTTTCGAATATGAGCTGCTGGCACCAACATCAGGGGCTTATCTACAGCATTCTGTAATGCTGTAGATAAGCCCCCGATGTAACCTGAAAGATAAGAAAAAAGAGTTAGATTATACTCACCGGGGGGGGGCGGTCCGGTCCAATGGGTGTCGTGGTTCGGTCCGGCGCCTCCCATCTTCATACGATGTCGTCCTCTTCCTTCCTTCCCGTCGTGGCTCCGGCGCAGGCGCACTGCTCTGCCCTGTTGAGGGCAGAGCAGAATACTGCAGTGCGCAGGCGCCGGACCTGCTATCCCATCTGGTTCTTCCACTTGTTTTACACGCTCAGTCTTCCTTATCTTATTTTTCCTTTTTTGTTTGTCTTCTTTGTTCACTTGTCGCTCATCTTCTTCTTCTGCTAATGTTTTTTGTCTATCTTTACTTAAAAATGTATACTTATTTTCTTCTTTGAATGCAATTTTTTATGGTTTTTCTTCTGTCTCTTATCTTGCTTCTTTTTTTTTACTTTTGTTGTTTTCTTTCCTTTTTCTGGTCCATATTTCCTAATATTGGCCCACATTTATTTATGTTTTTGCCCATTCTCTGTTATACTTTGCTCCAAAACTGCCATTATTTTCTTTCCTCTCCTTTTGTCTTTATTTCATTCATGTATTTTCGCAATGAGTGCTATTCTTCATTATTTCCCTCTAATATTTTGCATGCTGTCCTCATGTTTTTTTTTAGCAATGCTCCACCCCAGAGGTGTAACTTGATGCTTATGGGTGTTAATGGAAAAGCTCTAATGGGGCCCCAATTATTGCAAGTCTTTAATAGTATTGGTCTTTTCATATAGGCTAAAGAGACTTTTTGGCCCCTTAGGCTCCAGAGCCCCGGCACCTATTATAGTCACAGCCCTGCTCCTCCCTACTAATTTCCTTATATCTCCTTCCCATTATTCTCACGTCTTTTGGTCCTTTTATCTCTCGCTCTAAAATGTGATTTATCTGATGCTAGAACATTGGATGATATCACACACATTGTACCAGCAGAAGTAACTTTCCTCTGTGTTATACTGACCGAATTAATGTTCCTGCATTAACCCCAGTGAGAGATAATAAGATTCATTTCTCAGGGATATTTCATATATAAAAGAATAAAAGAAATGATCAGCGCACCAGAGATTACAGATTATGGGAGAAGAATGAGCGCGGTTCCTTCCCTCCTAGTAAAGTGATATTTTTTTGTGCAGCCGGTGACCCTTGAAGAGAGATACATACATTTTATCTTCTCTATAAAGCCACAGCCATGAGTCATAAGAGGCAAGGTCACCTGCGGCATCGGGAAAGTATCGGACAGGTTTGTAGCCGGAGTCATAACATTAGGGAACAGTGATAACTTAATGGAAGAAGATTTGTATGGAGCGGCAGACAGAACGCCTTGTAAAATTGTCTGAATGGAAACTTTTTGATAAATGTTTGAATACATCACCGGACACCTAACAGATTGTTCTTCTGAGGACGGTACTTTCCTGTAGTTCTGAGCAGAGAGATGATCGATATTAAACAGATACATAGAGATCAGATGATGCATACTGTAAGAGACAGATAATGTTCAGAATAAATAGATGATCGATATTAAACAGATACATTCATAGATACATAGATATCAAATGATACGTTAGATGATGGATATTAAACAGATACATAAGATACATAGATATCAGATGATACATGTTAGATGATGGATATTAAACAGATACATACAAAGATACCTAGATATGAGATGATACATATTAGATAGATCGATATTAAACTGATACATGCATAGCTATGTAGATCTGAGAGATGATACATGTTAGATAGATAATGGGCAGAATAAATAGATGATCGATACTAGAGATGTGGATACATCCTTCTCTTTCTGCTCATCACTTTCTCATTTATGACTTGTCAATGGCTCCAGGGTCATGTCTGTGACCGCCACGGCTCGCCACAATGGTTTTTCGATGTGAGTAAGACAATTCACACTCTAATTCTCCTCCATGATATGTAGCACATGTGACAGACGAGATTTGTAGCAGGAGCTTCTGTTTGTTGTTTTTCGCTTCTGGGCAACTCAAGAAAATTTCCTATGAAATGAAACCACATCTAAAACCTTTACAGGAAGCGGTCAGAGATCTGAGGAGGCCCGGAGAGCCAGTGATACAATGTACCGACACACTGACACTGATGGCTTCTAGATCATGGAGCGTTCTGGATTATCAAACAGGCATTGGGAAAAGTAGGAGCAATACAGGAAGATCAGCTGGTGAATGATGGGAAGGATTGTAGTGATGACATTCAAGCTCCAACAATGCATGACAGGGAACCAGCAGAGCTATGAAAGCTGCTCTGGGGGTGATATCATGTAGAGTCAGCACAGTCAGTTGGATAATGTTTGGGAAAAGGACAGTTGTCTTAGGACCTCCACTGGGAGCTCACTAAGTTTCTTCTTTTAGGCTTTCAGTTTAGGGTTCTAACAAAGGGGTACTCCTTGTCACAGGCTGTTGGGCTCTCACAAATTGGCCAATTTGTGTGCCAAGTACGTTTGTTTTTTTTACCATGTTTTCTACAGCAGTAATGCAGTTCCAATTCCATATAGTCAATGTTTGCATAATATAGCATTTTAGAGCGCAGCTGTATTTTCTTGGTTAAATGTTCACTGTATCACGGCACTGAAGAACACGCTCATATGAGCACAGTATTATTGTTATTATTAATATTTATTTATATAGCGCCATTGATTCCATGGTGCTGTACATGAGAGTATGGCACTTTTATTTGGGTGACCAGTCACTGCTTCAGTATATTGCTTCAGGAGTTATATGTAGTCAATTTATTACACTGTGATATTTTTGGCACCTATTGTGTGGCATTGTTGTATAGGCAGTCATATTAGGAAATTGGATTATGCTGGTATTTGACAGTATGTGGCGGCATTATGTAGGCACTTTGCTTTATCTTGTTGTTCTGTGACAATTATGTCAGCAGTATGGAACTTTGATGTTTTTTAATTGTGCCCTCTGGAATCCACGGTCTGCTTGTAACAAGCTTCCTTTCCTACACAACTACTTTCTGAACAACTCTCTTAATCTGTTGGCCCTCACTGAAACCTGGATTCAGGATTCTGACACTGTCTTTCCTGCTGCCATTTCCTATGATGGCTTACAATTCTCTCACTCCCCAAGACCCACAAACAGACATGGTGGTGGAGTCGGCATACTCCTGTCCCCACAATGCACTTTCCAGGTCATCCCCCCAGTTTCATCACTCTTATTCCCTTCTTTTGAGGTCCACACCATCAGGCTCTTCCGTCCCCTCTCCCTCAGAGTAGCAGTCATATACCGGCCCCCAGGCTCACCCACCCACTTCCTTGACCACTTTTCAGCCTGGCTGCCGCACTTCATACCCTCAGAACTAACAACCCTTATCCTGGGAGTCTTCACCATCCCCATTAACAGCCCTACTTCCACATCTGCATCCCAGCTTTTATCACTAACCACCTCTCTAGGCCTCTCACAGCTTTCAACCTCTGAGACACACAAGGATGGTAACACCCTTGATCTGGTCTTCGGCCGGCTCTGTTCAATCTCCCACCTAAATAACTCACCGCTTCCACTCTCTGACCACAACATTCTCTCATTCACGCGCACAAATCCTCGCCCACCCCAGCTCACTCCTACCTACCACACAGTCAGAAATCTACAAGCCATTAACCTTCAGACACTTTCAGACTCCCTACACTCATCACTGTCCCCAATCGCCTCTTTTTCCTGTCCTATTCTGGCTGTTCATCACTACAATAACACTCTTAGAAGCACCCTTGACCAAGTAGCTCCCCTCACCCTCAGAACCTCCAAGTACAGAGTAAAACAGCCCTGGCTCACATCGCAAACTCAACTTCTCCAGCGATGCTCTAGGAGTGCTGAACGCCTATGGAGATAAACCCGCACACCAGAAGACTTCATCCACTTCAAATTTATGTTAAGAACCTATAACGCTGCCCTTCACCTTGCCAAACAGACCTACTTCACCACCCTGATCTCCTCACTAGCCAACAACCCCAAGAAACTTTTTGACACTTTTCACTCCCTCCTCAGACCAAAAGCACAAGCCCCTATCACAAACATTTGTGCTGATGACCTGGCCTCCCACTTTACAGAAAAGATAGATAATATCCGTCAGGAAATCTGCTCCCAGGTACAAAGTGCTGCGACTCCCTTCCCTTCCTGCATCTCCCCTGGCTCACTGTCCACATTTGAACCTATCACAGAAGACGAAGTCTCCAGACTCCGCTATTCTTCTCGTCCGACTACATGCACTACCGACCCCATTCCCTCACATCTCCTCCAGTCTCTCTCTCCAGTTGTCACAACCCACCTAACTACAATCTTTAATCTCTCCCTCTCCTCAGGCATTTTCCCATCCTCCTTCAAACACGCCATCGTTACTCCATTACTAAAGAAACCTGCTCTCAACCCATCCTGCACAAACAACTACAGACCAGTCTCCTATCTCCCCTTCATCTCTAAACTTTTGGAGTGCCTAGTTTACTCCTGCCTTACTCGTTACCTCTCCACTCACTCCCTTCTAGACCCTTCACAGTCCGGCTTCCGCCCCCTACATTCGACTGAAACTGCACTCATCAAAGTGACCAATGACCTTCTGACAGCAAAACATAATGGTGACCACTCTCTGCTCATTCTTCTTGACCTATCTGCAGCTTTCGATACTGTTGACCACCATCTCCTACTCTCTAGGCTCCAGTCACTAGGCATTAAGGACACTGCTCTCTCCTGGTTGTCTTCCTATCTCTCTGACCGCTCCTTCAGTGTTTTGTTCTCTGGCTCCACTTCATCTCTTCCTCTTGCTGTCGGGGTACCTCAGGGCTCAGTCCTTGGCCCCCTTCTCTTCTTTCTCTACACAGACCCAATTGGACAGACCATCAGCAGATTTGGCTTTCGGTACCATCTTTATGCTGATGACACACAACTACAGTCATGGCCAAAAGTATTGACACCCCTGCAATTCTGTCAGATAATATTCAGTTTCTTCCTGAAAATGATTGCAAACACAAATTCTTTGGTATTATTATCTTCATTTAATTTGTCTTAAATGAAAAAACATAAAAGAGAATGAAGCAAAAAGCAAAACATTGATCATTTCACACAAAACTCCAAAAATGGGCCGGACAAAAGTATTGGCACCCTCAGCCTAATACTTGGTTGCACAACCTTTAGCCAAAATAACTGCGACCAACCGCTTCCGGTAACCATCAATGAGTTTCTTACAATGCTCTGCTGGAATTTTAGACCATTCTTCTTTGGCAAACTACTCCAGGTCCCTGATATTTGAAGGGTGCCTTCTCCAAACTGCCATTTTTAGATCTCTCCACAGGTGTTCTATGGGATTCAGGTCTGGACTCATTGCTGGCCACCTTAGAAGTCTCCAGTGCTTTCTCTCAAACCATTTTCTAGTGCTTTTTGAAGTGTGTTTTGGGTTATTGTCCTGCTGGAAGACCCATGACCTCTGAAGTAGACCCAGCTTTCTCACACTGGGCCCTAAATTATGCTGCAAAATTTGTTGGTAGTCTTCTGACTTCATAATGCCATGCACACGGTCAAGCAGTCCAGTGCCAGAGGCAGCAAAGCAACCCCAAAACATCAGGGAACCTCCACCATGTTTGACTGTAGGGACCGTGTACTTTTCTTTGAATACCTCTTTTTTCTCCTGTAAACTCTATGTTGATGCTTTTGCCCTAAAAGCTCTACTTTTGTCTCATCTGACCAGAGAACATTCTTCCAAAATGTTTTAGGCTTTTTCAGGTAAGTTTTGGCAAACTCCAGCCTGGCTTTTTTATGTCTCGGGGTAAGAAGTGGAGTCTTCCTGGGTCTCCTACCATACAGTCCCTTTTCATTCAGACACCGATGGATAGTACGGGTTGACACCGTTGTACCCTCGGACTGCAGGGCAGCTTGAACTTGTTTGGATGTTAGTGGAGGTTCTTTATCCAACATCCGCACAATCTTGCGCTGAAATCTCTTGTCAATTTTTCTTTTCCGGCCACATCTAGGGAGGTTAGCCACAGTGCCATGGGCTTTAAACTTCTTGATGACACTGCGCACGGTAGACACAGGAACATTCAGGTCTTTGGAGATGGACTTGTAGCCTTGAGATTGCTCATGCTTCCTCACAATTTGGTTTATCAAGTCCTCAGACAGTTCTTTGGTCTTCTTTCTTTTATCCATGCTCAATGTGGTACACACAAGGACACAGGACAGAGGTTGAGTCAACTTTAATCCATGTCAACTGGCTGCAAGTGTGATTTAGTTATTGCCAACACCTGTTAGGTGCCACAGGTAAGTTATAGGTGCTGTTAATTACACAAATTAGAGAAGCATCACATGATTTTTCGAACAGTGCCAATACTTTTGTCCACCCTCTTTGTTATGTTTGGTGTGGAATTATATCCAATTTGGCTTTAGGACAATTCTTTTTGTGTTTTTTCATTTAAGACAAATTAAATGAAGATAATAATACCAAAGAATTTGTGTTTGCAATCATTTTCAGGAAGAAACTGAGTATTATCTGACAGAATTGCAGGGGTGTCAATACTTTTGGCCATGACTGTATATACGTCTTCCCCCGACCTTACCCCATCTCTGTACTACAGAATGCCAGTGACTGTCTGTCCACAGTCTCCAATATTATGTCCACTCTCTATCTGAAACTCAACCTCTCCAAAACTGAACTTCTTCTGCTCCCGCCGTCTACTAACCTCCCTAAATCTGACATTTCCCTCTCCGTGGGTGGTACCAGAATAACACCCCGGCAGCAGGCGCGCTGTCTTGGAGTTATGTTTGACACCAATCTCTCCTTCACATCCCATATACAATCTCTTGCCCGCTCTTGCCGCTTACACCTAAAGAACATCTCTAGAATCTGCCCTTTTCTCACCATGGAAACAACAAAAACCCTCACTGTAGCATTGATCCACTCCCACCTGGATTACTGCAACGCTCTATTAGTTGGCCTCCCCGTCACTCGACTATCCCATCTCCAGTCCATACTTAATGCAGCAGCCAGGGTCGTCCATCTGGCTAATCGGTACTCGGACATTTCCGCTCTTCGTCAGTCATTACACTGGCTGCCCATTCATTATATGATCCAATTCAAAGTACTTGTTCTCACCCACAAAGCTCTCCACTGTGCAGCACCCCGCTACATCTCCTCCTTCATTTCTGTCTATCGGCCTTGTCGATCGCTGCGCTCTGCAAATGACTTTCGACTAACCTCTGCACTAATCCATACCTCCCACTCCAAGACTTCTCCCGTGCTGCTCCTATCTTCTGGAATGCTCTACCCCAAGAAATTAGGACTAACCACAATTTGCATAGTTTTAGGCGGTCCCTCAAAACACATTTGTTCAGAGTGGCTTATCATGTTCACTAATCAAAGTCATTCTATGTTAAGTGTGCGTGTGTAGCCCATTCACTATCTCCATCCATCCTTTACTCCCTCAAGATGGCTGGACCTTCATTGTAAATACATAATTGTAAATACACACATGTACTTTGTATCTCCCTCACCTCATTGTAGATTGTAAGCTCTCACGAGCAGGGTTGTCTTATTTCATCTTATTTTGCTTTAATTATTGTATTGTTAACGTTGTTTCTTATGACTTGTGTTTTGAAACTGTTAAACTGTAAAGCGCTGCGGAATATGTTGGCGCTATATAAATAAAGATTATTATTATTATTATTATTATCATCATTTGCAGCTACCGTGGCATTTAAAAGTTTGTGCACCTCTGGTCAAAATTACTGTTCTGGTGAACAGATAAGCAAGTTGAAGATGACATGATCTCTAAAAGGCCTAAAGTTACACATGACACATTTCCTTTGTATTTTAAGCAATATATATATATTTTTTCATCTTTTGCATTTTAAAATTTACAAAAAGGAAAATGGGCAGATGCAAAGTTTGGGCACCCTGCATGGTTAGTTGTTATGAATAGGTCACCGAGGAGGATGGCAGGAATAGGCTAGGCCACCAGAAAACCAGAAAGGTTGGTAACTTAGCAGATTGCAGACCCCTAATCCTAACAACACAACTAGCAGTAGCTGTGGGGGGTACCTACGATGCCCTAGACGCCTCGGCACAGCCGGAGAGCTAACTAAGCTTAAAGCAAGAAAGGTGAAATCTAAACTGCCCCAGAGTAGAACCCCAAAGGAATAGATAGCCCCCAAACATATATTGTCGGTGAGACAAGATGAGGCACAAATGCAGGCAGAAAATAGACTGAGCAAATGATGGGGCCCAAACTGTCTAGACAGGATAGGAAAGAAAAGACATTGTCTGCAATCATGCAAAACCCTAAAAAATCCAACACGTCTGTTGTACAAAAAACACTGAAGTCTCATGACTTCTCCCCCACTATATCAGCATTCTGGTGTGAACTGGCAGCAAAGCAAAAGAGACTAGCATAACAGGAGAATGAACAAACTGACACAACCTGTAACATATGGAGCGGAGTCCAGCACTGCCCCAGCAGGGAGCACGCTGGACCCTCACAGCAAAGCAGAAAGAGGCAAAACCAGATCAGATGCAAAGGATTAGCAAATGAACAACTTAACTGAAAAATGCAGGATCAGGCAGGAGACAGCAGACCTCAAAATGCACAGGAAGAAACTAATCACCAGCAGCAACTGAGGGAAGCCTGCTCACTTATACCTTCCCAGTCAGTAACCCCTGATTTCCAATCATCGTCGTCAGGTGGCAGACTTCTGTCAACCCAGCCAGCTCCAATACCCGCAGTAACCACCAGAGGGAGCCCCGACTCAGAAGTCAGATCAAGAGAATTCACAACAGTTTGTACCTCGTAGCACCCCATTTTGCAAGTATTACAGCTTGAAAATACTTTTTGTAGCCAGACAAGAGTCTTTCAGTTCTTGTTTGAGAGATTTTTCATCCATTCTTCCTTGGAGAATTCCTCCAGTTCTGTGAGATTCCTGGGGCATCTTTCATCCTCTGCTATTTGAGGTCTAGCCCCAGATTTTCAATGATGTTCAGATTAGTGGACTGTGAGGGCTATTGTAAAACCTTCAGATTGCGCCTTATGGAGGTAGACTATTGTGGATTGTGACGTGCGTTTAGGATCATTCATTATACATTTGTAGAAGGCATCCTCTACTTCTTTTCACCTTTAGCTTTTTTACAGATGGTTTTATGTTTGCATCAAGAGTTTGTTGAAATTTCATTGAATCCATTCTTCCCTCCACCAGTGAAATGTTCCCCGTGCCATTCGCTGCAACACAACCCCAAAGCATGATTGATCCACCCCGATGCTTAATGGTTGGCAAGATGTTCTTTTCCTGAAATTCTGTGCTCTTTTTTCTCCACACATATCTTTGATCATTGCTGCTAAACAGAACAGTTCTATTTTAACCTCATGGGTCCACAGGACTTGTTTCCAAAATGAATCAGGCTTGTTTAGATGTTCTTTTGCATACTTCTGATGCTGAATTTTACAGTGAGGACGTAGGTGAGGTTTTCTTCTGATGACTCTTCAATAATGTCACGCTGCAGCTATGCAGGTAACTGCAACCTCCACTAGATGGCAATAGAGTGGAAGGATGGTAACCAGTCAGCAAGAGCAGACCTGCAGTGCTGCAGTGAAGCTACCACCAGGTGGCAGCAGAATACTCAATCAAGCCGAGTCAAAACCTTGACTGTCACGCAGTACAAAGGGAAAAAACAAGCAAAGAGTCAGTGGAGAGCCAAAGGGTCAATACCAGACAAAAGGCAGAAGTACCAGGGACCAGAGGCAATGTCAAGTCAGAGTCAAAGCCGAGTCAAATACCAGGAAATCCAAAAGCAATCTGTAGTGAAACCTCCACCAGGGGGAGCTGGTGAGGGAAGAGAGGTTACACACTAAGAGTAGCAAACACTGAGCAATAGCACAGGTGTGACAGGTAATGAGAGAGAATGGTCAGACGAACCGAGTCAGAAACTAGCAGGAGAAGACGTACCAGAAGGAGCAGCAATACACGTAGTCAAAATACCAAGCCGAGGGTCAGAAAGCCAAAACATGAGCACAGGGTCCAGAAACGTGAGGCGAAATATTTGGTCGGGGTACAAGCCGGGAAGTCAAATGCCAGAGAGGAAACGTAGGAGCAGAGACGAATACCAAGAGACGGGGTCAGAGATCAGTCCGGGTCATACACGTGGATACTAGTCAGAGGCAGGAGGATCACCAAGGTACAAGGGTCAGAGGCTCTAAACTGGAAGCTTGAGCTATCACTAACACTGGTCAGCAGGCTGTGAGAGACTGAAATAGCCCAGCTAGCTCCAGAACGAGGCTGAGGAGCTTAACCCCCGCATGACCAGTCCAGAGTGAGGACAGCAGAAAATAAACTCCGGACTGGACCATGACAGTACCCCCCTCTCACTGGGGGGCCACCGGGCCCCCAGGCTTCCCTGGATGACGAGCATGAACGGCCCGGACCAATCGATCCGCATGGACCGAACGCGCCGGCACCCATGACCGATCCTCAGGACCGTACCCTTTCCAATGGACTAAGTACTGAAGTGAACGGCGGAGCATATGAGAATCTACCACCTGTTCCACTTCATACTCGGTCTGGCCATCTGCCATAACAGGCGGCGGGTGCGAGGGAGACTCATCAGAGAAAGGCACCGACGGCTTCAGAAGCGCCTTATGGAACACATTAGGGATCCGCAACAACGGAGGCAAACGCAGGCGAAAGGCCACAGGATTAATCACCTCTAGAATTTCATACGGCCCAATAAACTTGGGACCCAACTTAGCAGAGGGAATGCTCAGCCTTATATTTTTGGTGGATAACCATACCTTATCCCCCACCTGATAAGCCGGCCCCACAGAGCGTTGTTTATCCGCAAAAAATTTATATTTGCCTTGAGCCTCCCCAATGTTCCTCTGAACCTCCCTCCAAACCTCCCCCAACTGCAAAAAGGCCGTATCAGCCCCTGGACACTCCGAATCCAGTCAGGAAAATTCACCAAAATGAGGGTGAAACCCATAGTTGCAGAAGAAAGGAGAAGTACCAGTAGACTGTTTAACACGATTATTGAAAGCGAATTCCACTATAGGTATCGTAGAGCACCAATCATCCTGTCTGGATGTGACCTGACACCGTAGAATCTGCTCCAAAGACTGATTGGTCCTTTCAGTCTGACCATTGGTCTCGGGATGGTAGGCCGATGAAAAGGTCAGACTGCTGCCCAGCCTTTTACAAAAATCCCTCCCGGAATTTTGCACGAATTGCATCCTTCTATCAGACACCACACTGACAGGCACACCATGCAACCGGATCACATGCTCAATGAATAGTTTAGATAGAGTCTCAGCATTAGGAAGGCCCGTTAATGGTACAAAATGTGCTTGTTTACTGAACCTATCCACCACTACCCAGATCACGGTTTTGCCATTAGAGGGGGGTGTAACGTGGACCCGTCCTATGTGACGCGACCCGCAGGCCGGTAACTGAAGCAACAAGACGCGGCACGTGATACAGTCCTGTGTGACACGGCCTACAGGCCGGTAACTGTAAACAACAAGACAAGGGGGAGGGAACACAGTTACAACGGTGGGCCCTGCGATAGGGAAAGGGGACGTGGAGACCTCCTGCACTCCCCTGAGTCAGTGTCCCTAACACTCCCTAACGCTCCTAACGTTCCCTATGCCAGTTCCGCACCGGGCGCCGCTCAGGATACCTGTCGCCTTAGCACACCCTACACCTATCCCTTGCTAGGGAGCTGGGCGGCGCAGGCACTGGCCCCACCGCTGTACTAATACACATGAAGGGAAAACACAATCAGGGGAACACTACTTAGCTTTACTCTATTGCTCTTGCTCCTGGCAACAGATTCCACCACCAGAATGCAGCTCTCCTCCTGAATCGCTGCCACCAAACTCTGTCAGAGCTGCAAGCAAATCCCCTCTGACTCCTTCCACACCAGGGCTAAGACAGTGCTACAAGGAGCTCTCTCCAGCTCCTTCCTCCACCAGGGATGGTGGGAAATGAATACTATCACCAACGCTGATTGCAACACCTGTGACTCTTTTATAGCTGAGCCAGTAATCACACCTGCATTATAAATGTGCACTTAACTAAAGAAACAGAGTGCAATGACGCTCACCACCACTGGGGGCAAACTTAGAACAAACGACACCACAGTGCAATAATCCAAATGGCCACCAGGGGCAAAACATCTCTAAGCACAGCTTGAGAAAAAGAAAAGGTTGCCTGTGCTTTTATCTGTCCTGATCCCGCATGGATCATGACAGTACCCTCCCCTTAATGGACCCTCAAGACCACTGTCCATCAGGGAACCACCTACAGCGGGGACGCCCAGACCCAGAGTTCACCCCAGCAACTACCTGCACGTCAGGTTGATGACAAACGAGCCTGCTGGTATTGGCAACGTTTCTGGAGGCACCACACATTTCCGAAGCGCTGACCTGGGTAATGAGTTGTGCATGTGTATGTTTGGTATGAGCTGGTAACACTCCACAACACACTTACACTGGATGTTTTTTGGTGGCCACCCATACACGCTCGTTCACACACAGGTCCGGACCTGAACGTTTATTGCCACTCGTTCGTTTGACACCATTTGGAGAACTCTTTCTGGGATTGACAACAGAGGCGTCCCCCTGTGTCACCACACTTACACCCCCGCACTTCACCAAGGGGTACATCACCCTCCAACCCCTTCCACCACGAGGTCTGCACCTCCCAGGGTTGGCCAATGGCGAGAGTTGAGACTTGCCCCTACTCTCCTGCAACACATCTGCTGCCCTTACCGGAGAGGAAGTGGTCCGTTGAAGAGAGACGGCAGAGACAGTAGTTCCTAGGCAGCAGCCCTCACACGAGGGCCCCCAGCTGACCACTTTCCCCGCCCGCCAATCTATTACCGGGTTGTGTCTTTTCCGCCAAGGGAAGCCTAAAACAATAGGTACTGGCATTCCCTCCAAGACGTAGCATGACAAGGACTCCTCGTGATGTCCTATACGCAGATGGATATTCTCTTTGACCTTGGTCAAGCTCCCCTGGCTCAGTGGAACAGAGTTTATGACCTGGGCGCTTATAGGCTGGGCTATCGTCCTACACCTCAGACCATGAGTCTGGACAAAGCGAGCATCCACCAGACTGACTCCTGCTCCGCTGTCCACAAGCACCGGTATCACTTCCGGTACCCCGCCAGCCAAGACCTCTGCTGACATGGTACCTTGGGAGGGCAAAATGGAGGAAATGTATACTCCTTGGTCGCCTCCCTCCAAGCGACCAGGGGAATGTGGCTTCTCAGATGGCACAGATAATTTGGCGCGCAATGGGCAAGCCTTCAGGACATGACCAGTCTGCCCACAGTACAAACATGCCGACACCACTCCCCGAACCGTAGGCAGCTCCGAATGCAAACTAGCTACACCTACTTGCATAGGTTCATCTGGAGACTTGGCATGAACTGGGGAGGCTCTCATAAAATGGCCAGGCTTCCCACAGGAAAAGCATACCCCCCACCACGACGAGCCGCAGACACCCCCTTTTTTGTCTCAACAACACCGGGCTGTCTGGGTTCCTCCGTCCGCACTGGCGGGTCCTCCTCCCTAGCGAGGACGTCAGGCGGCACTTTTTGTATATGTCTCTCCCTGAGGCATCTATCCACCTGGATGGCAAGGGACATGGCGGCCTCCAGCGACCTGGGGGCGGCGTACTGCACCAGAGTATCCTGCAGTGTTAGTGGCCCATCTCCTAAACTCTGAGCAGTACTCATCGGCAACCCGGGCTCCCTGTTTACACCTACGGATCCGAGATTCCGCCAGGGCTACGCCATCAGGATCCCCATACACAAGCGCCAAAGCCGCAAAAAACTCGTCCACGGACACTAATGATGGAGAATCGTCCGGTAAGGAGAAGGCCCAGGATTTTGGATCCCCTTTAGGAAGGGACATAATGATTCCAACCCGTTGCTCTTCACTCCCTGATGAACGAGGGCACAGCCTGAAATACAATTTACAGGCTTGCCGGAATACCAAAAATTGATCTCTCCCTCCAGAAAATCTGTCAGGGAGGGAGGGATATCTTGGGTTCTGGCTGAGCCTGTCTCTGAACCAAGCTCCCAAAGCCCACCAACTGCTGCAGTTGCTGCACCAACTCACTGCGCAGCCCCCTAATATCATCAGTAAGGGTCTGCAGCATTTGGGCAAAGGTCTGAACAGGGTCCATGGCTCAGCAGAAAAAAAAAAAAAATTATCGGTTGGTGATAATGTAACGTGGACCCGTCCTGTGTGACACGACCCGCAGACCAGTAACTGAAGCAACAAGACGCGGCACGTGATACAGTCCTGTGTGGCACAGCCTGCAGGCCGGTAACTGTAAACAACAAGACAAGGGGGAGGGAACACAGTTACAACAGTGAGCCCTGCGATAGGGAAAGGGGACGTGGAGACCTTCTGCATGAACCCTGAGTCAGTGTCCCTAACACTCCTAACGTTCCCTATGCTGGTTCCACACCGAGCGCCGCTCAGGATACCTGTCGCCTTAGCACACCCTACACCTATCCCTTGCTAGGGAGCTGGGCGGCGCAGGCACTGGCCCCACCGCTGTACTAATACACACGAAGGGAAAACAAACAGGGGAACACTACTTAGCTTTACTCTATTGCTCTTGCTCCTGGCAACAGAGTCCACCACCAGAATGCAGCTCTCCTCCTGAATCGCTGCCACCAAGCTCTGTCAGAGCTGCAAGCAAATCCCCTCTGACTCCTTCCACACCAGGGCTAAGACAGTGCTGCAAGGAGCTCTCTCCAGCTCCTTCCTCCACCAGGGATGGTTGGAAATGAATCCTATCACCAACGCTGATTGCAACACCTGTGACTCTTTTATAGCTGAGCCAGCAATCACACCTGCATAATAAATGTGCACTTAACTAAAGAAACAGAGTGCAATGACGCTCACCACCACTTGGGCAAACTTAGAACAAACGACACCACAGTGCAATAATCTAAATGGCCACCGGGGGCAAAACATCTCTAAGCACAGCGTGAGAAAAAAAAAGGTTACCTGTGCTTTTATCTGTCCTGATCCCGCATGGATCATGACAGGGGGGAGATCGGTGATAAAATATATGGACAGATGAGTCCACGGTCTATCCGGAATTGGCAGTGGCACCAATTCACTGGCAGGCCAGTTGTGGGAGGCTTTAGCGCGGGCACAAATTTCACAGGAGGACACAAAGGCAGTGATGTCAGAAGTCAGCGAGGACCACCAGAACAGCCTAGTGATGGTTTTACGAGTGGCCGAGATTCCAGGATGCCCACTCAGCCGAGTCGTGGAACTCCCGAAGCACCTTTAATCAATACTGAACAGGCACAAAGAGCTTATTTTCAGGTATGGATGGAGGAGCAAGAGATTGGGCCTCACGAATCTCCTGCTCCAATCTCGGGGACACCACAGCCACCAGCACCCCACGCTGAAGAATGGAGGAGGGAGGCTCAGGAGGCGATACCGGATCTAGGCTGCGAGACAAGGCATCCGCCTTCACATTCTTGGAACCTGGTCTGAAAGTGATGGAAAATTGAAATCTGGAAAATAAAAGTGACCACCTAGCCTATCTTGGAGTCAGACGTTTGGCGGACTCGATGTAAGACAGGTTCTTGTGATCTGTAATGACAGTGATACGATGGACAGCCCCCTCCAAAAAATGCCTCCATTCTTCAAAAGCTAATTTAATGGCCAACAACTCTCGGTTACCCACATCATAATTCCTCTCCGCAGAGGAAAATTTTTAGTAAAGAAGGCACAGGGTCTTGTTAGTTAATGTGGTGGGGCCCTGGGACAACACAGCTCCCACTCCCACCTCAGAGGCATCCAATTCTATGATGAATGGTTTAGAAAAATCAGGTTGAACCAGTACCGGAGCAGTCATGAAACTTTTTTTAACAAAGAAAACGCCGCCACAGCGGGAGCTGACCAGTTTGTGAAATCAGCCCCCTTTTGGGTGAGATCAGTGAGGGGTTTGACCACTTGAGAGAACCCCTTGATGAATTTTCTATAGTAATTGGCGAAACCCAGAAATCGCTGAAGACCCTTGAGATCTCTGGGTTGCACCCAATCCACAATGGCCTGTACCTTCCTAGAGTCCATACGAAACCCCTCAGCGGACAGGATGACCCCTAGAAAGGACAATTCTTGAGTAAAAAATGAACATTTCTCCAGTTTGGCAAAGGGTGAGTTCTCCCTGAGCCTCTGGAGAACCGCACGAAGATGACCCATGTGACTTTGTCTATCAGAAGAATATATGAGTATATCATCAAGATAAACTACTACAAAGCGTCCAATAAAATCAGAAAAAACATGATTAATGAAATTCTGGAATACCGCTGGTGCGTTAGTCAAACCGAACGGCATAACCAAATTTTCAAACAGACCCTCAGAGGTGAGAAACGCAGGTTTCCACTCATCCCCCTCCCGCATATGGATGAGATTGTACGCTCCCCTGAGGTCCAACTTAGAGAACCACCTGGCCCCCGACAATTGATTGTACAAATCAGGTATCAGTGGAAGAGGATAAGTGTTTCTTATGGTTATCTTATTCAGTTCTTGAAAATCGAGGCATGGGCGTAAACCACCATCCTTTTTTTTTTTTTACAAAAAAGAACCCCGCCGCCTCGGGAGAGACAGATGGCCGTATATGTCCTTTACGGAGGCTCTCAGAGATATACTCCTTCATAGCAGCCTGCTCAGGGCCGGAGAGATTGTACAGACTGGTTTTGGGCAACTTGGCACCGGGAACCAGATCAGCAGCACAATCGAATGGTCAGTGTGGTGGTAGAACCTCAGCCTCCTTTTCGGAGAACACATCCACAAAATCCTTCAGGTACTCCGGAATACCCTCCAGACTGAAGGATGACATAGACACAGTGGCAAGACAATTTTAAAAACAATCAGGTCCCCATTTAACAATATCCTGGGACCCCCAGTCAATAACCGGGTTATGCTGTTGCAACCAGGGAAACCCTAACACCAGGCCAGCAGGGAGGTTATCCAAAACAAAGCATGACATGCGCTCCTGGTGTAGGGCCCCCACCCTGAGGGTGAATTCTTTAGAACTGAAATGGAGACCATCCTTAGTGAGAGGTGTAGCGTCAATAGCCACAATTTTTAAAGGAGTCTCCAACCTAACTGTCCCTAAGCTACAGCGGGCCACCAGCTTAGAGTCTATCAGGTTCAAAGATGACCCAGTCTACAAAAGCCAAAGCATGGAAAAAGCCATTCTCAACACCAAGTTCCACCTTTAACAGTATCTTTGAAAATGAAGAAAAAGGTACCTGGGAGTCTGGGTGACCTCCACAGTGATCACCCAGACTCAGCCGCTTGTTAGTCGGTGGACAGGAGGGGCAGTTTTTTTTCCAGTGTCCGGGATCCCCGCAGTAAAAACATAACTTTCCATCACATCGTCGTTTCCTTTCTTTCTCCTGGGGGTTGGTGGCTCCCACCTCCATAGGTTCAGATGGAAGCAAAACATCAGGGTTAGCAGGGAACAATGGAATCCCTCGCTGAGTAACACCTCTCTCCCGCAGTCTCCGATCCATACGGATAGCCTGAGTCATAGCCTCCTCCAATGAGCTGGGAGGTGGATAGAGAGCCAGAGCGTCCTTCAAGCAATCCGACAGTCCCTTCCTGAACAGACATCTCAGTGCGGAGTCGTCCCAGGACACCTCAGTGGACCATCAACAGAATTCGGAGCTGTACCATTCGGCTGAATTCTTCCCCTGCCCCAGACCCATAATAGTGTCCTCTGCCACCCTTACACGGTCCGGTTCGTCATAGATAAGTCCTAGGGCCTCAAAGAACCTATCTACCGAGATCCGCTCAGGGGCAGTAGGGGGCAACGAGAATGCCCAGGATTGGGGACCCTCCCTAAGTAAGGAGATAATAATCCCCACCCGCTGAGTCTCATCCCCAGACGATCGGGGTCTAAGAGAAAACCATAATTTACAACTCTCCTTGAATATGTGAAATGTATCTTTTTCACCAGAAAACGTGTCAGGAAGGTTAACTGAGGATTCAGGAGAATGCAAAATAACATCTACAGAGTCACCTGGTGGACTAACAATATGAGAGGTGTTTCCCTGCATGGTCTTAATAGTCTCAGTCAGTTCTTTCTGTAAGTGGGTATGAGACATGACAAGGGACTGATGATTGACAGAAAAATCCTGCGCCATCTGCGTCAAACTGGACACTTGATCTGCCAAGTTGTGCAGCAGATCCATGACCAGAGGAAAAAAAAAAGTGCAAAATCCCATTTAAATGTATAGGTTAGTGATAATGTAGTGAAACCTCCACCAGGGGGAGCTGGTGAGGGAAGAGAGGTTACACACTAAGAGTAGCAAGCCCTGAGCAATAGCACAGGTGTGACAGGTAACAAGAGAGAATGGTCAGACGAACTGAGTCAGAAACTAGCAGGAGAAGACGTACCAGAAGGAGCAGCAATACACGTAGTCAAAATACCAAGCCGAGGGTCAGAAAGCCAAAACATGAGCACAGGGTCCAGAAACGTGAGGTGAAATACGTGGTCGGGGTACAAGCCGGGAAGTCAAATGCCAGAGAGGAAACGTAGGAGCAGAGACGAATACCAAGAGACGGGGTCAGAGATCAGTCCGGGACATACACGTGGATACTAGTCAGAGGCAGGAGGATCACCAAGGTACAAGGGTCAGAGGCTCTAAACTGGAAGCTTGAGCTATCACTAACACTGGTCAGCAGGCTGTGAGAGACTGAAATAGCCTAGCTAGCTCCAGAACGAGGCTGAGGAGCTTAACCCCCACATGACCAGTCCAGAGTGAAGACAGCGGAAAATAAACTCCGGACTGGACCATGACACAATCAAGAAACACTAAGATGGGATGGGCAGAGAGGGAGGAACAGACATGGGCAAGGTCAGAAAGTGCAGCAGAAAAAATAAGGGTACTACTAGAGTCAGATACTCACGACATAGGCAGAAAATATAACTGGCATGGCCTGCAAGATGCAGCAGGAAGAAATAGCAGACCTCAACCCATAACGAGGCCAGGCAAAGTTAAGCCTTGACATGATCAGTCCGGAAAAGGGGCAGACAGGACGCCAAACCTGGACTGGATTATGACACATGAAGGCCATATTTTTGCAGGCATCTCTGAACAGTAAAACAATGTACCCCAACGTCAGAGTCTGATAAATCTTTCTCAAGGTCTTTTGAAGTTAAGAAGGGGTTCTGATTTATCTCTCTAGCAATCCTACAAGCTGCTCTCACTGAAATTTTGCTTGGTCTTCCAGACCTTATCTTGACCTCCACTGTTCCTGGTAACTGCCATTTCTTAATAAAATTTTTAACTGAAGAAAGGGCAACTTGAAAATTCTTTGCTATCTTCTCATAGCCCCCTGCTGCTTTGTGGGCCTAGATGGAAGTGATTATGCTCTGCTTCAGTATGTCACAGTAGATGTTGACATTAATGGTACCCTCAATGAACTGTAGCCCCCCACAGCCAGAAACAATCATGCAGTGCCAAACCATGACACTGTTATACAGGCAGTACACTGCGTATTATACATTGTATCAAAGTGTCAGATCTTCTTTGTTGTCCCATGAAAAGAAAGAATATAATATTTACAGAAATGTCAGGGGTGTACTTACTTTTGTGATATACTATACATGTGGTATCATGTGATAGCATTATTTGACAACTGTTCGGCTGTTATGTTTCGTCTGGTGAGATGGATCCCTGGAGCCTTTGATCCGGATGTGTAATTTTATGCAGCACGGACAGATGATGTCACTGCAGCAGCAAGATCCACATGGAACAGCACTAAACTGAGGTGGTGGAACGGCAGCAGGAGGAGAAAACGGGAGGCACCAGATCCAAAGAAGCAGAGTTGAGATTATGGCAGCAGACATAATACAGTTGTAATCCAAGGGAATAGAGGCGGTCAAGTGATGAGGAGCTGGTGAAGCAGAGCTGAGTTGCAGATAAGTTGCAGTGCAGAATTGGCAGCAGTGTGGCGGTATTAACTCAGGGTCTCTACCAGAGCTGAGTGTTTCAAAGTCCAATACAGAACTGGACAGTGATATAGCAACGTTACCCAGCAAAGTAGCAGATATTGGTTTGTCACAAGTCCAATGCAGAACTGACCAGACTTATAGCCAATCACCCAAAAATGTAGCAGAGCTGGGTTTGTCACAGAGTCATAACAGCGGTATAGCAAAGTCAGGCAGCAGTGTAGTAAAACTGGATTAATCAGGAGTGCTGATGCAGAGAAGCAATACACAGTAGCGGTATAGATGCTTACTACCTAAATACTCAGGCAGCATACTGCCACCTGAGCCACATATACGAGAGAAGGATTTCAATGTCAATGCCCTGCACTAGATCCTACTGTGGTAACGGTGGTTCTATCATCTGTTCCCTCTGTGTCAATGTTGTGCAGACAATGTTGCAAAATTATAATGGTATGGTACTGCTATGTGACACACTATAGTAGTATATGACACTTATATGGCATTTATTGGGGAAACTATTCACTTTGTGGCACTTATGTGCAGGCAGAGGACTGTATTATAAAATAGCGGTGCTGCTCTGTAATTTGGCACTGTGTGGCGGTATTATTTCAGCACTATGTGATTTGTTCAGTATATGACAATATAGGGTTGGGGTTGGACAGTACGGCAGTATAAATTAGTTACCGCAGCAGTTATTTAGTAAGTTTGTCTTCTTTGCAATATATGGCACTTACAGTATATGCAGGCAGGTCGGCTGTATTTGGCACTATGTGGTGGTATTATATGAGCACTGTGAAACACTGTTATTTGCAATGACAATATAGGGTTATGGTTAGGCAGTATAATATAGGCACTATATAGTACTGCTACTTGGGGACTTTGTTGCATTGTGATGACACACTTTGTGCTGCCAGTGCGGTATTAATCATCCTATACCCAATAAGTAACGCCATACTCTTCTGATTTCAGGTAAGACAGGGAAGAGGTACATTGGAATACATGACCAAGATGGTAATCACTGGCGACAATGAAGACGACAGAGGAAGCCAAGAAAAGGAGAGCAAGGAGGAGACTATACTGGCCATGCTGGGGATCATAGGGACCATCCTCAACCTGATTGTCATAATATTTGTCTACATTTATACCACTTTATAAAGATGTAACCAACGAATGAAGCGCCGCCGGCACTTTAAGACGCTCCAGCCTGGGATGAAGCACAAGCAGCGCAACAGTCATCTTTACTGCAAAACAGACTGTAAAGTTTTCCGCCAGAGAGCGCCCCCTGTGGACTTGCTGTGTATATCTGAACCCCTACACCACCAATGGGAAATGAACCTGGTGGGAGCTAAATCAGTCACCACCCAACGCTCCTGCGGATTTTTACGTTTCTCACCTGGCCGGAGACTGAGCCTCATCATGAAATTCTAACACAATTTTGTTTCTCTCTTTCTTGAATTTCCTTCTGTTTATATGAATGTTTCTATCTGTGCTACAAGTGCAATACCTTCTAGCATGTGTCAAATATATCCGGGGGTTTAATAGCCATTAAAAGAAATTTCCTTTCAAATGTGTAAGGTGTGCGAGACATCATGTGACAGTGCAGCTGAGATACGGGCCTGTCATCTGGTTATCATTTACTGTAATCCATCAGGGCATGGATTATTACCACTTACTGTAATTCATCAGGGCATGGATTATTACCATTTACCATAATACATCAGGGCATAGATTATTACCACTTACTGTAATCGATCAGGGCATGGATTATTACCACTTACTGAAATCCATCAGGGCATGGATTATTACCATTTACCATAATACATCAGGGCATAGATTATTACCACTTACTGTAATCGATCAGGGCATGGATTATTACCACTTACTGTAATTCATCAGGGCATGGATTATTACCACTTACTGTAATTCATCAGAGCATGGATTATTACCACTTACTGTAATTCATCAGGGCATAGATTATTACCACTTACTGTAATCGATCAAGGCATAGATTATTACCACTTACTGTAATCCATCAGGGCATGGATTATTACCATTTACCAAAATACATCAGGGCATAGATTATTACCACTTACTGTAATCCATCAGGGCATGGATTATTACCACTTACTGTAATCCATCAGGGCATGGATTATTACCATTTTCCATAATACATCAGGGCATAGATTATTACCACTTACTGTAATCGATCAGGGCATAGATTATTACCACTTACTGTAATCCATCAGGGCATGGATTATTACCATTTTCCATAATACATCAGGGCATAGATTATTATCACTTACTGTAATCGATCAGGGCATGGATTCTTACAATTTACCATAATACATCAGGGTATGGATTATTACCACTTACTGTAATACACGAGGGCATGGATTATTAAAACTTACTGTAATCCATCAGGGCATGATTACCACTTATATTAGTACATCGGGGCATATATTATTACCATAATACATCAGGGCACGGATTATTACCACTTACTGTAATACATCAGGGCATGGATTATTACCATACAACGTAATCCATCAGGGCACAGATTATTACCATTTACCATAATACATCAGGGCACGTATTATTACCATTTACCATAATACATCAGGGCACAGATTATTACCATTTACTATAATACATCAGGGCACGTATTATTACCATTTACCATAACACATCAGGGCATAGATTATTACCTTTTACTGTAAAACCTCAATTGCAATAATACATCAGGGCATGGGTTATATCCCCTTAACTTAATACAACAGGATGTGGATTATTATCACTTAACTTAATACATCAGGGCATAGATTATTACCATTTAGGCTATGTGCCCACGTTAGCATTTTAAAACGCTCACTAAAAATCGGACTCCTTCCCAGAAATCGCCCGTTTTTTTCTGCGCGATTTCACAGCGATTTTACCGCGATTATGATCGCGATTTTGCCGCGATTTTCGCGTGCGTTATTCAAGCACTTTCCAAGCGATTTGAAGCATCGCTTGGAAAGTGATTGACAGGTTGGTCACACTCATCAAACATAGTGTTTGACAAGTGTGACCAGGTTTTTACTATTGAGGCCGCCTATGCGGCATCAATAGTAAAAGATAGGATGTTAAAATGCTAAAAAAATTAAAAAATCGGTGTATATTTACCTTCCGGCGTCCCGCACTGCCATCCCGGCCACAGCATTCCCAGTAATGCCTTGCGAGACCTGTGATGACGTAGTCTCACGTTGCTATAGCGATCTCGCGAGACTGCTAGAGTCACGCGAGACTACGTCATTACAGGACCTTGCCGCAAGGCATTACTGGGAACGCTAGGCCGGGAATGCAGCGCGGGACATCGGAAGGTAAATATACACCGATTTTTTATTTTTTATTCTTTTTTTTACAGGGGTATGGTACCCAGGGCCTGGAGGGCAGTCTCCTCTCCTCCACACCGTGGGTACCAACCGCACATGAGACACTTAACTTCCCGCATGGTGGGCATAGCCACATGCGGGAAGTAAGCGATTCTCATGCATTCCTATGGGTGCGGAATCGCGGCAAATCTTTGCGATTCTGCACAAAAGAATGAGCATGCTGCGATTTTTTCCGCGATGCGATTCCGCCGCGGAAAAAAGCGCAGCATTAGCACAGCATGTGCGGAATGCCATAGGAATGCATGGGGGGCGTTCTGTACACGATTTGTAAGCGTTTTCGCAGCGTTTTTGCGCCGAAAATCGTGGCAAAACCGCTTAAAAATCGCTACGTGGGCACATAGCCTTACTGTCACACATCAGGGCATGGTTTAATACCATTTACCTTAATACAGCAGTACATGGGTTATTATGACTAACCATAATGCCTTAGGGCATGGATTTTTACCATTTATCTTAAATGGAATCTGCAATCAAGTCTTTTTCACTTTATCTGAGAGCTGCAAGATGGAGGGACAGAGAGCCTGATTCCAGTGTTGTATCACTTACTGGGCTGCTTGCTGTAGTTTTATTAACAGGAGATTATCACAAGAGAACCAGTAAACCTGCTGCCATGTTGTCCTCCATATTATTGAGCTCTGTATGACCCCAACCCCACCACTAATTGTCAGCTTTCTGCCTACGCACAGTGTACAAAGAAAAATGTCAATTAGTGTTGTGGGTGAGGTCTATGGCCACACATAATGCTGCTTTCAGATGGGATAGCAAAAACATGTCGACAGATTCCCTTTCAAGAGGGTGTTCATTACAATGTATAGTGGGCAGATCAATATAAACCTTTGAAATAAGAGAGGGCTGTCACGAGCCGACATCACTGGGTCTCACCTCGGTGATGCCGGGTCAGCTTCCATCACCGAACATCAGAGGTAGCTGCAGCTGCTGGTCATGTGATGGGGATGAGCGGACAGTGATAGCGCCTCTCACAGGCACATGTGGAAGCACAAGGTATTTGAAGAAAGGCTTATTTCAGAGGTTTATATCGATTTGCATGCTACACATTGTAGACGACAAACTGTTTAAAACAGCAGAGTTTGGATTATTACCACTTTACTTAATACAGCAGATTATGTGTTATTATCAGTAACCACTATACCTTAGGGAAGGGGTGGGCAAACATCTGGCCATCTGGCTATCTGGCTGTTCCAGTCCGGCTCACGTACTGAGACAGTCAAAGGACAGAAACAATGGCTCACGGGCCTCCCCCTCCCACCATCCATCCGCCGCAGACTTCACGGTTATCTGCATCCTCTGGATGTAGACACCAGCGAATATATTGGTGGAGGAGGAGCCACCAACCCCTTCTCACACGAATCAACATGATTTTATCATATCAGCTGTGTACTGTGGAGACAGGAGCAGACGCAGAGCCCTGGGGGAACGGGAGATAGGTGAGTATGTGGTGTTTTTCTTCATGTGTATGGAATGTTTGCATGTATATAGGAGACTATGTAGGGCTCATACTGTATATAGGAAGCTATGTGGGGGCTCATACTGCATATAGGAGGCTATGTGGGGGCTCATGTATTTAGAAGGCTATGTGGGGGTTCACGCGATATATAGGAGGCTATATGGGGGCTCATATTGTATTTAGAAGGCTATATGTGGGCTCATGTTGTATACATGATGCTACATGGGTCTCATAGTGTGTATAGAAGGCTGTATGGGCTCATACTGTCTATAGAGACGCTATGTGGGGCTTATGTTTATAGGAGGGTATGTGGGGGCTCATACTGTATATAGGAGGTATTGTGGGGGCTCATACTCTATATAGGAGGCTATATGGTGTCTCACGCTTTATATAGGAGGCTATTTGGGGCTCATACTGTATATAGGAGGCTATGTGGGGGCTCATGTTGTATATAGGAGGCTACATGGAGCTCATACTGTATATAGGAGGCTATGTGGGGGCTCATGTAGTATATAGGAGGCTACGTGGAGCTCAAACTGTATATAGGAGGCTATGTGGGGGCTATGTGGTGGGGATTATATAGGAGGCTAGGTGGTGGCTCATGCTGTATATAGGAGGCTATGTTGGGGATCACACTGTATATAGGAGGCTAGGTGGGGACTCACAGTGTATGTAAGAAGCTATGTGGGTCTCATACTGTATATAGGAGGGTATGTGGGACTCATATTGCATTTAGAAGACTATGTGGGGGTTCACGCTGTATATAGAAGGTTATGTGGGAGCTCATGCTGTATCTAGGAGGCTATGTGGGGGCTTATACTGTAAATAGGAGGCCACGTGGGTCACATACTGTATATAGGAGGCTATGTGGGGGCTCATACTGTATATAAAGAGGCTATGTGGGTCTCATATTGGATAAAGGAGGGTATATAGTGGCTCATACTGTATATAGGAGGCATTGTGTGAGGTAATACTGTATATAGGAAGCTTTGTGAAGCTCATACTGTATATTGGATGCTATGTGAGGGCTCATACTGTACATAAAGAGGCTATGTGAAGCTCATACTGTATATAGGAGGCTATGTGGGGGTTCATACTGTATATAGGAGGCTATATGGTGGCTCACACTGTATATAGAAGGCTATGTGGGGCTTATACTGTATATAGGAGGCTATGTGGTGGCTCACACTGTATATAGGAGGCTATGTGGGGGCTCACTCTGTATATAGCAGGTTATGTTGGGCCCATACTGTATATAAGAGGGTTTAGGGGGTTCATACTGTATACAGGGGTTTTGTGAGAGCTCATACTGTATATAGGAGGGTATATGGGGGCTAATACTGTATATAGGAGGGTATGTGGGGGCTCATACTGTATATAGGAGGGAATGTGGGGGCTCATACTGTATATAGGAGGCTATATGGGTCTCATACTGTATATAGGAGACTATAAGGCACTCATACTGTATATAAGATGCTATGAGGGGCTCATACTTTTTTTAGGAGGTGTAAGGTGACAGCTGAACAGATCATGGATGGGAGGTATGTATCCCCAAGTGCCAAGCCTCAGTGATGTAAGACCCAGAGAAGCAGGTTCCAGCACATATACTTTTACAAGCAGCTGAAAGAACAGGGTGGGATCGGCTGCTCACTTACCTCCAGTCCAGGTTTTGGATTGCCTGATTTAAGGCAGCTGGGGCTGTCTCACTGGATCTGTGTGTTTTGCAAGGTGAAGATGCCTTGCATGTGCTGCTCAGACCCTGCTGGAGTCTGAGAGGAAAAGACTAATGTTTAATCGAGTGAGCCCGTGTGTTATATGGCCTGGTGATTTTCCGTTTTGTTCTGTTATACCTTTTATTTATCTGGAGGAAGCTGGGTTTTTTTGTTAACACTGATGGTTTACGAACTCTAATAAACTACTTGTCTGTTTGAATCAACAAAATAAGTTCTGTCCGTAAACCCGCGTCGACCATAGAGTCAACCCCTCACAGAGGCGAAGTGGGGCTCATACTTTATATAGGAGGCTATGAGGGGCTCATACTGCATATAGTATAGTAGCATGCCTTACTGTGGGCAGAGCAAAGGACATCAATGTGCATGCCCGAAGAAGCACAGAGCCAAGTGCATTTGTGCGGCCGGATATGTTACTGCGCTTCGTCCACATCAGTCAGGGCCGGAAGACAGCTTTTGGGTCACCCTCCCAGGGCCGTGGGGTACTCGGTACCGGGCCGGTGTCAGGGGGACGTGTCACAGCAACAGTGACCCGGACCGTGGCCCTGGGCGCCCAAGTAATGGAGGGAATTGAATGGTGGTGGAGTGTAGTTAAATTAATAGTTTGTGACGCCACCTGTGGTGTTCGGCAAGTGAGGTGTTAAGCCGACGCTGCTTGCAGATCCTCTGGGGCTGGTGATGTGTTGCAGCAAAGATGTAAAAGCTCCCCACAGGTGAGGCTGTAGCCCCAGGGCAGTGTAGATGTGGAATTAGAGGAGAGGCACAATCGGTGTAGAAGCCGGTACCCAGATGTAGCGGTGCCGGGTGCGTTGGCGCAAGAATGAATGGAGGACACCATGGCTTGTAGTTCCAAAGCTTTACTCACAGTCTGTAGTACGCACAGGTGCCTGCCTCCGTGCCGTGTCCTCCGGGTCAGGGACTCAGTCAACCTCCAGGCAAGATGGAATGCTCCCTTCCAACACACCGCCAACATATGCCTTTCTGAACATCTCCTCTATAGCGCCTTTAAGTGTGAAGTACTCCTAGTACTGAGTTACACTGGAGTGCCTCCTGACAGATGTTCCCAAGAACTCTACTTGTACGGCAGACAGCTGTAGCCTGCTTCGGGGACTCCTTACTCCTGAGTCCCGGCTCTCTATCCAAGTTGCTGTTGTGCCCCCAAGTCTTAGATGAGAGTAGTGCATTTACAGCCCACTACTCCACCGGTGTCTGCTGCAGAACCATTAGTGTCCATACAACCTAGGGGACCGGGCCCCGGCCTTGCGCTTGAACTTCTAGGCAGGGTTCTTCCTCTAACCCACGTCCTCTCTGTTCCCTTTTACTCCGTACTAATCTCTCTCTCTTATGGAAGATCAGGTTTCAGTTCAATGTCTTTCTCCTTCTTTCCTTTCCCGTGCCAGCAGACCCAGGTCACTGAGTTCTGCTGCAGCACCTCCTTCCTCCATCCCTCACTCCGGGATCTCCTTTCCTCACTTCTCTCTGAGTGGCTTCCTCTCTCAGACAGACCTACTGTCTGACTGAACTAAACTGTAATTCTAAACCTTCCCGCTCTTTTATGTATTCTCAACTCCACCCGCCTCCCAGCACGTTTAGCATTCCAAGCAGGGAGCCACCAAAGATGCTTTGCTACACTCCAAGCAGGGAGCCGCAATGTGGCTTTGCTGAACTACTCTGTTATGTGGGATGCAGATGTTGGAGCGTGGTTAGGAGCCTCCAACTTACCTGGATGGTGGGGCACCACACCTCAGGAGGAGGTGCAGTACCTCTGTGGCGGCTGAGCCTCAGGGGCGCCACACTTTCACTTACAGAGAGAAGGAACAGACACCACACGGAGTATGCCCACCGGACTGGACCAGCCTTATTTAAATGCAGAGCGGGACCAAATCAAATGGTATTTTTGACATGTACGGGGAGTCAGGAGGTAATCATGTGTGAAATGCAAAAAAACAGCAGAAAAAGGTGGTAGCATTTTTTGGGATAGTAAAAAACTGGTTACAGGTTCCTTTTATGGTACAGTTCTGATCAAAAGTTTACATACCCAAGTAGAATTTGTGCTTTCTTAGCCTTTTTTAAGAGAATATGAATGATAACACCAAAACTTTTTCTATACTCATTGTTAGTCGTTGGGTGAAGCCATTTATTGTCAAACTACTGTGTTTTCTCTTTTGAAATCATAATGACAAGCCAAAACATCCAAATGACCCTGATCAAAAGTTCACATACCCTGGTGATTTTGGCCTGATAACATGCACAGAAGTTTGACACAAATGGGTTTGAATGGCTACTAAAGGTAACATCCTCACCTGTGACCTGTTTACATGTAATCAGTGTATGTGCTTAAAAGCTGAGTGAGTTTCTAGTTTCTCTGGAACAAGAGATTGAAAGTTATCCTTGCAGCGTAGGTCTAAAAGTGTCACTAGCCAGTAATGACTGGTACCCAATATTTTGACAATACGAGGGTCACGGGAAAGGCAGCGCAACCATAAAGTCAGCCATGCGTGCCAGACTGGTAACAGGCAAGCATTTTGTGTCCTCACCAAGAGGACGACTCACCAAGATGTCCTCCTCCTCCTCTTCTTCCCTGTCCTTAGGCTGTCCACGCTGAACAGACGGTATGACAGTTGTGGTTGTAGTCCCGTCTATAGCGCATGAAAGTAGCTCCTGTTCTTCCTCCTCCTCATCTTCCTCATTGTCAACCAATCCACATTGGGATGACATGAGGCTGGGCTGTGTGTAATCACGCTGTATGGTTCCTTGATCCATGTCCTCATGCTCCGCCTGCAATGCATCCTCTTTCATTGTGAGCAGAGAGCTTTTCAGAATGCAGATGAGCGGCATGGTGACGCTAATTATGGCGTTATCGCCGCTCACCATCTTGGTGGACTCCTCAAAGTTTTGGAGAATGCTACATATGTCTGACATGCATGTCCATTCCTGAGGTCTTACAGTATGTGTGCAGTCAAACCTGAAAAACGACGGCCTTGTTGATGCTGGTATTCAACAACTGCCTGCTTCTGCTCACAAATCCTATCTAACATATGCAGTGTTGAGTTCCATCGCGTGGGGACATCACACACCAGTCGGTGAGCCGGAATCTGCAGTCGCTGTTGAAGCACGGCCAGGGCGGCTGAAGCTGTAGCTGACCTTCTAAAATGTGCACACAGGCGGCGTACTTTAAACGGGAGATCCGGCAGCTCCGGGTAGCTTTTTAGAAAACGTTGAACAACGAGGTTCAGCACATGGGCCAGGCATGGCACATGTGTCAGTTCGCCTCGCCTCAGAGCCGCCACCAGGTTCCTTCCATTGACACACACAACCATGCCTGGCTGGAGATTCAGCGGTGTCAGCCACACATCTGCCTGCTCTTTCAGAGCTGTCAACATATCTTCAGCATTGTGAGGTTTGTCACCTAAGCAAATGAGCTTCAGCACAGCCTGGAAGAAGCTGCGGTGTCACCCACAGACACTGTTCCTGGAGCCTAGGGTTGGGCCCACAAAGTCAGGTGCTTTGCTGCAATGTGCATGATCATGCTGGTGTTGGTAAGGCTGGTAGTTTTACTACCGCTGCTGATGCTGGTATGACAGGTGTTGCAAATGGCCTGTTTGGGGTTATCGGCAGAGTCTTTAAAAAATAACCAGACTCGGGAAGACCTAACAGTTGGACTGGCAACTTCCGTCAGGTTGGTGTTATGGGGAACGGTTGCACGCCTTCTGTCTGCAGCCACCACACTGCTTCTTCCTGCCTGAAGTGATGCGACTGTGATGATCAGGAGCCGACAATGTCCAAGAGTGGACCCTCTGGATCGTGGATCTGGAGCCCCTGGGCCAAGCACGCCAGGTGATAACCGACCCCTATACAGGGATCGTTAGGGACAGGACCGCAGGGGTCAGAACCACCAGCCGGAACCAAGAGGGACAGCTCGAAGGACGAGTAGGGATGTAGGTGAACTGGAATGCAGGACAGAGTCTAGGGTACCTGAGCAGGGGGTACCGGAGGAGGAAGGATACCAAAAGGAGCAGCAAGAGAGTGAGGCACAGAAGGCGAGGGAAGGCAGACATGGAAGCCCCAGGGACAGGAATAGCAAGGACGGGCAGAGGACGGGAACCAGCAAGGCAAGAAATAGGCAAGGGGCTAGGACACCAGACGATAGACAGGAGGTAGCATGGACAGGACTAGGTGGAGGCAGACAGGAGGGACGGAAACGGACTGGAGGCTGAGACAAGGCTGACAGGAAACAAGGAAAAGACAAAACTAGAGAACTATAGTAGTACTATAGCGGCCAGAACAGTGCAGGAGAGCCACACAATTACCAGGCGTCTTCCCCTTAAGTAAGACGCCTGAAATACCTTATACCCGGAAGTGGATCACCAAGGCTCTGCCCCTCAGTGACGCCCCCCGTCGAGTGAAGAGAGCGGTCGGGCGCGCGTCCGTGGCCTAAGGGTGGTGCATGGGACTGCAGCTGAACGGGAGGGAGGACGGGAGAGCGCCCGGGTGGAGAAGCGCAGGTGAGACAGGGCTGCGGTGGGTGCCACTGTGTGCTGCTGTCCTCGCACGAATCTCCAAATGGAAAACTGAACAGCTCTTCGGAATGTCCGAGTGTGGGATCAGTTGTCTCAGGGCACTCAGCATGGTGGGAGGAAGGAGGATCAGGGTAAGGAATATGCGGTCCGGATTCACGGCTACTGTGACTTGACCGTATTGAAGACAAGGTGCTGGTGGTGGTGGATAAGTAACTGGAAGTATTATCCACTATCCAACCAACAACCTTTTCACACTGCTCATGCTTCAATAGTGCTGTCTTGCCGCTGTCCCCTAGGACTTCAGACACTAAGGTCCAGCGAGAAGATGTGGGTGTCTTTGTTGGGCCAATTTCAGCTTGCCCACGGCCTCGGCCTGCACCATCACCATCACGTCCACTTCCCCATCCCTTGACACGCGCCTTGTCCATTGTAAATGGACTATAATATTATACACGTTCACTACAAAAGGGTGATTTGTGAGGCAACTTCTATGTGATACGTGTGCTGGAAAACCACACTTTACCTATCTGGACTTTATGTAAAAATGTGAAAAATGAGGATGAATGAACTCATGAAGATCAACATCCAACACTGCGGAGACACCATCACATGTTTCTCAACACAGTAATTCTAGAGCAATGCCCCCATCCCTTATGGAAAATATGCAAAAACATGCAAAACACAAGCCGCGGAGACACCATCACATTTTTCTCAACGCAAGCAATGACTAGCCCGGTCTTTCCCCGGGAAAGAACAACCACGGGAAGGGCTAGTCATTGCTTGCATTGAGAAACATGTGATGGTGTCTCCGCGGCTTGTGTTTTTATGTAAAAATGTGTCTTGCCTTATCAGATTTAATAAGTACGTTAACAGACTGCAAAAAACATACAATGTGTAGGCCTAAAATGGCCAAATTTTTGGCAATGATAAATGAGGCCTATTAGGGAGATACCACTATGACAAATGTGTAGCCTGTATTTTTTTTATTTTTGGACTAACTAGTGCTGTATATAAGTACTGTGACACCCAGGACAAAAAAGGAGAACCCGCCAAACTTTGAGCACGCAAAGATATCAGCTGGCACTGCAATACCACTACGACAAATGTGTGGCCTGTTTTTTTTAATTTTGGGCTAACTAGTGCTGTATATAAGTACAGTTTCACCCAGGACAAAAAAAGGAAAACCGGACTAAACTGGCCAAACTTTGAGCACGCAAAGATATGAGCTGGCACGGAGGTACCAGACCGAAAAATGTGTGGCCTGTATTTTTTTTAATTTTTGCTAAATACTGCTGTATACAGTATAAGTACAGTGACACCTAGGACAAAAAAAGAAAACCACAGTAAACTGGCCAAACTTTAAGCACGCACAGATATCAGCTTTCACGGTGATACCACACCGAAAAATGTGTGGCCTGTATTTTTTTTTTGCTAAATACTGCTGTATATAAGTACAGTGCCAGACAGCAAAAAAAAAATTGAATTTAGGGCTAAAAAGACCAAAATTTTTTGAAGACAGATGGATGAGGCGTGTCACAAATATACCACACTGTAAAATATGTGGCCTGTATGTATTTTTTGGGAGGTTCATCAAATTAGTGTCAAGAAATTGTGTAAGACACTCAAAAAAAAATCTGCTCAACCGTACCACATAAAAATTAAATATTTCTCTGCGCACTCAAAAGGGATGTTTGGGACCCCTTTCAAATTCCTGGATTTTGATGCTGTGCTTGGAAAAGGATCTGGCTGTATTGCGCACTGTCAAAAAGCAAATGGAGGAAAAAAAAGGGCTCTGGATTGCTTTGCAATAAAAAATCTCTTTTAGCCCTGGCCAAAAAAAAATTCAAAGCCAATTACACCTGGGGCTAGCTATATACGGCCAATATATTCTACAGGTAGCAGCAGTAGCATAAGAACACAGGAAGGGAATGGACACTCTTGATATATGCAATGATGCAGGCCTTGCACTGATGTGTATAGAGCGACATACACTACCCTGCCTACCTAACACTGGAACCTATATACTCCGGAATTAGTCCTTAGAAGGACTGTTGGTTTATCTGGATTTGAGTAGTTTACGATGGTCGTCCCCACACTGACTAATAAATCCCAAATTCTGACCCTATCAAGGCAGCAGCTCTCCCTACACTATGTAAATCCAGAAGTGAATGTGCCAAGCAGGGCGGCGTCGGGTCTCTTATACCCCAGATGATGCTGTGCGGCCAGCCAATCACTGCACGACCACAACAAAGATGGCTGCGGCGTTTCATTGCTTGGCAGACAATCCCTGCATCGTGATTGGGTCTGTAAAGTCCGCCAGAAAAGCTGGGTGGAGACCCGAGTTCCCGTCGAGTAATCCCGGAATGCTCGGTGCTCGCCGAGTACACCGAGAACCGTGATACTCGGGCGAGTAACGAGTAGTGGCGAGCACGTTCGCTCATCACTATTAGAGAACATGTCAGAGATATAGATAAGGCAAAAAATGTACAGGATGATGAACCACTCAAGACTTTACCCAGACACTTTAGATCACATCACAAATGTGATTAGAGTAAGTTGTGAGTAATGGCTATAGATCAGGTAGCTTTGAGTCCTCAAGGTGGTGATCTTTCCAAATCCCTGGTGCAGGTTGAGAGCCGCTGGACCTATGGTCTTAACACATTGACTCCAGCAGGCCTCAACAAGAAGTTTGGTTTTAGTTCTTTTTTGTAGCCTGATATCCTTTACATGGTTTTTAGGGGTGGGATGGTTTTATATTTCATGTTTATTGTTTTCTTTTATCTTTTTCTTTTATTCCTTATTCAGCCTATGATTATAGTGCATGCATATGGGTGTGCTTTTCTTATTTTATATTATTTAGTAAATTAAACTGGTTTTTGCTTCATTCAAATTTTTGTTGTTTATATTCATTAGGTCCCTTGTCAGTCAATCACCTTTACTGTACCTCGTTTTCATCAGATCCAGCCTCATCCCTTGATTCTTGTCCATCAGGATGAATACGGGTGATTCTTGTCCGTCATTGGATTTAAATCGGCTCCAATGGTTCCATCGTGAATTAGCTATAACCACAGCCAATTATTTGACAGTTTTTAATTTTTGAGATCTGTAAAATTATTATGATGTGTTCCAGTGGCGTTAATGGATATGTATAATGGTTTAATACCATACAGTATATGGGGTTTAATGAAATTGAGTTTAGATAAAGGGGTCTACTTACTAATATGTGAATGTTTGTATTTTATTTCTGTTTTATTAATTATCATATGACTGATATCTAATTTTAATCCGAATGGCCTTATTCACTTATTTGCGTTTTTTTCACCGCTATTATGACTCACATAGATCTTGCACCTTAGTAGCACTTTGCACTTTTTGTACCCATTGCATAATTTTTGCACATTTCATTTCAATTAATATTAAGATTAGTGTCCATGCGTTGGCTTAGATGTATTTAATCCATTGCCTTTGTTTTTTATTGCTGCAAGGCTCATTATTACTGAGTCTACTTATTTACTCATTGCAGGTACATCCAATGTACTATGCTTGCACTTTTGGACTTATTGCATTATCTTTTGCACATTCCACTTTATTTCAATATTCAGATTGGTATCTCCGTGGTGGCTTGTGTTCATTTGATCGATTGCCCTTGTAGTTCATGACCACGAGACTCATTGTTTACTTTATTTACATACTCACCCAGTGCAGGCTTATTTGCAGCGTGGAGTCTCCAGTGCGCATGCGTGGTTGTTTTCCTCCCTGGTTCTCTATGACGCCGAAAAGGGAGTGTAGTGCGCACGCGTCGTCTCCTTGACGAAGGGTGTGCTTATGTCCAGGGCCACCAAGTGGAGAATCCTTCCTGAGGGTGGAGACTGACTGTGCGGAGCTCCGTGTCTGTTTGATGAATTTCACAGCTGCGATATGGCGGCTTTTACACATGTATACACTTTCACATGGGCCCTAGTGATTGGCTAGTTAGTACTACTTAATCTGCTCCATCCTTCCCCCAATACACGCCTCCTGATGAAGTTCTAAACGAAACGTGAGTTGGGGCGACGAGGAGCATTCTGACTGACATTCCTCTGGCCATTAAGTATTATAGCCTCTACAAAGCGTCCATACTATGATTTTTGGCATTGTTTTTGTTCAAGCCTTAGACTATTTGTGGTATAGATTCTTTTATTGTTACTCACTATTGTGACTGGTTAGGATCCATTGTTAAAGTTATACCACCTGTACGTACAGTGTTTTGACCTCATTGGCACTTATGTCATTATTTTATCTGGGGTATGTATAGTCTTGGGATTTTATTACCGCTTCATGGATTATAGTATTTAGTCAGTCACCTTGCTCCAATGTGCTGAGTAGCCTCTTCATTTTAAATTTGTTTTAAAAATTCCTTTGTCTTTCAATAAAATTAATTTATTTATTTAATTTTTTTGATTATACTCTGAGTTTTTTGCTCTGTCCTCTTGTGCTATCAGTTTGACTGTATGTAGATGAATTACTCACTTGCTATGAGTGCCGACCACGGGGCGGAGCTCACAGCAAGCTGGCAGTGAAAACCATCGAGGTCTCCATGAGACCTCTGGTTGTCATACCAATCAATCGGTGACCCGCGGTCACATGATGCTTTTTGGAGATGACAAGCTTTTTGGAGATGGAAATTTCATTCTCCAGCAGGACTTGGCACCTGTCCACACTGCCAAACGTTCCAATAGCTGGTTTACAAACAACAGTATCACTGTGCTTGATTGGCCAGCAAACTTGCCTGACCTTAACCCCATAGAGAATCTATGGGGTATTGTCAAGAGGAAGATGAGAAACACCAGACCCAATAATGCAAACGAGCTGAAGGCTGCTATCAGAGCAACCTGGGCTTCCAAAACACCTCAGCAATGCCACAGGCTGATAGCCTCCATGCCACGTCGCATTGATGCAGTAATTGATGCAAAAGGAGCCCTGACCAAACATTGAGTGTATTTATTGAACATACATTTCAGTAGGCCAACATTTCGGATTTTAAAATCATTTTTCAAGCTGGTGTTAAAAAGTATTCTAATTTACTGAGATAATGACTTTTGTGTTTTCATTGACTGTAAGCCATAATCATCAATATTAACAGAAATAAACACGTGAAATAGATCACTCTGTGTGTAATGATTCTATAAAAAACATGAGTTTCACTTTTTGTATTGAAGAATTGAAATGAATTAACTTTCTGATGATACTCTACCTTAGTGAGAAGCACTTGCACATAGTGTCAGTGTACAGGTAAACCAGAGATCACCAGTGACATTATACACAGGTGCTCTGTTTATAGTGTCAGTGTACAGGTAATACAGTGATCACCAGTGACATTATACACAGGAACTCTGTATATAGTGTCACTGTACAGGTAATACAGTGATCACTAGTGACATACACAGGAGCTCTGCATATAGTGTGTAGTGTACAAGTAACACAGGGATAACCAGTGACATTATACACAGGAGCTCTGTATATAGTGTACACCATGTTACAAATTATTATGCAAATTATATTTTTCTCTGATTTTCCTAAGTGGTCGGTGTAAATGACAGTCAGTCTAATAAAAATCATCACCCGTTAGAGTATACATGGAATTTTATTGAAGAAACCTCCCAATGATAATAGTATAATCTCCAAAATGAATAAAAACTCAAAATGCACTGTTCCAAATTAGTAGGCACAGTATAATTTCTAAACATTTGATATGTTTAAAAGAACTGAAAATGCTCATTTGTGGAATTTTCAGCATTAGGAGGTCACATTCACTGAGCTAAAAAGCTATTTAACTCCAAAACATCCTAACAGGCCAAGTTACATGTTAACATAGGGACCCTTCTTTGACATCACCTTCACAATTCTTGCATCCATTGAACTTGTGAGTTTTTGGAGAGTTTCTGCTTGTATTTCTTTGCATGAAGTCAGAATAGCCTCCCAGAGCTGCTGTCTTGATGTGAACTGCCTCCCACCCTCATAGATCTTTTGTTTGATGATACTCCAAAGGTTCTCTATAGGGTTGAGGTCAGAGGAAGATGGTGGCCATACCATGAGTTTATTTCCTTTTTTGCCCATAGCAGCTAATGACTCAGAGGTATTCTTTGCAGCATGAGATGGTGCATTGTCATGCATGAAGATGATTTTGCTCCTGAAGGCACGTTTCTGCTTTTTATACCATGGAACAGGGGTCCCCAACCTGTAGTTCGGGAGCCACATGTGGCTCGCGGTCCCATGAATTGTGGCTTGCAACTGTCTTCCAGCTTGGTGTATTAGCCCCAGGTCTAGCAAACAGGTATGAACAGTACATCTCAAAATGGTGAATTTTGTGAGTAGCCATGCACAGAAGTGCAGATGTGAATGCACATTTACTGATCTTAGGGGTTTAGAGATGTTTTAGGTATGGTACGCTGGAGGATGGTACTACCTGTTAGAGGAGGTGCTCAAAGCTGGATGTGACAGTGTGATGGGAGTTCTTGATGGGAGAATACTGAATTGGGGTATTGTGGGAACCCCTGGACCTCAGTGTACTGCTTTGGAGTGATTTCTGTGGAAAAGCTTTGGTTATCATTATACCTGGAATGGGGGCTCTGGTTGGCACTACTTTGAAGGAAATGGGATCTGGATGTGGCTCGCGCCCCTCTCTCAGTGCTGAATATGGCTCGCATCCCTCTGTCTAAGCTGAATGTGGCTCTCAAGGTCAGAAAGGTTGGAGAACACTGTGCTATATGGATGCTATCTAGGGGGCCATCAAACAGTGTGGGGATTATAGTGACGGGACTATCATACAGTGTTGGAGCCATTAAGTAGTTTAAGTAGGTCAGTATATATACAGTCAGGGGGCATTATAGTGTGTATAGAGGAGCTGTACGGGGGGAGACTAGGGTTATTATTAAATGTAAAGTGGGCACTTTTTGTTATTGGGGAACTCAGGTTACTGTGACTGTCAAAGGGGCACACACAGGGCAATATTACATTCTAGGGGACAAAATGTGGGCACTGTCTTCTAGGGCACTTGCACCAGGCATTACTATATTCTAGAGATTTGCTTTAGAATTTAGAGGTCACACAGAACCACACAATAGGTGCAGTAATAGTGTGACGTGTGGCAAGAGTGTGCCCTCTGGGTCATGGCACCGAAGCTCCCAGGGGCGAGCAGACCAGGTGGTGCCGACCCCTATACAGGGTTCGCTAGGGGCAGGCCCGAGAGAGTCGAATACCGTGACTGCTGATACCAAGAGGGACGGCTCAAGTTGGGACGAGAGAGCCCAACCGGGGCTGAGGAGACGAGGCTAACAAGGCAGAAGGTCAGGCCGAGAGTAAGGGTGCAAGAATATAATGGAATGGAGGGCAAGATGGGGCAGGTAGACAGGACAGAGAACGGAGCAGGAGTCAGGAGCAGGTAGTCAGGACGGATCACGGAGCAGGTAGTCAGGAGCAGGTAGTCAGGATGGAGCACGGAGTGGTAGTCAGGAGCAGGTAGTCAGGACGGAGCACGGAGCAGGTAGTCAGGAGCAGGTAGTCAGGACGGAGCACGGAACGGTAGTCAGGAGCAGGTAGTCAGGATGGAGCATGGAGCGGTAGTCAGGAGCAGGTAGTCAGGACGGAGCACGGAGCGGTAGTCAGGAGCAGGTAGTCAGGATGGAGCACGGAGCAGGTAGTCAGGAGCAGGTAGTCAGGATGGAGCACGGAGCGGGAGCCAGGAGCTGGTAGTCAGGATGGAGCGACAGGACGGGGCCAGAGTACCGTACAGTAAGCACATGACAATCAGGCAGGAGTCGCCTGATATACCCTGTGCTGGTGCTTGATTGGAGATCATTCCTCTGGGAAGGTGCAGAAGGGGTTAAGAGGAGAGAGGAGTGCGCGCCCGCGACCTAAGGCGCATGCCCGGGGCTGGAGCAGGACGGAAGCAGGAAGAAGAGGAGACACCACGCTGGAAGCCCCGGGCTGCAGGATGGGAGGCTGGGAGCGCAGCGCGGTGCCAGGAACGGTGAGCAGGGGACCGGGAAAGCACATGGAAGCGGCAGCAGGGGCGAGCATCGGCATGACAGCAGGCTCCGGCACCAGGATAATAGGGACACATACAGCAGTAGCGGCTCAGTATTGGGGTATCAGCAGGATGAGCAGTTTGTGCAGGTTGAGAATAGTTCAATTGGTGACAGTGCTGAAAATGTGAGAAGTGAAATGTGTCTTTGTTGTATTCTCTGCAGCCGAGTCCTGGCTGGAGGAGTTGTCATGTCGGTATGGGCCAGATGGAAAAAATGTGAAAAGTGAACGATTCCATCTGAAACGTCAGCGGTAAGTCATTATCTGTAACTCTGCTGTAATCTATTATATGTTCTGTAGGACTGGTATTATTTACCACTTACCATATGGCGGTAATATCAATATTGGTCTTTTTATATATAGATTATTTTTGGCAACAGCGCGGTCATCTGCTGAAGTTCTCTGGTTAGGGGCCCACTCAGAAGTTTCGCCCCCCCTGAACCAAAACCATAGCTACTCCTCTGGGGCTCATTATTCTGTATGGAGCATTATATGGGGTCCATTATTCTGTATGGAGCATTACTGTTACGGTTGAGAACGATGCTTGGCCACGATGATGTGGGGCGTGCGTCCCGGGTGGTAATGGAATGTGGACCCTCTGGACCACAGACGGGAACCGAGACCTACCCGGGTTAGAGAAAGGCAGCGACCAGGGTCTGTGGCAGCTGAGCATGCAGACAAGGTGGCCATATGCAAGACTAGACGACACCGCACAACTTCAGGTATGAAGAGACATAAAGTTTACTTAAAGCCACAGTACAAAGACAAGACATCACAATGCCAGTCTCCTGATTCCGCACATCAAGGAAGGGCACACATCCCAGGGTAGCAGACGATGGCGGGAGGTCATCACAGGTTGATGCATTCCAAGGTCATCTGGCACAAGCACACCAGGAGACCCTCTCTCAGGCCTCTGGCATAGAGCAGGCACAGCAGGAGAACATCAGACACTGATCTCGATCAGATGATGGCAGGAGGTCAACACGGGTTGATGCAGTCCAGGGTCATCTGGCACGGGCATATCAGGAGAACCTCTCTCTGAGGCCTCAGGCATAGCGCAGGCACAGCAGGAGAACATCACACACCGACCTCGGACAGGTCATCACAGGGCAGACTCCAGGGAACCTACCGGACATCGGGACACAGGCAAGACACAGACAGCACAGGTCCAGGAACATTGGCACGGCAGCTCAGGGCATCGGCTGGTCATATCCAACACTCACAGGCAGAGCCTTCACCAGAAAACAAGGCTAGGGAATCTCCAGGAACACGGAGGAGAAGTCCATCCAGGAACATGGGCGGGACCGACTCTGGAACACAGACTGGACCACTAGGACCACAGACTGGACATCTGAACATTGGAGACACAGGCAGGACATCGGAAACACAGGCAGGACATCGGACACACAGGAAGGACATCGGGGACACAGGCAGGACCTCAGAGACATCGGCAGAACATTGGGCAGCGGTCGTCAGGTTCTGGACATGAAACATGACCTCCTGGCACCAGACAGCGATCGTCAGGCTCCAGGCACCAGATGGCAATCTCCAGACTCTGGACGTCGGACACGACCTCCAGGCACCAGACAGCGGTCATCAGGCTCCAGATACTAGGCAGCGGCCATCAGGCTCCAGACATCAGACCTAGGAAGGAACTCAAGCGGGATGGTGCAAGCACCACAGGATTGGACCGGGGCTGGACGGAGCTAGCACCGCATAGTAGGAAAAGCACAGCGTAGTAGACGCTCAGCAGGATCACCGGACTCCATCTTCAACAAATGAACATACTGTAGGTATTCAGAGGACACAGGTTACACAGGTTACAGGAAACTCACTAGTGTGAGGCAGTGACCGGTGTCATATGTGAGGGTCGCTCTGTGTCCCACAGGATGCACTCAGAAGTATATTAGATCCGCTGCAGTGCCTTGTGGTCACAGCAATGTGCCTGTGACTCACAAGGGAGAATAAAAGTAAGTTTGAACCTGGTCAAGTTATTTTGACCAAGGAGCTTGTTCAGGAAAACCCGATATGGGATTTTATTTTTGAAATGGACTGCAGGAAGGTAGTGGGGTCTGGTCCCTTTCCTCCAGCCCAGATCTTATAAGTGGCCTATGGCCACAGATTGGGGGAAGGAAAAAACCCTGCATGAAGAGTTTTGGGGTGTGTCAATTTTTGCTTCTGGGGAAGAGACAGAGCAGTTGGTCTGCAGAGCACTCCCTGTGTGAGGGAACACAGGGCCAAGCAGAGCCAAAGGGTCTGACACCCCCTGTATACACGGCAGTGCGGTCGCTCATGGCAACTAGCCCAGACTGTCTTTTTTTTTCTTTGCTTCCTGGCTGCAATCCGGAGGATACAGAGTGCTGTTCACTGTGTGAGCTTTGTTGGACATTAAAACATGTTTTGTTTTGAACTTGCTTGGGTCACTGCCTCATCACTGCCTCGTGGACACCGCTGTACTACACTAGGTACATGGTTCAAGACACAGAAGGACTTCAGGATTTTCACAAAGCAGGAATCCACATTCAAGGCAAGGACTTTGGTACCAACACATAGACAGGACAGGTCCAAGGACAAAAGACATCAGCTTCCCTAGAACTGATCACAGACAGAACAGGAGCTGAACACAAGGCAGACCAGGAGCAACACGGGGGGACCAAACACACATGGCTAGGTTCAGGAACCTAATGTGAAGCTCTGGCAATGCCCAACAGGAAAGAGGAACTTTATATAGGAGCTGCCCCTCAGCAATAGGCTGGGGACAGCAATTCAAATGCTCACACTGCCCATAACAAAAGCAGGGAAGGTGTGGCCACGCGCACCCTAAGCACAGACAGAAACAGTACAGCATGGCCAGCACAAGAACTGAGGCCTAGGGCACCTGGCAGTGGCTGCAAGCCTGGACACACATGGAAAGTCATGCACCAGCTGCAGAGGACCTCACAACCTGCGGATAGCTTCCACAGTGGTAGCCTTGGACCGCACACGTGGAGGGTCATGCAGCGGAGCAAGAACTCTACAACACATGTACGGCTACACAGCAGAGCCGGGAACTGAGCAGCATCCATACAGGTAAGAGACAACAGTATCCCAGCTGGTTAGGGGGAAAGGAGCAAAGGGTTAAAGCAGAGACATGCAGAGTAACGCTGGGGAAACAAGGTACAAACACACCGGCATTATAATTATATGGGGCTCATTATTCTGTATGGTGCACTATGTGGTGCACATAATACTGTATGGAGGATTGTAGAATTTACAATAGATATCACTCATGTATAATGTAAGAAGTGAAATCTTTGGCATTGTATTATACCTATATTTCTCTGCCGTATCTGTGCATCATGAATCGTGGTATGTGTTAAAGGAGCCCACTGAGACTCTTTCGCCTGGGGCCCACGAAAACCTGGAGCTGGCCCTGGATAGATAGATAGATAGATAGATAGTTAGATAAATAGATAGATAGATAGATAGATAGATAGATAAAGGCAGCACTCCATTATCCAATTTTTAATTGGCTTATTGACCCATCATGGCAAGGCAACGTTCCGTTCCAAGTGTAGACCTTTTTTCTAGCAGTGCAATGTTATTCAATTAATATATGAATAGGTGTTTCAATTAAGTAATAGTTAATACATAAATAAATCCATAATTTGAAAGTACTTATGTGCAAAAAGTGTATTGTGCAAGCAACACACATGTGCTCAATTATTAGTATCTCAAAGAACATATATTGAATATTAAATGGTGCAATTCCACCATTTGCGCATGCTCGCCACTATGTCGTAGCCTAAGGCACATGCGTTATAACCATAGAGCAGGCACATGCGTTATAACCATAGTTTATTTAATAGAAACACATACAAAAATAATACGAAATCAACACCTTCACCTAAATTTCTTACAAAATTGATTTCATACAAAATTACATCTGATACAGATTTAACCCCTTCACGACCTTGGACATATCCATACTGCCACGATGTGACCGAAGCGGTGTGACACGATCCCATGATTGGTTGGTCACCAAATGGCACAACAATACAATGACGATGGAATAGGGGAGACGGAGGCCCTGACAATAGGGAATCAGGGTTGGTCACCTCCTGAGCTCCAACTTGAGCCTGACATTACCCCCGATGGCCTGAAAGGAAAAAAGTTTTAGGCTATGTGCCCACGTTGCGTGTTAAAACGCACACAGAAAACTGGACTCCTTCCCAGAAATCGCACGTTTTTTCCCGCGCGATTTCACCGCGATTTTACCGCGATTATGATCGCGATTTTGCTGCGATTTTTGCGTGCGATATTCAAGCACTTTCCAAGCGATTTGAAGCATCGCTTGGAAAGTGATTGACAGGCTGGTCACACTCGCCATACATAGTGTTTGACAAGTGTGACCAGCTTTTTACTATTGAGGCTGCCTATGCGGCCTCAATAGTAAAAGATAGAATGTTAAAATGCTAAAAAAAAATAAAAAAATCGGTGTATATTTACCTTCCGGCGTCCCGTGCTGCCATCCCGGGCCTCAGCGTTCCCAGTAATGCCTTGCGAGACATGTGATGACGTAGTCTCGCGTTGCTATAGCGATGTCGCGAGACCGCTAGAGTCACGCGAGACTACGTCATCACAGGGCCTTGCCGCAAGGCATTACTGGGAACGCTTAGGCCGGGAATGCAGCGCGGGACGCCGGAAGGTAAATATACCCCAATTTTTTATTTTTCATTCTTTTTTTTACAGGGGTATGGTACCCAGGGCCTGGAGGACAGTCTCCTCTCCTCCACACCGTGGGTACCAACCGCACATGAGACGCTTAACTTCCCGCATGGTGGGCATAGCCACATGCGGGAAGTAAGCGATTCTCATGCATTCCTATGGGTGCGGAATCGCGGCAATTCTTTGCGATTCCGCACAAAAGAATGAGCATGCTGCGATTTTTTCCGCTATGCGATTCCGCCGCGGAAAAAAGCGCAGCATTAGCACAGCATGTGCGGAATGCCATAGGAATGCATGGGGGGCGTTCTGTACACAATTTTTAAACGTTTTCGCAGCATTTTCGCACCGAAAATCGCGGCAAAACCGCTTAAAAATCGCTACGTGGGCACACAGCCTTAATCTGCCACGGATCCAAAAATGGATTGTGACACATACGTCCAGGTCGCTAGGTACTTGCCGACCTAGGAGGTATGCATAATTCTTGGCGATTTTTCCCGCACAGGGGCTGCGATCACCTGATTCTGACAGCTGACTCCCGTTACCAGGTCCTGACACTTTAATCCCCAATAGCTCTCAAAACTCTTGTTGGTCATAATAGTAAATGGATCCCTCAGGTGTTTCACCTGAATCACGTCACTCGGAGATTTAGATGGAAACCCCACAGTAAGTGCTCAGCTTCCTCCCTCTTCTTTGACACTGTTAGAGAGCGGACATATCGTCGGTACAACTGCATCATGGCCTGGAGGTGGACGGGGGCCAGCGACTATTTCAGCTGGGTGTAGGTCAAAAATGCACATTCAGCTTAAATATATTGCGGCGCAGGTGACCTGCCAGCTCCCTAAACTGCAATACATACCACTAGCCGAGACTGACAGCTAATATTGTCGTGCCTGTAACTGAGGCACATGGCAGTGATGTCATACATCATGGCGGTCATAACGATGTCAGCTGCCAGCACCTGAGCCCGCTAAAAAGAGAACTCCGCGCATCATAGGAATGGAGGAGGCAGTAAGAATTTTTTTTTAACGTGTTATAGTGGAACAGAACAGGGCTTATTACCCAGGAAGGGGCCCATGATGAGGCACATTACTCCAGGAAGGGGACCAGGATGGGGCACATAACTTGAGGAAGGGGACCAGGATGGGGCAAATTACTTGAGGAATGGGATTAGGATGGGACACATTACCCCAGGAAGGGGACTAGAGGAACAGCTGATCACTTTGTGTCGCACCAAAATTTAACTGATATTTCTGGCCTATGCTAAGGATAGGCCATCAATATAAAGTACATAACCCCTTTAACTGTGGTCATTACCCCTATACCAACTAATGATAGATACCTCCCTCACTTATCATTATGTACTCCTAAAGATATGCAACAATTTGTACAGTAAAAAGTCACAACCAGACATACCGATGGTAAATATTATTTCATTTTAGGCATTTCTTGCAAAAATTCAGCTGATCGGCAGGTGTTACGGGTATCACTTTCCCATCAATCCGATATTAATGACCTGTCCTAAGGATTGGCTATTAACATAAAAGTACTGGAAATCCCCTTTATCTGTTAAATGCTACCCCTATACCAACTAATAGTAAATCCCTCCCTCACTTATCATTATCTGCTTCTAATGTTACATAACATCATTCTATATAGTAAAGTCACAACCAGACATAGAAAATATTATTTATTTTAGGAATATTTTCTAATGAATATAATATGTGATGATATCAAAGTCTGGGGCTGCAGCTGTTATCAGCATCACTGCACACGATGGAATCAGTGACTCTATGACGAGATGAGGAATCTGTGGATCATTATGGAAATGATCTTTAACATCTGCAGATTTCTGTGAAGAGAAGACACCAAGTTATTATCTCCAGACTTGGAACTTCCGTCTATAGAAAGGAGAAAATAATTAATTCTATGTTACATGTAATATACATATCATTGGGTGGAGGGAGAAGAGGGAATGAGGTAGCTTACCATTCTCTATTTTGGGCATGTTCATGTCCACAACCTTCATGCTTGGTGAGATGTTGACCAAAGCTGATAGTGAACTAAAGAGAGACCAGAACAGCAGGAAGATAAAGGTGATTCTTTAAATACAGTCTTCAAATGAACATAGCGTTAATGTATATACGGCTCCATTACCTGGGGTGGAATTCAGTATGGTCTCTTCCACTGTCTGCACCATGAACATGGTGCTTCATTGGAAGCAGTGGTTACGGCACAGGGGGCACAGAGGGTTTGAGCAGAGCCATATAGAAATACAGCTCTGATGGAAGCTGTGGTCACATGGAAGGACTGTGACCTGCTCTCCGATCTCATATTCAGTCATACAGATGACAAATGACTGGGTCTCCTCCTGTGGTGCTATATCCCTTGTTGGGAGGTTTGCAATTTGCAGTGCTCTCCTGCCATTCCGAGCCTGTTGTCTCCCTGGCATAGGTTGATTTTGTGCAGGTGGCTCCACCTGTCGCAGTGGTAGTGTCAGTCTAAACATTCCCAGCAGCAGATGCAGGAAGTTTAATTCACGTTCTGCATGCCTACGGTCTACAGGATATCTGCTTGTAGCTGGAACCTCCCTGGGTCTGCGGCTGGGTGGGACAGGATTTGGGCAGGCTGCAGTTCCTCTTGCTTGATGTGCACCATCCCTGCTCCTCTCTCCTGATGTTCTGGAGGGCTCGGCAAGGACTGGTCTTAGGGGAGAGCGGCTTCTTTCTCTTCTCTCTTCTTCTCCCCTACGCCTTGGAGGATCTCGGGCCCGTCTCTCTGTCCTCTCAGTGGCAGCATTGCTGTCTCTCTGGCGTCCATAACTGGTATAACGTCTTCCCTGATCTCTTTGATGAGACCTCAAGCTATGGACAGTTATGGCCTGACCTATAATCAAATGAGAATTTATCAGAATTATTCCCAATTTTAGCAAACATTTTTCAATTATAGTGATAGGTCCATCTGCTGCTGTAATGATTAGAGAAAAGGGAATCCTAGAAAGAATTGACTTTTTTTGGACTTAGTAAACCTAAACTGTCTGTCCTGATATGTGGTCCATCAAACACCAGTTAGATTTTCTCCCAAGAAAGCCCTATAGGGTGGGAATATTGTCTGTCTCCCCCAAATATCGCTTACCTTGATTTTCTGGTCGGCACAGCCATGCCTCATTGTCAGCAATCAGCTGACGCAGCTCTCGGGCACTCATTACTGAATTACCTGAAGCTTCCTGGTAGATTATTGAAGGACTAAGGTCTCCGGTGGCACCGGTGTTATTGTGCTCTGATCAAAGATCAAAAAAAGCAATGGAAGTAATCACCAGATGTGTAACACAAACTAGTTCGCTCTTCCACAACCAACGTGAAGTGTCAGCAAAAGCATCAACTCATCACATGGCACTGATGTCACAGTGCTCAGATATTACATACCCTCAGGACATTCCATGATGCTATTATGACATCACAATTGGCGCTGATGTCACAGTGCTCAGATATTACATACCCTCAGGACATTCCATGATGCCATTATGACATCACAATTGAGAGTGACCCGCTAATCCTGAGCATAGCATTGTGACATCAGAGAAGCCGGGCCGCCATGTTTGCTGCCAACTGATGAATGAGGCAGAGAATGGGGAATAGAAACATCATATCTGCCCCCTGATGAAGGCAAGACCAAAACGTACGTTGGGGCAGGCACACACACCCCTCTGGATCCGCACCAGGATCTGCGCACTCTGCCTAACCCCTAAATGTATTATACCAATTAAGATTGAAATGGTAACTACAGACATGATAATGGATGTCTCACTGCCTTATTGTTTTTTTGGGTCTGTGATCATACAGAGTGTGAGCATGGGCAGCAGGGTGGCTCAGTGGGTCCTGGGTTCAAATCCCACCAAGGACAAAATATAAAGTGAATATATTTTTCAGACTTTGGACTAGTACATCGTTTGTTTCTTTTGGTAATTAGTTTCATGTTTAACCCCTTAGCGACAGAGCCAGTTTGCAGCTTAATGACCAGACCAATTTTTACAATTCTGACGACTGTCCCTTTATGAGGTTATAACTCTAGAACGCTTTAATGGATCCCGCTGATTCTGAGACTGTTTTTTCGTGACATATTGTACTTCATGTTAGTGATAAAATTTCTTTGATAAGTCTTGTGTTTATTTATGAAAAAAACGGAAATATGGCAAACATTTTGAAAATTTTGCAATTTTAAAACTTTAAATTTTTATGCCCTTAAATCAGAGAGATGTGTCACACAAATTTCTTAATAAATAACATTTCCCACATATCTACTTTACATCAGCACAATTTTGGAAGCAAAATTTTTTTTGTTAGGAAGTTATAAGGGTTAAAAGTTGACCAGCGATTTCTCATTTTTACAGCAAGATTTACAAAACCATTTTTTTAGGGACCACATCATATTTAAAGTCATTTTGAGGGGTGTACATGACAGAAAATACCCAAAAGTGGCATCATTCTTAAAAACTAGACCCCTCAAGGTGCTCAAAACCACATTCAAGAAGTTTATTAACTCTTTAAGTGCTTCACAGGAACTGTGGAAGGAAAAAATTAACATTTAACTTTTTTTTGCAAAAAATTTACTTCAGAACCAATTTTTTTATTTTCACAAGTGTTAAAAGAGAAAATCAAACATAAAATTTGTTGTACAATTTCTCCTGAATACGCCGATACCCCATATGTGGGGGTAAACCACTTTTTCAGCACACGGCAGAGCTCGCTAGGGATGGAGCGCCGTTTGACTTTTTCAACGCAGAATTGGCTGGAGAGCCATTAATGTGCCTAAACAGTGGAAAACTCCAATAATTGACCCCATTTGGGAAACTAGACCCATTAAGGAACTTATCTAGATGTGTGGTGAGCACTTTGAACCTTCAAGTGCTTCACAGAAGTTTATAACGTAGAGCCGTGAAAATAAGAAATCCATTTTTTTCCACAAAAATGATCTTTTCGCCCCCAAATTTTTATTTTTACAAGGGTAACAGGAGAAATCATACCCCCACAGTTATTGTGCGATTTGTCCTGAGTACGCTGATACCCCATATGTGGGGGGGAACCACTGTTTGGGTGCATGAGAGAGCTTGGAAGGGAAGGAGTGCCGACTTTGATGGAATGGTCTGCGGGCATCATGTTGCATTTGCAGAGCCCCTGATGGGCCTAAACAGTGGAAACCCCCCACAAGTGACCCCATTTTGGAAATTAGACTCCCTAAGGAACTTATCTAGATGTGTGGTGAGCACTTTGAACCCCCAAGCGCTTCACAGAAGTTTATAAACGCAGAGCCGTGAAAATAAAAAGTCTTTTTTATTTCCACAAAAGTGATTTTTTTAGACCCCAATTTTTAGACCCCCAAAGTTGGTAAATAGTGGGAACCCCTTAATTCTTGCTCCAACCCTAACCCCAACACACCTCTAACCCTAATCCCAACCCTAACCCTAATCCCAACCCTAATCCCTAATCCTAATTCTAACCCTAATCCTTGTTCGCCCTAGCCCTAATTCTAACCCTAGCCCTAACCCGAGCCCTAACCCTAGCCCTAGCCCTATCCCTAGCCCTAACCCTAGCCCTAACCCTAACCCTAGCCCTAACCCTAGCCCAACCCTAACCCTAGCCCTAACCCTAACCCTAATTGAAAACTGAAAAAAAAATATTTTCTTTATTTCATTATGTTTGCCTGTATAAGGGGGTGATGAACGGGGGGGTTATGCACTATTTTTTTTATTTTGATCACTATGATCGTTTATCATAGTGATCAAAATAATGAATGGCATCTGCCAGCCGGAGCCGGCAGATTCCCGGCGGGCGCACTGCGCATCCGCCGGCCATTTTCAAGATGGCGGCGCCCATCGGAGGATGCCGGCGGGATGCGGGACCACCGGGAGGGAAGTGAGGACCACGGAGAGGTACCGGGGGGGGATCGGGGGGGATCGGGGACCCTATTTTTCTCTCCTCTGATGTGCGATCACATCAGAGGAAAGAGAAATTTAATGCATAATCGCGGCTTTTTTTCTTTGCGGTCGACGTTATAGGGTTAATAACGGCGATCGCAAAAGCGGGGTGGGTAAAAACCGACCGATTCATGTTCTCTGGGGTCTCGGCTACCCCTGGCAGCCAAGACCCCGGAGAAAATCCGACACTGGGGGGCGCTATGTACTTTCCACAGCGCCGTGAATTTAGTACACTCAATTACCGCCGTTAAAAGGCGTATCGGCGGTCGTTAAGGGGTTAATATAATAGAAATGCATATAAATCTGAGTTGGAAAATATTGCAAAATCAGTTTTCTCCATGCTTGTAAATTGTTGATATTATAAACAGATTATATCCTCTGCTGTAAATTATAAGAACGTAATGTTTTTCTTTATCATTTCTTGTTGTGGGTGATACATTATTGCTAAACATTACACAACTCAGCTGCTGCCTATCAGACTGTCAGGGAAATGATTAGGTTATATAAATAATTGAAAATATGTGAACGTAAAGTAAATAATAGAAGCAAAACCATACAAATACCTAAGAAAAAATAAAAAAAGACATCCGTTTTTTATTTTTCTGTACCACCATGGCCATACTACATGACATATATGTGTCCATATCACTCAGTTATCTCACATCCATCATAGTATGTATTACAACTGGACCTGGCAGAATTCTTCCTATGTGGCCGATTCCCTGTGGACACCTCGGGTGGGCTCGTCAGTGGGACACATGCCTGGTGCAGATTTAGCAGAAGGAGATGGTGAAATTGCCCTCCTAAAATCTAGACTGATTTATCTTCTTAAAACCTCATTCAGACATCCCTGATTTTTGTCGTATGTAAAAACATAGAGGTTGAAGTTTTAGCAAAAGAATTGTATAAATATTTATCTCTGCCATGATTTCCTGTACTTTAATTTTTCTTTCTCGCATTTTCAGTGCCCCCCCACCTCCTAAGAGCCACAACGTTTTAATTTTTCCATCAACAACACGTTTGAGGGGTTGTTTTTTGTGGGACAAGTTGCAGTTTTAAATGACAACTTCTATTTTGCCATACAACTTACTGGAGAACCGGAAAAAAAATTTGTGGAATTCCAGAAAACCCCCCACTGGATTGATTTTCATTGTGTGGTAAAAATGACCTCACAATATCACTCTCCAGATCAGAACGATTACGGCGATACCAAACTTTAGTGATGAGCGTGTATACTCGTTGCTCGGGTCTCCTAGAGCATGCTCGGGTGGTCGCCGAGTATTTTGGTGTGCTCGGAGGTTTAAGTTACGTCGCCTTAGCTGCATGATTTGCGACTGCTAGACAGCTTGAATATATGTGTGGAATGCCTGTTTGTTAGGGAATTCCCACATGTATTCAGCCTGTCTACAAGTCGCAAATCATGCAGCTGAGACAACGAAATCTGAATCTCCGAGCACGTCAAAATACTCGGAGACCACCCGAGCATGCTCGAGAAAACCCGAGCAATGATGCTACTCGCCCATCACTACCAAACTTCTATAATTTTTTTTGTATTTGAATGAAATTAGAAAATAGCCCAAAAAATGATTTGTGTTGCCAGTTATTGAGACCTGTAACCAATGGTGTACCACTAATAGCAGCAAATAATGCGGTCGCCATAGGGCCCTAGAGTCAAGGGGTCTCAATCCCAGCGCCGGCTCTGACAACTTTCAACTGTGTCCATACCAGACTCTGCAGAGACCAAAGCAGTGGGGGAACTGGGAGAGGTGAGTATCTTTTTTAATCAATGAGTACTTAGTACTACTATTTGTAGTGCTAAGTGGGGCTGTCATGCTAATTTGGGGCCATCATACTATTTGGAGGGCTTATTGGGGGGGACCATCATACTATACGGATGGCTGTGTGAGGGGTATCATAGTTTAGAGTGCTGTGTCTGGGCCAACTGTCATGCTGTGACCATAGGAAAGACAGAGAGGAGAGACTATACTGTCTCATAATCTAGTCTATCCCAAACCCCGGGGTTACCCCGAAGGTGGAGATGCCCTGGTCACATGCCTCTCTGTGCTATTACAAAATCCTACTCAACTCCTCCCAGAGAGGAAAGGGGCAGGAGTTAAAAGGTAACACCAGCTGGACAGACAGGGGGAAACTAAGGCACAATCAAACAATAGGCACACAGGATGAAATACAAAGGGAAAATGGGTACACAGTAAAGAGGCAGAAAACCAGCACGAAAGAACGCCAAAGGGGAAGGTAGAGGTATTCACAACAAATCACATACAACAATCTCAAGATGACTAGAGCGACTCTCCACAACACCTTCTCCAATGAAGTCTGAAACAGAATGAAGATTCTATTGCTCACATGGAGGGAAGCCAGACCCAGGTTTATATAATGGAAGGGTGTGATTCCAATAAGCAGCACATCCAATAGACCATGAGGAACTCTAAACTCTTTCCATGCCACAAGAAAACCTGTGAACTCATGAAAAAACCTGTGAACTCATGAATGGCATTACATATTTAAAGAGGACATATGTTCAGCTAAACGCTGCAAACTTCTCTCAGATGTACCAAAGGTCCCTGCAGAATGCGGCACATTCATGACACCATCATACTGTGTGTAGGGGACTATTGGGTCCGTCACACTGTGTCATGGTCACTTTGGGGGTATCACACTTTCCTGTGTGTACAGGAGGGTCATCATAATGTGCATGTGGAGGGTACTGTGGAGGAATTCACTGTGGGGTATCTTACTATGTTTGGGGGAGCATGTATTGGCATCATACATAGGGGCCATGAAGAGTGAGTAGAAACACTAAGGTGCTTCAATTGGGGTAAAATTACTTTGTAAGGTCTGCAGGGTTGTGGTGTATGCACTTCTGTCACCCCACTGAATAAGATATTTTAAATATCTTTTTTTGTGCAAGGGGGCAGGGACAAATATGACTTCTGCTGTGGCGCTCCATGATTTGTCTCCTCTGCCCATAACTTTAGTATTTTTCCTTTGAGCTGTGAGAGCTTTGCTTTTAGCTTTGTGACCTGACATTTTTATTCATGCCATTTTGAGGGTAGCTTCAACTTTTTCATAGCTTGTTATTGCATTTTTTGCAGAGTTGCTGCAATTGAAATATTACAATTCTGGCTTTTTGATTTTTTTCTGTTAACAACATTTACCGTTCATGTGAAATAGTTTATATTTGATAGACTTTTAAGGACTCAAAGATACAAAATATATTTATTTTGTTATTTGTTAACAAGGGAAAAGGGGGTGATTTGTATTACAGGGTTGTTTTAATATTTTTCAAATATTTATTTTTATTACTTCATTTTTTAATCCCCATAGGGGAGCTGAACCTGTGATCGCCTCATTGCTTATGCCAAATACTCCTATACTGTATTATTTTATTATGTTGTATACATCTCAGTCTCTTATGAAGCCCAGCCCCAGATTGGTCTTCACTAGAGTTGAGCGACTTTTGGTTTTTTAGGGTCGCGTTTCGTTTCGTGAAACCCGACTTTTCCAAAAGTCGGGTCGAGCAAGATCGTCCGATTATAGGGAAAAGTCGGGGTCGTCCCGAAACACGAAACCCAATGTAAGTCAATGGGGAATAAAAGTCGGCAGTGAGAGGAGGACAGGAAACACACCTACAGTGCCCATTTGAATGCCAAAAGCATCAATTCTTCTTACTTAAGCTTGTCAACCTTAATTAACTTCATAATACAAGTTACGCACTGAAAAATGGGGGTTATTTGGCTAAAGTTGTGGGGGGGGGGGAGGGCTGGCTGCAGGTTTTCATGTGCCCTGGGCGAAAGAGCGCCCCTTTAACACATGCCACAACTCATCATGCTCCGATACGGCAGAGAAATAGCGGTATAGTACAATGAAAAATACTTCACTTTTTACATCTCATGACGAGGCCCATCTATTTCTCCATACAGAATCATTGGTCCCATATAATGTTTGAAACAGTATATGATGAGCTCCACATAATGCTACAGTATATGTTGGTCCCCATGGATGAAGCTCCACTGTGTTATGGGCCCAAATAATGCTCCAAACATAATGGGCCCCATTTCTAATGCTCTAGTGTATAATGGGCCCTGTAAATGCTGCTCCAGTGTCTGATGTCCACCTTTGGAATGGTCCAGTGTATGGTGGGCCCCATCTATCATTCTCCAGAGTATAGTGCTCCCCAAAAATTGCTGTCCCAACATTGAAAACAATCAAATAAGTCTCCTCGCTAGGGAATCCCTGTACTAGTCTAGACTCCTCGTCGTCCCCATCTTCCATCTCACTGCACAGTATTTCAACTTTGCAAGTGCTGTGATCCTGGGCAAGCAGGGGGGCCCACTCGTTGGCGACGGCACTGGCACAGGGCCCCTGATAGTACGGTGGTGTGTCTGATGGCGGGTGGGCCAAACCTGCACTTTCATCTGCAGCTTCCTCTTTGTCACCGTGTAAGATGGAACTGTATATGGGAAGGGTAACCTGAGTTTCATCAGGGTCAGATTCAGGCCGGGTAGCGTGCGAGGGTAATGTAGTGGTCTGGGTCAATGTACCAGCAGATTCATCGAGCAGTGGCTGGGCATCAGTGCACTTGTGTCGCCCCCAGGAGTACGGTCACCACAGTGGCATTACCTTCTTCCTAGGGAGTGTGATGTCATGCTTGGGAGCAACGAAGGATCTCTCTAGCAGGTTAACTGATTGGGCGGCGTTATTCCCACGAGTCATGACCCTCCAAACAGCGTTCATGAAGGCAAAGTGTTTGTTTTACGTGGGCAGTATGGTTGCAAAGCTGAACCTTAAAGGAATGTCCAGAAGGGCACCACCAGGAGTGGAGCCTACGGTTAAATTCGACTCCACCTGGGAAACCTCAACCATGCCAGCTACAGAACAGATGCACACATTGCAAGCTTAATTCCGTTAACGAACGAGACTCCGTCATGCCCCGCGGTCCGAGTCCGGCTTACTAGAGGGACACGTGAGGCTCTGGCACATGAGATTGGCCAATAACTGGTGTGTCATGCCCTTACATGTCCGTGGCTGCATGTGCGCTACACTGAAAAGGCCAGCGTTTGTCGCTTACAGGTGCAGATAACCCGCTGAACAACGTTAGTGATGGGGATCACTGATTACAATTATTACCCGCGAACAATGATTTCCCAGTAAGTGCAGGTCAACCGCAGTTCCGGAATTAGGCCTAACCGTCATTCCTGAAAAAATGAAAAACTTACGTGTGCAAACCACAGGTGCTGTAGCTTGCTTAACAGCTCGCCAGCCGTTCTCACGCCCAGTATGGATTACACGTGATTGCACAAAGGTGAGAAAGGGTACCGTATCCCCGGATAACATGTATGGATAGCGTACACATTCAAAATATATGTCTCAGGAGGCAGGCTCAGACGGTGTTAGGCCCAGTATGGATTGCACGTGATTGCACAAAGGTTAGAAAGGGTACCGTATCCCCAGATAACATGTATGGATAGCGTACACATTCAAAATATATGTCTCAGGAGGCAGGCTCAGACGGTGTTAGGCCCAGTATGGATTGCACGTGATTGCACAAAGGTTAGAAAGGGTACCGTATCCCCAGATAACATGTATGGATAGCGTACACATTCAAAATATATGTCTCAGGAGGCAGGCTCAGACGGTGTTAGGCCCAGTATGGATTGCACGTGATTGCACAAAGGTTAGAAAGGGTACCGTATCCCCAGATAACATGTATGGATAGCGTACACATTCAAAATATATGTCTCAGGAGGCAGGCTCAGACGGTGTTAGGCCCAGTATGGATTGCACGTGATTGCACAAAGGTTAGAAAGGGTACCGTATCCCCAGTTAACATGTATGGATAGCGTACACATTCAAAATATATGTCTCAGGAGGCAGGCTCAGACGGTGTTAGGCCCAGTATGGATTGCACGTGATTGCACAAAGGTTAAAAAGGGTACCGTATCCCCGGATAACATGTATGGATAGCGTACACATTCAAAATATATGTCTCAGGAGGCAGGCTCAGACGGTGTTAGGCCCAGTATGGATTGCACGTGATTGCACAAAGGTTAGAAAGGGTACCGTATCCCCAGATAACATGTATGGATAGCGTACACATTCAAAATATATGTCTCAGGAGGCAGGCTCAGACGGTGTTAGGCCCAGTATGGATTGCACGTTATTGCACAAAGGTTAGAAAGGGTACCGTATCCCCAGATAACATGTATGGATAGCGTACACATTCAAAATATATGTCTCAGGAGGCAGGCTCAGACGGTGTTAGGCCCAGTATGGATTGCACGTGATTGCACAAAGGTTAGAAAGGGTACCGTATCCCGGATAACATGTATGGATGGCGTACACATTCAAAATATATGTCTCAGGAGGCAGGCTCAGAAGGTGTTAGGCCCAGTATGGATTGCACGTGATTGCACAAAGGTTAGAAAGGGTACCGTATCCCCAGATAACATGTATGGATAGCGTACACATTCAAAATATATGTCTATACATCAGGAGGCAGGCTCAGACGGTGTCAGGCACAGTATGGATTTGACGGCCCAGATTACACAGCGGAGGAGCAGGGAGAGGTAAAGATTGCAAATGCTGGGGCCCTGCCCAAGCAAGGGGGGCCCACTCGTGGGCGTCGGTACTGGCACTGGGCCCCTCATAGTACAGCGGTGTGTCTGACGGCGGGTGTGCACCACCACCGTCAGAGACACTTGATTGCACTATGAGGGACCCTGTGCCAGTGCCCGCGCCCAAGAGTCGGCCTGCCCACCTGTCCAGGGCAACGGCACTCGCACGGTGTCGTGCGCTAGGTGGTGACCCCGGCCATGGGGGGGGAGGCAGCACAGTTAGGGAGTTTTAGAAAGTGGCATATGTTGATGTTGGACATTCAGCTGATGCAAAAGGCGAAATAGATCAAGTCCCAGGAAGAGGTGGACCAAAGCAAGCCATTTTTCTGTCACCCTATGTGTCATCAGGGGAAGGTGGGACAAAATCCTTGGAAACCCATGCATGGTTCATTTTAATGAAGGTTAGATCATCCACATTTTGGGTTGACAGACGGGTCCTTTTTTCTGTCAGGATTGATCCAGCTGCACTAAAGACTCTTTCCGATAGCACACTTGCAGCTGGGCAAGCGAGCTCCTGTAAGGCATATTGGGCCAATTCAGGCCAGGTGTCCAGTTTAGCGGCCCAATAGTCAAAGGGGAATGACCTGTGTGGGAGAACATCGATATGGGAGTTTTGTAACCATAGTTGACAACTGCTGTCTCCTGTCACTTTCCATCGATGCAGTATTACCAGTTGTGTGAGCGGTATTTGAAAAATCAGTCCACAACATTGTCATGAAACCCCTGTCTCCAACGCCACTTCTGCTGTGTGCACCACGAACACCTCTGCCAAGCTGCCCCCGGCCCGTACGGCTCGTGTGAGAACCATCACCGCTGCTGTGTGCTGGGAATGCCTCAAGCAACCGATTTACCAGAGTTGCTTGTTTATTAGCCAATATTAGGTCAAGGTTCTCCTGTGGCATGATGTTTTGTAATTTGCCTTTATAGCGTGGATCCAGGATGCTGGCTAACCAGTAGTCATCATCGTTCATCATTTTGGCAATGCGGGGGTCCCTTTTTAGGATCTGCAAGGCATAATCTGACATGTGGGCCAATGTTCCCGGTGTCAATGATGCACTGCGAGTGCTGGTTGGAAGAGCACTTTCTGGCAAATCCACATCCCTCCAGTCACGCACAAACCCTGTACCAGACCTTGCCACGCCAACATTTTTACTTGCCCCACGAGATGCATCCTCCTCCCCTAAGTAATCATCCCCATCATCATCCTCCTCCTCCTCTTCTTCCTCCACCTGGTCCAGGAGAGGTCCCTGAGCAGACAATGGCTGAATGTCATCAAGGATTCCCTCCTCCTCTTCCTCCTCATCAACATTGGCTGCAGACGCCTGCTCCTTAAGGTGCGTCAAAGTTTGCATGAGCAGACGCATAAGTGGGATGCTCATGCTTAGGATGGCGTCGTCTGCGCTTACCAGCCGTGTGCATTCCTCAAAACACTGAAGGACTTTACAGAGGTCTTTCAGCTTCGACCACTGCACACCTGTCAACTCCATGTCTGCTCTCAAAGTGCCTGGCCGTGTATCCTCCCACAAATGCATTATGGCCTGCCTCTGCTCGCACAGCCGCTCCACCATGTGCAGGGTGGAGTTCCACCTTGTTGCAATGTCGATAATGAGGCGGTGGTTGAGAAGGTGGAGCAATCGCTGCAGCTTCTGCATACGAACGGAGTGTACAGGCGACCGGCGGATGTGCGCGCACAGTCTTCGCACCTTCTGGAGCAGGGCTGTTAACTCCGGATAATTTTTGAGGAAGCACTGCACCACCAGGTTCAAGGTGTGAGCCAAGCAAGGAAAGTGGCTGAGTTTTGAAAGGGCTATGGCTGCCACAAAATTACGGCCATTATCACTAACTACCTTGCCTGCCTCAAGATGTACACTGCCCAGCCATGACTCAGTTTGTCGCTTCAAGTACTCGGCCAGCACCTCGGCGGTGTGTCTGTTGCCCAAACACATCATCTGCAACACAGCCTGCTGACGCTTTCCATTAGCTGCTCGATAGGGGGACACATCGTGTGCAACAGTGGCAGCTGCAGATGGAGTGCTCGTACGACTGCGCTCTGTGGACGAGCTTTCGCTTCTGGAGGAGGAGGAGGAGGAGGGTCGAACGCCTACAGCCAACTGTTTCCTATACCGTGGGCTAGGCAGCACTGTCCCACCACCGCTGTCCCCTGTGGACCCTGCATCCACCACATTAACCCAGTGCGCAGTGATGGACACGTAACGGCCCTGGCCATGCCGACTGGACCATGCATCAGTTGTGAGGTGCACCTTTCCGCTCACTGACTGCTTGAGTGCATGGACAATGCGGTCTTTCACATGATGGTGGAGGGCTGGGATGGCTTTGCGAGAGAAGAAGTGGCGACTGGGTAGGTCATAGCGTGGTACTGCATAGGCCATGAGTTCGCGGAAAGCTGTGCTTTCCACCAACCGAAAGGGCATCATCTCAAACGAGATTAGTTTGGCAATGTGGGCGTTCAAACCCAGTGTACGCGGATGAGAGACTGAGTACTTTCTTGACCTACTCATAGTGTCTGGGAGGGTGAGCTGGACTTGAGAGCTGCATATGGTGGAAGTAGCGGTGGACAGGGCGGACTGAGAGAGGGTTGATGATGGTGATGGAGTTGGTGTTCTTTCTGATGGCCTAGAATCAGTCTTTCGTTGATATAACAGTGGGATTCCCTGACTGCTGTGGCCTTGCAACGACACCTCAACATTTGCTGCTGTGCTAACCGGTGGGCTTACAGTGGGGGAAACAATGTAGCGTTGCTGACTACCTTCGTTGTGATCAGTTGCACATGTGGCACTTGAGGTTTGGTGTTGTGTCCACGCTTGCAAGTGCATGCTGGTTAAATGTCTAAGCATGCAACTGGTATTCAAATTTTTCAGATTTTTCCCTCGGCTAAAGGTCTTTGCGCACTTCTTACAGATAACCTTGGCCTGATCATGAGGATTTTGTTCAAAAAAGTGCCACACTGCACTCTTCCTACTTTGGCAGACATTTTGCGGCCTAGCACGCTGTGATCTTTTGACCCTCTGGACAAGCTGTCCAGCAACTCTTTTGATGTTTGGAACCTGTCTTTGGAGTGCTCCGGGCCTGCCAGATAACAGCTGTTGCGATGTCGATGTCTGCTGTGGATGCTCCTCATCTGAGCTATTGGAAGCAGCACCCTCTTCCCCCAATGGATGCCAATCTGGGTCAACAACTGGGTCATCCATTACCTCCTCTTCTATGTCATGTGCACCTTCCTCTGTGTCACCGTGTATGGTGGTATAGTGTGCGGGAAGGGGCACCTGAGTCTCATCAGGGTCAGAATCTGGCTCTGTACACTGCGAGGACAATGTAGTGCTCTGAGTGAATGTACCAGCAGAATCATCCATCAGCGGCTGTGCATCAGTGCACTCCATGTCAGATTCATCTTGGCCTGGGTAATTCACCATTTGACTTGATAATCCAGGCATGGTATGTGAAAACAGCTCCATGGAGTAATCAGTAGTATGGCCTGCGTCATCCTTCAATCTTGGTTGGGGTGAAGGACACAAGGAAAGGTGTGGTTCATGAACATGAGCCTCCAATGACGACTCAGTGCTTTTACTTTTTACAACTGAAGAAGAGGAGGCGATAGAGCTGGAGGCTGAGTCAGCAATGTAAGACAAAACTTATTCCTGATGCTCTGGCTTTAAAAGCGGTTTGCCAACTCCTAGAAAACTAAGCGTTCGAGGCCTTATGTAGCCAGACGATGACGCAGGCTCAACACCTCCTGCATTCGGTCCTATTTTGCTCTTGCCACTACCATCAGATCCCCCACCAACACCATCATTACCAGCTGCCAACCCCCGCCCAATTCCATGGCCTCTTCCACCAGCCTTCCTCATTTTTGGTAGAAATGTAGACAAAATCCAACAAACTATATAGTAATGTAAAACAAGGTACAAGGTGTCTATAGGACAGGGGAGATTTTGAATTTCTGCAGACACTTGTGGACACTGGACACTTTTGGATTGTGTGAGGCCCACTGATATCTGAGCGCTATGTGACAGGCTCGATGGCACAGCTGTGACCAAAGTGACTAGAGGATAAGGGAGATTTTGAATCTCTGCACACACTTTTGGACACTGGACACTTTTGGATTGTGTGAGGCCCAATGAATATCTGAGCGCTATGTGACAGGCTCGATGGCACAGCTGTGACCAAAGTGACTAGAGGATAAGGGAGATTTTGAATCTCTGCACACACTTTTGGACACTGGACACTTTTGGATTGTGTGAGGCCCAATGAATATCTGAGCGCTATGTGACAGGCTCGATGGCACAGCTGTGACAAAAGTGACTAGAGGATAAGGGAGATTTTGAATCTATGCACACACTTTTGGACACTGGACACTTTTGGATTGTGTGAGGCCCAATGAATATCTGAGCGCTATGTGACAGGCTCGATGGCACAGCTGTGACAAAAGTGACTAGAGGATAAGGGAGATTTTGAATCTCTGCACACACTTTTGGACACTGGACACTTTTGGATTGTGTGAGGCCCAATGAATATCTGAGCGCTATGTGACAGGCTCGATGGCACAGCTGTGACAAAAGTGACTAGAGGATAAGGGAGATTTTGAATCTCTGCACACACTTTTGGACACTGGACACTTTTGGATTGTGTGAGGCCCAATGAATATCTGAGCGTTATGTGACAGGCTCGATGGCACAGCTGTGACAAAAGTGACTAGAGGATAAGGGAGATTTTGAATCTCTGCACACACTTTTGGACATTGGACACTTTTGGATTGTGTGAGGCCCAATGAATATCTGAGCGCTATGTGACAGGCTCGATGGCACAGCTGTGACAAAAGTGACTAGAGGATAAGGGAGATTTTGAATCTCTGCACACACTTTTGGACACTGGACACTTTTGGATTGTGTGAGGCCCAATGAATATCTGAGCGCTATGTGACAGGCTCGATGGCACAGCTGTGACAAAAGTGACTAGAGGATAAGGGAGATTTTGAATCTCTGCACACACTTTTGGACACTGGACACTTTTGGATTGTGTGAGGCCCAATGAATATCTGAGCGCTATGTGACAGGCTCAATGGCACAGCTGTGACAAAAGTGACTAGAGGATAAGGGAGATTTTGAATCTCTGCACACACTTTTGGACACTGGACACTTTTGGATTGTGTGAGGCCCAATGAATATCTGAGCGCTATGTGACAGGCTCGATGGCACAGCTGTGACAAAAGTGACTAGAGGATAAGGGAGATTTTGAATCTCTGCACACACTTTTGGACACTGGACACTTTTGGATTGTGTGAGGCCCAATGAATATCTGAGCGCTATGTGACAGGCTCGATGGCACAGCTGTGACCAAAGTGACTAGAGGATAAGGGAGATTTTGAATCTCTGCACACACTTTTGGACACTGGACACTTTTGGATTGTGTGAGGCCCAATGAATATCTGAGCTCTATGTGACAGGCTCGATGGCACAGCTGTGACAAAAGTGACTAGAGGATAAGGGAGATTTTGAATCTCTGCACACACTTTTGGACACTGGACACTTTTGGATTGTGTGAGGCCCAATGAATATCTGAGCGCTATGTGACAGGGTCGATGGCACAGCTGTGACCAAAGTGACTAGAGGATAAGGGAGATTTTGAATCTCTGCACACACTTTTGGACACTGGACACTTTTGGATTGTGTGAGGCCCAATGAATATCTGAGCGCTATGTGACAGGCTCGATGGCACAGCTGTGACAAAAGTGACTAGAGGATAAGGGAGATTTTGAATCTCTGCACACACTTTTGGACACTGGACACTTTTGGATTGTGTGAGGCCCAATGAATATCTGAGCGCTATGTGACAGGGTCGATGGCACAGCTGTGACCAAAGTGACTAGAGGATAAGGGAGATTTTGAATCTCTGCACACACTTTTGGACACTGGAATCTTTTGGATTGTGTGAGGCCCAATGAATATCTGAGCGCTATGTGACAGGCTCGATGGCACAGCTGTGACAAAAGTGACTAGAGGATAAGGGAGATTTTGAATCTCTGCACACACTTTTGGACACTGGACACTTTTGGATTGTGTGAGGCCCAATGAATATCTGAGCGCTATGTGACAGGCTCGATGGCACAGCTGTGACAAAAGTGACTAGAGGATAAGGGAGATTTTGAATCTCTGCACACACTTTTGGACACTGGACACTTTTGGATTGTGTGAGGCCCAATGAATATCTGAGCGCTATGTGACAGGCTCGATGGCACAGCTGTGACAAAAGTGACTAGAGGATAAGGGAGATTTTGAATCTCTGCACACACTTTTGGACACTGGACACTTTTGGATTGTGTGAGGCCCAATGAATATCTGAGCGCTATGTGACAGGCTCGATGGCACAGCTGTGACAAAAGTGACTAGAGGATAAGGGAGGTTGGATTGCTTTTAAAAAAGCAGTTTGCAGAGCAGTGGGTAAACAGCAATGCCAGCCTGTCAGGAAGCCTTAAAAGGCAGCCCAACAACCAACACCACTGATACACCACAATATACCCTCCCCTTGCACTGCACACACAGTGACTGGTGTGTTGTGCAGGCCAAATTGCTAGCAGCAGAAGCAGTTTTTTTTTCTTCTCAGCAGGACAAAAAAAAAAAATTGGGATTGCTTTTAAAAAAGCAGTTTGCAGAGCAGTGGGTAAACAGCAATGCAGGAATGTCAGGAAGCCTTAGAAGGCAGCCCAACAACCAACACCACTGATACACCACTATATAGCCTCCCCTTGCACTGCACACACAGTGACTGGTGTGTTGTGCAGGCCAAATCGCTAGCAGCAGAAGCAGTTTTTTTGTCTTCTTCCCTGCCTAACGCTCTCCCTACAGAATCAGCAGCAACCTCTCCCTATACTGAGATCGGCAGAAGTAAGATGGCGGTCGGCGTGCACGCCCTTTTATACCCCCTGTGACGCCCACCAAAGCAAGCCAATCACTTGCATGCCCTTCTGAAAGATGGTGGTGACCCCTGCCTATGTCATCACGTTGCCCACAGTGTCCGTGGATCCTGATTGGCTGAAAAAGAGCGCAAAACAAACTTTTGAAACGCGACTTTGGCACGTAAGTTGCCGAACTCGTGGCCGACCTCATCCTAGGGTCGGGTTTCGTTTCATGAAACCCGACTTTGCCAAAAGTCGGCGACTTTTGAAATTTTTCGACCCGTTTCGCTCAACTCTAGTCTTCACATTAAACCCATATTGGTGCCTTTAGCAGGCCTCTGGCTTCCATAGAGACTCATTGTCCTCGCTACCGTACAGCAGGAGGTGAGGGGCCGATAGGCTCTTGGAATTGTGTGCCACCTGGACCAAGAGTGACGGCGGAATTTTTGGGCAGTAGTTCGTCGAGCTCATCATCTGCCAGGTAAGATATTTGCTCAGCTCCTGAGCCCACGTCATACTTGTAGACCTTATATTGGCCATATCAGTGAGTCCAATATTGGGAAAGGGTTAAAGGCAATTGATACTTCAGAGGGCAGTGTTTTCTTTTTACTAAAATACATGTATTTTGGGCTTAAAATTATGTTTTCATGTAAATTTCAATAAAGATTTGGCACCGTTTGCCATCTGTGTTGCACTGTCTATTGCTGACTGCTGAATGAGTAAACTGATGACCCATCAGTGAGCTCCCTCTGAGGGAAAATTTGTAACTCTTTTACTGAAATACTCTGAGTGATTAAGGGTATGTTTATATGATCAGTAAATGCTGCAGGTTGGATGCTGCGTACTTGTGCAGCATCCAACCCGCAGCGTCCAGATGTTACAGCATAGTGGATGGGATTTCAAGAAATCAGAGATGCTCGCGGCTCACCCGCAGAGACGGACATGCAGCATGTCTTTCCAGACCGCTGCATGTTAACCTCTCTCGGGGAGACGAAGTCTCCGCAAGAGAAATTTCACCCATATAATGTATTGGACGCAGTGAATCTGCACGCTTCAGTGATCACATGTTGATTTACCTTAATTCAATAGATGGCAGCACTTTGGACACAGCGGACATGCAATACGTCCAAAGCGGTGCAAATTCCTAATTGTCTGCATATTCCCTAATGGTCACATTAAGTTTCAGCTTTCCTTTGATGTTTATGGTGAGTTGGTTACAAATCAGCAGCTAGGAGCTTACTGAAGATCCTGAGACCATCCAAGGGAGTGGACCCACTCCACCAAAGCTCATCACTTCCAAGGACGTCCAAACAAGAAGGAAGAACTAAAAGCAGAAATATCTACTGGTAACTGTATGAAGCAATATAAGGAGCTCTTTATACTCTATGGGGCATATCCTATACTGTATGAAGCATTATATGGGGCCCATTATATATGGAGCAATATATGGGACCCATCATATACTGTATGGAACATTATATGGGACCATTTATGTATGGAGCAATGTATGGGGCTCATTATTCTGTATGGAGCAATATATGGGGCTCAATATACTGTATGCAGCAAAATGCGGGTCTCATTATTCTGTATGGAGCACTATGTGGTGCCCATAATACTGCATGGAGCAATATATGGGGCTCATTATACTGTCTGGAGCATTATATGGTGCCCATAAGACTCTATGGAGCAATATATGGGGCTTATTATTCTGTATGGAGCAATATATAAGTTAACACAGTCCGAGATTCACATATAATTAGGCAAAAACGTCTATTCATGAAATTTGTGCACACAACCTCCAGAAATAAAACTGGAGGAAAAAAACGTTAAGTAGCCAAAGAAAGTTTTGAAGATAAAATAATCTTTATTGATGAAATATATTTCTTTTAACATATATATTAAGTGCATATGCTAATCAAGCTAATGGAACTCAAAAGAGAGCACATACCGGAAAAAATTCTACAAGTAAGTACTATCAAAGAAGCACAACTGTAGCTCAGACCAGAAAATAGAAAAAATGACAATTCAAAGGAATGATATATGCAAATTGTTCACATGTTAAAGTGCATAGTGCAAAAAGAGTGTTTTTTAGGTTAAAAAATTGAATCTCACAAAATAAAGTAATATGTGAATAGATATCTGGCAGTGGCACCTTAACTATAGATGGTGGCATATATAAGGGTTAATCCATGTTGCTGCAGAGCCTTTCTTAAATTAAAAATAATATACATATATATATTTCTCCTACAATAGAGTGCTTACGTGCACATAAATATAATATCAGATACCAAACAGAGAAGCAACAAAAAACGCAATGCAAGGAGGTATATGTCTGAAATAAAGTGCTTACATGCACATAAATACAATATCATATGGCAAGGAAAAAAGCAACCAAAATGCCATGCAATAAGGTATGTACCTGCGGGTGCTTTTAATGCATTAAAGTGCTCCCGTGCACATTAATTGTGGTGCTAACTGTGAGGCAACAAAAGAACTAGCAGCAATGTAAAGCGGTATGTACTTGAAAATGCTTCAGTGCAGAAACTCCCGGTGTGCGCTCCAACCCCGACAGCGCCATTTTGCTAAATGCTTCCTCTATGAAGCCCCCAGACCTATTATACAGTATGAAGCAATATATAGGGCTCATACTGTATGCAGCATTGTATGGGGTCTATTATATACTGTATGGAGCAATATATGGGGCCCATTAGTCTGTATAGAGCATGATGTAGTGCCCATAATACTGTATGGAGCAATATATGGGGCTCATTATTCTGTATGGAGCACTATTTGGTGCCCATAAAACTGTATGGAGCAATATATGGGGCTTATTATTCTGTATGGAGCAATATATGTGGCTTATACTGTATGGAGCATTATATGTGGCCCATTATTCTGTATGTAGCAAAATATGGGGCTCATTATTTTGTATGGAGTGCTATTTGGTGCCAATAATACTGTATGGAGCAATATATAGGGGCTCATTATTCTGTATGCAACAATATATGGGGCTCATTATTCTGTATCGAGCACTATGTGGTGCCGATAATACTGTAGGGAGCAATATATAGGGCTCATTATTCCGCATGCAGTTAAATATGGGGTTCATTATTCTGTATGGAGTACTATGTGGTGTCCATGATACTGTATGGAGCAATATATGGGGCTCATTATTCTGTATGGAGTACTATGTGGTGCCCAAGATACTGTTTGGAGCAATGTATGGGGCTTATTATTCTGTATGGCGCAATATATGTGGCTTATTATACTCTATGCAGCATTATGTGGGGCTCATTATTCAGTATGAAGCAATATATGTGGCTTATTATACTGTATGAAGCAATATATGGGGCTCATTATTTTGTATGGAGCAATATATGTGGCTTATTTTTCTGTACGGAGCAACATACAGTATGTGGCTTATTATTCTGTATGGAGCAATATATGGGGCTCATTATTCTGTATGGAGCAATATATGGGGCTCATTATTCTCTATGGAGCAAAATATGGGGTCTATTATATACTGTATGGAGCAATATATGGGGCTCATTATTCTGTATGGAGCAATATATGGGGCTCATCAGTAGCGTAGCTACCGGGGGGGGCAGAGGGGGTGGTGGCCCCAGACCCTGTGCTCTGAGGGGGTCCACCCGGAGCTACGCTACTGTAACTGTATCGGCATGTGCAGAGCGCCGATACAGTTACATTCTGCGGCAGAGCAGGGAGAATCAATCTCCCTGCCCTGCCGCCAAGCCACTATGGGCCCGGGAGCAGGCGGTGGGGGGCCCAGTGCCAGCAGTGGGCCCCCCATTTGGTCATCGCAGGGTCACCTGTACCGGCATCTAGCCGATACAGGTAACCGCATTGATGAGAGAAGGAGCAAGCGCTCCTTCTCCCTTCAGCTCCCTCTCAGCTTCTGACAGCGGGACGTCATAATAGAAAGGCTGCCTATGGGGGTGCATTATAATACAAAAGCTGCCTATAAGGGTGCATTATAATAGAAAGGGTGCCTATGGGGGTGCATTATACTACAGAGGGTGGCTATAGGGGTGCATTATAATGAAAAGACTGCCTTAGGGGGTGCATTATGACAGGCTGCCTATGGGGGTGCATTATAATAGGCTGCCTATGGAAGGTGCATTATAATAGGCTGCCTATGGGGCTGCGTTATGATACACAGGCTGCGTATGGGGTGAATTTATAATATAGAGGCTGCCTATGGGGGTGTATTATAATAGGCTGCTTATAGGGGTGCACAACAATACAAAGGCTGCCTATGAGGGTGCAATATAATAGGCTGCCTATGGGGGTGCATTATAATACAAAGGCTGCCTATGGGGGTGCATTATAATAGGCTGCCTATGGGGGTGCATTGTAATATAGAGGTTGCCTATGGAGGTGCATTATGATACAAAGGCTGCCTATTGGGGTGCATTACAATACAAAGGCTGCCTATGGGGGTGCATTATAATAGGCTGCCTATGGGGGTGCATTATAATACAAAGGCTGCCTATGGGGGTGCATTATAATAGGCTGCCTTTGGGGATGCATTATAATATAGAGGCTGCCTATGGGGAGTGCATTATATTATAGACTCTGCCTATGGGGGTGCATTATACTATATTGAGGACTATCTGGTGTATTATACTATGGAAGATAGTTGTCAATTCACACCTTTGGGAACCTTAAAGGGCCATACTGTTATGAATGGGTCACCGAGGAGGAAAAAACCTAAACATGCTAAGCCCAGAAAAAACAGAATGGTTGGTAACTATGCAGATTGCAGATCCCAGATCCTAACCACACAACTAGCAGCAGCCGTGGAACGTGCCTACGATGAACCTAGACACCTCGTCGCCGGAGGACTAAATAAGCCTAAAGCAAGAAAAGGGAAAGCTAACTGCCCCAGAACAGACCCCAAAGGAATAGACAGCCCCCACACATGTATTGATGGTGAAACAAGATGAAAACACAAACACAGGTAGGAAAATAGGCTGAGCAAATGATGGGGCCCAAACTAACTAGAAAGGAGAGGAAAGGAAAGAGACTGTCTGCAATTTGCCCAAAACCCTACAAAATAATGTCCAACACTTCTGATAACAAAATTAACCCTGAAGTCACTAGACTTCTCCCACTATATCAGCATTCTGAAATATTCTGAGACAGAGCAAAAAGAGGCCAATCTAATAAGGGACAAAAAGCAAATTGGCAAATAAGAGTGGAAATTCAGCACAGTCCCAGCCGGGGCTGGCTGACCACACAAAAAACTGAATAGAACAACAAAATCAAGTGTCACCATTAGCAGAGAAACTTAGCTTGAGCTGACTGGAACAGAGCTGAGAACCAAGACCTGACAAGCAGAAGGAATCACCAGCACCAGAGTAGGGCGTCGGCTGTCTTAAATCCAATCTGAGATTCCTGAGGTCCAATCGTCATCCTCATTATCAGGTGGCAGATCTCTACTGATTAAAACAGCCTCACTACCTCCTGTTACCACCAGAGGGAGCCTGACTGGTAGACCAGAAAATGAACTCACAACAGTACCCCCCCTTGAGGAGGGGTCACCGAACCCTCATCCACGCTACCAGGCCGATCAGGATGGGCCCGGTGAAAAGCACGAACCAATCTATTGGCATGAATATCAGAGGCAGAGACCCAAAAGTTATCCTCCTGTCCATAACCCTTCCATTTGACCAAATACTGGAGTCTCCGTCTAACCAAACGAGAATCCAATATTTTCTTTACCTCATATTCCACATTGCCTTCAACCAACACAGGGTCAGGAGGTGCTGCCATAGGAACCACTGGCTCAACAAACCTCTTCAACAGAGTGAAATACGTTATGGATCTTGAACGTAACTGGAAGAGCCAATCGAAAAGAAACAGGATTAAGAATCTCCAAAATCTTATAAGGTCCAATAAATCTTGGCTTAAATTTTGGAGATGCAACCTTCATAGGAATATTCTTAGACGACAACCAAACCATATCACCCACTTTAAACCGGGGACCAATGGTCATAGGACGGTTGGAAAATCACTGGGCCTTTTCCTGAGAGAGTGACAACTTATCCAAAACTTGGTCCCATATCTGCTGCATTCTCTCAACCACAGTGTCCACACCTAGGCAGGACAAAGATTCCACTTGCCCTGAAGAGAATCGAGAATGAAACCCAAAATTACAGAAAAAGGGTGACATCAAAGTGGCAGAACTAGCTCTATTCAGCGCGAATTCGGCCAAGGGCAAAAATGAGACCAAATCATTCTGATCAGCAGATATAAAACATCTTAAATAAGACTGCAAGGTCTGGTTTGTTCTCTCAGTCTGTCCATTGGTCTGGGTCTGGGGATGAAACACGGAGGAGAAGGATAACTGAATTCCCAGACTGGAACAAAAGGCTTTCCAGAATCTGGAAACAAACTGAACTCCTCTGTCGGACACAATGTTCTCAGGAATCCCATGTAACCGAACCATCTGTTGTAAAAACAAGGGCACCAACTCAGCGGAAGATGGCAACTTTGGGAGTGGTACAAGATGGACCATCTTTGAAAATCTATCACAAATCACCCAGATAACAGTCATTCTCTGAGAGACAGGAAGATCAGAAATAAAATCCATTGAGATATGGGTCCATGGCCTCTTGGGCACCAGCAGGGTCATCAGCAACCCACTAGAACGAGAACAGGGTTTAGACTGAGAACAAGTCCCACAGGACTGTACAAAATTCCTGACACCACGAGATAAGGCAGGTCACCAAAAGGACCGACTCACCAAATCTCTGGTACCAAAAATACCTGGATGACCAGCCAATGCGGAGCAATGAATTTCAGACATCACTCTCTTTCTCCACTGGTCAGGAACATATAATTTTCCCATAGGGCAACGCTCAGGTTTATCCTCCTGAAATTCCTCCAGGGCGCGTCTCAAATCGGGCGAAATGGCAGAAAGAACTACCCCCTCACCTAGGATGGTAGTAGGCTCAGTCACATTAAGAGAATCGGCAAAGAAACTCCTCGAAAGGGCATCTGCCTTAACATTGTTAGTGCCCGGATGAAAAGAGACCACAAAATTAAAACGCGTGAAAAACAAGGCCCATCTAGCCTGTCTAGGATTCAAGCGTTTGGCCGACTCCAGATAAATCAAATTCTTGTGCTCGGTGAGGACCACAACTTGATGTCTAGCTCCCTCCAACCCATGTCTCCACTCCTCAAATGCCCATTTCATGGCCAACAATTCCCGATTCCCCACGTTATAGTTGCGTTCAGATGGGGAGAACTTTCGAGAAAAGAAGGCACAGGGATTCATCTTAGAAGTCACAGGGTCTTTTTTGGGACAAAACAGCTCCCGCATCAATCTCAGAAGCATCTACCTCCACCTGAAATGGAAGTGAGACATCAGGTTGCCGTAAAACCGGAGCTGAAGTAAATCTCCGCTTAAGCTCCTGAAATGCTGAGACAGCCTCAGGAGACCAATTCAGCACATCAGCGCCCTTCTTGGTCAGATCAGTCAGTGGTTAGACAATACCAGAAAAATTACCTATAAATTTACGATAGAAATTAGCAAAACCCAAAAACTTCTGGAGGGCCTTCAAAGAAGTACGCTGAACCCAATCATAAATGGCCTGTACCTTGGCCGGGTCCATTTCAATAGTCGATGGAGACGAGATAAATCCCAAAAATGAAATCCTCTGTACACCAAAGAGGCATTTCGATTCCTTAACAAACAGGGAATTCTCCCTCAAAATCCGGAACACAGTCCGGACGTGTTCCACATGAGAATCCCAATCACTAGGAAAGATCAAAATATCATCCAGATAGATGATCAAAAACTTATCCACAAAGTCACGGAAAATATAATTCATAAAGGACTGGAAGACAGAAGGGGCATTAGTGAGCCCAAAAGGCATCACCAGGTACTCAAAATGTCCCTCCGGAGTATTAAACGCCGTCTTCCATTCATCCCCGTGCTTGATGCGAATAAGATTATACGTCCCCTGAGGTCAAGCTTAGTAAAACAGCAGGCACTCTTACCTCTGGAGAATAAATCAGACATCAGAGGTAACGGGTACTGATATTTAACCGTCATCTTGTTAAGGGAACGATAATCAATACACGGTCTTAATGAACCATCTTTCTTGGCCACGAAAAAAAACCCATCACCTAAAGGTGACGAGGATGGTCTAATATGACCCTTCTCCAATGACTCCTTAATATAGGATCGCATAGCATCATGTTCGGGTAGTGATAAGTTGAAAAGCCGACCCTTGGGAAATTTACACCCAGGCATCAACTCAATTGCACAGTCATAACTCCTATGAGGAGGCAAAGATGCAGACTTACTCTCACTAAATACATCAGAAAAATCGGCCAGATAATCAGGAATATGATGAGACTGAGGAGAGGTGGAGAAAACAGGAGCGTCCCTAAGAACACACTGACAACCCCAACTCACCACAGACCCAGATTTCCAATCCAAAACTGGATTATGAGTTTGCAACCAGGGAAAACCCAGAACAATAGTATCATGCAAATTATGCAGCACCAAAAATTTACAATTTTCTTGGTGGTCTGGGGTAACTCACATTATCACCTGGGTCCAAAACTGAGGTTTATTCTCCTATTCTCCGCCAAAGGAGTAGCATCAATACCCCTCAAAGAAATAGGCGTCGGCAGAGGCATCATGGAAAAACCACAACGTTTAGCACAGTCCAAATCCATCAGATTCAACGCTGCTCCTGAATCCACAAAAGCCTTAGTGGAAAACGTGGATAAAGAGCAGATCAGAGTAATTGCCAAAAGGTACTTAGGTTGTACACTGCCCACAGCAAATGTGTGTGCAAAACGTTTCTCTCGTTTAGGGCAGACAGAAATAGTATGAGAGGCATCTCCACAGAAAAAATACAGCTTATTACGCCTTCTAAACTCCTGACGTTGCGCCCTAGACAAAACCCCATCACATTGCATAGGTTCAGACGTTTGTTCAGAAGGTGGCAGCGCCTCCTGTGTAGTTTTACGTTCACGTAAATGCCGATCAACTTGAATGGCTAATGACATGGAATCATCCAGACCAGAGGGAACAGGAAATCCCACCATAACATCTTTTACGGTCTCTGATAAACCCTTCCGAAAGAGAGCTGCCAAAGCACTATCATTCCATGTAGTAAGGACCGCCCACTTTCGGAATTTTTGACAGTAAAACTGCAGAATCCTGACCCTGGTTTAATGCCAACAGGGTTCTCTCAGCTTGATCAACAGCATTAGGTTCAGCATACAACAACCCCAAGGCTTGAAAAAATGCATCCACATTAGTCAGAATAGGATTTTCAGGTGTCAGAGAAAAAGCCCAATCCTGGTGATCGCCGCGCAGCAAGGAGATGACAATTTTAGCCTGCTGCGCAGAGCTCCCTAATAAGTTAGGCCTCAAGGCAAGAAATAATTTAGAATTATTCTTACAATTCAGAAATTTTGACCGATCCCCAGAAAACACATCAGGAGTAGGGATCTTAGGTTCAGCAGCATGTGACTGAATGAGGTAGGTGGAAATTCCCTGCACTTCAGCAGCAAGTTGCTCCACACGATCAGACAATTGCGTAATCTCCATTAGGGAAAAAAAATCCTCCTACGGCCCCAGACAAAAAGAGGAAAAAATATATATAAAAAAAAATTCTGACACTTTTTTTTTTTAACAACTTTTTCCTGCTTTTGAGTACCCTAGAATCTGCGGTAAGGCTGGTGATTCTGTTATGAATGGGTCACCGAGGAGGAAAAAACCTAAACATGCTAAGCCCAGAAAAACCAGAGAGGTTGGTAACTATGCAGATTGCAGATCCCTGATCCTAACCACACAACTAGCAGCATTATAATAGGCTGCCTATGGGGGTGCATTGTAATATAGAGGTTGCCTATGGAGGTGCATTATGATACAAAGGCTGCCTATGGGGGTGCATTACAATATAAAGGCTGCCTATGGGGTGCATTATAATAGGCTGCCTATGGGGGTGCATTATAATACAAAGGCTGCTTATGGGGGTGCATTATAATAGGCTGCCTTTGGGGATGCATTATAATATAGAGGCTGCCTATGGGGAGTGCATTGTATTATAGACTCTGCCTATGGGGGTGCATTATACTATATTGAGGACTATCTGGTGTATTATACTATGGAAGATAGTTGTCAATTCACACCTTCGGGAACCTTAAAGGGCCCTACTGTTATGAATGGGTCACCGAGGAGGAAAAAACCTAAACATGCTAAGCCCAGAAAAACCAGAGAGGTTGGTAACTATGCAGATTGCAGATCCCTGATCCTAACCACACAACTAGCAGGAGCTGTGGAGTGTGCCTACGATGAACCTAGACGCCTCGTCACGGCCGGAGGACTAAATAAGCCTAAAGCGGTAAAACAAGATGAAAACACAAACACAGGTAGGAAAATAGGCTGAGCAAATGATGGGGCCCAAACTAACTAGAAAGGAGAGGAAAGGATAGACACTGTCTGCAATCTGCCCAAAACCCTACAAAATAATGTCCAACACTTCTGATAACAAAATTAACCCTGAAGTCACTAGACTTCTCCCACTATATCAGCACTCTGAAATATTCTGAGACAGAGCAAAAAGAGGCCAATCTAATAAGGGACATAAAGCAAATTGGCAAATACAGATAAATAAGAGTGGAAATTCAGCACAGTCCCAGCCGGGGCTGGCTGACCACACAAAAAACTGAATAGAACAACAATATCAAGTGTGAACATTAGCAGAGAAACTTAGCTTGAGCTGACTGGAACAGAGCTGAGAACCAAGACTTGACAAGCAGAAGGAATCACCAGCACCAGAGTAGGGTGTTGGCTGTCTTAAATCCAATCTGAGATTCCTAAGGTCCAATCGTCATCCTCATTATCAGGTGGCAGATCTCTACTGATTAAATCAGCCTCACTACCTCCTGTTACCACCAGAGAGAGCCTGACTGGTAGACCAGAAAATAAACTCATAACACCCTACCAGCTGTTTCCCGATGATTCCAGCCCAAAACATGACTCCTCCACCTCCTTGCTGATGTCGCAGCCTTGTTGGGACATGGTGGCCATCCACCAACCATCCACTACTCCATCCATCTGCACCATCCAGGGTTGCTCAACACTCATCAGCAAACAAGACTGTTTGAAAATTAGTCTTCATGTATGTCTGGGCCCACTGCAACCATTTCTGCTTGTGAGCACTGTGTTGGGGTGGCCGAATAGTAGGTTTATGCACCACAGCAATCCTTTGAAGGATCCTACATCTTGAGGGTCGAGGGACTCCAGAGGCACCAGCAGGTTCAAATATCTGTTTGCTGGTTTGTATTGGCTTTTTAGCAGCTGCTCTCTTAATCCGATGAACGTGCCTGGCAGAAACCTTCCTCATTCTGCCTTTATCAGCACGAACACGTCTGTGCTCAGAATCAGCCACAAATCTCTTAACGGTACGATGATCACGCTTAAGTTTTCGGGAAATATCTAATGTTTTCATCCCTTGACCAAGGCATTGCACTATACTCTGGCCTGTTTAATAGTATGGAACATCCAGTTTTCCTTTTATTGTGCTCACATGGCAAACTAATTATCACAGGTATCTGAGATTGATTTCAGTGATCCAAAGAACCCTGAGACACAATACCATCAATGGGTTTCATTGAAAAAAAAACAATACGCTATCACTTAAAACCAATTTGCATAATTTGGAACATGATGTATAGTGTACAGGTAATACAGCTATTACCGGTGACATTATACACAGGAGCTCTGTATATAGTGTCAGTGTACAAGTAATACAGTGATCATCAGTGACATTATACACAGGAGCTCTGTATATTGTGTATAGTGTAGAGGTAATACAGTGATCACTGGTGACTAGAGTTGAGCGATACCGTCCGATACTTCAAAGTATCGGATCGGAATGGATCGGCCGATCTTTAAAAAAAGTATTGGTATCGCCGATTCCGATACTGGAAGTCCCATTCAAGTCTATGGGACTTCCGGTATCGGAATAAGAAAAACCCTGTTTTTGCCTTGTACAGCCTCTCTGGGGTCTGTACGGGCCTTTCGGGGGGCTGTGCCGGCCTGCCAGGGGGTCTGTGCAGGCTCCGGTGGTCTGTGCCGGCCTGCCGGGGGGCTGTGCCGGCCTGCCGGTGGTCTGTGCAGGCTCCGGTGGGCTGTGCCGGCCTGCCGGGGGGCTGTGCCGGCCTGCCGGTGGTCTGTGCAGGCTCCGGGGGGCTGTGCCGGCCTGCCGGGGGGCTGTGCCGGCCTGCCGGTGGTCTGTGCAGGCTCCGGGGGGCTGTGCCGGCCTGCCGGGGGGCTGTGCCGGCCTGCCGGTGGTCTGTGCAGGCTTCGGGGGTCTGTGCAGGCATCGTCCGATGGGACTACAAGTCCCATCGGGCGATGCCTGCTACCATGACAGTGATTGACACATTAGCCAATGATGGGACAGTAGTAGTCCCATCATCCGGCTAATGTGTTGAATGTAAAAAAAAAAAAAAAAATTACATGCTACATACATGCTACATACATACAACATGCATACTACATACATGCTACATTCATACTACATACTACATACATGCTACATTCATACTACATAAATACTACATACATACTACATATATACTACATGCATGCTACATACATACAACATGCATACTACATACATGCTACATTCATACTACATAAATACTACATGCAACATACATACTACATATATACTACATACATACTACATATATACTACATGCATGCTACATACATACTGCATGCTACATACATACTACATGCTACATACATACCACATATACTACATACATACTACATGCATGCTACATACATACCACATACATACTACATACATACTACATACATACTACATGCATGCTACATGCATGCTACATGCTACATACATAACACATACATACTACATGCATGCTACATACATACTACATGCTACATACATACCACATACATACTACATATATACTACATGCATGCTACATACATACTGCATGCTACATGCATGCTACATACATACTACATACATACTACATGCTACATACATACTACATATATACTACATGCATGCTACATACATACTGCATGCTACATGCATGCTACATACATACTACATACATACTACATGCTACATACATACCACATATATACTACATACATACTACATACAATACATTCATACAATACATACATAGACATACAGTACATATAACATAGAGTAACATACTTACCAATACTTGTCACATTGTTCCCCGAAGCCATTGTCTTTTCCGGAATAAATATTAACATAACAAACCACAAAAATACTCACCCACGATCCGAAGCAGTCCACGAGTGTGTCCCACGACGATCTTGGGTAGAGAACTGCAGCATCAGCTGATGCTGCCGTTCTCTACGGGCTGCAGGAATCCAATGACGGAAGGTAGGTATCCTTCCGCACTGTATTCCTCCGCCACTTAAAAAAAAAAAAGTCCCTAGTCTCACTTTATGCCATTGCTGTGTGGGAATTTCCCACGCAGCAATGGCATAAAGTGAGACTAGGGATTTTTTTTTTTTTAAGTGGCGGAGGAATACAGTGCGGAAGGATACCTACCTTCCGTCATTGGATTCCTGCAGCCCGTAGAGAACGGCAGCATCATCTGATGCTGCAGTTCTCTACCCAAGATCGTCGTGGGACACACTCGTGGACTGCTTCGGATCGTGGGTGAGTATTTTTGTGGTTTGTTATGTTAATATTTATTCTGGAAAAGACAATGGCTTCGGGGAACAATGTGACAAGTATTGGTAAGTATGTTACTCTATGTTATATGTACTGTATGTCTATGTATGTATTGTATGAATGTATTGTATGTATGTAGTATATATGTGGTATGTATGTAGCATGTAGTATGTATGTAGTATGTATGTAGCATGCATGTAGCATGCAGTATGTATGTAGCATGCATGTAGTATATATGTAGTATGTATGTAGCATGCATGTAGTATATACAGTATGTAGTATGTATGTAGCATGTAGCATGTATGTAGTATGTATGTGGTATGTATGTAGCATGTAGTATGTATGTAGCATGCATGTAGTATATATGTAGTATGTATGTAGCATGTAGTATGTATGTAGTATGTATGTAGTATGTATGTGGTATGTATGTGGCATGTAGTATGTATGTAGCATGCATGTAGCATGCATGTAGTATGTATGTAGTATGTATGTAGCATGCATGTAGTATGTATGTAGTATGTATGTAGTATGTATGTAGTATATATGTAGTATGTATGTAGCATGTATGTAGTATGTATGTGGTATGTATGTAGCATGTAGTATGTATGTAGCATGCATGTAGTATATATGTAGTATGTATGTAGCATGTAGTATGTATGTAGTATGTATGTAGTATGTATGTGGTATGTATGTAGCATGCAGTATGTATGTAGCATGTATGTAGTATATATGTACTATGTATGTAGTATATATTTAGTATGTATGTAGCATGTAGTATGTATGTAGCATGCATGTAGCATGCATGTAGTATGTATGTAGCATGTATGTAGTATGTATGTAGTATGTATGTAGCATGCAGTATGTATGTAGCATGTATGTAGTATATATGTAGTATGTATGTAGTATATATGTAGTATATATGTAGCATGTAGTATGTATGTAGCATGTAGTATGTATGTAGCATGCATGTAGTATATATGTAGTATGTATGTAGCATGTAGTATGTATGTAGCATGCATGTAGTATATATGTAGTATGTATGTAGCATGTAGTATGTATGTAGCATGCATGTAGTATATATGTAGTATGTATGTAGCATGTAGTATGTATGTAGCATGCATGTAGTATATATGTAGTATGTATGTAGCATGTAGTATGTATGTAGCATGTAGTATGTATGTAGCATGTAGTATGTATGTAGCATGCATGTAGTATGTATTTAGTATTTTTTTTTTTTTTTTAACATTTAACACATTAGCCGGATGATGGGACTACTACTGTCCCATCATTGGCTAATGTGTCAATCACTGTCATGGTAGCAGGCATCGCCAGATGGGACTTGTAGTCCCATCGGACGATGCTTGCACAGACCCCCGGACATCAGCACAGCCCCCCGGCAGGCCGGCACAGCCCCCCGGCAGGCCGGTACAGACCCCCAAAGGGTGCACAGACCACCGGCAGGCCGGCACAGCCCCCCGGCAGGCCGGTACAGACCCCCACAGGGTGCACAGACCACCGGCAGGCCGGCACAGCCCCCCGGCAGGCCGGTACAGACCCCGGGCAGTCCACACAGCCCCCCGGCAGGCCGGCAGAGACCCCCGGAAGGCCCGAAATGACGGCGCATCATGATGCGCACACACCGCGCATCATGATGACGTCAGGCTGTCAATCAACTTTGAACTTCCGATTCCGATGCCGAATTCCGATATTGAAAAAATATCGGAAGTCGGTATCGGAATTCCGATACAGCAAGTATCGGCCGATACCCGATACTTGCGGTATCGGAATGCTCAACACTACTGGTGACATTATATACAGAAGCTCTGTATATAGTGTATATTGTACATTTAATACCGGGATCACCAGTGACATTATACACAGGATGTCTATATATAGTGTCAGTGTACAGGTCATAGTGATAACCAGTGACATTACTGTATACACAGGAGCTCTGTATATAGAGTCAGTGTGTCATTTTAGTTCGCCTCTTTTTGGTTCTGGTGCGGCTATTTAATGTTGGCAGTTCCTGGATTTGGTGTCGGTGATACTTCCATATACTCGGTTTGTGGTTGATGACCCATGTTTACTCTTCGGTAAACGTGTGCCTCTATGCGTGTGAGATTTGCTGTGTATGACCCGGTTTGTCCCCTGACTTTTGCCTCAGCATCCTGCTTTGTACTGCCCTGTCCCTCCTGATTATCTGACCCCTTGGCTTGTCTCCATTTACTCTTTGTATTATCCCTAGGCACTACACTCTCATCTGACTTTGACCCTCGACTCTCCTTGAAAACGTTTACTGTCTGTGCCCTGCATTCTACGTGCTCAGTTTCTTTCCCTGTACTCATGCGCCGTGACTCCACCCCCCGGTCACGTGACTGCTTAATACCAGGTCCTGAGCTCCCTGCTTAGTCTCAGGTCCTTGCACACTGCGTGCCTTGCTCCTGCTGAGGAGGTTACCCAGACCCACAGGTACTTTTTCCTCAGTCTTCAAACTATTGTTGAAAGTGGAAGTTGGGGTGAACAATTGTTTTTTTCCCTCTTCTGCTTTTGTGGATTGTGGGTCTTCAGTGAACTTGATTGACTCGAGGTTGGTGGCCCACTGTGAGATAGGGACAGTCAGGTTGGACAAAGCCATGAGACTGGTGGCTATTGACTCAACCTCGTTCACCAAGGACCGGATCTGCTCTGTTATTAAAGAATTCGTTCTTAAGGTGGGGTCTGTCCATCTGGATCATATAGCTTGTTTCGTTCTGGACAACCTGCTGGTTTGGTTTTGGGGTTTCCATGGCTGCAATGTCATAATCCAGTCATTGTGAGGCCCGGGAGATTGTTAACTGTGAAAACAAATGTTTGAATTCTGTGTCTGTGTCGTCTGTTGGTCTGTAGGGTATTCTGGAGTACCTGAAGGACTTTGAGGATGTGTTCTCCAAAAGTCAGGCCGAGGGGTTACCACCGCACCGCCCTTTTGATTGTGCCAATGACCTGATTTCTGGGGCTAAATTGCCTAAGGCCCGATTGTTTAACCTTTCTGGTCCCGAGTGGGTCACCATGAAGGAGTACATATCTGAGAGTCTCCGCAAGGGGCATATCCGCCCTTCTGTGTCTCCTGTTGCTGCAGGGGTTTTTTTGTAATAAAAAAAGATGTCTCCGTCCATGCCTTGACTTTCGGAAACTGAATAAGATTACTGTAAGAAACACATATCCCCTTCCACTCATTATCGATTTGTGTAACCAATTATCCGAGGCCAAATGGTTTTCAAAACTAGACTTGCAGGGGGCATATAACTTCATTCGGGTGTGGGAGGGGGATGAGTGGAAATCTGTGTTTCTTACCTCATAAGGGCTGTTTGAAAATTTAGTTTTTCCGTTTGGTCTGACCAATGCCCCTGTGGTTTTCCAAAACTTCATCAATCATGTGTTCTCCATCCTGGTCAGGTCAGGGTTAATTTTAGTTTGCCTCTCTTTGGTTCTGGGGTGGCTATTTAATGTTGGCAGTTCCTGGATTTGGTGTCGTTGATACTTCCGTATACTCAGTTTGAGGTTGCTGACCCAGGCTTACTCGTCCGTAAATATGTGCCTCTGTGCATGTGAACTTTGCTGTGTATGACCCGGTTTGTCCCCTGACTTTTGCCTCTGCATCCTGCTTTGTACTGCCTTGTCCCTTCATTTTATCTGACCCCTTGGATTGTCTCCGTTTACTCTTCGTATTATCCCTAGGTACTATGTTCTTGTCTGGCTTTGACCCTTGGCTCTCCTTGACAACATTTATGGTCTCTGCCCTGCACTCTTCATGCTTAGTTTCATTCCCTGTACTCAGGTGCGGAGACTTCACCCACCCCCTGGTCACGTGACTGCCTAGTGCCAGGTCCTACGCTCACTGCTTAGTCTCAGGTCCTGGTGCCCTGCGTTCCTTGTTCCTGCACTCCCTGCGCTCATTCACGTGCAACCTGATACCGCCCCCTGGGCAGCGCCAGTGACACCATTGGTGTCATCACACAGTGTACAGGTAAAACAGTGATCACCGATGACATTATACACAGGACCTCTGCATACAGTGTATGATGTGCATGTGCATTTGATACAGTGACTCAGCGGTGATGTCTCTAGCTGAAGTCCTCCATCTACACTTTTATTCTTCGTCTGGCACAGACTGCCATCATTTCATCCTGCTGGGACTCGACTCTGCAGGAAATAACAGTAATTTAGAGCTGATCTCTTCTCGAGCACATTTCCCGCTTATTTACTATGCAAGATGAAGAAAAGAGTGACATAGTGCCACCATGCATAGTAACAGGGCCACCCCACGGCAAAACAGTCTACTAAAAAGTAAATTATATTACAGCATTAACAATGTCCCCCACTTGCCACCATATACTAATAAATGTATGTTCCTTATTCTGGCCCTTATAAAATAATTAAAGGGAACCCATCAGGTCTCCCATGTGCTTCAACACATCAGCATTCACATATGTAGGTTTTAAAAAAGCATTTATAATGTCCCCATTTCCAATGCTAACGAGGGCTTTGTCTAGTCAATGGGGCGTTAGTTGGCCTTGACTTGTCAGCTCTCTTTTCATGTAATCACACCTGTGGGCATGATAACATAATTTGCAAGAGCTGTCATCATCAGCTCCTGCAAATCTTGCGCACATGCGCCGCACATTTTGTATGCTTCCTGACTTCAGAGCCATACTCAGCATGACCGGAAGCCATCTTTTTGAGCCTCCAGTCATGTGCAATACACCTCTGAAGCCAGGAAGCGCCCACCCGACTGCAGAGGTTCAGTGACACTGCCAAAATATGCGTTGCGCGTGCGCAAAATTAGCAGGGGCTGCCAAAGATGATAGCTCCTGCAAATTATGTTATCATGCCCACAGGGGCATGATAACATAGAAAGAGGGATGGCGTCCCATCGACTAGCCCTAATTAGCATAGGAAGCAGGGACAATATAAAAGCTTTTTTAATACCACATTTTTACAGACAAACGTTATAAAGGGCTGGTTAGGCAGGGAATTTACTTGTAAATAAGTGAATGCTGCTCAGTTGGAAGACATTGGAGGATCTGACAGATGCCCTTTACGTCCCTCATACGGCCCCCTTTATTTAATAATGTGCCCGCTAGTTTTCTTGGCCCTGGTTGTGCCCCCTAGGTTCCTTGGCCCTGGCTGTGCCTGCTATGCCCCTTGGCCCTGGCTGTGCCCCCTTGGTCACTTGACCCTGGCTGTGCCCCCTACATACCTTGGCACTGGCTGTGCCCCTTATGTACCTTTGCAATGACTGTGTCCCCTAGGTCCCTTGGCCCTGGCTGTGCCCACTATAGCCCTTGGCTTTGGCTGTGCCCGCTATGCCCCTTGGCCCTGGCTTTACCCGCTATGACTCTTGGTGCTGACTGTAGCCCCTAGGTCCCTTGACCCTGGATGTGCCCCCTAAGTACCTTGGCCCTGGCTGGGTCCACAACGTACCTTTGCCCTGGCTGTGCCTCCTAGGTCCCTTGGTCCTGGCTGTGCCCCCTACGTTTCTTGGCACTGGCTGTGCCCCCTAGGTTCCTTAGCCCTGGCAATGCCACGTATGTCCCTTTGGCCTGGCCCCAGCATCATGCCACATCCACAGTGACAGAAGAAAAAAAAGATTCCTCTTACCTGGCTGAGCTCCCGGTGCCATGCGGCATCCTCTTCTTATAGATCTGGCCCACTGATGTTAAAATTGCTGCCGACCTAGTAGAGGCTGGCGGCTGACGTGAGTGCGCCTGTCCCAGTGACATCCTATGACAGCGACATCACTATCATGCACCGCCTGCAACGGTCACAAACTCGTCAACTGCTGGCCTTTGCTTGGACAGCGGTCTCGTTAGCTATTGCGACGGGGCAATACATTTCACATGAGTGTGCATCCGAGGACACACATTCAGTTGAAATCAACATTCTGCTATGATCACAACACAGTACCACAATGCATGGTATATTATCACTTACACACGGGGTCAAAATTGTTGGTACCCCTCGTTTAAAGGGAATTTGTCACCCCATTTTAGCCCTATCAGCTGCTGTCACCACCATCAATGCTGTAGATAAGCCCGTGATGTAACCTGAAAGATAAGAAAAACAAGTTAGATTATACTCACCCTGGCGTCCGGTCCGGTCCGATGGGTGTCCCGGTCCAGCGCCTCCCATCTTCTAACGATGTCATCCTTCTTACCTCTGCCGCAGCTCCGGCGCAGGCGTACTTACTCTGCTCTGTTGAGGGCAGAGTAAAGCACTACAGTGCGCAGGCGCCGGACCTCTCTGACCTTTCCCGGCGCCTGCGCACTGCAGTACTTTACTCTGTCCACAACAGGGCACAGTAAGTATGGCTGCGACGGAGCCACAGCAGGAGTAAGAAGGAGGATGGCATCGTATGAAGATAGGAGGACCCGGACCGGACCACGACACCCACTGCCCCCGCCCCCGCCGCCCGGTGAGTATACTCTCACTCGTTTTTCTTATCTTACAGGTTACATCGGGGGCTTATCTACAGCATTACAGAATGCGGTAGATAAGCCCATGATGGCGTTGCGACCGGACCACAACACCCACTGCCCTCACCCCTGACGCCCGGTGAGTATAATCTAACTCGTTTTTCTTATCGTTCAGGTTACATCGGGGGCTTATCTACAACATTACAGAATGCTGTAGATAAGCCCCTGATGGCGTTGCTGGCAGCTGATAGGGCTAAAATGGGGTGACAGACTCCCTTTAATGATATGAAACCCACAATAGTCACAGAAATAACTTGAATCTGACAAAAGTAATAATAAATAAAAAATCTATGATAATGAAGAAAGGAAAGTCAGACATTGCTTTTCAACCATGCTTCCACAGACTTTAAAAAAAAAAAATAAAACTCATGAAATAGGCCTGGACAGAAATGATGGTACCCTTAACTTAATATTTTGCTGCACAATCTTTTGAGGCAATCACTGCAATCAAACGATTACTGTAACTGTCAATGAGACTTCTGCACCTCTCGACAGGTATTTTGGCCCACTCCTCAAGAGCAAACTGCTCCAGTTGTCTCGTGTTTGAAGGTTGCCTTTTCCAGATGGCATGTTTCCGCTCTTTCCAAAGATGATCAATAGGATTTAGGTCAGGGCTCATAGAAGGCCACTTCAAAATAGTCCAATGTTTTCCTCTTACTACGTTTTTATAGTTAAGAGCCACCTCTTTCATATATTTCATATAATATGAGATGCAAATGAGCCGTGCTTCACTATGAGATTACAACAGGATGATGCTGAAGCTGATACTGACCGACCAATTGGCAATGTTTTGCTTTCCGCTTTGATTTGTGTTGCCTTCACTTCTGATTTAAGTGTACCTTTATCTAGGTCACTGCAGCTCTTCTCCCGTTGAAGAGAATGTGATCTGAGCTGCAGTACCCAAAAATGGCCACTACACAGGTGTGGCGCTGTGTCATTGTGGCTCAGTTTACTGTGTACTTCCGGCCTCCGAGGGAGCTGCAAACAGCTAATTGGTGAATGTGCCGGGTGTTGTGTGTCAATCCTCTGTGAGCTAACATTCTACATTTTCAAAGTCACTTGGCTCTCATCTATATTTACTAGAGTTGAGCGAAACAGGTCGAAAAAATTGAAAAGTCGCCGACTTTCGCCAAAGTCGGGTTTCATGAAACGAAACCCGACCTTAGCGTGAGGTCGGCCACAAGGTTGGTGACTTTAGCGCCAAAGTCGCGTTTCAAAAGATACTTGAGCGCCCTTTTTGCAGCCAATCAGGAAGAACAGACACTGTGGGCAACGTGATGACATAGGTAGCGGTCACCACCATCTTGGAGAAGGGCATGCAAGTGATTGGCTTGCTTTGTGGGGAGTCACAGGGGGTATTAAATGGGCGGTACGCCGACCGCCATGTTACTCATGCTGGTCTCAGAATAGGGAGAGCTGCTGCTGATTCTGTAGGGAGAGTGTTAGGCAGGGAAGAAGATACCAAAAACTGATTCTGCTGCTAGCGATTTTGCCTGTACAACACACCAGTCACTGTGCAGTGCAAGTGGAGGCTATATTTTGGTGCATCAGCTCTGTTGGTTATTAGGCTGCCTTTTAAGGCTACCTGGTAGCTGCATTGCTGTGTGCCCACTGCTGAGCAAACTGCTTTTTCACACACCGTACAGCGGTGTACGCTCCTCTCTCAGCACCGTGTAATGGCTGTTATCACGGCCACAGTGACGCTATCTGTGTGTGACTCTGTAAGGATAAGTCGAGGAGTTGTTCCGATCTTACAGACCTCCACCTTATAGTTTTGTCTGGTTTTCAAGCAGTTTAGTATATTTGCTGTTTTGATTACATTCAAAACTATAGAGAGACAGCGTGTGTCAGTCTGTACTAAAACACGGAGCTTGACAATTTTACATACACTGGACAGTGGTGTACATGCACGCTCCTCTCTCAGTGCCATGTAACGGCTGTTATCACGGCCACAGTGAAGCTATCTGTGTGTGACTATGTAAGGATAAGTCGAGGAGTTGTTCCGTTCTTACAGACCTCCACCTTATAGTTTTGATAAATAGACGGAGAAAAAGTGGAGTGATTGAATCCAAAGGGATTTTTTTATAAAAATATCAAAGTTTATTATGACAAATACATATACTAAAAATTCAATGTTCATGGCAAAATTGCATGTAAAATGTGACACCAAAAGAACCAGAAGGGAAGACACATGGGGATATTCAAAGCACCAAGTTAATGCGTACACTGAAAGTGACCCAGGTGGAATGTGAGCAGAAAATCACTGCCTGTATGCATTCCATTTACCACCATAATAGGTGGGAAGCGGTGAAAGGTTTCCAGGGCTCACCACACATAGTGAAGGACGCCGCAATAACAATCTCATAATGTGTAATTAAATCACAATAACTCAAGGGTAAAGTAATAAGAGCGCTTACCAACTGGTGCTCAGGTACCCCAGGCTGTGAGAAAGATCTCCGATGCGCGTTTCGCGCTTACCAATAGCGCTTTCTCAAGGAGATACAGCTGAAGCTGGCACAGGACCTTATGTATCTATAGTAACGGTCACATGTGCAACCATGTGACCAAAGTCAACCAATTAGCGGCGGCCATAGTGGCGCATGCGTCGTGCCGCCACCGGTCCTCCTACATGAAGACAGGCGCGCACACGCCACAAACCAGTGAGGCGCCGCCTGCATGGGGAGGAACACGGGGAGCACATCCCGCATGCGCACAGCCATCGTTTAGCGGCATGATCAAAAACAGAGTTCATGATGAATACCAATAGATACAGGCATGAACAGTACACGCACGGATCAAATGCAAATACCGCCCCAATAGCCCCCACAATGCTGTTACACAAATCTGAAAATGATCAGACATATACAAAATTTATTATTTTAAAACACCACATATCCCCCATAGCGTTAAGTTCATCTACCATATAGAAAAAAACAAAATAAAAGGAAATGTAAAAAATCAAAAAAACAAGAATGTAGGGGAAAAAGAAGGGGGGGGGGGAGATGAATGTAGTAAGGATCTGAAGTCGCATCTTCATACGTCCGATAATCGTTATATGTCCGAAGTCAAAGGGGGAGGTGGTAAGAGATCCGTGCATTAAACTTTTTCAACAGATCACCAGTGAGATCTTTTTGCAGTTGTATTTGTAAAATTTAAATTTCACTTTCAAGAGAGTTCAGCGTTTTTAAATCGTATTCTCTTAGTAGGTCCAAAAACCCTTAGAACAAGTGTTAACCAGGCTCTCCCATTTATCCTTAAAGTCGTTATCTAGAATTGGAAAGGACGGGAAGACCTGGATACGAAGTCCCCTAGGGATCAAATTCTTTTCGATATACTTGTCTAGGAACTCGCAGTTCCACCAGACACGTGTGCGTTTTCTCAAGAGATCCCAGAACTTTGCCTTGGTCTCTTGTAAATCAATGCCACATTCACCACTGCTCCCGTTATCACCCTCCTGGTAGGCATCATTTAATTGCGCACGCCAGGTGTGGTCGCGCGCATGGAAATCCATAGTAGGGCTGAAGATTTCTGTAGAGAACACAGAGAGCACAGTTAGTAATACAAAAAAGCCCAATACTTTACAAAAAACAGTTGGCAGTAACCTGCAGTCATGGCCCGCGCTAATAATAAATGGTTCCACTCCATAGGCAAGTATAAATAGATGGAGAAAAAGTGGAGTGATTGAATCCAAAGGGATTTTTTATAAAAATATCAAATTTTATTATGACAAACACATATACTGTACAAAAAATACAATGTTCATGGCAAAACTGCATGTAAAATGTGACACCTGGGTGGCCCTATGGGCGGGTTGATCATAGAGCTGCTGCGTTTTGTCTTCACCCATAATTTTTTTGTCTTCAAAGATCAGTACTATTTGCAGCGGTGCGGCATGGCCATGCACCCGGCCTGTGCGCCTTCGTACGCTAATCTTTTCCTCGGGTCGTGGGAAAGATTCATTTTTGGTGACGGAGGCGCACCGGCCGGTTCCCGTGTGTTGAGCTGGCACCGCTATATTGATGATGTGTTATTCTTTTGGGATGGGACGGCGCAGCAGCTCTGTGATTTTATGACGTGGCTTAATGTGAACAATTTCAACATCAGACTTACTTACAAATATGATCCGAGGATTATTGAATTTCTGGATATCACCTTGGAGGTAGATCATGTACGTTGTATTCAGACCGATGTATGTAGAAAACCAACATCGGTAAATGCTTTGTTGCACGCCAAATCTGCACATAATTATTCCACCATCAGGGCCGTCCCGGTCGGACAGTTCTTACGGATGAGGCGGATCTGCCCCACAGATGCTAGATTTGAAAAACAGGCCCACGACCTGAAAACACGTTTTCAGGATCGCGGGTATAGTAACAGGTGTATAGGGAGGGGCTACGACCGGGCAAGGAGAACTGCACGGAGGGATCTACTATACCCTCGTGCAGTTACTGGCAGAGAGGATTTTGGGCGGAGTGCTACTTCTCAGAACTCGGGCCCTCTTCGTTTTATCTCTATTCATAACCATGAATGGGATCATATGCGAGAGATTCTTACCAAACATTGGGCCATTTTAAAATTTGAGCCATCATTGAATCAGGTTATTGGAGACCATCCATTGATGACTCCGAGGAGGTCCAAGAATCTTAAGGATCTCCTCGTTAAGAGTCATTATGTTTCTGATACTACCAATCCATTTGGTACGAGGTGCCCTGTAGCCGGCTCCGTCCCGTGCGGCCACTGTCTCGCCTGCCAGAATGTCTCGCGATGCTCTACTTTTCACAATTCCAGTGGATCCAGAGAATTCCGGATCACTGAACGGATCTCATGCAGCAGAAACTAATGTTGTTTATTTTGCTGTCTGCGGGTGCTCCTTGATATATGTAGGTCTTACTTCTAGAGAACTCCGTGTTAGGGTTCGTGAGCATGTGCACGACATCCTGGCGACCAAGACAGTGGCCGACCTCTCTATGTTAAACACGATCCCTCGCCATTTTAAATTGGTGCACAATTGTGACCCACAGACATTTATGGTAAGGGGGATAGAGAGAGTTCATCTAGGGATTAGGGCCGGTAACTATAAGAAAATCTTGGCACAGAAAGAGACAAGGTGGATTGTTACACTGGACACGGTGACTCCAAAAGGCCTCAATGAGGCTCTGAGCTTTGCCTCCTTTTTATAAGTACCCATCTTTTGGTCTGCTTTTGCTATATTCACCACTGTTTATAACCTCCCATGGTTGTGTTTTATTGTTTTTAACTGTTTTATGTCTTCTTATTTTTTATCTTAGCTTATATCTCTGGTTTGTTGTCCTGGATGCACAGATCTCTTACCACCTCCCCCTTTGACTTCGGACATATAACGATTATCGGACGTATGAAGATGCGACTTCGGATCCTTACTACATTCATCTCCCCCCCCCCCTTATTTTTCCCCCACATTTTTGTTTTTTTGATTTTTTACTTTTCCTTTTATTTTGTTTTTTTCTATATGGTAGATGGGCTTAACGCTATGGGGGATATGTGGTGTTTTAAAATAATATATTTTGTATATGTCTGATCATTTTCAGATTTATGTAACAGCATTGTGGGGGCTATTGGGGCGGTATTTGCATTTGATCCGTGCTTGTACTGTTCATGTCTGTATCTATTGGTATTCATCATGATCTGTGTTTTTGATCATGCCACTAAACGATGGCTGTGCGCATGCGGGATGTGCTCCCCGTGTTCCTCCCCATGCAGGCGGCGCCTCACTGGTTTGTGGCATGCGCGCAGCTGTTCTCTGCACCTGTGCGCGCGTCCGCTGCTGGGCGCCTGTCTTCATGTAGGAGGACCGGTGGTGGCACGATGCATGCGCCACTATGGCCGTCACTAATTGATTGACTTTGGTCACATGGTTGCACATGTGACCGTTACTATAGATACATAAGGTCCTGTGCCAGCTTCAGCTGTATCTCCTTGAGAAAGCGCTATTGGTAAGCGCAAAACGCGCGTCGGAGATCTTTCTCACAGCCTTGGGTACCTGAGCACCAGTTGGTAAGCGCTCTCATTACTTTACCCTTGTGTTATTGTGATTTAATTACACAATATGAGATTGCTATTGCGGCGTCCTTCACTATGTGTGGTGAGCCCTGGAAACCTTTCACCGCTTCCCACCTATTTTGGTGGTAAATGGAATGCATACAGGCAGTGATTTTCTGCTCACATTCCACCTGGGTCACTTTCAGTGGACGCATTAACTTGGTGCTTTGAATATCCCCATGTGTCTTCCCTTCTGGTACTTTTGGTGTCACATTTTACATGCAATTTTGCCATGAACATTGTATTTTTTGTATATGTATTTGTCATAATAAAATTTGATATTTTTATAAAAAATCCCTTTGGATTCAATCACTCCACTTTTTCTACGTCTATTTATACTTGCTTATGGAGTGGAACCATTTATTATTATGGCGGGCCATGACTGCAGGTTACTGCCAACAGTTTTTTGTAAAGTATTGGGCTTTTTTGTATTACTACCTTATAGTTTTGTCAGGTTTTCAAACAGTTTAGTATATTTGCTGTTTGATTACATTCAAAACTATAGAGAGACAGTGTGTGTCAGTCCGTATACTAAAACACGGAGCTTGACAATTTTACATACACTGGACAGCGGTGTACGCGCACGCTCCTCTCTCAGTACCGTGTAATGGCTGTTATCACGGCCACAGTGAAGCTATCTGTGTGACTCTGTAAGGATAAGTTGAGGAGTTGATCCATTCTTACAGACCTCCACCTTATAGTTTTGTCAGGTTTTCAAACAGTTTAGTATATTTGCTGTTTGATTACATTCAAAACTATAGAGAGACAGCGTGTGTCAGTCCGTATACTAAAACACGGAGCTTGACAATTTTACATACACTGGACAGCGGTGTACGTGCACGCTCCTCTATCAGTACCATGTAACGGCTGTTATCAAGGCCACAGTGAAGCTATCTGTGTGTGATTCTGTAAGGATAAGTCGAGGAGTTGTTCCGTTCTTACAGACCTACACTGTAAGGAGATTCCAGTTCTGCCCAATTCTATATACACCTTGTAGTTTGTCATACATTAGGCAATTTCTGCAGGTCACATTGCGGTGTTAAATAAACAGTGCCTGACTGAATCCCACAGTGTCCTGAAGTGTAGAGACATTCCAATTCTCCACAGTCCTCTATACACCTTTCTAACAGCATAGAGAATCTGCCTGTCATATTGCGCTGTTAAATAAACAGGGCCTGACTGAATCCCACAGTGTCCTGAAGTGTAGAGACATTCCAATTCTCCACAGTCCTCTATACACCCTTCTAACAGCATAGAGAATCTGCCTGTCATATTGCGGTGTTAAATAAACAGGGCCTGACTGAATCCCACAGTGTCCTGAAGTGTAGAGACATTCCAATTCTACACAGTCTTCAATACACCTTTCTAACAGCATAGAGAATCTGCCTGTCATATTGCGGTGTTAAATAAACAGGGCCTGACTGAATCCCACAGTGTCCTGAAGTGTAGAGACATTCCAATTCTCCACAGTCCTCTATACACCCTTCTAACCGCATAGAGAATCTGCCTGTCATATTGCGGTGTTAAATAAACAGGGCCTGACTGAATCCCACAGTGTCCTGAAGTGTAGAGACATTCCAATTCTACACAGTCCTCTATACACCCTTCTAACAGCATATAGAATCTGCCTGTCATATTGCGGTGTTAAATAAACAGGGCCTGACTGAATCCCACAGTGTCCTGAAGTGTAGAGACATTCCAATTCTCCACAGTCCTCTATACACCTTTCTAACAGCATAGAGAATCTGCCTGTCATATTGCGGTGTTAAATAAACAGGGCCTGACTGAATCCCAGTGTCCTGAAGTGTAGAGACATTCCAATTCTACACAATCCTCTATACACCTTTCTAACAGCAGAGAGAATCTGCCTGTCATATTGCGGTGTTAAATAAACAGGGCCTGACTGAATCCTACAGTGTTCTGAAGTGTAGAGACCTTCCAATTCTGCACAGTCCTCCATACACCTTTCTAACAGCATAGAGAATCTGCCTGTCATATTGCGGTGTTAATTAAACAGGGCCTGACTGAATCCCACAGTGTCCTGAAGTGTAGAGACATTCCAATTCTCCACAGTCCTCTATACACCCTTCTAACAGCATAGAGAATCTGCCTGTCATATTGTGGTGTTAAATAAACAGGGCCTGACTGAATCCCACAGTGTCCTGAAGTGTAGAGATATTCCAATTCTACACAGTCCTCTATACACCTTTCTAACAGCAGAGAGAATCTGCCTGTCATATTGCGCTGTTAAATAAACAGGGCCTGACTGAATCCCACAGTGTCCTGAAGTGTAGAGACATTCCAATTCTCCACAGTCCTCTATACACCTTTCTAACCGCATAGAGAATCTGACTGTCATATTGTGGTGTTAAATAAACAGGGCCTGACTGAATCCCACAGTGTCCTGAAGTGTAGAGACATTCCAATTCTACACAGTCCTCTATACACCCTTCTAACAGCATATAGAATCTGCCTGTCATATTGCGGTGTTAAATAAACAGGGCCTGACTGAATCCCACAGTGTCCTGTAGTGTAGAGACATTCCAATTCTACACAGTCCTCTATACACCTTTCTAACAGCATAGAGAATCTGCCTGTCATATTGCGGTGTTAAATAAACAGGGCCTGACTGAATCCCACAGTGTCCTGAAGTGTAGAGACATTCCAATTCTCCACAGTCCTCTATACACCTTTCTAACAGCATAGAGAATCTGCCTGTCATATTGCGGTGTTAAATAAACAGGGCCTGACTGAATCCCAGTGTCCTGAAGTGTAGAGACATTCCAATTCTACACAGTCATCTATACACCTTTCTAACAGCAGAGAGAATCTGCCTGTCATATTGCGGTGTTAAATAAACAGGGCCTGACTGAATCCTACAGTGTTCTGAAGTGTAGAGACCTTCCAATTCTGCACAGTCCTCTATACACCTTTCTAACAGCATAGAGAATCTGCCTGTCATATTGCGGTGTTAATTAAACAGGGCCTGACTGAATCCCACAGTGTCCTGAAGTGTAGAGACATTCCAATTCTCCACAGTCCTCTATACACCCTTCTAACCGCATAGAGAATCTGCCTGTCATATTGTGGTGTTAAATAAACAGGGCCTGACTGAATCCTACAGTGTCCTGAAGTGTAGAGACATTCCAATTCTCCACAGTCCTCTATACACCTTTCTAACAGCATAGAGAATCTGCCTGTCATATTGCGGTGTTAAATAAACAGGGCCTGACTGAATCCCACAGTGTCCTGAAGTGTAGAGATATTCCAATTCTACACAGTCCTCTATACACCTTTCTAACAGCAGAGAGAATCTGCCTGTCATATTGCGGTGTTAAATAAACAGGGCCTGACTGAATCCTACAGTGTTCTGAAGTGTAGAGACCTTCCAATTCTACACAGTCCTCTATACACCTTTCTAACAGCATAGAGAATCTGCCTGTCATATTGCGGTGTTAAATAAACAGGGCCTGACTGAATCCCACAGTGTCCTGAAGTGTAGAGACATTCCAATTCTCCACAGTCCTCTATACACCCTTCTAACAGCATAGAGAATCTGCCTGTCATATTGTGGTGTTAAATAAACAGGGCCTGACTGAATCCTACAGTGCCCTGAAGTGTAGAGACATTCCAATTCTCCACAGTCCTCTATACACCTTTCTAACAGCATAGAGAATCTGCCTGTCATATTGCGGTGTTAATTAAACAGGGCCTGACTGAATCCCACAGTGTCCTGAAGTGTAGAGACATTCCAATTCTCCCCAGTACTATATACACCTTGTACCTTGTTTTACAGTACCAGAGAGTTGGTGTAAATTTGGGTAAATTTTTCCAAAAAATGAGGAAGTGTGGTGGAAGAGTCCGTGGAAGTGGGCGGGGGGTTGGCAGCTGGTAATGATGGTGTTGGTGTTGGTGGTGGATCTGCTGGTAGTGGCAAAAGCAAAATAGCACCTAATACTGGAGGTGTTGAGGCTGCGTCATCGTCTGACTCCACAAGGCCTCGAAGGCTCCCTTTTCTGGGAGGAGGTAAACCGCTTCTAAAGCCGGAGCTTCAAGAACAAGTTTTGGCTTACATTGCTGACTCAGCCTCCAGCTCTATCGCCTCCTCTTCTGAAGTTTTAAAAAATAAAAGCACTGAGTCGTCTTTGGAGGCTCATGGTCATGAACCACACCTTTCCTTGTGTCCTTCACCCCTACCAAAATTGAAGGATGCGGTAGGCCACAATACAGATTACTCCATGGAGCTGTTTTCACATACCATGCCTGGGTTATCAAGTCAAATCGTGAATTACCCAGGCCAAGATGAATCTGACATGGAGTGCACTGATGCACATCCTCTGCTAGATTTATCTGCTGGTACATTCACTCAGAGCACTACATTGTCCTTGCAGTGTACTGAGCCAGAATCTGACCCTGATGAAACTCAGTTGCCCCCTCCCGCATACTATACCACCATACACAATGACACAGAGGAAGGTGCACATGACATTGAAGAGGAGGTGATGGATGACCCAGTTGTTGACCCCGATTGGCATCCATTGGGGATAGAGTGTGCCGCTGCCAATAGCTCAGAAGAGGAGGAGGAGCATTTGCAGCGGGCATTAACATCGCAACAGTTGTTATCTGGCAGGCCCGGAGCAGTCCATAAACGGGTTACAAAAACCCAAAAAATTGCAGGACAGCTTGGCCAGACGGTCAAAAAAGCACAACGTGCAAGGCCTCAAACTGTCTTCCCTAGTAGGAAGAGTGCAGTGTGGCACTTTTTTGAACAAAATCCTAATGATCAGGCAGTAATCTGTAAGAAGTGCGCAAAGACCTTTAGCCGAGGGAAAAATCTGAGAAATTTGAATACCAGTTGCATGCTAAGACATTTAACCACCATGCACTTGCAAGCGTGGATGGATTACCAAAACTCACGTACCACATGTGCTACTGCACCCAAAGAAGGTAGTCAGCAACGCAACATTGTTTCCCCCACTGTAAGTCCACCGGTTAGCACACCACCAGCAGCAAATGTTGAGTTGTCGTCGCAAGGGCAAATCATTCAGGGAATCACACTGTTATTGCAACGAAAGACTGAATCTAGGCCATCAGAAAGAACACCAACTCCATCACCATCATCAACCCTCTCAGTCCGCCATGTCCACCGCTACTTCCACCATATCCAGCTCTCATGTCCAGCTCACCCTACCAGAGACTATGAGTAGGACAAAAAAGTACTCATCCTCTTATCCGCGTACACTGGCTTTGAACACCCACATTGCCAAACTAATCTCGTTAGAGATGATGCCCTATCGGTTGGTTGAAAGCGCAGTTTTCCGCGAACTAATGGCCTATGCAGTTCCACGCTATGAACTACCCAGTCGCCACTTCTTTTCTCGCAAAGCCATCCCAGCCCTCCACCTTCATATGAAAGACCGCATTATCCATGCACTCAAGCTGTCAGTGAGTGGAAAGGTGCACCTCACAACTGATGCATGGTCCAGTAGGCATGGCCAGGGCCGTTACGTGTCCATCACTGCACGCTGGGTTAATGTGATGGATGCAGGGTCCACAGGGGACAGCGGTGGTGGTACAGTGCTGCCTAGCCCACGGTATAGGAAACAGTTGGCTGTAGGTGTTCGACCCTCCTCCTCCTCCTCCTCCAGAAGCGAAATCTGGTCCACAGAGCGCAGTCGCACGAGCACTGCATCCGCAGTTGACAGTGTTGCAAACGAGGTGCCCTATCGATCAGCTAGTGGAAAGCATCAGCAGGCTGTGTTGCAGATGATGTGTTTGGCCGACAGACACACCGCAGAGGTACTGGCCGACTACTTTCAATGACAAACTGATTCATGGCTGGGCAGTCTACATCTTGAGGCAGGCAAGGTAGTTAGTGATAACAGCCGGAATTTTGTGGCAGACATAGCCCTTTCAAAACTCAGACACATACCTTGCTTGGCTCTCACCTTGAACCTGGTGGTGCAGTGCTTCCTCACTAATTATCCAGATTTAACAGGCCTGCTCCTTAAGGTTCGAAAACTGTGCTCGCACATCCGCCAGTCGCCGGTACACTCCAGTCGTATGCAGAAGCTGCAGCGATTGCTCCACCTTCAGAAGCACCGCCTAATTATCGACGTTGCAACAAGGTGGAACTCCACCCTGCACATGGTTGAGCGGCTGTGCGAACAAAGGCAGGCCGTATTGCATTTGTGGGAGCATACACGGGCAGGCAGTTTGAGGGCAGACATGGAGTTGACAGGTGTGCAGTGGTCGAAGCTGAAAGACCTCTGTAAGGTCCTTCAGTGTTTTGAGGAATGCACACAGCTGTTCAGCGCAGACGACGCCATCATAAGCATGAGCATACCACTTACGCGTCTGCTCATGCAAACTTTGACGCACATTAAGGAGCAGGCGTCTGCAGCCGAGGTTGATGAGGAGGAAGAGGAGGAGGGAAGCCTTGATGACAGTCAGCCATTGTCTGGTCAGGGAACTGTCGTGGACGAGGTGGAGGAAGAAGAGGAAGAGGAGGAGTATGATTATGGGGATGATTATTTAGGGGAGGAGGATGCTTCTCGTGGGGCAAGAGAAAATGTTGGCTTTGGAAGGTCTGGTACAGGGTTTGTGCGTGACTGGAGGGATGTGGATTTGCCAGAAAGTGCTCCTCCACCCAGCACTCGCAGTGTATCATTGACACCGGGAACATTGGCCCACATGTCAGATTATGCCTTGCAGATCCTAAAAAGGGACCCCCGCATTGCCAAAATGATGAACGATGATGACTACTGGTTGGCCAGCATCCTGGATCCATGCTATAAAGTCAAATTCCAAAACATCATGCCACAGGAGAACCTTGACCTAATATTGGCTAACAAACAAGCTACTCTGGTAAACCGCCTGATTGAGGCATTCCCAGCACACAGCAGCGGTGATGGTTCTCACACGAGCCGTTGGGGCCGGGGGCAACTTGGAAGCGGTATTGGTGGTGGTCACATCAGAAGTGGCGTTGGAGACATGGGTTTCATGACCATGTTGTGGACTGATTTTTCAAGTCCTGCTCACACGACTGGTAATACTGCATCGATTGAAAGTGACAGGAGACAGCACTTGTCAAGTATGGTTACAAACTACTTTTCCTCCCATATCGATGTTCTCTCTCACAGGTCATTCCCATTTGACTATTGGGCAGCTAAACTATACACCTGGCCTGAATTGGCACAATATGCCTTACAGGAGCTCGCATGCCCAGCTGCAAGTGTGCTATCGGAAAGAGTCTTCAGTGCTGCTGGATCACTACTGACAGGAAAAAGGACCCGTCTGTCGACCCAAAATGTGGATGATCTAACCTTCATTAAAATGAACCACGCATGGGTTTCCAAGGATTTTGTCCCACCTTACCCTTACACATAGGTTGAAATACATTTCCTTTTTTCTAGTTTTTAGATTGTTGTGTAATCAATGCAGATAACACGGAGATTTTAAATGTTTAAACTATGCTCTATATACCTGCTATCCAGTGATATTGTACCCTATCTCAACTTTGTACAATCTGGTCTAATTCATACTGGGCCTGAGACCCTCTGAGCCTGCCTCCTGATCGATACACATAGGTTTTTAATGTGTAAACTATGCAACATATATACGTGTTATCCGGTGAAACTGTACCCTTTATCAACTTTCTCGAATCTTATAGAATCCATACTGGGCCTGAGAACGGCTGCAGAGCTGTTAAGCAAGCTACAGCACCTGTGGTTTGGACACGTAATGTTTTGCATTTTTTCTGGAATGGCGGTTAGGCCGAAATCAGGAATTGCTGTTGACCTGCACTTACTGGGAAATCATCGTTCACGGCGAATTATTGGAATCCCAGATCCCCATCACTAACGGTGTTCAGCGGGTTATCTGCACCTGTAAGCGACAAAAGATGGTCCTTTCAGTGTAGCGCGCATGTAGCCCCGGACATGGAAGGCCATGATAGCCCTGTTATTGCTCGATCGCGCGTGCCAGAGCCTTGCGTATCCCTCTAGTAAGCTTTACGCGTACCGCAGGGGCATGCCGGAGTCTCGTTCCTTAATGGAATAAAGCTGACAAATCGCTAGCACAACTACAAACGGACATACCACACCACACACACACAATCAACAAAGCTTTCAATGTGTGCATCTTTTTTTGAGGTGGCATGGTTGTGGTTTCCTGGGTGGAGTCCAATTAAGCCGCAGGCTCCACTCCTGGTGGTGCCCTTTTGGACATTCCTTTAAGGTTCAGCTTTGCAATCATACTGCCCCCGGAAAGCAAACACTTTGGCTTCATGGACGCTGTTTGGAGGTTCATGGGAATAACGCCGCCCCGATCGCCAGTTGCCATAATTTATTGATGGGAAGTACGACGGTATATGATCGTGTTCATTTTCAGATTTTGTTTTTTTGGGTTTGGTTTTTACATTTTTGTTCCAGACTTTCTTGACTTCATAAGGGCATGACAAGCCTAGATCTGTGTCTCCTCCACCTCCTCCTTTTACTCCTCCACCTCTTTTGTAAATGTAGTTGCCCTTTTCCATATGTTATTTTTGGCTTCTGAGCATTTTGTCGGCTTTGGGACACCTTTTAAGGTGTTTTGTAATTGTTTTGTATGTGTTTAGTATGTGTTTGTGTTTGCCTGCCATTGTTTTCAGTGTGATTCGACGAACATTCGACGAACTTCCCTCCTGTGCGACGAACCAAAACACTAGCGGGGTGGCTCAACACTATTCATGATATATAGACGTACATTGTTAATGTTTAAACTATGCTATATATACCTGCTATCTGATGATACTGTACACTTTGTCTACTTTTTATATTCTTGCCTAATCCATACTGAGCCTGGGAGTGTCTCTGTGTGACTGATGGAATATATATGGAGATTGACAATTATCCTTTGACTGAATAGAGCTGTACGCTTCTGATACAGTACCATATATGTGATGTTATTTTGTGTCTATTTTGTGCTAAATTTGGAAGTTTGGTGGAATAGGCCGCGGACGTGGGCGTGGGGGGGTCAGCTGGTGCTGATGGTGGTGGTGCATCTGCTGGTAGTGGCAAAAGCACAATAGTAGCTAAGGCAGGAGGTGTTGAATCTGCGTCATGATCTGTCTACGGAACGCATGGAAGGCTACCTTTTCTGGGAGTAGGTTAACCGTTTTTAAAGCCGGAGCATGAGGAACTGGTTTGGGCTTACATTGCCGAAACAGACTCCAGCAAATATGCCCTCCTCTTCTGAAGTTTCAAAAAATGCAAGCACTGAGTCGTCAAGTGCTGGCTCCTGGTCAGGAAGAACCCCTTTCCTTGTCTCCTGCACCCCCACCCAAAGTGAATGATGCAGCAGGCCACACTTCACATTAGTCCATGTAGCTCTTTCTATCATACCATGCATGGGTTATCAAGTCAAATTGTGAATTCCCCAGTCCAAGATGCATCTGACATGGAGTGTGGGTGGCCAGGCAGGGCAGTGGGGTTAATCAGTACCGGGACGGTGTCTTCCTGGGATGTGTCACAGTGGTGGTGACCCGTTCCGTGGCCCTGGGCGTCCATGCAAAGCGGTGAATTACGTTCATAGGTGAATGATACATGACGCCACCTGTGGTTTCTGGGTAGATTGACCAGCACTGCAGTGGCGCTTCTCTGGGACAGAAGTTGTGGTGCAGCTAAGATGTAGAAGCCCTGCACAGGTATGGCCATTGTCGCAGGGCACATGAAAGAGTTGGTAGATGGTGTGCAGTGCAGGATGTAGCAGAGCCGTGCGCCAGGCGCAGGAGAAAGAGGACAGACACAGTCGTGCAGTTCCTTTACCTGTACTTGGTAAGTGCCATCCAGTACCCAGAGTACAGATGGAAAAGGAGTTGGTCAGCCTGGAAGCCAATTTGGAATTCTCTCTCTGCAGATAGGTAGTGTGGCCTCCGTTCTAGCGCTTATCTGAGGTACTCGCAGTACTGAGTTCAATGAAGTTCCCCCTGTTGACTCTCTCTTGGAACTTTCTCGTATGGTAGGCAGCCATAGCCTTTTCCTTCTGGCTCCCACACGTCGCTGCTGGAGCCTTAGTTGGGTACAGAGCATTTACAGCTGCTACTTCTGGTTTCTGCTGCAGGAATGTCAGCGTCCCTACAAACTCGGAGACTGGAATCCGGACCATGTGCTCAAGCTAGGAGTGAGCCTTAACTCTGCTCATCCTCCAGCTCCCCTTCTCACATCCACACACTTCCCCTTCCCTTCACAGACTGCCCTAACTTACCTCCTCCCGACCACAGACAGCAGCTCCTCAGCAGTCAGGTTCAGAGGTCTCCCTGCTGGCCTGGAGTGGGAAATGTGTTGTGTGTTGGTTTAACTGCTAGAGAGATCCTTCGTTGCTCTCAAGCATGACATCACACTCCCTAGGAGGAAGGTAATGCCACTGTGGTGACCGTACTCCTGGGGGCGCCACAAGTGCACTGTGGCCCAGCTACTGCTAGATGATTCTGCTGGTACATTGACCCAGACCACTACATTCCCCTCGCACTCTACACAGCCTGAATGTGACCCAGATGAAACTCAGGTTACCCTTCCCATATACTGTACCACCTTACACGGTGACAAAAAGGAAGGTGCAGCTGAAAGTGCAGGTTCGGCCCACCCGCCGTCAGACACACCGCCGTACTATGAGGGGCCCTGTGCCAGTGCCGTCGCCAACGAGTGGGCCCCCCTGCTTGCTCTGGATCACAGCACTTGCAAAGTTGAAATACTTACCTCTCCCTGCTCCACAGCCATGACGTCTTCCGCGTTTCCTGACAGTGATATTCTGATCAGAGAGCGCAATGACATCATGTCTGTACGCCCAGACTAGTACAGGGATTCCCTAGCGAGGAGACTTATTTGAGGAGACTTATTTAATTGTTTTCAATGTTGGGACAGCAATTTTTGGGGAGCACTATACTCTGGAGAATGATATATGGGGCCCACCATACACTGGAGCATTCCAAAGGTGGACAGCAGACACTGGAGCAGCATTTACAGGGCCCATTATACACTAGAGCATTAGAAATGGGGCCCATTATATATAGAGCATTATTTGGGCCCATAAGACAGTGCAGCTTCATCCATGGGGACCAACATATACTGTAGCATTATGTGGAGCATCATATACTGTTTCAAACATTATATGGGACCAATGATTCTGTATGGAGAAATATATGGGCCTCATTACTCTGTATAGCGCACTATGCGGTGGCCATAATACTGTATGGAGTAAGATACTGTCCGTTTTTGGAGCTATTGGAGAATTTAAAATGGATATCAGTCATGAGATGTAAAAAGTGAAGTATTTTTCATTGTACTATACCTCTATTTCTCTGCCGTATCAGAGAATCATGAGTTGTGGTATGTGTTAAAGGGGCGCTCTTTGGCCCAGGGCACATGAAAACCTGGAGCCAGCCCTACCCCCCCACAAATTTAGCCAAATAACCCCCATTTTTCAGTGCGTAACTAGTATTATGAAGTAAATTAAGGTTGAAAAGCTTCAGAAATAAGATTTGATGTTTTTGGCATTCAAAATGGTACTGTAGGTGTGTTTCCTGGCCTCCACTCCCTGCCGACTTTGCTTCCCCATTGACTTGCATTGGGTTTCGTGTTTCAGTCGGCCTTCGACTTTTCACAAAAATCGTCCGATTTCGTTCGACCCGACTTTTGCGAAAGTCGGGTTTCATGAAACCCGACTCGACCCAAAAAAAGGCAAAGTCGCTCAACTCTAATATTTACACATTGTAGCAAACCTTCAGCTGGGTTTTAAGCCTACAAAATGCAAACAATGATGTTTGTCTTTGCTGGCACTAAGCTGAGATTGTGAAAATATTGAGCAATCAAAGCACAAAGTTCTTCAGAAAGTTGTAAAAACTTTACGGATGACTGGACTGTCCCTTTGAGAAAAGTATTGAGAGAGTGGGAGCATCACTTTAAGCTCAGGGTCCTCATGGGATCCGGCTTGTGCTCGCTGGGACTTTCGGAGTGTACCAGTTACTGCAGACACTTTTTTTTCAGCGCATTAATATTTATAGATATTTGTCCCTGAGATGGCAGCAGATGTATTTTTGCTTTCACCCAGATGGTTTCCTCCTTCTGTTCCCTCTGTCTGTACAGATCTACAAACCCATCCTACCATGATGGAGACAAGAATGATCTGCTCACGGAACGTTCCTGTCCCTTTAAATAGCGGGAAGCATCTGCAGTCACTTATGTAGGGGGTTTGCAGAGTTTTCCATGATATTTATGGGGAGAACGAAGCAGAACCATTCTGATATAAGGGAGAATTGCATAAAGAGCAACTCCTGTGATATCAGCTATGACAGTAAGGTATCATCGGAGCAAAGATCAAGGAATTGTCGCACTTCTTGGATGGCGGCGTGAGGTCGCCCAGCAGCAGGATTTATAGTGAGTATAGCTGTGAATAGCATCCATCATGCAGAGTCAAGTATTACACTTAGGCTGGAGTCACACACGCATAGACGCATAAAAAATCGGTCCATTTTTCATGGCCGAGAATCGCACAAATGTTTCATGAACAGTGATCCGTATGTCATCCAATTGTAATGCGAGGATGCGATTTTTTCGCAGCTAAGCATCCGTGTGACATCCGTATTGCATCTGTATTTCGAGATTTTCTCCCCAGCTTGCAAAATGGACATATAATGGATCCCAATGACAGGTTAAAATAGAAAAGAAAGAATAGATATATACATATAGAATATATATATATATATATATATATATATATACTGCTCAAAAAATAAAGGGAACACTTAAACAACAGAATATAACTACTAGTAAATCAAACTTCTGTGAAATCAAAATGTCCAATTAGGAAGCAGCACTGATTGACAATCAATTTCACATGTTGTTGTGCAAATGGAACAGACAACAGATGGAAATTATTGCCAATTATCAAGACACCATCAATAAAGGAGTAGTTCTGCAAGTGGGGACCACAGACCACATCTCAGTGCCAATGCTTTCTGGCTGATGTTTTGGTCACTTTTGAATGTTGGTTGTGCTTTCACACTCATGGTAGCATGAGATGGACTCTACAACCCACACAAGTAGCTCAGGTAGTGCAGCTCATCCAGGATGCCACAGCTCGCATTGATGTGCCATCCTGGATGAGCTGCACTACCTGAGCCACTTGTGTGGGTTGCAGAGTCCATCTCATGCTACCACGAGTGTGAAAGCACAACCAACATTCAAAAGTGACCAAAACATCAGCCAGAAAGCATTGGTACCAGGGCTGAGACTAGGAATTTCGGGGCCCCATACTGGCAAAATTTTCGGGCCCCCTTGAGACTCCATCCAGGCTCCACCCGGCCCTGCCTCCACCCCTCAAACTGTCCACAGTCCCACCGCTCTCTCTTGGAAAACTCCACTTCTCACCAATCACACATTAACAGTTCCCATTACTAGAACACACAAATAGCCGGCAGTAGAGATGAGCGACTTTGCCTTTTTTTGGGTCGAGTCGGGTTTCATGAAACCTGACTTTCTCAAAAGTCGGGTTGAACGAAATCGGCCGATTATCGTGAAAAGTCAAAGGCCGACTGAAACACGAAACCCAATACAAGTCTATGGGGAAGAAAAGTCGGCAGTGAGTGGAGGACAGGAAACACACCTACAGTGCCCAATTTAATTCCAAAAACATCAATTCTTATTACTTAAGCTTGTCAACCTTAATTTACTTTGCTGTAGATATAGTATATCTTGACTTCAGCAAAGCATTTGACAAAGTCTCTCATACAATCTTTATTGAAAAAATGACTAAGTATGGAATGGACAAGGCAACTGTTAGGTGGATTCATAACTGGCTTAGTGATCGGACCCAAAGAGTGGTCGTAAATGGCTGCACATCCAGTTGGAAGAATGTCTCAAGTGGAGTACCACAGGGCTCTGTCGTGGGCCCTGTATTGTTCAACATCTTTATCAATGATTTAGATGAAGGAATTGAGGGTAAACTGATTAAATTTGCTGATGACACAAAGCTAGGAGGGATAGCTAATACTAGAGAAGAGAGAGAGAGGATTCAAAAAGATATAAATAAACTGGAGAAGTGGGCAGCAACTAACAGAATGGTTTTTAACAGGGAGAAATGCAAAGTACTACATCTGGGCAATAAAAATGAAAAAAGCATATACAGAATGGGAGGAATAGGGCTAAGTGACAGCACATGTGAAAAAGACTTGGGTATACTAATAGATCACAGACTGAATATGAGTCAACAGTGTGATGCAGCAGCAAAAAAGGCAAATGCAATTCTAGGATGTATTAACAGAAGCATACAGTCTAGATCACGTGAAGTCATTATTTCCCTCTACTCCTCTTTGGTCAGACCTCATCTGGAATATTGTGTCCAGTTTTGGGCACCACATTTTAAAAAAGACATCAACAAACTGGAGCAAGTTCAGAAAAGAGCGACCAGAATGGTGACCGGTCTGCAAACCCTGTCTTATGAGGAAAGGTTGCAGGATTTGGGAATGTTTAGTTTGCAAAAGAGAAGACTGAGAGGAGACTTAATAGCTGTCTACAAATATCTAAAGGGCTGTCACATTGTAGAAGGATCAACTTTATTCTCATTTGCACAAGGAAAGACTAGAAGCAATGGGATGAAACTGAATGGGAGGAGACACAGATTAGATATTAGAAAAAACTTTTTGACAGTTAGAGTGATCAATGAGTGGAACAGGCTGCCACGAGAAGTGGTGAGTTCTCCTTCAATGGAAGTCTTCAAACAGAGGCTGGACAGACATCTGACTGGGATGATTTAGCGAATCCTGCTTTGAGCAGGGGGTTGGACCAGATGGCCCAGGAGGTCCCTTCCAACTCTACGATTCTATGATTCTATGATTCTACTTTATAATAATAGTTAGGCATTGAAAACTGGGGGTTATTTGGCTAAAGTTGTGGGGGGGGGGGTAGGGCTGGCTCCAGATTTTCGTGGGCCCTGGGCCAAAGAGTGTCACTGGGCTCTTTGAACACATGCCACAATTCATGATCCTCTGATATGGCAGAGAAATAGCGATATAGTACAATGAAAAATACTTCACTTCTTACATCTCATGACTGATATCCATTTTAAATTCTCCAATAGCTCCAAAAACGGACAGTATATTACTCCATACAGTATTATGGCCACCGCATAGTGCGCTATACAGAGTAATGAGGCCCATATATTTCTCCATACAGAATCATTGGTCCCATATAATGTTTGAAACAGTATATGATGAGCTCCACATAATGCTACAGTATATGATGGGCCCCATGGATGAAGCTCCACTGTGTTATGGGCCCAAATAATGCTCCATATATAATGGGTCCCATTTCTAATGCTCCAGTGCATAATGGGCCCTGTAAATGCTGCTCCAGTGTCTGATGTCCACCTTTGGAATGCTCCAGTGTATGGTGGGCCTCATATATCATTCTCCAGAGTATAGTGCTCCCCAAAAATAGCTGTCCCAACATTGAAAACAATTAAATAAATCTCCTCGCTAGGGAATCCCTGTACTAGTCTGGACTTCTCGTTGTCCCCATCTTCCATCTCACTGCACTTGGACTGTTTAGAGGGCGTGCAGACGTGATGTCATCGTGCTCTCTGACAAGAATGTCATTGTCAGGAAACGCGGAAGACGTCATGGCGGTGGAGCAGGGAGAGGTAAGTATTTCAACTTTGCAAGTGCTGTGATCCTGAGCAAGCAGGGGGGCCCACTCGTTGGCGACGGCACTGGCACAGGGGCCCCTCATAGTACGGCGGTGTGTCTGACGGCTGGTGGGGTGTGTCTGACGGTGGGTGGGGGTGGGCCCTCCCCCCTCCCCCCTCCCACCATCAGAGACACTTTTGCGTACTATGAGGGGCCCTGTGCCAGTGCCGTGGCCCATGAGTATGCCCCCACCTGCTCAAGGAACCTGCACTTTCATCTGCACGTTCCTCTTTGTCACCGTGTAAGGTGTATAGTATGCGGGAAGGGGAACCTGAGTTTTATCAGGGTCAGATTCTGGCTGTGTAGAGTACGAGGGAAATGTAGTGGTCTGGGTCAATGTACCAGCAGAATCATCTAGCAGTGGCTGGGCATCAGTGCACTTGTGGCGCCCCCAGGAGTACGGTCGCCACAGTGGCATCAACATAGAGTTTACAGGAGAAAAAAAGAGGCATTCAAAGAAAAGAACACGGTCCCTACAGTCAAACATGGCGGAGGTTCCCTGATGTTTTGGGGTTGCTTTGCTGCCTCTGGCACTGGACTGCTTGACCGTGTGCATAGCATTATGAAGTCTGAAGACTACCAACAAATTTTGCAGCATAATGTAGGGCCCAGTGTGAGAAAGCTGGGTCTCTCTCAGAGGTCATGGGTCTTCCAGCAGGACAATGACCCAAAACACACTTCAAAAAGCACTAGAAAATGCTTTGAGAGAAAGCACTGGAGACTTCTAAGGTGGCCAGCAATGAGTTCAGACCTGAATCCCATAGAACACCTGTGGATAGATCTAAAAATGGCAGTTTGGAGAAGGCACCCTTCAAATATCAGGGACCTGGAGCAGTTTGCCAAAGAAGAATGGTCTAAAATTCCAGCAGAACATTATAAGAATCTCATTGATGGTTACCGGAAGTGGTTGGTCGCAGTTATTTTGGCTAAAGGTTGTGCAACCAAGTATTAGGCTGAAGGTGCCAATACTTTTGTCTGGCCCATTTTTGGAGTTTTGAGTGAAATGATCAATGTTTTTCTTTTTGCTTCATTCTCTTTTGTGTTTTTTCATTTAAGACAAATTAAATGAAGATAATAATACCAAAGAATTTGTGTTTGCAATCATTTTCAGGAAGAAGCTGAGTATTATCTGACAGAATTACAGGGGTGTCAATACTTTTGGCCACAACTGTATGGTACTGTATCAGAAGCGCACAGCTCTATACAGTCAAAGGATGATTGTCAATCTCCCTATATATACCATCAGTCACACAGAGACGCTCACAGGCTCAGCATGGATTAGACAAGAATATAAAAAGTAGAAAAAGTGTACAGTATCATCAGATAGCAGGTATATATAGTATAGTTTAAACATTCTAAATCTCCGTAGATAATTCAGGAGGCAGACACAGACGCTCTCAGGCTCAGTATGGATTACAACACAATATAAAAAGCCGTAAAACAGTAATGGATCTAAAGAGTACAGCTCTACACAGTGTAGGGGTCACTGTTGTCAATGTCAGTATTTATTTCCACAGTCAGAAAAGAACTCTCTCTTGGTCAGTTTGGATTAGACCAGAATATAAAAAGCAGTAAATGGGTAATGTATCACAAGCGTAGAGCTGTATACAGTGTTGGGGTAATTTTTAAATGTACATCTAAATTGCAGGAGTAACCCACAGACTGTCACACGCTCAGGATGGATCACACCACAATATAACAAGAAGATCAGCAAGAAATAATCACACATGTGGGACAATGTTCAAGGTGTCAATGATACACTTAGAGTGGTGGGTGGAGGAGGACTTCCTGGCAGAAAGGGTACAGTATCACCAGATACCAGGTATATATAGCATAGTTTAAACATTAAAAATGTACGTCTATATATTCAGGAGTAGTGTTGAGCCACCCCGCTAGTGTTCCAGTTTGTTTTGGTTCGTCGAACACGAGGCAAGTTCGTCGAATGTTTGTCGAACATTCGACGAACAACGTCGAACACCATTGAAAACAATGGGAGGCAAACACTTACAAACACATAGAAAACAATTACAAAACACCTTAAAACGTGTCCCAAAGCAGACAAAATGCTCAGAATACAAAAATAACATATGGAAAACGGCAACTACATAAAGAAAAGAGGTGGAGGAGTAAAAGGAGGAGGAGGAGACACAGATATAGGCATGTCATGCCCTTATGAAGTCAAGAAAGGTTGGAATAAAAATGTAAAATACTAAAAAACAGTCAAAATCTGAAATCGAAGACGATCATATACCGTTGGACTTCCCACCATAAATTATGCCAACTGCCGATCGGGCGGCGTTATTCCCACGAACCTCCAAACAGCGTCCATGAAGGCAAAGTGTTTGGTTTCCGGGTGCAGTATGGTTGCAAAGCTGAACCTTAAAGGAATGTCCAGAAGGGCACCACCAGGAGTGGAGCCTGCGGCTTAATTCAACTCCACCCGGGAAACCTCAACCATGCCAGCTACAGAAAAGATTGACAGATTGCAAGCTTTGTTGATTCTGTGGGTGGTGGTGGATGTCCGTTTTTAGTTGTGTTAGCGATTTGTTAGCTTAATTCCGTGAACGAACGAGACTCCGGAATGCCCCCGCGGGAAGCGTCAAGCTTACTAGAGAGACACGAGAGGCTCTGGCATGCGAGATCGATCAATAACAGGTCTGTCAAGCCCTTACATGTCCAGGGCTGCATGTGCGCTACACTGAAAGGACCAGCGTGTGTCACTTACAGGTGCAGATAACCCGCTGAACCCCGTTAGTGATGGGGATCTGGGATAACAATTCTTCCCCGTGAACGAGGATTTCCCAGTAAGTGCAGGTCAACCGGAATTCCGGAATTAGGCTTAACTGGCATTCCAGAAAAAGTGAAAAAATTAAGTGTCCAAACCACAGGTGCTTAACAGCTGGGCTCCTATGCTGAGTACCACGCAGTTCTTACATAAACAGGCGGCATAGCTTGGTTCACTGGTGGGCTCCTCTGCTGAGTAGCAGACAGTGCTACAAGGCCCAAAAGGATTTTCTGGACAAGATGCGGTAAAAAATAATTAGAAACACACACGGTGTAGCTCCTTGACAGGTGTACTACACCGCTTGCTACCACACACCGCTACTATGCCATGAAACAGTCTATTAACATTGAAAACCATCATTAATGTGAAAATGAAGTTACGCTTTTGGTGAACGAACCGTTCTCCAACGGAACCTCGAACAGACGAATTTTAAGTAAAGTGTTCGAGTTCGACGAACGCCTCGAACCCGTCCAAAACAGCTGAAATTTTAACTTGGCGAACAGGTCGACTCGAACACCGCTCATCTCTAATCAGGAGGCAGACTCAGACGTTCTCAGGCCCAGTATGGATTTGACAAGATTGTAGAAAGTTGAGAAAGGGTACAGTATCACCGGATAACAGGTATATATGTAGCATAGTGTACACCTGAAAAACCTATGTCTACATATCAGGAGGCAGACTCAGAGGGTCTCAGGCCCAGTATGGATTTGAAGTGATTGAACAAAGTTGAGAAAGGGTACAGTATCACCGGATAACAGGTATATATAGCATAGTTTAAACATTAAACTAAGTGCTGGTGGACCGGCACTTCTGGGGTTAATGGTTTGATCTCAGTGCAGACTCTTACCTGCACACCTGGGACTTATTATGGTGGCCTCTCATTGGTTCTGGGAAAGCATCTTATTGCCCCAGGAAGATCCCATCCCCCGTCAGTTATACTTTCACCCTTGGCATAGTGTGGTGACCCCTGAGTGTGTTTGTGCTGTGTTCTGGTTGCTTGATTCTCTGTGTATGACTCGGTCTCTTCTCTGGATATTGCTTTGGATTCTGCTTGGTACCTTCTATGTCTGTTTGGTTTTGACTTCTGCTTGGCCTTGACTATCCGTTCTGTCTCATCCCTGGTACTTTACTGATATCTCTGTGTATGACCTCCGTTTTGCCTGACTCTGAGTATTTCTGTATAGTGTCCTTCCATCTCTGAAAGCAGGATGCTAAGCCTCGCCCCCTTGCAGTCACATGACCGTAGGTCCTTCACTGCTTGCTAAACTTCAGGGTCCACAGGTCCTGTGTATCTGTACTTTCCGGCTGTACCTGACCCCGGGCCCCCCTACAGTGCGGGTGAGTCCCTGCTCAGCGGAGGCTGCATGCCGGCGCTGGCAGGATCCTGACATTATAACTGATCATTAAGTTTTTGGGGGTTTTTTGTGCAGAGAGTTATGGATCCCATATAGTCTCTTGCTGACCAGTTGAAAAATCTGAGTCAGATGTTTCAGGGTTTATCTCTGGAGCAGCAAGCTCTGGCTCGTTCTCAGCAGCAGATTTCTGAGACAGTGCGAGGGGCTTTATCTGCTGGGTCTCCGGGGCTGAGGCGAGGGATGTTGTTCTGGTGTCCCCGGAACCACCTGTTAAACTGCCTGATTTTTTTCTGGGAACAAAAAGGAGTTCAGGGTCTTCATGGAGGGGTGCAAACTTTTTTTTAGTTTGAGACCACGTTCCTCTGGGGATAAAAACCAGAAGGAAGGGGTCATTATGTCTTTATTAAGAGGATCCCCACAAGCTTGGGCTTTCTCCCGTCCTCCCACTGCCCCTGAGAGAGTGTCTGGGAATGCATTCTTTGAGGCCCTCGAGTGCGATTGGCAGAGGACATGGTGATGAGTGTCTATCAGGGGAAACACTTGGCTGAGTGGTTTTGTACTGAATTCCGCCGCTGGGCCACAGAGATTTCTTGGGATGATGCCACACTCCGAGGACTCTTTCGCAGAGGCTTGTCCGAGCGGCTGCAGGATGCCTTGGCGTTACATCCCCCACCTAACTCTCGCGAGGACGCCATGACCCAGGCCGTCCGAATGGACTGCAGGCTGCGGGCCAGAGGGGTGATGCAGGTGGAGACTCCATTGTTCCCCAGTGGAAAAGAGACTGTTTCTGAGCTCATGGATGTAGGCGCCCTCTCCCTGAAGGATACGGAGAGGAAATGCCGGAAGAACAAGCAGTTATGCTTTTACTGCGGTAAAACGGGACATTGGAAAAGGGAGTGTCTTGATTGCCAGTCATCGACCCGGTCGGCGGGAAATGACTAGGTCTGGGTAGTCAGCGGGGAGACTACTCAGACCCTCAGGTACCCTTTTCCTCGTTTTCTAAAGTGTTACTGCATGTGGAACTGTTGGTGGACGGTTGTTCTTTTCCCTCTACAGCCTTCGTGGACTGCGGATCATCGATTGATCTCATTGAATCCCAATTGGTCACACGCTGCAAGATAGGGACAGCTAGGCTCAAGGTTTCGATCAAGGTGGTGGCCATTGACTCCTCTCCCCTCACTAAGGAGGGAATTCTCTTTATGTCTGACTTGTTTTCGCTCAGAGTGGGCGCTACTCATGTGGAAAACATAAGTTGTTTGGTTCTGGACAATCTACCTGCTGTGTTGGTGTTGGGCATGCCCTGGTTACAACGCCATAACCCAGTTATTAACTGGAAAACGAGGGAGATTGTTCAATGGGGGTTTAATGATTTTAAGTTGTGTGATAAATCCGCACTGCTGGTTGAACCTGTTAAATCTGTGTTTGTATCATCTGTCGAGCTGGAAGGTATTCCGGAATGCCTGAAGGACTTCAAAGATGGATTCTCTGAAAGCGAGGCTGAGACGTTACCGCCACATAGACCCTTTGACTGCGCTATTGAGCTGGTCACCGGGGCTAAATTACCTAAAGCCCATCTGTTTAATTTATGAGCGCTTGGCTATGAAGGAGAACATCGCTGAAAGTCTGCGCAAGGGACACATACATCCTTCAGTCTCACCTGTGGCGACAGGTTTCTTTTTTGTAAAAAAAAAAGATGGCGGTTTACGTCCCTGTCTCGATTTTCGGGAGCTTAATCAGATTACTGTACGGAATACGTACCCCCTTCCGTTGATTCCCGATTTGTGTAACCAACTATCAGTGGCAAAGTGGTTTTCTAAATTGGATCTTCGGGGGGCATATAATTTGATAAGGGTCCGGGAGGGGGATGAATGGAAAACTGTGTTCCAAACGTCCGAGGGACTGTTTGAAAATTTAGTCATGCCATTTGCTCTTACCGATGCCCCCGCCATATTTCAGAATTTCATCAACGTGGTATTCTCGGATCTCATTGGTCGTTTTGTCGTTATCTACTTAGATGATATTTTGATATACTCCTCCAACAGGCATTCTCATCTGGAACATATACGAACTGTTCTCCAAAGACTGAGAGAAAATCATCTGCATGCCAAATTGGAGAAATGTGTATTTTGTGTTCAAGAATTGTCTTTTTTGGGATTAATTGTATCCTGTGAGGGTTTTCGCATGGACCCCAAGAAGGTGCAGGCCATTGAGGATTGGGTGCAACCCCGAGATCTTAAGGGTCTTCAGCGCTTCTTGGGGTTCGCCAATTATTAACGCAAATTTATCCGGGGGTTTTCGCAGGTGGTCAAACCCCTCACGGATCTAACATTCAAAGGTGCGGATGTGAGAAATTGGTCCTAGCTCGCAAAAGAGGCCTTTGTGACTCTGAAAAAATGTTTTATGTCTGCTCTTGTTTTGGTACAGCCAGATCCGTCCAAACCATTTGTGGTGGAGGTGGATGCCTCCAAGGTGGGGGTGGGGGCAGTGTTGTCCCAAGGGCCTGCCACTCTTACCAACCTCAGGCCATGTGCTTTCTTTTCCAGGAAGTTCTCTGCTGCTGAAAGAAATTGTAGGCAATAGAGAGCTTCTTGCGGTCAACTTGGCGTTTGAGGAGGCACTTTTTGGAGGGGACCAGTCACCCGGTTACTATGATCACTGATCACAAAAATTTGCCATACATTGAGTCTGCTAAAAGACTAACGCCCAGACAGGCCCGTTGGTCGCTTTATTTTTCTCGTTTCCAGTTTACTATTACATTCCGTCCAGGGTCAAAGAATGTCAAGGCTGACGCCTTATCTCGTAGTTTTCATCCTGTGTCTGCCTCTGAGCCACCGTCCTCCATTCTGCACCCTGGGGTGGTGGTAGCAGGGATCTCGTCTGGATTGGAACGGGAAATTGAGGGGGCCCAGTCGCTGGCTCCTGCGGCCAAGCCAGGGGGCAAGTTGTTTGTCCCAGAGCAACTTCGCCTTAAACTCTTGTAAGAGTTCCACGAATCCAAGCTGTGTGCTCACCCTGGTATATCAGCCACGTGACTGGTGGTGGCTAGGATCTTCTGGTGGCCTACCCTTGGTTCTGATATAAAGAAATTAATTTCTGGTTGTGGGGTCTGCGCTCGTTCTAAAAGCTCTCATAGCCGGCCGGCGGGGGAGCTGATGCCCTTGGCAGTTCCCGAAAGACCATGGACCCACCTGTCCATGGATTTTATTACCAATCTTCACTCTTCCAGGGGTAATACGGTGGTATGGGTAGTGGTGGACAGATTTTCAAAGCAGGCTCATTTTATAACCCTGTCCGCATTACCTTCTACTGAGACCTTATCCAGATTGTTTGTGCAGCATGTGGTCCGCTTGCATGGGGTACCCCTGAATGTGGTGTCTGATCATGGTGTGCAGTTTGTGGCTAAGTTTTGGCGTGCTTTCTGCAGAAAATTAGGGATATCTCTGTCCTTTTCGTCTGCATACCATCCCGAGAGTAATGGTCAGACGGAACGCACTAATCAGTCTCTGGAACAGATCCTCAGGTGTCTGACTTCTGCTAGACAGAATGATTGGTGTGATATACTGCCGTTGGCTGAATTTGCCTTCAATAGTCGGGTGAGTCAATCCACTGGTATGTCCCCTTTCTTGATCAACTATGGGTTCAGTCCTCATTTTGGTGAGTTTTCTCGTCTGGATTCGGGGTGTCCCGGGGCTAAGGATTCTGTTCGGCGGTTAAAAGATACATGGGCAGAAGTCCAGCGGCGTATATCTAGGTCTCAAGGCAGGTATAAGTTTTTTGCGGACAGGAAACGAACACCTGGTCCCATGTTTCAGGTTGGAGAGAAATTTTGGCTCTCCACGCGAAACATTAAGTTAAAGATTCCGTCAGCCAAGTTGGGCCCCAAATTCATTGGCCCGTACAAGATTGTAGAAAAAAATAAATCCAGTGGCGTATAGGCTGTACCTTTCACCCTCTTTCAAGATCCCTAACGTCTTCCATAGATCTCTACAGAAGCCTTTTGAAGCAGTCCGGGGAAAATCCAAGTCCGCTGCTCCTCCGGTTTTGGTTGAGGGACATGTGGAATATGAGATTGGTCACATCGTAGATTCCAGGTTGGTACGGCGGTCAGTACAGTACCTAGTTCATTGGAAGGGGTATGGGCTGGAGGACAGGTCCTGGGTGCCGGCCCGGTTGATGCATGCGGATCGCCTGGTTCGGGCTTTCCATGCTAGGTACCCGGGCAAGCCTGGGGGTCCAGAGGCCCCCTGTTGAGAGGGGAGTACTGTCATGATACCAGTGCTGGTGGACCAGCACTTCTGGGATTAATGGTTTGATCTCAGTGCAGACTCTTACCTGCACACCTGGGACTTATTATGGTGGCCTCTCATTGGTTCTGGGAAAGCTTCTTATTGCCCCAGGATGCTCCCATCCCCCGTCAGTTATACTTTCGCCCTTGGCATTGTGTGGTGACCCCTGAGTGTGTTTGTGCTGTGTTCTGGTTGCTTGATATTCTGTGTACGACTCGGTCTGTTCTCTGTATATTGCTTGTTGGATTTTGCTTGGTACCTTCTATGTCTGTTTGGTTTTGACTTCTGCTTGGCCCCGACTATCCGTACTGTCTCATCCCTGGTACTTTACTGCTATCTCTGTGTATGACCTCCGTTTTGCCTGACTCTGAGTATTTCTGTATAGTGTCCTGCCATCTCTAAAAGCAGGACGCTAAGCCTCACCCCCTTACAGTCACATGACCGTAGGTCCTTCACTGCTTGCTAAACTTCAGCATCCACAGGTCCTGTGTATCTGTACTTTTTGACTGTACCTGACCCTGGGCCCCCCTACAGTGCAGGTGAGTCCCTGCTCTTGGCTTCATGCCGGCGCTGGCAGGATCCTGACACTATGTCTATAAACTATGTCTATATATCAGGAGGAAGACTCAGACAGTCTCAGGCCCAGTATGGATTCGACGTGATTGTAGAAAGTTGAGAAAGGGTACAGCATCACTGGATAGCAGGTTTATATAGCATAGTTTAAACATTAAAAATCTGCGTGTATATTTCCGGAGTCCGACAAAGACACTCACAGCCTCAGTATGGATTAGACAAGAGTCTAAAAAGTAGAAAAAGGGTTACGTATTCGAAGCGTACACCAGTATACACTGTTGGTGTATTTTTCAATCTTCATATATATTTCAGTCTCAGTAAGACAGTCCAGACTCTCCGCAAGAGGAAACGAGATGGATATACAAGTACAGACGGAAAGTCGACTGCAGAAATTTTGGAATTACTAATCACGGTAAAAACTCCCGGGAGAATTCTCAGAGGTGATGCTGACCCTCAATTACTTTGTCTGTGGAGACAGCGAAAACAGTTCTTGTGAAGAAAGGTTTGCTGTATCGCAGTACCGTGTAACCCATCACCGTTACTCATCTCCATCAAATTGTGATCACAGGAACAGATGTAGACATTGTCCTCACTGCCTATCATGATCTGTCAGGTAACTTTGGAGTGCAAATGACACAAGCCACAGGCCATAGATGATTCTATTGGATTGGCATGAGAGGACACATTTAAAAATGTGGGCAGGAATTTCACACGTCTGTGAGTCGGAAAACCGTGAAAGCTGATGATAAACCACCACTGCTTCTCATTGTGAGTCGACGTCCATAACAAATGGAAGCCATTGATCATCTGAAGATAAAGCCCAGCAGGACAGGGCATTGCTACGTCTTAACCATCATCCATCATTTCACCAAATTTGTATTGGCAGTCCCAGTGAAGTATTTAACAGGCCAGACTACATAGTGGTGGAGCAGGGAGAGGTAATTATTGCAAGTGCTGGTGCCCAGAGCATGCAGGGGGGGCCCACTCGCGGGCGGCGGTACTGGCACAGGACCCCTCATAGTACGCCGGTGTGTCTGATGGCAGGTGTGCACACCCACCATCAGAGACACTTGATTCTACTATGAGGGACCTTGTGCCAGTGCCGTTGCCAAAGAGTATGCCCACCCACCTGTCCAGGGCAACAGCACTCGCACGGGTGCGTGAGCCAGGTGGTGACTCCGGCCCTATGGGGGGAGGCAACCCAGTTAGGGAGGTGGAAAAAATGGCATATGTTGATGTTGGATATTCAGCAGCTGCAAATAGAGTAATTGGAGAAGTTCACGGAAGAGGAGGACAAAAGCAAGCTATTTTTCTGGCAACCTACGTGTCAGCAGGGGAGGGTGGGACAAAATCCTTTGAAACCCATGCATGGTTCATTTTAATGAAGGTTAGATCATCAACATTTTGGGTCGACAGACGGGTCCTTTTTTCTGTCAGGATTGATCCAGCAGCACTGAAGACTCGTTCAGATAACACACTAGCAGCAGGGCAAGCGAGCTCCTGTAAGGCATATTGTGCCAATTCAGGCCATGTGTCAAGTTTACTGGCCCAATAGTCAAAGGGGAATGACCGGTGAGGGAGAACATCGATATGGGAGGAGAAGTAGTTTGTTACCATAGTTGACAACTGCTGTCGCCTGTCACTTTCGATCGATGCGGTATTACCAGTCGTGTGAGCGGTACTTGAAAAATCAGTCCACAACATGGTCATGAAACCCCTGTGTCCAACGCCACTTCAGCTGTGTGCACCACGAACACCTCTTCCTCGTTGGAAAAACATCAGCTGGGAATGCCTCAAACAAACGGTTTATCAGAGTTGCTTGTTTGTTAGCCAATATTAGCTCTAGGTTTTCCTGTGGCATGATGTTTTGGAATTTGCCTTTATAACGTGGATCCAGGATGCTGGCCAACCAGTAGTCGTCATCGTTCATCATTTTGGCAATGCGGGGGTCCCTTTTTAGGATCTGCAAGGCATAATGAGACAGGTGGGCCAATGTTCCAGGTGTCAATGATGCACTGCGAGTGCTGGGTGGAGGAGCACTTTCTGGCAAATCCACATCCCTCCAGTCACGCACAAACTCTGTACCTGACCATGCCACGCCAACATTTTTTCTTGCCCCCTGAGAAGCATCCTCCTCCCCAAAATAAACATCCCCATCATCCTCCTCCTCCTCCTCTTCTTCCTCCACCTCGTCCACGAGACTTCCCTGAGCAGACAATGGCTGACTGTCATCAAGGCTTCCCTCCTCCTCTTCCTCCTCAGCTGCAGACGCCTGCTCCTTAATGTGCGTCAAAGTTTGCATGAGCAGACGCATAAGTGGGATGCTCATGCTTATGATGGAGTCGTCTGCGCTTACCAGCCATGTGCATTCCTCAAAACACTGAAGGACTTTACAGAGGTCTTTCAGCTTCGATCACTGCACACCAACAACTTCATGTCTGCCTGCAAACTGCCAGCCCGTGTATCCTCCAACAAATGAATTACAGCCTGCCTCTGTTCGCACAGCCTCTGAACCATGTGCAGGGTGGAGTTCCACCTTGTTGCAACGTCGATAATTAGGCGGTGCTTGGGAAGGTGGAGCAATCGCTGCAGCTTCTGCATACGACTGGAGTGTACGGGCGATCAGCGGATGTGCGAGCACAGTCTTCGCACCTTATGGAGCAGGGGTGTTAACTCCGGATAATTATTGAGGACGCACTGCACCACCAGGTTCAAGGTGTGAGCAAGGCAAGGTATATGTCTGGGTTTTGAAAGGGCTATTGCTGCCACAAAATTCCGGCCGTTATCACTAACTACCTTGGCTGCCTCAAGATGTAGACTGCCCAACCATGACTCAGTTTGTCGCTGCAAGTAGTCGGCCAGTACCTCCGCGGTGTGTCTGTTGTCGCCCAAACACATCATCTTCAACACAGCCTGCTGACGCTTACCACTAGCTGTTCGATAGTGGGACATCTCGTGTGCAACACTGGCAGCTGCGGATGGACTGCGCTCTGTGGACGAGCTTTAGCTTCTGGAGGAGGAGAAGGAGGAGGGTTGAATGCCTACAGCCAACTGTTTCCTATACCATGGGCTAAGCAGCACTGTCCCACTGCCGCTGTCCCCTGTGGACCCTGCATCCACCACATTAACCCAGTGCGCAGTGATGGACACTTAACGGCCCTGGCCATGCCTCCTGGACCATGCATCTGTTGTGAGGTGCACCTTTCCACTCAATGATTCCTTGAGTACATGGACAATGCAGTCTTTCACATGCACGTGGAGGGCTGGGATGGCTTTTCGCGAAAAGAAGTACAGACTGGGTAGGTCATAGCGTGGTACTGCGTAGGCCATGAGCTCGCGGAAAGCTGCGCTTTCAACCAACTGGTAGGGCATCATCTCTAACGAGATTAGTTTGGCAATGTGGGCGTTCGAAGACAGTGTACGCGGATGAGAGGATGAGTACTTTCTTGTCCTACTCAGAGTCTCTGGTAGGGTGAGCTGGACTTGAGAGCTGCATATGGTGGAACTAGCGGTGGACATGGTGGACTGAGAGAGGGTTGGTGATGGTGTTGGTGGTGTTGCTGATGGCCTATATTCAGTCTTTCGTAGCAATAACATTGTGATTCCATGACTGCTTTGCCCTTGCGACGACACCTCGACATTTGCTGCTGGTGGTGTGCTAACCAGTGGGCTTACAGTGGGGGAAGCGATGTAGCATTGCTGGCTATCTTCATTCGGAGCAGGTGCACATGTGGTACGTGAGGTTTGGTAGTCCGTCCACGCTTGCAAGTGCATGGTGGTTAAATGTCTAAGCATGCAACTGGTATTCAAATTTCTCATTTCTGTCTATCGGCCTAGCCGATCGCTGCGCTCTGCAAACGACTTTCGACTAACCTCTGCACTAATCCGTACCTCCCACTCCCGACTCCAAGACTTCTCCCGTGCTGCTCCTATCCTCTGGAATGCTCTACCCCAAGAAATCAGGACTATCCACAATTTGCATAGTTTTAGGCGCTCCCTCAAAACACACCTGTTCAGAGCGGCCTATCACATTCACTAATCAAAGTCATTCTCTGTGTAAGTGTGCGTGCGTAGCCCATTCACTATCTCCATCCATCCTTCACTCCTGCAAGATGGCTGGACCTTCATTGTAAATACACCATTGTAAATACACACCTGTACTCTGTATCTCCCTCACCTCATTGTAGATTGTACGCTCTCACGAGCAGGGTCGTCTTATTTCGTCTTATTTTGCTTTAATTATTGTATTGTTAGCGTTGTTACTTATGACTTGTGTTTTGAAACTGTTAAACTGTAAAGCGCTGCGGAATATGTTGGCGCTATATAAATAAAGATTATTATTATTATTATTATTCTCAGATTTTTCCCTCGGCTAAAGGTCTTTGCGCACTTCTTACAGATAACCTTTGCCTGATCATTAGGATTTTGTTCAAAAAAGTGCCACACTGCACTCTTCTTACCATGGAAGACATTTTGAGACCTTGCACGCTGTGCTAATTTGACCGTCTGGCCAAGCTGTCCTGCAACTCTTTTGGTTTTTGTAACACGTTTTTGGACTGCTACGGTGCAGCCAGATAACAGCTGTTGCGATGTCGTTGCCTGCTGTGGATCCTCCTCCTTCTCTTCTGAGCTATTGGCAGCGGCACCCTCTTCCCCCAATGGATGCCAATCTGGGTCAACAACTGGGTCATCCATCACCTCCTCTTCAATTTCATGTGCACCTTCCTCTGTGTCACCGTGTAAGGTGGTATAATATGCGGGAAGGGGCACCTGAGTTTCATCAGGGTCTGATTCTGCCTCAGTACACTGCGAGGACAATGTAGTGCTCTGAGTGAATGTACCAGCAGGAAAATCTAGCAGTGGCTGTGCATCAGTGCACTCCATGTCAGATTCATCTTGGACTGGGGAATTCACGATTTGACTTGCTAACCCAGGCATGGTATGTGAAAAGAGCTCCATGGAGTAATCGGTAGTGTGGACTGCCACATCCTTCACTTTTGATAGAGGTGAAGGACACAAGGAAAGGTGTTGTTCCTGACCAGGAGCCTCCACTGACGACTCAGTGCTTTTATGTTTTGAAACTTCAGAAGAGGAGGCGAGAGAGCTGGAGGCTGTGTCAGCAATGTAAGCCAAAACTTGTTCCTGAAGCTCCGGCTTTAAAAGTGGTTTACCTACTCCCAGAAAAGAGAGCCTTTGAGGCCTTGTGGAGCCAGAAGATGACGCAGGCTCAACACCTCCTGCCTTAGGTGCTATTGTGCTTTTGCCACTACCAACAGATGCAACACCACCATCACCACCATCGGGACCAGCTGGCAACCCCCGCCCACTTCCATGGCGTCTTCCACCATACTTCCTCAGCTTTGTGAAAATGTACCCAAAATACCACCAGCTATATGGTACTGTAAAACAAGGTAGAAGGTGTAACTACTATTGGTGAGAAATTGAATCTCACTATAGATTTGAGGACGCTGAACTATTGTCTCAGGCCCAGTAGAGATTACACCTCAATGTAACAGGCTGAAATTGGATGGTGTATGACAAGGTGTAGGGGGTCTATAGGATTGGTGAGAATTTGAATCTCACTAGAGATTTGAGGATGCAGAACTATTGTCTCAGGACCAGGAGAGATTACACCTCAATATAATAGGCTGAAATTGGATGGTGTATGATAAGGTGGAGGGTGTCTATAGGATTGGTGAGAATTTGGATCTCACTAGGGATTTGAGGACGCTGAACTATTGTCTCAGGCACAGGAGAGATTACATCTCAATGTAACAGGCTGAAATTGGATGGTGTATGACAAGGTGTAGGGTGTCTATAGTATTGGTGAGAATTTGAATCTCACTAGAGATTTGAGGATGCTGAACTATTGTCTCAGGCACACGAGAGATTACACCTCAATGTAACAGGCTGAAATTGGATGGTGTATGACAAGGTGGAGGTTGTCTATAGGATTGGTGAGAATTTGAATCTTACTAGAGATTTGAGGACGCAGAACTTTTGTCTCAGGACCAGGAGAGATTACACCTCAATGTAACAGGCTGAAATTGGATGGTGTATGACAAGGTGGAGGGTGTCTATAGGATTGAGAATTTGGAGCTCACTAGAGATTTGAAGACGCTGAACTATTGTCTCAGGCACAGGAGAGATTACACCTCAATGTAACAGGCTGAAATTGGATGGCGTATGACAAGGTGGAGGGTGTCTATAGGATTGGGGAGAATTTGGATCTCACTAGAGATTTGAGGATGCTGACAATGATGCTCTCAGTCCAAGTATGGATGCAGGCAGCCTAAGAAGCAGGACTGCTGCACAGTGCACACACAAAAGGGTGGAAAAATGAACGCTTGGTAACTGTACAGAAAAGAGGAAGAAAAGTATTTTTGCTTTTAAAAAAGCAGTTTGCACAGCAGTGTGCAAACAGCAATGCAGCTATCAGGGAGCCTTATAAGGCAGCCTAATAACCAACAGAGCTGATGCACAAAAATAGTGCCTCCCCTGTCACTGCACACAAAGTGTTGTGTTGTAAGTGGAAATCACTAACAGCAGAAGCAGTTCACCACCGCAACTCTCCCTGGCATCCGCATGTGCGCCTCTCTGACGGTCATTTTTGGTGAAAGTTTTTTCATACATTTCCTATATGGACTGAGTTTATGAGAATCCAAATGGCAATATATGTGGACCATTTTCTATACAGATAAAATCTTCAGGAAGGCTTAATAGCCGAAACGTTGATTATTTGTCTGTATAATATTGGTCTCATAACAACATATCATGCCCTTTTTTTGGATGAATAAATAATAGATTCATATTATACTGTGTGCCAAGGTTTATTCTAAGTATATATTTCTATTTTCCTCTGAGCACCAGATTTCTAGCAGTGAGCACCCCGTTTTCTATTATAACTGAAAGGGAGACAGGGTCTGAATCAGAGGCCATCATCGATCCTGTAGGTGGAGGGGTTGAGGTGTCTGGCCCATCTTGTGACCTTCCAAGGAGCCAGGCCCAAGTCACTTCTCCGGCTCGACCTGATCCTGCCCTAGAACCTGGGCTGCCACCACTAACACCACCATCATGAACAGAGCCACAACAAGGATCTTTAGCTGCATCACCACATGACATCCAGGATGAACAGGGCAACAGCAGCAGCCCAACTGTTCGGCTAGAGGGCTCCCCCCAGCCTGCTGAGCCATCCAGGTGACGTAGACGAAGGTGCCATATCCCTGCCACTGACACCACGACCAATGTGGATACAGGGGACCAAAATTCTCGTAACAGAGTTGCCACTGATGATGGGGAGGAGTACTCACGCAGCCTTGCCCATTATCTTCGTTCCCTTCCCCGTGAGGTGCGGCTACGTGTGCGAGGATCCATTCAGATCCTAATTGACGCAAGCGCACCCCCCAATACCCCTTATGAGCTGTTTGAGTTTCTGGAGAGGTGGCAGCTGTCACCCAGGAATCTCATGCATCTTAACCCACACCCCCAAGTGCTTGCTCAATCAGGGTCTGTGGATCCTCCTACACGTGGGCCTACACCTCACACCCTTCCCCCCCTGCCCAACATTGGCAACATCATTCCCAAATGTCAGGGTATAACCCAGCACACCAATATGGCCACTTGTTCCCAGCCAATGTTGGAGGCTGGTCCCAATCTGGTTGGGGACGACATGGCCATTTTGGTGGTTTTGATTCACGGCCCTACCAGCCTCAACAGGAGAGTCGTCTACAATATAGTGCCCAGTATCCACCTCAAGCCCATGAGCCGGCCCACTACCTCCATCATGGGAAAGAGTATGTGTGGCGCCCCTGAGGATTCAGTTGCCACAGAGGTACTGCACCTCCTCCTGAGGTGTGGTACCCCACCATCCAGGTAAGTTGGAGGCTCCTGACCACACTCCAACACCTGCACCCATCATCACAAAGTAGTGTAGCAAAGCCACATTGCGGCTCTCTGCTTGGAGTGTAGCAGAGCACCTTTGGTGGCTCCCTGCTTGGAACACGAAATGTGCTGGGAGGCGGGTGGAGTTAGAATACATAAAAGAGCGGGAAGGTTTAGGATTTCAGTTCAGATGAGTGGAGAGTTGAGTGTGGAGGAGAGAAGATCCCTGGGAGTGGGATGGAGGAAGGAAGTGCTGCAGCAGATCACAGTGACCTGGGTCTGCTGGCACGGGAAAGGAAAGAAAGAGACAGACATTGAAGAGAAACCAGATCTTCCATAAGAAGGAAAGACTAGTACGGAACGTAGGAGTAAAAGGGAACAGAGGACGTGGGTTACAAGAGAACCCTGACTAGAAATTCTAAGCGCAAGGCCGGGGCTCGGTCCCCGAGGTTGTATGGATACTAAGGGTCCTACAGCAGACACCGGTGGAGTAGTGGGCTGTAAATGCACTACTCCCATCTAAGACTTGAGGGCACAACAGCAACATTGATAGTGAGCCGGGACTTAGGAGTAAGGAGTCCCCGAAACAGGCTACAGCTGTCTGCCGTACAAGTATAGTTCTTGGGAACATCTGATAGGAGGAACTCCAGTGTAACTCAGTACTGGGAGTACTTCACGTAAAGGCGCTATAGAGGAGACGTTCAGAAAGGCACATGTTGGCGGAGTGTTGGAAGGGAGCATTCCATCTGGCCTGGAGGTTGACTGAGTCCCTGACCCGGAGGACACAGCACGGAGGCAGGCACCTGTGTGTGCTACAGACTGTGAGTAAAGCTTTTCTAACTACAAGCCCTGGTGTCCTCCACTCATTCCGGCGCCAACACCCTCTGCACTGCTACATTTCTGCACCATCCACGTCTCCCAACTATCAACTCCTTTTTACACTGCCCTGGGACTACAGCTCCACCTGTGGGGAGCTTCAACATCTTTGCTACACCACACCACCAGTCCCAGAGGATCTGCATGCAGCGTCGGCTTAACATCTCAATTGCCGAACACCACAGGTGGCGTCACAAAATATTCATCTAATCCATTGCATTTCCACCATTCAATCTCCCCTATTACTTGGGCGCCAAGGGCCATGGACCGGGTCACTGCTGCTGTGACACATCCCGCTGACACCGGCCCGGTACCGAGTACCCCACAGCCCTGGGAGGGTGACCCATATGCCCCCACACAGGCCGAGGGCCAAGGTGGCCACACTAGCCATCAGGCAACACAGGCTGGGCTGCCGCCTTCTCTCCCCCTACATACTACAATTTATAACTTTGTGTGTGTTTTTGTGGTTAAATGCGGTATTGTAACATTATAAAAATTTGTTTGTGTGCTAAGGCCAATTCTGGCCATTTTGCTAAATAATAAAAGGCTTCACAAGGCCTTAAAAAAAGGATATATAAAAAGTTTTAACTTTCAATTGTTGTTGTCTTTATCAATGATGCACTTACATCACGACATGCTGCCATATGCTTACACATTGATTTATAAACAGAGAAAAGACATAAGGGGTTGTAATATATATAGTTTCCCAAAGCCCAAAAACAAACATTTACAACATAGACACAGCATGCTCTTGCCAAGAAGTTTCCCCCTCAGGTGACATAGTAATTTGTGAAAATATCACGCACTTTGAGCCCAGAGAGTGGTCTACGTTGAGGGTTGATAGGTGGTCTCGCCCTACGTACATTGTCTGACCCATGCACAACACCAGCAGAGGAGGAACAATCATGTATCCTGGTGAAGTTATGGCCAACGCCACATGCTTTATTTACTTCATTTACATTTTGTTCTCTCATCTGAATGGCAGACTGGAGGACCCGCCATTTGGCCCATTGAATGCCAAAGGAACACTCCACCAGTCGCCGACCACGTGATAGGCGCAAGTTACAAATTCAGCGCCGGTGGTCCAGGTTGCGCCGGGGATATGGCCTCATGACATTGCGCGTTAACTGAAACGCCTCATCTGCCACAAGGACATAAGAGACTGATTCTTGAGTGGATCCTGGTAGCTGGTGTGGTGGTGGTAGGTCCAACTGGTTGGTGCGTAGCCGCCGACCCATAATGGAAGTATTGAAGACTCTAGAGTCTCCCGTCCTTCCATAGGCCACAATGTCAACAATTATAAACTTGTATTGAGGGTCGGCTAGAGCCAACAATACAACAGAAGAGTATTGTTTATAATTGAAGAATTGTGAGCCAGAGTTCGGCAGCTTACGCACCTGGATATGTTTGCCATCAAGGGCCCCAATACAATTAGGAAACTGGCATGCCTCCTCAAAGTCCCTTGATATCCTCAACCAGTCTTCCATCCTGGGCTGGGGCATGACGAGTTGATGTAGTCTTGACAATATTTGACTACATGTCAACCTGACTATGCCAGAAATGGTAGATCTTCCAATGAGAAACTCATGGTGGAGGGCGGCATAAGACAGGCCAGTGGACAGAAAGCTGAAGAACAACAGAAATGGAACATTTTAGAATGCACAAATTAACAAAACACCAGGTACATACATACCAAACTTGTTAGTCATTCATATCTACTAACACACATATATTTTGTCGCACAATCACTACGTGATATACAGTACATATTGCACATAACATTCTGGTTTGTAAGTTTATATATATCTGGAATAAGATGAGGGCATTAAACTTAGGACAAAATAAAAAACATACTTTGGGCAACACATCATGAACATAGAGAATGTGGTTGTGTAGTACATACCGTAATGTGAGTAGAAGTCGCTCCTCTGCATATATACACCTGTAGCTTTGCGCATCCTTATGTCCTGAAAGGTTATCACAGGATCCCAGGGCGCACTCTCTCCAAGAGTAGATCAAATGTTGCAAGGCTCATGCGACAGTATTTGTTAAATTTTTCCGGATGATCCCGCAGAGAAGAATAGAGGGGATGAAAATGACCTCTTGTGAGTCGTTGCCTCAAAAGTGGATGGACCCACATGCGTCTCCTCCTCCTCGGATCCACAATCACTGGGTATGGCTGGCCAAAGCGCCTGGACAAAACCCAGTTGAAGAGAACAAGGTCAGTTGGGGTGAACTGAAGTGTGTCAGACATGTTTGCTAACAACCAGCAAGACACCCACACAAGCAGAGCACCAAAATGGGCAGATTGGAGGCTGCCACCTGATGTTGAGGCAATAAATAGGGTTGGTGCTGATGATTTAAATTATGTGCAGGCCTCAAAACCGTTAAATGTCCATTTTGCAAGGTTGCGAGAAAAAAACGGTACACGGATTACATACGGATGCTTACATGAGAAAAATAAGTGGCCACACCCTGACAACGGATGACATATGGAGCACTATTTAGGGACCATTTACGCGTATTACGGACGTAAAATACAGTCCGTATTTTTCTACCTTGTGTGTGACTCCAGCCTTAGGGGCATGAACCTTCCATGCTGCCCCAACATGTGCTTCCCTTGTTGCATTCTGAAGGGGATACCTTAACCCATCAACTTTTTGACATTGCCTTTTCCAGGCAGGTTACAGCTACATGATGGAGCTACATACAACCCATGCAGAACATAAAGAAGGATTTTTCCAGCGTCTCCAGGAGATAAAATAATTGCTTTATTGAGAATATAAAATCTTCATACCATCAGGTAAAAACGACATAAAGAGGCCCATAGCTCTTATGTATTCCTGGATGCTAAGAGCTCCCCCTAGTGGTGGCAGAATACACAATGTTATATATATTTGTATACAGCGAGGTCCCCCTAGTGATGGCTGAAGACACAATCTTATCATAAACCGTATTTTTCAGACTACAAGACGCACCGGACCATAAGAAGCACCTAGGTTTTGGAGGAGGAAATTAGTAAAAAAAAATTGAAGCAAAAAAATGTGGTCAATTCTGTAATTAATATCCCCTATCCTGGTATATATGGCCCCTCATCCCCATCCTGATACACATGTCCTCCTCATCCCTACGTTGATATGCATGGTCTTGTCATCCCTATCCTGGAATGCATGCCCCCTCATCCCAATCCTGATATGCATGTCGATCGCCCCGTGCCAGGGCCGTGGGGTACTCGGAGCCGGGCCCGTTGGTTTCAATGGGAGATGTCATGGCAGCTGTGACCCGGTCCGTGGCCCTGGGCGTCCATTGTAAAAGGGGAAGATGTTAAACGTGTGGATGATGATTAAAGTTTATTAGTGAATGATTCGTGACGCCACCTGTGGTGTTCGACAATGAAGATGTTAAGCTGACACTGCAGACAGATCCTCTGGGACAGATGATGTGGTGCAGCAATGATGTTGTGGCCCTCCACAGTTAGGGCAGTAGTCCCAGGGCAGTGTAGGTGAGGAGGTAGGGAGGAGACGTAGATGGTGCAGTGTCAGGCACAGCGATGTAGCAGTGCTAAGTGTGTTGGCGCAGGAATAAGCAGAGGACACCAGGGCATGTAGTTCCAAAGCTTTACTCACAGTCTTTTGTGCATACAGGTGACCGCCTCGGTGCCGTGTCCTCCAGGTCAGGGGCTCAGCCAACCTCCAGGCAAGATGAAGTACTCCGTTCCAACACTCCGCCAACATATGTGCCTTTTCTGAACGTCTCCCTCCTTAGCGCTCGTAGTGAAGTACTCACAGTACTGAGTTACACTGGAGTTCATCTTTTCTGATGTTCTTAGAACTCTACTTGTATGGCAGACAGCTGTAGCCTGCTTCGGTGACTCCTTGCTACTAAGTCCCGGCTCACTCTCGTTGCTGTTGTGCCCCCACGTCTTGTGTGGGAATAAAGTGGTGACAACTTCTATTCCTCCGGTGTCTGTCGCAGGACCATTAGTATCCATACAACCTCGGGGACCGGACCCCGACCTTGCACTCAGAACTTGAGGAAGGGCTCTGCTCTAACCCTAACCCTTAGTTCTCTTCTTCTCCTTACGTTCTGTACAAACTATCTTTTTTATGGAGAATTAGGCTTTCTGAATATCTCTTTCCTGTGCCAGCAGACTCAGGTCACTGAAGTCTGCTGTAGCACTTCCTTCATCCATCCCTCTCAGGGGATCTTCTCTTACAGACTGACCTAGTCAAACTTCCCAGTCGGACTGACCTAGTCCTAATGATCTCCCGCTCTCTCTTGTGCAGACTAAGCTCCACCCACCTCCCAGCACTCTTCATGTTCCAAGCAGGGAGCCACCAAAGGTGCTTTGCTACACTACTATGTTGTGTGGGATGCAGGTGTTGGAGTGTGGTCAGGTGTCTCCACCTTACCTGAATGGTGGGGTATCACACCTCAGGAGGAGGTGCAGTACCTCTGTGGCGACTGAACCCTCAGGGGTGCCACATACCCCCCTGTTAAACACAGCACGTCCATGGGCTGCAAGTGAAACAAAGATATTACAAAATAAGGAACATACAAAATTTTTGAATTCTAAATAAACAGTTCTTATCTAAACTTCCCAATTTGGGAGGCACTGTCTCTTGAACGTTGCAAACAACTTAACTAACTATCCATACTTAATATATATTAAAAGCTATATTACCTAATTTAAAGTGCTATTGGATAATAATAATTACTAAGAAGTTTACTGCTAATTCAAGTACCATCATCAACACATTTTTCCTTTTCTTTTGTCTTTTACATTTTCTATACTCTCCTTCCTCTAAACCATGAGTGACAACCGCTGATGCCTGGTTCGTCACCTGTATTCAAATCTTTATTCAAATTTCACATATCTTTATTCCTAATCAAATACCTAGATACTACTACAAACCTATTCTATTGCTATCAACATTTTTATACGGCATATTATACAATACTTCACATTAAGACATCAATAATTCTTGAAAGTGCTGGACACCGCTCCCAGCCAGGATTTCTTGCAGTGTCCTTAGGTTGGAGCAATGCTCCAGGTTGAGGTAGTCCTTATCAATAAAAGACCTATGTAAAACCAAGAGAGGGCACCTTAAGGGTTGCAACTATTTACAACACAGTTTGTGGATCACTCATTGTCCATGACCTCTGCAGTTCAGTAAAAATGCTGCCGACGCAACTAGGCAAAAACTGGAATCAAAAAGAAAAAACATAATAAACAAGAAGGCACAACGATGCTAATACCCTCCTGGGTAACAGTTTAGTTATTTGGGGAATGTTTCTCTAGTGGTGGTCTCCTCCTGGGGTGGTGGAAGCTGGGTTGTTTTGCTGCTTTGCTAATTCCACATGTGTTAATTCATAGTTTTGATGCCTTCAGAGTGAATCTACAATTTTCATAGTCATGAAAATAAAGAAAACTCTTTGAATGAGAAGGTGTGCCCAAACTTTTGGTCTGTACTGTATCTCTGTATACAGGAAGCTGTCCCTAATGACTGCAAACCAAATCTTATGTATCTCATTATACATGGATCCCCCCTCTAGTTGCGGCTGCAGGTAGAATCTTATGTATCTCTGTATACATGGAGCTCCTCCTAGTGGTGGCTGCAGACAGGATCTTATCATTTATCTCTTTACACAGGGAGCTCCCCCTAGTGTTGGCTGCAGACAGAATCTTATCATGTACCTCTGTATACAGGGAGCTCCCTCTAGTGGTGGCTGCAGGTAGAATCTTATGTATCTCTGTATACAGGGAGCTCCCTCTAATGGTGGCTGCAGACAGGATCTTATCATGTATCTCTGTATACAGGAAGCTGCCCCTAATGACTGCAAACCAAATCTTATGTGTCTCTTTATACATGGATCCCCCTAATGGTGACTTAACATTATGAGCACATAATTTGTTTTCATTTGGTGTCAGTTTAAGAATATTGCAATCATTCATAATAATTTTTGAACACTCATGATTTTCTTGATACAATATTGCAAAGGTTGATGGAGAGGTCGGTGATATGTTTCTATTCTAGATATACTGTCATGGGGATACCATGACGGAGAGGAGCAAGAAGATTGTGGCTTCTGGTTGCACAAATTCCTGCACTTATTGGAACTCCTTCAACATCCTATTAAACAGAGCAGGTTTTTCTTGCTTTGTCATGGCAAGGGTTAATCAATTCAGTTGATCTCCTGGAGCTCTCCATCATGAATTATCTCAGCTGTTCTGTGTTGGACACTCCCCTCTGGTACATATGCATGTCAATGGCACATGGGAATTGCCAGTGATAGTTTTAGGCTGGTTTTCATACTTTTTTTGCTCTGCGTTTTTGCGCAAACATGCGCATGCATTTTTTCCAATATATAAACATGGGTGCGCATTGTCACGTGTTTATACGCGTTTGTATGCGCATACTTTTTTTGTAGTGCATGCCCAGGTGCGCAAAATGCAACTTGTTGCATTTTTTGTGCATCTGACCTGTCTCGAAAAAATGCATGCGCACACAATGCGCACGGAATTCACCCAAAAACACATTAAAGTCTATGGGTGTCAGCATTTAAAAACGCATGCTTTTTTTGTAAAAACCATGCGCACAAAACAAGAAAACGCATTAAAAACACATGATGTGTTTTTTATGCGCGTTTGCACAGCGCACGCACTGCAGCGCAAAAAAATGCAAGTGTGAAAGTAGCCTTACTTCCTGGTGTGGTGGTGAAGGAGAAAGTTCATTGTTTGCAGTAGTTATTTGGAGAGTTTTTCTGGAGACTGCTGCCTGGAGTTGCTATGCTTGTTTTTCTTTATCCTCTCACATTTGGTTTCCCCTTCCTATACCTCCCCTGTTTCCCACTCTGCTGTTTTTTGAGAATATTTGTATGATTGTAGTTTTCTTTCATCCCTGTCTTCCCTTGTTTGTCTAGTTAGTGTTTTCCTATATACCCCAGCTCCTCACCTCCCTGGGTTGGGGAGGAAACAGACAAAGGTTAAGTTAAGTTGCATCTCCACCTTCAGGAGTAATTCGGGTTACAGGCATAGACTAAGGCACTCCTAGTTAGAGGGATTAGGTAGGGTGGGAACTGCAACAGAGAGAGGGTCCAGAAGACCATGAAGTATGGTTATACTACTCCTGCACTGATTAGAACTGTTTTACCATCATATGAAACAGTGCAGATTTGTCCTTGGTGTAATGGCAATGGTTAATCAGTTCAGTTGATCTCCTGGAGCTCTGGATCCTGAATTGTCTCAGCTGTTCTGTGTTGGCCACTTCCCTCTGGTATATATGTTCCCCAGTGGCACTTGTGAGTTGCCAGTGACAGGTCTACTTCCTGATTAGGTGTTGGAAGAGAAATTCAGTTTTTGGAGTGAGTGGTTGGAGAGTTTTTCAGAAAATTGCAGCATGGAGTTAGTTTGTGCGTTTTTCCTTATTCCCCTTCTTATACCTCCTCTGTTTCTTAAGGTACTGTCACACTTAGCGATGTACCAGCGATCCCGACCAGCGATATGACGCGGTCAGGATCGCTGGTACATCGCCACACAGGCAGATCTCACCAGCGACATCGCTGGGGACGGGGGTCGCAACTTACCTGTCACACTAGGCGATCCTGCTTCCTCCCGCCCGGCTCCACGCGTTGCTTGTCTCTCCACAGGAAGCGCCGCAGGAAGCTGACGACCAGAAACAGTCCTGGAGGTTCTCGCGTGATCAGCGATAACCAGTGGGGGAGCGGGCCGTTGGTAAGTATCATACACAGCGATATCGCTAGCAATATCGCTATAACGTCACAAGTTATAGTGATATTGCTAGCAATATCGCTTAGTGTGACAGGCCCTTTACTCTGTTGTTTTGTGAGTATATTTGAATGATTGTAGTTTCACTTCATCCCTGTCTGTCTTCTCTTGTCTGTCTGGTTAATGTTTCTTATACAATTCATCTCCTTGCTTCCTGGGTGGGGGGATGAGATAAGGGTTAAGTTAGGAGCATAAATAGGTACGAGAACATGGCATCTCCACCTTCAGGAGTAATCCGGGGAACAGGGAGAGACTAGAGCGCCCCTAGTTTGAGGAATCGGGAAGATGCCCACACTCCTGATCACTGCGTGACATATACAGTTCTGATACTATCTTCTGTGATACGGATTACACCAGGTTTACTGATGATGATAAGTCTTCATCCTCGCACCATGTGACAGTGCTTTGCCTGAGGGTGAAGTTGCATCGTTGCGTTCATAACTTGTGTCTATTTTGGGTAGTGAAGAGCTTCACCTCTGTATCTGGAAATTCCCATTAGATTTCTGTCACCAGTTCTTGATACACGGCCAAGTGGAGTCAGAGCTGATGGCATTTAGAGAAGCGCTGCGTTGGGTTGTTTGTGTTTTTTTGCTCTGTTCCATAGTTCATATTTTGCTACATTGGTTTATACCAAGCTCCAGTCCTCCATCTCAAAGGGGGGTTACACAAGCAGGGCCGCAGGGGGCTAATGAGTCATCAGAGATGCTGCATAGATGGGAATAGTGGGACGGGGTCTTCTTATAGTTTGCCTGGGGTTTGTGACAATGGCAGCTTTGACTTTTATGGGTTGATCTTCTGTTTGTAAAACAACGAGAACATTGGGGCTAAAAGTAATGTCCCACTAGTGTTGCTCTATTGATCCATAATACAAAACCAGTGAGGACAGGACTCACATCACCATCATTATGTGAGGAGGAGGACACTCCGGGAAGAATAACAATACAAAGTGAGTCGGACAGTATCACAACTCCTCCACAATTCTCAGACAAATACTTTTGAAAAATCGTAATAACATATTGTGGCTTTAGGTAATATAAGTCTATAACCGAGAACTGATATCAAGACATAGTCAGCAATCACAATAAACTGCATTGGGCTCTGCAACTGCAAAAAAAATTACGGAGACAATACTGTAGTTTTTTTATGCACTGAGAAAAAAGTGCCTTATTGTTCACATACGGTCCATAAAATTTTGTATGTTTGACAACTGTGATCAACATGCGAGGCCATCGCCTCATGTTCCCGCGATGAAGGCTCGAGATGAAGACGAGTCTGTTGGAAAAGATCACAAAAGATAAAGTCTGTTTCTAAGGCCGGGGTCAGACTGCCGCCGGCATTCGGATTGGAGCATTCCGCTGCATAGAAATACATGCAGCTGAACGCTCTGATCCGAGTGCCGCCGGCAGTGCCGGGTATTGACATGCGAGACTCGTCCGAGTTTCTCTCAAGTCTGACCCCGGCCGAACCGAGACCATTGTAATAAGAAAACCAGAAGGTAATATAAAAAGACTGAGAAAAATACAGTCAATGTATCTATCTATCTAAATGTCTATCCATCCATCCATTGTCCTGCCCTGCGCTCAGTGCTTGGGCCGCTCCATCTGGCACATGTGACTGCACTGTTCCCTGTGTATTCTATCAGTCACATTGTGTTATGGACCCCTGATCAGATGTGACGGGTGCAGATCCCGCATTTTTACATCTTCATTGTGCTTCTTCTCTTCTATGTTCAGTTTCTAGTGAATGGAGAAACGTGCCTCAACCCTGTATATGAAGCCTCAGCATCACTGATATCAATCACCATGTTCTTTCTGATTCTCATGCTTTATAACTTGTTGCCTACTCATTTTCAGGGGTTTGTCTTCATCAGCATTCTATCAGCATTATAGGTGTGGGAGCTTCCTTCATCTCACTTCCCAGCATGTATTGCTTGCCCTAAATTGCCCCATTTTAATAATAGACTCCCACCCCACTTCCTGTGGAGAGAGAATAACCTGCCCTTGCTTCCTGTCAAGACAAAACCCTGCCTTCTGCAGAGACTAGGACACGCCCCTGCTTCCTGTGGAGACAAGGACCCACCCCTGCTTACTGTGGAGACAAGGACCCAACCCCACCTTCTGTAGAGACAAACACCCGCTCCTGCTTCTTGTAGAGACAAAGACCTGACCCCGCCTTCTGTAGAGACAAGGACACACCCTTTCTTCATATAGAGAAGCGAACCCGACCTCGCCTTCTGTAGAGACAAAGACCTGCCCCTGCTTCCTGTAGAGACCATGACCCTCTGCCACCTTCTATAGACACAAGGACCCGCTCCTGCTTCCTGTAGAGACCATGACCCTCTGTCACCTTCTGTAGACACAAGGACCCGCTCCTGCTTCCTGTAGAGACCATGACCCTCTGCCACCTTCTGCAGACACAAGGACCCACTCCTGCTTCCTGTAGAGGCCATGACTCTATGCCACCTTCTGAAGACACAAGGACCCGCTTCTGCTTCCTGTAGAGGCCAAGACCCTCTGTCACCTTCTGTAGATACAAGGACCCGCTCCTGCTTCCTGTAGAGACCATGACCCTCTGCCACCTTCTGTAGACACAAGGACCCGCTTCTGCTTCCTGTAGAGGCCATGACCCTCTGCCACCTTCTGTAGACACAAGGACCCGCTCCTGCTTCCTGTAGAGACCATGACCCTCTGCCACCTTCTGTAGACACAAGGACCCGCTTCTGCTTCCTGTAGAGGCCATGACCCTCTGCCACCATCTGTAGACACAAGGACCCGCTCCTGCTTCCTGTAGAGACCATGACCCTCTGCCACCTTCTGTAGACACAAGGACCCGCTCCTGCTTCCTGTAGAGGCCATGACCCTCTGCCACCTTCTGTAGACACAAGGACCCACTCCTGCTTCCTGTAGAGACCATGACCCTCTGCCACCTTCTGTAGACACAAGGACCCACTCCTGCTTCCTGTAGAGACCATGACCCTCTGCCACCTTCTGTAGACACAAGGACCAGCTCCTGCTTCCTGTAGAGACCATGACACCATCCCTACTTCCTGTAGAGAGAGACAAAACTCCGCCCCTGCTTTCTGTAGAGAAGAGGACCTGACCCCGCCTTCTGTAGAGACAAAAATCCACTCCTACTTCCTGTAGTGAGAATGACCCTCCAGTGCTTTCTGTAGAGACCAGGACCTCAATGTGCTGTAGAGACAAAGACCCTGCTTCCTGTAGAGAGAAGGACCTGTCCCTGTTTCCTGTAGAGAGCATGTCACTCTGCCTCCTTCTGTAGAGACAAGTCAAGGACATAAAATGCTAGGGAGAGGCATCTATGGAGGTCCCAGACCCTTTATATGATCTTTATCACCTAATGAATGGTTGATAATCCCTTTAACTATGAGGAGTTTCCATGTGATGATACATTTGTTTCTGTGTCGCAGAAACATTTGATATATTTTGCTGGTTTTCGTCTACAGGGTTATGATATGAAAGCCTGTGACTGACGAGGGGGCCGCGTCCTTCCTCCTCCCCCTCTCAGCTGGGACTTCCTATGTGCTGGAGCAGAAGACGCGTGTCACAACCATTTTAATGGTGATTGTTATTAAAGGCGTCTAATTGTAGGTTATTCAAAGGTCATATTTAATGTTCTCATCTGAGATGTAAAAGTGACGTCTCCGCTGTAGAGTACAACAGCCGCGCCACAGATAGGAAAAGCCTCAAGGAGGCATCAAACAAACCTGAACCTCAGCAGCCTCGAAAGGCTCCGGAATTCAAAGCTCGACCTTCGCTGTCATTCACGTTGCTTCGTTGGCGTTTTCTGAACTTTGGGATTGTTTTGCATAAGTAATTGGAAGATTGTTTAATGCGACTGATGTGATGACAATGATTAATTAGATTAATATTTGCTTGGTGTTCCAATCCCACTCCTCCCCGTGTGGCTTTGTAGAATTAGCAGCTTGTTTAATTCTTGCGTTAATTGATTTCTTAATATAAGTTGCGAATGTTAATTGAGACGTCCTCTTGTCAGCTCAGGCCTGGAAATATGGTGGCTGGGAAGGGGGTACGACCTGCTCGTATGTTCTGGGAGATTTCCTGAGGAATGATCACTCTCAGTACTGCAGGATGGTAACCGAAAACATTTCTCTTCTGAAATCCTCTGTGCTGCTGAGGACCCTGGTCATTCTATGCAACCTTTCTAATATCCACACCATGGGCGGACATACCGCCCGTTCAACCGGTGCACTGCATCGGGGCCCAGAGCCTCCAGGGGGCCCTTCAATGTGGCTAATGATGAGGGCAATCTGGCCGTTTTCTCCGGGCCCAAGATTCCGGGGGACCCCTGGCCAGATTGCCCTCATGTGTAGCGGCGGGCAGGGAGCGATCCAAGCAGCTCCGCTGCCTGCAAGAGGGAATAGCAGGAGCCGAGCTGCAAGGACCCGTCCTGCTTCCTATCTGACACAGAGAGGAGCATTGCTGAATGACGTCATTATTCAGCGGCCGCTGCTGTGCCAGAGCGAGGAAGCGCGGGTGATGCTGCGGACAGGTGAGAGGAGAGAGGTGGTGTCTGTGTGTGTGTACAGTATGTGTGTATGTCTGTGTTTGTGTGTATGTGTGTGTATGTCTGTGTGGATGGGCGGACATACCGCCCGTTCAACCGGTACACTGCACCGGGGCCCAGAGCCTCCAGGGGGTCCTTCAAGGCAGCTAATGATGAGGGCAATCTGGCCGTTTTCTCTGGGCTCGAGGCTCCGGGGGGCCCCTGACCAGATTGCCCTCATGGGTAGCGGCAGGCAGGGATCGATCCAAGCAGCTCCGCTGCCTGCAAGAGGGAATAGCAGGAGCCGAGCTGCAAAGACCCGTATTGCTTCCTGCCCGCCGCCAGCGCTTCCTGTCTGACACAGAGAGGAGCACCGCTGAATGACGCCATCATTCAGCGGCCGCTGCTGTGCCAGAGCGAGGAAGCGTGGGTGATGCTGCGGACAGGTGAGAGGAGAGAGGTGGTGTCTGTGTGCGTGTATATGTCTGTGTGTGTGTGTGTGTGTATGTCTGTGTGTGTGTGTATGTATGTATGTGTGTATGTGTGTGTGTGTATGTATGTCTGTGTGTGTGTGTATGTATGTCTGTGTGTGTGTATGTATGTCTGTGTGTGTGTATGTGTGTGTGTATGTCTGTGTGCATGGGCGGACATACCGCCCGTTCAACCGGTGCACTGCACCGGGGCCCAGAGCCTCCAGGGGACCCTTCAAGGAGGCTAATGATGAGGGCAATCTGGCCGTTTTCTCCGGGCCCGAGTCTCCGGGGGGGCCCTGACCAGATTGCCCTCATGGGTAGCGGCGGGCAGGGAGCGATCCAAGCAGCTCCGCTGCCTGCAAGAGGGTATAGCAGGAGCCGAGCTGCAAAGACCCATCCTGCTTCCTGCCCGGAAGCACGAGTGATGCTGTGGACAGGTGAGAGGAGAGAGGTGGTGTCTGTGTGCGTGTATATGTCTGTGTGTGTGAGTATGTGTGTGTATGTCTGTGTGTATGTGTCTGTGTGTGTATGTCTGTGTGTGTGTATGTATGTATGTCTGTGTATGTGTGTATGTATGTATGTGTCTGTGTGTATGTCTGTGTGTGTGTGTATGTATGTGTGTATGTATGTGTATATGTTTGTCTGTGTGTGTGTCTGTGTGTGTATGTCTGCGTGTGTGTGTGTATGTATGTGTGTGTGTGACTGTGTGTGTATGTATGTCTGTGTGTGTATGTCTGTGTGTGTGTCTGTATGTGTGTATGTATGTCTGTGTGTGTGTATGTTATGTGTGTATGTGTATGTCTGTGTGTGTATGTGTATGTCTGTGTGTATGTCTGTGTGTGTGTAGGTTAGCCTGACCCTGGAGGACATGAGGAGAAGACCGTGATGGGGAGAGAAGGCCATGATGCCTGGGGTGATGGGAGAAGGCCTTGAGGGGGTAATGGGAGAAGGCCATGAGGGGGTAATGGGAGAAGGCCATGTGGGGGTAATGGGAGAAGGCCATGTGGGGGTAATGGGAGAAGGCCATGATGGGGGTGATGGAGAGAAGGCATTGATGGGATCATGGGAGTGATGGGGAGAAGGCAATGATGGGAGTGATGGAGAGAAGGCAGTGATGGTGTAGGGAGGTTGACCTGACGGATGGATCTGCCTGTAGTGAAGGGCAGAGGGATAGCTCAGTGTAGGAATGAAAGTGCTGAGATGAAGAGAAAAGGGTGCCATGCTGTACAGTGACCATTAGAGGGCAGTGAGGAGAGTAGGAGAGTGACTGTGTAACTGCCATTGGTCAGGATAGCTGTCAGGTGATAGTGGGCGGAGAAACCAGGGCTGGTAGTATAAAAGGCTTAGGGAAGGTTCTAGAAGTTCCCATCAGCCAGGGGAGCTCACTAGATAGGAGGGCCTGCCGTAGAGAGAAAGACGGTATAAGGCCCTTAGAGAGTAACAGACAGTTGAGACAGTCACGGGGGGTGGCCCAAAGGACAGTAGCAGCAGACGGTCTGAGAGTACCAAGTGACGGTGTACTTTGAATGGTGAAGCACTGTGGTGGATGTGCCTACGGCAGCCATAGTCGACATAGTCACCAAGGATGCCATGCCGTACAAAATAAGAAGTGTAGGTACCCGGGTCTGTGTATAAAGGAAATGCGAGATTCCTGTGGCGAAGTGCAGAAGTCGTCAGAAAGGCGGTGAATAAACGCGGACCTGTTGAACTCAATTTCTGTCTCAGTCTCAAGTCTGTCGGCATCAAGACGTGGGTCACCCCCCATTCTTGTAGGATCACCTTCCTCGCACCTATCCTACAATGGGGTGATGGAGATGGGAATGATGGGGAGAAGGCAATGATAGGAGTGATGGGGTGATGGAGCAGGCAATGATGGGAGTGATGGGGTGATGGAGCAGGCAATGATGGGGGTGATGGAGCAGGCAATGATGGGAGTGATGGGGAGAAGGCAGTGATGGGGTGAAGGAGAAGGCAATGATGGGAGTGATGGGGAGAAGGCAATGATGGGGGTGATGGGGAGAAGGCAATGATGGGGTTGATGGAGAGGAGGCAATGATGGGGGTGATGGGGGAAAAAAGAAATGATGATGGGATGGTGGGGGAGAATGCAATGATGGTGGTGGTGGAAAGGGCAATAAATGGGGGTGGTGGAGGAGGAAATGATGGAGGTGGTGGAATGGGCAATGATGGGAGTGGTGGGGGGAGAAAGCAAAGATAGTGGTGGGGAGAAGAAAATTATGGAGGTGGTGAAGAGGGCAATGATGGGGTGGGGAGAGGACAATAATGAGATGTTGCAAGGGGAGTAGGACAATGAGGGGTGTGGAGGATTGGGATGGGAGGAAGGGGGACTTATAATGGCCTTAGGAACAGGGGGAGGTGGAGGAAGACATTATTATCGTTTATTATGTCTTACACAGTCCCTTAGTATACAGTGTACTCACTATGTCTAACACAGTCCCTTAGTATATGGTATACTCACTAATTCTGTATAACACCATCCTTAGTTACACAGTTTCCTCTTTTAATATGTATAACATCATCCCTTATTATGCACCATCCTCTCTAGTTATACATGGTGCCGTCCCTTATTATATAGCTTTCTCTGCTGTAATGTCTCTTAAATAGTGAATTCTTGTTAATTTTGTTATTTACAGAGTCCTCTTTTATTACATAGTCCCCTCTCTTTTTAGATATAAAATGACTGCTGATCGAGGAGCCGGTGACCAAACTACCAGTCCATCAGCTCCTCCATTAGAAAGGAAGCTTTCCCTTGCTTCATCAGCCATCATTGCATTATACAGCTAACAAGACAGGACAGTATGTAATAAAAAACAGGGCTCCATATAATTCAATTTGTAAGGGACGGTACTGTACATAACAAGAGAGGGCACTGTGTAAGGAGACTATGTAATATATATACAAGCATGTGTGTGTGGCTATATATATATATATATATACACACACACATGCACACATAGCTTTGATGCCATAAAAGGAGGGGGGCCCAGACACATTTCTTGCACAGGGGCCCCAAGCTGTCAGTGTCCGCCCCTGATCCACACACTCCTCTCCTGTAATATTCTCTGCTGCTGATGGACCCAGTTCTTACCTCTATGTAGATCCCAGTCTGTGACCTCCCACAAGATCAGAACATTCCTCTCCTGAAATACTCTGTGCTGCTGGAGCATCATCCTGATTATTTAGTTCTTTGTAGCCCCCGCTCTCTATGCTGCTGGGAGACCCCTGTTCGTTACACCATATAACGGGGTCTGTGACCTCCTTTACTCCACCATTGTCACTCACATGTTTGTCGGTTCATTCATGGTTTCCTAGATTCCATATCCCCCTTATTGGACCTGTAATACCTGTTTTGTCCTGTAGTGGCGCTGCAGTCACAATATGCCTAACCCATATAGCGCAGGAGCTGCTAAATGAACTGTTCTTTGTGAGTCCAGAGATAAGAAATCCCAATGGAGAAGTCAAACTATTCTACATAATCAGGTAGATGGATGGAATCATCAGAGACCCGGAGAGCGGAGCGTAAGCCCAATAATCCTGACACGCAGAATGCAATAGTGACAACCGTCACAGGCTCCCGGTGTCCTGACAAACAAATGTCGTTAAAACTGTAGCAAAATGGACATTCAGTGGATTGTGTGCGATGTTGTGTACTAATATAGTATCACTCCAGGAAACAATAGGGAAGCAAGAAATGTATCCAAATATAAGGAAGGATACAATGACTCCCTGCCACCATACACACAGCGATGATGGAGCTCTGCTGCCCCCTACTGCTCCAGACTTGTCCCAGCAGATGAAACTGATGGAGAAGCTACAGTCATAGCAGATAATTTTTATTATTATTATTATTATTATTATTATTAATAATAACATGCTCCGCAGTACTTTACATTACAGAAAGACTTGTACAGACAATAAAGGCATTACAGAGTAACACACAATTCCAGAGGTGCCAGAAGCTACAGTTTTGGAGATGATAACATCCGGACAGTAATCATAAGGAGCCACCATTACTGCATGGTCGCGGTGTTCAAGGCCTGACCCCAAAGCCTCTAGTCTCTGGGCCCCTATTATGGGCTTTGCAATGGAGCCATAGAGCTATAAGTTATTTTTCTTTTCTTCTGACCCCTATAATAGGGACCCAAGAGATTCAAGTTAGGCCTCAGCCTCCTCTGTGCTCCTCTTACAGATTTTGTAATGTGTCCCCAGAGCTTTCTGTTCTGCTTCCGTCCCCCCTCCATATTTACAGTAAAATTAATTGCATTCATGCCCCCAAGGACATGACTCCTCTTACCTGATGAGAATTAATGGGATGAATACCGTAATGTCACATATCAGATTGCCAGAAGCCATAGCCCTGATAAAAAGAAACATTATTTATGCATCTTATATGGGCCACCATGGGAACTAGATACCTCCCAACCATCCCAGATCCAGAGAGCCAGTCTCCAATTTGTGGAGATGTCCTGCAGTCCTGGGAGGTCAGAGGTATGTCCTAACCTCAACTACACCTGTGTCCTCAGCTGAACACAATGGTGGAGCAGAGTGCCATCAGATCCATGCTTCTCCATTCCATCTAGGTAGAACCTGAAAGTCCTATAAGGATCTCAGGTCACAGGATGTTCTCACAGAACTGTGGTCTTGGTAAGTTTTCAGGCTCCATCTAGACTGGCAGCAGAGACAAGTCACACAGGAGAAGGGAGCAGGATGTGACCGGCAAGTGTGATGCTTGTGAGGTGGCATTAAATTGGGTAGGGGTCTGGAGGTGCAGCATTATACTGTGTGCTTAGGGGGATGTACTGTAGGGAAATCTTACTGTGTGAGAGGGGAAAAGTACTGGGAACATCATAGTACGTGTGTGGTGGGGTTTAATGTGGGGGCATCATACTGTGTGTGGGGTTGGGTGTAACGTGGGGGCATCATTCTGTGTGTGTGGTGGGAACATCATACTGTATTTGGGGAGTGCTGTGGGGGCCAAAATTTTGGTGTGGGTGCATACAAAGGGGCACTGTTAGACAAGTGTCTAAGAATAAAATAGAAATTGCTATGGTTCTCTCTGTATCAAGTGTCCCCCTTTACTTTATTTCAAAGTTGGCAGGTGTGCAGCCATAACGAGGGCAGTGGATGACACAGCATGTCCTTGTCATATGGCCGGTATAATTTAACAACTATGCTTACAGGCAAAGGTGATTAGAGGGGTCGGATGTAATTTGTCCATTTACTGACTCTCTGGAATCCTGAGGTTTGATTACAAATTCAGATATAAATGGTTGCACTGTCCCTTCAAAGAGACTTGGGCATCCTATTCAGGCGCAGTTCTTTGTTTCGGCCATATAGTGGCAGAAGATATCATATAACAATTTCTGTCCTTTCAAATATGTGACCCCACAGCAGGTGTCTAATTTGCTAATGGGAATGTATCATTTAGATATTATTATATGATTCTCCAGAGAGTATGTCATTCTGTGCCTACATATTGGCCTGACTATTGGGTATTTGCTGACATTACAGATATATTTCCGGGTACTTACTGACATTGCAGATATATTCCCAAGTATTTACTGACATTACAGATATATTAATGGGTACTTACTGACATTACAGATATATTCCCGGGTACTTACTGACATTACAGATATATTCTCGGGTATTTACTGACATTACAGATATATTACTGGGTACTTACTGACATTACAGATATATTCCCAAGTATTTACTGACATTACAGATATATTAATGGGTACTTACTGACATTACAGATATATTCCCGGGTACTTACTGACATTACAGATATATTCTCGGGTATTTACTGACATTACAGATATATTACTGGGCACTTACTGACATTACAGATATATTCCCAAGTATTTACTGACATTACAGATATATTAATGGGTACTTACTGACATTACAGATATATTCCCGGGTACTTACTGACATTACAGATATATTATTGGGTACTTACTGACATTACAGATATATTCCCGGGTACTTACTGACATTACAGATATATTCCCGGGTACTTACTGACATTACAGATATATTCCCGGGTACTTACTGACATTACAGATATATTACTGGGTACTTACTGACATTACAGATATATTCCCGGGTACTTACTGACATTACAGATATATTCCCGGGTACTTACTGACATTACAGATATATTCCCGGGTACTTACTGACATTACAGATATATTCTCGGGTATTTACTGACATTACAGATATATTACTGGGTACTTACTGACATTACAGATATATTCCCAAGTATTTACTGACATTACAGATATATTAATGGGTACTTACTGACATTACAGATATATTCCCGGGTACTTACTGACATTACAGATATATTATTGGGTACTTACTGACATTACAGATATATTCCCGGGTACTTACTGACATTACAGATATATTCCCGGGTACTTACTGACATTACAGATATATTCCCGGGTACTTACTGACATTACAGATATATTAATGGGTACTTACTGACATTACAGATATATTCCCGGGTACTTACTGACATTACAGATATATTTCCCCGGGTACTTACTGACATTACAGATATATTCCCGGGTACTTACTGACATTACAGATATATTCCCGGGTACTTACTGACATTACAGATATATTACTGGGTACTTACTGACATTACAGATATATTCCCAAGTATTTACTGACATTACAGATATATTAATGGGTACTTACTGACATTACAGATATATTCCCGGGTACTTACTGACATTACAGATATATTACTGGGTACTTACTGACATTACAGATATATTCCCGGGTACTTACTGACATTACAGATATATTACTGGGTATTTACTGACATTACAGATATATTCCCGGGTACTTAATGACATTACAGATATATTCCCGGGGTATTTACTGATATTGCAGATATATTCTCGGGTACTTACTGACATTACAGATATATTACTGGGTACTTACTGACATTACAGATATATTTCCCCGGGTACTTACTGACATTACAGATATATTCCCGGGTACTTACTGACATTATAGATATATTACTGGGTATTTACTGACATTACAGATATATTCCCGGGTACTTAATGACATTACAGATATATTCCCGGGGTATTTACTGACATTGCAGATATATTCTCGGGTACTTACTGACATTACAGATATATTACTGGGTACTTACTGACATTACAGATATATTCCCGGGTACTTACTGACATTACAGATATATTCCCGGGGTATTTACTGACATTGCAGATATATTCTCGAGTACTTACTGACATTACAGATATATTACTGGGTACTTACTGACATTACAGATATATTCCCGGGTACTTACTGACATTACAGATATATTCCCGGGGTATTTACTGACATTGCAGATATATTCTCGGGTACTTACTGACATTACAGATATATTACTGGGTACTTACTGACATTACAGATATATTCCCGGGTACTTACTGACATTACAGATATATTACTGGCTACTTACTGACATTACAGATATATTCCCGGGTACTTACTGACATTACAGATATGTTACTGGGTACTTACTGACATTACAGATATATTAATGGGTACTTACTGACATTACAGATATGTTACTGGGTATTTACTGACATTACAGATATATTACTGGGTACTTACTGACATTACAGATATATTCCCGGGGTATTTACTGACATTGCAGATATATTCTCGGGTACTTACTGACATTACAGATATATTACTGGGTACTTACTGACATTACAGATATATTCCCAAGTATTTACTGACATTACAGATATATTCCCGGGTACTTACTGACATTACAGATATATTCCCGGGTACTTACTGACATTACAGATATATTCCCGGGTACTTACTGACATTACAGATATATTCCCGGGTACTTACTGACATTACAGATATATTCCCGGGTACTTACTGACATTACAGATATATTCCCGGGTACTTACTGACATTACAGATACTGTATATTACTGGGTACTTACTCACATTACAGATATATTTCCTGGGGTACTTACTGACATTACGGATATATTCCCAAGTATTTACTGACATTACAGATATATTCCCGGGTACTTACTGACATTACAGATATATTCCCGGGTACTTACTGACATTACAGATATATTCCCGGGTACTTACTGACATTACAGATATATTCCCGGGTACTTACTGACATTACAGATACTGTATATTACTGGGTACTTACTGACATTACAGATATATTTCCTGGGGTACTTACTGACATTACAGATATATTCCCGGGTACTTACTGACATTACAGATATATTTCCTGGGGTACTTACTGACATTACGGATATATTTCCTGGGGTACTTACTGACATTACAGATATATTTCCTGGGGTACTTACTGACATTACGGATATATTTCCGGATATTTACTGATGTTACACATACGCTCGGCTGCTGGAGCCATAGGTTATATACAGCTGGGAAGTATTCGCCATTAGAGACGGCTGTGGGGGATGGATGTGTATATGATGGTTATTGAGGAGTAATAACATAGACTGTACACAGACCTCATATCATACAAGCCGGGGTCACAGCAAACCCTGATTCTCAGTGATACTTTATACAGTATTATTATCAGTACTGCTCTGCAGAACTTTGGGAAAGCTGGATGGGAAACCATATAACACCCATTGCATCTTCTCTTTGACCTTTCACCCAACTTTCCCAACTTCCTAAATGGCAGATTTATTGACCTTCTCGTCACGTTTGTCATGCAGGAGTCCTGAAAAGCTGGGTGTAGCATTTTTCAATCCTGCTTCTTTTCCACCTGAACTTTCCCTTCTTGTGTTATTTTCAGCCTAGATACAAGGTGAGATGTAAATGAGCAGAATCGTTGTCTCCAAGGAGACGCTGCGCAGCTTTTATTTCATACAATTAGATGCAGAAAGTAAAACTGAATTTTTCATTTCCCTCTGAATCCAGGCAGAATTTGGGGCCCGCATGGGGCCGCCGCCTGGGGCAGTGGAATTTCGGAGACGCCCACGCACCATTATTTATTGAACATGCCACATATTGATCGTGCCGCTTTCATATCAGGCAATCAACTTGTTAAAACCACATCCTAGAGGTAGAGAAATCCTCTAAGAGGCGTCTCCTGCGGAGATGGGGCACATCTGGTGACCCACATTCTTTGATACTGCTTCGTTTTCGACTTGCCATATAGCATTATCTTCAAGGATCTGATAAAAGAGAAATCACGCATCATTAATAACACCTCATGTGTCAAAGGAAGGCTAAACTGCAATACCAGGCTCAGCCTGTGCACAAGGGTGGCACTGTTTCTAAGAAAAAATAGACTAATCTCATAATCGCCTTTATTAATAAAGAGATTTCCAATCTGTTACATTGTATCACATAATTTAATGAATGTCCCACGTTACTGGCACTATGAAATTCTTACTATGATGCTATGTATCATGTCCAAAGGTCAATGATGTTATACATTATAGAGGAGGCTGTTTATGGGACATCCTGACAGAGATAATGCTGATTCTTGGATTTCTCCATTGTGCTTTTGTACAGGGAGCTGTCCGCTGCTCTGGTGCTGAAATGTTTGCTTCGAGCTTCCTGATGGGACCCCATTTACAGCGGAGGTCACTTTGCTGGATATTTGACCTCTATTCACCAGGACAGTCAGGTTCCACTCACACTATATGGAAATGCTGCAAATTTGCACCGTAAAAATCCACAAGGGAAAACAATTCAAGGTTTAATAAATCTCATCCACGTGGCTCGGACATAATCCATCAGAAATTGTCCTAATCTGCAGAGTCGGCAGCGAGCAGCACGTCACGGATTCTGTGGGGAATGGGGTGATAACTGCTGCATCTGTCAGGGCCTGAGGATGGGGCGCCCCACTGTACACTAAGAATAGGGGTCCTGTGTCCAGGGTCTCTGGTTGAATAAAGTGCATAACACCACCCAGTACACAAATGCTGCTCGTATATAACTAACCTGGGCAAAGTGTGGAAATCGGACTGGGCTACCTGACTTAGCCAAACGCTCCAAAACACTGGTCCACAGGCTGCACCATACGGCCGACCCGCATCCAGAATTCACCACCAAATAGTGGTGAATATAATGGAGGACAGAACCACCGACTCCTTCCACCAGTCACATGATGACGTCTGCTGTGCGGTGAGTCCGCGCACACCTCAAAGACCGGAGCAGAGCGCCGGGGGAGCGGGAGCGAGGTGAGTGTGTGTGGGTTTTTTCTTCTTTTTTTTAATGTGTGTTTTGGATTTGTTTCTGGACATAGAGAGATATATGATGGCTCAAACTGTATAAAGGGGGCTATGTGGGAACTCATGCTGTATATAATGAGGCTCTGTGAGGGCTCCTGCTGTATATAGGGGGCTCTGTGAGGGCTCCTGCTGTATATAGGGGGCTATGTGAGGGCTCCTGCTGTATATAGGGGGCTATGTGAGAGCTCCTGCTGTATATAGGGGGCTCTGTGAGGGCTCCTGCTGTATATAGGGGGCTCTCTGAAGGCTCCTGCTGTATATAGGGGGCTCTGTGAAGGCTCCTGCTGTATATAGGGGGCTCTGTGAGGGCTACTGCTGTATATAGGGGGCTCTGTGAGGGCTCCTGCTCTATATATGGGGCTCTGTGAGGTGCTCTTTCTGTATATAGGAGGCTTTGTGAGAGCTCCTGCTGTATATAGGGGGCTATGTGAGGGCTCCTGCTGTATATAGGGGGCTCTGTGAGGGCTCCTGCTGTATATAGGGGGCTATGTGAGAGCTCCTGCTGTATATAGGGGGCTCTGTGTGGGCTCCTGCTGAATATAGGGGGCTCTGTGAGGGCTCCTGCTCTATATATGGGGCTCTGTGAGGTGCTCTTGCTGTATATAGGAGGCTTTGTGAGGTGCTCTTGCTGTATATAGGGGGCTCTGTGAGGGCTCCTGCTGTATATAGGGGGCTCTGTGAGGGCTCCTGCTCTATATAGGGGGCTCTGTGTGGGCTCCTGCTGAATATAGGGGGCTCTGTGAGAGCTCCTGCTCTATATATGGGGCTCTGTGAGGTGCTCTTGCTGTATATAGGAGGCTTTGTGAGAGCTCCTGCTGTATATAGGGGGCTATGTGAGGGCTCCTGCTGTATATAGGGGGCTCTGTGAGGGCTCCTGCTGTATATAGGGGGCTATGTGAAGGCTCTTGCTGTATATAGGGGGCTATGTGATGGCTCATACTGTATAAAGGGGGCTCTGTGAGGTGCTCTTGCTGTATATAGGGGACTATGTGAGAGCTCTTGCTGTATATAGGGGGCTATGTGAGGGCTCCTGCTGTATATAGGGGGCTCTGTGAGGGCTCCTGCTCTATATATGGGGCTCTGTGAGGTGCTCTTGCTGTATATAGGAGGCTTTGTGAGGTGCTCTTGCTGTATATAGGGGGCTCTGTGAGGGCTCCTGCTGTATATAGGGGGCTCTGTGAGGGCTCCTGCTCTATATATGGGGCTCTGTGAGGTGCTCTTTCTGTATATAGGAGGCTTTGTGAGAGCTCCTGCTGTATATAGGGGGCTATGTGAGGGCTCCTGCTGTATATAGGGGGCTCTGTGAGGGCTCCTGCTGTATATAGGAGGCTATGTGAAGGCTCTTGCTGTATATAGGGGGCTATGTGATGGCTCATACTGTATAAAAGGGGCTCTGTGAGGTGCTCTTGCTGTATATAGGGGACTATGTGAGAGCTCTTGCTGTATATAGGGGGCTATGTGAGGGCTCCTGCTGTATATAGGGGGCTCTGTGAGGGCTCCTGCTCTATATATGGGGCTCTGTGAGGTGCTCTTGCTGTATATAGGAGGCTTTGTGAGAGCTCCTGCTGTACATAGGGAAACTATGTGGGTGCTCATACTGTGTGTAGGAGGCTACACTATTCCATACTTTTATTTGAGGTATACTACCAGTTGCCAGACATATAATGTAATATATACATGGTTGGACTCTGCCTATTCCAGCAATTATTACATAACCACGAGGAGGCGCTCTGCACACTTGCTGTCATGTGCCAAGTAGAGTGTCAGCCTTGTCTGCAATGTTTTGTTCACCGACATAGCTGACACTTGAGTTGTCACTTGACTTCAAGTCTGACTGCGCTGACCAAATCTTAACCCAGGCGGTGATAATGTCTTGTTGCTCGGAGCCCAAGGCTCCGGGGGGCCCATGGCCAGATTGCCCTCAGCATAAGCAGCATGCTGGGCAGGGAGGGGGGCCCAGACACATTTCTTGCACAGGAGCCCAAAGCTGTCAGTGTCCGCCCCTGGCCACCTTAGTACGTTTTTAAAAAGGGATCAAGCTGAAATAAGATAAGGAAAGCTTGGTTACTTTCAATACTTTTCACCTCTTTTCTATCTCTTACAGCATCACTGATGGTCTCAGCTTCTTGGTCCCATCTCACCACGTCAGAAGTGCTTCCTTAGCCCATCACTGGCGGCAGCGGTTACCTACTTCAGTCAGTAATTGATGAACTTGAAAGTGTTGTGCCCCTTGTCTAGAAAACCAGACCCCTCTGATAGACTGCAGCGGTGGCCGGTAACCTAGACAATTCAGATGTACAGTGTATGGGAGCTGCCCTTTGCTTTATGTCTCCCTTCTTGAGAACAGAGAGGCTGCACAGTTCCTTGTTTAACAAGTATCAGCAATTTTCGCCGTTTCTGGTGATGAAAAAACTTCTATAACTAATTTTTTTTTTTTTTTAGTAATTTAATTTTTTTTTTCTTTACTTGATTTAGAAAAATAAATGTACATTAGCTAATAATATAATTTGAGGCAGGTATCAGAATGTTCCGCTAAGAAATATTCTATAATAATTCTGGTTTGTGTATTTGCTACAATGTATCAAACCTGAGAGAATATCCTCTAATTGTGGCGATTCATGGCAGGGGATTTTATAATGCCATGAATCTGGCCTAAGGGATGACCACTTAGATTTCTCTAAGGACCACCATTGTCCGAATCTATGACCCCTTCAAGTTGCAGCCCATTTTCCATTTTTGCGTTTCTGTTTTTCGTTCCCCTTCTTCCCAGAGGCATAACTTTTATTTTTCCATCAATATGGCCATGTGAGGGCTTGTTTTCTGCGGGACAAGTTGACATTTTGAACGAAACCATTGGTTTTACCATGTCGTGTACTGGAAAATGGTAAAACATTTCCAAGTGCGGCGAAATTGCAAAAGAGGTGCAATTCCACAAATGTTTTTATTTTATTACCATGTTCACTAAATGCTAGAACTGAGCTGCCATTATGATTCTCCAGGTCCTTACGAGCTCATAGACATCAAACATGTCTAGGTTCTTTTTTATTTAAAGGGTGAAAAAAATCCAAAGTTTGTTAAAAAAAAAATAAAAAATGGCGCCATTTTCCGATACCCGTAGCGTCTCCATTTTTCGTGATCTCGGGTTGGGTGACAGCTTATTTTTTGCGTGCTGACATTTTTGTTGATACCATTTTGGTGTTGATGCGATCTTTTGATTGCCTGTTATTGGATTTTAGTGCAATGTTGCAGCAACCAAAAAAAAGTAATTCTGGCGTTTTGACTTTTTTTTTGCTACGCCGTTTACCGATCAGATTAATTATTTTTATAACTTGATAGATCGGGTGATTTCGAACGTGGCGATACCAAATGTGTATTTTTTTATTGTTTTATTTTGAATGGGGCGAAAGGGGGGTGATTGGAACTTTTATATTTTTTTTCTATTTTTTAAACCTTTTTTTTTTACTTTTTGCATGCTTTAATAGTCTGCATGGAAGACTAGAAGCTGAGATCTTGTGATCACATCTGATACACACCGGCGATGATCAGATCTCCTGTGTGTAGCACAAATGCTCACTTGCTATGAGTGCCTACCGTTGGGCGCTCATACCAATCCAAAAATGACAACCATAGGGGTCTCCTGCAGACCCCAGGTTGTCATGCCAACCCATAGGCAACCCACAGCCATGTGACATGGGCACCAATAGGCGGGATTAGCAGGTTAACAGCCGCAGGTGGATCGCAATTCCATCTATGGCTGTTAGGGGTACATGATAGCTGGAGCCGGAGCCCACATCAACGGGAGGGGCACAACATGCACAGTACAAGTATGGCACATGTCGTGAAGGGGTTAATATATTATTCACTTGCCAGAATACATAAGAAGACTTCAGTGCTTGAACTTGTCCTTGAATGTTGCTCAGACAAGGTCACAGCCTTGTTTTCTATGATACATAAGACTTGAAATGTTTCCCAAACTGTTTCTGCCTCCTGCTTTATGTTATGTGACTTAGTGACTCTGGGGGCATGGAAGTCATTGGCTCCCCTTGCACAGATGAAAATTTGCCCTGATTGATTTTAATCTATTAACATTACTGAGACATTAGCTGAATCTCCTCCGTCTGGTGTTGTCTGTGTGCTGTTCATTTGGAAACTTCATTATCTATACATGAGTACAGAGACATTCCCTGACTGATGATACAGTATCATTGCTCCGGAGAAAACTGTAGAGGGGTAGTTTTGTCCTCATTCACATCTTTCATCTATGTCTTATTTTAAGAGTTTTCCTGTCTAGACAACCCATCGTGAAACAAGGAGATCCTTAATGGAGAGCTGTTCACTTTATCACCAGCAAATTACCAAGTGAAGGCAAGTTCACCAGTAAATTTAGGTAGACCCATGGCAGATCCAATGTCAAAAAGGCTTTCTGTGATTAAGCAAATTCTTTATATCTATTGTGTTAATATTTACTTAATAGAATTAGCATTGTAAATCACATCCTGAGATCTAGAATTACATCCTGTTTTATATGCCAGAGCTGCACTCCCTATTCTGCTGGTACAGTCACTGTGTACATACATTACATTACTGATCCTGAGTTACATCCTGTATTATACCCCAGAGCTGCACTCACTATTCTGCTGGTGCAGTCACTGTGAACACACATTACATTACTGATCCTGAGTTACATCCTGTATTATACCCCAGAGCTGCACTCACTATTCTGCTGGTGCAGTCACTGTGTACATACATTACATTACTGATCCTGTGTTACATCCTGTATTATACCCCAGAGCTGCACTCACTATTCTGCTGGTGCAGTCACTGTGTACATACAGTACATTACATTACTGATCCTGAGTTACATCCTGTATTATACTCCAGAGCTGCACTCACTATTCTGCTGGTGCAGTCACTGTGTACATACATTACATTACTGATCCTGTACTGATCCTGAGTTACATCCTGTATTATACTCCAGAGGTGCACTCATTATTCTGCTGGTGCAGTCACTGTGAACACACATTACATTACTGATCCTGAGTTACATCCTGTATTATACTCCAGAGCTGCACTCACTATTCTGCTGGTGCAGTCACTGTGTACATACATTACATTACTGATCCTGAGTTACATCCTGTATTATACCCCAGAGCTGCACTCACTATTCTGCTGGTGCAGTCACTGTGTACATACAGTACATTACATTACTGATCCTGAGTTACATCCTGTATTATACTCCAGAGCTGCACTCACTATTCTGCTGGTGCAGTCACTGTGTACATACATTACATTACTGATCCTGTACTGATCCTGAGTTACATCCTGTATTATACTCCAGAGCTGCACTCACTATTCTGCTGGTGCAGTCACTGTGTACATTACATTACTGATCCTGAGTTACATCCTGTATCATACTCCAGAGCTGCACTCACTATTCTGCTGGTACAGTCACTGTATACATACATTACATTACTGATCCTGAGTTACATTCTGTATTATACTCCAGAGCTGCACTCACTATTCTGCTGGTGCAGTCACTGTGTACATACATTACATTACTGATCCTGAGTTACATCATGTATTATACTCCAGAGCTGCACTTGCTATTCTGCTGATGCAGTCACTGTGTACATACATTACATTACTGATCCTGAGTTACATCCTGTATTATACTCCAGAGCTGCACTCACTATTCTGCTGGTACAGTCACTGTATACATACATTACATTACTGATCCTGTACTGATCCTGAGTTACATCCTGTATTATACTCCAGAGGTGCACTCATTATTCTGCTGGTGCAGTCACTGTGTACATACATTACATTACTGATCCTGAGTTACATCCTGTATTATACTCCAGAGCTGCACTCACTATTCTGCTGGTGCAGTCACTGTGTACATAGATTACATTACTGATCCTGAGTTACATCCTGTATTATACTCCAGAGCTGCACTCACTATTCTGCTGGTGCAGTCACTGTGTACATAGATTACATTACTGATCCTGAGTTATATCCTGTATTATACCCCAGAGCTGCACTCACTATTCTGCTGGTGCAGTCACTGTGTACATAGATTACATTACTGATCCTGAGTTATATCCTGTATTATACCCCAGAGCTGCACTCACTATTCTGCTGGTGCAGTCACTGTGTACATAGATTACATTACTGATCCTGAGTTATATTCTGTATTATACCCCAGAGCTGCACTCACTATTCTGCTGGCTCATTCTCTGAAATGTTTTAATAAAATCAAAAATATCATAATGAAATATATTCCCGTTTTACACCAAGACGATAAGTTACATGACATTTGAATAGAAGTTCATCCAGCCTATATGAAAAACCACACGACAAACTCAACCTTGTTAATGATTTAGGGATTTTATAGATGTTTTTGCAAAAAAATGCAATATGTGTCAATATTCTAAAAGCCTGCAAAAATACTGGACTATCATAAGGTCAATTCCTTCATTAATTGTGAAACATGCCATGTGGTATATTGTATCGACTGCACTGTTTGTAGAGTCAAATATATGGGATTCACGAGTCGTAAATTGAAAAAAAGAATTTCTCAACACATTTACAACATTAATAACAACAATATTACATACTTAGTAGCAGTTGGACAATTTTTTAGAACAACATGAGGGGAAATTGGATAGCTTTAGTTTTTTCTGGCATAGAGAGAGTTACAACTCCTAAACATGGTGGTAGCTGGCAACATAAATTGTACAAGAGAAGTTTTCGGGATTGTCACACTAGACACTAAACTGCCTAAGGGAATGAATTCTAAAGCAGATGCTATGTTTATTTATTGAATAACATTCTATACAATATTATATTATTGATATGTTACCTCCCCACAGACACAGGTATTTATTGCTACATATTATATATATATACCCTGTTTGTAATCAGGCTTATGGTACGGAATGTTTTTGCGTGATTGGTAATTTGTTGCACATGTGAAGTTTATTCCTGCCCAGACACATTTCTTGCACCGGGGGCCCCAAGCTGTCAGTGTCCGCCTCTGATCAGACGCCATGACAATGATGCTCTTCTTCCTCCATTAGTGGTCAGTCACCTCTGTTCTCCAGGTTTGAGCTGAAAAAGTGTCAGGGTGGCTGGAGACCCCTGATCTACATGTAATTCTTTCTGTCATCCTTCAGAGGCCTCACACAGAGTCTATTAGTATTCATGCTGGAAGAGTGCGACAACCAACTGTACCTCACACCTGCCTCACTCTAGTGGGGGGGGAACAGGGTTCCTATGGTAACACACGAAATGTATCAGTCTATAAGAAGTTACAGGCGTCCGACACAGTATAACATACACAATAAGCCTACAATGTATATACAAAAAATATATACAGGCTGCATAACAAACAGTATACAATATACACCTATACACACACATATATACAGTATATACTGTATATATACACACACATACAGTATACACATATATATATTGCACAATTTATAGTAACCTAGATGAGATATGCACAAACAATGCATAATATAAACTCTCAAAACATTATATATATTTACACAAACCACTAGAAAATATACACAATGGAGATGGTATACCAGCCACGTTGCGTGTATGACTGTCATGTGTCGTGCACTTACTAACAATACATTATCAGTAGATGTGAAGTCACCGGCCCTATTATAATCTGACTCATTTATCAAAGTGTTTGGTAAATCTGGGGCAGCCCATCATTGTCAAAACTAATCAGATAAGGTTGCAATATTTTACAACACAGTGTTGCGTTTAGGCCATGAAGACTTCCCAGTGAAATCACATCCCTTTATTGTACATGGTGCAAAAGCTTCTAAAAGTAATATATATGATGCAAATCATGAAAGAAAGATTTTTGGCAAAAAATTGCTCTGGCACATATAGCAGAACACATAATGCATGCTCCAATGTACATACGATGCATCCAGTAAAATATACACAACTCACCCACACAATACACACACACACAAATAATTCAAAGCACAAAGCAATATAAACCAGCACTATAATATACAGAATCTACACAGTACAATCTACAAAGCACAATGCTATATACACCATACAATCTACACAGTTTACATAATTAAATTGCATTATATTGCATGCAATAAGTATTTGATCACCGACCAGCGAGCAAGAATTCTGGCTCTCACAGACCTGTTAGTTTTTCTGTAAGAAGTCCTCCTACTCTGCACTCCTTACCTGTATTAATTGCACCTGTGTGAACTCATTACCTGTTTAAAAAACACTTGTCCACACACGCAAGAACACTCTAACCTCTCCACCATGGCCAAGACCAAAGAGTTGTCTAAGGACACCAGGGACAAAATTGTAGACCTACACAAGGCTGGGATGGGCTATGGGACAATAGGCAATCAGCTTGGTGAGAAGGCAACAACTGTTGACTCAATTATTAAAAAGTGGAAGAAACACAACATTATTTTAAATCTTCATCGGTCTGGAGCTCCATGCGAAGTTTCACCTTATGGGGTAAGGATGATTCTGAGAGAGGTCAGGAATCAGTCAAGAACTACATGGGAGGACATGGTCAATGACTTGAGGAGAGATGGGACCATAGTCTCAGACATTACCATTAGTAACACACTATGGAATCATGGATTAAAATCCTGCAGGGCACGCAAGGTCACCCTGCTCACACCAGCACATATCCAGGCCCGTTTGATCTTCCCCAATGACCATCTGGATGATCTAGAGGAGGCATGGGAGAAGATCATGTGGTCAGATGAGACCAGAATAGAACTTTTTGGTGTAAACTCCACGCTCCCTGTTTGGAGGAAGAAGAAGGATGATTACATCCCAAAAACACAGTCCCAACTGTGAAGTATGGTGGGGGAAACATCATACTTTGGGGGTGCTTTTCTGCAACGAGGACAGGATGACTGCACATGGGGTAATGTACGGCAAGATTTTGGCCAACAACCTCCTTCCCTCAGTAAGAGCATTGAAGATGGGTCGTGTCTGGGTCTTCCAGCATGACCATGACTTGAAATGCACAGCTGGGGCAACTAAGAAGCAGTCTCCGCAAGAAACATTTCAAGGTCCTGGAGTGGCCTAGCCAGTCTCCAGACCTGAACCCAAGAGAAAATCATTGGAGGAGCTGAAACTCAATGTTGTCCAATGTCAGCTTTGAAGCACGAAAAATCTGGAGAAGATCTGTATGGAGGAGTGGGTCAAAATCCCTGCTGCAGTGTGTGCAAACCAGTCAAGAACTACAGGAAATAGAGCAAAATTTGGACCTTGCCCCCCTCATGTTCGTCAGATGTATGGGACGGGAAGGGCAACACTTCTGAGTGGGACCCCAACCCGGTAACCTTCAATACAACTTGATGACGCACCCTAATAGTGGAGGAGAACCTCAGCAGATGACCGCGCTGTTGCTGAAAATAATGTCTATACAAAGACCAACATGAATATTACCACCATATGGTCAGTGGTAAATACCAGTCCTACAGAACATATAAGTGATTACAGCACAGTTACAGATGGTAACATGACTTACCGCTGATGTTTTTTCTGATGGAATCGTTCACTTTTCACGCCTTTTCCATCTGGCCCAGACCGGCAAGACAACTTCTTCCAGCCAGGACTCAGCTGCAGAGATTACAGCAAAGACACATTTCATGTCTCATATTTTCAGCACTGTCACCAATGGGACTATTCTCAACCTCCACAAACTCCTTATCCTGCTGATACCCCAATGATGAGCCACTGCTGCCATTTGTGTCCCTATTACTGCCCCTGCTGTGTGGTTCTCTGTGTGTCTTATAATTTCTAAAGCAACCCTCTAGAATATAATAATACGAGGTGCAAGTGTCTTGGAAAACAGTGCCCACTGTTGTGAACACTTGTGACCTGACTACTGAGTTTGGGCTCCCTCTGGTGGTTGCTGCGGGTAATGGAGCTGGTTGGGTTGACAGAAGTCAATCACCTGAAGAGGATAATTGGAGGTCAGGTGTTACAGACTGGGAAGATTTAAGTCAGCAAGCTTCACTCAGTTGTTGCTGGTGATTTGGTTTTCTTCCTGTGCATTTTGAAGTCCGCTTGCCCCCTGCTTGGTCCTGCATCGTTCAGATAAGTTATTTGTTTGCTAGAATCTTTTTGCATTTGATCCAGTTTTTGCCTTTCTCTGCTTTCTGCTTTTCTGTGTTGGTTCAGCATTGATCCCTGCTGGGACCAGTGCTGGACCCAGTTCCCTATGCCACAGCTTATGTCAGTCTGTTCAGTATTGCTAGTCCCATGTTATATCAGTATCTTTTGCTTTGCTTCCAATTCACACCAGAGTGCTGATCTAGTGGGGGAGATGTCGTGTGGCCTCAGTATTTTTGCATATCAGACGTGTTGGATTTTTCTTAGGGTTTTTTGCGTGATTGCAGACAGTATCTTTCCTGTCTTGTTCTATCTAGACAGTTTGGGCCCCATCATTTGCTTACGCTATTTTCTGCCTGTGTTTGTGCCTCATCTTGTTTCACCAGCAATATATGTTTGGGGGCTATCTATTCCTTTGGAGTTCTACTCCGGGGTAGTTTAGCTTTCCCCTTTCTTGCTTTAGGCTTTGTTAACTCTTTGGCTGTGCCGAGGTGTCTAGGGCATCGTAGGTACCTCCCACGGCTAATTCTAGTTGTGTTGTTAGTTTTAGGGGTCTGCAATCCGCTTAGTTACCAACCTTTCTGGTTGCCTAGCTTGTTCCCCGGCTATCCTCCTTGGTGACCTAATCATAACAGCCCACATTTTGCCCCCTAGAAAGTAATAGTGCCCTATGTGTGCCCATATGACAGTCACAAAAGATCCTCAAAAGCTAGACCTCATGCCGCGATCCATAGAAATTCTGGAACAAATGAGAAACAAAGTAATTGAGATCTATCAGTCTGGAAAAGGTTATAAAGTCATTTATCAAGCTTTGGGACTACAAGGGAACCACATTGAGAGCCATTAACCACAAATGGCAAAAATATGGAACAGTGGTGAACCTTCCCAGGAGTGGCCAGCCAACCAAAATCACCCCAAGAGCGCAGCAACAATTCATCTAAGAGGTCACAAAAGACCCCACAACAACATCCAAAGAACTGCAGGCCTCACTTGCCTCAGTTAAGTTCAGTGTTAATGATGACTCTACCATAAGAAAGAGTCTGGGCAAAAATGGCCTGCATGGCAGAGTTTCAAGACGAAAACCACAGCTGACCAATATGAACATAAAGGTTTGTCTCAGTTTTGCCAGAAAACATCTTGAGGATACCCAAGACTTTTGGGCGAATACTCTGTGGACTTTTTGGAAGGTGTATGTCCCATTACTTCTGGCGTAGGAGTAACACAGCATTTTAGAAAAGGAACATCATACCAACAATACAGTGTGATGGTAGTGTGATGGTCTGGGGCTGTTTTGCTGTTTCAGGATCTGGAAGACTTGCTGTGGTAAATGGAACCATGAATTCTTCTATATACCAAAAAATCCTGAAGGAGAATGCACGGCCATCTATTCGAGACCTCAAGTTGAAGCGCACTTGGGTTATGCAGCAGGACAATGATCCAAAACACACCAGCAAGTCTACCTCTGAATGAATTAAGAAAAACAAAATTAATACTTTGGAGTGGTCTAGTCAAAGTCCTGACTTTAAACCGATTGAGATGCTGGGACATGACCTTAAAAAGTCAGCTCATGCTCAGAAACCCCCAATGTGGCTGATTTACAATTCCTCAAAGATGAGTGGCCAAAATTCCTCCAGACCGTTACAAAACACTCATTGTCATTTATCGCAAACGCTTGATTGCAGTTGTTGTGGTTAAGGCTGGGCCAACCAGTTATTAGGTTTATGGGGGCAATCACTTTCTCACACAGGGCCATGTAGGTTTGGATTTCATTTTCCCTTAATAATAAAATAATTCATTTATAAATGGAATTTTGTGATTACTTGTGTTATCTTTGTCTGATATTTACATTTGTTTGGTGATCTGAAACATTTAAGAATGAGAAACATGCAAAAGAAAAGGAAATCAGGAAGGGGGCAGACACTTTTTCACACAACGGTATGCCCCCCATCCTGGGCCCGTTTCAGAAATACATGTAACCCATCCTGGTATAATGTATAAAAAATAAAAATTTTGAAGCGATAACAATCCTGTCATTGCCGGAGAATTTTTGTTTTTCCTGCATTTTCACTTCAACCTGAACCAGGGCAGCTTTGTGTGATGATCTCTGTCCTATTGAATATGGTGAGCTGACTCTCCCACTTCCCACTTCATGGTTGTTTATATATCCTGGTACAATGCCACCCCCCCATCCTGGGCTTCACCCAGTAGTAATGTCCCTGTTCTGTTGCTCTCCTCAAACAAATATAAAAAAAATAAATAATTCTACTCCCCTTCCCCCATTCCCATGATGTGCGATGTCCTCTTCCATAGCCAGCAGAAGAGTTAGGAACTGACTTCATCATTCAAGAGATGGGCAACAGATGTCGTCACTGCCATGCAGGGTCGTACTGGACCACCGGAGAATCAGAGGATTCTCCGGTGGGCCCAGGCACTGACACCTGCTGGCCTACTGGCCAGCAGCTGCCTAGGGCTCCCACTGCTCCAGGGAGCCCCCTGCTAAAGAAAAATTAATATTCACGTGTCTCCATGCCCCATGGGCGTGGAAAGGAGTGAATACCATTTCACTTTAATAGCGGGCAGCGTTAGCCGCAGGCTGCAGCTAACACTGCCCGCATGTAAAGCTCCACCACCACCGCTCCACTCTCTCACACACAAAGCACCGCACCGCATACATACACGCAGGAAGACAGACACGCTGCCCCCCCACCTCTCCACAAGTTCCCTGCAGAACATCCCGGCGTCCTGCAAGATTCTTCCTGTCTGAGACAGTGCAGCTGGATGACGTCATCATTCAACGCGCGGCTGTATCAGACAGAAAGCTGCTGGCAAGGAATAAGCTGCCAGGATGTGCTGTGGGGGAAATTGTGGAGAGGTGAGTGGGGCTGTGTGTGTATGCGATGCGGTGCTTTGTGTGAGAGAGTGGTGCGGTGCTGTGTGTGTGTATGTGGTGCGGTGCTTTGTGTTTGAGTGAGAAATAGTGCTACTGTGTGTGTATTGGAGATGTGTGTATTGGAGATTGGCAATGATGGAGTGGTGGGGAAGGATGATGGAGGTGGTGAAATGGGCAATGATGGGGTGGTGGGGCAGAAGGCAATAATGGTTGTGGGGGAGGCAATGATGGAGGTGTTGAAATGGGCAATGATGGGGATGGTTGGGGAGAAATTAATGATGGTTGTGGTGTAAAGGACAATGATGGTAGTGGTGCAAAGGACAATGATGGTGGTGGTGAGGGAGGAGGCAATGATTAAGGTGGTGGAATGGGCAATGATGACAGTTGTGGGGGAGAAATCAATGATGGAGGTGGTGGAAAGGGCAATAATAGGAGTGGTGGGGGAGAAGGCAATGATGGAGGTGGTGATGAGGACAATGATGGGGGTGAAGGGGGAGAACAATGATGGAGGGGGAGAGGGGCTGCATTATACTTTATGAGGGGGCTACATTATATTCTGTGGGGGGACTGCATTATTCTCTCAGGGGACTACATTATATTCTGGGGGGCTACAGTATATTCTATGGGGGGTTGCATTATGTTCTGTAGTGGGGATGCATTATTCTCTCAGGGGACTACAATATATTCTGGGGGGCTACATCATACTATATGAGGGGGGCAGCATTATGCCCTATGAGGGGGCTACAGTATACTCTGGGGGGCTGCATTATATTCTGTGGTGGGACTGCATTATACTATATGAGAGGGGCTGCAGTATACCCTATGAGAGTGCTACACTATATTCTATGGTGGGGAATGCATTATACTTTATGAGAGGGTTGCGTTATATTTTGTGTGGTGCTGCATTATATTCTATGAGAGGGGGCTGAATTATATTGTATGAGAGGGGGCTGCATTATATTCTGTGAGGGGAGCTACATTATTTTATGGGGGGGTTGCATTATATTCTATGAGGGAGGCTACATTATTTTCTATGAGCGAAGCTACATTATATTCTATGAGGAGGCTACCCCAACACCTGCTACATAATTAAGACGTGTACTACCTTATATTATAGAAAAAAAACAAAACAGGCAGAGATGCTTACTTGTATAAACAGGCCTCAATACAAATGCACTAACAGGGTGCAGCAGACCCAAGTAAAATGGCAGCTGCACAAGTGCAATAATACCTAATGAAACAGCCAGCCTACAATCAGGGATTGGCCGTGTGGCACACCAGTGCAAAAAAATAATCCGTATGTGACAATGTTCACACAGGGAATGCAAACCTGATATTAGCACGTTTTACCGCACAATTGGTGGTCTTGTATTTATTTCTATGTTGCTACATAGTGGGCCCCAATGATTTTCTCTGGTGGGCCCAAGGAACTACAGTCCAACGCTAGCTGCACTCACTATTCTGCTGGTGCAGTCATTGTGTACATACATTAGATTACTGATCCTGAGTTACATCCTGTATTATACTCCAGAGCTGCACTCACTATTCTGCTGGTGCAGTCACTGTGTACATACATTACATTACTGATCCTGAGTTACATCCTGTATAATACTCCAGAGCTGCACTCACTATTCTGCTGGTGCAGTCACTGTGTACATACATTACATTACTGATCCTGAGTTACATCCTGTATTATACTCCAGAGCTGCACTCACTATTCTGCTGGTGCAGTCACTGTGTACATACATTACATTACTGATCCTGAGTTACATCCTGTATTATACCTCAGAGCTGCACTCACTATTCTGCTGGTGCAGACACTGTGTACATACATTACTGATATTGAGTTACATCCTGTATTATACCTCAGAGCTCCACTCACTATTCTGCTGGTGCAGTCACTGTGTACATACATTACTGATCCTGAGTTACATCCTGTATTATACCCCAGAGCTGCACTCACTATCCTGCTGGTGCAGTCACTGTGTACATACATTACATTACTGATCCTGAGTAAGGGTACGTGCACACGCTGCGGAATCCGCTGCGGATTAATCCGCACGGATTTTGCAAAAACCGCAGATAATCCGCAGGTCCAAAGACCTGCGGATTATCTGCGGTTTTGCCTGCGGTTTGGTCCTGCGGATTCACTATCTCCACAATGGTGGAGATAGGAACCCGCAGCGGTTTCCGCAGAAAGAATTGACATGCAATTCTTTCTGCGGATTCAAAACCGCAGCAAATCCGTGCGGTTTTTTCCGCAGCGTCGGCACAGCGTTTTTTTTTTTCCCATTCAAATGAATGGTACTGTACACCGCAGCTAAAACTGCTGCGTGTCCGCAGCGGCCAAAACCGCTGCGGAAACGCAGCGGAATCCGCAGCGTGTGCACACAGCCTTACATCCTGTATTATACTCCAGAGCTGCACTCACTATTCTGCTGGTGAAGTCACTGTGTACATTACATTACATTACTGATCATGAGTTACATCCTGTATTATACTCCAGAGCTTCCCTCACTATTCTGTTGGTGCAGTCACTGTGTACATACATTACATTACAGATCCCCTATGGGGGGCTACATGATACCCTATGGGGGGCTGAATTATACCCTATGAGGGTGCTACATTATATTCTATGGGGGTGCTTCATTATACCTTATGAGGGGGTTGCATTATACTCTAAAGAGGCTACATTATATGCTATGGGGGGCTTCATTATACTCTATGATGCTGGTTGCATTATTTTCTAAGGGAGCTACATTATGTTCTATGAGGTGGGCTACATTATACTATTTGAGGTCTGCATTATATTCTGTGAGGGGGCTACATTATACTATATGAGGGGGCTGCATTGTACTCTATGAGGGGGTGACTTTATATTCTATGAGTTGGCTACTTTACATTCTATGAGGAGGGCTACCCCAAGCCCGGCTACATTATTAAGATGTGTACTACCTTATATTATACCCTGATATTAGCGTGTTTTACCACACAATTGGTGGTCTTGTATTTATTTCTGTGTAGCTACATAGTGGGTCCCAAGAATGATTTCCTCTGGTGGGCCCAAGGTGCTCCAGTCCGATGCTGCTGCCATGCACCGCCAGTGACTGTCCCATCTTCTGCCCCTTCCTGGTATTCTGCCCCCCATCCTCGGCCCTTCCTGGTATACTGCCCCCATCCTCGGCCCCATCCTTGTATACTGCCCCACTTCCTCGGCCCCATCCTTGTATACTGCCCCCCTTCCTCGGCCCCGTCATTGTATATTGCCTCGTATTAGGCCTCTTTCTGGGATACTGCCCCACATCTTAGGCCCCTTCCTTATATAATATCCCCAGTCCTGGGCCCCATCCTGTATAATGTCAATTCTTTTGCTCTTTGACAACACATTTAAAAAAAAAATAAACTATTTTCCTCAACTTACTCTACTCCCACAAAAATGCAGTGCCCACTTCAATAGCCGGCAGCTGACTTCTGTGTGCAAGTCATAGACGGCGCATCAAGTCACTGCCACTCATGACAGTCATGCCAATGTCAGCTAACAGCCTCTGACTGGCCGGTAGCATGTATTGCAGTAGTTCTCTGCGCTGCAGTATATTTCATCTGAATGTGCATTCTCAGACAGACACCCAGCTGCTGGCATTAGCGGCCCCTCTGCCACGTGAGCCCGGTCGTGATCCCACTCTCAGCGACTATGATCATTATGCCCCTGTTTACAACACCAATATTTTAGAACTAGTAGAGCAGCACAGTAAAATCTGCACCCACTTGGCCCCATTTAAGCTGCACATGTACCTCTACGGCTTTATGACTTTTTTTTAACACCCCTAAACATTCAAACCCTTTCTATTGAATGTCACTTGAACTGCGGGAGAATAATTGCTCTAAAGTTGTTTTTAAATGGTATCGCTATTAAATACATCTTCGCTCCTCTCCCACTGATGTCTCGCAGAGCTTTATTGTTCGTTTCAAGAAAGTTGCCAACTAAAGTACAGTAAGTATTACAGGGACTTTGTAAGATTCCTGCATTACCAATGAAATGTTTTCTTTTTCCATCCTCCACTCTCCAAAGTGTCAGATAATTTACATATGCAGGAAACCACAGCATAAAACAAAATAACGACTATAATATTGCTCCATATGTGCAAGAATATAACTACCATAATAGTGCCCCTAGTGCCCCCTATGTAAAAGAATATAACTACTATAACACTGCCCCTATGTACAAGAATATAACTACTATAATACTGCCCCCTATGTACAAGAATATAACTACTATAATACTGCTCCTATGTACAAGACTATAACTACTATAATACTGACAATATGTACAAGAATATAACTGCTATAATACTGCCCCTATGTACAAGAATATAACTATTATAATACTGCCCCTATGTACAAGAATATAACTACTATAATGCTGCTTCTACATACAAGAATATAACTATTATAATACTGCTCCTATGTACAAGAATATAACTACTATAATATTGCCCCTATGTACAATAATATAACTACTATAATACTGCTCCTATGTACAAGAATATAACTACTATAATACTGCTCCCTATGTACAAGAACATAACTACTATAATACTGCCCCTATGTACAAGAATATAACTACTATAATACTGCTCCTATGTACAAGAATATAACTACTATAATACTGCTCCTATGTACAAGAATAAAACTACTATAATACTGCTCCCTATGTACAATAATATAACTACTATAATACTGCTCCCTATGTACAAGAATATAACTTTTATAATACTGCTCCAATGTACAAGAATATAACTACTATAATACTGCTCCTATGTACAAGAATATAACTACTATAACACTGCCCCTATGTACAAGAATATAACTACTATAATGCTGCTCCTATATACAAGAATATAACTACTATAATACTGCCCCATGTACAATAATATAACTACTATAATACTGCTCCCTATGTACAAGAATATAACTACTATAATACTGCCCCTATGTACAAGAATATAACTACTATAATACTGCTCCCTATGTACAAGAATATAACTATTATAATACTGCTCCTATGTACAAGAATATAACTACTATAATGCTGCTCCTATATACAAGAATATAACTACTATAATACTGCTCCTATGTACAAGAATATAACTACTATAATACTTCCCCTATGTACAATAATATAACTACTATAATACTGCTCCTATGTACAAGAATATAACTGCTATAATACTGCTCCCTATGTACAAGAACATAACTACTATAATACTGCCCCTAAGTACAAGAATATAACTACTATAATACTGCTCCTATGTACAAGAATATAACTACTATAATACTGCCCCTATGTACAAGAATATAACTAGTATAATACTGCTCCTATGTACAAGAATAAAACTACTATAATACTGCTCCCTATGTACAATAATATAACTACTATAATGCTGCTCCCTATGTACAAGAATATAACTTTTATAATACTGCTCCAATGTACAAGAATATAACTACTATAATACTGCTCCCTATGTACAAGAATATAACTACTATAACACTGCCCCTATGTACAAGAATATAACTACTATAATGCTGCTCCTATATACAAGAATATAACTACTATAATACTGCCCCTATGTACAATAATATAACTACTATAATACTGCTCCCTATGTACAAGAATATAACTACTATAATGCTGCTCCTATATACAAGAATATAACTCTTATAATACTGCTCCTATGTACAAGAATATAACTACTATAATACTGCCCCTATGTACAAGAATATAACTACTATAATACTGCTCCTATGTACAAGAATATAACTACTATAATACTGTCCCTATGTACAAGAATATAACTACTATAATACTGCTCCCTATATACAAGAATATATCTACTATAATACTGCTCCCTATGTACAAGAATATAACTACTATAATACTGCTCCTATGTACAAGAATATAACTACTATAATACTGCTCCCTATGTACAAGAATATAACTACTATAATACTGCTCCTATGTACAAGAATATAACTACTATAATACTGCTTCCTATGTACAAGAATATAACTGCTATAATACTGCCCCTATGTACAATAATATAACTACTATAATACTGATCCCTATGTACAAGAATATAACTCTTATAATACTGCTCCTATGTACAAGAATATAACTACTATACTACTGCCCCTATGTACAAGAATATAACTACTATAATACAGCTCCTATGTACAAGAATATAACTACTATAATACTGCTCCCTATGTAAAAGAATATAACTACTATAATACTGCTCCTATGTACAAGAATATAACTACTATAATACTGCCCCTATGTACAAGAATATAACTACTGTAATACTGTTCCTATGTACAAGAATATAACTACTATAATACTGCTCCCTATGTACAAGCGTATAACTACTATAATACTGCTCCTATACAGTTGTGGCCAAAAGTATTGACACCCCTGCAATTCTGTCAGATAATACTCAGTTTCTTCCTGAAAATGATTGCAAACACAAATTCTTTGTTATTATTATCTTCATTTAATTTCTTAAATGAAAAAACACAAAAAGAATTGTCCTAAAGCCAAATTGGATATAATTCCACACCAAACATAAAAAAGAGGGTGGACAAAAGTATTGGCACTGTTCGAAAAATCATGTGATGCTTCTCTAATTTGTGTAATTAACAGCACCTGTAACTTACCTGTGGCACCTAACAGGTGTTGGCAATAACTAAGTCACACTTGCAGCCAGTTGACATGGATTAAAGTTGACTCAACCTCTGTCCTGTGTCCTTGTGTGTACCACATTGAGCATGGAGAAAAGAAAGAAGACCAAAGAACTGTTTGAGGACTTGAGAAACCAAATTGTGAGGAAGCATGAGCAATCTCAAGGCTACAAGTCCATCTCCAAAGACCTGAATATTCCTGTGTCTACCGTGCGCAGTGTCATCAAGAAGTTTAAAGCCCATGGCACTGTGGCTAACCTCCTTAGATGTGGACGGAAAAGACGTAAAACAGTGTCAACCCGTTCTATCCGTCGGCGCCTGAATGAAAAGGGACTGTATGGTAGGAGACCCAGGAAGACCCCACTTCTTACCCCGAGACATAAAAAAGCCAGGCTGGAGTTTGCCAAAACTTACCTGAAAAAGCCTAAAACGTTTTGGAAGAATGTTCTCTGGTCAGATGAGACAAAAGTAGAGCTTTTTGGGCAAAGGCATCAACATAGAGTTTACAGGAGAAAAAAGAGGCATTCAAAGAAAAAAACATGGTCCCTACAGTCAAACATGGCGGAGGTTCCCTGATGTTTTGGGGTTGCTTTGCTGCCTCTGGCACTGGACTGCTTGACCGTGTGCATGGCATTATGAAGTCTGAAGACTACCAACAAATTTTGCAGCATAATGTAGGGCCCAGTGTGAGAAAGCTGGGTCTCCTTCAGAGGTCATAGGTCTTCCAGCAGGACAATGACCCAAAACACACTTCAAAAAGCACTAGAAAATGGTTTGAGAGAAAGCACTGGAGACATCTAAGGTGGCCAGCAATGAGTCCAGCCTGAATCCCATTGAACACCTGTGGAGAGATCTAAAAATGGCAGTTTGGAGAAGGCACTCTTCAAATATCAGGGACCTGGAGCAGTTTGCCAAAGAAAAATGGTCTAAAATTCCAGCAGAGCATTGTAAGAAACTCATTAATGGTTACCGGAAGCGGTTGGTCGCAGTTATATTGGCTAAAGGTTGTGCAACCAAGTATTAGGCTGAGGGTGCCAATACTTTTGTCTGGCCCATTTTTGGAGTTTTGTGTGAAAATGATCAATGTTTTGCTTTTTGCTTCATTCTCTTTTGTGTTTTTTCATTTAAGACAAATTAAATGAAGATAATAATACCAAAGAATTTGTGATTGCAATCATTATCAGGAAGAAACTGAGTATTATCTGACAGAATTGCAGGGGTGTCAATACTTTTGGCCACAACTGTACAAGAATATAACTACTATAATACTGCTCCCTATGTACAAGAATATAGCTACTATAACACTGCCTCTATGTACAAGAATATAACTACTATAATACTGCTCCTAGGTACAAGAATTTAACTACTATAATACTGCCCCTATGTACAAGAATATAACTACTGTAATACTGCTCCTATATATAATATAACTACTATAATACTGCTCCTATGTACAATATAACTACTATAATACTGCCCCTATGTATAAGAATATAACTACTATAATACTGCCCCTATGCACAGGAATATAACTATTATATTCTTGTCCAGAGGGATAGTACTATAATAGTTATATTCCTGTACATAGGGGCAGTATTATAGTAGTTATATTCTTGTACATAGGAGCAGTATTATAGTAGTTATATTGTACATAGGAGCAGTATTATAGTAGTTATATTCTTGTACATAGAGGCCACTATTACAGTAGTTATATTCTTGTACATAGGAGCAGTATTATAGCAGTTATATTCTTGTACATAGGGCAGTATTATAGTAGTTATATTCCTGTACATAGGAGCAGTATTATAGTAGTTATATTCTTGTACATAGGAACAGTATTATAGCAGTTATATTCTTGTGTATAGTGGGCAATATTATATTAGCTATATTCTTGTACATAAGGGGCAGGGTTATAGTAGTTATATTCTTGTACACAGGAGCAGTATTATAGTAGTTATATTCTTGTACATAGGAGCAGTATTATAGTAGTTATATTCTTGTCCAGAGGGACAGTACTATAACTACTATAATACTGCTCCTATGTACAAGAATATAACTGCTATAATACTGCTCCTATGTATAAGAATATAACTACTATAATACTGCTCCTGTGTACAAGAATATAACTACTATAACACTGCCCCTTATGTACAGAGCGAGCAGGGACCCATGAGCGCTCCTCTGGTCCATATCCCTTCCAGTGGACCAGGTACTGCAAAGAGCGGCGCACCCACCGAGAGTCCACAATATGTCCGACCTCATGACCCTCCACCAGCACTGGAGGAACAACAGACTCAGAGTCCTCTTTGACAGACCCTGCGGGTTTCAACAGAGATTTATGGAACACATTGGATATTTTTAAAGAGGCGGGGAGATGCAACCTATATGCCACTGGGTAGACTATCTCCATAATCTCATATGGATAAATGAACTTTGGTCCCAACTTCGCTGATGGTACCTTTAAGTTGATGTTATGTGTGGAGAGCCAGACCTTCTCTCCCACCTGAAACATGTCTCCCGAAGTTCTCTTTTTGTCAGCAAAATATTTGTATCTCCCCTGGGCCCGAGAGATATTACGCCGGACTTCAGCCCAGAGGTTTTTTAACCGTTGAATGGACCCCTCTGCCCCTGGACAACTGGAATCCACCCGTGAAAACTCCCCAAAATGCGGATTAAACCCATAATCAGGAATGGGGATATTTTGGTGGACTGACTCACCCGATTGTTAAAAGCGAATTCCGCCAACGGTAATGCATCACACCAATCCTCCTGTCTGGCGGAGGTCAGACACCTGAGAATTTGTTCCAGAGATTGATTGGTGCATTCTGTCTGACCATTACTCTCCGGGTGATATGCCGACGAGAAGGAGAGTGAGATGCCCAATTTCATACAGAACGCCCTCCAAAATTTGGCCAAAAACTGCACACCTCTGTCAGACACAACATTCAGGGGTACCCCATGCAGTCGGACCACATGCTGCACAAACAACCTTGACAATGTTTCTGCTGAGGGTAATGCTGCCAAGGGAATGAAATGGGCCTGTTTAGAAAACCTATCTACAGATCACGGTATTACCCCTGGAAGGTGGAAGGCTGGTAATAAAATCCATGGAAAGGTGAGTCCATGGCCTATCAGGAACCGGTAAAGGTATGAATTCCCCAGCCGGTCGGTTATGCGAGCTTTTGGAACAGACATACATGCCACAAGCAGAAACAAAATCCTTGACATCGGACCTTAGTGAAGGCCACCAAAAACCCCTGGCTACTGCCTCTCTAGTGGCCGTGATACCTGGATGAGAACTCAGCCTAGACTCATGAAACTCCTGCAGAAGTCTAGGCTGCAATGAATCTGGAACAAACAGTTTATCCCCTGGCCTGGTTTCTGGAGCTAGGGCCTGAGCCCTTAGAATTTCTTGTTCCAACTCAGTTGAGACCCCCGCTGCTACCACCCCTGGAGGAAGAATGGAGGACGGCGGCTCAGGGGGAGACACTGGATCAAAACTTCTGGACAAGGCATCCGCTTTAACATTTTTGGACCCCAGTCGAAAAGTAATGGAGAACTGAAATCATGAAAAAAAAAGTGACCAACGGGCTTGTCTAGGAGTAAATTTTTGTGATCCATGACAACCGTGATAGGGTGAGCCGCCCCTTCCAAAAAGTGCCTCCATTCCTCAAACGCCAGCTTGACCGCAAGAAGTTCTCTATTGCCTACATCATAGTTTTTCTCAGCTGAGGAGAACTTCTTGGAGAAGAAGGCACAGGGTTTGAGATTGGTAAGGGTGGCCGGACCCTGGGTCAGCACAGCCCCCACCAGTAAGTATTACAGGGACTTTGTAAGATTCCTGCATTACCAATGAAATGTTTTCTTTTTCCATCCTCCACTCTCCAAAGTGTCAGATAATTTACATATGCAGGAAACCACAGCATAAAACAAAATAACGACTATAATATTGCTCCATATGTGCAAGAATATAACTACCATAATAGTGCCCCTAGTGCCCCCTATGTAAAAGAATATAACTACTATAACACTGCCCCTATGTACAAGAATATAACTACTATAATACTGCCCCCTATGTACAAGAATATAACTACTATAATACTGCTCCTATGTACAAGACTATAACTACTATAATACTGACAATATGTACAAGAATATAACTGCTATAATACTGCCCCTATGTACAAGAATATAACTATTATAATACTGCCCCTATGTACAAGAATATAACTACTATAATGCTGCTTCTACATACAAGAATATAACTATTATAATACTGCTCCTATGTACAAGAATATAACTACTATAATATTGCCCCTATGTACAATAATATAACTACTATAATACTGCTCCTATGTACAAGAATATAACTACTATAATACTGCTCCCTATGTACAAGAACATAACTACTATAATACTGCCCCTATGTACAAGAATATAACTACTATAATACTGCTCCTATGTACAAGAATATAACTACTATAATACTGCTCCTATGTACAAGAATAAAACTACTATAATACTGCTCCCTATGTACAATAATATAACTACTATAATACTGCTCCCTATGTACAAGAATATAACTTTTATAATACTGCTCCAATGTACAAGAATATAACTACTATAATACTGCTCCTATGTACAAGAATATAACTACTATAACACTGCCCCTATGTACAAGAATATAACTACTATAATGCTGCTCCTATATACAAGAATATAACTACTATAATACTGCCCCATGTACAATAATATAACTACTATAATACTGCTCCCTATGTACAAGAATATAACTACTATAATACTGCCCCTATGTACAAGAATATAACTACTATAATACTGCTCCCTATGTACAAGAATATAACTATTATAATACTGCTCCTATGTACAAGAATATAACTACTATAATGCTGCTCCTATATACAAGAATATAACTACTATAATACTGCTCCTATGTACAAGAATATAACTACTATAATACTTCCCCTATGTACAATAATATAACTACTATAATACTGCTCCTATGTACAAGAATATAACTGCTATAATACTGCTCCCTATGTACAAGAACATAACTACTATAATACTGCCCCTAAGTACAAGAATATAACTACTATAATACTGCTCCTATGTACAAGAATATAACTACTATAATACTGCCCCTATGTACAAGAATATAACTAGTATAATACTGCTCCTATGTACAAGAATAAAACTACTATAATACTGCTCCCTATGTACAATAATATAACTACTATAATGCTGCTCCCTATGTACAAGAATATAACTTTTATAATACTGCTCCAATGTACAAGAATATAACTACTATAATACTGCTCCCTATGTACAAGAATATAACTACTATAACACTGCCCCTATGTACAAAAATATAACTACTATAATGCTGCTCCTATATACAAGAATATAACTACTATAATACTGCCCCTATGTACAATAATATAACTACTATAATACTGCTCCCTATGTACAAGAATATAACTACTATAATGCTGCTCCTATATACAAGAATATAACTCTTATAATACTGCTCCTATGTACAAGAATATAACTACTATAATACTGCCCCTATGTACAAGAATATAACTACTATAATACTGCTCCTATGTACAAGAATATAACTACTATAATACTGTCCCTATGTACAAGAATATAACTACTATAATACTGCTCCCTATATACAAGAATATATCTACTATAATACTGCTCCCTATGTACAAGAATATAACTACTATAATACTGCTCCTATGTACAAGAATATAACTACTATAATACTGCTCCCTATGTACAAGAATATAACTACTATAATACTGCTCCTATGTACAAGAATATAACTACTATAATACTGCTTCCTATGTACAAGAATATAACTGCTATAATACTGCCCCTATGTACAATAATATAACTACTATAATACTGATCCCTATGTACAAGAATATAACTCTTATAATACTGCTCCTATGTACAAGAATATAACTACTATACTACTGCCCCTATGTACAAGAATATAACTACTATAATACAGCTCCTATGTACAAGAATATAACTACTATAATACTGCTCCCTATGTAAAAGAATATAACTACTATAATACTGCTCCTATGTACAAGAATATAACTACTATAATACTGCCCCTATGTACAAGAATATAACTACTGTAATACTGTTCCTATGTACAAGAATATAACTACTATAATACTGCTCCCTATGTACAAGCGTATAACTACTATAATACTGCTCCTATGTACAGTTGTGGCCAAAAGTATTGACACCCCTGCAATTCTGTCAGATAATACTCAGTTTCTTCCTGAAAATGATTGCAAACACAAATTCTTTGTTATTATTATCTTCATTTAATTTCTTAAATGAAAAAACACAAAAAGAATTGTCCTAAAGCCAAATTGGATATAATTCCACACCAAACATAAAAAAGAGGGTGGACAAAAGTATTGGCACTGTTCGAAAAATCATGTGATGCTTCTCTAATTTGTGTAATTAACAGCACCTGTAACTTACCTGTGGCACCTAACAGGTGTTGGCAATAACTAAGTCACACTTGCAGCCAGTTGACATGGATTAAAGTTGACTCAACCTCTGTCCTGTGTCCTTGTGTGTACCACATTGAGCATGGAGAAAAGAAAGAAGACCAAAGAACTGTTTGAGGACTTGAGAAACCAAATTGTGAGGAAGCATGAGCAATCTCAAGGCTACAAGTCCATCTCCAAAGACCTGAATATTCCTGTGTCTACCGTGCGCAGTGTCATCAAGAAGTTTAAAGCCCATGGCACTGTGGCTAACCTCCTTAGATGTGGACGGAAAAGACGTAAAACAGTGTCAACCCGTTCTATCCGTCGGCGCCTGAATGAAAAGGGACTGTATGGTAGGAGACCCAGGAAGACCCCACTTCTTACCCCGAGACATAAAAAAGCCAGGCTGGAGTTTGCCAAAACTTACCTGAAAAAGCCTAAAACGTTTTGGAAGAATGTTCTCTGGTCAGATGAGACAAAAGTAGAGCTTTTTGGGCAAAGGCATCAACATAGAGTTTACAGGAGAAAAAAGAGGCATTCAAAGAAAAAAACATGGTCCCTACAGTCAAACATGGCGGAGGTTCCCTGATGTTTTGGGGTTGCTTTGCTGCCTCTGGCACTGGACTGCTTGACCGTGTGCATGGCATTATGAAGTCTGAAGACTACCAACAAATTTTGCAGCATAATGTAGGGCCCAGTGTGAGAAAGCTGGGTCTCCTTCAGAGGTCATAGGTCTTCCAGCAGGACAATGACCCAAAACACACTTCAAAAAGCACTAGAAAATGGTTTGAGAGAAAGCACTGGAGACATCTAAGGTGGCCAGCAATGAGTCCAGCCTGAATCCCATTGAACACCTGTGGAGAGATCTAAAAATGGCAGTTTGGAGAAGGCACTCTTCAAATATCAGGGACCTGGAGCAGTTTGCCAAAGAAAAATGGTCTAAAATTCCAGCAGAGCATTGTAAGAAACTCATTAATGGTTACCGGAAGCGGTTGGTCGCAGTTATATTGGCTAAAGGTTGTGCAACCAAGTATTAGGCTGAGGGTGCCAATACTTTTGTCTGGCCCATTTTTGGAGTTTTGTGTGAAAATGATCAATGTTTTGCTTTTTGCTTCATTCTCTTTTGTGTTTTTTCATTTAAGACAAATTAAATGAAGATAATATTACCAAAGAATTTGTGATTGCAATCATTATCAGGAAGAAACTGAGTATTATCTGACAGAATTGCAGGGGTGTCAATACTTTTGGCCACAACTGTACAAGAATATAACTACTATAATACTGCTCCCTATGTACAAGAATATAGCTACTATAACACTGCCTCTATGTACAAGAATATAACTACTATAATACTGCTCCTAGGTACAAGAATTTAACTACTATAATACTGCCCCTATGTACAAGAATATAACTACTGTAATACTGCTCCTATATATAATATAACTACTATAATACTGCTCCTATGTACAATATAACTACTATAATACTGCCCCTATGTATAAGAATATAACTACTATAATACTGCCCCTATGCACAGGAATATAACTATTATATTCTTGTCCAGAGGGATAGTACTATAATAGTTATATTCCTGTACATAGGGGCAGTATTATAGTAGTTATATTCTTGTACATAGGAGCAGTATTATAGTAGTTATATTGTACATAGGAGCAGTATTATAGTAGTTATATTCTTGTACATAGAGGCCACTATTACAGTAGTTATATTCTTGTACATAGGAGCAGTATTATAGCAGTTATATTCTTGTACATAGGGCAGTATTATAGTAGTTATATTCCTGTACATAGGAGCAGTATTATAGTAGTTATATTCTTGTACATAGGAACAGTATTATAGCAGTTATATTCTTGTGTATAGTGGGCAATATTATATTAGCTATATTCTTGTACATAAGGGGCAGGGTTATAGTAGTTATATTCTTGTACACAGGAGCAGTATTATAGTAGTTATATTCTTGTACATAGGAGCAGTATTATAGTAGTTATATTCTTGTCCAGAGGGACAGTACTATAACTACTATAATACTGCTCCTATGTACAAGAATATAACTGCTATAATACTGCTCCTATGTATAAGAATATAACTACTATAATACTGCTCCTGTGTACAAGAATATAACTACTATAACACTGCCCCTTATGTACAGAGCGAGCAGGGACCCATGAGCGCTCCTCTGGTCCATATCCCTTCCAGTGGACCAGGTACTGCAAAGAGCGGCGCACCCACCGAGAGTCCACAATATGTCCGACCTCATGACCCTCCACCAGCACTGGAGGAACAACAGACTCAGAGTCCTCTTTGACAGACCCTGCGGGTTTCAACAGAGATTTATGGAACACATTGGATATTTTTAAAGAGGCGGGGAGATGCAACCTATATGCCACTGGGTAGACTATCTCCATAATCTCATATGGATAAATGAACTTTGGTCCCAACTTCGCTGATGGTACCTTTAAGTTGATGTTATGTGTGGAGAGCCAGACCTTCTCTCCCACCTGAAACATGTCTCCCGAAGTTCTCTTTTTGTCAGCAAAATATTTGTATCTCCCCTGGGCCCGAGAGATATTACGCCGGACTTCAGCCCAGAGGTTTTTTAACCGTTGAATGGACCCCTCTGCCCCTGGACAACTGGAATCCACCCGTGAAAACTCCCCAAAATGCGGATTAAACCCATAATCAGGAATGGGGATATTTTGGTGGACTGACTCACCCGATTGTTAAAAGCGAATTCCGCCAACGGTAATGCATCACACCAATCCTCCTGTCTGGCGGAGGTCAGACACCTGAGAATTTGTTCCAGAGATTGATTGGTGCATTCTGTCTGACCATTACTCTCCGGGTGATATGCCGACGAGAAGGAGAGTGAGATGCCCAATTTCATACAGAACGCCCTCCAAAATTTGGCCAAAAACTGCACACCTCTGTCAGACACAACATTCAGGGGTACCCCATGCAGTCGGACCACATGCTGCACAAACAACCTTGACAATGTTTCTGCTGAGGGTAATGCTGCCAAGGGAATGAAATGGGCCTGTTTAGAAAACCTATCTACAGATCACGGTATTACCCCTGGAAGGTGGAAGGCTGGTAATAAAATCCATGGAAAGGTGAGTCCATGGCCTATCAGGAACCGGTAAAGGTATGAATTCCCCAGCCGGTCGGTTATGCGAGCTTTTGGAACAGACATACATGCCACAAGCAGAAACAAAATCCTTGACATCGGACCTTAGTGAAGGCCACCAAAAACCCCTGGCTACTGCCTCTCTAGTGGCCGTGATACCTGGATGAGAACTCAGCCTAGACTCATGAAACTCCTGCAGAAGTCTAGGCTGCAATGAATCTGGAACAAACAGTTTATCCCCTGGCCTGGTTTCTGGAGCTAGGGCCTGAGCCCTTAGAATTTCTTGTTCCAACTCAGTTGAGACCCCCGCTGCTACCACCCCTGGAGGAAGAATGGAGGACGGCGGCTCAGGGGGAGACACTGGATCAAAACTTCTGGACAAGGCATCCGCTTTAACATTTTTGGACCCCAGTCGAAAAGTAATGGAGAACTGAAATCATGAAAAAAAAAGTGACCAACGGGCTTGTCTAGGAGTAAATTTTTGTGATCCATGACAACCGTGATAGGGTGAGCCGCCCCTTCCAAAAAGTGCCTCCATTCCTCAAACGCCAGCTTGACCGCAAGAAGTTCTCTATTGCCTACATCATAGTTTTTCTCAGCTGAGGAGAACTTCTTGGAGAAGAAGGCACAGGGTTTGAGATTGGTAAGGGTGGCCGGACCCTGGGTCAGCACAGCCCCCACCCCTACTTTAGAAGCATCCACCTCCACAATGGATGGTTTGGATGGGTATGGTTGTACCAACACCGGGGCAGACATGAAACATTTCTTAATCACTGAAAAGGACTCCTTAGCAAGTACAGACCAATTTTTTACATCAGTGCCCTTCTGGGTAAGATCCGTGAGTGGTTTAACCACTTGTGAGAAACCTTTAATGAATCTTCGATAATAGTTCGCAAATCCTAAGAAGCGCTGGAGCCCCTTGAGATCTCGAGGCTGAACCTAGTCAGCTATTGCCAGCACCTTCTTAGGATCCATACGAAACCCCTCACAGGACACAATCAACCCCAAAAAAGACAGTTCCTGTACAAAAAATGAACATTTTTCCAATTTAGCGAACAATTGGTTCTCCCTGAGTCTCTGGAGAACTGTCCTTAGATGTTGCAAGTGAGATTGACTGTCCGGGGAATACACCAAAATGTCATCCAAATAAATAATAACAAAACGGCCTATCAGGTCAGAAAACACAACATTGATGAAATTCTGGAAAATAGTGGGTGCATTAGTCAACCCAGACGGCATAATCAGGTTCTCAAAGAGTCCTTCTGATGTGAGGAATGCATTTTTCCACTCGTCCCCTTCCCGAATCCTTATCAGATTGTAGGCCCCCCACAGATCTAACTTGGGGAACCATTGGGCCCAGGCTAACTGGTTACATAAGTCTGGGATGAGGGGAAGCGGGTAAGTGTTCCTAACCGTTATCTTGTTAAGCTCTCGAAAGTCGAGGCATGGCCGCAAACCACCATCTTTCTTCTTCACAAAGAAGAATCCTGCTGCCACCGGTGACACAGAAGGCCTGATATGCCCTTTGTGGAGACTCTCAGCTATGTACTCCTTCATGGCTTGGCGCTCAAGCCCAGACAAATTGAACAATCGAGCCTTAGGTAACTTGGCTCCGGGTACTAAATCAATGGCACAATCGTAGGGTCTATGTGGTGGCAGCGCCTCAGCCTCACTTTCGGAAAAAACGTCTTTGAAATCCTTCAGGTACTCCGGAATACTTTCCAGAGCGACAGACGACACAGACACGGATTTAACAGTGCTAACAAGATGTCCCAGGTTACCACATTTATCATTGCATCCCCATTGAGTGATTTCCCCTGTAACCCAATCAATGGTAGGATTATGGCGTTCAAGCCAAGGCATCCCCAGTACCAGTCCTGCAGGCAAGTTATCTAGCACAAGACAACTTAGTTTTTCCACATGAGTGGAAGCCACTTTTAGAGAAAAAAGTTCAGACCTGCAACAGATACCGCCCTGGGTAAGAGGAGACAGGATCCTGAAGCCTGACTGTCCCTATCTTATTGAGAGTCACAACTTTGGTATCAGATTCACAGCAGAACCACAGTCAACAAAAGCAGTAGTCTGAACAGGACCATAACCAAGTTCCAGTTCCACCTGCAGCACCATTTTTGCACGTGAGGAAAATTGTACCTGAAGGTCTGGGTAGCCTCCTCGACTACTACCCAGACCTAGTCATTTCCCGCCATCTTGGAGGATGACGGACAGGATGGGCAGTCCTTCTTCCAGTGTCCGGATTCCCCACAATAGAAGCACAACTGCTTCTCCCGGCGGCGTCTTCTTTCTTTTTCCTCACAGGTGACAGCGCTCACCTCCATAGCCACAGGAAGAGTCTGGGTCTCATCTCCACTGAAGAATAACGGTGTTTCCCTTTGCATAACACCTCTAGCCCACAGTCTGCAATCCATGCGAACCGCTTGGGTCATGGCATCCTTCAGGGAGTCAGGCGGAGGATGGAGTGCCAAAGCATCCTTCAGACATTCACACAGACCTCTGTGGAACAGCCCCTGAAGGGCGGCATCAATCCAGGAAATCTCGGCTGCCCAACGTCTGAATTCAGTACAGAACCATTCTGCCGAGTGCTGCCCCTGACAGACACTCATCACCTTGTCCTCAGCCAACCGCACTCTATCAGGCTCATCATAAATAAGCCCTACGGCTTCAAAAAACGCATCCACTGACATTCTCTCTGGGGCAGAAGAGGATAGCGAAAATGCCCAGGCTTGTGGGGACCACCTAAGCAGGGACATAACTACTCCCACCCTCTGTTTCTCATCCCCAGAGGAGCGGGGTCTCAAAGAGAAAAAGAGCTTACAGCCCTCCTTAAATGCCCTGAAATCATCTTTGTTACCAGAAAACGTATCTGGCAATTTAACCGGGGATTCGGGTGGGACCAAAATGACATCTCTATTCCCCACCTGCTGGAAGCCTGCAGACAGTACCCCCTGAACTGAGTCCTCAACCTGCTGTTGAGACTGGGCCAGAGCTTGGTGTTCCAAACTAAGCTTCTGCAGTGACTGAGTCAAGCATTTCACCTGCTCAGATAAAGCACACATTGGGTCCATGCTGCAGAAGTGAGTAGAGAAAAAAAAATTGCAGGCCAGTTATAATGTCAGGAGGAATGTGGTGCGGTTCAGGCACAGAGGTGCCAAGGAGGACCTGCCGGACAGGAGGCTGGTGGTCAGGGAGCACCTGTGCCACCAGATGGGGTTTGCGCCGGTTAATATCTTGGCGGTCATCAATCTGCCAGACAGACAGGGCTATGATATCAGCTTTAAGCTCATGTCTGATCTGGACAGATTCTGGGCCAATTTCCCCAAGTTCAGGGACGCTGATGGCTGGAATAAGTTCAGCTTCATTCCAATATCTAAGCCGGATACCGCCATGGTTAATATCATCTTTTGGAATGAGGCTGTTCCCCCGCAGGACATTGTGGTGTGGCTCCAGAGGCATTGTAACCTTGTCTCAGACCTCACCAAAAACATGGATGAGGACGGTATATGGACCGGTGAGTGGAAGGTGCTGGTGAAACTGCGCCAGCACAACATCACGGCTCACTTACTCAACTCCTTCTTTATCGGGAGGGAGAAGGGAGTTTGCTTCTACCCTGGGCAGCCATGAAAGTGTTTTAAGTGTGGTAAAGTAGGTCACCTGGCAAACACCTGTACCATGGTAAAGTGCAGCCTGTGCGGGGAAGTCGGCCACTTAGCGGCAGATTGCCAGAACATCAGGTGCAACCTCTGTGGGGAGGTCAGCCACCCTCACAGGGACTGTCCAGATGCCTGGCACAATATATGCAAGCTCCTTCCTGATGAGGAGTTAGTGACAGGGACAGAGGCTCAGGAGGAGGAGGCTTTAATGTCAGGGACAGTACTGACCCGGTCAAAGGTCCATCAGGGGTCCGCTCAGGTAACATCAGAGCAGCTTTGCACAGAGGGCACAGAGGGGAGCATGGAGGTCGTCCCTTAGGTCCACGAGCCACATACAGCAACTACTTCGGTATCACCATCTCTAGAAAGTGGCTGTAATCAGGTAAAAAGGAAAAAAAAGGACAAGACCTCCCATAAACCTGAGGAGGAGTATGTCACTAGCCAGGGTGGCAGGAAAAAAGTCCAGAGTTCGGCAGGTGTGATGGTCGTGTCCAATAAGTTTGATGTTTTGTCTGAGTCTGATGGGGACTTGGAGGAAGAGATAAAAAGAATGAGACTGAGTATGACAGGGATGTAGCGGACCATCCCCCTACGAAACAGAAGCCCGTACCTGCTGACACTCAGATACAGTCTGACATGGAGACCGGTGGTAGTCAGAACATCTGTGACCCAGACTTATGATGATGGCTTTTACATCTCTGCTCCTCTGTTGTGGTATTGTGATGGCGGATTTCTCATTAAAAATAACATCCAGTAATGTGAACAGCATTAAGGTGAGGAGGAAGAGGCACGCTGTCTATGACCATCTCCGATACCTGGACGCAGATGTCATCTTTCTTCAGGAGACGCGGCTGACGACTCAGGGGCTTATGAGGGAATCTGAGAGGGAATGGCGGTCTGGTCCCTCTTTTTGGTCACTGGCTGTGGAGCCATACGCCGGGGTCGCCATCCTGTTTAACACCAGGGATGTGACAGTACATAGTATGACGGAGGTGGTTATGGGAAGGTGTCTGGTCCTGGAAGTCACTGTCCATGGGAGGCGACTCCGGCTTATTAACATCTATGGGCCACAGATGGTGACTGACAGGATACAGTTATCTAATGATGTCAAGCCTTATCTGTTCACCTCTCTTCCAGTGATAATGGCGGGGGACTTTAATGCCATACTGACATCAAGTGACAGCTCCTCAGGTAGAACCATGACGAGGGATGGTAGGATCTTGAATAACATAGTCCTGCAGGCCGGATTAGGTGACGTCTTTAAACGGGGAGGTCGAAAGCCAAAATTAACCTATTCCTGCTCCAATTGAGGCAGTAGAATAGATCTGGCTTTTGTAAGTCCCATGGAAGTTACTGGTGCCATGAGTGAGAGAGTCGTCCCATACTCAGACCATCTTGCCCTATATTTCTGCCTGGGGGCTGCTAAGCGAGCTGATGTTGGTAGGGGCTTATGGAGACTCAATTCCAGCCTCCTCCATGATGTCTCTATCCAGAGTTGTGTCCACTCCCTTTTGCAGGGTCATCTACAGAGAGTGGACTTCTATGACAACATGGCCGACTGGTGGGAGGACGTCAAGGATGATATCAGATACCTCTTGAAGAGACTGTCAGTTAAGAAAGGCAGGAGTAAGTATAGCCAGTACCTAAGGCTGTGCAAAGAATTGGAGTCACTCTATTCTGAGGGCGGGGGTAACAAAGAGAAGATCGGCCGGCTGAAATCTGAGATAAGGCAGTATCAGTACAGCAGGTATACCTACTTGGTTCTCAAATGGGATTATGGGGTCTTAGGGGCACCTGATCCCTTTGAGAATTGCCGGGAGCGGATGGCCAATAAATCGGTCGCAGGTCTCATTGACTCCCAGGGTGTATTGCAGGAATCTCGGGAGGGTATCCTGGGGGTTGTGAAATCTTATTATACTGACTTGTTTCAGAGGAAGGCTTTGGATAAACATGAAAGGACTCAATTCTTGGAGGCAACTCCAACGCCTGATACTAATGATCTGGACTTTTCTCCTTTGACAGCAGAATTAACGGTGGAGGAGGTTAAGGAGGCCATTGATAAGTTACATCTGAAGAAAGCACCAGGTCTGGATGGTATAACAGCAGAATTTTATAAGAAATTCAGAGACCTCCTGGCTCCAATTCTTGTGGATGTTTACAAAAATTGTCTAGAAAATCACCTGATGCCTCCATCCATGAGAGTGTCCTCATTAATTCTGCTGTCTAAAGGTAAGGAGCCGAGCGACATCAAGAACTGGAGGCCAATTGCCCTCTTGAATGTTGACAGGAAGATTCTGGCAAAGATCCTGTTTTCTAGGTTAGTCTGCTGAAAGTGGTTGCCTATGAGGATGATGTGACGCTGGTGATATCTAATCCTCATGAGGTGCAGATGTTGTCTGTGGCCATCAGAAGTTACTCAGGGGCCTCCGGGTCTCTTGTCAACCTTGAGAAGAGTCAAGCTCTGTGGACATTGCAATCTGACCCAGACTTTGATTTGCCACAGTTTGTTAAGGCCTCCACCCATATTAAGATCTTAGGGGTTAATTTTGGGAGGGAAGATAATGCCTGCCTAAATTAGGGGGAAAAATTGGAGACCGGAAATGCAAAGGTTCAGCGATGGAAGAACTGGAGGCTGACTTACAGAGAAAGGGTTGCTATGTTGAAAACTTACCTGGTCCCCGTCATCTTGTATGTCTCTGTCGTTTTTCCTTTGCCTGAATCCTTCTTGGAGAGGCTTCTCAGTCTGTTCTTCCAGCTCTTGTGGGGAAACAGGATGAACCTGATAAAGAGGGGGATAACGTACCTACGGCTGAGTGAGAGCGGGCTGGATAAGTTAAATCCAAGGGTTTTCTTTGACTCCTTGTTTCTGAAAGTAAATTTTGGGAGCATGGATTCAAACAGTAGCTCCCTGTGGGCGAATAGTATCAGGTATTGGATATTGCCTTTTGCAGAATCTTGGGTGCGAGGCGGCAGTCTCAAGAGGAGGAGATGGACGGGTGACCACCTTCCCCAGTATCTGGAATATGGTCTGAAGTGTGTCAGGAAGTCGGGACTGGAGAAGTCCTACATTGAGAGTAAGGCTATGTGCCCACGTTGCGTGTTAAAACGCACACCAAAAACCGGACTCCTTCCCAGAAATCGCGCGGTTTTTTCCACGCGATTTCACCGCGATTTTACCGCGATTATGATCGCGATTTTTCCGCGATTTTCGTGTGTGATATTCAAGCACTTTCCAAGCGATTTGAAGCATCGCTTGGAAAGTGATTGACAGGTTGGTCACACTCGCCATACATAGTGTTTGACAAGCGTGACCAGCTTTTTACTATTGAGGCTGCCTTTGCGGCATCAATAGTAAAAGATGGAATGTTAAAATGCTAAAAGAAAATAAAAAAATCGGGGTATATTTACCTTCCGGCGTCCCGTGCTGCATTCCCGGGCCTCAGCGTTCCCAGTAATGCCTTGCGAGACCTGTGATGATGTAGTCTCGCGTTGCTATAGCGATCACGCGAGACCGCTGGAGTCACGCGAGACTACGTCATCACTGGACCGTGCCGCAAGGCATTACTGGGAACGCTTAGGCCGGGAATGCAGCGCGGGACGCCGGAAGGTAAATATACCCCGATTTTTTATCTTTTATTCTTTTTTTTACAGGGGTATGGTACCCAGGGCCTGGAGGACAGTCTCCTCTCCTCCACACCGTGGGTACCAACCGCACATGAGACGCTTAACTTCCCGCATGGTGGGCATAGCCACATGCGGGAAGTAAGTGATTCTCATGCATTCCTATGGGTGCGGAATCGCGGCAATTCTTTGCGATTCCGCACAAAAGAATGAGCATGCTGCAAATTTTTCCGTGATGCGATTCCGCCGCGGATAAAAGCGCAGCATTAGCACAGCATGTGCGGAATGCCATAGGAATGCACGGGGGGGCGTTCTGTACACGATTTTTAAACGTTTTCGCTGCGTTTTCGAGCCGAAAATCGCTGCAAAAACGCTTAAAAATCGCTACGTGGGCACACAGCCTTATACGAGGAAAGATCTGTGTGCTCATATATGTGGGACTTTCTTCCACTCTCCACTGACCCTAAGAGATTGTGCCACCAGGACCATTCAGGACAGTCTCAGATTCCTCAACGGGAGGCGACTTCCAGCAAAGTTTTTTTGACATTGCTTGGCTGTCGCTACATGGGAAGCTCTTTGTGAGGGGGAACTTAAAATATTTAAGTGTTTCGGATCGGAACTGTCCCCTTGGTTATCAGCAGGAGGAAACCATGGAGCATTTTATTTGTGATTGCTGGGGAGGTAGGGAAATATGGACGGAAGTATCGACCAAGCTGAAAATCCCCAGACTGCTGCCCATGAATTACCCTAACATTATCTATGGTGTCCCATCCACTGACGGTAACATCGACAGGGGGACAATGTACCTGATCATTACCACCATTAAGTATTACCACTGGCACATGAGAACCCGAGTGTCCCTCCACAGCGAGCCCTTCCATCCCGTCACCGCAGCCACAAAGATACTGTCCGAGCTCAGAAGGATAAGAGCGTTAGAGATAAAGAAAAGTCAGAGTAATGGGAAACTATGGAGGAATGTGTCTGTGGGATAATAACATGATCGTGTTACTAAAAGTGTTTATTTCATATTCTTCCTTCCACAGGAGTGAACTCTAAGTTACCTTTTTCCTAATGTATTAATATAGTTGTATAATTATTGTCTGATGCATTTATGAGATTTTATGTTTTGTATTAAGGAAGAATTCTGTTTATTTTAATTGTATTTGTTGGTTTTGTATAATAAAAATTGCCCCTTATGTACAAGAATATAGCTAGTATAGTACTTCCCACTTTACACAAGAATATAACTGCTGTAATACTGCTCCTATGTACAAGAATATAACTACTATAATACTGCCCCTATGTACAAGAATATTAGTACAATAATACTACTCCTATGTACAAGAATATAACTACTATAATACTGATCCTATGTAGAATATAACTATTATAATACTGCCCCTATGTACAAGAATACAACTACTATAATATTGCTCCTATGTACAAGAATATAACTACTATAATACTGATCCTATGTAGAATATAACTATTATAATACTGCCCCTATGTACAAGAATATAACTACTATAACACTGCTCCTATGTACAAGAATATAACTACTATAATACTGCCCCCTATGTACAAGAATATAACTACTATAATACTGCCCCCTATGTACAAGAATATAACTACTATAATACTGCCCCCTATGTACAAGAATATAACTACTATAATACTGCCCCTATGTACAAGAATATAACTACTATAACACTGCTCCTATGTACAAGAATATAACTACTATAATACTGCCTATGAGTACAAGAATATAACTACTATAATACTGCCCCTATGTACAAGAATATAACTACTATAATACTGCTCCTATGTACAAGAATATAACCACTATAATACTGCCCCTATGTACAAGAATATAACTACTAGAATACTGCCCCCTATGTACAAGAATATAACTACTATAACACTGCTCCTATGTACAAGAATATAACTACTATAATACTGCCCCTATGTACAAGAATATAACTACTATAATACTGCTCCTATGTACAAGAATATAACCACTATAATACTGCCCCTATGTACAAGAATATAACTACTAGAATACTGCCCCTATGTACAGAATATAACTACTATAATACTGCCCCTATGTACAAGAATATAACTACTATAATACTGCTCCTATGTACAAGAATATAACCACTATAATACTGCTCCTATGTACAAGAATATAACTACTATAATACTGCCCCTATGTACAAGAATATAACTACTATAATACTGCTCCCTATGTACAAGAATATAACTACTATAATACTGCCCCTATGTACAAGAATATAACTACTAGAATACTGCCCCCTGTGTACAAGAATATAACTACTAGAATACTGCCCCCCTGTGTACAAGAATTTAACTACTATAATACTGCTCCTATGTACAAGGATATAACTACTATAATACTGCCCCTATGTACAAGAATATAACTACTATAATACTGTCCCTATGTACAGGAATATAACTACTATAATACTGCCCCTATGTACAAGAATATAACTACTAGAATACTGCCCCCTGTGTACAAGAATATAACTACTAGAATGCTGCCCCCTGTGTACAAGAATATAACTACTATAATACTGCTCCTATGTACAAGGATATAACTACTATAATACTGCCCCTATGTACAAGAATATAACTACTATAATACTGCCCCTATGTACAAGAATATAACTACTATAATGCTGCCCCTATGTACAGGAATATAACTACTATAATACTGCCCCTATGTACAAGAATATCACTACTATAATACTGCTCCTATGTACAAGAATATAACTACTATAATACTGCTCCTATGTACAAGAATATAACTACTATAATACTGCCCCTATGTACAAGGATATAACTACTATCATTGTGTCTCCTCTTGGTGAATAATATAGATCTAATTATTCTTCTTGGTTTTTTTTCTCCCCAGTGATTCCTTTGGATGAGACATCTCCGTTTTCATCTGCAGATCAATAGTGACGCCCTGATATCTTCATTATTGAATTGATTTTCTTGTTTTTGTTCCTTACTTCCAGGGCTGGTGAGACGTTTAATCTGGAGGTTCCTTGTTTCTTTCCCCATTGGATCATTATGATAATAGCCTCAGTTTCCTTGCAGGCTTCTCACATTTGACACTTTGCATGTTTTCTGACTAGAGACCTATTTCCCAGGGCCTGTATCCGGCCCTCACCTGCAATGCTACCCTTGTAATACTGGGGTCCTCCTATGTGGCAGTGGGGTCTTTGGCCCCATATTAGGCTCGGGAGCCTTTTGCTCTTTTTCAGCTTCTTCCAATCATCCATTCAGGGTGCTGACGCTTATGTGTAACCCACATCGAGGACCGTCACCAACTTCCCGACACCGTCTACATCTGCTGGACACTTCGCTGTCAGTCGCTCTGTCCCTAAGGAGCTTTTGTTTCCATAGGAACCTATTTAACCATCGCCTCACTTTATAAATGAACCTCGCTGCAGAATACTCCGCCACCGACACACAAATCTGTGCCAAGGCGTTCACACTAGAATAGCTCGCCATGGATACATCACCCATGCATCTGTTCCCTTCTCTCCGTCGGATGGACAGTTAAGCGTTAAACTTGGATGGCACAGGAGGCTTACCCCTATCAGAGCACCATTGGCAGAAGACAGTGCCTGGTCAGTGCATGCAGGGCTGGGTATGAGCCTGGCAGCAGCAGGTTGGGTCACTCAGGTCTCAGTACCAGTTGTTACCCTCCCCTCATGTAAAAACCTAAGGAAGCCCAAGAGGATGAGCTCAGCTGAGGTCGCCCTGGATCTGTAGAAAAGGGTCTACTCCACCATCAACCATGGACCTCTCCTTCATGGCAGCTCAGGTAAGACTGAGTGCTCTCCATCCATTGCTGCTCCTCTTATTGCACATGAGAAAGTGCAGGATGTGTCAGGGATACTGAGCATGAACATCCCAGGAGGCACCATATAATCATGGACCTAACTGTATTACTAAGTAACTATTATTAGTAGTAGTAGCAATTAGAATTGTATCATTGTGACACACGGATGTCATCAGCTCTGCAATCTTGTTTTATGAGAAAGTGTAACTAACCAGGGGTAATATTACACTATATGCACAGTACCAGGGGTAATATTACACTATATGCACAGTACCAGGGGTAATGTTACACTATTTACACAGTACCAGGGGTAATTTTACACTATATGTACAGTACCAGGGGCAATGTTACACTATATACACAGTACCAGGGGTAATGTTACACTATATACACAGTACCAGGGGTAATGTTACACTATATACACAGTACCAGGGGTAATGTTACACTATATGCACAGTACCAGGGGTAATGTTACACTATATGCACAGTACCAGGGGTAATGTTACACTATACACAGTACCAGGGGTAATGTTACACTATATACACAGTACCAGGGGTAATGTTACACTATACACAGTACCAGGGGTAATGTTACACTATATACACAGTACCAGGGGTAATGTTACACTATATACACAGTACCAGGGGTAATGTTACACTATACACAGTACCAGGGGTAATGTTACACTATATACACAGTACCAGGGGTAATGTTACACTATATGCACAGTACCAGGGGTAATGTTACACTATATACACAGTACCAGGGGTAATGTTACACTATTTACACAGTACCAGGGGTAATGTTACACTATATGCACAGTACCAGGGGTAATGTTACACTATATGCACAGTACCAGGGGTAATGTTACACTATATGCACAGTACCAGGGGTAATGTTACACTATATGTACAGTACCAGGGGTAATGTTACACTATATGTACAGTACCAGGGGTAATGTTACACTATATGCACAGTACCAGGGGTAATTTTACACTATATACACAGTACCAGGGGTAATGTTACACTATATGCACAGTACCGGGGTAATGTTACACTATATGCACAGTACCAGGGGTAATGTTACACTATACATAGTACCAGGGGTAATGTTACACTATATGCACAGTACCAGGGGTAATTTTACACTATATACACAGTACCAGGGGCAATGTTACACTATATGCACAGTACCGGGGTAATGTTACACTATATGCACAGTACCAGGGGTATTGTTACACTATACACAGTACCAGGGGTAATGTTACACTATATGCACAGTACCAGGGGTAATGTTACACTATATGCACAGTACCAGGGGTAATGTAAAACTATATATACAGTACCAGGGGTAATGTTACACTATATGCACAGTACCAGGGGTAATGTTACACTATATGCACAGTACCAGGGGTAATGTTACACTATGCACACAGTACCAGGGGTAATGTTACACTATATACACAGTACCAGGGGTAAAGTTACACTATATACACAGTACCAGGTGTAATGTTACACTATATGCACAGTATCAGGGATAATGTTATACTATATGCACAGTACCAGGAGTAATGTTATACTAGAAGCACAGTACCAGGGATAATGTTAAACTATACACACAGTAATAGGGATAATGTTACACTATGTACACAGTAAAAGGGGTAATGTTATCCTATGTGCTCAGTACCAGGGGTAATGTTATACTATATACACAGTACCAGGGGTAATGTTATACTATATGCACAGTACCAGGGGTAATGTTACACTATATACACAGTACCAGGGATAATGTTACACTATATGCACAGTATCAGGGGTAAAGTTACACTATATACACAGTACCAGTAGTAATGTTACACTATATGCACAGTAGCAAGGATAATGTTATACTATATGCACAGTACCAGGAGTAATGTTATACTAGAAGCACAGTACCAGGGATAATGTTATACTATGCACACAGTAACAGGGATAATGTTACATTATGTACACAGTACCAGGGATAATGTTATCCTATGTGCTCAGTACCAGGGGTAATGTTATACAATATACACAATGCCAGATGTAATGTTATACTATATGCACAGTACCAGGGGTAATGTTATACTATATGCACAGTACCAGGGATAATGTTACACTATATGCACAATACCAGGGATAATGTTATACTATACACACACAGTAAGAGGTATAATGTTAAACTATGTACACAGTACCAGGAGTAATGTTATCCTATGTGCTCAGTACCAGGGGTAATGTTATACTATATACACAATACCAGGGGTAATGTTACGCTATATGCACAGTACCAGGGGTAATGTTACACTATATGCAGAGTACCAGGGATAATATTATACTATATGCACAGTACCAGGGGCAAAGTTACACTATATACACAGTACCAGGGGTAAAGTTACACTATATACACAGTACCAGGGGTAATGTTATACTATATGCACAGTACCAGGGGTAAAGTTACACTATGTACAGAGTACCAGGGATAATGTTACACTATATGCACAGTACCAGGGATAATGTTATACTATATGAACAGTGCTAGGGGTAATATTATACTATATGCATACTACCAGGGGTAATGTTACACTATATGCACAGAATCAGGGATAATGTTACACTATGTACACAGTACCAAGGATAATGTTATACTTAATGCACAGTACCAGGAGTAATGTCATGCTAGAAGCGCAGTACCAGGGGTAATGTTACACTATATGCAAAGTACAAGGGATAATGTTATACTAAATGCACAGTACCAGGGGTAATGTTACACTATATACACAGTACCAGGGGTAATGTTATACTATATGCACAGTACCAGGGGCAATGTTATACTATATGCACAGTACCAGGGGTAATGTTACACTATATGCAAAGTACCAGGGATAATGTTATACTAAATGCACAGTACCAGGGGTAATGTTACACTATATACACAGTACCAGGAGTAATGTTATACTATATGCACAGTACCAGGGGCAAAGTTACACTATATACACAGTACCAGGGGTAATGTTATACTATATGCACAGTACCAGGGGTAATGTTATACTATATACACAATACCTGGGGCAATATTATACTATATACACAATCCCAGAGGTAATGTTATGCTGTAAGCACAGTACCAAGTGTAATATTATACTGTAAGCACAGTACCAGGGTTAATGTTACACTATATGCACAGTACCAGGGGTAATGTTACACTATATGCACAGTACCAGGGGTAATGTTACACTATATGCACAGTACCAGGGGTAATGTTACACTATATGCACAGTACCGGGGTAATGTTACACTATATACACAGTACCGGGGTAATGTTACACTATATGCACAGTACCAGGGGTAATGTTACACTATATGCACAGTACCGGGGGTAATGTTACACTATACACAGTACCGGGGGTAATGTTACACTATATGCACAGTACCAGGGGTAATGTTACACTATATGCACAGTACCAGGGGTAATGTTACACTATATACACAGTACCAGGGGTAATGTTACACTATATGCACAGTACCAGGGGTAATGTTAAACTATATATACAGTACCAGGGGTAATGTTACACTATATGCACAGTACCAGGGGTAATGTTACACTATATGCACAGTACCAGGGGTAATGTTACACTATGCACACAGTACCAGGGGTAATGTTACACTATGCACACAGTACCAGGGGTAATGTTACACTATATACACAGTACCAGGGGTAAAGTTACACTATATACACAGTACCAGGTGTAATGTTACACTATATGCACAGTATCAGGGATAATGTTATACTATATGCACAGTACCAGGAGTAATGTTATACTAGAAGCACAGTACCAGGGATAATGTTAAACTATACACACAGTAATAGGGATAATGTTACACTATGTACACAGTAAAAGAGGTAATGTTATCCTATGTGCTCAGTACCAGGGGTAATGTTATACTATATACACAGTACCAGGGGTAATGTTATACTATATGCACAGTACCAGGGGTAATGTTACACTATATACACAGTACCAGGGATAATGTTACACTATATGCACAGTATCAGGGGTAAAGTTACACTATATACACAGTACCAGTAGTAATGTTACACTATATGCACAGTAGCAAGGATAATGTTATACTATATGCACAGTACCAGGAGTAATGTTATACTAGAAGCACAGTACCAGGGATAATGTTATACTATGCACACAGTAACAGGGATAATGTTACATTATGTACACAGTACCAGGGATAATGTTATCCTATGTGCTCAGTACCAGGGGTAATGTTATACAATATACACAATGCCAGATGTAATGTTATACTATATGCACAGTACCAGGGGTAATGTTATACTATATGCACAGTACGAGGGATAATGTTACACTATATGCACAATACCAGGGATAATGTTATACTATACACACACAGTAAGAGGTATAATGTTACACTATGTACACAGTACCAGGGGTAATGTTATACTATATGCACAGTACCAGGGGCAATGTTATACTATATGCACAGTACCAGGGGTAATGTTACACTATATGCAAAGTACCAGGGATAATGTTATACTAAATGCACAGTACCAGGGGTAATGTTACACTATATACACAGTACCAGGAGTAATGTTATACTATATGCACAGTACCAGGGGTAATGTTACACTATATGCACAGTACCAGGAGTAATGTTATACTATATGCACAGTACCAGGGGCAAAGTTACACTATATACACAGTACCAGGGGTAATGTTATACTATATGCACAGTACCAGGGGTAATGTTATACTATATACACAATACCTGGGGCAATATTATACTATATACACAATACCAGAGGTAATGTTATGCTGTAAGCACAGTACCAAGTGTAATATTATACTGTAAGCACAGTACCAGGGTTAATGTTACACTATATGCACAGTACCAGGGGTAATGTTACACTATATGCACAGTACCAGGGGTAATGTTACACTATATACACAGTACCAGGGGTAATGTTACACTATATACACAGTACCAGGGGTAATGTTACACTATATGCACAGTACCAGGGGTATTGTTACACTATGTACACAATACCAGGGGTAATGTTACACTATATGCACAGTACCAAGGGTAATGTTATACTGTATACACAATACCAGGGGTAATGTTATGCTGTAAGCACAGTACCAGGGGTAATGTTTTACTATATGCACAGTACCAAGTGTAATGTTATACTGTAAGCACAGTACCAGGGGTAATGTTATACTATATGCTCAGTACCAGGGGCAATGTTATAGTATATGCACAGTACCAGGGGTAATGGTATACTATATGCACAGTACCAAGTGTAATGTTATACTGTAAGCACAGTACCAGGAGTAATGTTACACTATATGCACAGTACCCAGGGTATTGTTACACTATGTACACAGTACCAGGGGTAATGTTACACTATATGCACAGTACCAGGGGTAATGTTATACTATATGCTCAGTACCAGGGGCAATGTTATAGTATATGCACAGTACCAGGGGTAATGTTATGCTGTAAGCACAGTACCAGGGGTAATGTTATACTATATGCACAGTACCAAGTGTAATGTTATTCTGTAAGCACAGTACAAGGGGTAATGTTACACTATATGCACAGTACTAGGGGTAATGTTACACTATATGCACCGTACCAGTGGTAATTTTACACTATATGCACAGTTCCAGGGGTAATGTTATACTATATGCACATGACCAGGAGTAATGTTATACTATAAGTGCGGTACCAGGGATAAATTCAAATTCAAAGAAGCTTTATTGGCAGGACTAAATACACATTAGTTTTGCCAAAGCAAGTGTACAGAAGGGAATGGGGATAGGGACTGCAGGAATGTTGGGTAGGAACTGTAGGAAAGGTGGATGGGGGCAGATCCAGGATGGGGCCATAGAAGTCCATGGCATAGGGAAGGTGGATGGGGGATGGGGCAGATCCAGATAATGTTATACTATGCACACAGTACCAGGGATAATTATTATTATTATTATGCATTTATATAGCGCCATTTATTCCATGGCGCTTTACATGTGAAAAGGGGAAATATAGACAAGTATAATAAACATGTGTAAGACAAGGGACACACAAGTACATAAGGAGAGGGTAATGTTATACTATTTGCTCAGTACCAGGGGTAATGTTATACTATGCACACAGTACCAGGGGTAATGTTATACTATATGCACAGTACCAGGAGTAATGTTATACTAGAAGCACAGTACCAGGGGTAATGTTACACTATATGCACAGTACCAGGGGTAATGTTACACTATATGCACAGTACCAGGGGTAATGTTACACTATATACACAGTACCAGGAGTAATGTTATACTATATGCACAGTACCAGGGTAATGATACTGTGCGTATAGTATAACATGTATAGTGTTCATCTTATAATTGTATAATGCAGATATTATACATTGTCATGTTTTAATAATCCGTAGTGCAGTTTATAACAGTAGTTTATAGTTGAGTACAATATTATATTATATAATAGCATGGTGTAGTGTATCAGAGTATAATATGGTACAATATGGTACAAATTCGTTTTATAATACGGTTTTATGTGACATGTTACAATGTAAAATATTATGGGTATTTTATTTCAGCACAGAGCAGAGTATAAGTGTTCAGTGCACTATAATGGTGTAATAGGATGTGATCCCATAGTATACTAGAGTAGTTTATTGGACGGTGCAGTATAGTGTGCACCCTCTTACAATAGTACAGCCCATTAAAGTAGAATATAATAGCACAGTACTCGTATCTTACAGCACATTTTATGACGTTGTATGACGGTTATGTCAAGTGGAGCTGATTTTGTGGCACTGTGGAGCAATCTTTTATAGTACAATAAAATATATTGGCATAGTACGGTATTTTGGAGCATGTTATGGGGTGACGCAGATCAGCATGTTACATGAGAGTGCAGCACGAGAATCAATGAATCTAACAAATGTATCAGCGGTGTCCGGGAACAAGCGCCTGGGTCTGTGGCCGCAGACACGTATCAGCGGTGTCCGGGAACAAGCGCCTGGGTCTGTGGCCGCAGACACGTATCAGCGGTGTCCGGGAACAAGCGCCTGGGTCTGTGGCCGCAGACACGTATCAGCGGTGTCCGGGAACAAGCGCCTGGGTCTGTGGCCGCAGACACGTATCAGCGGTGTCCGGGAACAAGCGCCTGGGTCTGTGGCCGCAGACACGTATCAGCGGTGTCCGGGAACAAGCGCCTGGGTCTGTGGCCGCAGACACGTATCAGCGGTGTTCGGGAACAAGCGCCTGGGTCTGTGACTGCAGAACCGTATTAGCGGCGTCCGGGAACAAGCGCCTGGGTCTGTGGCCGCAGACACATATCAGCGGTGTCTGGGAACAATTGTCTTAGTCTGTGGCCGCAGACGCATTTCAGCGGTGTCCGGGAACAAGCGCCTGGGTCTGTGGCCACAGACACGTATCAGCGGTGTTTGGGAAAAAGCATCTGGGTCTGTGGCCGCAGGCACGTATAAGCGGTGTCCGGGAACAAGCGCCTGGGTCTGTGGCCACAGACATGTATCAGCGGTGTCCGGGAACAAGCACTGGGTCTGTGGTTTGTCAGGTCTAATATGTATATTTGGCTTTGTCCACTTTTTGCATTAAACGGCTAATAGTTAAATGAAGAGGAGTGTGTGATTCTAGGCAGGAGTCTCTGGGTCTGAGCTCGGCTGCACCACTCTGAGGAATCTGGCACATGATCTGATGACCGGACTGCCTGCCTTCATACACCTCAATAAGTGTGGGCCACTGCACATGCCGCCTGTCCCATAGCCATTATCCGGTATTACCGCCCCTCCCTCGACGCACAGTTACGGTTTGTTTTAATGAATTAATTTTCAGCTTAATGACTTCAGTCCCCGATGATCAACAGCGATCAGCACCTCCCCCACCGAATACATCACTCGGTGTAGTAAACATGAAGAGAGAAGGAAGATCCGGCACTGGAGACTTAATAAAATCCACGATAAGTTTTATTCACATAATTTCATGATAAAACCATAAAGGGGAAAACAGACCCCCACGCCTGACGCGTTTCGAACCTTACACCAGGTTCTTCCTCAGAGACATGAAACAAAACAGTTCACAAAATGATTATAAACATTCCTAATCAGCAGAGGGACTCCACACATGTGTATAATCAAAGAGGCAGACAACTAAGCCCTCAAATCACTGGTGGAGTCACTCCCTTGCAAGAAGAAAGAAAAAAAAAAAAAAAGGAAAAGACCAATACAACAATGGACAAGACATAGAATAAATAAAAACATGTGCAATACACACGTATAAATGCATAAATACATAGCAACTATCAAATGACAAAAAAAAAAAAAAAAAAACCCCAAAAAAAAAAAAAAAATTAAAAAAAAAAAAAGTACACAGCTTCCGAGCCGCCTATCCATCTATCTACAAAAAAACTGGCTAGCAGCTCCACATAGTGTGAACAAGTGCAAGCTGCAATGACTGCAAAATACACAACAAAAGCGCAAAGCAGCGTCTGTAAGGACCGAAACTCAAAGACTGAGGACATAAGATGTGAAATGCATTACTGCTAAATAAACTGTGAAGTGCATTACTGCTAAATAAACTGTGAGATCTCATGTATTCAGTGTTTGCATATGTCTTGGCCCTTACAAACTGTGGCTGTGCGCTTTTTTGTCTATTTATTATCTATCTAGTATCTGTCTAGTATCTATTATCTATCTATCTATCTATCTATTATCTATTATCCATTATCTATCTATCTATCATTTATTATCTATCTAGTATCTATTATCTCTATCTATTATCTATCTATCTATCCCATATCTATCTATCTATCTAGTATCTATTATCTCTCTATCTATCTATCATCTATATATTATCTATCGGCCAGCAGCTACGATAAAAGTTGCGTAAAAACTTTTGAAACATTTCAAGCAGTTTTACACCATAAAATTGACAAAAGCTACTGGATGAATATTGGCCTATGGTTCTTTTTCTAAAGCCCCATCCACTCATTACTTATAGTCTTAGAGGTTCTCCCTGCTGACTGCTGTACAGTAGAGTGAGTCTACATGTGACACAGACTTGTTTCAGGTTGTTCCTGTGCAATAAATATGAAGGCATGAAAATGTTACATTGTGCGACATTTAGATACAATCACATAAATCAAGTGATGGAAAATGTAAGAAAAGCAAGATCAAAACAGACTGCTGTTAGAAGCGTTGTATGGTCTATGGAGGAACGATGGGTGATGAGAGAAAGCAGTGCCCTAACTCCACAATCACTAGAGCTTATGCCTACTATACAGGGACCACTCCAGCATCAGCTGCACATCTGCTTGGTTGGGGGGGGGTCACTCGCATCAGCAGCCTGGATCCTCTGTGTGTTTGTGGGGGTCAATTACTGAACTGAACTGAAAGTCATGAGGACGTATAATTGCTTAATGTAAAGGAAATCCAGTTGGACAGCCCCTTTAAGTGATGGAAAATGCTGGTGACAAGTTCACTTCAACAGACCATGATATCAAGTGACAAGTATTCAAATGGCGATGTCAGGAAAATATGAATATATTTACATTCTATGTACACTTCCAGGGTTCGTGCTGCCCTTCCTCCCATCACTTTTGAGCAGTGTCACACTGAGCTCATGTGCAGGCTCGTCGCTGCAGCATCCAACCCCCCCATCCTTTTCCCCACTGATGGAATATCCACTCACCCCTCCTTCCCCCTATACCAGTTTGTGTAATGTGAGACCCTGGTTGGCAGGCTCAAACAGGAAGTGAAGGTTTGAGCACATGCTTTCTTTGTTACTTCAAACCCAAATTTAATAACACAGAATAGTCATAGATGCAGGAAACTTATATTTTTGGAGTCTGCAAAATTAAAGCTATCCACAGGTGGGTTTTGAAGCTTGTGCAGCTACCAGAAATTGAGAAATGGATTTCTGCCCATTCCAGCCTTTTGTTTTCCTTGCTCTATAAACATACGACCACGACCTCCGCGCTAATTACGCTATCCTGTGGGTGGGCTCCTGACCCGATATTGTTATTAATGTCAGATGAGGAGCTGTGGCAGCAAAGTGTTCTGGGGGTTTTTGGGAGACCCTGGCAGTGATGGAACGGGGGTTATGTGTGTATTACTCACCTGAGACTGGGGATGTACATACCGCCCTCACTGCAAAGCAGCCTTTCTGGCGACTACTTATCCTAGGTGTACTTCCCTGACTGACCTGAGTAAGAGGGGTGCCAGAGAGCTGCAAGTTCCAAACCAAAACTGGAGAGTGGGATGACAACTGACAACTGGGGTGGGCAACCACACACCCCCTGTTCCTGACAGGTGATATCATGGCACTCGTAGATCATTACTATCCGGCTGTGCGGTATAAAGAACACGATGGAGCTGTTCTTCATGATTGTGCACCATGAACATCTGTTATGTACAATAACAGCAGAGTCTGAGACACTATAGAGACTGGAAATATCATATACATGAAACTTGTGGTGGCTGCAGACAGAATCTTATCATGTTTCTCTGTATATTGGGAGCTCCCCCTAGTGGTGACTGCAGACAGGAGATTATCATGTATCTCTGTATACAAGGAGCTCCGCCTAGTGATGCAGACAGAATCTTATCATGTATCTTTGTATATTGGGAGGTCCCCCTAGCGGTGACTGCAGACAGGATCTTATCATGTATGTCTGTATACACAGAGCTCCCTCTAGTGGTGACTGCAGACAGGAGCTTATCATGTATCTCTGTATACAAGGAGCTCCGCTCCCCCTAGTGATGACTGTGGACAGGATCTTGTCATATATCCCTGTATACAGGGAGCTCCCCCTAGTGGTGGCTGCAGACAGGATCTTATCATGTATCTCTGTATACAGGGAGCTCCCCCTAGTGGTGGCTGCAGGCAGAATCTTATGTATCTCTGTATACAGGGAGCTCCCCCTTGTGATGGATGCAGGGAGGATCTTATCCTGTGCCTCTGTATACAGGGAGCTCCCCCTAGTGGTGGCTGCAGACAGGATCTTATCATATATCTCTGCAGACAATAATAATAATATATCTTTTATTTATATAGCGCTAACATATTCTGCAGCGCTTTACAGTTTGCACACATTGTTATCGCTGTCACCATTGGGGCTCACAATCTAAATTCCCTATCAGTATGTCTTTGGAGTGTGGGAGGAAACCCACGCAAACACAGGGAGAACATACAAACTCCTTGCAGATGTTGTCCTTGGAGGGATATGAACCTAGGACCTCAGCACTGCAAGGCTGCAGTGCTAACCACTGAGCCACCCTGCTGCCATGGTTTGTATTGTAACCCCTGACATCTCCAGTTATTTTGTAGACTGCATCACTGGCATTTTCTCCTTTGCTTTTAATACTGAGCACAAGTGTTCCAAAATACATAGTTGCATTGGTTGAAAAAAAGACCTCAATCCATCAAGTTCAACCTTTCTCCACCAATTGTCCATGTTGTCACTAAATTATACACCATTCAGTTTCCATAAGACAAGTCTTGCTATTACCTGTGTGAAAGGATGAGAATAAAGATCTGAAATACCCTGTAAATTCCACCCCGTCATCATCCCTAAGCCAGTAAGTTAGGAGCGTTCCTGCTGCTGAGCCATTTGGTGTCGTACCCTATATGCATCACATTACAGGCCAGAATGGGGGCTGCCGACAAGAAATGCAGTGGTGCAAACTCAGACTGTCAGCTCTTCATCACGCAGTTAAATGAACCACCCATGAATTACGGGAATGGAAAAGTGGAATGCGATGTAAACGGTTTTTTATGTTTTTATCGTTGTATCCCAAAAAGATTTACAAATCATGAACATTTTTAAGATCTCTGCTTGCTATGAGCAAATGAAAACATTGGTGCATGGATTGTGACTTAGCTGATATGTCGGAAATTTTAGCCTCTGTAAATCATTGACTACAAACAGGGATCTTAAAACTGACAATTTGGCTGTGAATAAATTGCACAGATTCTTCTAGTAGAGGTGACCTTCATGCTGTAGGAAATAGATTTGTCGGAAGCTTGTTACATGTACATGGGAGCTAGTAGTGTGCGGGGGGGGGGCCTACTCCTGATGATTTGTAGGGTGTCCATCAGGGTTACCCTTGGGAAAATGTTGGTGCTGCATTATTACTAAAGCAAATCAAATACTGATCTGTGTTAAATGAGCAAGGAAAGTTCAGTTGGAATTCTATGTGATAAGAAAACATTTTTTGCAAAAAACGAGAGGAGTTCGGGATATGTATCAGCGTTCATGCAGAGCCCGTATACATTACCCACACACACTAAGGGGAGACCCGCGACTGATGTCTGGGTTTCCGTCCCTTCCAGCCAATGAAACGCTAACTTTGGTTTTGGTTGGAGAATCAACCGTCTGTTTTACTAAATCAAATTCCACTTACTCCTCCTCATTAAAATACCAGAGCGCTCCGAAAACTGATTTAATGGAATGTGAAAAGATCCTTTAGAGCATTTATACATAATTCAGAACATTTCCCGCTCACACAATCTCTCGTCTTAAATCATATTCTGCCAGGAGATCTCCATCTGCATGGAGCAAAGTGAGTGAAAGCGGAGAGGAGCTGATCGATAGTTTGGAATCAACTAATGAGGTTCGCAGGTTCCCATGAATTGGAACAGTTTGGGATGTAATTTATGTGAATTGGCAGAAAAATGCACCAGGCTGTGTCACACACCAGTTGTGGTTTCCCACAATGCTCTGCAGCAGTGGTCCAATGCAGCCAATTAGGGGGAAGTATTACAGTAAGGACCCCCGGGCTGGCATTAAGTGCCATTGTATGCTTTTACAGCATAAGGATAGCGGTCACACTGCACAGTTCATTCACAGGGATAGAAAAAGGTCAAGATTATATTGCATTGCACTACTGCACCAAGGCAGCAGCATGATAGTTAGTCTGTGAATAATAATCCAAACATTCCAGTGAGATAGGAAGGTGCTAGACCTACAGCATCAGTGTGAGAATCTGTGTGAGATATAGAGAGGTGCTAGACCTATAGAATCTGTGAAATATAGGGAGGTGCTAGAGCTACAGAATCTGTGTGATATATAGGGAGATACAAGACCTACAGAATCAGTGTGAGATATAGGGAGGTGCTAGACATACAGAACCTGTGTGATATATAGGGAGATGCAAGACGAACAGAATCAGTGTCAGATATAAGGAGGTGCTAGACCTACAGAATCTGTTTGAGATATAGGGAGGTGCAAGACCTACAGAACCTGTGTGATCAGGGGTGGATTAAGGGTAGCCAGGGCCCGGGGCAGTTCAGACTCTGTGGGCCCCCCTCGTCACGTGACGGGGGTCACGAATCGTAGAGCCGCACTCCGCATAGAGAATAATGGAGCCTCCAGCACCGACCTCCACCCGCAGAGCCGCACTCCACATAGAGAATAATGGAGCCTCCAGATCCGACCTCCACCCGCAGAGCCACACTCCACATAGAGAATAATGGAGCCTCCAGATCCGACCTCCACCCGCAGAGCCACACTCCACATAGAGAATAATGGGGCCTCCAGCACTGACCTCCACCCGCAGAGCCACACTCCACATAGAGAATAATGGAGCCTCCAGATCCGACCTCCACCCGCAGAGCCACACTCCACATAGAGAATAATGGAGCCTCCAGATCCGACCTCCACCCGCAGAGCCACACTCCACATAGAGAATAATGGGGCCTCCAGCACTGACCTCCACCCGCAGAGCCCCACTCCACATAGAGAATAATGGAGCCTCCAGCACCGACCTCCACCCGCAGAGCCACACTCTACATAGAGAATAATGGGGCCTCCAGCACCGACCACCCGCAGAGCCTCACTCCACATAGAGAATAATGGGGCCTCCAGCACCGACCTCCACCCGCAGAGCCGCACTCTACATAGAGAATAATGGAGCCTCCAGCACCGACCTCCACCCGCAGAGCCCCACTCCACATAGAGAATAATGGGGCCTCCAGCACTGACCTCCACCCGCAGAGCCCCACTCCACATAGAGAATAATGGGGCCTCCAGCACCGACCTCCACCCGCAGAGCCCCACTCCACATAGAGAATAATGGAGCCTCCAGCACCGACCTCCACCCGCAGAGCCGCACTCCACATAGAGAATAATGGAGCCTCCAGCACCGACCTCCACCCGCAGAGCCGCACTCCACATAGAGAATAATGGAGCCTCCAGCACTGACCTCCACCCGCAGAGCCGCACTCCACATAGAGAATAATGGAGCCTCCAGCACCGACCTCCACCCGCAGAGCCGCACTCCACATAGAGAATAATGGAGCCTCCAGCACCGACCTCCACCCGCAGAGCCGCACTCCACATAGAGAATAATGGAGCCTCCAGCACCGACCTCCACCCGCAGAGCCACACTCTACATAGAGAATAATGGGGCCTCCAGCACCGACCTCCACCCGCAGAGTCGCACTCCACACAGAGAATAATGGAGCCTCCGGCACCGACCTCCACCCGCAGAGCCGCACTCCACATAGAGAATAATGGAGCCTCCAGCACCGACCTCCACCCGCAGAGCCGCACTCCACATAGAGAATAATGGGGCCTCCAGCACCGACCTCCACCCGCAGAGTCGCACTCCACACAGAGAATAATGGGGCCTCCAGCACCGACCTCCACCCGCAGAGCCGCACTCCACATAGAGAATAATGGAGCCTCCAGCACCGACCTCCACCTGCAGAGCCGCACTCCACATAGAGAATAATGGGGCCTCCAGCACTGACCTCCACCCGCAGAGCCGCACTCCACATAGAGAATAATGGGGCCTCCAGCACCGACCTCCACCCGCAGAGCCGCACTCCACATAGAGAATAATGGAGCCTCCAGCAACGACCTCCACCCGCAGAGCCGCACTCCACATAGAGAATAATGGGGCCTCCAGCACCGACCTCCACCCGCACTCCACATAGAGAATAATGGGGCCTCCAGCACCGACCTCCACCCGCAGAGCCGCACTCCACATAGAGAATAATGGAGCCTCCAGCACCAACCTCCACCCGCAGAGCCGCACTCCACATAGAGAATAATGCAGCCTCCAGCACCTACCTCCACCCGCAGAGCCCCACTCCACATAGAGAATAATGGAGCCTCCAGCACCGACCTCCACCCGCAGAGCCGCACTCCACATAGAGAATAATGCAGCCTCCAGCACCTACCTCCACCCGCAGAGCCCCACTCCACATAGAGAATAATGGAGCCTCCAGCACTGACCTCCACCCGCAGAGCCGCACTCCACATAGAGAATAATGGGTCCTCCAGCACCGACCTCCACCCGCAGAGCCGCACTCCACATAGAGAATAATGGAGCCTCCAGCACCTACCTCCACCCGCAGAGCCGCACTCCACATAGAGCATAATGGAGCCTCCAGCACCGACCTACACCCGCACTCCACATAGAGAATAATGGGGCCTCCAGCACCGACCTCCACCCGCAGAGCCGCACTCCACATAGAGAATAATGGAGCCTCCAGCACCTACCTCCACCCGCAGAGCCGCACTCCACATAGAGAATAATGGAGCCTCCAGCACCTACCTCCACCCGCAGAGCCGCACTCCACATAGAGAATAATGGAGCCTCCAGCACCGACCTCCACCCGCAGAGCCGCACTCCACATAGAGAATAATGGAGCCTCCAGCACCTACCTCCACCTGCAGAGCCGCACTCCACATAGAGAATAATGGAGCCTCCAGCACTGACCTCCACCCGCAGAGCCGCACTCCACATAGAGAATAATGGGGCCTCCAGCACCGACCTCCACCCGCAGAGCCGCACTCTACATAGAGAATAATGGAGCCTCCAGCACCGACCTCCACCCGCAGAGCCGCACTCCACATAGAGAATAATGGGGCCTCCAGCACCGACCTCCACCCGCAGAGCCGCACTCCACATACATGGCTGCTCTCAGTGCTCTGTGCTGTGCGCACAGGACCTGTGATGAGGTCACAGGAGGGGAGGAGACAGGGGTCACATGATCGGGGGCCCTGACACCTTCCCTCCTGTGATCTCATCACAAGCCTTTGCACGCTACCAGCAGCATCAGCGTTCACGCTACTTGTAGATGCTGCTGGTAGCAGAGCACATAATGCCGCCCCCACGGTCACTCACTTGTAGGTGGGGAGAAGATGGAGTGCCATTGCACCAGCCAGCAGGAATGTGGTGGGGGCCCCCTTAGAAGCTCTTGTGGTGGGGGCCCCGGGGCTGAAGCCCCGCCTGCCCTGCCTATAATCCGGCCCTGCGCGGTGGCGGATTATAATGGGGCAATTTACTGGCCTGGGCTGTGGGCCCCTTAACCCCACTGGGCCCGGGGCAACTGCCCAAATTGACCTCATTATAATCCGCCACTGTGTGTGATATATAGGGAGATGCAAGACGAACAGAATCAGTGTCAGATATAAGGAGGTGCTAGACCTACAGAATCTGTTTGAGATATAGGGAGGTGCAAGACCTACAGTAACTGTGTGAGATACAGGAGGTGATAGATCTACAGAATCAGTGTGAGATATAGGAGATGCTAGACCTACAGAATCTGTGTGAGATATTGGGAGAGGCAAAACCTACAGAATCACTGTGAGATATAGGGAGGTGCAAGACCTACAGAATCTGTGTGAAATATAGGGAGATGCTAGACCTAAAAAACCAATGTGAGATATAGGGAGGTACTGAACCTGCAGACATAGTGAGAAATATAGCTTCAATGTCAGTGAGTCTATGACGTCATTTATCTGTAATATACTCCCAAAACAAAACTTGAATGACAACATTTTGCAATCTTCGCACACTGTAATTGCAAATTGTGCTAGTGAGAAAGAATCATAAAACCTAGGCTTGTGTGTCACAGGCAAGAAAGCCATCATTTTAATTTTGTACACATCACATATTTTCAAAATTGCCCCACATAGAAGTTATTTCCTTGTACATAGGAGCAGTATTATAGTAGTTATATTCTTGTACATAGAGGGCAGTATTATAGAACCGTAGTTATATTCTTGTACATAGGGGGCATTATTATAGTAGTTATATTCTTGCACATAGGGGGCAGTATTATAGTAGTTATATTCTTGTACATAGGGGGAATTATTATAGTACCATAGTTATATTATTGTACATAGGGGGCATTATTATAGTAAAACCAAAATCATATAATACCCTTATAAAAAAATATATACTTTATTAATTAAATAACCAATAGGGTCACGCCACCAAAAACACAACACAAAACCCAACAATAGTGAAAAAGTGTCCAAAAATTAAAATCATATAGATGTGGGGTTTAGCCTAGGTATCCCTGTTGATGTCTATTATTTACTCCTTCCTTACCGCGGAGGTTGGCACCCTAGGGGGGAACGTTGTGGCGCCCCCGCTCAACGATGGCTATCCCTAGGGGCCCTGTTAAACCCTACCGCCACTATGGGTTCCCTACCCTGATGCTAAAGGGACCCCTATCGATAACAGAGACAATCCTATAATAAGGAGGACCCTATACCCCACAATGTAAAAACACAGTTAGGAACACATTAATATTATGGCAAACAAAGGTGGTACTCAAGATATGTCTAGTGGTCTTTCTTTAATTGAAAGAGTAGATAAAAGGCATATCTTCAAGACTCTTCATTCACATATAGATATTACTTTCAGCCTGTTCAGTGAGCCACAACACAGATATAAACAACTGTGACCAGCAGAGGATACAATTCTATCCCATTTGATTTTTCATTAATGTCTCTGCAGGTTCACGATATATAATATAGCCCACAAGAGCCATAGCCATGAGAGACCTTGAAGAGCTATGCAATTAGAACCACACATATTTGAGCTTTAATCCACATTGATAAACTGTACATCCCCTCATGACATGGGGCAAATAATCTCAAAGTCATCAGTGGAAATGCTCAATAATAATGGTAATGAAATGGATACTTATCAATTCATCCACCAGTTGCCATATTGCCTATAACGCCTCTACGTGTTTCGCCCCACCTGGGCTCATCAGGAGGCCCGATCTCGACTAGTGTCCTGGTGTGGTCTTATTATTGAGCATTTCCACTGATGACTTTGAGATTATTTGCCCCATGTCATGAGGGGATGTACAGTTTATCAATGTGGATTAAAGCTCAAATATGTGTGGTTCTAATTGCATAGCTCTTCAAGGTCTCTCATGGCTATGGTTCTTGTGGGCTAAATTATATATCGTGAACCTGCAGAGACATTAATGAAAAATCAAATGGGATAGAATTGTATCCTCTGCTGGTCACAGTTGTTTATATCTGTGTTGTGGCTCACTGAACAGGCTGAAAGTAATATCTATATGTGAATGAAGAGTCTTGAAGATATGCCTTTTATCTACTCTTTCAATTAAAGAAAGACCACTAGACATATCTTGAGTACCACCTTTGTTTGCCATAATATTAATGTGTTCCTAACTGTGTTTTTACATTGTGGGGTATAGGGTCCTCCTTATTATAGGATTGTCTCTGTTATCGATAGGGGTCCCTTTAGCATCGGGGTAGGGAACCCAGAGTGGCGGTAGGGTTTAACAGGGCCCCTAGGGATAGCCATTGTTGAGCGGGGGCGCCACAACGTTCCCCCCTAGGGTGCCAACCTCCGCGGTAAGGAAGGAGTAAGTAATGGACATCAACAGGGATACCTAGGCTAAACCCCACATCTATATGATTTTAATTTTTGGACACTTTTTCACTATTGTTGGGTTTTGTGTTGTGTTTTTGGTGGTGTGACCCTATTGGGTCTTTTATTAATAAAGTATATATTTTTTATAAGGGTATTATATGATATATGAGACTTAATTGCTGTCTACAAATATCTAAAGGGCTGTCACATTGTAGAAAGATCAACTTTATTCTCATTTGCACAAGGAAAGACTAGAAGCAATGGGATGAAACTGAATGGGAGGAGACACAGATTAGATATTAGAAAAAACTTTTTGACAGTTAGAGTGATCAATGAGTGGAACAGGCTGCCACGAGAAGTGGTGAGTTCTCCTTCAATGGAAGTCTTCAAACAGAGGCTGGACAGACATCTGACTGGGATGATTTAGCGAATCCTGCTTTGAGCAGGGGGTTGGACCAGATGGCTCAGGAGGTCCCTTCCAACTCTACGATTCTATGATTCTATGATTCTATGATTTTGGTTTTGAGACCCTTGAGCATCTAAATTGATTTATGCATTAATATAGTAGTTATATTCTTGTACATAGGAGTAGTATTCTAGTAGATATATTATTGTACATAGGGGCAGTATTATAGTAGTTATATACATGTACATAGGGGGCAGTATTATAGTAGTTATATTCTTGTACATAGGAGCAGTATTATAGTAGTTATATTATTGTTCGTAGGGGCAGTAATATAGTAGTGATATTCTTGTATATAGGAGCAGTATTATAGTAGTTATATTCTTGTATATAGTAGCAGTATTATAATAGTTATTTTCTTGTACATAGGAAGCAGTATTATAGTAGTTATATTCTTGTATGTAGGGGCAGTATTATAGTAGTTACGGTATATTCTTGTACATAGGAGCAGTATTATAGTAGTTATATTCTTGTACATAGGAGGCAGTAATATAGTAGTTATATTCTTGTATATACAGGGCATTATTATAGTAGTTATATTCTTGTACATAGGAGCAGTATTATAGTAGTTATATTCTTGTACATAGGAGCAGTATTATAGTAGTTATATTATTATTCGTAGGGGCAGTAATATAGTAGTGATATTCTTGTATATAGGAGCAGTATTATAGTAGTTACATTCTTGTATATAGTAGCAGTATTATAATAGTTATTTTCTTGTACATAGGAAGCAGTATTATAGTAGTTATATTCTTGTATGTAGGGGCAGTATTATAGTAGTTACGGTATATTCTTGTACATAGGAGCAGTATTATAGTAGTTATATTCTTGTACATAGGAGGCAGTAATATAGTAGTTATATTCTTGTATATACAGGGCATTATTATAGTAGTTATATTCTTGTACATAGGAGCAGTATTATAGTAGTTATATTCTTGTACATAGGAGCAGTATTATAGTAGTTATACTCTTGTACATAGGAGGCACTATTATAGTAGTTATATTCTTGTACATAAAGGAAGTATTATAGCAGTTATATTGTTGTACATGAGGGCTTTGTTTTAGTAGTTGCACAGTGGACTTTATTCCTTACTTATTTTGCTAGACTCGTTCAATAGGGAATCCAAGCCAGAGAGTAAGAAGAACGAGGAAAGATTGAATCCTGTGAATAATAATAATTTTTGGACTTCACATGCACTAAAATGAAAAGTCCAGAAAAACATGTCACTCAATTATTGATTTTTATCATGCTTTGGACATGAGTTATCTGAGAATCTTGGCCATATAAAATGAAGGTAATATTTTGCACTAGATGACAATACCTCTGAACATTTTACATCACACATAATTGCTGCCCGAGCCTTAATCAGAATGATATCGAGCTGGCCCAAGGATCAGGTATCAGTCGGCATCATTATACCCTGCAATTGGGATGTGAGACTCCAGCTGGAGCGCTCCAGATACATTAAAAATAAGCTCTGCTAATTGTGGGGGAAGGGGCGCAATGTTCGGTTATTATTATATTTTACTGATGGAAATGATTTATGAGTATAATCTCTGCCTGAGAAAGTCAAAGCAAGAAGCAAATGCTCTAGATTGTCCTGTGTAATGTTGTTTTGAACAATACATGGAGATTTGTAGTGAATTATGTGAATGTTTGTGACGCTGGGAATACTTATACAATTGCATTAATAAATCATAGGAAACAAATACAATTCTGCAGAACTTGAGACAATAAGTCCGATACAACATTTACTAGAAATGTTTACTTTTCATTATCTTTTATCAGATATTTCTAAAACTCAGCATATAAGATCTCACCCCCCCAACAGATGATTGTTTTTATAATAATAAACTTATGAAAAAAAATTCCATCTGCAAAAAAAAAAGAAAACAAGGTTTTTTTGGTCACGGTCTCTGCTGTCACTAACACGATTTATTTTTGCTGTCAAAGGTTGGAAACTGTTAGCAGAGACATGAAATATTCATAGTATCGCTGAGGTGGATATTAGCATGTCAGACGGGAGCAGTAAACATTTCATTCAGTGGAAGAAAAAGACACATTTTAGTTTTCAAACATTCACAATCAACAAAAATGGCAACAATTAGCGGCTTTTCGGTAATTACTGACACGCATCTGTTTCACTGCCAATATGTACAAGGATATTACAACTATAAGGCCACATGCACACATTGAGTATTTGGCAAGTTGTTTACCCCAGTATTTGTAAGCCAAAACCAGGAGTGGAAAGGTCAGAGGAAAAGCATAAGGCTGGAGTCAGGCACAACGTATAAAAATACGGACCGTATTTTACGGTCGTAATACGCAGAAATGTTCCCTGAACAGTGATCCGTATGTCATCCGTTGTCAAGGTGTAGCTGCGTTTTTTGCGCATTTCATTTCATGTATTTTTTTATATGTCTGTGACTAATAATTAGATTAGGGTATGTGTGTAAAATTTGGTACATGTAGGTGTTAAATTAAGGGGTTAATGCATTGGAAAAAATTGCCCAGAAAAGGCACATCTATAAGATGCGCCTCTCCTGGCACTTAGCCTCTCTATTCCCATTGCCCTGTAGCGGTGGCTAATGGGTTAATAATCCATCAGCAATCCATCAGAAGGGGTTAACTGGTTTACAATGGGACCGGTGCTAATGCGTTGTAAACCAATTAACCCCTTCTGATGGATTGCAGCAGGGGACCTGACTGACCAGCGGAGAGGTATGTATATTGTTGCTTTTTTGTTTTATTTTTTTTTTTACAGGACCATGTTTTTTATGGATTAGCAGAGGAATAAATTTGGTCAAAAACTTGGTGTCTTTATTTCATTTAAAAAAATTTTAATTAGTGTCTGTGTGTGTTTTTTTTAACCCTTTCCTAGTCGAGGGTTAATAATGGAGAGGTGTCTTATTGACACCTCTCCATTATTACATAGTAACATAGTAACATAGTTATTAAGGTTGAAGGGAGACTTTAAGTCCATCTAGTTCAACCCATATCCTATCCTAACTTGCCCTAACATGTTGATCCAGAGGAAGGCAAAAAAAAACCATGTGGCAACAGGAAGCTTCACATTGGGGAAAAAAATTCCTTCCCGACTCCACATACGGCAATCAGACTAGCTCCCTGGATCAACGCAATATTAAGGAGACTAGTGTATATACCCTGTAATATTATACTTTTCAAGAAAGGCATCCAGTCCCTTCTTAAATTTTAGTAGGGAATCACTGATTACTAGAGTTGAGCGACTTTTGGTTTTTTAGGGTCGCGTTTCGTTTCGTGAAACCCGACTTTTCCAAAAGTCGGGTCGAGCAAGATCGTCCGATTATAGGGAAAAGTCGGGGTCATCCCGAAACACGAAACCCAATGTAAGTCAATGGGGAATAAAAGTCGGCAGTGAGAGGAGGACAGGAAACACACCTACAGTGCCCATTTGAATGCCAAAAGCATCAATTCTTCTTACTTAAGCTTGTCAACCTTAATTAACTTCATAATACAAGTTACGCACTGAAAAATGGGGGTTATTTGGCTAAAGTTGTGGGGGGGGAGGGCTGGCTGCAGGTTTTCATGTGCCCTGGGTGAAAGAGCGCCCCTTTAACACATACCACAACTCATCATGCTCCGATACGGCAGAGAAATAGCGGTATAGTACAATGAAAAATACCTCACTTTTTACATCTCATGACGAGGCCCATCTATTTCTCCATACAGAATCATTGGTCCCATATAATGTTTGAAACAGTATATGATGAGCTCCACATAATGCTACAGTATATGTTGGTCCCCATGGATGAAGCTCCACTGTCTTATGGGCCCAAATAATGCTCCAAACATAATGGGCCCCATTTCTAATGCTCTAGTGTATAATGGGCCCTGTAAATGCTGCTCCAGTGTCTGATGTCCACCTTTGGAATGTTCCAGTGTATGGTGGGCCCCATCTATCATTCTCCAGAGTATAGTGCTCCCCAAAAATTGCTGTCCCAACATTGAAAACAATCAAATAAGTCTCCTCGCTAGGGAATCCCTGTACTTGTCTGGATTCCTCGTCGTCCCCATCTTCCATCTCACTGCACAGTATTTCAACTTTGCAAGTGCTGTGATCCTGAGCAAGCAGGGGGGGGCCCACTCGTTGGCGACGGCACTGGCACAGGGCCCCTGATAGTACGGTGGTGTGTCTGATGGCGGGTGGGCCGAACCTGCACTTTCATCTGCAGCTTCCTCTTTGTCACCGTGTAAGATGGAACTGTATATGGGAAGGGTAACCTGAGTTTCATCAGGGTCAGATTCAGGTCGTGTAGCGTGCGAGGGGAATGTAGTGGTCTGGGTCAATGTACCAGCAGATTCATCGAGCAGTGGCTGGGCATCAGTGCACTTGTGTCGCCCCCAGGAGTACGGTCGCCACAGTGGCATTACCTTCTTCCTAGGGAGTGTGATGTCATGCTTGGGAGCAACGAAGGATCTCTCTAGCAGGTTAACTGATTGGGCGGCGTTATTCCCACGAGTCATGACCCTCCAAACAGCGTTCATGAAGGCAAAGTGTTTGTTTTACGTGGGCAGTATGGTTGCAAAGCTGAACCTTAAAGGAATGTCCAGAAGGGCACCACCAGGAGTGGAGCCTACGGTTAAATTCGACTCTACCTGGGAAACCTCAACCATGCCAGCTACAGAACAGATGCACACATTGCAAGCTTAATTCCGTTAACGAACGAGACTCCGTCATGCCCCGCGGTCCAAGTCCGGCTTACTAGAGGGACACGTGAGGCTCTGGCACATGAGATTGGCCAATAACTGGTGTGTCATGCCCTTACATGTCCGTGGCTGCATGTGCGCTACACTGAAAAGGCCAGCGTTTGTCGCTTACAGGTGCAGATAACCCGCTGAACAACGTTAGTGATGGGCATCACTGATTACAATTATTACCCGCGAACAATGATTTCCCAGTAAGTGCAGGTCAACCGCAGTTCCGGAATTAGGCCTAACCGTCATTCCTGAAAAAATGAAAAACTTACGTGTGCAAACCACAGGTGCTGTAGCTTGCTTAACAGCTCGCCAGCCGTTCTCACGCCCAGTATGGATTACACGTGATTGCACAAAGGTGAGAAAGGGTACCGTATCCCCAGGTAACATGTATGGATAGCGTACACATTCAAAATATATGTCTCAGGAGGCAGGCTCAGACGGTGTTAGGCCCAGTATGGATTGCACAAAGGTTAGAAAGGGTACCATATCCCCGGATAACATGTATGGATAGCGTACACATTCAAAATATATGTCTCAGGAGGCAGGCTCAGACGGTGTTAGGCCCAGTATGGATTGCACGTGATTGCACAAAGGTTAGAAAGGGTACCGTATCCCCGGATAACATGTATGGATAGCGTACACATTCAAAATATATGTCTCAGGAGGCAGGCTCAGACGGTGTTAGGCCCAGTATGGATTGCACGTGATTGCACAAAGGTTAGAAAGGGTACCGTATCCCCGGATAACATGTATGGATAGCGTACACATTCAAAATATATGTCTCAGGAGGCAGGCTCAGACGGTGTTAGGCCCAGTATGGATTGCAAGTGATTGCACAAAGGTTAGAAAGGGTACCGTTTCCCCGGATAACATGTATGGATAGCGTACACATTCAAAATATATGTCTCAGGAGGCAGGCTCAGACGGTGTTAGGCCCAGTATGGATTGCACGTGATTGCACAAAGGTTAGAAAGGGTACCGTATCCCCGGATAACATGTATGGATAGCGTACACATTCAAAATATATGTCTCAGGAGGCAGGCTCAGACGGTGTTAGGCCCAGTATGGATTGCACGTGATTGCACAAAGGTTAGAAAGGGTACCGTATCCCCGGATAACATGTATGGATGGCGTACACATTCAAAATATATGTCTCAGGAGGCAGGCTCAGACGGTGTTAGGCCCAGTATGGATTGCACAAAGGTTAGAAAGGGTACCGTATCCCCGGATAACATGTATGGATAGCGTACACATTCAAAATATATGTCTCAGGAGGCAGGCTCAGACGGTGTTAGGCCCAGTATGGATTGCATGTGATTGCACAAAGGTTAGAAAGGGTACCGTTTCCCTGGATAACATGTATGGATAGCGTACACATTCAAAATATATGTCTCAGGAGGCAGGCTCAGACGGTGTCAGGCACAGTATGGATTTGCCGGCCCAGACTACACAGCGGAGGAGCAGGGAGAGGTAAAGATTGCAAATGCTGGGGCCCTGCCCAAGCAAGGGGGGCCCACTCGTGGGCGTCGGTACTGGCACTGGGCCCCTCATAGTACGGCGGTGTGTCTGACGGCGGGTGTGCACCACCACCGTCAGAGACACTTGATTGCACTATGAAGGACCCTGTACCAGTGCCCGCACCCAAGAGTCGGCCTACCCACCTGTCCAGGGCAACGGCACTCGCGCGGTGTCGTGCGCTAGGTGGTGACCCCGGCCATGGGGGGGGGGGCAGCACAGTTAGGGAGTTTTAGAAAGTGGCATATGTTGATGTTGGACATTCAGCTGATGCAAAAGGTGAAATAGGTCAAGTCCCAGGAAGAGGTGGACCAAAGCAAGCCATTTTTCTGTCACCCTATGTGTCATCAGAGGAAGGTGGGACAAAATCCTTGGAAACCCATGCGTGGTTCATTTTAATGAAGGTTAGATCATCCACATTTTGGGTTGACAGACGGGTCCTTTTTTCTGTCAGGATTGATCCAGCTGCACTGAAGACTCTTTCCGATAGCACACTTGCAGCTGGGCAAGCGAGCTCCTGTAAGGCATATTGTGCCAATTCAGGCCAGGTGTCCAGTTTAGCGGCCCAATAGTCAAAGGAGAATGACCTGTGTGGGAGAACATCGATATGGGAGGAAAAGTAGTTTGTAACCATAGTTGACAACTGCTGTCTCCTGTCACTTTCCATCGATGCAGTATTACCAGTTGTGTGAGCGGTACTTGAAAAATCAGTCCACAACATTGTCATGAAACCCCTGTCTCCAACGCCACTTCTGCTGTGTGCACCACGAATACCTCTGCCAAGCTGCCCCCGGCCCGTACGGCTCGTGTGAGAACCATCACCGCTGCTGTGTGCTGGGAATGCCTCAAGCAACCGATATACCAGAGTTGCTTGTTAATTAGCCAATATTAGGTCAAGGTTCTCCTGTGGCATGATCTTTTGTAATTTGCCTTTATAGCGTGGATCCAGGATGCTGGCCAACCAGTAGTCGTCATCGTTCATCATTTTGGCAATGCGTGGGTCCCTTTTTAGGATCTGCAAGGCATAATCTGACATGTGGGCCAATGTTCCCGGTGTCAATGATGCACTGCGAGTGCTGGTTGGAGGAGCACTTTCTGGCAAATCCACATCCCTCCAGTCACGCACAAACCCTGTACCAGACCTTGCTACGCCAACATTTTCACTTGCCCCACGAGATGCATCCTCCTCCCCTAAGTAATCATCCCCATCATCCTCCTCCTCCTCTTCTTCCTCCACCTCGTCCAGGAGAGGTCCCTGAGCAGACAATGGCTGAATGTCATCAAGGATTCCCTCCTCCTCTTCCTCCTCATCAACATTGGCTACAGACGCCTGCTCCTTAAGGTGCGTCAAAGTTTGCATGAGCAGACGCATAAGTGGGATGCTCATGCTTAGGATGGCGTCGTCTGCGCTTACCAGCCGTGTGCATTCCTCAAAACACTGAAGGACTTTACAGAGGTCTTTCAGCTTCGACCACTGCACACCTGTCAACTCCATGTCTGCTCTCAAAGTGCCTGGCCGTGTATCCTCCCACAAATGCATTATGGCCTGCCTCTGCTCGCACAGCCGCTCCACCATGTGCAGGGTGGAGTTCCACCTTGTTGCAATGTCAATAATGAGGCGGTGGTTGGGAAGGTGGAGCAATCGCTGCAGCTTCTGCATACGAACGGAGTGTACAGGCGACCGGCGGATGTGCGCGCACAGTCTTCGCACCTTCTGGAGCAGGGCTGTTAACTCCGGATAATTTTTGAGGAAGCACTGCACCACCAGGTTCAAGGTGTGAGCCAAGCAAGGTATATGGCTGAGTTTTGAAAGGGCTATGGCTGCCACAAAATTACGGCCGTTATCACTAACTACCTTGCCTGCCTCAAGATGTACACTGCCCAGCCATGACTCAGTTTGTCGCTTCAAGTACTCGGCCAGCACCTCGGCGGTGTGTCTGTTGCCCAAACACATCATCTGCAACACAGCCTGCTGACGCTTTCCACTAGCTGCTCGATAGGGGGACACATCGTGTGCAACAGTGGCAGCTGCAGATGGAGTGCACGTACGACTGCGCTCTGTGGACGAGCTTTCGCTTCTGGAGGAGGAGGAGGAGGAGGGTCGAACACCTACAGCCAACTGTTTCCTATACCGTGGGCTAGGCAGCACTGTCCCACCACCGCTGTCCCCTGTGGACCCTGCATCCACCACATTAACCCAGTGCGCAGTGATGGACACGTAACGGCCCTGGCCATGCCGACTGGACCATGCATCAGTTGTGAGGTGCACCTTTCCGCTCACTGACTGCTTGAGTGCATGGACAATGCGGTCTTTCACATGATGGTGGAGGGCTGGGATGGCTTTGCGAGAGAAGAAGTGGCGACTGGGTAGGTCATAGCGTGGTACTGCATAGGCCATGAGTTCGCGGAAAGCTGTGCTTTCCACCAACCGAAAGGGCATCATCTCTAACGAGATTAGTTTGGCAATGTGGGCGTTCAAACCCAGTGTACGCGGATGAGAGACTGAGTACTTTCTTGACCTACTCATAGTGTCTGGGAGGGTGAGCTGGACTTGAGAGCTGCATATGGTGGAAGTAGTGGTGGACAGGGCGGACTGAGAGAGGGTTGATGATGGTGATGGAGTTGGTGTTCTTTCTGATGGCCTAGAATCAGTCTTTCGTTGATATAACAGTGGGATTCCCTGACTGCTGTGGCCTTGCAACGACACCTCAACATTTGCTGCTGTGCTAACCGGTGGGCTTACAGTGGGGGAAACAATGTAGCGTTGCTGACTACCTTCGTTGTGATCAGTTGCACATGTGGCACTTGAGGTTTGGTGTTGTGTCCACGCTTACAAGTGCATGCTGGTTAAATGTCTAAGCATGCAACTGGTATTCAAATTTTTCAGATTTTTCCCTCGGCTAAAGGTCTTTGCGCACTTCTTACAGATAACCTTGGCCTGATCATGAGGATTTTGTTCAAAAAAGTGCCACACTGCACTCTTCCTACTTTGGCAGACATTTTGCGGCCTAGCACGCTGTGATCTTTTGACCCTCTGGACAAGCTGTCCAGCAACTCTTTTGATGTTTCATAGAATCATAGAATCATAGAATCGTAGAGTTGGAAGGGACCTCCTGGGCCATCTGGTCCAACCCCCTGCTCAAAGCAGGATTCGCTAAATCATCCCAGTTAGATGTCTGTCCAGCCTCTGTTTGAAGACTTCCATTGAAGGAGAACTCACCACTTCTCGTGGCAGCCTGTTCCACTCATTGATCACTCTAACTGTCAAAAAGTTTTTTCTAATATCTAATCTGTGTCTCCTCCCATTCAGCTTCATCCCATTTGGAACCTGTCTTTGGAGTGCTCCGGGCCTGCCAGATAACAGCTGTTGCGATGTCGATGTCTGCTGTGGATACTCCTCATCTGATCTATTGGAAGCAGCACCCTCTTCCCCCAATGGATGCCAATCTGGGTCAACAACTGGGTCATCCATCACCTCCTCTTCTATGTCATGTGCACCTTCCTCTGTGTCACCGTGTATGGTGGTATAGTGTGCGGGAAGGGGCACCTGAGTCTCATCAGGGTCAGAATCTGGCTCTGTACACTGCGAGGACAATGTAGTGCTCTGAGTGAATGTACCAGCAGAATCATCCATCAGCGGCTGTGCATCAGTGCACTCCATGTCAGATTCATCTTGGCCTGGGTAATTCACCATTTCACTTGATAATCCAGGCATGGTATGTGAAAACAGCTCCATGGAGTAATCAGTAGTATGGCCTGCGTCATCCTTCAATCTTGGTTGGGGTGAAGGACACAAGGAAAGGTGTGGTTCATGAACATGAGCCTCCAATGACGACTCAGTGCTTTTACTTTTTACAACTGAAGAAGAGGAGGCGATAGAGCTGGAGGCTGAGTCAGCAATGTAAGACAAAACTTTTTCCTGATGCTCTGGCTTTAAAAGCGATTTGCCAACTTCTAGAAAACTAAGCGTTCGAGGCCTTATGTAGCCAGACGATGACGCAGGCTCAACACCTCCTGCATTCGGTCCTATTTTGCTCTTGCCACTACCATCAGATCCACCACCAACACCATCATTACCAGCTGCCAACCCCCGCCCAATTCCACGGCCTCTTCCACCAGCCTTCCTCATTTTTGGTTGAAATGTAGACAAAATCCAACAAACTATATAGTAATGTAAAACAAGGTACAAGGTGTCTATAGGACAGGGGAGATTTTGAATTTCTGCACACACTTGTGGACACTGGACACTTTTGGATTGTGTGAGGCCCAATGATATCTGAGCGCTATGTGACAGGCTCGATGGCACAGCTGTGACCAAAGTGACTAGAGGATAAGGGAGATTTTGAATCTCTGCACACACTTTTGGACACTGGACACTTTTGGATTGTGTGAGGCCCAATGAATATCTGAGCGCTATGTGACAGGCTCGATGGCACAGCTGTGACAAAAGTGACTAGAGGATAAGGGAGATTTTGAATCTCTGCACACACTTTTGGACACTGGACACTTTTGGATTGTGTGAGGCCCAATGAATATCTGAGCGCTATGTGACAGGCTCGATGGCACAGCTGTGACAAAAGTGACTAGAGGATAAGGGAGATTTTGAATCTCTGCACACACTTTTGGACACTGGACACTTTTGGATTGTGTGAGGCCCAATGAATATCTGAGCGCTATGTGACAGGCTCGATGGCACAGCTGTGACAAAAGTGACTAGAGGATAAGGGAGATTTTGAATCTCTGCACACACTTTTGGACACTGGACACTTTTGGATTGTGTGAGGCCCAATGAATATCTGAGCGCTATGTGACAGGCTCGATGGCACAGCTGTGACAAAAGTGACTAGAGGATAAGGGAGATTTTGAATCTCTGCACACACTTTTGGACACTGGACACTTTTGTATTGTGTGAGGCCCAATGAATATCTGAGCGCTATGTGACAGGCTCGATGGCACAGCTGTGACAAAAGTGACTAGAGGATAAGGGAGATTTTGAATCTCTGCACACACTTTTGGACACTGGACACTTTTGGATTGTGTGAGGCCCAATGAATATCTGAGCGCTATGTGACAGGCTCGATGGCACAGCTGTGACAAAAGTGACTAGAGGATAAGGGAGATTTTGAATCTCTGCACACACTTTTGGACACTGGACACTTTTGGATTGTGTGAGGCCCAATGAATATCTGAGGGCTATGTGACAGGCTCGATGGCACAGCTGTGACAAAAGTGACTAGAGGATAAGGGAGATTGGATTGCTTTTAAAAAAGCAGTTTGCAGAGCAGTGGGTAAACAGCAATGCCAGCCTGTCAGGAAGCCTTAAAAGGCAGCCCAACAACCAACACCACTGATACACCACAATATAGCCTCCCCTTGCACTGCACACACAGTGACTGGTGTGTTGTGCAGGCCAAATTGCTAGCAGCAGAAGCAGTTTTTTTGTCTTCTTCCCTGCCTAACGCTCTCCCTACAGAATCAGCAGCAACCTCTCCCTATACTGAGATCGGCAGAAGTAAGATGGCGGTCGGCGTGCACGCCCTTTTATACCCCCTGTGACGCCCACCAAAGCAAGCCAATCACTTGCATGCCCTTCTGAAAGATGGTGGTGACCCCTGCCTATGTCATCACGTTGCCCACAGTGTCCGTGGATCCTGATTGGCTGAAAAAGAGCGCAAAACAAACTTTTGAAACGCGACTTTGGCGCGTAAGTCGCCGACCTCGTGGCCGACCTCATCCTAGGGTCGGGTTTCGTTTCATGAAACCCGACTTTGCCAAAAGTCGGCGACTTTTGAAATTTTTCGACCCGTTTCGCTCAACTCTACTCATTACAACATCATATGGCAGAGAGTTCCATAGTCTCACTGCTCTTACAGTAAAGAATCCGCGTCTGTGAGTATGCTTAAACCTTCTTTCCTCCAGACGTAGAGGATGCCCCCTTGTCCCCGTCACAGGTCTAAGAGTAAAAAGATAATTAGAAAGGTCTTTGTATTGTCCCCACATATATTTATACATTGTAATAAGATCACCCCTAAGCCTTCGATTCTCCAAACTAAATAACCCCAAGTGTAATAACCTGTCTTGGTATTGCAGACCCCCTAGTTCCCTAATAACCTTGGTCGCTCTTCTCTGCACCCGCTCCAGTTCAGCTATGTCTTTCTTATACACCGGAGACCAGAACTGTACACAGTATTCTAAGTGTGGTCGCACTAGTGACTTATATAGAGGTAAAATTATGTTCTCCTCATGAGCATCTATGCCTCTTTTAATGCATCCCATTATTTTATTTGCCTTTGCAGCAGCTGCTTGACTCTGGCCACTAAATGTGAGTTTGTCGTCCACCCATACACCCAGGTCTTTTTCAGTGACTGTTTTGCCCAGTGTTTTACAATTAAGCACATAATTATACAACTTGTTCGTTCTACCCAAGTGCATGACCTTACATTTATCCCCATTAAAGCGCATTTGCCATTTATCAGCCCAAGCTTCTAGTTTACATAAATCCTCCTGTAATATAAAATTGTCCTCCTCTGTATTAATTACCCTGGAGAGTTTAGTGTCATCTGCAAATATTGAAATTCTACTCTCTATGCCCCCTACAAGGTCATTAATAAATATGTTAAAAAGAAGCGGGCCCAAAACTGACCCCTGTGGTACCCCACAGCTAACCGTGACCCAGTCCGAGTGTGCTCCATTAATAACCACCCTTTGTTTCCTATCCCTGAGCCAGCTCTTAACCCACCTACACATATTTTCCCCTATCCCCATTGTTCTCATTTTATGTATCAACCTTTTGTGTGGCACCGTATCAAAAGCTTTTGATAAGTCCATGTACACCACGTCCACTGCATTCCCTTGGTCCAGTCCGGAACTTAACTCTTCATAAAAGCTTATCAGATTAGTCTGACAGGAACGGTCCCTTGTAAACCCATGTTGATATTGGGTCATGAGGTTATTCTTCTTCAGATACTCCAGTATAGTATCTCTTAGAAAACCCTCCAGGATTTTACCCACAGTTGAGGTTAAACTTACTGGCTTATAATTTCCATGTTCAGTTTTTGTCCCCTTTTTGAATATTGGCACCACATTTGCTATACGCCAGTCCTGTGGTACAGACCCTGTTATTATGGAATCTTTAAAGATTAAAAATAGTGGTCTATCTATGACTGTGCTTAATTCCTGCAGTACTTGGGGGTGTATCCCATCCGGGCCCGGGGATTTGTCAATTTTAGTGATTTGTAGACGCCGCCGTACTTCCTGCTGGGTTAAGTAGGTGACATTTAATGGAGAATTTTTATCCCTGATCATGTTATCCGTCATGGGATTTTCTTGTGTAAATACTGTTGAAAAAAAGTCATTTAGCATATTGGCTTTTTCCTCATCCTCATCCACCATTTCACCCAGACTATTTTTAAGGGGACCAACACTATCATTTTTTAGCGTCTTACTATTTATGTAGTTAAAGAATATTTTGGGATTATTTTTACTTTCTCTGGCAATGAGTCTCTCTGTCTCAATCTTTGCTGTCTTGATTTTCTTTTTACAGAATTTATTTAATCTTCTGTATTTATTTAATGCCTCATCACTACCTACTTGCTTTAATTCTCTAAATGCTTTATTTGTATCTCTTATTGCGCCCCTTACAGCTCTATTTAGCCATAGTGGTTTCCTCCTATTTCTCGCATGTTTATTCCCATACGGTATATATTGTGCACAGGTCCTATTCAGGATGCTAATAAACGTCTCCCATTTTCTTTGTGTATTTTTATGTCTCAGGATATCGTCCCAGTTAATTGCACCAAGATCATCTCTCATCCGTTGGAAATTTGCCTTCCTGAAGTTTAGTGTCCTTGTAACCCCTCTACTACACATCTTATTAAAGGATACATGAAAACTTATTAATTTGTGATCACTATTACCCAAGTGACCCTCAACCCTTACATTTGATATGCGGTCTGGCCTGTTGGTTAATATTAGGTCTAGCAGTGCCCCCCTTCTTGTTGGGTCCTGAACCAGTTGTGAAAGGTAATTGTCTCTCATCGTTGTCAGAAACCTATTACCTTTGCTGGAACTGCAGGTTTCGGTTCCCCAATGTATTTCAGGGTAGTTGAAGTCCCCCATAATAATGACTTCTCCTTGAGTCGCAGCTTCATCTATTTGCTTTATGAGGATATTCTCTGTAGCTTCCATTATTTTTGGAGATTTATAACAAACCCCTATCAGTAATTTATTATTTTTCCCCCCTCCCCTTATCTCTACCCACAGGGACTCTACATTTTCATTAGATTCATATATATTATCACGAAGGATGGGTTTTAAGGATGATTTTACATATAAACACACGCCTCCCCCTCGCTTATTTGTTCGGTCATTTCTGAACAGACTATAGCCCTGTAAATTAACCGCCCAGTCATGGCTCTCATCCAGCCATGTCTCAGATATCCCCACCATGTCATAATTATGTTCCAACAACATTAACTCCAATTCCTCCATTTTGTTGGCGAGACTTCTGGCATTCGTATACATGCACTTTATGTATCTCTCTGTACCTCTATTCTTTCTTAAATTATTAACTGTTCTAACCCCACCCCACATGCCACCTCCACCCCCAATGTCATTATTTGTGCCCAGGTCTCTATCTGCACTGTCTTCCACTCCTATAAAAGGAATACCCTCCCCCCCGTCCCTAGTTTAAACACTCCTCCAACCTTCTAGCCATTTTCTCCCCCAGCACAGCTGCACCCTCCCCATTGAGGTGCAGCCCGTCCCTAGCGTAGAACCTGTAGCCAACTGAGAAGTCGGCCCAGTTCTGCAGGAACCCAAACCCCTCCTTCCTACACCAATTCCTGAGCCACTTATTAACCTCCCTAATCTCCCGTTGCCTCTCTGGCGTGGCACGTGGTACAGGAAGTATTTCCGAAAATACCACCTTGGAGGTCCTTGCTTTAAGCTTACAGCCTAATTCCCTGAAATCATCTTTAAGGACCTTCCACCTACCTCTAACTTTGTCATTTGTGCCAATGTGCACCATGACCGCTGGATCCTCTCCAGCCCCTCCCAGTAATCTGTCAACTCGATCAGAGATGTGTCGGACTCGAGAGCCAGGTAGGCAGCACACCGTTCGACGATCCCTGTCTTTGTGACAGATTGCCCTATCTGTTCCCCTAATAATTGAGTCTCCCACTACCAGAACCTGTCTGGCCTGCCCTGCTCTCCTATTTTCCCCCTTACTGGAGCAGACACTCCTCCGGCTTTCAGAGGACATGCCTTGCTGCAGCAGTGCTACTCCTGCACTAACACTCCCCTCATCTGCCAACTTAGCAAACTTATTGGGGTGTGCCAGATCAGGACTAGCCTCCCTGGTGCTCTTCCCTCTACCCCGCCTTCTAACTGTCACCCAGCTAGCTGCTTCATTGTCCTGCAGCTCCAACCTAGCATCCCCCCCCTCATCTATCCCATTGAGCATCTGCTCAGTGAGCAGAAGACTCCTTTCCATATTGTCTATGGATCTCAGTGTTGCCAGCTGCACATTTAGATCCAGTATCTGGGCTTCCAAATGCACAATGTGCTCACATCTTGCACAGCAGTATGCACCCTCGACCGGCTGTTCAAGTATTAATATAACAGCAATTCAGTAAGACCTCCCTTGGAAACTCCCTGAATCTAAAGTCACTGAATTTCAAGTCACACACTTACCACAGTTCGCACTTACGCTCAGGTCACACTCAGCTCGTTCACACTCGCTCAGGAAGAAGATTTAAAAGAGTTTTTTTTTTTTTTTTTCCCTATTACCAGCACACCACCTTGCTGCTCAATGCACTTCCAAAAAAAAAGTGACATTAACCCATTATTATCCCATTAGCCACCTCTACAGCGCAATGGAAATAGAGAGGCTAAGTGCCAGAAAAGGCGCATCTTATACATGTGCCTTTTCTGGGGTGTCTGGGGGCAGATTTTTGTAGTAAAGGGGGCCAAAAACAATGGTCACTCTCAAGGCTATTAATATCTGCCCTCACTCACTGGCTTTCCCTCTCTGGTTGCGAAATTACTGCGGGAGCCCACTCAATTTTTTTCAATGAATTAACCCCTTTATTTAGTACCTACATGTCCCAAATTTTACACACAAACCCTAGTATAAATATTAGTCAAAGACATAAAAAAAGTAAATGAAATGAAATTGTTTACTGTATGTAAACCATGTGTTATTTCATGTCGGGTTTTGTATTGATTTTACAGAAGCCGACAATAGATTTAGCGGCTATTCTGCTATGTAGAACTCTATGAAATGTAAATATATAGATGTCTCAATGACGTGTGTGTGTATGTATATATATATATATATATATATATATATATGTGTGTGTATATATATATATATGTATTCTATGTGTATATATCTATTCTTTCTATTCTTTATGAAATATGTCAGTGTGATTTTCAGTATCGCAAAATGAATTACCGGCTTTTGTTAAAGGACTCCACTGCGTATTTCTCGCAAGCCACACGTCTGGTCCATGTATAATCTGTATTTTTCTCGCCCCCATAGACTTGCATTGGCGTATTTTGGCCGTAACACGCTGACAATCGCAGCATGCTGTGATTTTCTCAGCCTGTAAAATACGACTGAGAAATATACGGATGATGGGTGCTGCTCCATAGAGAAACATTGGTCCGAGTGCAATGTGTAGCTTTAGCGCCTCGCACTCGTCCGTATTTCTCGCTAGTGTGACGCCGGCCTAATAGAAACATTTGCACCACTTCTGCATTTTTCACTCACTCCTGGTTCTGGCTTACAAATACTGGAGTAAAAAAATTCACCAAATGCTCAATGTGTGCATGAGCTGTAAGGCTAAGTTCACGCTGGTGGTTTTGCAGCATTTTTTGATGCATTATTTTATTCAAATTTTCAGCTTAATTTTATAGTACCAGCAAAGTCTGAGATTTTGGAAATCTCATACACACCTTGTTTTGTTTTTATCTCATCAGGATTTTGTGCTTTGCATGATTTTTTGCACAATGGAACGTGTCACTTTCAGCATTTTGTCAGTATTATTCACCCACTGAAATGAATGGGTGTTGAAAAATGCTGGAAAAAAACAACCAAAATCGCAGTTATCAGGGTTAGCTGCATTTTTTTGTGCTAAAACCTGATTCTATGGAATTACATTTTTTTGAGCGGTACCACGTGACCTCTGAAGGCAGGAAGGGAAACAGTGGAGAAGCTGGGGGGCTGCAGAGACCGCGCCGGGGGGGTTAGTATGATCTTTCACACCCCCGCTCCCCCTCCCCCGCCGACCCCCAAGTATATGACTCGTGTATAAGATGAAAAGGGTACATTCAGCCCCAAAAAATGGGCTGAAAATCTCGTCTTATACACGAGTATATATGGTACTATGATACTGCTCTTATGTACAAGAATATAACTACTGCAATGCAACCAGGTGTATTTTGCCTTAGTGCACATGAGCACTAAGATGTCGTTTAGTGCACCTGGGTATGGGTTGCGAATAACTATGAGAGATGGGCGGGTCTGGCTACCCATATACCTCCCCTGTGGGTGTGGTTACAGCTTATGTAATGGAGGCTGTTGTTTGGCACAGGGTCTGTGTGCAGTGAGGGAGAAGTCTTCCTGTGTATGTGGCTCCAGACTGAGCCTGAGTGCTGGACATTACCCCTGTCTGTGTGTCCACAGGCCTGAGGGAGCAGAATCCTGCCAGGACTTGTGTGAGGTCAGGGTCATGCGACCTGGCCATGTGAGCTAGCAGTGGCTGGTGTCTTGGAAGAGTAGGAATTCCCACACAGCTCTTGGAGGAGCTAGAGGACTGTGCCATGGACACTGATACTTTGTTTTGCCTGCTCTAATGGCTGTTTTCCTTTTTGTTGGTGCTTCCAGGTTTATGAAGCAAATAAACCCACATGTTCTTTGAAAGGAACATGCCTCCTGTCTTCCTCCTGTCGCACCTGTGTTCAATCCCTACGTTACTATGATACTGCCCCTATGTAACAGAATATAACTACTATAATACTGCCCCTATGTAACAGAATATAACTACTATAATACTGCCCCCTATGTACAAGAATATAACTATTATAATACTGCCCTGTTATGAACGAGTCACCGTAGGATGCAAAATCAGAAATGCTAGCTAAGTCCAGAAAATCAGAGAAGTTGGCAGCTATCGGATTGCAGACCCCTGAACCTATCAACAACAACTAGCAGTAGCCGTGGGGGGTTCCTACGGTGCCCTAGACCCCTCGATCACAGCCGGAGAACTACATAGCCTAAAGACAGAAAGGGAAATCTAAACTGCCCCAGAGCAGACCCCAAAGCAATAGGCAGCCCCAACATATAATGACGGTGAAGCAAGAAGAAAAAACACTAACACAGATAGAAAGATAGACTGAGCAAATGATGGGGCCCAAGCTAACTAGATAGGACAGGATAGAAAAGCTGCTGTCTGCAATCCACCAAAAACCCTATCAACACAAGAGCCAACAGACTGACAGGGAAAAAGGCCCTGAAGACGCTAGGCTTCAAAAAGACTATGTCAGTACTCAGGTATTTTCTGAAGACAGAGCAAAAAGACACAAAGGAATTCAGCTCACCCCAGCAGGGAATGGCAGAATCCAGAAAAGCAAGGCAAAATAAAACCAAAACACAAATGCAAAAAGCAAGGCAGAAAACTTAGCTTTTGAGGAGCAGGAATCAGACTGGTCTCCTAGAATCCCTCAGAGAAATCACCAGCGAGGCAGAAGGGCGTCGGCTGCCTTATATCCAGTCAGCAACTCCGGTCACCCAGTCATCCTCCACCAGCTCAGGTGTTTGGCAATCAGCCTCACTACCTTCCTTCACCAGAAGAGAGAGTTCATCAGACCTCAATGGTGAAGGGGAAAATGAACTCACAACACTGCCCCCTATGTACAAGAATATAACTACTATAATACTGCTCCTATGTACAAGAATATAACTACTATAATGCTGCTCCTATGTACAAGAATATAACTGCCATAATACTGCTCCTATGTACAAGAATATAACTACTATAATACTGCTCCTATGTAAGGAATATAACTACTATAATACTGCCCCCTATGTACAAGAATATAACTACTATAATACTGCTCATATGTACAATAATATAACTACTATAATACTGCCCCTATGTACAAGAATATAACTACTATAATTCTGCCCCTCGTGTACAAGAATAAAGCTGATGTCTCGATTTGTGCTGAATAGCAGGAAAAGGCGACAACTACTCATAAATTGCTGAAACAGTCTTTTTGTTATGCCTTAACCACAGTCCTCCATATACTCAAACAGCCAATAACATTGAAGCTTGACAATATGGTAATTAACTAACCACTCCTTTCTATACGTAATTATAAAACCATGTATGTGCAATAAACCTTCAGAGTATTGAGGGAATGTTATCCTGTAACAATGAGTATACAGTGTCATTTCTTTGAGCTCTCAAAATACTCAGCTTAATTGAGAACGGCAAAACACATGTATAGATTTATCCCAACCAAATTTCCATAACACAAGAATATCACTACTATAATACTGCCCTATATGTACAAGAATATAACTACTATAATATTACTCCATATGTACAAGAATATAACTACTATAATACTGCTCCTATGTACAAGAATATCACTACTATAATACTGCCCCTATGTACAAGAATATAACTACTATATTACTGTCCCTATGTACAAGAATATGACTACTATAATACTGCCCTATATGTACAAGAATATCACTACTATAATACTACCCCTATGTACAAGAATATAACTACTATAATACTGCTCCTATGTACAGGAATATAACTACTATAATACTGCTCCTATGTACAAGAATATCACTACTATAATACTGCCCCTATGTACAAGAATATAGCTACTATAATACTGCCCCTATGTACAAGAATATCACTACTATAATACTGCCCCTATGTACAAGAATATCACTACTATAATACTGCTCCTATGTACAAGAATATAACTACTATAATACTGCTCCTATGTAAGGAATATAACTACTATAATACTGCTCCTATGTGCAAGAATATAACTACTATAATACTGACCCATGTACAAGAATATCACTACTATAATACTGCCCCTATGTACAAGAATATAACTATAATAATACTGCTCCTATGTACAGGAATATAACTACTATAATACTACTATGTACAAGAATATAACTACTATAATACTGCCCCATGTACAGGAATATAACTACTATAATACTGCCCCTATGTACAATAATATAACTACTATAATACTGCCCCTATGTACAAGAATATCACTACTATAATACTGCTCCTATGTACAAGAATATTACTACTATAATACTGCCCCCTATGTACAAGAATATAACTGCTATAATACTGTCCCTATGTACAAGAATATAACTACTATAATACTGTCCCTATGTACAAGGATATAACTACTATAATACTGCCCCTATGTACAAGAATATAACTACTATAATACTGCCCCTATGTACAAGAATATAACTACTATAATACTGCCCCTATGTACAAGAATATAACTACTATAATACTGCTCCTATGTACAGTAATATAACTACTATAATACAGCCCCTATGAACAAGAATATAACTGGCATAATAATGTTTTGGTTAAAAAAACCCATTTTGTTTGCACTTTAACAAAAGTACATTTAAGGCTGCGTTATCATGATCAGGAATAGCAATGTTTTGGATGCATTGTATTGTTGCTGCATCCCAAAGGCTGCGTTTCATTTGCTGCACTTGTCAATATATGGAGATTCACCTCATCGATTGACATAGATCAGGTTATAATCCGTAGTGGACATTCGCGTCTCTGCTATAGAAATTAACACGCTGCGGCTTGGAAACCTGATCGCGGGTGAGTTTACGCAGCGGTAAATAGAAGCACAGTGGATGGGATTTCTATAAATTCATTCCATTGTGCTTCTAATGTAGAAATTCTGCTATTCCTGCTTGTGGGCACGTGGCCTTAAAGTTATGAAGAAAATGAACACATTTCCGTTACTGCAGGCAGTAAATTATATTACAGATGTAGCATGGAGAAACATTTGGAATTTTGAACTTATAGCAAAATAAATGTCTATAAATCAGCTTTTTATGTAGATATACAGCGTCATGTAAAAGATTGGACACCCCTGGTAAAAATTAGTGTTATTGTGAACAGTTAAATAAGTTGTTAGCTACTTAGAAAACTTCTTCTTATACCCCTCACTTGGCCACCATAAAATAATAAAGCATATACTCCGCTCCCATGCCGACTCCGTCCCCGTGGTGCCAAAATTCAATCTCCTGTTGCTTCCATGGCATTGTTGTGACATGTGACGCCAGCACCCAATCAGAGGTGGTGTCGCTGTCACCGCTTCCTGTCCAATTGTGCATGAAAAGGAAGTCAGAGATTAGCTGCAGCCCAGACTTCCTCTTTATGTTTGACTTGTACGAAGGTGGAAACTGTGACGCCAGCTGTGTCACAACAACCACACGGGAGACCCGGGGAGAGCGAATGCTGACACCGCGGGAACGGCGTCAGAACAGAAGGTGAAAATAGGCTTTATTTTTTATAGAGGCCAAAAAGTTTGATCAAGAAGGGGTTGTCGTAGTAGTAGACACCCCATTTAATCAAGTTGAAGATGAGATGATCTCTAAAAGGCCTAAAGTTACAGATGACACATTTCCTTTGTATTTTAATTAAAAAAAAAAGGAAAATGTTCCAGTTCAAATGTTTGGTCAACCTTGGAGATTTGTGTGCTCAGATAACTTTGTCCAAGGTTTCATATCTTAATTATCCTGTTAGGGTTATGACTTGTTCACTATCATCATTAGGAAAGACCAGGTGATGCAAATGTCCAAGCTTTATAAAAACCCAACCTCCTCTAACCTTGTTCCAAAAAACATCAGCGATCAGCCATGGGATCTTCTAAGCAGCTGCCTAGCACTCTGAAAATGGTGGAGGCCCACAAAGCAGGAGAAGGCTATTAAAAGATGGCAAAGCTTTTTCAAGTTGCCCTTTCCTCAGTTTGAAATGTAATTAAGAAATAGCAGTTAACAGGAACAGTGGAGGTCAAAGTAAAGTCTGGAAGACCAAGCAAAATTTCAGTGAGAGCAGCTCGTAGGATTGCTAGAGGGACAAATTAGAACCCCTGCTTGATTATAAAAGTCCTTTGGAAAGATTTAGCAGACTCTGAACAGTAGGACCATGTACCACAACTCCAGAGACATCTGCACAAATATGGCCTCCATAGAAGTCATCAGAAGAAAACCTCTCCTGCATCCCCATCATATATCTCAGCTTCTGAAGTATGCAAAAGAACATCCAAATATGCCTGATGTATTCTCAAAACAATTTCTATGGACGATGAGGTAAAATAAAATTTTTTGGCCACAATGATCAAAGGTATGTGTGGAGAAAAAGGGCACAGAATTTCAGGAAAAGAACATCTCGCCAACCATTAAGCATCAGGGTGGATCAATCTTGCTTTGGGGTTGTGTTGCAGCCAATGGCACACGGAACATTTCATGGGTAGAGGGAAGAATGGATTCAATGAAATTTCAACAAATTCTTGATACAAACATAAACACATCTGTAAAAAGCTGAAGATGAAAAGAGGAAGAGGATGGTTGCTACAAATGGATAATGATCCTAAACACACATCGAAATCCACAATATACTACCTCAAAAGGCACAAACTGAAGGTTTTACAATAGCCTTCACAGTCCCCTGATCTGAATTTCATTGACAATCTGTGGCTAGACGTCAAAATAGCAGAGGATCCAAGATGCCCCAGGAATCTCACAGAACTGGAGGAATACTCCAAGAAAGAAAGGAGGAAAATCCCTCAAACAAGAATTGAAAGACTCTTGTTTGGCTACAAAAAGCATTTCAAGCTGTGATACCTGCAAGAGTGGGTGCTACTAGCTACTAACCATGCAGGGAGCCCAAACTTCAAACTTTTGCATCGGCCCATTTTCCTTTTTGTAATTTAGAAAATTTAAAAGATGAAACTACATATGTCTCATGTGTAACTGTAAGCCTTTTAGAGATCATTTCAAAGGGACAGTGGTCAGAATTGTAAAAATTGGTCTGGTCATTAACATGCAAACCACCCTTGGCAGTAAAGGGGTTAATAGATAGATGTTTCCTGTTGGCGGCTCAGCACGTGCTGGGTATAATCTTTCTGCCTCATGCTCTTTATTGGGGTTAAAAGGAAATCTGTCAGCAGGATTTTACGCCCCAAAATGTTCATGTAGCTCTTTGAAGCATAAGTAATACCTTTTACATTACGAAAAATTCTAGAGATTTTGCATAGAAAAGATAGTAGCATAATGTGACAGTTCAGGTTATACTATCTGGCTATACCAATTGGACAGTGAAAGAAGAAACTCCCATACCATATAAGAAAAATACAAAGAAATGGAGTGCTGACTTCATATATACTGTATATAAGTAAATACATTTTATTAATCACAATCAATAATTAAAACAAACAGTAAGAGGTGTACATAAAGAAGAAAACTACAGAAACCCCCCAGGGGATGATTAGAATGATGGGGTTATCACAATACAGGGAAATCAATTGTGACAAATGTATGCCCAAATATACTGGGTCTATCACATGGGATCACCTAGTAGCACTTGCTCTAATGCTATTCCTCCAAGGAAATCAGACCCATCTATATACAGTTGTGGCCAAAAGTATTGACACCCCTGCAATTCTGTCAGATAATACTCAGTTTCTTCCTGAAAATGATTGCAAACACAAATTCTTTGGTATTATTATCTTCATTTAATTTGTCTTAAATGAAAAAACACAAAAAGAATTGTCCTAAAGCCAAATTGGATATAATTCCACACCAAACATAAAAAAGAGGGTGGACAAAAGTATTGGCACTGTTCGAAAATCATGTGATGCTTCTCTAATTTGTGTAATTAACAGCACCTGTAACTTACCTGTGGCACCTAACAGGTGTAGGCAATAACTAAATCACACTTGCAGCCAGTTGACATGGATTAAAGTTGACTCAACCTCTGTCCTGTGTCCTTGTGTGTACCACATTGAGCATGGAGAAAAGAAAGAAGACCAAAGAACTGTCTGAGGACTTGAGAAACCAAATTGTGAGGAAGCATGAGCAATCTCAAGGCTACAAGTCTATCTCCAAAGACCTGAATGTTCCTGTGTCTACCGTGCGCAGTGTCATCAAGAAGTTTAAAGCCCATGGCACTGTGGCTAATCTCCCTAGATGTGGACGGAAAAGAAAAATTGACAAGAGATTTCAACGCAAGATTGTGCGGATGTTGGATAAAGAACCTCAACTAACATCCAAACAAGTTCAAGCTGCCCTGCAGTCCGAGGGTACAACAGTGTCAACCCGTACTATCCATCAGCGTCTGAATGAAAAGGGACTGTATGGTAGGAGACCCAGGAAGACCCCACTTCTTACCCCGAGACATAAAAAAGCCAGGCTGGAGTTTGCCAAAACTTACCTGAAAAAGCCTAAAACATTTTGGAAGAATGTTCTCTGGTCAGATGAGACAAAAGTAGAGCTTTTTGGGCAAAGGCATCAACATAGAGTTTACAAGAGAAAAAAAGAGGCATTCAAAGAAAAGAACACGGTCCCTACAGTCAAACATGGCGGAGGTTCCCTGATGTTTTGGGGTTGCTTTGCTGCCTCTGGCACTGGACTGCTTGACCGTGTGCATGGCATTATGAAGTCTGAAGACTACCAACAAATTTTGCAGCATAATGTAGGGCCCAGTGTGAGAAAGCTGGGTCTCCCTCAGAGGTCATGGGTCTTCCAGCAGGACAATGACCCAAAACACACTTCAAAAAGCACTAGAAAATGGTTTGAGAGAAAGCACTGGAGACTTCTAAGGTGGCCAGCAATGAGTCCAGACCTGAATCCCATAGAACACCTGTGGAGAGATCTAAAAATGGCAGTTTGGAGAAGGCACCCTTCAAATATCAGGGACCTGGAGCAGTTTGCCAAAGAAGAATGGTCTAAAATTCCAGCAGAGCATTGTAAGAAACTCATTGATGGTTACCGGAAGTGGTTGGTAGCAGTTATTTTGGCTATAGGTTGTGCAACCAAGTATTAGGCTGAGGGTGCCAATACTTATGTCTGGCCCATTTTTGGAGTTTTGTGTGAAATGATCAATGTTTTGCTTTTTGCTTCATTCTCTTTTATGTTTTTTCATTTAAGACAAATTAAATGAAGATAATAATGCCAAAGAATTTGTGTTTACAATCATTTTCAGGAAGAAACTGAGTATTATCTAACAGAATTGCAAGGGTGTCAATACTTTTGGCCACAACTGTATAATGCACCCATAGCATGTTGGTCTTCCTAACATTGTATAAGCGATGTAGAGAGGTGCCTGCGGCAAGTATAGCCCATAAGTGCCACCCATATAGTCAATACGATAAATGTCAGTTTCCCTGAGGAGAACTTACCCATGTTAAAGTGCCAGTGCAGAGTTCTCAGGGAAACTGACATTTATCTAGTGACTGTATGGGTGGCACTTATATACTAGCTGAAGAGCCCGGCGTTGCTTGGGCATAGTAACTAACTATGGTTAGTTATAACAAATTATAATGATTATATCTACAGCTCTGGCAAAAATTAGAGACCACTGAAAAATTTTCAGTTTGTCTGATTTTTCTCTTTCTAGGTATATTTTGAGTAAAATGTAAATTGCTCTTTTATTCTATAAACTACTGACAACATGTCTTTGCGTTTCCAAGATCTAAATTTTGTATTTATTTTCAGAAAATGAGAAATGGTCAAAAGAACAAAAAAATGCAGCACTTGCAGACCTCAAATAATGCGAAGAAAACTAGTTCATAATCATTTAGAAACAACAATACTAATGTTTTAACTCAGGAAGAGTTCACAAATCAATATTTTGTGGAATAACCATGATTTTAATCACAGCTTTGCACGCTTTCCACTAGTCTTTCACACTGCTTTTAGGTGACCTTCTGCCACTCCTGGAACAAAAATTTAAGTAGTTCTTCTTTGATGTCTCGTGACTATCCATCTTCCTCTTGATTACATTCCAGAGGTTTTCAATGGAGTTCAGGGCTGGAGATTGGGCTGGCCATGACAGGGATTTGATGTCGTGGTCCTTCATTCACACATTGATTGACCTAGCTGTGTAGCTTGGCGCATTGTCCTGCTGGAAAAACCAGTTCTCAGAATTGGGGAACATTGCCTGAGCAGAAGGAATCAACTGTTTTACCCTTCGCCATGACAGCACCCGCTGGTGGTATCGGATCCGCCCCTTTGGAACAGGAAACCCAACAGAAAGATAAAAGGGGGAGGTCCGCCTTTCCTCCTCAATTTTGGTTTCCTGTTCCCAGGGAACCCCAGGATTATCCTTCAGGAAGACATACCTGGGCCTGTGCACGCCGCCTGTACAGTATCCGCGAGAACGGCAGGGGCTGTGGTCCAGAGGCAGCATCGGGGAGGTTCCGTTAGACGGCTCCCCCTCGTCTGACAGATGGAGGTGATGACCGGGTCCGGGAGGGGCCGCCCGTTCTCACCTGGGAGCGCGCCAGGTAGAGCCCATCTCTCAGAGGCCGCCGCTGCAGGAGCAGTAAGAGTGCCAGTGGCGCGAAGAGAAAAAAAAAATAAAAAAGCCAAGCAGCGGTGGCGGCAGCGTCAGGGTGAGAGGCGCGGGCCGCATACAGAGCGGCAGCGCGGGAGCCGGCCGGCGCAGATGCTCTATGCCCCGGAAGTAATGGGTGAACTTCCGGGGCACGATGGCTAAGGCAGCGCAAGTGCGCAAGGCACGAGTGAACCAGGAAGGGAGGAGGAGCGACTTCCGAAAAAAAAAAAGAGAGGGAAAGGATATTTAAACAAAGCACGGCGGGCCATGTCATTTCCAGGGGAAGTGCACGCTCCAGCAGGGGACTCCGCTGGGGTCAGCTCCTCCAGGGACCGCGCTGCCAGGGGATCCACGGACACCGCTCACAGGAGTGAGGCGGGAGAATCAAGATCCAGGACGGGTCTCAGCCTTCTGATCCGGTAAAGCTTCACTGGGTGAGTGTGCAATATATATATACTCTGCCTATTAAGCTGACATTCCCCCTCTCCTTTCGCCATGTCTCCTCCTCTTCCAGGCGAAGAAAAAAGAAAAACCCAAACACAAAGAATGCGCTTTATGCACTCAGCCTCTCCCTGACTCCTACCCCAAAAAGTTCTGTAAGCAATGCACCAGAGAGACTAGACAAGGGACCTTAGTGTCATCAAAGGACATTCGGACTATAATTAGGGAGGAACTACAGGCTATCACCCGTGCCAGTACTCCCTCAGAAACTAGGAGCAAAACACAAGTGACTCTCAGCTCAGATTCGGAGGAGGAACAGGGGATAATCTCCGATTCCTCACTCATGTCATCATCATCATCGTCATCAGAAATTGAGGGACGATCATGCATTCCCCTGGATAGTGTGGATAACTTAGTCAAATCCGTAAGGAACACTGTGGGGTGTGAGGAGACAAAGGGCTTCCAAACCACGCAAGAAATAATGGTTGCAGGTTTGGCAGAAAGGAAAAGGAGAGCGTTTCCAGTAATACTGGCAATTAAGGCCCTAATAAAGAGAGAATGGGAAAAACACGATCAAAGAAGTTTTCTCCCATCGGCCTCAAAGAGGAAATATCCATTTAGCGATGACGAGCTTTTGAAATGGACCAAAATTCCATAGGTTGATGCAGTAGTAGCTTCTACCTCGAAGCAGTCAACTATTCCAGTAGAGGACGCGGGCTTACTGTCCGACCCACTAGACCGTAAAGCAGAGTCATCATTAAAAAGGTCTTGGGAATCTACTACAGGCATTTTTAAGCCAGCAGTAGCCAGCACATGTACCGCCAGGTCAGTGCTCGTGTGGTTGGACCAATTGGATCAACAGATCGAGCAGAAGGTGTCTAGGGAAAAACTACAGGCCGCTATTACATTTTTTACAGGGGCGGCAGCCTTCATGGCTGATGCATCGGCAGACACCCTGCGGCTAGCAGTGAGATCGGCGGGTCTTGTAAACAACGCCAGGCGGGCACTATGGATGAAAAGCTGGAAGGGGGACGCACAAAATCTAAGATTTGCGCAATCCCGTGCGAGGGTGAGTTTCTCTTTGGGAAAGCCCTAGACGACATACTCCCCAAAGCAAAAGAAAGAAAGAAGGCTTTTCCTGATTCTTCCTGAATCTTTAAAAGGCGACCGTTTGGGAAAAGGAGACAAACGGATAGATCAACTAGATGGCCCACAAAAGAAGAGAAGCAAAAGGGTAGCATGTTTAGAGCTTCAACATTCCGGAAAGAAAATAAATACTGAACAATCAGTCCCCCCAGTAGGGGGCTAGACTGAATTTTTTTTTCTCAAAATGGGAACAAATAACTTCAAGTTCATGGATTCTAAGTATAATTAAAGAAGGAATAAAATTAGAATTCCTTCAAATTCCTCACGATTTATTTATCATAACCCGCCTTAACTCAATAGCGCAACAAAAGGCCCTCGAAGTAGAGATGCGGAGCCTACTATCCAAGGGGGTTTTAGTAAAAGTCCCAGGGGGACAAGAAGGTTGAGGTTTCTACTCTCCCTTATTTTTAGTTTCCAAACCAGATGGTATGTTTAGGACAATCATAAATTTAAGGAGGCTTAATACGTTTATAAAAAATTATAAGATTAAAATGGAATCAATCAGATCCACCATTAAACTTCTTTTTCTAAACGGTGTAATGGCGGGATTTGGCTTAAAAGATGCTTACTATCATCTCCCTATTCATGACAGATACCAAAAGTACCGAAGGGTTGCAGTGGTATTAGAAGGCAAGATCCATCATTTTCAGTATATGGCCATGCCCTTCGGTCTCTCTACAGCACCGAGAATCTTCACCAAAGTGATGTTAGAGGTGATGGCCTATCTTCGTCAGAAAGACACCCTAATCGTGCCTTACCTGGATAATTCTTAGTTATCGGGAACTCGATCACTCAGTGTACTGGACATGTGGCTGATACGGTCTCATCTTTGCAGGATCATCAACTTCCAGAAGTCCAGACTGGTTCCACACTCCCTTCAGATGTTCTTAGGGTTCCAGTTAGACTCTACGACCCAGAAATGTCTGCTCCCTCAGGTAAAAATTGCGCTCATAAAAGAAAAAGTTGAGGCAGCAATGAACAGACTACGTATGTCCCTGAGAGAGGCAATGTGTCTATTAGGGTCGCTCACTTCTTGTGCCCCGACAGTCCAGTGGGCCCAATATCACATCCGCACACTGCAACATTAGATCCTCCAAGAGGACAGGCGACACGGTGGTCACCTCGAGAACAAGATAATCTTATCCCAGGATGTCTTGACTTCTCTAGAATGGTGGCTAGATTGTAACCATCTGTCCACAGGAATCCCATGGGTAATAATACCATCCCATATCTTAACCACTGACGCTAGCCCCCACGGCTGGGGAGCCCATATGGGGAATAGCTTCTGTCAAGGAAGGTGGAGTAGGGACGAACTGTGCTACTCATCTAATTTAAAGGAGCTGACGGCAGTATATCATGCTCTACATCATTCTTCCACAGCTCCAGCAGAACAGCCAAGAGGCAGACTTCTTAAGCCGAGGTCATTTGGAAGATCAGAGAGGACAAGGTGAGAGTAATTTTGATAGCACCATTCTGGCCCAAGAGACCGTGGTTCTCATGGCTACGAACCATGTCGGTGTCAGATCCTTGGGTTCTCCCTTTGATTCCCAACCTACTCTCCCAAGGCCCTTTTTTCCACCCCCAAGTGGACAGCTTACACTTGACGGCATGGAATTTGAAAGGCAGCTACTAAGATCAATAGGGTTTTCTGAAACACTAATTGCTACGCTCCTACAGAGCAGGAAGCAGTCCACTACTGATTTATACAAGAATATGGAAAAAATTTCTGCAGTTCCATACAACCCCTTATAACACAGAAATCCTGATAGTTCCTATCTTGGAATTTCTACAAAAAGGGAAAGACTTAGGTCTAGCAGTAAACACGCTGAAGGTCCAAGTGTCCGCATTAGGGGCACTGTATGGCCACAATATAGCAGAGAATAAGTGGGTATCACGATTTATTACAGCTTGCGAACAATCGGATCCTGTTCACATACCTGCAATCCCTCCGTGGGACCTAAATTTGGTCTTAGATGCCCTAACGGAAACTCTCTTCGAACCAATAGACACAGTATCTCTAAATTATTTGTCACTCAAGACGGCCCTTAGTAGCACTAACGTCTGCTAGGAGGGTGAGCGACATCCAAGCTCTATCCATAGACCCGCCCTTTTTTCAGATATACCAGGATAGGTTGATATTAAAACCAGATCCCTCATACCTTCCTAAGGAATCAACAAAATTCCATAGATCTCAAGAGATACTCCTCCACCCCTCCTTTAGAGATCCCTCCACTCCTGAGGAGCAGAAATTCCACACTTTGGATGTTAGAAGAACTGTCCTAAAATACATTGAGAGGTCCAGGGGCTGGAGGCAGTGCAGGGCTCTGTTCATATCTTTTCAGGGCTGTAAAAAAGGGTACGGAGTCACGAAGAGCACCTTATCCCGATGGATCAGGGATGCCATCCATTTAGCCTACTCCGCGAGAAGTGAAGATCCTCCAGAGAACATCAGCGCGCATTCTACCAGAGCAATGGCATCCTCCTGGGCCGAGAGGGGAGACGTTCCAATCGAAGCCATATGTAAGGCGGCAATTTGGTCAACCCCTTCTACCTTCTATAATCACTATAGACTTGACCTTTCATCAACTTCGGACCTAAGCTTTGGCAGGACTGTCCTTGGCACGGTGGTCCCACCCAGGTGATGGTCTCTGAATCTCTCCAGTGGGTGCTGTCGTGGCGAAGGGTAAAAAGCCGGATTACTTACCGGTAATGCTCTTTTAATGAGTCCATGACAGCACCCGCTCACTTCCCTCCCTATCAAGATATCAATAGCAATAAATACACCACATATTAAAGTGTATCTCCTAAAGATGAATAAGTAAATTTGGAAATGCAAAGACATTGCCTAACTCTTGGCGGTCCTCCTGGTACTCTGAAATACAAAACTGAGGAGGAAAGGCACACCGCCCTTTTTATCTTTCTGTAGGGTTTCCTTTTCAAAAGGGGCGTATCCGATACCTCCAGTGGGTGCTGTCGTGGACTCATTAAAAGAGCATTACCGGTAAGTAATCCGGCTTTTTTCCAGGATAACCTTGTATGCGGCTTGACTCATACATCCTTCGCAAAGATTAACCTGCCCAATTCCAGCCTTGCTGAAGCATCCCAAGATCATCACCGATCCCCCAACAAATTTCACAGTGGATGCAAGACACTGTGGTTTGTATGCATCTACAGGTCTCCGTCTAGCCATTAGAAGACCATGTGTTGAGCAAAGCTGAAAATTAGACTCCAGTCCTGTATGGTCTAATCCTTATGGTCTTTGGCAAACTTCAGCCTGGCTCTCCTTTGCTTCTCATTGATGAAAGGTTTTTTTCTACCTTTACATGACTTGAGCCCTGCCTCTAGGAGCCTGTTATGAACTTTTCTTGCTGTGCACTTCACTCCAGGCTGCCATTTGCCATTCCTTTTGTAGGTCACTTGATGTCATCCTGCGGTTGCTGAGTGACATTCGAATAAGATCACGGTCAACCCGGTCAGTGGAGAGTCGTTTTCGCCCTCTGCCGGTCTGTAGCTTTGTTGTCCCCAATGTCTGCTGCTTGACCTTGTTGTAAATGGACTGCCATCTTAGAAATTTTAAGGATGGAGGCACATGACACTCACTCTATCACTCTGCTAGTAAAGCCAGAATTGAGCCCTTCTTTTCCTCACTCACAACTTTTCTTTTCAACTCCTTTGGCATGGTTAAAAGTTATTTTTTCATTCCTATTACTTTCGGGATATTACTAGCACTTTTTTTGCCATCCAGCTTGTCCTATTGCAAGAGGATTGTGAACACCACAGCAGGGTTTTTTATACTTTCCTTCATTAAATAAGATTTGGTTCAGCTGATCACCTAATAAGAAGCACTTTAAGTAGAATGAGGTGTACTCTGGTTGGAATTCAACTGACACTTGAATGGAATGGCTGTCAGACATGTAGAGTAGCCAGAGGCATAGCTAGGGTTTTGGTTCAGGGGGCGAGAAACTTCTGAGTGGGCCCCTTACCAGGTAACCTTGATTATAAATGGGTGACGCCCCTTAATAGAGGAGGAGTTCCTCAGCAGATGACCGCGCTGTTGTTGAAAATAATCGCTATATAAAGACCAACATTGATATTACCGCCATATGGTCAGTGATAAATACCAGTCCTACAAAGCATACTGTATAAGAGATCACAGCACAGCTACAGATAATGACTTACAGCTGACGTTCTTTCTGAAGGAATCGTTCACTTTTCATGCCTTTTCCATCTGGCCCAGACCAACATGACAACTCCTCCAGCCAGGACTCGGCTACAGAGAATATAACAGAAATAAAGATTATTATTATTATAACAAAGACACACTTCTCAGATTTTCAGCACTGTCCAAGACGGGACTATCCCGAACCTGCCCAAACTTCTCATCCTGCTGATACCCCAATGCCGAGGCACTGCTGCCGTATGTGTCCCTATTAATGCACCTGCTGTGTGGCCCTGTGTGACCTCTAAATTTTAAAGCAGCCCTCTAGAAAATACTAAGGTCGGGTGCAAGTGCCCTAGAAAACAGTGCCCACATTTTGTCCCCTAGAATGTAATATTGCCCTGTGTGTGCCCATTTGACAGTCACAGTAACCTAAGTTGCCCTATAACAATAAGTGCCCACTTTACATTTAATAAGGTCCAGAGTCCCCCCTGTACAGCTCCCGTATACACAGTATGATGCTCTCTTATACACAGCATAATGCCCTCTCACTGTATATACAGTCATATGTAAACGTTTGGGCACCCCTATTAATGTTAACCTTTTTTCTTTAGAACAATTTTCGTTTTTGCAACAGCTATTCCAGTTTCATATATCTAATAACTGATTGACTCAGTTATATTTCTGGATTCAAATGAGGTTTATTGTACTAACAGAAAATGTGCAATCTGCATTTAAACAAAATTTGACCGGTGCAAAAGTATGGGCACCCTTATCATTTTCTTGATTTGAACACTCCTAACTACTTTTTACTGATTTTCTGAAGCACTAAATTGGTTTTGTAACCTCATTGAGCTTTGAACTTCATAGCCAGGTGTATCAAATCATGATAAAAGGTATTTAAAGTGGCCACTTGCAAGTAGTTCTCCTATTTGATTCTCCTATGAAGAGTGGCATCATGGGCTCCTCAAAACAACTTTCAAATGATCTGAAAACCAAGATTATTCAACATGGGCCGCATTTGACACTGTGGATCACCAGCTCCTCCTCACTATGCTCCGCTCTATAGGCCTCAAGGACACAGCCCTCTCCTGGTTCTCCTCCTACCTCTCTGACCGCTCCTTCACTGTATCTTTTTCCGGCTCCTCTTCCTCTTCTCGTCCCCTTACTATCGGGGTCCCGCAGGGCTCAGTCCTAGGCCCCCTCCTCTTCTCTTTATACACTGCCCCTATTGGACAAACAATCAGCAGATTTGGGTTCCAGTATCATCTCTATGCTGATGACACCCAATTATACACTTCTTCCCCTGACATCACCCCTACCCTAATTCAAAATACCAAGGATTGTCTGTCTGCTGTCTCTAGCATCATGTCCTCCCTCTATCTGAAACTAAATCTCTCTAAAACTGAACTTCTTGTGTTTCTCCCCTCTACTAACCTCACTCTACCTAACATCGAAATAACCCTGGAGGGTTCAACCATAACTCCCAAGCAGCATGCCCGCTGTCTTGGGGTCATATTCGACACTGAACTTTCCTTTACTCCGTACATCCGATCACTCAGTCGCTCTTGTCACCTGCATCTTAAAAACATCTCCAGAATCCGACCTTTTCTCACCTTTGACACTGCTAAGACTCTTACTGTCGCTCTTATTCATTCTCGCCTGGACTACTGCAACTCTCTTCTGATCGGTCTCCCTATTACCAAACTTTCTCCTCTCCAATCCATCTTGAATGCGGCAGCCAGGGTCATATTTCTGTCCAGCCGCTTCACCGATGCCTCCATCTTGTGCCAGTCATTACACTGGCTACCTATTCGCTACAGGGTCCAGTATAAACTCATCTCTCTCACCCACAAAGCTCTACACTGTTCTGCACCGCCTTATATCTCCTCTCTCATCTCTGTCTATCGCCCTACACGTGCCCTCCGTTCTACAAATGACCTAAGACTAACATCCCCCGTAATCCGAACCTCGCACCTCCGCCTCCAAGACTTCTCTCGTGCTGCTCCAGCTCTCTGGAATGCACTTCCCCAGGCGATCAGACTGATACCTAGCCCTGACCTATTCAAGCGCGCTTTGAAAACCCATCTCTTCAAACAAGCCTACCACATCAACTACCCAGCAAGCTAACTTTGCCCTGTTCCCTCCTTCCAAATATTATTCTGAATCTGCACCCTACTATTCATCTGTCTCCACACCCTTCATGCACATGATAACTGCACTTGATACTTGTCTATTGCACTTAAACACACGGGCTGATGACCGGATCATGCAGCTTTATATGAAAATCCCTATTATAATTGCCAGACCTGAATTAACAAGCATTTTTCACCTACTGTGTCCCCCCATTTCCTTGTAGATTGTAAGCTTGCGAGCAGGGACCTCACTCCTAATGTCACTGTTTGAATTGTCTTAACTTGTATTGAATTTATTGTCTGTACATGTCCCCGCTTAATTGTAAAGTGCTGCGGAATATGTTGGCGCTATATAAATAAAAATTATTATTATTATTATAACATAGCTTTTCAGGGGGAAGGATACAAAAAGTTGTCTCAGAGATTTAACCTGTCAGTTTCCACTGTGAGGAATATAGTAAGGAAATGGAAGAACACAGGTACAGTTCTTGTGAAGCCCAGAAGTGGCAGGCCAAGAAAAATATCAGAAAGGCAGAGAAGAATGGTGAGAACAGTCAAGGACAATCCACAGACCACCTCCAAAGACCTGCAGCATCATCTTGCTGCAGATGGTGTCACTGTGCATCGGTCAGCAATACAGCGCACTTTGCACAAGGAGAAGCTGTGTGGGAGAGTGATGCGAAAGAAGCCGTTTCTGCAAGCACGCCACAAACAAAGTCGCCTGAGGTATGCAAAAGCACATTTGGACAAGCCAGTTACATTTTGGAAGAAGGTCCTGTGGACTGATGAAACAAAGATTGAGTTGTTTGGTCATACAAAAAGGCGTTATGCATGCGCTGTATTGTTGACCGATGCACAGTGACACCATCTGCAGCAAGATGATGCTGCAGGTCTTTGGAGGTGGTCTGTGGATTGTCCTTGACTGTTCTCACCATTCTTCTTCTCTGCCTTTCTGATATTTTTCTTGGCCTGCCACTTCTGGGCTTAACAAGAACTGTACCTGTGTTCTTCCATTTCCTTACTACGTTCCTCACAGTGGAAACTGACAGGTTAATTCTCTGAGACAACTTTTTGTATCCTTCCCCTGAAAAGCTATGTTGAATAAACTTTGTTTTCAGATCATTTGAGAGTTGTTTTGAGGAGCCCATGATGCCACTCTTCATAGGAGAATCAAATAGGAGAACTACTTGCAAGTGGCCACTTTAAATACCTTTTGTCATGATTTGATACACCTGGCTATGAAGTTCAAAGCTCAATGAGGTTACAAAACCAATTTAGTGCTTCAGGAAGTCAGTAAAAAGTAGTTAGGAGTGTTCAAATCAAGAAAATGATAAGGGTGCCCATACTTTTGCACCGGTCAAATTTTGTTTAAATGCAGACTGCACATTTTCTGTTAGTACAATAAACCTCATTTGAATCCAGAAATATAACTGAGTCCATCAGTTATTAGACATATGAAACTGAAATACCTGTTGCAAAAACCAAAATTGTTATAAAGAAAAAAGGTTAACATTAATAGGGGTGCCCAAACTTTTACATATGACTGTATACTGACCCCTTAATATCGCCCAAACTATTTAATGGCTCCAACACTGTATGATGGCCCCGTCACTATAACCACCACACTGTATGATGGGCCCCTAGATAGCCTCCATATAGCATAATACACCAGATAGTTCTCAATGTAGTATAATGCACTCCAAATAGGCCTCCACATTGTATAATGCACTCCCCATAGGTTTCCGTACTGTATAATGCACTCCCCATAGGTCCATCGCCTCCATATAGTATAATGCACACCCCATGGGGCTCCATATAGTATAATGCGCTCTCCATAGGCAGACTCTATACTGTATAATGCACTCACCATAGGCAGACTCTATACTGTATATAATGCACTCCCTATAAGCAGACTCTATAGCGTAATGCACCCCCATAGGCAGCCTCTGTAGTGTAATGCACCCCCATAGGCATCCTCTATAATGTAATGCACCCCCATAGGCAGCCTCTGTGGTATAATGCACCCCATAGCCTCCCACTGTAGTGTATACACCCCCATAGCCGCCCTCTGTAGTGTATGCACCTCCATAGTCGCCCTCTGTAGTGTATGTACCCCCATAGCCACCCTCTGTAGTGTATGCACCCCCATAGCCACCCTCTGTAGTATATGCACCCCTATAGCAACCCTGTGTAGTATATGCACCCCCATAGCCACCCTCTGTAGTATATGCACCCCCATAGCCATCCTCTGTAGTATATGCACCCCCATAGCCACCCTCTGTAGTATATGCTCCCCCATAGCCACCCTCTGTAGTATATGCACCCCCATAGCCAACCTCTGTAGTATATGCACTCCCATAACCACACTCTGTAGTATAATGCACCCCCCATAAACTTAATACTCACCTCTCTGTCTCCTCCTCCTGGTTCCTGCGCTTCTCCCGCTCATCTCCGACTGCAAGCGCCGAGTACTGACGTCATCGCGCCCACTGTCAGTGTCAGCGTCAGTGACGTCAGGCGTTGACAGGGGGATGATGGGAGAAGGAGCGCTCGCTCCTTCTCTCATCAATGTGGTTAGCTGTATCGGCATGTAGCCGACACAGCTGACCCTGCGATGACGGGCGGGGGGCCAACTGCTGGCATGGCACAGGGCCCCCCGTCGCACTGCTCAGGGGCCCATAGCGGCCGGGTGGCAGAGCAGGGAGATCGATTCTCCCTGCTCTGCTGCAGAATGCAATTGTATCGGCGCGCTGTGCACACCGATACAGTTACAGTAGCGTAGCTCCGGGTGGGCACCCTCAGAGCGCGAGGCCCGGGGCCACTGCCCCCTGGTAGCTACGCTACTGAGTAGCTGATTTTTATAAAACTGTGCAGTGGTTTCTTAATTTTTGGCAGAGTTGTGTATATATACATATATATATATATATATATATATATATAAAGCTGATTGCATAGCCCCGCCCGCTCCGCATAGTCACTCTCACTCTAATATCCCACACCATCTCATCAGCCAGAGCCACCGGACTACTACCCCTAATATCCCATATCATCCCGTCAGCCAGAGCCACTGGACTAGTACCCCTAATATCCCACATCATCCCGTCAGCCAGAGCCACTGGACCACTACCCCTAATATCCCACATCATCCCGTCAGCCAGAGCCACCGGACTACTACCCCTAATATCCCACATCTTCCCGTCAGCCAGAGCCACTGGACTAATACCCCTAATATCCCACATCTTCCCGTCAGCCAGAGCCACTGGACTACTACCCCTAATATCCCACATCATCCCGTCAGCCAGAGCCACTGGACTACTACCCCTAATATCCCACATCTTCCCGTCAGCCAGAGCCACTGGACTACTACCCCTAATAGCCCACATCATCCCGTCAGCCAGAGCCACTGGACTACTACCCCTAATATCCCACATCTTCCCGTCAGCCAGAGCCACTGGACTACTACCCCTAATATCCCACATCATCCCGTCAGCCAGAGCCACTGGACTACTACCCCTAATATCCCACATCTTCCCGTCAGCCAGAGCCACTGGACTAATACCCCTAATATCCCACATCATCCCGTCAGCCAGAGCCACTGGACTACTACCCCTAATATCCCACATCTTCCCGTCAGCCAGAGCCACTGGACTACTACCCCTAATATCCCACATCATCCCGTCAGCCAGAGCCACTGGACTACTACGCCTAATATCCCACATCTTCCCGTCAGCCAGAGCCACCGGACTACTACCCCTAATATCCTACATCATCCCATCAGCCAGAGCCACTGGACTACTACTTCTAATATCCCGCATCATCCCGTTAGCCAGAGCCACCGGACTACTACCCCTAATATCCCACATCATCTCGTCAGCCAGAGCCACCGGACTACTACCGCTAATATCCCACATCATCCCATCAGCCAGAGCCACCAGACTACTACCCCTAATATCCTACATCATCCCATCAGCCAGAGCCACCGGACTACTGCTACCAATATCCCACATCATCCCATCAGCCAGAGCCACCGGACTACTACCCCTGACAAGATATAGAATAAACGGGCACCATCCACAATGTCAATTTAGGTGGGATCGCCTAGTGCATATAAATGGATTGACATGAAAACACATAAAGAAAAAAAAAGTATATGCACACAAATAGGGATCACCACAAGGATATGATAATCAAAAAGTATCAATTTTATTAATGGACACAACAAACAGACACTTTGTTTAAAAACAACTAAAAAGTCTGAACAACCAGACACTGATAACAAAACAGAGACAATGGGTCATTTTGATAAATAGTTAAATACTATGGGTCCTAATGCCAACCATTCAGTATAATGCCAGGTATCTGCTAGTTACCATAACCTAGGGTCTATCAAATCAATTGCAATGACAATCATGACCTTGGATCAAAAATACCATATTATCAATAATTACTAAGGTTACATAGAGATTCTACATATGCCATGAATAGAAAATTGAATGCTTATCATGTTGCCAACACAAATAAACATACATTAACAAGTCCCTTTCCCTAGCATGATATCACCTGGTTTCTGAGGATGAACAAGCTACCGGGTAGGTTACATGGGACCCCCAAACCCACGCGTATCGACACAGTGATGTGTCTTTCTCAAGGTCAGTGTAATGTTCTGTTGAGATCCTTTATATATACCTATCCAATTAGTAATCACTCTTACCAGCTGAGTTTCAAGTGGGGGAAAAAAAAGGTGGATCAGTTCTGAGTTTAATGAGGCAGCGTCCTGCTCCCATCAGTGCGCAGGCGCCTGTATTAACTGACGGAAGTACCATGGAGTTGCCCTTACTAAGCATCTATTTCCACTGCGCACGCGCCCAAATGTTTTGCCAAGAGTTCAGTACTTCCTCCTCTACTCAGTACTGAATCAGTAAAGATGCACAAGCACAATGTTCTCCAATACACAGGCGCCTGCAGCAGCAAGAAAAAAAAAAAAAATCTCAAGCAGCGTGCGGGCGCCCAGGAAGGATCCTTCCCCTCAAGGAGACCTCAGGCCGATGAAAAATGCAACTTTATCTGTGCACTCAATATCACGGCGCCCATATTTAATAGCACAATCGTCCTTGCTAAGAGCACCATAGGGATCTAGAGAAGATCATATGTCACATCAGTACATCCAAGCGCAGGCACCAAAACTTAATGCGCTAAAAGCAGACAGAACATTACACTGACCTTGAGAAAGACACATCACTGTGTCGATACGCGTGGGTTTGGGGGTCCCATGTAACCTACCCGGTAGCTTGTTCATCCTCAGAAACCAGGTGATATCATACTAGGGAAAGGGACTTGTTAATGTATGCTTATTTGTGTTGGCAACATGATAAGCATTCAATTTTCTATTCATGGCATATGTAGAATCTCTATGTAACCATAGTAGTTATTGATAATATGGTATTTTTGATCCAAGGTCATGATTGTCATTACAATTGATTTGATAGACCCTAGGTTATGGTAACTAGCAGATACCTGGCATTATACTGAATGGTTGGCCTTGGGACCCATAGTATTTAACTATTTATCAAAATGACCCATTGTCTTTGTTTTGTTATCAGTGTCTGGTTGTTCAGACTTTTTAGTTGTTTTTAAACAAAGTGTCTGTTTGTTGTGTCCATTAATAAAATGGATACTTTTTGATTATCATATCCTTGTGGTGATCCCTATTTGTGTGCATATACTTTTTTTCTTTATAAGATTATCCGTAAGCCATAGCCACTGGACAACTACACCTAATATCCCACATCATCCCATCAGCCAGAGCCACCAGAATACTACATTATTATCCCACATCATCCCATCAAAGCCACCGGACTACTACCCCTAATATCCCACATCATCCCATCAGCCAGAGCCACTGGACTACAACCCTAATATCCCACATCATCCCGTCAGCCAGAGCCACGGGACTACTACCCCTAATATCCCACATCATCCCATCAGAGCCACCGGACTACTACCCCTAATATCCCACATCATCCCATCAGCCAGAGCCACTGGACTACTACCCCTAATATCCCACATCATCCTGTCACCTAGAGGCACAGGACAACTACCCCTAATATCCCACATCCTTCAGCCAGAGCCACCGAACTACAACCCCTAATATCCCACATCATCCCATCAGCCAGAGCCACCGGACTGCTACCTCTAATATCCCACATCATCCCGTCAAAGCCACCAGACTACTACCCCTAATATCCCACATCATCCCGTCAGCGAGAGCCACCGGACTACTACCCCTAATATCCCACATCATCCCGTCAGCGAGAGCCACCGGACTACTACCACTAATATCCCACATCATCCCATCAGTCAGAGCCACCGGACTACTACCCCTAATATCCCACATCATCCCGTCAGCGAGAGCCACCGGACTACTACCACTAATATCCCACATCATCCCATCAGTCAGAACCACCGGACTACTACCCCTAATATCCCACATCATCCCGTCAGCGAGAGCCACCCGACTACTACCACTAATATCCCACATCATCCCGTCAGCGAGAGCCACCCGACTACTACCACTAATATCCCACATCATCCCATCAGTCAGAGCCACCGGACTACTACCCCTAATATCCCACATCATCCCGTCAGCGAGAGCCACCGGACTACTACCACTAATATCCCACATCATCCCATCAGTCAGAGCCACCGGACTACTACCCCTAATATCCCACATCATCCCGTCAGCCAGAGCCACCGGACTACTACCCCTAATATCCCACATCATCCCGTCAGCGAGAGCCACCCGACTACTACCACTAATATCCCACATCATCCCGTCAGCCAGAGCCACTGGACTACTACCCCTAATATCCCACATCATCCCATCAGCCAGAGCCACCGGACTACTACCCCTAATATTCCACATCATCCCGTCAAAGCCACCAGACTACTACCCCTAATATCCCACATCATCCCATCAGCCAGAGCCACCGGACTACTACCCCTAATATTCCACACCATCCTGTCAGCCAGAGCCACCAGAATACTACCACTATTATTCCACATCATCCTATCAGAGCCACCAGACTACTACCACTAACATCCCACATCACCTGTCAGAGCCAACATTTTCATGTTGGCGCTGTTACACTGCTTAAATATAGTGTATATACTGTGTATATATATGTATAAGATTAGATTTTTCTTATATATATACCGTATAATATGTATAAATTAGATATTTATTTTATGGGGCTTTGCATGGTCTAGTGAGTGTGGCTGTGCGGAGTGGGCGGAGCTTGATACACACACACACACACACACATATATATATATACATACGAGTACACTCATTTTTATATATATAGATAGTTCTGATTTTCTTGGAGGAATAGCATTAGAGCAAGTGCTACTAGGTGATCCCACATGATAGACCCGGTATATTTCGGCATACATTTGCCACAAATGATTTCCTTGTATTGTGATAACCCCATCATTCTGATCATCCCGAGGGACTTCGGAAGTTTCCTTCTTTATGTACACCTCTTACTGTTTGTTTTAATTATTGTGATTAATAAAATGTATTTACATATATATATATATATATATGAAGTCAGCACTCAATTTGTTTGTTTTTGCTAATACCCTTTCATGTCTAGCCCATTCCTCTATTTCTGAGAAATTGGCGTTTTAATGGATTTCGAAATAAGGCTGAAGAGCTATGATAGATCCGAAGCCCCTGTCACTTGAGCTCTTTTCCCCACCCAGCCCCACTTCTTCCTGATTAAATATCATGGAAACACAGCTGGGGGAATAACATAGATCCCCCCACTGTTACCAGATGACACCGGAGAGATCACCAAGATCACACCGACTGCTGCTACCAGTTTGTCATGGGATCGCAACTCCGCTGCCTCCAATCATCAGGATAATTACGCCATTGTCTGACGAGTGATGGATGACCCCGCGGCTGCTTCCGCTACTAGGCTGATTATTAGGGAACTCACAGCCAGCATACAGTATGGTATATACACCTCTGATTGCAACATGTGGAATATATATACCTCCCGTCTGGTCACTGCCAACTCCACAATAGTGAAAAACACCACTAGCTGCCACCACCAATCATTTATACAGGCCGATTGAACACCCATTACAGGTAATCTATGGCTTCAGGCAGCGGCATAACTACAAAGTTATGGGCCCCGGAGTGAACTTTCAAATGCCCCCCCCCACCCTGGTCTGCCACTAGGAATTTCGGGGCCCCATACTGGCAACATTTTTGGGGCCCCCTTGAGACCAGTCCAGGCTCCATCCCTCGAACTGTCCACAGCCCCGCCGCTTCCATAACTCCACCCCCACATAGAGAATGAAAGGAGCGGAGGACAGGTGTTTGACTTGCTACAACATAGAATATAATGTCGCCCCTCAAGTTATATAACACAGCCTCCCCCATAGAATATAGTTTCCCCCCATGGTATATAACACAGCCTCATAGTACATAGCACAGCACCACATGGTATACAGCACAGCACCACATGATATACAGCACAGCACCACATAGTATAGAGCACAGCCCCACATGGTATGGAGCACAGCACCCCCCATGGTATACAGCACAGCACTCTCCCCATGGTATACAGCACTGCATCGTATACAATCTCCCATAGTATACAGCACCCCATGGTATATAGCACAGCACCCCCCATGGTATACAGCACCCCATGGTATACAGCCCCCCATGGTATACAGCACTGCATGGTATGCAGCACAGCACCCCCCATGGTATACAGCACCGCATGGTATATGGCACAGCACCCCCTCCATGGTATACAGCACAGCACCTCCCATGGTATACAGCACAGCACTCTCCCCATGGTATACAGCACCACATGGTATACAATTTCCCATGGTATACAGCACCCCATGGTATATAAAGCACAGCACCCCCCATGGTATACAGCACCACATGGTATACAGCCCCCCATGGTATATAGCACTGCATGGTATGCAGCACAGCACCCCCATGGTATACAGCACCGCATGGTATACAGAACAGCACCCCCCATGGCATGCAGCACCACATGGTATACAGCACAGCACCCCCTCCATGGTATACAGCCCCCCATGGAATACAGCACAGCACCTACCATGGTATACAGCCCCTCATGGTATACAGCACAGCACCCCATGGTATACAGCAGCCCCTCATGGTATACAGCACAGCACCCTCCCATGGTATACAGCACAGCATGCCCCCATGGTATACAGCACCCCCATGGTATACAGCCCCCCATGGCATACAGCACAGCACCCTCCATGGTATACAGCACAGCATCCCCCATGGTAAACACCTCCCCATGGTACACAGCACAGCACCCCCAATGGTATACAGCCCCCCATGGTATACAGCACAGCACCCCCTGTATTATACAGAATGCCCCCATGGTATACAGCACAGCACTCCCCCATGGTATACAGCCCCCCATGGTATACAGCACAGCACTCCCCCATGGTATACAGCCCCCCATGGTATACAGCACAGCACTCCCCCATGGTATACAGCACAGGACCCCCATGGTATACTGCACAGCACCCCCCATGGTATACATCCCCCATGGTATACAGCACAGCACCCCCATGGTATACATCCCTCATGGTATACAGCACAGCACCCCTCATGGTATACAGCACAGCACCCCTCATGGTATATAGCACAGCACCCCTCATGGTATACAGCACCTCCCCATGGTGCACAGCACCCTCCCATGGTATACACCCCCCTGGTATACAGCACAGCAACCCCCATGGTATACACCCCCCATGGTATACAGCACAGCACCCCCCATGGTATACACCCCCATGGTATACAGCACTCCCCCATGGTATACAGCACAGCACCCCCTCATGGTATACAGCACAGCAACCCCCATGGTATACACCCCCATGGTATACAGCACAGCACCCCCTCATGGCATACAGCACATCAACCCCCATGGTATACACCCCCCATGGTATACAACACAGCACTCCCCCATGGTATACAGCACCCCCCATGGTATACAGCACCCCCATGGTATACAGCACCATGGTATACAGCACAGCACCCCCATGGTATATAGCCCCCCTGAGAATGGCCCCACAGTCCTGGCGGTACTCGCTGTTGCATAAAAAAAACTCTCCTCACCTTCTCATGCCTGCGCTGCTGGTTGCTCCTGTCTCCTGCTCTGTCTGATACACAGTGAGAGCGTGATCACGTCATTGCGGACCCGCTGTGTCAGAGGCAGAGCGGGGAATGATGGGAGAGGGAGTATCGGCTGACGCTCTCTCCTCCATCACTGCTTTGAACTGTGGTGGCGTCATAGACGCCGGTATAGTTCAATGTGATGGGGTGAGTCAGCGCTGACATGGTGCGTCTCTGACCCTCCCCTCCCACCCAGCCTGCCCCGCCACTGGGGCCTGATGCGGGCCCCCTCTTTTCATAGGGGCTCCATACGCCAGTCAGGGCATTAATTCCCACACAGCAATGGCATAAAGTGAGACTAGGGACTTTTTTTTTTAAGTGGCGGAGGAATACAGTGCGGAAGGATACCTACCTTCCGTCATTGGATTCCTGCAGCCCGTAGAGAACGGCAGCATCATCTGATGCTGCAGTTCTCTACCCAAGATCGTTGTGGGACACACTCGTGGACTGCTTCGGATCGTGGGTGAGTATTTTTGTGGTTTGTTATGTTAATATTTATCCCGGAAAAGACAATGGCTTCGGGGAACAATGTGACAAGTATTGGTAAGTATGTTACTCTATGTTATATGTACTGTATGTCTATGTATGTATTGTATGAATGTATTGTATGTATGTAGTATATATGTGGTATGTATGTAGCATGTAGTATGTATGTAGCATGCATGTAGTATGTATGTAGCATGCATGTAGTATATATGTAGTATGTATGTAGCATGTAGTATGTAGCATGCATGTAGTATATATGTAGTATGTATGTAGCATGTAGTATGTATGTAGCATGCATGTAGTATATATGTAGTATGTATGTAGTATGTATGTAGCATGCATGTAGCATGCAGTATGTATGTAGCATGCATGTAGTATGTAGTATGTATGTAGCATGCATGTAGTATATATGTGTTATGTATGTAGCATGTAGCATGCATGTAGTATGTATGTAGTATATATGTGGTATGTATGTAGCATGCAGTATGTATGTAGCATGCATGTAGTATATATGTAGTATGTATGTTGCATGTAGTATTTATGTAGTATGAATGTAGCATGTATGTAGTATGTAGTATGAATGTAGCATGTATGTAGTATGCATGTTGTATGTATGTAGCATGTAATTTTTTTTTTTTTTTTTTTACATTTAACACATTAGCCGGATGATGGGACTACTACTGTCCCATCATTGGCTAATGTGTCAATCACTGTCATGGTAGCAGGCATCGCCCGATGGGACTTGTAGTCCCATCGGACGATGCTTGCACAGACCCCCGGACATCAGCACAGCCCCCCGGCAGGCCGGCACAGCCCCCCGGCAGGCCGGTACAGACCCCCACAGGGTGCACAGACCACCGGCAGGCCGGCACAGCCCCCCGGCAGGCCGGTACAGACCCCGGGCAGTCCACACAGCCCCCCGGCAGGCCGGCACAGCCCCCCCGGCAGGCCGGCAGAGACCCCCGGAAGGCCCGAAATGACGGCGCATCATGATGCGCACACACCGCGCATCATGATGACGTCAGGCCGTCAATCAACTGAACTTCCGATTCCGATGCCGAATTCCGATATTGAAAAAATATCGGAAGTCGGTATCGGAATTCCGATACAGCAAGTATCGGCCGATACCCGATACTTGCGGTATCGGAATGCTCAACACTATTTAAAATATAAAAAGATGATACAAAATGGGAACAAACAATACAATAAATACAAATACATAAAATAAAAAGGAATAACAAAAGAAAATTACTAAACCTGATGTCACGGAAATGGCTCAGAGCTTAGCAGAGGAAGGTGCTCCGATTGGAAATCGGACAGAACCCACAGTTAACTGTACCTTCCAAATTCTGACAAATGGTCCAAACTCAAATACTGCCTTTTATTTGATCACGATAACGCTCACATACCTCCCCTTTATCAGCTCCTGTGGGAACCGGTTGTTGGATGTGCTCGGCCCTTCACAATTTTATGTGATCCCCAACTTACAGGATAGCTTCTTGGATGTTCCAGGCATTAGATATTGTCGTCATATTTCCTATCATGATTTTCCCTTTACAGAGGGATCAAACCTGACCTGGATAGCATCATCTATCTTTCTGTTAAAAAGTTGGAGGGGTTTTAATGATCTTAAAGTGATGTGAATGACTGTTCTGTTCATTCCTTCTCTACAATGCCAGAAATCTGTTTCCCATAAATATCAATATTAGAGGACAGTAAACCCACGATAAGGGTAAAAGGACTTACAGTGATATTCCCAAAAATATTGGATTGATGCAAAACCCCCCAATATTCATATTTGGATGCCAGTGACCGAGTGTCTAAAACACTTAGAAAAATCCTTTAAACCTAGGATGGAAGAAAGGAAGCTCCTGCACTTCTCATGCTCTGCCTCAACAGATCTCTTGTTGTCTATTTCCCTGAGAATCTTCATTTAATTACCTGAACACTGCAAGGGGTCTCTGCTTCAAAGGAGCTGGAGGTGTCAGCTCTCTTTCTTTAACTTCCCCTTTTATAATTAATCCCAGATGTTCAATGTGATGGGGGAGGGTGATACATCCTGTCTCTGAAGATGTCTTATGGATTTTAATTTTTCTCTGACACTGACTAACAGCCTTTATGCTGCGTGACTTCAGGCAAAGGAGTCATCCATCAAGCAGAACTAAGGTGCCACTGGGTGCTGAACAGTGCTGGAGTGTGAGTGGCTTCAGATCTACCAAAGTTCTTTGGCCTCTCTTGCATATCAATTCAGATGCTGATTTCTCAGTAAAGGAGGAATGGACTATCCATGTAAAGGTATCGCTGGACTTATCTTTGAAAGAGCTACAGAGACATATAAATAGTTTTTGGTGCAAAATCATCCTGACAGATTCTCTTTCAGGATCAAGTATCGCCAGGACTAGTGGTGAAAAAATTTTATGTTTCTACCTGTTGCAATGTTTTATACTTTTAGCTGTATTTTTGTAAAAGCCAAGAATCCTGATCCCTGTCCTATAACATTTTATGTTTTATATGGTTTTATGTTTATGTACTGTTGTCCCTATGAGGATACTGATCACCTTTCTTTTTCCCTCCACAGCTCCCTGTTATGGGAGGAGCTTTTATGGACTCTCCGAATGAGGAATTTGGAACTGAATATTCCCTTTTCAACTCATCGGCCAATGTCCACGCCGCCTCATCTGCCCCAATTCCCCCTGAAGAACCAGCTCGCTCCTCCAATGATGCTATATTGTTATGGATTGCGATCATCGCCACTATTGGAAATATTGTAGTGGTCGGGGTGGTCTACGCCTTTACCTTTTAAGAAGGATGGAACTGTGGGCAACGGTGGTATGAGGCACAGACACTATTTTTTATTGATGTTCTTACGGTGTTCATAATTTACATCCTATCAAAAGGAAAAAGAAAAAGTCATGAAACATTTAACAAAGAGAAACAATGTTTTACTGAACAAAGGAAGTAAGTTAATGTGCTGTGCGGTCACATAGGCAGCGTGGCATGGAGCCCTGGACTTGGGCTGGACTTTTGACTATCGTTACAAGTCTTATTGTGAACTAGACCATATATGCCATTTACGTTGCCTCTGGATGCCATGGGCTCATGGAGTGGGAACAGTGGATTGGTTGGTCTCATCTACATTCCATTCTTTAGGAACAAGTATGGGGTCAAGAATTAGTGAGGAAAACCCAACTTGGGGTAAAGAATTGGTAAGGACAACCCAAGAGTCTGACTCAAGTTCTGCTCTTCTAACCTACGTAGGTTGTGAAGGGGGTAAACCAGGACAAAGAGGGATAAACCAGCCTAATTTTATTTAGTCTGTGGTTATCTAAAGGGATATTAATTAAGTGAATTCCCAGCTGCAGACAAAAGAAAACATGCGTCATAAGCTAATTAACTAATTATCTGGCGCTGAGAAATATGACAGTTTCCAAAGAGCAACCACAATGAAGTTAAGTAATGCGCGAATGCCTGATTTACATGGTAACTTCAGATAAGCAGCGGGCCCTAAGGGTCCAGCATCTGTGGGACCCCTACAGACATTCATTCTGTCCCATACATTCAATGGATCCCTGCCCAATACAATCAGTGCAGTAAATTGTATCTATCTGCACCACTAACAGCTTTTGTCTTAATAAGTGATGTCACCACTCCGGAAAGACGATGTCACTAATTGATGTCATTGTGCCAATTTAACAAGGCTCCATCATACACCAAATTGATTTATTCTAAAAACTGATTTGTGTAAATTAATAAGGGCTTTAATTCTTTTCTTTGGATTTTATAAGATGACAACATATAAATGCCACAAACTATTTTACCAGATCATTTTTATTATAATCTTTCAAGATTTGTCAAAAGGGTTTTTTTTTTTTGTAAATTTTAAAAAGAAATCTAGTTTTAAAAGCTAAAATGTATTATGTTGGATACTGGAGGTAAAGTTTTTTTTTCTAGAAAGTTTGAATTAAGAACAAAACACAAAAAAATTTTAAATAAATATTTCATAGAATTGTTTAATGCTAGGTAAAAAGAAAAATAGTTCTCATTTTTAAAACAATTCTTTTGATAAGTTCACTCGGATACTAGAAGTAGCGAATTATACCAAATAGGTAGCGATATCAAGGGAAACATGACGGAACCTTTTAAGGTCTTTAAGTTAATAATTACATTGCTTGTTAGGGCAGCAAAAGCCAAGATCACAGCTCCTTATTCTTACATATTTCATTGCTGAGAATAGGGTTCCTGAATCTGTATGATAATGAGCGCCAGCAAGGTCCTGGGTACGGCATTTTTCTTGTCATGTTCCCTTCCTTGTGCAACCCCAAAGTGCATGATTTACGCCTTTTGAACTCTGCGACATCAGTGATTCTGCTGGAGTATCTTGGATCTGGCCAGGAATTAATTGACCATATGCATGTGCAGTTTCTTTTTTTTGGTGTGGCAAAGTCAGCAAAATCAGGTTCAAGTGCCTGATCAGCGATGCTGTCATCCACAAAGGAAAGAGTGGCCATAAATGCACAGCACATAAAAATGAATAGGAACGCACGGTGCATATATGAGATCTCACCTGCAGTTGCAGTGAGGGAGCTGAGCTGAACTCGTGTTAATCAACCATATGAGGACAGCGGTATACTAAGTTCTGGTGCATTAGCTGGAAATTAACATGCTCTTGGTGCACTTTCTGAGAGTTTATTCACCCTCGGAGCACTTAATGAGAATTATCCTGCCATCAGTGCACTTTCAGAGTAGACATGCCCTCTGTGCACTCTGTGAGAGTCCATCAACCCTAGGTGCATTTTCTGTGATTCGGACCATCGTGGTTACACTTTCTGAGAATCAGTCCCCATCGGTGCAATTAATGAGAATCATCCCACCCTCAATGCACTTTCGGAGAATCGTTCCACCGTCGGTGCACTTTCTGAGAGTTGGCCCATCCTCTGTGCACTTTCTGAGAATCGAACCAACCTAGTTGCACTTTGTGAGAATCGGCCTCGCCTGCCCTCATTGCATCTTCTGAGAAACATCCCCTTTGGTGTACTTCCTGAGAATGGTGCACTTTCTGATTATCAGACCACCCTTGGTGCCCTTTCTAAGAATTGGCCCAGCCCTGTGCACTTCCTGAGAATAGTGCACTTTCTGATTATCGGACCACCTTTGGTGCACTTTATGAGAATTGGCCCAGCCCCGTGCACTAAGAGTCTACCCACCCTCCATGCACTTTCTGAGAGTCTTCCCGCCTCCATGCAGTTTCTGAGAATTGGCCTGCCCTTGTTGCATCTTCTGAGAATCATCCCACCTTGGTGCACTTCCTGAGAATGGTGCACTTTCTAATTATCGAGCCACCCTTGGTGCACTTTCTGATAACTGGCCCACCGCTGTGCACTTGCAGCCTCATTTACTTAAGGATCGAGAGCTGATTTTCTCATCACTGAACTATCCATTTACAACAAGTTAGTTATCTTTGTTTTTTCTTCTTTTACGCCACCCAGCCATGTAATTAGCTTGGACGTCCCTATAAGGCTGCTCTAATACTGGTGTATCACAGGCTCAATTTTCCTTCCATCTTTGGCTGTAAATCCAAGTGCAATCTTTATGTTGCTGTTAATTCTGGCTATTACACCAGCAGATGCATTTGCAGCAACCAGAATGAATCACACAAAGCAAAAACAAAAAATTCATCTCGAATATACCTAAATCTTCAGGTCCCCGGGGGCGATTGGTTCTGTTGCCAGCTCTACGTTGTTTTTGCTGATATTAATTAAATTGAACATAAATAACCAGAGCAAAGGCTCCAGGATTAGGAAATCATGGCTTCTTTCTTCCAAAAAACAGCGCCACACCTATGTACAGGTTATGTGTGGTATTACAGTTCAACCCCATTGGTGTGAATGCAGTTGAAGTGTAAAATCACACACAACCTGTAGACCATTTTTTGCCCTGATTCTTAAAGAAAACAACCGCTTTTGCCCCCTTTACATTTGAATGGACACCATGTAATGCTGTATAACTCCACTAGGAGCTGTCTTTAGTTTCAAAAACGGTTATTTTAAAGGCACAGCGCCTTTAAATGTGAACTTGCTACCTAAGGTATTTCAGGAAAATAGCCAAAAAATAGATAGAAAAAAGTAAAAAGTGTCGCTCAAACACTGCCAGAATTCTGCGAAAACACAGTGATAAAAAGATCCTTATATTTGTATGGACAAGCAACATTTCCACTATATTAAAAACAGTTAAGGGGTTAATGTATTTTCAGATTACGTGATTTATTATTTTTTTTTTATGTGGCGTTTTACTTGGAAATTTTTACTGTATTTTCGTGTATATGTATATAATCTAGTAAAAAAATAAAGAATTTAATAACAGTATATATTTGCCCACTTAATTCTTCGTTGACAAAAAGCTTTTTATTTTTTGCTTTTTTTTTGTTGTTTTGAGGCCCTTTATTCTAGATCATACACGTTACTACCAGTATTATTTTGTACCACAGCGATCAGTTTATAATAATTTTATTTTAGGCGGCGCTCCCCTTTTCAATGTCATATTTAATAACGATGCAACAGCGCCATAAATACATAATGAAGGAAATTCCTCAGCATCCGTTAAGACAAAGCAGGTTGCCATAATTGCACAAACATTTCGCCATAAGGGCTGGCGGAGTTTTCGTGAAGCCGTCGGCCGCCTTTTCAGTCCTAATGTTTAATTAATTACTCCCATCTTTGATGTTCTCTCTCTGAGGGCGATCAATATTTAACGTGATGTCTTAGAGGGGAAAGTGGATCCTGGTCTTTTAATGAGATGTTTCCAAATTGTTTCTTAAAAAGGTAAATCTAATTAAACGTAGGTAAGCGGCATTCTTCTAAAAGAGAAGCAATCACTGCAGAAATGAGAAAAAAAGAAGGGGGAGGTATGTAGACGATGGTGCTCGGATCAGGGTGAAACAGTAATTAAGCAACTCTTTGCTCAAACGTATGTTATTTGAATAGCAATTCATGTATACAGCCTGAGAGGATTGTATAAATTTTTTTATAAAATATCTTGTTCAATTCCTAAAGCATCTTGAACTTTAGGAGGAAACAAAAATGTCCCTCCGCCACTTTAAAGTGGATCAATACTAAGCGTTTAGGGGCTTTGATCAGATTTTGTCACGTGTTCCATGAAAAATTAACTGTTGGAAGGTATTTACTTCCTTCTGGGTGGATCTGAAAACTAGTCTGTACAGCATAGAGGCAGTTTACTATATTTTTAGGGGCATAACAAGGGTGCGACCGCCACCGGGCCCATACAGGAGGGAGACCTTCCACAGTCAGCACCTATTTCAACTGGATGTGTATCAGAGCATGCACTACTAAAGAGTATTGAGGCGCAGAGATCCTGCAAGGCAGTACACAAAGCCAGCCCATCAGAAATCAGCAGCTGATGTTGGCGTGATCGTCACAAGCAGCGCACGGCTGGCACACTGAAGTTTGTTGTCAGCTATAGAAGAGGACGCTGCACGTTGTGGAAGTGGAGGAAGGTAAGAATAATTGGTTATTTTTTTGGAGTGTGTTGTTAAAGAGTGAAAGAATGGACATTATACCAGGAAGGGGCCCAGAAAGGGGGAAATTATACCGGGAAGGGGCCCAGAATGGGGGAAATTATACTGGGAAGGGGCCCAGAATGAGGGAAATTATACTGGGAAGGGGCCCAGAATGGGGATTATAAAAGAAAGGGGTCCAGGATGGCGGTATTTTCCAAGGAAAGGGCCAACGATGGTGGATATTATATCAAGGAGAGTCCCAGAATGGAGGACATTACCAGGATGGGGCCCAGGATGTAGTACATTATACCAGGAATGGGCCAAAGATAGGGGATATTATACCAGGAACAGGCCCACGATGGGGTGATTATGCTAGGAAGGGGCCTAGAATGAAGGACATTATACAAGGAAAGGCCCTAGAATGTGGGATATTATACCTGGAAGGTCCCTAGAATGAAGGACATTAAACCAGGAAGGGGCTCAGAATGTGGGATATTGTACCAGGAAGGGGCCTAGAATGAAGGACATTATACAAGGAAGGGGCCTAGAATGGGGGATATTATACCAGGTAGTGGTCTAGAATGGAGGACTTTATACCAAGAAGGGGTCTAGAATGGAGGACATTATACCAGGAAGGGGTCCAGAATGGGAGATATTATACCAGGAAGGGGCCTAGAATGAATGACGTTATACTAGCAAGGGGCCTAGAATGAATGACATTATACTAGGAAGGGGCCTAGAATGAAGGATATTATACCTGGAAGATCCCTAGAATGAAGGACATTATACCAGGAAGGGGTCTAGAATGGAGGACATTATACCAGGAAGGGGCCTAGAATGGAGGTCATTATACCAGGAAGGGGTCCAAAATGGGACATATTATACCAGGAAGGGGTCTAGAATGGAGGACATTATACCAGGAAGGGGTCCAAAATGGGACATATTATACCAGGAAGGGGTCTAGAATGGAGGACATTATACCAAGAAGGGGTCCAGAATGGGGGATATTATACCAGGAAGGAGCCTAGAATGGGGGATATTATACCAGGAAGGAGCCTAGAATGGAGGACATTATACCAGGAAGGGGTCTAGAATGGAGGACATTATACCAAGAAGGGGTCCAGAATGGGGGATATTATACCAGGAAGGAGCCTAGAATGGAGGACATTATACCAGGAAGGGGTCTAGAATGGGAGATATCATACCAGGAAGCCCTAATAAAGTCCAAAATTATTCCCCAAACTCATGTGTTGAATTTTAAGAAAATGTGACTATAGCTTGCACTTTGGCTATGAATTTTTTCTCCTGTTTTGCTGAAATCTGTCATAAAATTAAAAAAAGTTATACATTGTTAGAATTATTTTTCTTCTATTCCATTTTCTTTTGCTAACAACTGTTATATTATTGGATCCTTATCCTTAGTTGTAAGGGACAAATTCGGCACCCTTTCCATTGAATTTTGTAAGCGCTCCTCACGCTGCACAACTGGTTAAAAACCATGGTAATAAAAGTGAAATCATTGCTCACATTGATACGATGATGAGAGTATTAATGCACTGTGGGTAATACTCCAGGACTGGCTACCCCTGAACAATATCACATTGGTGAATTCCTGGGAATGGTGGCAATGATTTCCTCAGCACTGAGGACAGCGGGGGCTGCACAATGTGGGCGTCTGGCTAGAGAATGACATAAGGCGAGCGACTCTGCCCTGCGATGCTCATTCCGAGCTCAGCTGCCAGTGTGACATTGAAATCAGTGAGTCAGAGTTATTCCAAAGACGGAAAATGGGTAAAGACAATTAAATTGGCAGAAGGCGAGAGACAGCAGAGAAACATCTGCTGCAAATACAGGATTCTCCTTTCATGAGGGGAAACAGTGCAAAATGGAGAACATAATGTGTCCACCATGACTAAAAATATCTCTAATGATGCAAAGAAGGAAAATAAAACAACATGAAATAGTCATAATAACAATGTAACCAAGGTACATCTCTGATACCTGATACTGCGCATAACATCTCCGGAATATAGACTTACTGAGTATTCATCCCACCAGTATAAAGCACCAATAATCTGTAAAGCAACATTGAAGTAAAGGATGGGATAGGGAACTGAACGTTATGTTGTGAGGGTGAAGAGTGAATGCAAATTATGAAATGGGGGACTGCAAATGATGAAGTGAGGGGAGGGGGACTGGAAATGATGAAGAGGGGAAGGGGGACTTCAAATGATGAAGAGAGGGAGAGGATGGGGGACTGCAAGTGATGGAGGGGGGACTACAAATGATGAATTTGTGGAGGGGGACTGCAATTGATGAAGCGGGGGGGATTTCAAATGAAGTGGGGGAGGGGACTGCAAATGAAGAAGTGGGGGAGGGACTGCAAATGATGAAGTGGGGGGAGGGGGACTGGAAATGATGAAGAGGGGGAGGGGGATTTCAAATGATGAAGAGAGGGAGAGGATGGGGGACTGCAAGTGATGGAGGGGGGACTACAAATGATGAATTTGTGGAGGGGGACTGCAATTGATGAAGGGGGGGATTTCAAATGAAGTGGGGGAGGGGACTGCAAATGAAGAAGTGGGGGAGGGACTGCAAATGATGAAGTGGGGGAGGGAATGCAAATGATGAAGTGGGGGAGGGGCTGCAAATTATTAAGTTGGGGGTGGGGGACTGCAAATGATAAAGTGGGGGATGCAAATGATGAAGTGAGCGAGGGGAGGGGGACTGCAAATGATGAATGGAAGGGGGGTGGGGAGAGCAAGTGATGAATTGAAGTTGGGGACTTGGGGGAGAGCAAATAATGATAAATTTTGAAAAAGGAGAGTAAATGATATATTGAGACTGATGGATGGGGCAGTAAATGATGAATTGGGGTTGGGACGCAAATAATGATAAATTCAGGGTGGAGGAGAGTAAATGATATATTGAATGTGGAGGAGAGAAATTGATAAAGAATCGAGGGTGGGGGTGGGAGAGAGAGAAGACATGAATTGGGGCGGAAGGGGCATGTAAATATAATAAACTAGCTGAAGAGCCCGGCGCTGCCCGGGCATAGTAACTAACTACGGTTAGTTATAACAAATTATAATGATAATATCTATACATATAAAGCTGAGTGTACAGCCCCGCCCACTCCGCATAGCCACATTCACTATAATTTCCCACATCATCCCGTCAGCCATAGCCACCAGACTACTACCACTAATATCCCACATCATCCCGTCAGTCAGAGCCACCGGACTACTGAGCCTAATATTCAACATCATCCTGTCAGAGCCACCGGACTACTACCCCTAGTATCCCACATCATCCCGTCAGCCAGAGCCACCGGACTACTGAGCCTAATATCACACATCATCCCGTCAGAGCCACCGGACTACTACCCCTAGTATCCCACATCATCCCGTCAACCAGAGCCACCGGACTACTGAGCCTAATATCCCACATCATCCCGTCAGAGCCACCGGACTACTACCCCTAGTATCCCACATCATCCCGTCAGCCAGAGCCACCGGACTACTGAGCCTAATATCCCACATCATCCCGTCAGAGCCACCGGACTACTACCCCTAGTATCCCACATCATCCCGTCAGCCAGAGCCACCGGACTACTGAGCCTAATATCCCACATCATCCCGTCAGAGTCACCGGACTACTACCCCTAGTATCCCACATCATCCCGTCAGCCAGAGCCACCGGACTACTGAGCCTAATATTCAACATTATCCTGTCAGAGCCACCGGACTACTACCCCTAATATCCCACATCATCCCGTCAGCCAGAGCCACCGGACTACTCCCCCTAATATCCCACATCATCCCGTCAGCCAGAGCCATTGGACTACTACCCCTAATATCCCACATCATCCCGTCAGCCAGAGCCACCGGACTACTCCGGACTACTGGGAGGGTCTAAAGTCTATATCTGGACATAGACAGACTGTCTCCGGAATGGTTGTAGATAAAGAGGGGCTTAATGAACTTAATCTATTCTTTAACAGATTTAATCACACACTGGCTGCTCCTGCCCCTGCATACCATTCACACCTCTCTGCTACAATAACCTCACCCCCTGCTGCAACTTGTCAACTGAGCCAGGGTCTGTTCTTCACAAGTACCCAGGTTGCAAAAGAACTGAATAAGATCAAAGTTTTGAAGGCTGCAGGTCCTGACGGCATCAGTGCAAGACTAATCAAAACCTGCGGGCACCAGCTCAGTGAGATCATTACATATCTGTTCAATATGAGCCTGAGAATAGGTATAGTACCACAACTGTGGAAATTATCGTGTGTGGTACCGGTTCCGAAGAAACCTTATCCGAAAGACCTTAATGACTATAGACCTGTAGCATTGACATCACACCTGATGAAGGTATTAGAGAGATTGGTTCTCACACGTCTCCGTCCTCTAGTGAGCTCGGATATGGACCCTCTCCAGTTTGCCTACATGCCGGGCATTGGTGTGGATGATGCCATTATCCACCTTCTAGATAGGACTCTCTCTCACCTGGAGAAACCTGGGAACACTGTGAGAATAATGTTCTTCGATTTCTCTAGTGCTTTTAACACCATACAGCCAGGTCTACTGAGAGACAAGCTGGGCCTTGTTGGTGTGGACCTCCAACTCTCCACCTGGATCCTTAACTACCTCACGAACCGACCTCAGTTTGTAAAGGTTCGGGACAGTGTGTCAGACACGGTGATCTGCAATACAGGGGCACCTCAAGGTACAGTTCTTGCCCCTTTTCTCTTCACACTGTACACTGCGGATTTTAGGTGCAACTCATCTAGCTGCTACTTGCAGAAGTATTCTGATGACTCTGCAATAGTAGGCCTCATCACAGGAGGTCATGAAAGAGAGTACAGAGACACTAACCAAGCTTTTGTGGAGTGGTGTCAGAGGAACCACCTTAGGATTAATTCCGGGAAGACCAAGGAATTGGTGGTGGACTTTCGCAAGGGCAAATATCCACCAGTAGTGGTGAATAGAGTTGAGCGACTTTTGGTTTTTTAGGGTCGCGTTTCGTTTCGTGAAACCCGACTTTTCCAAAAGTCGGGTCGAGCAAGATCGTCCGATTATAGGGAAAAGTCAGGGTCGTCCCGAAACACGAAACCCAATATAAGTCAATGGGGAATAAAAGTCGGCAGTGAGAGGAGGACAGGAAACACACCTACAGTGCCCATTTGAATGCCAAAAGCATCAATTCTTCTTACTTAAGCTTGTCAACCTTAATTAACTTCATAATACAAGTTACGCACTGAAAAATGGGGGTTATTTGGCTAAATTTGTGGGGGGGAGGGCTGGCTGCAGGTTTTCATGTGCCCTGGGCGAAAGAGCGCCCCTTTAACACATACCACAACTCATCATGCTCCGATACGGCAGAGAAATAGCGGTATAGTACAATGAAAAATACCTCACTTTTTACATCTCATGACGAGGCCCATCTATTTCTCCATACAAAATCATTGGTCCCATATAATGTTTGAAACAGTGTATGATGAGCTCCACATAATGCTACAGTATATGTTGGTCCCCATGGATGAAGCTCCACTGTCTTATGGGCCCAAATAATGCTCCAAACATAATGGGCCCCATTTCTAATGCTCTAGTGTATAATGGGCCCTGTAAATGCTGCTCCAGTGTCTGATGTCCACCTTTGGAATGTTCCAGTGTATGGTGGGCCCCATCTATCATTCTCCAGAGTATAGTGCTCCCCAAAAATTGCTGTCCCAAAATTGAAAACAATCAAATAAGTCTCCTCGCTAGGGAATCCCTGTACTTGTCTGGACAGGTGCTGTAGCTTGCTTAACAGCTCGCCAGTCGTTCTCACGCCCAGTATGGATTGCACGTGATTGCACAAAGGTTAGAAAGGGTACCGTATCCCTGGATAACATGTATGGATAGCGTACACATTCAAAATATATGTCTATACAGCATGAGGCAGGCTCAGACGGTGTTAGGCCCAGTATGGATTGCACGTCATTGCACAAAGGTTAGAAAGGGTACCGTATCCCCGGATAACATGTATGGATTGCGTACACATTCAAAATATATGTCTATACAGCATGAGGCAGGCTCAGACGGTGTTAGGCCCAGTATGGATTGCACGTCATTGCACAAAGGTTAGAAAGGGTACCGTATCCCCGGATAACATGTATGGATAGCGTACACATTCAAAATATATGTCTATACAGCATGAGGCAGGCTCAGACGGTGTTAGGCCCAGTATGGATTGCACGTCATTGCACAAAGGTTAGAAAGGGTACCGTATCCCCGGATAACATGTATGGATAGCGTACACATTCAAAATATATGTCTATACAGCATGAGGCAGGCTCAGACGGTGTTAGGCCCAGTATGGATTGCACGTCATTGCACAAAGGTTAGAAAGGGTACCGTATCCCCGGATAACATGTATGGATAGCGTACACATTCAAAATATAGGTCTATACAGCATGAGGCAGGCTCAGACGGTGTTAGGCCCAGTATGGATTGCACGTCATTGCACAAAGGTTAGAAAGGGTACCGTATCCCCGGATAACATGTATGGATAGTGTACACATTCAAAATATATGTCTATACAGCATGAGGCAGGCTCAGACGGTGTTAGGCCCAGTATGGATTGCACGTCATTGCACAAAGGTTAGAAAGGGTACCGTATCCCCGGATAACATGTATGGATAGCGTACACATTCAAAATATATGTCTATACAGCATGAGGCAGGCTGAGATGGTGTTAGGCCCAGTATGGATTGCACGTCATTGCACAAAGGTTAGAAAGGGTACCGTATCCCCGGATAACATGTATGGATAGCGTACACATTCAAAATATATGTCTATACAGCATGAGGCAGGCTCAGACGGTGTTAGGCCCAGTATGGATTGCACGTCATTGCACAAAGGTTAGAAGGGGTACCGTATCCCCGGATAACATGTATGGATAGCGTACACATTCAAAATATATGTCTATACAGCATGAGGCAGGCTCAGACGGTGTTAGGCCCAGTATGGATTGCACGTCATTGCACAAAGGTTAGAAGGGGTACCGTATCCCCGGTAACATGTATGGATAGCGTACACATTCAAAATATATGTCTATACAGCATGAGGCAGGCTCAGACGGTGTTAGGCCCAGTATGGATTGCACGTCATTGCACAAAGGTTATAAAGGGTACCGTATCCCTGGATAACATGTATGGATAGCGTACACATTCAAAATATATGTCTATACAGCATGAGGCAGGCTCAGACGGTGTTAGGCCCAGTATGGATTGCACGTCATTGCACAAAGGTTAGAAGGGGTACCGTATCCCCGGATAACATGTATGGATAGCGTACACATTCAAAATATATGTCTATACAGCATGAGGCAGGCTCAGACGGTGTTAGGCCCAGTATGGATTGCACGTCATTGCACAAAGGTTATAAAGGGTACCGTATCCCTGGATAACATGTATGGATAGCGTACACATTCAAAATATATGTCTCAGGAGGCAGGCTCAGACGGTGTCAGGCACAGTATGGATTTGACGGCCCAGATTACACAGCGGAGGAGCAGGGAGAGGTAAAGATTGCAAATGCTGGGGCCCTGGCCAAGCAAGGGGGGCCCACTCGTGGGCGTCGGTACTGGCACTGGGCCCCTCATAGTACAGCGGTGTGTCTGACGGCGGGTGTGCACCACCACCATCAGAGACACTTGATTGCACTATGAGGGACCCTGTGCCAGTGCCCACGCCCAAGAGTCGGCCTACCCACCTGTCCAGGGCAACGGCACTCGCACGGTGTCGTGCGGTAGGTGGTGACCCCGGCCATGGGGGGGGGAGGCAGCACAGTTATGGAGTTTTAGAAAGTGGCATATGTTGATGTTGGACATTCAGCTGATGCAAAAGGCGAAATAGGTGAAGTACCAGGAAGAGGTGGACCAAAGCAAGCCATTTTTCTGTCACCCTATGTGTCATCAGGGGAAGGTGGGACAAAATCCTTGGAAACCCATGCGTGGTTCATTTTAATGAAGGTTAGATCATCCACATTTTGGGTTGACAGACGGGTCCTTTTTTCTGTCAGGATTGATCCAGCTGCACTGAAGACTCTTTCCGATAGCACACTTGCAGCTGGGCAAGCGAGCTCCTGTAAGGCATATTGGGCCAATTCAGGCCAGGTGTCCAGTTTAGCGGCCCAATAGTCAAAGGGGAATGACCTGTGTGGGAGAACATCGATATGGGAGGAAAAGTAGTTTGTAACCATAGTTGACAACTGCTGTCTCCTGTCACTTTCCATCGATGCAGTATTACCAGTTGTGTGAGCGGTATTTGAAAAATCAGTCCACAACATTGTCATGAAACCCCTGTCTCCAACACCACTTCTGCTGTGTGCACCACGAACACCTCTGCCAAGCTGCCCCCGGCCCGTACGGCTCTTGTGAGAACCATCACCGCTGCTGTGTGCTGGGAATGCCTCAAGCAACCGATTTACCAGAGTTGCTTGTTTATTAGCCAATATTAGGTCAAGGTTCTCCTGTGGCATGATGTTTTGTAATTTGCCTTTATAGCGTGGATCCAGGATGCTGGCCAACCAGTAGTCGTCATCGTTCATCATTTTGGCAATGCGGGGGTCCCTTTTTAGGATCCGCAAGGCATAATCTGACATGTGGGCCAATGTTCCCGGTGTCAATGATGCACTGCGAGTGCTGGGTGGAGGAGCACTTTCTGGCAAATCCACATCCCTCCAGTCACGCACAAACCCTGTACCAGACCTTGCCACGCCAACATTTTCACTTGCCCCACGAGATGCATCCTCCTCCCCTAAGTAATCATCCCCATCATCCTCCTCCTCCTCCTCTTCTTCCTCCACCTCGTCCAGGAGAGGTCCCTGAGCAGACAATGGCTGAATGTCATCAAGGATTCCCTCCTCCTCTTCCTCCTCATCAACATTGGCTGCAGACGCCTGCTCCTTAAGGTGCGTCAAAGTTTGCATGAGCAGACGCATAAGTGGGATGCTCATGCTTTGGATGGCGTCGTCTGCGCTTACCAGCCGTGTGCATTCCTCAAAACACTGAAGGACTTTACAAAGGTCTTTCAGCTTCGACCACTGCACGCCTGTCAACTCCATGTCTGCTCTCAAAGTGCCTGGCCGTGTATCCTCCCACAAATGCATTATGGCCTGCCTCTGCTCGCACAGCCGCTCCACCATGTGCAGATTGGAGTTCCACCTTGTTGCAATGTCGATAATGAGGCGGTGGTTGGGAAGGTGGAGCAATCGCTGCAGCTTCTGCATACGAACGGAGTGTACAGGCGACCGGCGGATGTGCGCGCACAGTCTTCGCACCTTCTGGAGCAGGGCTGTTAACTCCGGATAATTTTTGAGGAAGCACTGCACCACCAGGTTCAAGGTGTGAGCCAAGCAAGGTATGTGGCTGAGTTTTGAAAGGGCTATGGCTGCCACAAAATTACGGCCGTTATCACTAACTACCTTGCCTGCCTCAAGATGTACACTGCCCAGCCATGACTCAGTTTGTCGCTTCAAGTACTCGGCCAGCACCTCGGCGGTGTGTCTGTCGCCCAAACACATCATCTGCAACACAGCCTGCTGACGCTTTCCACTAGCTGCTCGATAGGGGGACACATCGTGTGCAACAGTGGCAGCTGCAGATGGAGTGCTCGTACGACTGCGCTCTGTGGACGAGCTTTCGCTTCTGGAGGAGGAGGAGGAGGAGGAGGGTTGAACGCCTACAGCCAACTGTTTCCTATACCGTGGGCTAGGCAGCACTGTCCCACCACCGATGTCCCCTGTGGACCCTGCATCCACCACATTAACCCAGTGCGCAGTGATGGACACGTAACGGCCCTGGCCATGCCGACTGGACCATGCATCAGTTGTGAGGTGCACCTTTCCGCTCACTGACTGCTTGAGTGCATGGACAATGCGGTCTTTCACATGATGGTGGAGGGCTGGGATGGCTTTGCGAGAGAAGAAGTGGCGACTGGGTAGGTCATAGCGTGGTACTGCATAGGCCATGAGTTCGCGGAAAGCTGTGCTTTCCACCAACCGAAAGGGCATCATCTCAAACGAGATTAGTTTGGCAATGTGGGCGTTCAAACCCAGTGTACGCGGATGAGAGACTGAGTACTTTCTTGACCTACTCATAGTGTCTGGGAGGGTGAGCTGGACTTGAGAGCTGCATATGGTGGAAGTAGCGGTGGACAGGGCGGACTGAGAGAGGGTTGATGATGGTGATGGAGTTGGTGTTCTTTCTGATGGCCTAGAATCAGTCTTTCGTTGATATAACAGTGGGATTCCCTGACTGCTGTGGCCTTGCAGCGACACCTCAACATTTGCTGCTGTGCTAACCGGTGGGCTTACAGTGGGGGAAACAATGTAGCGTTGCTGACTACCTTCGTTGTGATCAGTTGCACATGTGGCACTTGAGGTTTGGTGTTGTGTCCACGCTTGCAAGTGCATGCTGGTTAAATGTCTAAGCATGCAACTGGTATTCAAATTTTTCAGATTTTTCCCTCGGCTAAAGGTCTTTGCGCACTTCTTACAGATAACCTTGGCCTGATCATGAGGATTTTGTTCAAAAAAGTGCCACACTGCACTCTTCCTACTTTGGCAGACATTTTCATAGAATCATAGAATCATAGAATCGTAGAGTTGGAAGGGACCTCCTGGGCCATCTGGTCCAACCCCCTGCTCAAAGCAGGATTCGCTAAATCATCCCAGTCAGATGTCTGTCCAGCCTCTGTTTGAAGACTTCCATTGAAGGAGAACTCACCACTTCTCGTGGCAGCCTGTTCCACTCATTGATCACTCTAACTGTCAAAAAGTTTTTTCTAATATCTAATCTGTGTCTCCTCCCATTCAATTTCATCCCATTGCTTCTAGTCTTTCCTTGTGCAAATGAGAATAAAGTTGATCCTTCTACAATGTGACAGCCCTTTAGATATTTGTAGACAGCTATTAAGTCTCCTCTCAGTCTTCTCTTTTGCAAACTAAACATTCCCAAATCCTGCAACCTTTCCTCATAAGACAGGGTTTGCAGACCGGTCACCATTCTGGTCGCTCTTTTCTGAACTTGCTCCAGTTTGTTGATGTCTTTTTTAAAATGTGGTGCCCAAAACTGGACACAATATTCCAGATGAGGTCTGACCAAAGAGGAGTAGAGGGAAATAATGACTTCACGTGATCTAGACTGTATGCTTCTGTTAATACATCCTAGAATTGCATTTGCCTTTTTTGCTGCTGCATCACACTGTTGACTCATATTCAGTCTGTGATCTATTAGTATACCCAAGTCTTTTTCACATGTGCTATCACTTAGCCCTATTCCTCCCATTCTATATATGCTTTTTCCATTTTTATTGCCCAGATGTAGTACTTTGCATTTCTCCCTGTTAAAAACCATTCTGTTAGTTGCTGCCCACTTCTCCAGTTTATTTAAATCTTTTTGAATCCTCTCTCTCTCTTCTCTAGTATTAGCTATCCCTCCTAGCTTTGTGTCATCAGCAAATTTAATCAGTTTACCCTCAATTCCTTCATCTAAATCGTTGATAAAGATGTTGAACAATACAGGGCCCAGGACAGAGCCCTGTGGTACCCCACTTGAGACATTCTTCCAACTGGATGTGCAGCCATTTACGACCACTCTTTGGGTCCGATCACTAAGTCAGTTATGAATCCACCTAACAGTTGCCTTGTCCATTCCATACTTAATCATTTTTTCAATAAGGATTGTATGAGAGACTTTGTCAAATGCTTTGCTGAAGTCAAGATATACTATATCTACAGCATTTCCTTGATCCACCCAATCAGTGATACCGTCATAGAAGGAAATTAAGTTAGTCTGACATGACTTATTAGTTACAAACCCATGCTGACTCTGTTTAATCACTTCATTCTTATCCAGGTATTGACATACATGTTGTTTAATAATTTGTTCAAAGATCTTTCCTGGTATAGAAGTCAGACTCACCGGCCTATAGTTACCTGGGTCCACCTTCTTCCCCTTTTTGAAGATAGGAACAACATTTGCTCTTCTCCAGTCTTCTGGCACTTCTCCTGTTCTCCAAGAATTTTCAAAGATTATAGAGAGGGGTTCAAAAATTTCTTCTGCTATCTCCTTCAGTACTCTGGGGTGTAATTCATCTGGACCTGGAGACTTGAATTCATTTAGGCTAGCTAAGTGTTTCCTCACTATCTTTCTGTTTATAGATATCCTGGATTCTTCTATTCCCTTAATAGGACAGTGAATAACAGTTGATGTTACATTTCCTTTCTGAGAGAAAACAGATGCAAAATAGGAATTTAAAAGTTCAGCCTTCTCAACATCCTGTCTTACCATTTCATCATTTTCATCCTGTAAAAATCCTATGGCATCTTTGACTTTTCTTTTACTTTTGACATATCCCCAAAATCCTTTATTATTGCTTTTGACATCTCTTGCAAGCCTCAATTCATTTTCAGCTTTAGATAATCTGATTTGTGCCCTGCAGGTTCTGCAGACAGCATTATATTCTTCTTTAGATATGCCTCCCTCTTTCCATTTTATAAACATTTTTTTCTTCCTTTTTAGCATGTGCTTAAGTTCTGTGTTCATCCATCCTGGTTTCCTTAACTGCTTCCTATTCTTCCCTCTTTTCGGAATTGTTAACAACTGTGCTTTGAGAATTTCATTTTTCAAGATTTTCCATCCTTCCTGGACATTTTTGTCTTTAAGGATATCCAGCCATTGGATCCCTCCAATTCTCTTTCTGAATCCCTTAAAATCTGCCTTTCTGAAATCTAACCTTGACGTCTGAGTCTTCACAGGTCTTCCGCCTCTAGTTATCCAAAATTCTAAAATAGCATGGTCGCTACCTCCTAGGGTCCCAGCCACTTTTACCTCCTCAACCATTTCCTCCCTGTTTATAAGGATTAGATCCAAAGTAGCAGTTCCCCTTGTTTTCTCCCTTACCTTTTGGAAGATAAAGTTGTCAGCAAGAGAGGATAAGAATTTCCTTGACCTGTTAGTTTTGCCTGAGAGAGATTCCCAACAAATGTCTGGATAGTTGAAATCTCCCATGACAACTATGTCATATTTTTTGGAGAACTTGGCCATTTGATGCATAAAGAGTTCATCCATAGCTTCAGGTTGCACAGGCGGCCTGTAGTAAATGCCTACAATGGTGTCCTTTCCATTGTTCTGTCCTTGTATTCTTACCCAAACAGTTTCCACAGAACTCCCAGTCTCTGAAGCTTCAATCTCTGTGCAGATATACGCGTTTCTAACATACAATGCGACACCCCCTCCTCGTTTATCAAGTCTGTTTCTTGCAAATAAGTTGTATCCTTCTAGTCTTGTATTCCAATCATGTGTATTGTCCCACCAAGTTTCAGTGATTCCAATGACATCATATTTCTTTTCCTGTGTTAGTAGTTCCAATTCTCCTTGTTTGTTGCCCATGCTTTGTGCATTAGTATAGAAACATTTTAGTTTGTGATTGGTTTCTCTTTCTCCAATATTTGTATTAATTAGATTCTTTTGTCTTTGTTCTTCCTTTCCACTTCTAATAGCAGAGTTCTCAATAGCATTTGTCAGGTGTATGGCTTTTTCTGGTCTTTTGCTTCCCTTCCCATGTTGTTCTAGTTTAAAGCTCTCCTTACAAGTGTAGCAAGGCGACTTCCAAATACATGCTTTCCAGTCTTCGTAAGGTGCACCCCATCTCTAGCAAGTAGTCCATCGTATAAGTAGTTCACTCCGTGATCCAGAAATCCAAATCGTTGCTGACGGCACCATCGACGTAGCCAGTTGTTCACCTGCAGAATCTTATTCCACCTCCTTGTTCCATGGCCATCCACTGGGAGGATGGAAGAGAAGACCACCTGCGCTCCCAGTTCTTTCACTTTCTTGCCTAAGTCTTGAAAGTCTCTGCAGATGGTTTCCAGGTCGTTTCTTGCAGTGTCATTTGTCCCCACATGTAGTAGCAGGAATGGGTAGTCATCTGTAGGTCTGAAGAGTCCTGATATCCTGTCAGACACATCTTTAATTTTTGCACCTGGAAGACAACACATTTCTCTTGAAGTTATATCCGGTCTGCAGATAGCGGCCTCAGTTCCTCTCAACAGGGAATCCCCCATGACCACCACTCTCCGTTTCTTCTTCACAACATTTTTCTTTCTCCATCCAGGAGAACTCTGAAGGCGTACAAGGTTGCTGCTTGTTGGCAAAGTCTTTTCCTGATGTATTTCTTCATTGTTTTCCTGCGTGAGAGCCTGGTACTGGTTTCTGAGCAGTATGGGTGCTGACTGCCTCCTGATCCTCCTGCTTCTCTGGGTCACATGTCTCCATTCCTCTGTTTCTTCAGGTGCACTTCGAATTTCTTCTCTTTCTGTAACATGAAGAGATAATTCTGCTCTGTCCAAGAACTCTTCACCTTCCTTAATGATCTTCAACGTAGCTAACCTCTCTTCGAGATTTTGCAACTTTTCCTCCAACAGGGACACAAGCTTGCATTTGTGGCATGTGAAGTTTGGCTTTTCCACTGGTAAGTCTGTGAACATGTAGCAAGAAATGCAGCTCACCAAATGGCTCCTGGCCTCTTCCATCTTGAGATTTCTTAAAAACAATGAAAGATGAGCCAAATTCGCGCGCCGATAGACTCGCGGAGACTCTTCACTTATCCCAGAAGGCACTGGGAATATGCAAATGATCTCCTCAAGACTCTTCCCCTGGTTTTCCGATTTCCTCTTTTCAGCTGCAACGGCCAAAACCCAGTGATCGTTGAGCTCGCGGAGACTCTTCACTTATCCCAGAAGGCACTGGGAATATGCAAATGATCTCCTCAAGACTCTTCCCCTGGTTTTCCGATTTCCTCTTTTCAGCTGCAACGGCCAAAACCCAGTGATCGTTGAGCTCGCGGAGACTCTTCACTTATCCCAGAAGGCACTGGGAATATGCAAATGATCTCCTCAAGACTCTTCCCCTGGTTTTCCGATTTCCTCTTTTCAGCTGCAACGGCCAAAACCCAGTGATCGTTGAGCTCGCGGAGACTCTTCACTTATCCCAGAAGGCACTGGGAATATGCAAATGATCTCCTCAAGACTCTTCCCCTGGTTTTCCGATTTCCTCTTTTCAGCTGCAACGGCCAAAACCCAGTGATCGTTGAGCTCGCGGAGACTCTTCACTTATCCCAGAAGGCACTGGGAATATGCAAATGATCTCCTCAAGACTCTTCCCCTGGTTTTCCGATTTCCTCTTTTCAGCTGCAACGGCCAAAACCCAGTGATCGTTGAGCTCGCGGAGACTCTTCACTTATCCCAGAAGGCACTGGGAATATGCAAATGATCTCCTCAAGACTCTTCCCCTGGTTTTCCGATTTCCTCTTTTCAGCTGCAACGGCCAAAACCCAGTGATCGTTGAGCTCGCGGAGACTCTTCACTTATCCCAGAAGGCACTGGGAATATGCAAATGATCTCCTCAAGACTCTTCCCCTGGTTTTTGCGGCCTAGCACGCTGTGATCTTTTGACCCTCTGGACAAGCTGTCCAGCAACTCTTTTGATGTTTGGAACCTGTCTTTGGAGTGCTCCGGGCCTGCCAGATAACAGCTGTTGCGATGTCGATGTCTGCTGTGGATGCTCCTCATCTGAGCTATTGGAAGCAGCACCCTCTTCCCCCAATGGATGCCAATCTGGGTCAACAACTGGGTCATCCATCACCTCCTCTTCTATGTCATGTGCACCTTCCTCTGTGTCACCGTGTATGGTGGTATAGTGTGCGGGAAGGGGCACCTGAGTCTCATCAGGGTCAGAATCTGGCTCTGTACACTGCGAGGACAATGTAGTGCTCTGAGTGAATGTACCAGCAGAATCATCCATCAGCGGCTGTGCATCAGTGCACTCCATGTCAGATTTATCTTGGCCTGGGTAATTCACCATTTCACTTGATAATCCAGGCATGGTATGTGAAAACAGCTCCATGGAGTAATCAGTAGTATGGCCTGCGTCATCCTTCAATCTTGGTTGGGGTGAAGGACACAAGGAAAGGTGTGGTTCATGAACATGAGCCTCCAATGACGACTCAGTGCTTTTACTTTTTACAACTGAAGAAGAGGAGGCGATAGAGCTGGAGGCTGAGTCAGCAATGTAAGACAAAACTTTTTCCTGATGCTCTGCCTTTAAAAGCGGTTTGCCAACTCCTAGAAAACTAAGCGTTCGAGGCCTTATGTAGCCAGACGATGACGCAGGGTCAGCACCTCCTGCATTCGGTCCTATTTTGCTCTTGCCACTACCATCAGATCCACCACCAACACCATCATTACCAGCTGCCAACCCCCGCCCAATTCCACGGCCTCTTCCACCAGCCTTCCTCATTTTTGGTAGAAATGTAGACAAAATCCAACAAACTATATAGTAATGTAAAACAAGGTACAAGGTGTCTATAGGACAGGGGAGTTTTAGAATTTCTGCACACACTTGTGGACAGTGGACACTTGTGGATTGTGTGAGGCCCACTGATATCTGAGCGCTATGTGACACGCTCGATGGCACAGCTGCCTGTGACCAAAGTGACGAGAGGATAATGGAGATTTTGAATCTCTGCGTACACTTTTGGACACTGGACACTTGTGGATTGTGTGAGGCCCACTGATATCTGAGCACTATGTGACACGCTCGATGGCACAGCTGCCTGTGACCAAAGTGACGAGAGGATAATGGAGATTTTGAATCTCTGCGTAAACTTTTGGACACTGGACACTTGTGGATGGTGTGAGGCCCACTGATATCTGAGCGCTATGTGACACGCTCGATGGCACAGCTGCCTGTGACCAAAGTGACGAGAGGATAATGGAGATTTTGAATCTCTGCGTACACTTTTGGACACTGGACACTTGTGGATGGTGTGAGGCCCACTGATATCTGAGCGCTATGTGACACACTCGATGGCACAGCTGCCTGTGACCAAAGTGACGAGAGGATAATGGAGATTTTGAATCTCTGCGTACACTTTTGGACACTGGACACTTGTGGATGGTGTGAGGCCCACTGATATCTGAGCGCTATGTGACACGCTCGATGGCACAGCTGCCTGTGACCAAAGTGACGAGAGGATAATGGAGATTTTGAATCTCTGCGTACACTTTTGGACACTGGACACTTGTGGATGGTGTGAGGCCCACTGATATCTGAGCGCTATGTGACACGCTCGATGGCACAGCTGCCTGTGACCAAAGTGACGAGAGGATAATGGAGATTTTGAATCTCTGCGTACACTTTTGGACACTGGACACTTGTGGATGGTGTGAGGCCCACTGATATCTGAGCGCTATGTGACACGCTCGATGGCACAGCTGCCTGTGACCAAAGTGACGAGAGGATAAGGGAGATTGGATTGCTTTTAAAAAAGCAGTTTGCGGAGCAGTGGGTAAACAGCAATGCCAGCGTGTCAGGAAGCCTTAAAAGGCAGCCCAACAACCAACACCACTGATACACCACAATATAGCCTCCCCTTGCACTGCACACACAGTGACTTGTGTGTTGTGCAGGCCAAATCGCTAGCAGCAGAAGCAGTTTTTTTGTCTTCTTCCCTGCCTAACGCTCTCCCTACAGAATCAGCAGCAACCTCTCCCTATACTAAGATCGGCAGAAGTAAGATGGCGGTCGGCGTGCACGCCCTTTTATACCCCCTGTGACGCCCACCAAAGCAAGCCAATCACTTGCATGCCCTTCTAAAAGATGGTGGTGACCCGTGCCTATGTCATCACGTTGCCCACAGTGTCTGTGGATCCTGATTGGCTGAAAAAGAGCGCAAAACAAACTTTTGAAACGCGACTTTGGCGCGTAAGTCGCCGACCTCGTGGCCGACCTCATCCTAGGGTCGGGTTTCGTTTCATGAAACCCGACTTTGCCAAAAGTCGGCGACTTTTGAATTTTTTAGACCCGTTTCGCTCAACTCTAGTGGTGAACATTCAGGGAAATGACATTGAGATAGTCGACACCTATAAGTACCTTGGTGTGATCCTCAATAATAAGCTTGACTGGGCCCATCACTTGGATGCAGTGTACAGGAAGTGCCAAAGCAGGCTTTATCTGCTCAGAAGGCTGAGAGCCTTCGGAGTTAGAGGGGCACTCCTTGCATCCTTCTTCAACTCTGTTGTGGCATCAGTCATCTTCTTTGGTGTGGCGTGCTGGGGTAGTGGCATATCAACCAGGGATAGGAATAGGCTGGACAAACTGATTAGAAGGGTCATCTCTGTCCTGGGATGCCCCCTTGATCCAGTTCAGGAAGTAGGCGACAGGAGGATACTGGCCAAGGTGATCTACATGGTGCAGAATGATTCCCATCTCATGCATGAGACCGTGACAAAGATGTGCAGTACTGTCAGTGACCGGCTACTTCATCCTAAATGTGAGAGGGAGCGCTATCGAAAGTCCTTTCTTCCTGCTGCAGTTAGGCTTTATAACCAGCACTGTCCGAAACGGAGAACGTCCCAAACAGTGAACTGATAGATCCAAAGTTGTGACAGTCCGGTTAAATTTTTTTTTTTTCCCCGTATATGTACCTACCTGCTGTCAGTGTAATGCCTTTATGCATCTGTATCTGTACTTGTTCCTGCCATGCTACTGTAATGCTCTGAATTTCCCCATGGTGGGACGATTAAAGGATTATCTTATCTTACTCCCCCTAATATCTCACATCATCCCGTGAGCCAGAGCCACCGGACTACTACCCCTAATATCCCACATCATCCCGTCAGCCAGAGCCACCGGACTACTCCCCCTAATATCCCACATCATCCTGTCAGCCAGAGCCACTGGACTACTACCCCTAATAATCCACATCATCCCGTCAGAGCCAACGGACTACTACCCCTAATATCCAACATCATCCCATCAGAGCCACCGGACTACTACCTCTAATATCCCACCTCATCCCATCACAGTTGCCAGACTACTCCCCCTAATATCCCACATCATCCCATCACCCAGAGCCACCGGACTACTACCCCTAATATCCCAAATCATGCCGTCAGAGCCACCGGACTACTACCCCTAATATCCCAAATCATCCCGTCAGCCAAAGCCACCAGACTACTACCCTGTTATGATTGAGTCACCGTAGGAGGCAAAAATAGAAATGCTAGCTAAGTCCAGAAAACCAGAGAAGTTGGCAGCTATCGGATTGCAGACCCCTGAACCTATCAACACAACTAGCAGTAGCCGTGGGGGGCTCCTACGATGCCCTAGGCCCCTCGATCACAGCCGGAGGACTACATAGCCTAAAGACAGAAAGGGAAATCTAAACTGCCCCAGAGCAGACCCCAAAGCAAAAGGCAGCCCCCCACATATAATGACGGTGAAGCAAGAAGAAAGAACAAAACACAGACAGAAAGATAGACTGAGCAAAGATGGGGCCCACGTTAGCTTAGATAGGAAAGGACAGGAAGGCTGCTGTCTGCAATCTGTGAAAAACCCTATGAAAATAAGAGCCAACAAACTGACAGTAAAAAAGGCCCTGAAGACGCTAGGCTTCAAAAAAGCTATGTCAGTACTCAGGAATATTCTGAAGACAGAGCAACAGGCAAAAGGAGATTCAGCTCACCCCAGCAGGGAATGGCAGAATCCAGAAAAGCAAGGAAAACAAAACACTAATGCAAAAAGGCAAAGCAGAAATCTTAGCTTTAGATGAGCAGGAATCAGACTGGTTTCCTAGAAGTCCACAGAGAAATCACCCACAGGCCAGAAGGGCGTCGGCAGCCTTATATCCAGTCACTAACTCCACTCAGCCAGTCATCATCATCAGCCCCAGGTGTTTGACAATCAGGCTCACAACCTTTCTTCACCAGAAGAGGGAGTTCCTCGGGCCTCAGTAGTGAAGGGGAAAATGAACTCACAACAGTACCTCCCCCTTGAGGAGGGGTCACCGAACCCTCAACCACGCCACCAGGGCGATCAGGGTGAGCCCGATGAAAGGCACGCACCAATCTTTTGGCATGAATATCAGAGGCAGAAACCCAGGAATTATCCTCCTGACCATAACCCTTCCACTTAACCAAATACTGGAGTCTCCGTCTAGCCAGACGGGAATCCAGTACTTTCTCTACCTCATATTCCATGTTACCTTCAACCAATACAGGGTCTGGAGGTGCAACCCCCGGAACAACAGGTTCAACAAACCTCTTTAACAAAGATTTATGGAACACATTATGGATTTTAAATGTGACAGGAAGAGCCAAACGAAAAGAGACCGGATTAATAATCTCCAAAATCTTGTAAGGTCCAATAAATCTAGGCTTAAACTAAGGAGAAGCCACCTTCATAGCAATATTTTTTGATGATAACCACACCATATCACCAACCTTAAATTGGGGACCAATGGTCCTATGTTGGTTGGAAAACCACTGGGCCTTTTCCTGGGAGAAAGATAACTTATCCACCACTTGGTCCCAGATCTGGTGCATTCTCTCCACCACAGTGTCAACCCCTGGGCAGGCAGAGGGCTCCACCTGCCCTGAAGAAAATCGAGGATGAAACCCAAAGTTACAAAAAAAAGGAGACATCAAAGTGGCAGAACTAGCTCTATTATTTAAAGCAAATTCGGCCAAGGGAAAAGTGAAACCCAATCATCCTGATCAGCAGAAATAAAACATCTCAAATATGACTCCAAGGTCTGGTTTGTTCTCTCTGTCTGCCCATTGGTCTGAGGGTGAAAAGCAGAGGAGAAGGACAACTGAATTCCCAGCTTGGAACAGAAAGTTCTCCAAAATCTAGACACAAACAGGACTCCTCTGTCAGATACAATGTTCTCAGGAATCCCGTGCAAGCGAACCACCTGTTGTAAAAACAGGGGCACCAATTCAGAGGAAGACGGCAACTTAGGGAGTGGTACAAGATGAACCATCTTAGAGAACCTATCACAAATCACCCAAATAACAGTCATCCTTTGAGAGACAGGCATATCAGAGATGAAATCCATTGAAATATGGGTCCATGGCCTCTTGGGGACAAGCAAAGGCATCAACAACCCACTAGAGCGAGAACACGATTTAGACCGGGAGCACGTCCCACAGGACTGCACAAAATTCCTGACATCACGAGACAAGGAGGGCCACCAAAAAGACCGACTCACCAGATCTCTAGTACCAAAAATACCTGGATGACCAGCCAAAGCAGAGCAATGAACTTCAGACATCACTCTCTTCTTCCACTGGTCAGGAACATACAACTTTCCACTGGGACAACGCTCAGGTTTGTCCTCCTGGAACTCTTCCAGAGCACGTCTCAAATCGGGCGAGATGGCAGAAAGGACTACCCCTTCGCCTAAGATGGTAGCAGGCTTGGTCACCACAGGAGCATCAGCAAAGAAGCTCCTAGAGAGGGCGTCAGCCATCAACATTCTTGGTTCCAGGAAGAAAAGAAACCACAAAATCAAAACGTGTAAAAAACAAGGCCCACCTAGCCTGTCTAGGGTTCAAGCGCTTAGCCGACTCTAGGTAAATCAAATTCTTGTGGTCAGTGAGGACCACGACTTGATGCTTAGCTCCCTCCAACCAATGTCTCCACTCCTCAAATGCCCATTTCATGGCTAACAGTTCCCGATTCCCCACATCATAGTTACGTTCAGATGGAGAGAACTTTCGGGAAAAGAAAGCACAGGGATTCATTTTAGATGTTACAGGATCCTTTTGGGACAAAACAGCTCCTGCACCAATCTCAGAAGCATCCACCTCTACCTGGAACGGAAGTGAGACATCAGGTTGCCGCAAAACCGGGGCGGAGGTGAATCTTCGCTTCAGCTCCTGAAAGGAAGAAACAGCCTCCGGAGACCAATTTAACACATCAGCACCCTTCTTAGTCAAATCAGTCAATGGCTTGGCAATACTAGAAAATTTTGCTATAAATTTCCGATAAAAATTAGCAAAACCCAAAAACTTCTGGAGGGCCTTCAAAGAAGTGGGCTGAACCCAATCGTAAATGGCCTGTACCTTGGCCAGGTCCATTTCAATAGTTGACGGGGACAAAATAAATCCCAAAAAAGAAATCCTCTGTACTCCAAAAAGGCATTTAGATCCTTTGACATACAGGGAATTCTCCCTCAAGATCCGGAACACAGTCCGAATATGTTCCACATGAGAATCCCAATCCTTGGAGAAGATCAAAATATCATCCAGATAGATAATCAAAAATTTATCGACAAAATCTCGGAACATATCGTTCATGAAGCACTGGAAGACAGAAGGGGCATTAGTGAGCCAAAAAGGCATCACCAGGTAATCAAAATGTCCCTCCGGAGTATTAAATGCCGTCTTCCATTCATCCCCATGCTTAATGCGAATAAGATTATACGCCCCCCTGAGGTCAAGCTTGGTAAACCAGCAAGCACCTTTAACTCTGGAGAATAGATCAGAAATCAGGGGTAATGGATACTGATATTTAATAGTAATTTTGTTGAGAGCACGATAATCAATACAAGGTCTTAATGATCCATCCTTTATGGCTACAAAAAAAAACCGGCACCTAAGGGTGACGAGGATGGTCTAATATGACCCTTCTCCAACGCCTCCTTAATATAGGATCGCATAGCCTCGTGCTCGGGTACAGATAAATTGAAGAGCCGACCCTTGGGAAATTTACACCCCGGGCTCAGTTCAATAGCACAGTCATAACTCCTATGAGGAGGCAGAGACGAAGACTCATTCTCACTAAATACATAATAAAAGTCCGCCAAATAATCAGGAACATCATGCGACTGAGGAGAGGTGGAAAACACCGGAGCCTCACTAAAGGCACACCGACAACCCCAACTCACCACAGACACAGATTTCCAATCCAAAACTGGATTATGAATTTGTAACCAGGGAAACCCCAGAACAATAGTATCATGCAGATTAAGTAACACCAAAAACCTGCAATTTTCTTGATGGTCTGGGGCGACCCGCATTACCACCTGGGTCCAAAACTGAGGTTTATTTTTAGCCAAAGGAGTAGCATCAATCCCCCTCAAAGGGATAGGCGTCTGCAGAGGTGTCATCGGAAATCCACAACGTTTAGCAAAATCCAAGTCCATTAGGTTTAGAGCTGCTCCCGAATCCACAAAAGCCTTGGCGGAAAATGTGGACAGGGAGCAGATCAGAGTAATAGCCAGAAGAAACTTAGGTTGAACACCACCAACAGAAAACGTGTGTGCAAAGCGTTTCTCGCGTTTAGGACAGACAGAAATAATATGCGAGGCATCTCCACAGAAAAAACACAACTTATTACGCCTTCTGAACTCCTGACGCTGCTCTCTGGAAAAAACTCTATCACATTGCATAGGTTCAGACATCTGTTCAACAGGTGGCAACACCTCTCGTGCAGCTCTGCGTTCGCGTAAACGCCGATCAACCTGATTGGCTAAAGACATAGAATCGTCAAGACCAGAGGGAACAGGAAATCCCACCATAGTATCTTTTGTGGCTTCTGACAACCCCTTCCGAAAGAGAGCAGCCAAGGCATTATCATTCCAGGTAGTAAGTACTGCCCACTTTCGGAATTTTTGACAGTACAATTCTGCAGAATCACGACCCTGGTTCAATGCCAGCAGGGTCTTTTCAGCCTGATCAATGGCATTAGGTTCGTCATACAACAACCCCAAGGCCTGAAAAAATGCATTCACATTAGTCAGAATAGGATCATCTGGTTTCTAAGAAAACGCCCAATCCTGGGGATCGCCACGCAGCAAAGAGATGACAATTTTAACCTGCTGCGCGGAGCTCCCTGACGAGTTAGGCTTCAAGGCAAAAAATAATTTACAATTATTTTTGAAATTCAAAAATTTAGACCGATTCCCAAAAAATACATCAGGTGTAGGAATCTTTGGTTCAGCAGCATGTGAATGAGCAAGGTAGGCGGAAATTCCCCGCACTTCCGCAGTGAGCTGCTCCACATGATCAGACAATTGCTTTATCTCCATTGAGAGAAAAAAAAAAAATTCCCCCTACAGCCTCAGAGATATAGAGGAAAAAATATACACACTTTTTTTTTTTTTCTTTTTTTATAATAATAATAATAATAATAATAATAATAATCTTTATTTATATAGCGCCAACATATTCCGCAGCGCTTTACAGTTGAACAGTTTCAAACACAACAGTCATAAGTAACAACGTTAACAATACAATAATTAAAGCGAAATAAGACGACCCTGCTTGTGGAGCTTACAATCTACAATGAGGTGGGGGAGATACAAAGCATAGGTTTGTATTTACAATGATGTATTTACAATGACGGTCCAGCCATCTTCAGGGGGTGGGGGTTAGATGGAGATAGTGAATGGGCTACACACACACAAACATAACATGACTTTGATTACTGAATGTGATAGGCCGCTCTGAACAAATGCGTTTTGAGCGAGCGCCTAAAACTATGCAAATTGTGGATGATCCTAATATCTTGGGGTAGAGCATTCCAGAGGATTGGCGCAGCACGGGAGAAGTCTTGGAGTCGGGAGTGGGAGGTACGGATTAGGGCAGAGGTTAGTCGAAAGTCATTTGCAGAGCGCAGCGGTCGGTTAGGCCGATAGACAGAAATGAGGGAGGAGATGTAAGGGGGTGCCGCACTGTGGAGAGCTTTGTGGGTGAGAACAAGTACTTTGAATTGTACCCTGTAATGAATTGGCAGCCAGTGTAACGACTGGGGAAGTGCGGACACGTCTGAGTAACGATTAGCCAGATGGACAACCCTGGCTGCTGCATTAAGGATAGACTGGAGAGGGGAGAGTCGAGTGAGAGGGAGGCCAATTAATAGAGCATTACAGTAGTCCAGGCGGGAGTGGATCAGGGCGACAGTGAGAGTTTTTGTTGTTTCCATGGTGAGAAAAGGGCGGATTCTAGAGATGTTCTTTAGGTGTAAGCGGCATGAGCGGGCAAGAGATTGTATATGGGAGGTGAAGGAGAGATTGGAGTCGAACATAACACCCAGACAGCGTGCCTGCTGTCGGGGTGTTATTATGGTGCCACCCACAGAGAGGGAAATGTCAGATTTAGGGAGGTTAGTAGATGGTGGGAGCAGAAGAAGTTCAGTTTTGGAGAGGTTGAGTTTCAGATAGAGAGCAGACATGATGTTGGAGACTGCAGACAGACAGTCAGTGGCGTTCTGTAGTACTGCGGAGGTAAGGTCAGGGGATGATGTGTACAGTTGTGTGTCATCAGCATAAAGATGGTACTGAAAGCCAAATCTGCTGATGGTCTGTCCAATTGGGGCCGTATAGAGAGAGAAGAGAAGGGGGCCAAGGACTGAGCCCTGAGGTACCCCAACAGTGAGAGGAAGAGGAGATGAAGTGGAGCCAGAAAACAGAACACTGAAGGAGCGGTCGGAAAGATAGGAGGAGAACCAGGAAAGAGCAGTGTCCTTAATGCCTAGTGACTGGAGCCTAGAGAGTAGGAGAGGATGGTCAACAGTGTCGAAAGCTGCAGAAAGGTCGAGAAGAATGAGCAGAGTGGTCACCATTACGTTTTGCTGTCAGAAGGTCATTGGTCACTTTGATGAGTGTAGTTTCTGTCGAATGTAGGGGGCGGAAACCGGACTGTGAAGGGTCTAGGAGTGAGTGAGTGGAGAGGTAACGGGTAAGGCGTGAGTATATCAGGCGCTCCAAGAGTTTAGAGATGAAGGGGAGATTGGAGACTGGTCTGTAGTTGTTTGTGCAGGATGGGTCGAGGGTGGGTTTCTTTAGTAATGGAGTAATGATAGAGTGTTTGAAGGAGGAGGGGAAAATGCCAGAGGAGAGGGAGAGATTAAAGATTGTAGTTAGGTGAGTTGTGACGACTGGGGAGAGACTGGAGGAGATGTGAGGGAATGGGGTCGGTTGTGCATAGACCCTTCACAGTCCGGTTTCCGCCCCCTACATTCGACAGAAACTACACTCATCAAAGTGACCAATGACCTTCTGACAGCAAAACGTAATGGTGACCACTCTCTGCTCATTCTTCTCGACCTTTCTGCAGCTTTCGACACTGTTGACCATCCTCTCCTACTCTCTAGGCTCCAGTCACTAGGCATTAAGGACACTGCTCTTTCCTGGTTCTCCTCCTATCTTTCCGACCGCTCCTTCAGTGTTCTGTTTTCTGGCTCCACTTCATCTCCTCTTTCTCTCACTGTTGGGGTACCTCAGGGCTCAGTCTTGGCCCCCTTCTCTTCTCTCTCTATACGGCCCCAATTGGACAGACCATCAGCAGATTTGGCTTTCAGTACCATCTTTATGCTGATGACACACAACTGTACACATCATCCCCTGACCTTACCTCCGCTGTACTACAGAACGCCACTGACTGTCTGTCTGCAGTCTCCAACATCATGTCTGCTCTCTATCTGAAACTCAACCTCTCCAAAACTGAACTTCTTCTGCTCCCACCATCTACTAACCTCCCTAAATCTGACATTTCCCTCTCTGTGGGTGGCACCATAATACAATTCTTTCCTGCTATTGAGTACCCTAGAATCTGCGGTATGGCGGGTGATTCTGTTATGATTGAGTCACCGTAGGAGGCAAAAATAGAAATGCTTGCTAAGTCCAGAAAACCAGAGAAGTTGGCAGCTATCGGATTGCAGACCCCTGAACCTATCAACACAACTAGCAGTAGCCGTGGGGGGCTCCTACGATGCCCTAGGCCCCTCGATCACAGCCGGAGGACTACATAGCCTAAAGACAGAAAGGGAAATCTAAACTGCCCCAGAGCAGACCCCAAAGCAAAAGGCAGCCCCCCACATATAATGACGGTGAAGCAAGAAGAAAGAACAAAACACAGACAGAAAGATAGACTGAGCAAAGATGGGGCCCACGTTAGCTTAGATAGGAAAGGACAGGAAGGCTGCTGTCTACAATCCGTGAAAAACCCTATGAAAATAAGAGCCAACAAACTGACAGTAAAAAAGGCCCTGAAGACGCTAGGCTTCAAAAAAGCTATGTCAGTACTCAGGAATATTCTGAAGACAGAGCAACAGGCAAAAGGAGATTCAGCTCACCCCAGCAGGGAATGGCAGAATCCAGAAAAGCAAGGAAAACAAAACACTAATGCAAAAAGGCAAAGCAGAAATCTTAGCTTTAGATGAGCAGGAATCAGACTGGTTTCCTAGAAGTCCAGAGAGAAATCACCCGCAGGCCAGAAGGGCGTCGGCAGCCTTATATCCAGTCATTAACTCCACTCAGCCAGTCATCATCATCAGCCCCAGGTGTTTGACAATCAGGCTCACTACCTTTCTTCACCAGAAGAGGGAGTTCCTCGGGCCTCAGTAGTGAAGGGGAAAATGAACTCACAACACTACCCCTAATATTGCACATCATCCCGTCAGCCAGAGCCACCGGACTACTACCCCTAATATCCCACATCATCCCGTTAGCCAGAGCCACCGGACTACTCCCCCTAATATCTCACATCATCCCGTCAGCCAGAGCCACCGGACTACTACCCTTAATATCCCAAATCATCCCGTCAGCCAGAGCCACCAGACTACTCCCCCTTATATCTCACATCATCCCGTCAGCCAGAGCCACCGGACTACTGCCCCTAATATCCCAAATCATTCCGTCAGCCAGAGCCACCAGACTACTACCCCTAATATCGCACATCATCCCGTCAGCCAGAGCCACCGGACTACTACCACTAATATCTCACATCATCCCATCAAAGCCACCAGACTACTATCCCTAATATCCCACATCATCCCATCAGCCAGAGCCACTGGACAACTACCACTAATATCCCACATCATCCCATCACAGCCGCCGGACTACTACCCCTAATATCCCACATCATCCTGTCAGCCAGAGCCACAGGACAACTACCCCTAATATTCCACATCATCCCGTCAGAGCCACCGGACTACTACCCCTAATATCCCACATCATCCCGCCAGAGCCACTGGACTACTACCCCTAATATTCCACATCATCCCGTCAGCAAAAGCCATCGGACTACTACCCCTAATATCTCACATCATCCCGTCAGAGCCACTGCACTACTACCCCTAATATTCCACATCATCCCGTCAGAGCCACTGGACTACTACCCCTAATATTCCACATCATCCCATCAGCCAAAGCCATCGGACTACTACCCCTAATATCTCACATCATCCCTTCAGCCAGAGCCACCGGACTACTGCCACTAATATCCCACATCATCCCATCAGAGCCAACAGACTACTACCCCTAATATCCCACATCATCCCATCAGAGCCACCGGCCTACTACCCCTAATATCCCACATCATCCCGTCAGCCAAAGCCATCGGACTACTACCACTAATATCCCACATCAACCCGTCAGGGTATCCATTTAAGAGGGAAGATTTGCCTATGGGATGGAGGATGTATGATGTGGATATGGGCAGGGAGGGGGTGAATCATTTCTGTCATGTGCTCTCTGCTTCTTTCTGGGGGCAAAGAGAAGGCTGGTAGTGCAATAAGAGACAGCGCTGCTGTGGTAGAATTCAAAGTATCTTTATTGCCAACGCGTTTCCTGAGCCAGTCCCAGCTCACTTCATCAGGGTCCTGATGAAGTGAGCTGGGACTGGCTCAGGAAACGCGTTGGCAATAAAGATACCTTGAATTCTTCCACAGCAGCACAGTCTCTTATTGCACTACCAGCCTTTTCTTTGTACCAAGTCCTTGGACCTCGTGCAGACTGCTGCAGCTGTTTTATGCGATTAGGTGAGCCTAACACTTGCTGTGCACTCATCTACTTTCCATACAGACCTACGCATTGGAAGCGCCCTGTCTCCCCCTTTTCTTTCTGGGGGCAGACAATGGCTGGGAGCTTATGTTTATGGGAATGCTAGATTTCTCCCCCCCGGTCACTGCTGAGGTGTTGTCGTGGAGTGAGAAAACTATTGCTCATAGCATCCAAACACAGCTCAGCTTCTTTGCTTAGTGATTGGTTGCAAGGAAAACGGTTGCTCATAGCAACCAATCAAAGCTCAGCTTCTTTTAAACAGCTCTGGTGAAATGAAAGATGCTTCGTGATTGGTTGGTGATACACACACACTCATACATACATTCACTTTTATATATATAGATTGGGGGAGCGGAAGATACATAGTGGGGGGCGTTGAGGATGCAGTGACTGGTATTGAAATAGAGGAATCAGTACAGGGGCTAATTAATTAATATATTTATTAGGTAGGGAAAGTGGCTATTCATAGTTGGTGGGGGCACAGGGGTGGATTATAATTTATATTTGGAATGGAGGTTGCATAATAACATTATGTATTAAATGTGGGTGCAGATCTGTATTCAGCTATGTAGTGTAGAAGAAAGGGAAAAAGTGGGAAATGTGCTCTGGAAGTGGTACTCTAGATAACTGTGTGTCATTTTATGTAGAGACGAGTCCTGTCTGGAAGAAGTAATGGTGGTCTGCTCTGGATGAAGACGAAAAGAAATATGAAGGACTTCAACTAGAGATTTCACTGGTGAGTCAGTGTTAGGGCTGGCGGAACACACCAAATTATAAAATAATAGTAGGTACGTTCGCCGCATGTGACTCATTCCCTTAAAGAAAAATAAATAACAATATACCTAAAACAGTATTGGATAGTTTAAGAAATGTGGGGGGGGGCTGAATTATACTCTCAGGGGACTGCATTATACTCTGAGTGGGCTGCATTATACTGAGAGGAGGCTGCATTATACTATGTGCATTATGCTCTATGAGGGACTACATTATACTGTGAGGGAGCTGCATTGTACTGTGAGGGGGCTGCATTATACTGGGAGGTGGATGCATTATACTATGGGGAGCTGCATTATACTGTGTGTGGGGCGGATTATACTCTGAGGGGGCTGCATTATACTCTTGGGGGCTGCATTATAATCTGAGGGGGCTGCATTATACTCTGAAGGGGCTGCATTATACTGTGTGTGGGGCTACATTATACTCTGAAGGGGGTGCATTTACTCTGAGGGGCTGCATTATATTCTGAGCGGGCTGCATTATACTCTGAGAGTAGCTGAATAATGCTTTATAAGGGGACTACATTATACTCTTAGGGGGGGCTGCAGTATACTCTGAGGGGGGTTGCATTATACTCAAGGACCATGGGGAGTGCATTTACTATATGTACTACATGGGACCTGCATTATACTGTATCGAGAACTATCTGTACCAATCAATCTTCCTCAGCCGGAGTAAGGGTAGGTGTACTCGGTCAGTAAACGCTGCGGGTTGGATGTTTCGTACTTCTGCAGTGTCCAGATGTTACAGCATAGTGAATGGGATTTCAAGAAATTCCATGCCCACTATGTGTGCACTGACGCCCACGGTTCACCCGTGGAGAAGGACATGCAGCACATCTCTCCAGACCGCAGCATGTCTATTTATCTTGTGGAGATGCGAGTCTCTGCAAGATAAAGTTCACCCGTACAATGTATTGGACATGGTGATTCCGCGCGGTTCAATGAACATATGCGGAGTCACCTGCGTTCAATAGCCGGCAGTGGACTTGTGCTGCATCCAAAGTGCTGCCAATTACTGAATGTGTGCACCCAGGGTCGGACTGACCCACCGGAGAACCAGAGGATTCTCCGGTGGGCCCAAGCACTGACACCAGCTGGCATACTGGCCAGCAGCTGCCTATGGCCCCCACTGCTCCAGGGGTCCTCAGCCAGTGGTGTGTCGTTAATAGACACACACGCAGCTGTTATGCAGCCCCTGAGTCCCTGAGTCGGGGGGGGCCCTCCCGGTGGCAGCGGAGCAGCAGCTGGAGACAGGAGCCTGTCCCGCTGCTAAAGAGAAATGAATATTCATGCTTCCCCATGCCTCCATGGCCATAGAGAAGCATGAATACCATTTCACTTTAATAGAGAGCAGTGTTAGCCACAGGCTGAGGCTAACACTGCTCACAGGAGCAGATATACCGCATGTAATGTACCCTGGAGGTGGAACCCTGCAAGGCGGCTAACCCTGAGGGCATATTATAGAAATAACCTCGGCACACAGTATAGTATGAATCCAATAATTATTCTACCAGAAAGATACGTATCATGGGACCCAGATAATACAGACAAAAATATCAACGTTTCGGCTATTCAGCCTTTCTTAAGATTTTATCTGCATAAGCAAAGGTTCATGTATATCACGATTAAGAATCCCTCCACATTCAATTCATATAGGTGATCAGTGAAAAAATCCTTCACCAAAGTGTTCGTCCTAGAGGCATAACGGCAAGCGCCAATGTGAGTTGCGGTGGACGCTGAGTGCAGCGGCGTTTCTTAAATGCCATGGTGATTATTCACATTGGCGCTTGCCGTTATGCCTCTAGGACGAACACTTTGGTGAAGCATTATATTCTATGATGGGGCTGCATTATACCTTATGAAGAGGATACAGTATATTCTATGGGGGGCTGCCTTATGAGGGGGTTGCATTATACTCTGAGGGGGCTACATTATATTATATGGGTGGGCTGCATTATACTTTATGAGGAGGCTGCATTATATTTTGTGGGGAGCTGCATTATACCCTATGAGGGGGGCTGCATTATATTCTATGAGGGGGGCTGAATTATATTCCATGAGGGAGGCTACATTACATTCTATGAGGGAGGCTACATTATATTCTATGAGGGGGCTGCTTTATATTCTATGAGGGGGTACCCCAACCCCTGCTACATAATTAAGACGTGTACTACCTTATATTATGCCCTAATATTAGCGTGTTTTACCACACAATTGGTGGCCTTGCATTCATTTCTATGTAGCTACATAGTGGGCCCCAAGAATAATTTTCTATAGTGGGCCCAAGGTGCTCCAGTCCGACACTGTGTGCACCTACCTTAAAGAGGCTGGGAAACAAGCATCGAACAACTTCAATATTGTCAATTGCGTTCGTTTACCGGCCTGAACTTAGCGCTTATAAATACAACAGAAATGTTTCTCTGTGTTGTTGCAATATGTGAGCATTTGGGGCTCTACTTTAAATTTTTGCCCAGAGCCCCACTTTGTCTAAAACCGGTCCTGAATATATGTACTATAATACTGCTCCTATGTATAAGAATATACAGTTGTACTCAAAAGTTTACATACCCCGGCAGAATTTTTGCTTTCTTGGTCTTCTTTCAGAGACTATGAATGATAACACTAAAACTTTTTCTCCACTCATGGTTAGTGGTTGGGTGAAGCCATTTATTGTCAAACTACTGTGCTTTCTCTTTTTAAATCTTAATGACAACTCAAAGGTGTGTGCACACGTTGCGGATTCTACTGCGGATCCACAGCAGCTTTGGCCCTGCAGATCTGCTGCAGTTTCTGCTGTGGTGTACAGTACCATTTAAGTCAATGAAAAATGAAAACCGCAGTGCCAACGGTGCGGAATTTTCCGCGCGGATTTGCTGCGGTTTTAAAACCGCAGCATGTCACTTCTTTGTGCGGATTCCGCAGCGGTTTGGCACCCGCTTCATGATCCGGCGTCAAACCGCAGGGGAAAACGCAGGCTAATCTGCAGGTAAAACCACAGGTCTTTTGACATGCGGATTTAACTGCGGATTTAGGCAAATCCGCACGGACAAATCCGCAGCAGATTCCGCAACATGTGCACACACCCAAAACATCCAAATGACCCTGATCAAAAGTTGACATACCCTGGTGATTTTGGCCTGATAGCATGCACAGAAGTTGACACAAATGGGTTTGAATGGCTACTAAAGGTAACATCCACACCTGTGACCTATGAAAAATGCCAGGAAAATTGCTAGGGATGCAAAGAAAAATTCACAAACAACATCAGCTGAAATACTGAACTCTCTGAAAACTAGCAGTGTGGATGTTTCAATGTGCACAATAAGGAGACACTTGAAGAAAAATGGGCTACATGGTTCTGCACTCCCAAATCTAAATGCCCCCCTCCTTTCTGAGCCCCAGTGTGCATAAACCACATACAGCATTCCTATGTTTGGTATTTCTATAGAGATGAGAAACGACCTAATTTATGGGTGTGTGTTTCCAGAAGCATGAACTGGGCATTACCATGTTCCTGTGACTGCAAGGTACTGGGGACTACAACATACTGTCACCACAAAGACAGTTTGCAATTGTCACTCTGCAACATTCACTACTGCTTGCTTCTGAAAAACACCCATAGAGTCAAAATCATCACTACACAAATTTTGGGGTCCACTTTCCCCTATTAATCTTGTGAAAATAAAGAATTTGGGACTAAAAGAACATTGTGACTTTTTGTTTTCATGGCTCAACATTATTAACTTCTGTGAAGCACCTGGGTTTTCAAGATCCTCACCACACATCTAGATACTTTCCTTGAGGAGTCTAGTTTCTATAATGGGGTAACTTGTAGGGGGTTTCCACTTTTTAGGCACATCAGGGGTCACCAAACACAACATGACAACTTTAGAATATTACATCAAAATCTGGTTTTCAAATGTCACTCCAGCCTTTCTTAGCCCGACCGTATGCCCAAGCAATAGATCCCCTCACATATGCAGTACCTCTGCACTCAGGAGAAATTTACAACTAATTTTTGGTTCCATTTTTTCCTGCTACCCTTTTGAAAATAAAAAAATTGGGACTAAAAACATTTTTGTTGGGAAAATGTGACCTTTGTTATTTTCTCTGCTCAAAGTTATAAACTTCTATGAAGCACCTGGGGGATCTTGGTACTCACCGCACATCTAGATTAATTCCTTGAGGGGTCTAGTTTCTAAAATGGGGTCACTTGTGGGGGTTTTCACTTTTTTGGCACATCAGGGGTTCTCCAAACGCGACATGGCATCCGCTAATTACTCCAGCAAATTTTACATTCAAAAAGTCAAACAGTGCTCCTTCCCTTCTGAACTCTGCTGTGTGCCCAAACAGTGGTTTTCCTCCCCATATGGGATATTGTCGTACACAGGAGAAATTGCACAATAAATTTCATGGTGCATTTTTTCCTGTTACCCTTGTGAAAATGAAAAAATTAGGGCTAAAATAACATTTTTGTTGGAAAAATGTGATTTTTTTTTTTTACTTTCTTGCCTCAACATAATAAGCTTCTGTGAAGCACCTGGGGGTTCAAGATGATCACCTTACATCTAGATAAGTTCCCTGAGGGTCTAGTTTCCAAAATGGGGTCACTTCTGAGTGGTTTACACTGTTTAGGCACTTCAGTTGCTTTCCAAATGCAACTTGGCATCAGCTAATTATTCCAGCAAATTTTACATTCAAAGAGTCAAATGGCGCTCCTTTACCCCACATATGGATATCAGTGTACTCAGGAGAAATTGCACAACACATTTTGTGGTCCATTCTTTCCTGTTACCCTTGTGAAAATAAAAAATATGTGGGTCTAAAATAAATTTTTGCTGAAAAAAGTTAAATGATCATTTTTTCCTTCCATATTCCATTAATTCCTGTAAAGCACCTGAAGAGTTAATAAACTTTGTGAATGTGGTTTTGAGCATCTTGAGGGGTGCATTTTTTAGAATAGTTTTACTTTTATGTATTTTCTGTTGTACCGATACCTCAGAGTCACTTCAAATGGGAGGTGGTCTCTAAAAAATGGTTTTGTAAATTTTGTTGGAAAAAAGAAATCGCTGGTCAACTTTTAACCTTATAACTTCATATAAAAAAAAGTTTCAAAAATTGTGTTGATGTAAAGTAGACATGCAGGAAATGTTATTTTTTTTTAGCTATTTTGCGTGACATGACTATGATTTAAAGGCATAAAAATTAAAACTTTGATAATTACAAAATTTTCTAAATTGTCACCAAATTTCCTATATTTTCACAAATAAATGCAAGTCATATAAAACAAATTTTACCACTATCATGAAGTACAATATGTCACGAGAAAACCTGTCATGACTCGAAACCAGCAGCTCTTGTGCACAAGGCAGAAGCTCTTCTCTTTGTGCTGTTCAGCTCGCTCGACAGTTCCTTGCTAAATCAGATACTAGTACCTGTGTTGTTCCTGATTGTCTCCACCCTGAGTTCCTGATTGTTTCTATCCTGATTTCCTAATTGGCCCCACTCTGATTGAAAACCCTACTTAAATCTGGCATTGCACTTCCTTCCTTGCAAGATTTTTGAGCCCCAGCCTTTAGTCAAGCTTTCTTTAACCTGCTGCTTCATTCCAAGATAATACTGCTGCTACAATATAGCAAACCATGGCTATTCCTAACTATGCAACCTGCTAATCCTTTAACTATATAGCTGATCTGTGTACCGACCTCTGGGTATTCCTGACTACGCAACCAGCTGATCCTTTAACTATACTGCTGCTCCTGTGTAGTGACCCATTGCTATTCCTGATTATTTTACCTGCTGATGCTGTCTCTAGTAGTTGCAATACCACTACTCTAACCTAGGTCAGTCCATAACAGAATAATCCCCCACACAAAATGGAGTTTGTTGCAGCCACCCTGAGGCAACAAGTTGATGAACTTCAAAATTTTGGTGCCACATACCAAGAGGCAACTTTGGGATTTGCGCTACTCCAGCCCAGAATCAAACGTATGAATGTCACTGTCAGCAAAATTCAGTGGGGATCGTTATCATGACCGTGGCTTCCTTAATCAATGCCATATCTATTTTCATTTGCAACCTTCTTGGTTTCCAAGTGACAGGAAAAATGTTCTGTTCATCATTTATCTACTGACTGATTAGGGTCTTGCATGGGCCTCACCTTATGTGGAAAATAATTCTAAGCTCCTTAATGACTTAGTTTCCATCATCCGTGTTTGATTACTTGAATCATTGTGCTGTAGCTGAAACCAAGTTGCATAACCTATGCCAAGGGCTGTACGCTGTAGCTGAATATACAGTTAGGTCCATATATATTTAGACAGAGACAACATTTTTCTAATTTTGATTCAAGACATTACCACAATGAATTTTAAACAAAACAATTCAGATGCAGTTGAAGTTCAAACTTTCAGCTTTCATTTGAGGGTTTCCACATTAAAATTGGATGAAGGGTTTAGGAGTTTCAGCTCCTTATCATGTGCCACCCTGTTTTTAAAGGGACCAAAAGTAATTGGACAGATTAAATAATTGTAAATCAAATGTTCATTTCTAGTACTTGGTTGAAAACCCTTTGTTGGCAATGACTACCTGAAGTCTTGAACTCATGAACATCACCAGACGCTGTGTTTCCTCCTTTTTGATGCTATGCCAGGCCTTCACTTCGGTGGTTTTCAGTTTTTGTTTGTGTGCCTTTCTGTCTGAAGTTTAGTCTTTAACAAGCGAAATGCATGCTCAATTGGGTTGATATCAGGTGACTGACTTGGCCATTCAAGAATATTCCACTTCTTTGCTTTAATAAACTCCTGGGTTGCTTTGGATTTATGTTTTGGGTCATTGTCCATCTGTATCATGAAACGACGACCAATCAGTTTGGCTGCATTTGGCTGGATCTGAGCACACAGTATGGCTCTAAATACCTCAGAATTCATTCGGCTTCTTCTGTCCTGTGTCACATCATCAATAAACACTAGTGACCCAGTGCCACTGGCAGCCATGCATGCCCAAGCCATCACACTGCCTCCGCCGTGTTTTACAGATGATGTGGTATGCTTTGGATAATGAGCTGTACCACGCCTTTGCCATACTTTTCTCTTTCCATCATTCTGGTAGAGGTTGATCTTGGTTTCATCTGTCCAAAGAATGTTCTTCCAGAACTGTGCTGGCTTTTTTAGATGTTTTTTTTTAGCAAAGTCCAGTCTAGCCTTTTTATTCTTGATGCTTATGAGTGGCTTGCACCGTGCAGTGAACCCTCTGTATTTACTTTCATGCAGTCTTCTCTTTATGGTAGATTTGGATATTGATACGCCTACCTCCTGGAGAGTGTTGTTCATTTGGTTGGCTGTTGTGAAGGGGTTTCTCTTCACCATGGAGATTATTCTGCGATCATCCACCACTGTTGTCTTCCGTGGGCGCCCAGGTCTTTTTGCATTGATGAGTTCACCAGTGCTTTTTTTCTTTCTCAGGATGTACCAAACTGTAGATTTTGCCACTCCTAATGTTGTAGCAATTTCTCTGATGGGTTTTTTCTGTTTTTGCAGCTTAAGGATGGCTTGTTTCCCTTGCATGGAGAGCTCCTTTGACCGAATGTTTCCTTCACAGCAAAACCTTCGAAATACAAGCACCACACCTCAAATCAACTCCAGGCCTTTTATCTCCTTAATTGAGAATGACATAATGAAGGTATTGCCCACACCTGTCCATGAAATAGCCTTGGAGTCAATTGTCCAATTACTTTTGGTCCCTTTAAAAACAGGGTGGCACATGATAAGGAGCTGAAACTGCTAAACCCTTCATCCAATTTTAATGTGGATACCCTCAAATGAAAGCTGAAAGTCTGAACTTCAACTGCATCTGAATTGTTTTGCTTAAAATTCATTGTGGTAATGTCTACAACCAAAATTAGAAAAATGTTGTCTCTGTCCAAATATATATGGACCTAACTGTACCTCCGTCGCTGGGTGGCAGACACCACAAGGAATTTAGCTGCCCAGAGGAGTCAATTTCTCCGAGGATTATCAGAGCTAATAAAGGATGAACTTGCAAGGGTAGAGCCCCTTGATAATTTAGAGGACTTTATGCAAATTAAGGTAATCCAAAAACTTCTCTGCAGTAGAGGAGACGCAACGTACAGAAAACGTATGCCTCTATTGTGGGGGCTCTGGACATTTTGGCATTTACTGTCCTAATAAAAGGATTATAGCCTTCACAAATGCCAAAACTGCAATCAATTTAGAACTTTCTTAATGACTAGATCTGATTATGTAGACCATCTCATTTGTAATGCAGGATAAGGTTAAGGAACAATCTCCAGCTTCTCTTTTTGTTGTTCCCGTACAGGTCTTAATTGGGAGCCAAAAAGTTCAATGTTCTGCCATGTTACAGTTGTGGCCAAAAGTATTGACACCCCTGCAATTCTGTCAGATAATACTCAGTTTCTTCCTGAAAAAGATTGCAATCACAAATTCTTTGGTATTATTATCTTCATTTAATTTGTCTTAAATGAAAAAACACAAAAGAGAATGACGCAAAAAGCAAAACATTGATCATTTCACACAAAACTCCAAAAATGGGCCAGACAAAAGTATTCGCACCCTCAGCCTAATACTTGGTTGCACAACCTTTAGCCAATATAACTGCGTCATGTTTTTCTTTTTGCGTCATTCTCTTTTGTGTTTTTTCATTTAAGACAAATTAAATGAAGATAATAATACCAAAGAATTTGTGTTTGCAATCATTTTCAGGAAGAAACTGAGTATTATCTGACAGAATTGCAGGGGTGTCAATACTTTTGGCCACAACTGTAAGTTCTGGAGCTGGAGGGAATTTAATTGACTTTCAATTCACACTTACAATTACATTTAACCATCCTTCTTAAGATGTAGATCTTTCTTTTAAGAATGGGTTTTGGATGCAGAACCACAAAATATTTGTCCCCAAATCTGCTCAACTTGAAGAGTCGTGAAAACTCAAGAACTGCTTTGTTCATTTTGATGGCTGAATTGTAGGAAAGATGTGAGAAAATATCTTTCCTCCTGTTTAAGGTGTGCACGGAACAAGACGCCATGATATTCTCCTCTAGGACTCCTTCAACCGCTTCCAGTTCTATCCAGGCCTTAGGGACCAATCCCAACGAATTTTATTGTGGACCTACCTCCTTCTAAAGAAATGACTGTTATCCTGGTTGTGGTGGATCGGCTAACAAAGATGACCCATTTAATTCCAACTAAAGGGATTCCTACCACTGAACAAACCGCAGAATAAGTGGTCAAGGAGATATTTAGGCTGCATGGAATCCTGACAATGTAATTTCTGATAGAGGTGTTCATGCTTTTACAGACAGACTTACAAAATTGTAAAAAACTCAAAAATAACAAAGTGAGATGTTACAAAAGTCCCAAGAAGATTACAAAGAAACACAAAGCCCCTCCTACCCTTCAGGTCGGTGACAAGGTTTGGCTTTCTACAAAAATTCTGAAAACAAATGTACCGTCTTTAAATTGGGTCAAAATTTCTTAGTACCTTTACAAATTCCTGCACAAATTAACCCAGTTGCTTTCCATTGAAAACTTCCTAACAGCCTTAAAATACATCCTGTGCTCCATGTATCCTTGCTCAAACCATAGCTGGAAGAATTCAGCCACCTCCTCCTCTAGAAAAAATCCATTGTGAAGAAAAGTACATTGTGGATAAAATTTTAGACTCTAGAAGATTTTAGAGGAAGATTACAGTATTTGGTGCGATGGAGGGGTTAAGGACCAGAAGATAATTTGTGAGAACTGGAGGGCAACGTTCATGCACTCAGGCTTATGAGAGTCTTTCCTCAGAGTCATCCAGAGAAGCCAGCTCCTGAGATGTCCAGAAGCCATCCTGTCAGGACCTGAACTCAGCAACTCGCGTGCATTGGGCGGCAGCTCTAACCTCTGAGCTATTTAGCTTGCTGTACATCTGCTGATTGAACACCCTACTTAAACCTGGCATTGCACTTCCTACCTTGAGAAATTATTGAGCTCTTAGTCTTTAGTCAAGCTTTACTGTTAGGCGCTGTGATTTTCCCGCTGCGCAGCATGGATCCCAGGCCTTTTCAGGTGCTGTGGTCTCCCATTTAGCTTCGGCCACTGGGACTGCTGCTCAGCATGGACGTCAGCCCCAGCATCTTGCTCAGGCTTGTGCCACACATTTGGTTACTGCTGGCTCGCCAGTCAAGTATATGGTAATCAGTGTATTGCACGCACCGCATTACGTCCTGGAGTCTAAGTCCAGAGTACTGAGCATGTCTGTGATGTGGTCAAATATCAGCTGCTCTGGTAAGGTGGCAGCTCCGGATTTGTCCATGGGCAAGGTCCTGTCCGACTGGAATTGAGCCTAGCGTATAAAAGTCTCTCAGTGGCGCATGCCGGTGTGCTAGTATCTTTTGCGGTCGTGTTTGTGTGGGTGGAGTCTCTGCCAGTTTGTATGAGTGCCTAATTTTCCTTAGAGAGGCAGGCTTTTCTTTTTGCTTGGCCTAGTGTCTTTCTTGGCCACATATGCGGATAGCACGGGTCAGTTACAGGGCACAGTCAAACCCTATTGTTTTAACTGGGTATTGCACACACCTCTTTTTGTACCGCTCGGCGGTTAGCTGAGCTTGGTATTTATATTTTTGCGCCACTCGGTAGTCAGCTGAGTTACTTATTTATATTTTCCTTGCCACTTGGCGGTTAGCTGAGTTGCTATTGCTCTTTCTGTGCATACCTCTCTGAGACGATATCAGAGACTGGCATCTTGCATTCAGTTCACACTGTGTGGAATTAACACAGCGTGTTTCTTGGTGAACGCTCGCCACATGGCTCCGCCATTGTTCACTAGCAGCAGGATAACATCTCTGCACGGTGGACCCTGGGTTGCGATCCGTCAACCCTAAGATTTACTTTTACCTGCTGTTTCAATACTGCTGCTCCTGTGTGCCGATCTCTGACTATTCCTGACTCCGATTCCTGCTGATCCTTTAACTATATTGCTGCTCCTTGTACCAAGCACTGGCTATTCCTGACTACGCTACCTGACGGTGCTGCTCCTAGTGGTTGAAATACCACTACTCCAACCCAGGTCAGTTCATAAGACAGTCTCAAAATCAGTGGGATCTGTTGAAGCTCCAGAGACAGTCGTCAGAATTTAAAAATTTGGCCTGGTCAGGAAGGTGAAAACAAGCTTTATGGTGAATGGGGTAAAACCAGTGCAGAGCTTGCTCAGTCAATCCTCAAAATGCTACAAACATAAATACAGTAATAGAGATAAAACACGAGCTCTGATGAGACAAGAACATAAAAGATCAGAATGAAAGATAAAAAAAAAAATGAAAACTCAAAATATGTAAAAAAGAAACTTTGTGTCACTCTCAAAACTTTGGCTACAACTGCACTGTGATATGTAGCAAAATATTGCTGTCTCACCGGACTTGTCCTTTTGGTTATTTTTATATCTTTTCTTCTTTTTGAACCGTGCAGTATTTGTACATTAGTGGATAGAAGTGCATCTCCTCCTGTCACATCTCTTGACCACTCACCATATAAGATATTTTCTGCTCCTTTGAACTTGTGACGTCAGCAAACAGAAGACTTATTTACAGGCTCCATTCACCCGTAATGAAATCACCGGGGAGTTTTTCCATTTAGAACCATCCACACCGAGGGATATGAGTCAGACAGAATGCATTACCACTGGGTAAAACATTAATTATTCAATGTTCTGTCATTTTCTGCTTGAATGTGAGATAAAGATGTCTTCTCTCCAAGGTCCATATAAAGGTCCTTGAATTGTGGCATGTGTGAACACAATGGAAGGCGATAGCAGAAAATATACAGCTGATTGCAGCTTATCATGTGTATATGGCGGGAAAGTGATAGCCATGTATCAGGATGGTGAGAGCAAAATCAGTGTTAAAGTGTATTTTTTGCAATATTATACTTTTATATAATTGCTGCTTTTTTGGGCCTAGTAAAAATGTAATTATGAGACCCACTATTCACCATTGGGCTAATTCTAATCTCTGTTGTAAAGCATGTAATCTTAATAGTGGCTATTGGATAGTTTTTTTTGTTTGTTTGTTTTTTTCATTTAATTGCATGCCAATTTTCTTTTGCAAATAGATATTATCAAACATTTTTTACATTTTTGACTTTTATGGGCTATATTTTTTACACCATGCATTTGACTTTGATGTGGCCTGCCGTCAAAAATCTGCACAGAGCAGCTCAGGAAAAGTCTGATAAGGCTTACAAAGTCTCCAAAAAAGAACGAGCTCACTGATGGACCCTTAGTTAACTCATTTTGAAGCCAGTAATAATCAGCTCTCTAGAAGGCAAACTGTGCAAGATGTTTAATGCAACCCAATTGCAAAAACGATTTTATCCTTAATTAGATTATTATTATTATTATGCATTTATATAGCGCCATTTATTCCATGGCGCTTTACATGTGAAAAGGGGAAATATAGACAAGTATAATAAACATGTGTAAGACAAGGGACACACAAGTACATAAGGAGAGGGGACCCTTCCCGCAAGGGCTCACAGTCTACAGGGATGGGTGAGGATACAGTAGGAGAGGGTAGAGCAGGTCGTGCGGTGGTACAGTAGACCGAGGATCATTGCAAGCTGTAGGCTTGTCGGAACAGGTGGGTCTTCAGGTTCTTCTTGAAGGTTTCCATTGATGGTGAGAGTCTGATGTGTTGCGGCAGAGAGTTCCAGAGTATGGGGGAAGCACGGGAGAAGTCTTGTATGCGGTTGTGGGAAGAAGAGATGAGGGGGGAGTAGAGAAGGAGATCTTGAGATGATCGAAGGCTGCGTGCGGGTAGGTACCTAGAGACCATGTCACAGATGTATGGAGCAGACACGTTGTGGATGGCTTTGTATGTCATGGTTAGGGTTTTGATGCATTTTAGTAAAAAATAAAAAATCGCCCCCAAGGTGAATCACCCCTTTAAAGACAATGCCAAACTGCAAAGATTTATTAGAGATAGGAAAAATGTTATTTTTCATTTTCTCTCTTGCCCCAATAACATATTTTATGGCATCCTTATATATAGCGGTGTAGACAGAGCACTTCTTTGCTTCCTGGGCAGTGAGAGGCCTGGAGCGCAGCTGTTCATCCCCCTCTCAGTGTGGCAGCAGCTGGCATCAGACCCTCCAGATCATTAACATTTTGCTGCCCACTGTTTCTCTGTGCAGACATACCGCAGACATGGTCATTACAGCTCATCCGTCTGCACTGACCTCATGGAGGCAGCATTAATTATAAGGTGTTCGATAAACCTGACACCATGTGTCAGGCTCCTCACAGGGGCACTGGGTGCCAAGACATATGCCGGTCCTCAGAGATATGCGACCTAAGGAAACACTGGAGTCCGTGTTGGGTTGGTGATTGCCCATATGATGTACTGCTATACAGTGTACATCTAACCATACCAAAACGGTGCCTACTTGCATATATTGCGGTGCCTATATAATAGTGCCATACAGCTGTAACATTATAACTGCGATACACCGGAAAAAATGTCCTCTATGGCGCCATCTAATGACAAATGAAAGGCGCCATACAGTGCTCTAATAATACCAACATGGAGAAACCAAATAGCGCCACACGTAAAGGGAAGTTTATGGTGGTAACAAGTCTAGGTATTAGACTACCCCTGGTGCCCTCAGTTCAGGGGGCTGCACAGGTGCCACCCCTGTAACTGGCCCTTAGAATAAAGCCAACCGGCCCTCATGGAAAAGCTGTAGGGCCTTCAGCAGGGCATTGTGCAGCACTGGTCCATCTGCGACCTCCACTCAGGTCGGGAGGTCTTTGTGCATTTTTGGGATCAGCAGATGTTTAATCCTGGGGAGTGGGTTTTTGTCTCACTTTGGAGCAGATGTGATCAGATGGCGCATAAAGCGGGTGCACAGATGAGATCATGCAAGTACGAGGTGCAGGAATGTATGGCACTCAGTGACAGCCTGCATGTCACCTGGCCTCACAAATGGCTTTCGTCTGGTCGCCAATCACAGGAGGCGCAGGATGGACTGTGAAAGCCACTGACCCAGGAGGCTGCGGAGCTGCTGGAGGCGTCTGCTCTGTCTGCAGCTCCTGGATGGACAGAACAGCACACAAGCCTTCCCAGAGAATTAGCTGTGGAGCGACTATGACCTGACACGTCCGGGGGTGCAATTATGTGCTCCAGTCCTGCAAGCGCCACAGATTGTCTTATATGTTCTGCCTCCTTTCCATTACCCCCTCTCTGCATCCTCTTCATTATTCTCTCTTTTCCTCCTCTCCATCTCTCTGCCTCCTCTCAATTACTCTGTCTGCTTCCTCTCCATTACTCCCTCTCTGCCTCCTCCCCATTACTCCCTCTCTGCTTCCTCTCCATTACTCCTTCTCTGCTTTCTCTCCATTACTCCTTCTCTGCCTCCTCCCCATTACTCTCTCTCTGCCTCCTCCCCATTACTCCCTCTCTGCCTCCTCTTCATTACTCTCTCTGCGTCCTCTCCATAACTCCCTCTCTGCGTCCTCTCCATAACTCCCTCTCTGCGTCCTCTCCATAACTCCTTCTCTGCTTTCTCTCCATTACTCTCTCTCTGTCTCCTCTCCATTACTCTCTCTGCCTCCTCTCCATTATTCCCTCTCTACCTCCTCTTCATTATACTTTCTCTGCATCTTCTCCATTATTTTCTCTCTCTGCCTCCTCTCCATTACTCCCTGTCTGCCTCCTCTTCATTATTCTCTTTTCCTCCTCTCCATTACTCTCTCTCTGTCTCTTCTCCATTACTCTCTGTCTGCCTCCTCTACATTACTCCCTCTCTGCCTCCTCTACATTACTTTTTCTCTGACTCCTGTTCATTACTCTCTCTCTCTGCCTCCTCTCCATTACTTTCTCTGCCTCCTCTCCATTACTTTCTGCCTCCTCTTCATTACTCCCACTATGCCACTTCTCCATTACTTCCTCTCTGCCTCCTCTTCATTACTCCCTCTCTGCCTCCGCTTAATTATTCTCTTTTCTTCCTCTCCATTACTCTCTCTCTGCCTCCTTCCATTACTCCCTCTCTGAGTCCTGTTCATTATTCTCTCTTTTCCTCCTCTCAATTACTCTCTCTGCCTCCTCTCCATTACTCTCTCTGCCTCCTCTACATTACTCCCTCTCTGACTCCTGTTCATTACGCTCTCTCTGCCTCCTATCCACTACGCTCTCTGCCTTCTCTCCATTACTCTCTCTGCCTCCTCTCCATAACTCCCTCTATCTCTGTCTCCTCTCCATTACTCTCTCTGTCTCCTCTCCATTATTCCCTCTCTGCCTCCTCTTCATTATACTTTCTCTGCCTCCTCTCCATTACTCCCTCTCTGCATCCTCTCCACTTTTCTCTCTCTCTACCTCCTCTCCATTACTCCCTGTCTGCCTCCTCTTCATTATTCTCTTTTCCTCCTGTCCATTACTCTCTCTCTGTCTCCTCTCCATTACTCTCTCTCTGCCTCCTCTACATTACTCCCTTTCTGACTCCTGTTCATTATTCTCTCTCTCTGTCTCCTCTCCATTACTCCCTGTCTGCCTCCTCTTCATTATTCCCTTTTCATCCTCTCCATTAGTCTCTCTCTGTCTCCTCTCCATTACTCTCTCTCTGCCTCCTCTACAATACTCTCTCTCTGCCTCCTCTACATTACTCTCTCTCTGCCTCCTCTACATTACTCCCTCTCTGACTCCTGTTCATTACTCTCTCTCTGACTCCTCTCCATTACTTTCTCTGCCTCCTCTCCATTACTTTCTGCCTCCTCTCAAATACTCCCTCTCTGCCTCCCCTTCATTACTCCCACTATGCCACTTCTACATTACTTCCTCTCTGCCTCCTCTTCATTACCCCCTCTCTGCCTCCTCTTCATTGTTCTCTCTTTTCTTCCTCTCCATTACTCTTTCTCTGTCTCCTCTCCATTACTCTCTCTGCCCTCCTCTCCATTACTCCCTCTCTGCCTCCTCTCCATTACTCCCTCTCTGAGTCCTGTTCATTATTCTCTCTTTTCCTCCTCTCCATCTCTCTGCCTCCTCTCAACTACTCTCTCTGCCTCCTTTCCATTACTCCTTCTCTCTGCTTCCTCTACATTACTCCTCTGCCTCCTCTCCATTACTCCCTCTCTGACTCCTGTTCATTATTCTCTTTTCCTCCTCTACATTTCTCTCTCTCTGCCTCGTCTCCAATACTCTCTCTGCCTCCTCTCCATTACTCCCTCTCTGACTCCTCTCCATTACTCTCTCTATGCTTCCTCTACATTACTCCCTCTCTGACTCATGTTCGTTACTCTCTCTCTGCCTCCTCTCCATTACTCTCTCTGCCTCCTCTACATTACTCCCTCTCTGACTCCTCTCCATTACTCTCTCTGACTCCTCTCAAATACTCCTTCTCTGACTCCTCTTCATTACTCCCACTATGCCACTTCTCCGTAACTCCCTCTCTGCTTCCTCTCCATTACTCTCTCTCTGTCTCCTCTCCATTACTCTCTCTGCCTCCTCTCCATTATTCCCTCTCTGTCTCCTCTTCATTATACTTTCTCTGCCTGACTGCCTCCTCTCCATTACTCCTCTCTGCATCCTCTCCATTGTTCTCTCTCTCTCTCTACCTCCTCTCCATTACTCCCTGTCTGCCTCCTCTTCATTATTCTCTTTTCCTCCTCTCCGTTACTCTCTGCCTCCTCTCTATTACTCCATCTCTGCCTCCCTTCCATTACTCCCTCTCTGCCTCCCTTCCATTACTCCCTCTCTGCCTCCCTTCCATTACTCCCTCTCTGCCTCCCTTCCATTACTCCCTCTCTGCCTCCTCTTCATTACTCCCACTATGCCTCTTCTCCATTACTCCCTCTCTGCCTCCTCTTCATTACTCCCTCTCTACCTCCTTTTCTTAATTCTCTCTTTTCTTCCTCTCCATTACTCTTTCTCTGCCTCCTCTCCATTACTCTCTCTCTCTGCCTCCTCTCCATTACTCCCTCTCTGCCTCCTGTTCATCATATCTATTATATCTATTTGTATAACTCCCGTGATGAATCCCCGTTATTGGGGAGGAAACGCATAGGGAGCAAATACCCCTTCTGACGACTGGGGGTGACACTATATGGTCCATTTGGGGCCTGTCCTTGTAAGGGCAGGAGTAATACCTGGGCACGACAGGGAGGATAGGGAAAACTGCACACCTGTAACCCTTTAACCTCCTTTTCCACACGCTGTCTTGTGCTGCTATATGGACTCGAATACCCGGCAGGGGACCTTTGAAAAATATGCTGGGGCGTCTATGTTCATGAGTAATGGTGAGACCGAACCATTTTTTAAATGAGCACTGATACGCACGAGCACTATTATGTCTGTTTATGTGTTGTTTATGTGATGTCTCAGGTTTTAATGAATTAATAAAGGTTATGTTTTATTTTGAATGGGAATCCTCCAAGCTACTGACACTCCTCTCAATTACTCTCTCTGCCTCATTTCCATTACTCTCTCTCTCTGCTTCCTCTGCATTACTCCTCTGTCTCCTCTCCATTTCTCCTTCTCTGACTCCTGTTCATCATTCTCTCTTTTCCTCCTCTACATTACTCTCTCTCTGCCTCCTCTCCATTACTTTCTCTGCCTCCTCTCCATTACTCTCTCTCTGACTCCTCTACATTACTCCCTCTATGCCTCCTCTACATTACTCTACATTACTCCCTCTCTGACTCCTGTTTGCTACTCTCTCTCTGCCTCCTCTCCATTACTCTCTGCCTCCTATTCATTACTCTCTCTGCCTCCTATCCATTACTCTCTCTCTGCCTCCTCTCCATTACTCCTGTGAGGAGGAGGACTCCCAGACAGTGAAAGGACAGGTGCCCAGGGGACCGCCATCAGGGTTCCTGAGGGAACGATACTGGGAGGACAGTAAAAGGAAAGACTTTACTGAAGTTGCAGGGAAACAGGGGGCGGGTCAAGCTTAAAAGGAGCAGGGGGCGCGCTAAAGTGGCAGTTGACAGAGAGCAGGACAACAGACAGGAAGCCGTGTGAGACAGAGAGGACCGAGGGAGCAGATAGTGTGTTGTGGAGAGACCGACAGGGGCCTGTGAAAGGAAAGCTGCAGACTCACCGACTAGTGACACGTGAGAGATTTGCACCGGCGGCCGCTCCCCGCATACGGTCCCATACAGCCTCTCCCGCTGCTTCCCACCCTGTTGTGACAAGGCGGCTACCTCAGGCGACCGCTGCGACGACATACCATTCCTTTACAGCGGTCAGGACACTGCCCCCCTGCCTTCTCCCACAGCTGCGGCCCTGTCATCACCGGCCCCCATCCGGTTTGCTAAGGGACCCTGAGCAGAGTTTGATGAACGGTTATATTTAGAGACTGCGTCATTACCGCGCCCCATCAGCACCATTTCTTCAGGGCCTGTTGCGCCACACCGGCATCACTTCTTCAGGGCCTGTTGCGCCCCACCGACACCGTTTCTTCAGGGCCTGTTGCGCCCCACCGGCATTGTTTCTTCATGGCCTGTTGCGCCCCACCGGCACCGTTTCTTCAGGGCCTGTTGCGCCCCACCGGCACCGTTTCTTCAGGGCCTGTTGCGCCCCACTGGCATTGCTTCTTCAGAGTCTGTTGCGCCCCGTCGGCACCGTTTACTCAGGGCCTGTTGTGCCCCACCGGCATTGCTTCTTCAGGGCCTGCTATGCCCTACCGGTATAGTTTCTTCAGGGCCCGACGAGCCCAAACCTTCCCGGAAGATCGAGGCGTCAAGGAAGCCGCATCAATGACCTCTAAGCGGCCGCATCTGCCATCCTGAGCGACGCATGGAAGGATAAGTGGACTCTTGAAAATACGTGTTATAGTTTGGCCATAGTCTGGCTTCCGTCACCCGGACTAGCCGGGTTACTCGCAGTTACACAAAAAATACCGTTTAGCTCATTGAGTCCCTGCGAGGACAGATTGCTTGTTCCCATGTTTTGTCTGTTCAGTATAGCCCTAGTGGCTTCAAGTTATGAAAGTTCATTATACAAGTCATACCCTGTCTCGTGTCTCGTCACTGCATCCTGAGAACCTGCTAGAACCCTACACTTGGTGTAGTCGGCAGGATGCAGTCTCCGAGCACAGACAGTGGTGCCCCAGATCAGGGTAGAGCTGTAAACTCTACAAATGATGAGGGTCCCCATACCAGCATATCATTAGGGGCCATGCTGAACAACCTGCCTAGATTTTCCAGCTCCAATACTATGTTATGGAGCTGGACAGAGCGGATGCGGGGGCTCTTTCGGATGCACCCAGTGACCCCTGATCTGGAGGCTGAGGTGGCGCTCATGGCATTGGACGGGGAGGCGCGGAGGTCAGTGATGTTGAAACCTCCGGGTCACTGCAACACTTTTGAAAAAGTGTTACAGATAGTAGAACAGACCCATGGGGACCCTACTGATGTGGGAGAGTTAAGAACCCGTTTGTTTAGTCGGATGCAAGTAGAGGGGGAGACAATCACAGAGTATATGAATGTCCTCCAAGAATTGCATACGGCTATAGAAAGAAAGGACGGGGTAGGGGCTGGACCTGTTGACATTTCCCTACGTGACCTACCGGTGACTGGTTTGCGAGATCCATTAGTCAAACAGGCACTGCGGGAACAGATCAGGATGAATCCCCGAATAGATTTTTCAGAGGTGGGAAGTCAGGCACGTGCTCGAGAGCAGGAGCAGGGGATGGCGGTCCCCATGAGGAAAGTCCGAGGTGTGGAGGCCTCAGCGAATGTAGTCAAGGAGCATCAGTGAGTGGAAGAGATGAAGCAAGAGCTGAAAAGTATTAAGGGCGAGTTGGCTGAAGTAAAGAGAAGAACCGAGACCGGGACTGGACGACCTACCTTTAATCCCGGCTTCTGGGGATCACGCTCCCTGCGGGGTGGTCAACCTACACAGGCCCGGTGTTTTGAGTGTGGAGAACCAGGCCACTTTGCCTGAGAGTGTCTGCGGCGTGGGAGATACCCACCCCGGCCGCCATTAAACTAAAGGGCTCCGGGCTGGGGGGATGCCGCTCGGAGCCGAAAACCACAACTAGGGGTGGTGGAAGTCCCGAAGATTTGGTAGCAAAATGCCCGGTGGTTTGGGCAGAAGTGGAGGGCCGGGCCGTCCGGTACCTGGTGGACACGGGGTCACAAGTAACCACTATGCCTGCAACGTATTTTCAACAGAACTTCCCGGAAGCAGCAAGGCCTCAGTGGGGGCCCATGACCAGACTAGTAGCTGCCAACCAACTGCCGGTCCCAGTTCCGGGGTGGTGTGGGTGCAAGTGACGCTGTGCGGTAAATCCCTTGATCGCAGAGGGGTGGTACTGACTCAAGGAGAAGCTGATAAGCAACACCCTGTCACCCTAGGCATGAATGTGCTACGAGAGTTCGGCAACCTACTGCTCAATGACCCTACACAGAGGATTCTGAAGCAGTGGGGTTCTCGCACAGCCCAGGGACAGGTATTCCAGCAGCTGGTGCGGGGAGCACGGGTACATCAGGATCGCCAGGAAGGCGAGGATCTGGGTAAGGTCATCATGCCAGCGACTCCCCTGCTTGTGTTACCTCCTGGACAGACTGTGGTGGCCATACCCATTCGAGCCTCGATAGCCTTGGAGGGCGTGGAGGCGAAGGTGGAGCCGTGTCACTCGGAGCGCTTACCTCCTGGCATACTGGTGGCCCGTTCCCTGGCTACCGTGCAAAAAGGAGCCATCCTAGTGCGCTGCGTTAACCTTGAAGACCAAGACACCGTTCTGAAAGCACGGACTGTGCTGGCTAAACTAGTAAGGCCTTTAGAAGAAGTGCTGCCAGCTCCTGTGGTTCAATTACAAGTACACCCCGAGGATTCTTGGGAAGTAACAATACGAACCTTACAGGCCCATGAAGTCTCGGCACAAGAGAAGGGCCGAAAGATTTTGGAGCAGATGCGGGCTGAGCTTTCTGGATTAACTGCAGCCCAACTCTCACAGATAAAAGCATTGCTGGGACAGTACCATGAAGTATTTGCTAGTCATGAGGACGATTTTGGGTGTACCACCGCCATCACTCATGAAATCCTCACAGCAGGAGCGGCCCCTATCCGGGAACGATATCGACAGATTCTGCCACAACTCTATCAAGAAGTGAAAACTTTGCTGGCCCAAATGCTGCGAAAAGGGGTGATACGGGAAAGTCAAAGCCCCTGGGCGGCCCCAATCGTGTTGGTCCGGAAGAAAGATGGTACACTACGATTCTGTGTGGATTATCGTAAACTGAATGCTTGCACTATTAAAGACTCATATCCACTGCCCCGCATAGAAGAATCTCTGTCTGCCTTGGTAAAAGCAACATATTTTTCAACCCTGAACTTGGCCAGTGGGTACTGGCAGGTGCCCATGTCAGAAGAAGATAGAGCCAAGACGGCGTTCATATTGCCCATGGGACTGTTTGAGTTTAATCGGATGCCGTTTGGGCTGGCCAACGCCCCCGGGACCTTTCAGCGATTGATGGAGCGGTGTCTGGGAGATCTCAATTTTGAGGCTACGTTGATCTGTCTGGACATCATCGTCTATGCCGCCACCTTTTAGGACCACCTGAAGCGGTTGGGACAGGTACTCAGCCGGTTGCAAAAGTACGGGTTGAAGGTGAAGCCTCAGAAATGCCACCTATTTCGCTCTCAGATTGAGTATCTGGGTCATGTCGTTTCGGCAGAGGGTGTCAGGCCATCCCGGGAGAAGGTTGCTGCTATCCAGGGATGGCCTACCCCCAAGACGGTGAAAGATGTGCGGGCTTTTCTTGGGTTAGCCGGATATTACCGTCGCTTTGTAAAGAATTTTGCATGTCGAGGTCGAGCCCTGCACGACCTGCTGAAGGGGGCTCCCGCTGGGGCCAATGGGTGAAAAATCCAGTGGCAACACCCTCAGGAAGAGGCCTTCCGAGACCTCAAGGCTGCGCTCTCAGATGCCCCAGTGTTGGCTTATGCGGATTTCTCCCAACCGTTCATCCTGCACACTGACGGGAGTCTTCACGGGCTGGGGGCTGTGTTGTCACAGGTTCAGGATGGCCGGGAGAGAGTGATCGCATATGGAAGTCGCTCACTCCATGACTCCGAGCGTAACCCTGACAATTACAGTTCTTTTAAGCTCGAGCTCCTCGCAGTGGTGTGGGCTATGACGGAGAGATTCGCAGAGTACCTAGCGGGCTCCGAGGTGGTAGTGCGAACTGACAACAACCCGCTGGCTCATTTGGAAAACGCCAAATTGGGGGATCTGGAACAGCGATGGGTGGCCCGGATGGCGAAGTACAATTATAAGATTATCTACAAAAGAGGGGCCGAGAATGTCCATGCAGACGCCCTCTCCAGGATTCGACATACAACTCCAGGACAGGATCGAGACGAAGAATTAGAAGGAGAGGAAATATCGTTCGCTCTCACAGTTGCCGTGCTCACAACTGACAATAAAAAAATATCTTCCTCTGAGACCCCAAGGGGTATAGTAGAACAATCCTGGGATAAGTGGATACAACAGCAACAAGAAGATGAAGAGGTTGGCCTTCTCAGGACATGGGTCGCCGCTGGGCAATTACCCCGACTCTCAACGGCACAATTTGACTCAAGACTAGTGTTGAGCATTCCGATACCGCAAGTAACGGGTATCGGCCGATATTTGCTGTATCGGAATTCCGATACCGAGTACCGATATTTTTTCAATATCGGATACCGGAATCGTAAGTCCCCATAATGCAATGAGCCACTGTTGTGGCTGTGATTGGCTGCTGAAATGATGTCATCATGATGCACGGTCTGTGCGCATCATGATGCGCGGTCTGTGCCGACTGCGGGGGTCTGTGCCGACTGTCGGGGGTCTGTACCGGCCTCTCGGGGGTCTGTACCGGCCTGTCGGGGGCCTGTGCCGGCTTCCGGTGGTCTGTTCAGGCCTCTCGGGGGCCTGTACCGGCTGCCGGTGGTCTGTACAGGCCTCTCAGGGGTCTGTACAGGCCTGTCGGGGGCCTGTGCCGGCTGCCGGTGGTCTGTACGGGCCTCTCGGGGGCCTGTGCCGGCTGTTGGGGGCCTGTGCTGGCTGCCGGTGGTCTGTACGGGCCTCTCGGGGGCCTGTGCCGGCTGTCGGTGGTCTGTGCCGGCTGCCGGGGGCCTGTGCCGGCTGCCGGTGGTCTGTACGGGCCTCTCGGGGGCCTGTGCCAGCTGCCGGGGCCTGTGCGGGCCTGTCGGGGGTCTTGTGTGTGTGCAGGCATCGCCCGATGGGACTACAAGTCCCATCGGGCGATGCCTGCTACAATGACAGTGATTGACACATTAGCCAATGATGGGACAGTAGTAGTCCCATCATCTGGCTAATGTGTTGAATGTGTTGAATGTAAAAAAAAAACAAAAAAAAAAAACATACTACATATATACTACATTCATACAACATACATGCATACTACATACATGCTACATATATACTACATTCATACAATATACATACATACTACATACATACTACATATTAGAAATTACCAAAAAGAAAGCAGTCAAAAATCCATAAAATGACAATATTTATTGAAAAATACTTATAGATATAGACACACGGTACATGGAAGAGGAGGAACAGCATACATACAAACACAATGGTCCCTAGGGCCAACTATGCTGCAAACACCACATCAGGAAAATAGTGTGCAAAACTAAACACTATAGCCAGTGATAAGTCAGGGGCTCATAATTACATGTAATATAGCAAGAAGTGTATATAACATCATCATGTAGCAAGTGCTACTGCCCTTGATAAGAGATGTTCCCTGACAACGTAAAGGTACAAGGTCTTATAAAAAATTGTGCACTGAACACATCATAGCGATAATGTAAAGAACCGCACGACTATAGCCAGTGATAAGTCAGGGGCTCATAATTACATGTAATATAACAAGAAGTGTGTATAACATTATCATGTAGAAAGTACTACTACCCTTGATAAGAAATGTTCCCTGACAAAGTAAGGTACAGGGTCTTATAAAAAGTTGTGCACTGAACACATAGCGATAATGCAATAAATATTGTCATTTTATGGATTTTTGACTGCTTTCTTTTTGGTAATTTCTAGTTAATGTGCAGTTGTCCTGCATTTGTCCTGTTTTAATTATGTGGATTTTATTATGATTTATATTATTGACCACCTTTATGGCCATTACAAATCGTTGATTTTTGGCCTCCACATATAATATGTCTATTACCTCTTTTATACATACTACATGTATACTACATTCATACAACATACATATATACTACATACATGCTACATAAATACTACATTCACACAACATACATACAACATACATACATGCTACATATATACTACATTCATACAACATACATACATACATACTACATACATACTACATATATACTACATTCATACAACATACATACTACATTCATACAACACACTACATATATACTACATTCATACAACATACTACATATATACTATATACATACATACTACATACATGCTATGTATATACTACATTCATACAACATACATACATACTACCAGGGGTGGATTAAGGGTAGCCAGGGCCCGGGGCAGTTCAGACTCTGTGGGCCCCCCTCGTCACGTGACGGGGGTCACGAATCGTAGAGCCGCACTCCACATAGAGAATAATGGAGCCTCCAGCACCGACCTCCACCCGCAGAGCCCCACTCCACATAGAGAATAATGGAGCCTCCAGCACCGACCTCCACCCGCAGAGCCACACTCCACATAGAGAATAATGGAGCCTCCAGCACCGACCTCCACCCGCAGAGCCGCACTCCACATAGAGAATAATGGAGCCTCCAGATCCGACCTCCACCCGCAGAGCCACACTCCACATAGAGAATAATGGAGCCTCCAGCACCGACCTCCACCCGCAGAGCCGCACTCCACATAGAGAATAATGGAGCCTCCAGCACTGACCTCCACCCGCAGAGCCGCACTCCACATAGAGAATAATGGGGCCTCCAGCACCGACCTCCACCCGCACTCCACATAGAGAATAAAGGGGCCTCCAGCACCGACCTCCACCCGCAGAGCCGCACTCCACATAGAGAATAATGGAGCCTCCAGCACCGACCTCCACCCGCAGAGCCGCACTCCACATAGAGAATAATGGAGCCTCCAGCACCGACCTCCACCCGCAGAGCCGCACTCCACATAGAGAATAATGGAGCCTCCAGCACCGACCTCCACCCGCAGAGCCACACTCCACATAGAGAATAATGGGGCCTCCAGCACCGACCTCCACCCGCAGAGCCACACTCCACATAGAGAATAATGGGGCCTCCAGCACCGACCTCCACCCGCAGAGCCACACTCCACATAGAGAATAATGGGGCCTCCAGCACCGACCTCCACCCGCAGAGCCCCACTCCACATAGAGAATAATGGGGCCTCCAGCACCGACCTCCACCCGCAGAGCCACACTCCACATAGAGAATAATGGGGCCTCCAGCACCGACCTCCACCCACAGAGCCACACTCCACATAGAGAATAATGGGTCCTCCAGCACCGACCTCCACCCGCAGAGCCGCACTCCACATAGAGAATAATGGAGCCTCCAGCACCGACCTCCACCCGCACTCCACATAGAGAATAATGGGGCCTCCAGCACCGACCTCCACCCGCAGAGCCACACTCCACATAGAGAATAATGGAGCCTCCAGCACCGACCTCCACCCGCAGAGCCGCACTCCACATAGAGAATAATGGAGCCTCCAGCACCTACCTCCACCTGCAGAGCCGCACTCCACATAGAGAATAATGGAGCCTCCAGCACCGACCTCCACCCGCAGAGCCGCACTCCACATAGAGAATAATGGGGCCTCCAGCACTGACCTCCACCCGCAGAGCCACACTCCACATAGAGAATAATGGGGCCTCCAGCACCGACCTCCACCCGCAGAGCCACACTCTACATAGAGAATAATGGAGCCTCCAGCACCGACCACCCACAGAGCCGCACTCCACATAGAGAATAATGGAGCCTCCAGCACCGACCTCCACCCGCAGAGCCGCACTCCACATAGAGAATAATGGGGCCTCCAGCACCGACCTCCACCCGCAGAGCCCCACTCCACATAGAGAATAATGGAGCCACCGGCACCGACCTCCACCCGCAGAGCCGCACTCCACATAGAGAATAATGGGGCCTCCAGCACCTACCTCCACCCGCAGAGCCGCACTCCACATACATGGCTGCTCTCAGTGCTCTGTGCTGTGCGCACAGGACCTGTGATGAGGTCACAGGAGGGGAGGAGACAGGGGTCACATGATCGGGGCCCTGACACCTTACCTCCTGGGATCTCATCACAAGCCTTTGCACGCTACCAGCAGCATCAGCGTTCACGCTACTTGTAGATGCTGCTGGTAGCAGAGCACATAATGCCGCCCCCACGGTCACTCGCTTTTAGGTGGGGAGAAGATGGAGTGCCATTGCAGCAGCCAGCAGGAATGTGGTGGGGGCCCCCTTAGAAGCTCTTGTGGTGGGGGCCCCGGGGCTGAAGCCCCGCCTGCCCTGCCTATAATCCGGCCCTGCGCGGTGGCAGATTATAATGGGGCAATTTACTGGTCTGGGCTGTGGGCCCCTTAACCCCACTGGGCCCGGGGCAACTGCCCAAATTGACCTCATTATAATCCGCCACTGTGTAGTATGTATGTAGTATGTATGTATGTTGTATGAATGTAGTATATGTGTAGCATATATGTAGTATGTATGTATGCTGTATGAATGTAGTATATATGTAGTATATATGTAGTATGTATGTATGTTGTATGAATGTAGTATATACAGTGGGGCAAAAAAGTATTTAGTCAGTCAGCAATAGTGCAAGTTCCACCACTTAAAAAGATGAGAGGCGTCTGTAATTTACATCATAGGTAGACCTCAACTATGGGAGACAAACTGAGAAAAAAAAATCCAGAAAATCACATTGTCTGTTTTTTTTCATTTTATTTGCATATTATGGTGGAAAATAAGTGTTTGGTCAGAAACAAGCAATCAAGATTTCTGGCTCTCACAGACCTGTAACTTCTTCTTTAAGAGTCTCCTCTTTCCTCCACTCATTACCTGTAGTAATGGCACCTGTTTAAACTTGTTATCAGTATAAAAAGACACCAGAAACAAAATTGTAGCCCTGCACCAGGCTGGGAAGACTGAATCTGCAATAGCCAACCAGCTTGGAGTGAAGAAATCAACTGTGGTAGCAATAATTAGAAAATGGAAGACATACAAGACCACTGATAATCTCCCTCGATCTGGTGCTCCACGCAAAATCCCACCCCGTGGGGTCAGAATGATCACAAGAACGGTGAGCAAAAATCCCAGAACCACGCGGGGGGACCTAGTGAATGATCTGCAGAGAGCTGGGGCCAATGTAACAAGGCCTACCATAAGTAACACACTACGCCACCATGGACTCAGATCCTGCAGTGCCAGACGTGTCCCACTGCTTAAGCCTGTACATGTCCGGGCCCGTCTGAAGTTTGCTAGAGAGCATTTGGATGATCCAGAGGAGTTTTGGGAGAATGTCCTATGGTCTGATGAAACCAAACTGGAACTGTTTGGTAGAAACACAACTTGTCGTGTTTGGAGGAAAAAGAATACTGAGTTGCATCCATCAAACACCATACCTACTGTAAAGCATGGTGGTGGAAACATCATGCTTTGGGGCTGTTTCTCTGCAAAGGGGCCAGGACGACTGATCCGGGTACATGAAAGAATGAATGGGGCCATGTATCGTGAGATTTTGAGTGCAAACCTCCTTCCATCAGCAAGGGCATTGAAGATGAAACGTGGCTGGGTCTTTCAACATGACAATGATCCAAAGCACACCGCCAGGGCAATGAAGGAGTGGCTTCGTAAGAAGCATTTCAAGGTCCTGGAGTGGCCTAGCCAGTCTCCAGATCTCAACCCTATAGAAAACCTTTGGAGGGAGTTGAAAGTCCGTGTTGCCAAGCGTAAAGCCAAAAACATCACTGCTCTAGAGGATATCTGCATGGAGGAATGGGCCAACATACCAACAACAGTGTGTGGCAACCTTGTGAAGACTTACAGAAAACGTTTGACCTCTGTCATTGCCAACAAAGGATATATCACAAAGTATTGAGATGAAATTTTGTTTCTGACCAAATACTTATTTTCCACCATAATATGCAAATAAAATGAAAAAAAAACAGACAATGTGATTTTCTGGATTTTTTTTTCTCAGTTTGTCTCCCATAGTTGAGGTCTACCTATGATGTAAATTACAGACTCCTCTCATCTTTTTAAGTGGTGGAACTTGCACTATTGCTGACTGACTAAATACTTTTTTGCCCCACTGTATGTAGCATGTATGTAGTATGTAGTATGTATGTATGTTGTATGAATGTAGTATATATGTAGCAAGTATGTAGTATGTATGCTGTATGAATGTAGTATATATGTAGCATGTATGTAGTATGTATGTATGTTGTATGAATGTAGTATACAGTTGTGGCCAAAAGTATTGACACCCCTGCAATTTTGTCAGATCATACTCAGTTTCTTCCTGAAAATGATTGCAAACACAAATTCTTTGGTGTTATTATCTTCAGTTAATTTGTCTTAAATGAAAAAACACAAAAGAGAATGAAGCAAAAAACAAAACATTGATCATTTCACACAAAACTCCAAAAATGGGCCAGACAAAAGTATTGGCACCCTCAACCTAATACTTGGTTGCACAACCTTTAGCCAAAATAACTGCGACCAACCACTTCCGGTAACCATCAATGAGTTTCTTACAATGCTCTGCTGGAATTTTAGACCATTCTTCTTTGGCAAACTGCTCTAGGTCCCTGATATTTGAAGGGTGCCTTCTCCAAACTGCCATTTTTAGATCTCTCCACAGGTGTTCTATGGGATTCAGGTCTGGACTCATTGCTGGCCACCTTAGAAGTCTCCAGTGCTTTCTCTCAAACCATATTCTAGTGCTTTTTGAAGTGTGTTTTGGGTCATTGTCCTGCTGGAAGACCCATGACCTCTGAGGGAGACCCAGCTTTCTCACACTGGGCCATACATGATGCTGCAAAATTTGTTGGTACTCTTCTGACTTCATAAGCCATGCACACGGTCAAGCAGTCCAGTGCCAGAGGCAGCAAAGCAACCCCAAAACATAAGGGAACCTCCGCCATGTTTGACTGTAGGGACCGTGTTCTTTTCTTTGAATGCCTCTTTTTTTCTCGTGTAAACTCTATGTTGATGCCTTTGCCCAAAAAGCTCTACTTTTGTCTCATCTCACCAGAGAACATTCTTCCAAAACGTTTTAGGCTTTTTCAGGTAAGTTTTGGCAAACTCTAGCCTGGCTTTTTTATGTCTTGGGGTAAGAAGTGGGGTCTTCCTGGGTCTCCTACCATACAGTCCCTTTTCATTCAGACGCCGACGGATAGTACGGGTTGACACTGTTGTACCCTCGGACTGCAGGGCAGCTTGATCTTGTTTGGATGTTAGTCGAGGTTCTTTATCCAACATCCGCACAATCTTGCGTTGAAATCTCTTGTCAATTTTTCTTTTCCGTCCACATCTAGGGAGGTTAGCCACAGTGCCATGGGCTTTAAACTTCTTGATGACACTGCGCACGGTAGACACAGGAACATTCAGGTCTTTGGAGATGGACTTGTAGCCTTGAAATTGCTCATGCTTCCTCACAATTTGGTTTCTCAAGTCCTCAGACAGTTTTTTGGTCTTCTTTCTTTTCTCTATGCTCAATGTGGTACACACAAGGACACAGGACAGAGGTTGAGTCAACTTTAATCCATGTCAACTGGCTGCAAGTGTGATTATTTATTGCCAACACCTGTTAGGTGCCACAGGTAAGTTACAGGTGCTGTTAATTACACAAATTAGAGAAGCATCACATGATTTTTCAAACAGTGCCAATACTTTTGTCCACCCTCTTTTTTATGTTTGGTGTGGAATTATATCCAATTTGGCTTTAGGACAATTCTTTTTGTGTTTTTTCATTTAAGACAAATTAAATGAAGATAATAATACCAAAGAATTTGTGTTTGCAATCATTTTCAGGAAGAAACTGAGTATTATATGACAGAATTGCAGGGGTGTCAATACTTTTGGCCACAACTGTATATGTAGCATGTATGTAGTATATATGTATGTTGTATGAATGTAGTATATATGTAGCATGTATGTAGTATGTATGTTGTATGAATGTAGTATATATGTAGCATGTATGTAGTATGTATGCTGTATGAATATAGTATATATGTAGTATATATGTAGTATGTATGTAGTATGTATGTTGTATGAATGTAGTATATATGTAGCATGTACGTAGTATGTATGTATGTTGTATGAATGTAGTATATATGTAGTATATATGTAGTATGTATGTATGTATGTATGTTGTATGAATGTAGTATATATGTAGTATGTATGTAGTATGTATGTATGCTGTATGAATGTAGTATATATGTAGTATATATGTAGTATATATGTAGTATGTATGTATGCTGTATGAATGTAGTATATATGTAGTATGTATGTAGTATGTTTTTTTTTTTTTTTACATTCAACACATTAGCCGGGTGATGGGACTACTACTGTCCCATCATTGGCTAATGTGTCAATCACTGTCATTGTAGCAGGCATAGCCCGATGGGACTTGTAGTCCCATCGGACGATGCCTGCACACACACAAGACCCCCGGCAGACCCGCACAGACCCCCGGCAGTCAGCACAGGCCCCCGGCAGCCGGCACAGACCACCGACAGCTGGCACAGGCCCCCGAGAGGCCCGTACAGACCACTGGCAGCCGGTACAGGCCCCCGGCAGCCGGCACAGACCACCGACAGCCGGCACAGGCCCCCGAGAGGCCCGTACAGACCACCGGCACAGGCCCCTGGCAGCCGGCACAGACCACCGACAGCGGCACAGGCCCCCGAGAGGCCCGTACAGACCACCGGCAGCCGGCACAGGCCCCCTGCAGCCGGCACAGACCACCGACAGCCGGCACAGGCCCCGGGCAGCCGGCACAGACCACCGACAGCCGGCACAGGCCCCCGAGAGGCCCATACAGACCACCGGCAGCCGGCACAGGCCCCCATAGTCGGCACAGGCCCCCGAGAAGCCCGTACAGACCACCGGCAGCCGGCACAGGCCCCCGGCAGCCGGCACAGACCACCGACAGCCGGCACAGGCCCCTGAGAGGCCCATACAGACCACCGGCAGCCGGCATAGGCCCCCACAGTCGGCACAGACCCCCGAGAGGCCCGTACAGACCACCGGCAGCCGGCACAGGCCCCCGACAGTCGGCACAGACCCCCGAGAGGCCCGCACAGAGCCCGCCCGCACACACAGACACGCACAGTGTCCGCCCACGCAATGCCCACACTCTTCCCCCCTCCTGAACAGGATGTACAAGGCAAGAAAGGGTTTTTTTTAATTCCGATATTTCTGTCCCATTGACTTGAATGGGACTTCCGGGATTGGAATAGGCGATACCCGATACTTTTTTCATATCGGCCGATCCAATCCGATCCGATATTTTTCAATATCGGGTGGTATCGCTCAACACTACTCAAGACCTGTTGCTTATGCTGCGACAATGGGAGAGGTTGGTTATCTGAAAGGGATTATTGTATCGTAAAATAACATCACAAACAACCTCAATGACGGTTTCGCAGGTGGTTACGCCAGGAGCCCAACTTCACGTACTGGCTCGGGAGGCTCACGAAAAAGGGGCCCATTTCAGAACAAAAAAAACTTTGCAATGGCTGTATCAGAAAGCTTACCACCCGCGCTTGCCGGCTGTTGTGGACGAAATTTGCCGGACCTGCCGCTTGAGAGAACTAGCCAAACCACCCGCTCAGCGAGCCGCAACACAGACTTTTGTGACCTCAGCGCCCCTTGAGCTCCTGACAGTGGATTAACTGACCATTGGGCCCGCAATTCAGGGATATGAACACTGTCTCGTTATGGTAGATCATTTCACCAAGTTCGCTGTGGTCACCCCCACTCGGGATCAGACCGCAGAGTCAACTGCCTCCGCCATCTGTAGAAACTTTACACACGTATACGGCTGTCCTCAACGAATACATTCTGATCAGGGAGCATGTTTTTTGGGGAAAGTCATGGAAGAACTACATCACCTCTATGGACTTGACAAATCCCAGACCACACCGTATCACCCGCAAGGGAATGGGACTTGTGAACGATTTAATCGGACATTGATTCAGATGTTGCACACTCTGGAGAGTGACAAGAAGGCCCGTTGGCCCGAATATGTTTCCGAATTAGTTTGGGTCTATAACAAAAGGGTACATTGAGTGACTGGCTATACCCCCTATTCCCTGTTGTTTGGGCGAGAAGGTAAAGGGATCACGGAGGTGAAGTTAGACCCCGAAGAACCTCAGCCCTGGACTGGAGTGTCGTCTTGGGTCCAAAATCATCGACATCGGCTGCAAACTCTTCGCCGAATTGTACACACCAAGCTTCGAGACTGGGAGCACCCACGGAAGAATGCAACCCCGCCTCCTCACCTCCAAAGTGGGGAAAGGGTGCTTGTACTAGATCAACACCCCCAGAACAAACTGGAGCTGCGTTGGGAAGAAAGTGTCACGGGGGCTTAGTTCAACTAAGGCTGAAATACCCGGGGCCCCTGTGGTGTCCCTTTACTAGGGGAAACCCTGTCTGACCCTCAACCCAGGGTTTTTGCTGAAGGTGCAAATGCCTGAGCCTCCGACCTTTCCTTATCTCCTGCTCAGCCCTGCACTTAACCCTCCACCCTCCACCCAGTGAGAAGTCACCACCAAAGCTCCCACACAAATAATGACAGACAGGGAGAACTTAAACTGCACTGCGCCGCACACACACAGGAATAAACAGTAATGTGAACAGGGCACAACTAAACACAAATATGGGAAGGAGAAAGGATAACGACGGATCATACGACACCAGATATGAATCTCTCTCTCTTGAACACCTCCACTCCAGACCGGAACCACTTGGTATGAAACACAAGCTATAATCAGCGACGCCCATAGGCCAGCATGACTATTTAAAGACCGTGGGCGTGACTAACCATCCAACCTGGTCTCCAGCAGGATTAACCCCCGAGAGCCTGAAGATCAGGCCGGCGCCACTGAGGCTATAGTGGCTGGAGGTGGAACTACCTCTGCCTGCCGGATGCTGTGGTGTGAACAGCGTCCGACATGACAGTACCCCGTCTTCTACGAGGGACCCCAGGGCCCTCAAGACTCATAGGACCTGGCTTGTCCGGATGACGACGGTGAAAAGAACTGACCAGCCGATCCGCATGTATGTCTGAGGCTGGAACCCAAGACCTCTCCTCTGGACCATACCCCCGCCAGTGCACCAAATACTGAAGAGTACGGCGTACTACTCGAGAGTCCACTACCTTGGCGACCTCGAACTCTAACTCGCCATCCACCATGACTGGAGGTGGCATCGGCGTTGTGTCCACAGAGCCTACCACCTTTTTCAATAAAGCCCTGTGAAACACGTTGTGTATCTTGTACACTGCGGGAAGTTCCAACCGATAAGCCACTGGGTTAATGATGGCAGAAATCCTGAAAGGCCCAATAAACCTTGGACCCAGTTTTAAAGAAGGGATTTTGAGTTTTATGTTCTTCGTAGCTAACCACACCCATTCACCCACACACAGGTCCGGACCTGGCACGCGTCTACTGTCAGCCACCCGTTTGTACCTGGCACTCATGCTCAACAAACGCTGTTTCACCCGCCTCCAGACTGATGACAATTGGGCTCCTAGCTGATCCTCCTCCGGGACACCCCCGGAGTCACCCTGACGTAAGGTACAAAACTGAGGATGTTGACCGTACACACAAAAGAATGGAGACTCTCCTGATGACTCTTGGCGGTGATTATTTAATGCGAATTCGGCCAGAGGAAGGAAAGTAGACCACCCCTCCTGGTTGTCGGACACAAAGCATCGTAAATACTGTTCTAGATTTTGGTTCATGCGCTCAGTTTGTCCATTAGACTGTGGATGAAACGCCGATGAATGTGACAACTTGATCCCCAACCTTGAGCAAAAAGCTTTCCAAAACCTCGCCACAAATTGCGTACCCCTATCAGATACTATGTCAGACGGTACTCCGTGGAGTCTGACCACCTCCTTCACAAATACCTGAGCCAACGTCTTAGCATTGGGCAAAGAGGACAACGCCAAGAAATGCGCCATCTTTGAAAAACGGTCAACCACCACCAGGATGACCGTGTTCCCTGCCGAGGCTGGCAAGTCAGTGATAAAATCCATGGAGATTTCTGTCCATGGCCTATTGGGTACCCCCAGAGGCTGTAGCGTGCCAGCAGGACGGGTTCGGGGTGACTTAGCCCTAGCGCACGTGATGCAAGCTGCCACGTACGAGACCACGTCCTGCCGGATTTTGGGCCACCAGAAACGACGCGATACCAGCTCTAAGGTGCCCTTCACCCCTGGGTGAACCGGCCAGTACCGAATCGTGGTGTTCCTTCAACACCTTAGGCCGAAGATGCAGGGGTACAAATGATTTGTTGGCGGGAAGTCCTGGTGGTACCTCCTCTTGGGCCTCGGCAATCTCCGCCTCTACCTCAGTCGTGAGAGCCGAGACCACTACCCCTTTCTGGAGGATGGGTACCGGCTCTTCCCGAGGTTCTCCCCCCGGAAAACACCTAGACAAAGCATCCGCCTTGGTGTTTTTAGCCCCGGGACGGTACGTCACAAGAAAATTGAAACGAGTAAAAAACAATGCCCAGCGAGCCTGCCTAGGAGACAGACGCTTGGCCGACTCCAGGTAGAGCAGATTCTTATGGTCGGTGATAACTGTGACCTGGTGAGCCGCCCCCTCCAAGAAGTGTCGCCATTCCTCAAAAGCCAGTTTGATGGCCAACAACTCCCTGTTGCCGATATCATAATTCCGTTCGGCCGGCGACAACTTCTTGGAGAAGTAGGCGCATGGATGCATCTCGCTCAAGGACGAGCCTTGAGACAGTACTGCCCCCACTCCCACCTCCGACGCATCAACCTCTACCACAAAAGGTTTAGACACGTCTGGTTGCACCAGAATGGGGGCTGAAGCAAAACTATTCTTCAGACGCTCAAATGCACGTATAGCCACCTCAGGCCAGTTCGCCAGATCGGCACCCTTTTTTGTCATGTCCGTGAGCGGTTTGGCGACAGTCGAAAAGTGTTTTATAAATTTCCTATAATAATTCGCAAACCCAAGGAACCGCTGGAGTGCTTTCAGACTCTCCGGCCTCTCCCATTGCAACACCGCTTGCACCTTAGCGGTGTCCATTTTAAAACCAGCTGCGGACACAATATATCCCAAAAAGGGCAACTCCTGAACAAAAAATAAACATTTTTCCAGCTTAGCATAGAGCTGGTTCTCCCGGAGCAACTGTAACACCTGCCTAACATGCTGCAAATGAGTGTCCCGATCGCTAGAATAAATGAGGATATCATCCAGGTATACAATCACAAATCTCCCCAGGACATGAGCAAAGACATCATTAATAAAATGTTGGAAAACGGCAGGCGCGGTGGTCAACCCAAACGGCATAACCAGACTCTCAAAATGACCCTCAGGAGTGTTAAACGCCGTCTTCCACTCATCCCCCTGACGGACCCTTATGAGGTTATACGCTCCCCTGAGGTCCAGCTTGGAAAACCATTTTGCCCCCGCTACCTGGTTGAACAAATCCGGGATCAACGGCATTGGGTAGGGATCACGGATAGTAATCTGGTTTAACTCTCGGAAATCCAGACACGGGCGTAACCCCCCATCTTTCTTCTTAATGAAGAAAAACCCCGCGGCTACAGGCGAGGACGAAGGCCGGATGTGACCTTTGCTCAGACTCTCCGCGATGTAGTCTTTCAGAGCTTGTCTCTCAGGACCAGAAATATTAAACATCCTGGCCTTAGGTAATTTGGCCCCGGGTTTTAACCTAATAGCACAGTCATAGGCTCTATGTGGAGGCAGTTCTGAGCAACCCTTCTCAGAGAAAACATCCGCGAAATCCTGCAAAGCCTCCGGCAGGCTGGGCGTCACGGCGGACACACATGTGGCCAAGCAATTGTCTTGGCAGAAACCACTCCATTGTACTATGTCCTGAGTTTTCCAATCAATTACCGGGTTGTGCCTGGACAGCCATGGAAAACCCAGGACCATTTGAGCTGGGAGATTACGGAGGACCCTACATGTAACCGACTCAGAATGTAGGACCCCAATGTGGAGTTTCACCTCTGCCACAAACTCAGTAATCTCCCCTTGAGGGAGGGGAACAGCATTAATGGTCACCACCTGTATGGGGTGAGGAAGTTTTTCAATCTTAAACCCGGCGGTGTGTGCAAACTCCTCATCTATGAGATTGGTGGCGGAACCGCTATCCACAAACACTGATATAGGTAGCTCTCTGCCGGCGACAATAACCTTGGCAGGGAGCATACATTGAGATACCATCATGGAGGATATGCATACGCTCAGTTGGGTCTCCTCCATACCCTCTGAGCTTAACAGTTTTCCGCCGGTGTGACCCTCTTAGGTAGTACCGGGCAAACGTTAACATAATGACCTCCTTTACTACAGTAGAAACATGCTCCGGACTTCCGGACTCCCGGAGCGCGAGGCTGAACCTGTGCCACGCCAGCAATCTGCATAGGTTCAGGGGACTCATCTACTTCAACCACACCTGCACCTCTGTTTTCCCCCAGAGGTAGCGTCTCCTGTGCCCCCTGACGAAAACGGCGATCAATACGTATCACCAAACTCATGGCAGACTCCAATGATGCCGGAGTCTCATACATCAGGAGGGCTTGTTTCACCCTCCCTGATACCCCATGAATAAACTGGCTCCGCAGTGCTGGGTCATTCCACTGTGTGTCTACAGCCCAGCGGCGAAATTCCGAACAATAGTCTTCTGCCAAGCGCTCCCCCTGGCGGAGGGCGCGGATTTTAGATTCCGCTAGAGCCAGTCGGTCAGGGTCATCGTAAATGAGCCCGAGGGCAGAAAAAACATTATCGACCGAATGAAATGTAGCAGAGTCAGGTGGTAAGGAAAATGCCCATGCTTGGGGGTCACCACTCAGTAATGACAACACCAGCCCTACTCGCTGGGCCTCATTACCTGAGGATATTGGCCGCATGCGGAAGTATAATTTGCAGGCCTCCCGAAATACGACAAATTTGCTGCGATCGCCTGAAAATCGTTCTGGCAGCGGAAACTTTGGCTCTGCACCGATACCTGCAGATGCCGTTTGCACCTTTGCTACTACCAGGCCCTGCTGCTGAACTGCCCCATTCAACTCGGAGACCTGTATGGACAGCGCCGCCAACTGGCGGGTTATGGAATCTAATGGATCCATGGACTCCTGAAAAAATGTGGGCCGATTATAATGTCACGGGGGCTTAGTTCAACTAAGGCTGAAATACCCGGGGCCCCTGTGGTGTCCCTTTACTAGGGGAAACCCTGTCTGACCCTCAACCCAGGGTTTTTGCTGAAGGTGCAAATGCCTGAGCCTCCGACCTTTCCTTATCTCCTGCTCAGCCCTGCACTTAACCCTCCACCCTCCACCCAGTGAGAAGTCACCACCAAAGCTCCCACACAAATAATGACAGACAGGGAGAACTTAAACTGCACTGCGCCGCACACACACAGGAATAAACAGTAATGTGAACAGGGCACAACTAAACACAAATATGGGAAGGAGAAAGGATAACGACGGATCATACGACACCAGATATGAATCTCTCTCTCTTGAACACCTCCACTTCAGACCGGAACCACTTGGTATGAAACACAAGCTATAATCAGCGACGCCCATAGGCCAGCATGACTATTTAAAGACCGTGGGCGTGACTAACCATCCAACCTGGTCTCCAGCAGGATTAACCCCCGAGAGCCTGAAGATCAGGCCGGCGCCACTGAGGCTATAGTGGCTGGAGGTGGAACTACCTCTGCCTGCCGGATGCTGTGGTGTGAACAGCGTCCGACATGACAGAAAGTCCTTATCGGGCCTTATGCCGTATCCATCCGGACGGACCGGTGTACGAAATACGACCCGAGGAGGATGAAACACGGCCCACTCATGTTGTGCATCGTAATATGTTATGCCCATGTACTTCCTCTGACCCGAAGTAACCGGAGCCTATCCCGTCGACATCTGAACAGTCTTCCGTATGTTGGGACCTGGATGACGACGAAGACTGTCTCCCAGGACCCGGAGGCCCTCCACTCAGTAATGAATCATCTGACACAATTAGCCCGCCCGCACCAACCAGCCCACCAATGTCCACCACCCCAGATGACTCTACCTCAGTCGAACTTAGACGCTCCGAGCGGTCAACAGCAGGCAAACCCCCTGAACGATATGAGCAAGATTAATTCATATGGCAATGAACATTGAAACCTCTACAGACCGATCTCAATAGACTAAGGCCCTCGCCTGAGGACTGGCGAGCTTACAGGGTGGGAGAGTGTGGGGAGGAGGACTCCCAGACAGTGAAAGGACAGGTGCCCAGGGGACTGCCATCAGGGTTCCTGAGGGAACGATACTGGGAGGACAGTAAAAGGAAAGACTTGACTGAAGTTGTCAGGTAAACAGGGGGCGGGGCAAGCTTAAAAGGAGCAGGGGGCACGCTGAAGTGGCAGTTGACAGAGAGCAGGACAACAGACAGGAAGCCGTGTGAGACAGAGAGGACCGAGGGAGCAGACGGTGGGTTGTGGAGAGACCGACAGGGGCCTGTGAAAGGAAAGCTGCAGACTCACCGACTAGTGACACGTGAGAGACTTGCACCGGCGGCCGCTCCCCGCATACGGTCCCATACAGCCACTCCCGCTGCTTCCCACCCTGTTGTGACAAGGCGGCTACCTCAGGCGACCGCTGCGACGACAGACCATTCCGTTACAGCGGTCAGGACACTGCCCCCCTGCCTTCTCCCACAGCTGCGGCCCTGTCATCACCGGCCCCAGGGGGCGCCACCTCGCTAGAGGCGGTAGTAGAGGCCCCCGTCCGGTTTGCTAAGGGACCCTGAGCAGAGTTTGGTGAATGGTTATATTTAGAGACTGCGTCATTACCGCGCCCCATCAGCACCGTTTCTTCAGGGCCTGTTGCGCCCCACCGGTATCGCTTCTTCAGGGCCTGTTGCGCCCCACCGACACCGTTTCTTCAGGGCCTGTTGCGCCCCACCGGCATCGTTTCTTAATGGCCTGTTGCGCCCCGCCGGCACCATTTCTTCAGGGCCTGTTGCGCCCCACCGGCATTGTTTCTTCAGGGCCTGTTGCGCCCCGTCGGCACTGTTTCCTCAGGACCTGATGTGCCGCACCGGCATTGTTTCGTCAGGGCCTGTTACGCCCCACCGGTATAGTTTCTTCAGGGCCCGACGAGCCCAAACCTTCCTGGAAGATCGAGGCGTCAAGGTAGCTGCATCAGCGACCTCTAAGCGGCCGCATCTGCCATCCTGAGCGACGCATGGAAGGATAAGTGGACTCTTGAAAATACGTGTTATAGTTTGGCCACAGTCTGGTTTCCGTCACTCGGACTAGCCGGGTTACTCGCAGTTACACAAAAAATACCGTTTAGTTCATTGAGTCCCTTTGAGGACAGATTGCTTATTCCCCCGTTTAGTCTGTTCAGTATAGCCCTAGTGGCTTCAATTTATAAAAGTTCATTATACAAGATTACAAGTCATACCCTGTCTCGTGTCTCATCACTGGATCCTGAGAACCTGCTAGAACCCTACACTCCCTCTCTGCCTCCTTTCCATTACTCCCTCTCTGCTTCCTCTTCATTACTCCCATTATGCCTTCTCTTTATTACTCCCTCTGTGCCTCCTCTTCATTAATTTCTCTTTCCAGGAAGTCCCTCCTGACAGCACCGCTAGGAGGTTGTCCTTCGTATCCTTGATAGGGACAGGAACACAGAAGAGGTTAATTAGCCCCTCCCCACCACCACCCTTCAGTGTTTCTCCTGTCCCTATCAGGGACAGACGCAGAGGAGTGCAGAGGAAGGAAGAAAGTACCAGCGCCAGTGCTGCATGGGAACCCACTTAAGCAGCAGGCTCCTGGGAATGGCTGCATCCCTCTCCAGGGGGCTCTGGGCAGTGGAGCCTTATTCTGGCCATAGGTGCAGACTCCGCAACAACGCTGATACTGAGGGAGGTCCCTCAGCGTCCGGTCGAGCTGGGTGCTCCCAAAACCTGCCACATCCCTCCAGCGTGCTCTGGGCAGCGGCTGCTGTTCCGATGCAAGCTGGCGTCTAGTGCCCTGAACCTCCGGCGCACTGCGTCCTCGGGAGGCGCGCCGGTGATGACATCTGGGGACGGGTCCATGCTCTGGACCTACGCGCCCCTGGGCTATCGAAGCATCGCAGAGTTCTATCAGCGGCGTGCAGGGACCCGATGCTTGCCAGGCTTTCGGTGCTCTGTGTACCAGTGCATCATGGAGGCATGGCTTCTGTCAGGGCACTGAAGTGGGTCATCATCAGGTCGGCCTGCGTGCGTTCCAGATGGAGTGTGCGCAGTGCGGCTGAGAGCCTGGGACACACTGATCAACAGCAGCTGAGCTCGGAAGGATGACGTATCAGATGTCTTGAAGATGGATAAGGTGGACTATTTAAAGATGGACTACTGACAGCACACTCGTCCTAGCAGAGATGGAAAGTGTTAACCGACCTGATCTTCAATCCTTAGAGCCAGCCCCGGACCATGTGATTAGGGAGATAGTAGGGATCTCCCAGCAGGTCACCAGGATTCAGAGCTACAGGCTCTTCTTTATATTCATTACAGGATAACGAAGCACCTAAGCGATCAACTTCAGCGACTAGACGCCAGCCTAACAAATGCCCCATATGCTCGACCAGATTCCCAGAAGTATATCTCAAAAAGCTATGTGAAAGATGCATATCGGGACTACTGAAAGAGGAACAGACCCCGTTCCTGGACAACATTAGGTCCATGATAAGAGAGGAAGTGCCGGCAACAGTATCAACACTGGTACCAGCACAGTCCCCCCGTCCCAAGAGGCCAAGATGGGATGAGGACTCAAGCTCTGAGGAAGGAGAAGTGTCAGCCTATTCCCTTTCAGATTCAGACAAGGGCGAATGTTCCTCAGCAGTAATTCCAGAGGGAAGGAAGAAATATCTCTTTTCGTCAGAGAATACCGACATGCTTGTGCAAGCTGTCAGGAGTACCATGAAGGTGGAGGACTCCGCAGAGCTTTTAAGAATCCAGGACGAAATGTTCGGCGGACTGAGAGCCTGCAGGAACAGAGTCTTTCCAGTAAATCAACAAATAACTGCAATGATTTTGGAAGAATGGGAAGATGTGGGGAAGAAGCTCATAGTCCCAAAGGACTTTAAGTATCGCCTTCCCTTCGACCCGGAGAAGACTAAGGTATGGGATGCCGTACCGAAAATTGACATCCCCGTGGCCAGAGTCTCAAAAAAGACAACAATCCACTTTGAGGATTCGTTCGGCCTTAAAGACCCGATGGACAAAAGGTCGGAAGACCTCCTCAAGAAAGCCTGGGAGTCATCGGCGGCCATTTTGAAGGCAAATATAGCTGCTACTTCCATGGCCAGATCAATAAGTTTATGGGTGGATGAATTGGAGAACCAGATTAAAAATAAAACACCCAGAGAGGAACTCCTGCGGTCCTTACCTCTATTGAAGATGGCAACTGACTTTATGGCAGACGACTCGGCAGAATCTGTTTGCTTCTCCGCAAGAAACAACGCACTGTCCAATGCGGCAAGGCGAGCTTTGTGGCTTGGGTCATAGACGGGAGATACCCAATCAAAGAACAAGCTTTGTTCAATATCCTTTTTGGGCCTTCATGTATTCGGCCCTATATTAGATGAACTTCTTAAAAAAGCATCAGATAAGAAGAAAGGTTTTCCTGAAGAAAAACCAAAGAGGACTATAAAGGGAAGTGGAAACCTGGGAGATGGAGTTACCCCAAGGGCGGCAAAGGTAGAAGTTCCTTTCAGGACCAAAGGCCAAGACCCAGTAGACAATGACACCAGGAAGGTTGGAGTGAGACTCCAGTGCTTCCTGGAAGGCTGGCAAGAAATCATCCAAAATCCATGGATCCTAAATACAGTGGCACAGGGGTATAGAATAGAATTCACTGAGTTACCCCCCAGAAGATATTGTCTAACCCAGACCCAGTCCCCAGCAGTTCATCAAAGACTCCTAGAGGACATTCAGGACCTCTTAGAGGTAGGAGCCATAGCTCAGGTCCCTCTTTCCCAGAGATTTAGGGGACATTGTTCAATCCTTTTTTCTATAAAAAAAACCAGGAGGAGATAATACGACAATACTCAATCTCAAACCACTAAACTGATGGGTAGCATACAAGCAATTCAAGATGAGTCTCTCAGATCTGTCATACCTTTGATAAAAAAAAATTCTATAATGAGCACACTAGACCTAAAGAGTGCTTATTACCATGTACCCATCCATGCCTCACATCAACAATACCTCAGGTTCGCTATAAGGGATAATAATAATAATAATAATAATAATAATAATAATAAATGTTATTTCTATAGCGCCGACATATGCCGCAGCACTTTACATTTCAGAGGGGGTTTGTACAGACAATAGACATTACAGCATAACAATAATCACATAGATTATAACAAATACCAAGAGGAATGAGGGCCCTGCTCGCAAGCTTACAGTCTATGAGGAAAGAGGTAGACACGAAAGCTGGGTGGTAACAGTTGCTCTGATTGTATGGACCAGCCATAAAGTTAAGTGTATAACAGTACAGATACAGAGGGCTAATGGATGCATAAAGCATGTGGGAACATGATGCGGGGAACCTGGTTATGGTAAAACTTTTGGCTGTGCCACACAGGGATAGATTAGGTTAATGTGTTGAGGCAATAGGCCAGTCTGAATAAATGCGTTTTCAGGGCACGCTTAAAATTGTGGGGATTGGGGACTAATCGCATTGACCTGGGAAGTGCATTCCAAAGAATTGGCGCAGCACGTGTAAAGTCTTGGACACGGGAGTGGGAGGTTCTGATTATTGAGGATGCTAACCTCAGGTCATCAGCAGAATGGAGGGCGCGGGTAGGGTGGTATACTGAAACAAGGGAGGAGATGTAGGGTGGTGCTGAGCCATGGAGGGCTTTGTGGGTGAGGGTAATAAGTTTATACTGAATTCTGAAGTGGATGGGTAGCCAGTGTAATGACTGGCACAAGGTAGAGGCATCGGTGTAACGATTGGTGAGGAATATGATCCTGGCTACAGCATTCAAGACAGATTGGAGAGGGGAGACTTTGGTAAGAGGGAGACCGATTAGAAGAGAGTTACAATGGTCAAGACGAGAATAAGAGAAACAGTAAGAATTTTTGCATAGTCAAAAGTAAGAAAAGGTCGAATTCTAGAAATATTTTTGAGGTGTAGATGACAAGAGCGAGCCAGTGATCGAATGTGGGGGGCAAAGGAAAGCTCGGAGTCAAATATGACCCCAAGACAGCGGGCATGTTGCTGGGGAGTAGTAGTGGAACCAGACACAGAAATGGCAATGTCGGGTATAGGTACATTAGTAGAGGGAGGAAACACAAGGAGTTCAGTCTTTGACAGGTTCAGTTTCAGATATAGTGAGGACATGTGTAGAGTCGGTGGGCTGAGCTGGGGGGTGGTCCCTCTGTATACCGCGCAGTGACGTACAGACACAAGATGAGGCAGGTTTCGGGTGCAACAGGTCCAAGTTTATTATCCACCGTCCGACTGACGGCCCTCACAGCACACCGCAATATCTTTCCCACAGCCCTCCGTGTCCAGGGCCGCTTCACACACCGTACTTTACACCAGGGACGTATTTATACTTACCGCCCCTTTTCACTCTTCGACGATCCTGTCAGCTCAGTCACTGTGGCCACCTTAGGCCCGTACACTATCAGCACTTTACTGGTCAGCTTCGTCGTTCCAAATACGGTGTCCTTCACCCTGTGCCTTGTCTATACTGTGGTTCTTCCTGTCAGGACCACCCCCCTGACGTTCTCTCTCCTCAGTCCCCCTAATTTGGTTCTCCTCACAGTGCACAAACTGTCGTAGTCCTCCTGTCACTGGAGCTCCCCCTGGGGACTGGAACTTTCTGGAACACTCCATCAAATTTATACCTTTCCCGGTTCCCTATAACTCTGCCCCCCATGACCAACGGTTTCCTAAGCTGATGTCAAGTCCTTTGCTCACACTCCTCCCTGCCCTCTAATGGTCAACCCAAGGTACTGCATGTCTACTACACTTTCCTAGCTGTTTCCCCACTGTAGTAACTGACACCTATCTAAACTGTGCAAACCTTTCCTTCTCCATTCTGACAAGTCCGTCCGTCAGGTCACCTTCCCTACACATGGACAAGGGATATAAGGGACTGGAGCAGAAAACAGCATTTTCAGTTCAGTTATCTACCGTTCAGTCTCTCTTCTGCCCCTCGGATCTTCACCAAGCTCATGGCAGAGGTTACGGCCTTCCTAAGACAAAGGGGGGTTCTTATCGTTCCTTACTTAGACGACCTGCTACTGGTAGCAGACACTTCACAACAGATGAAAGAAAACTTAAAAACAACTGTGACAGTCCTAGAAAGGCTGGGATGGTTAATAAATCTGAAAAAAAATAAATTTCAGATCAGAGAGAGAAGTTGTTTCTAGGAGTTCTACTGGATTCAGAACAAGAACACTCCTTTCTTCTGCTACACAAACAACAATCAGACAAGAGATCCAGGCAAATTCAAAAACGGGACTACATCCCCATAAGGAAAGTCATGAGAATCCTGGGCCTGATGACGTCATGTATTCCCAGTGTTCAATGGAGTCAATTCCACTCAAGAAGCATAGAGCAGGAGGTCCTTGCAGCATGGGACGGCAAAGTGGCATCTGTAGACATCAAGATGCGAGTATCCAGAAACGTAAAAAGGTCACTGTCAAGGTGGACCAGTGCAGTGAACCTCGCGAAGGGAAGACCCTGGAGGACGGTTCCGTGTACCAACATAACTACGGATGCAAGTCTCAAATGCTGAGGGGGTCACATGGAAGGAAGGTACCTCCGAGGAACTTGGCTTACAGCAGTACGCAACAGGTCTTTCAATCACAGAGAGCTCAGAGCAGTCTGGGAAGCACTAACGATATATCAGGAAGAGTTGAGAAATCAACACGTCAGGATCTTCTCAGACAACTCAACAACAGTAGCCTTCGTTCTATAGCAGGGAGGCCCGAGGCACAGTCAGTTGCAGGATTTGTCAGATGCAATATTCCCCTGGGCAGAACAGACAGTAAAGTCTATCACAGCAGTACATCTGAAAACAGGTAGCAGACTTTCTAAGCAGGGAAAAAGTTCAACCCTCGGAGTGGTGTCTAAACCAGGAAGTCTTTGTCCTGCAGACCCAACACTGGGGGACACCGGAAATAGACTTATTCGACTCAAGGAAAAATAAAAAGACCAAAAAGTTTTTTTCCTTAAATCCAGGAGACACCCCAAGAGGGATAGACGCCTTAGCACACAGCTGGAATATGAAACTTGCTTATGCCTTTTCACCACTTGCTCTAATACCTAGAGTCCTGAGGAAGATCCAGGAGAGCCAAGCAATCGTGATCCTAATAGTCCCATATTGGCCCAAGAGGAGCTGGTTCTTCCTATTAAAATGGATGGCACTGGAAGACCCAATCCGACTACCAGTAAGGCTGGTTTCACATTTGCGTTTTTTTGCGCTGGAAAAAAACGCATACGTGCGCATGCGTTTTTTCCCCTATATTTAACATGGGTGCGCATACCTGCGCGCTGGTAAGCGCACGTATGCGATTTTCATGCGCTGCGTTTTTTTGGGGTGTGCGTTTGTATTTTCCAGACGCAGCATGTTGCATTTTTTGGCCCTGCAAAAAAGCGCATGCGCACGTATGCGCACGTTTTGCGCTAAAAATGGCCATTATAGCCTATGGATGCGCATACGTGCGCACTGGCATGCTCATGTATGCGTTTTTTTGCACATGCGTTTTTTTTTGTTAACCATGGAATTTAGGGGTTTGGGTTAGAGTTAGGGTTAGTTAAGGGGGTTTAGGGTTAGGGTTAGGGTCAGGGTCAGGGTTAGGGTTGGGGTTAGGGTCAGGGTTAGGGTTAAGTATGGTTTGGTTAAGGGTTAGGGTCAGGGTTAGGGTTAAGGTTAGTTAGGGTTTGGGTTAGGGTTAAGTATGGTTTGGTTAAGGGTTAGGGTCAGGGTTAGGGTTAGGGTCAGGGTTAGGGTTAAGTATGGTTTGGTTAAGGGTTAGGGTCAGGGTTAGGGTTAGGGTTAGGGTTAAGGTTAGTTTGGGTTAGGGTTAAGTATGGTTTGGTTAAGGGTTAGGGTCAGGGTTAGGGTTAAGTATGGTTTGGTTAAGGGTTAGGGTCAGGGTTAGGGTTAGGGTTAGGGTCAGGGTTAGGGTTAGGGTTAGGGTCAGGGTTAGGGTTAGTAAAGTCATGGTTTGGGTTAGTGTGAGGGGCCACCTAATGTTGGAAAAAAACGCAAACGCGGTAAAAACGCACTAAAAACACATACAAACGCATAAAAACGCTGCGTTTTTTTCATGCATGCTCATAAAAATGCTTGAAAAAAACGCAGCAGTTGTATGCTTTTGTATGCGTTTTTTCAATGCGTTTTTTTGCGGGAAAAACGCGCTGCAAAAAAAAGCAAGTGTGAAACTAGCCTCAGACCGTACCTTTTAGTTCAGGGCCCTCTACGACACCAGAATCCAGAGATGTTATATCTATCGACTTGGATCCTGAGAAGGAGATCCAGAGATCAAAAGGGTTACTGGATCTAGTCATCGCCACCATGCAAAAGAGCAGGAAACCGATGACCTCAGCAATATATTGCAAAATCTGGAAGAAATTCTGCTCACAAAGTCCAGTTTCAGTATCCATCTCCCAGGGTCCAGATATTCCCCAGATACTGGACTACCTTCAATCTGGCTTCGATAAATCCTTAAAGCCTAGTACATTAAAGGGAATCTGCCACCCATTTTTAGTGATATCATGTAAAGACATCATTCAGTTGTGTGTCACATATGGATTCTATTAGGACTTTTGATTCCCCCTGACCCCGCACCTTTGATGCATAAATACCTTTTTTATCTCGGTTGAGATGTATGTAAATCACCGCAGTCCGGTCCGATGGGCGGGGTTTATTCGCCCCCCTCCCTCCTTGGCTTGCTGAACGTAGCTTCATCTGTGAATATCACAGATGCGGTAGTTTTCCGCGCTTGCGTTTTAAAAAAGGCCTCCGGCACTGGCTTCCTCAGCACTGCACGGGGCTTTGCCAGGAAGTGTATCCTGCATTTGCAGACTTCCGGGGCATAGACAGCGCTGAAAAGTACCGGCGCAGGCGCAGTACCGATTATATGCTTTGCCCACAGTTGGGTAAAGCATACTGTGCATGCATCGGAGGCATTTTCAATGCACAAGCGCGGAAACACTACATGAACAGCAGGAAGAACGAAGAAATGCGTAGAGCAAGACAGGGAGGAGGGGGAGAAGGCAAATAAGCCACGCTCATCAGACCAGACCACGGCGATTTACATACATCTCAACCGAGATAAAAAAGGTATTTATACATCAAAGGTGCGGGGTCAGGGGGAATCAAAAGTCTAATAGAATCCTTATGTGACACACTATTGAATGATATCTTTACATGATATCACTAAAAATGGGTGACAGATTCCCTTTAAAAGTACAGATTTCAGCCCTGAGCTCCTTTTTTGACTCTCCAATAGCTAATCATCCCTGGATAGTGAGAGTCATTAAAGCTACTCAGCATATTAGACCCACAATACGCAGCTCAGTATCCCCCTGGGATCTCTGCTTGGTTCTGAACGAACTGTGCAAAAAACCATACGAGCCTTTAGACCAGGCACACTTAAGATCGGTGATCCTAAAAGCCCTCTTCCTTGTAACAATAACTTCGGCAAGGCGGATTGGCGAGATTCAGGCCCTCTCCATAAGAGACCCATATTTGAAGATTAAAGAAGACTGTATTGTTTTAAGACTGGATCCCGCCTTTCTTCCCAAAGTTGTTTCAGACAGTCATAGGAATCAGGAAATTGTGCTACCAACCTTTTGCCAAAAGTACAGGAATGAGAAAGAAATCTCTCTTCATCTGTTGGACGTAAAGAGGACAGTCCTTCATTACTTAAAGATCACAGAGAGCTGGAGAGTGGACTCTAACTCACTTTCAACAGCCAATCAGAGCGATCGTAGCCACGTGGGGGCTAAGCCACCCCCCTGTGGTGAAGCATAAAGGGTCCTTTGTGTGCGGGTCGGGTGACCTTTCATTAACCCCGGTCACCCGACCCGCAGGGGGGCTATTTATAGCATGACGCCTACGGGGGCGTCATGGGTCGTTTGGGCACGGCTTTTCATGACGCCTACGTAGGCGTCATGGGTCGTGAAGGGGTTAAAGATCACAGAGAGCTGGAGAGTGGACTCTAATCTCTTCGTCCAGATGGCCAGAAGGAAAAAAGGGAAGAAGGCTTCCAAAGCTACCTTAGCTAAATGGATAAAATCAACTATTAGCGTAGCATATGTCTTGGTGGAAAACAACCCACCGGAAAGCCTCAAGGCTCACTCGCTGAGAGCAATCTCGGCTTCGTGGGCAGAAAGTGCGGGCGCCTCTATGGAACAAATATGCAATGTGGTCTAAGTCAAATAACTTTTGCAAGCATTATAAGCTGAACGCACTGTCAAACCAACAGACGTCCTTTGGGAGGAAAGTCCTCCAAGCAGTAATCACACCCTAATAGGAGTTATTTGGTATTTCTCCTGGCAGTGCTGTCAGGAGGGACGTCCTGGAAAGCAGGAATTAGCCCTACAGGTAATGGTGTTTCCAGGAATCCATCATGACAGCACCCCTTGTATACCTTCCCTTGGATTTCCTGTCTGTTATGTGAGATGAACATGTGTAGAGGGGAAATTCAATAAAATAGCGTTGCATCCATCCTGGTGTGGTACTTGGGAAAATCACTGAAGGGTGGTGGTGGAGAGGAGTTATTTAACCTCTTCTGTGTTCCAGTCCCTATCAAAGATACAAAGGATAACCTCCTGGTGGTGCTGTCATGATGGACTCCTGGAAACCCCATTACAGGTAGGACTAATTCCTACTTTTCCTCCTCTCCATTACTCCCTCTCTGCCTCCTCTCCATTACTCCCTCTCTGCCTCCTTTCCATTTCTCTCTCTCTGACTCCTGTTCATTATTCTCTTTTCCTCCTCTCCATTACTCTCTCTCTGCCTCCTCTCAATTACTCTCTCTGCCTCCTTTCCATTGCTCTCTCTGCATCCTCTACATTACTTCTTCTCTGCCTCCTCTCCATTATTCCCTCTCTGCCTTCTCTTCATTACTCTCTCTTTTCCTCATCTCCATTACTCTCTGCCTCCTCTCCATTATTCCCTCTCTGCCTCCTCTTCATTATACTTTCTCTGCCTCCTCTCCATTACTCCCTCTCTGCCTCCTCTCTATTACTCTCTTTTCCTCATCTCCATTACTCTTTCACTCTGCCTCCTCTCCATTACTCTCTCTCTGCCTCCTCTCCATTTCTCTCTCTCTGCCCCTCTACATTACTCTCTCTCTGCCTCATCTCCATTACTCCCTCTCTGCCTCATCTCCATTACCCCCTCTCTGCCTCCTCTTCTTTATTTTCTCTTTTCTTCCTCTCCATTACTCTGTCTCCTCGCCATTACTCTCTCTCAGCTTCCTCTCCATTACTCCCTCTCTGACTCCTGTTCATTATTCTCTCTTTTCCTCCTCTCCATTATTCTCTCTCTCTGCCTCCTCTCAATTACTCTCTCTGCCTCATTTCCATTACTCCCTCTCTGCCTCCTCTTCATTACTCTCTTTTTCTCCTCTCCATTACTCTTTCTCTGCCTTCTCTCCATTACTCCCTCTCTGCCACCTCTTCATTACTCTCTCGTTTCCTCATCTCCATTACTCTTTCTCTCTGCCTCCACTCCATTACTCGCTCTTTGCCTTGACTCCATTACTCCCTCTCAGCCTCCTCTTCATTATTCTCTCTCTGCATCCGTTCCATTACTCCCTCTCTGCCTCCTCTTCATTACTTTACTGGCAATTTACTGGCCAATGTGTATATGAAAGTTAAGTGATTATTCTCACAACAAGCTGCCATAGAAATGGCTGTGAGGAACCTCCCTGCTCAGGGCTCACACAGACTTCCTGAGGTAACTTCCAGTCCTGGGCGGTTCAAGCTGCCTGATGGAGCAAACAATACTGCTCCCATCATAGTTTTACATGCGAGTCCACGCTGAGGGGACATCTTTCTGTGGCGCCCCTGAGGCCCAGTCGCCACAGAGGTACTGCACCTCCTCCTGAGGTGTGGTATCCCACCATCCAGGTAAGGTGGAGACTTCTGACCACACTCCAACACCTGCACCCCACACCACAAAGTAGTGTAGCAAAGCACCTTTGGCAGCTCCCTTCTTGGAGTATAGCAAAGCACCCATTGGTGGCTCCCTGCTTGGAACACGAAACGTGCTGGGAGGTGGGTGGAGATAGATTACATTACAAGGAGCGGGAAGAGTTTAGGATGAGAGGTCAGTTGGTTAGAGAGTTGGAGAGAAGAAGATCCCTGGAGAGAGGGATAGATGGGTGGAAGTGCTGCAGTAGATCCCAGTGACCTGGGTCTGCTGGCACGGGAAAGGGAGAGAGAGAGCAACATAGACTGAAAGCCTGATTCTCCATAGAAAGAAAGACTAGTACGGAACGTGAGGAGTAAAAGGGAACAGAGGACGTGGGTTAGAAGAAAACCCTTCCTAGAAGTTCCAAGCGCAAGGCCGGGGCCCGGTCCCCGAGGTTGTATGGATACTAATGGTCCTGCAGCAGACACCGGAGGAATAGAAGTAGTGACCACTTTATTCCCACACAAGACTTGGGGGCACAACAGCAACTGGATAGTGAGCCGGGACTTAGTAGCAAGGAGTCCCCGAAGCAGGCTACAGCTGTCTGCCGTACAAGTAGAGTTCATAGGAACATCGGACAGGAGGAACTCCAGTGTAACTCAGTACTAGGAGTACTTCATTTAAAGGCGCTATAAGAGGAGACGTTAAGAAAGGCATATGTTGGCGGAGTGTTGGAAAGGAGTATTCCATCTGGCCTGGAGGTTGACTGGGTCCCTGACCCGGAGGACACGGCACGGAGGCAGGCACCTGTTTGTACAAGACTGTGAGTAAAGCTTTGGAACTACATGCCCTGGTGTCCTCCACTTATTCCCTGCGCCAACCTGCCCAGCACTGCTACCCCCTTTACGCCTGACACTACACCATCTACGTGTCACTTCACCTACACTGCCGTGGGACTCCAGCCCTGCCTGTGGAGGGCTATAACATCATTGGTGCACCACACCATCTGTCCCAGAGGATCTGTCTGCAGCGTCGGCTTACATCTCTATTGCTGAACACCACAGGTGGCGTCATGAATCACGTATAAACTTTCACCACCACAAGTACACTGAAACAACTCCCTTTTACAATGGGCGCCCAGGGCCACGGGCCGGGTCCCAGCTGCCGTGACATCTCCCATTGAAGCTCATCGGGCCCGGTACCGAGTACCCCATAGCTCTGGGTGTGAGGGCGTCCCATTTCTCCACATAATCTGCTCCACAAAGGAGTGATGTCTCATCCAGTCAGAAGAGATAAAGCTGCACATGTGCTCTCCTGCATGCTAGTTATCCTGTTCGCTTCTAGCCAGGACCGGATCCACATGGCTGCCACGCCACTGACTTTGTTTATCCTACCCCCTGCTAAAGGGAACAGTAGGCCCAAAACTGAGTACTTCCACACTTTAGTGTTTCCACAGAGGAAAGGTCCCTTCATCAGTGTAATATTTCTTGGGCTACGCATAAGACTTCCTCTAATAGCAAGTGAAGAGAACTCTGCTCCAGCCGTCCTGAGAGGCCATAACCTCGCTTGTCTCATGAGTAGAGAACCATTACTTTCATATGCACAATATACTGTGAACTTTGCCTTTAAGAGAGAGACTGTACCCCGTTACCTCTTTCAGTAAAATTGTTATGTTTGCAAATTCACCTGCATGTCTGGCTGCTGGAGATTGCAGATTGCACAAACACAACGGGCAATCCAAAACCTGCAGCCAGACACCACCGCTACAGGAGTGCCCCCAGGGGGACCTATATCATCCACAAGTGCCACCTCTCTCTATTATCAATTGTTGTGGACTCAAAGGAAGTGTTGAGTGGTCCAGCGACCCATTTCAGCTACCGTGACATCATTATCTGCTACCAGTGAGACTACATGCCCCAGCTGGCCCTTCTGCAACATCTTGCGCCTCCCCGGTGGCCCACCACAACTCTCTCTCTGCCTCCTCTCCATTACTTCCTCTGCCTCCTCTACTTTACTCCCTCTCTGCCTCTTCTTTATTACTCCCTCTCTGCCTCATCTCTTAATCTCTACCTCCTCTCTATTACTTTTTCTATTTCTCCTCTGTATTACTCTCTATTTCTTTCCCCCTCTCTTTCTACTCTTTATTTCTCTCTCTACCTCCTATTACTCTATTCCTCCTTTGTATTACTCTCTCGTTCCCCCTCTCTCTTTCTCTTCTTTATTACTCTCTCTCCCCTCTCTTTTTCTCCTGTTTATTACTCTATCTACCTTCTCTTTATCAATCTAGTCCTCCTCTGTATTACTCTCTCTTCCCCCTCTCTCTTTCTCCTCTTTATTACTCTCTGTACCCTCTCTCTATTACTTTATACCTACTCTGTATTACTCTCTCTCCCCCTTTCTCCCCTTTATTACTCTCTGCACCTTCCCTATATTACTCCCTCTTCTCCCTTTCTCTTTTTCCTCTTTATTACTCTCTGTACCTTCTCTCAATTACTCTATTCCTCCTTTGTATTGTTCACTCGTTCCCACTCTCTCTTTCTCCTCTCTATTACTCTCTTTACCTTTTTTCTAGTACTTAATTCCTCCTCTGTATTACTCTCTCTCCCCCTCTCTTTTTCTCCTGTTTATTAATCTCTCTACCTTTTCTGTATTAATCTAGTCCTCCTCTCTATTACTCTCTCTTCCCCCCTTTCTTGCTCCTCTTTATTACTCTCTGTACCTTTTGCTCTCTATTACTCTATTCCTCCTTTGTATTATTCACTCGTTCCCACTCTCTCTTTCTCCTATTACTCTCTTTACCTTTTTTCTAGTACGTAATTCCTCCTCTGTATTACTCTCTCTCCCCCTCTCTTTTTCTCCTGTTTATTAATCTCTCTACCTTTTCTGTATTAATCTAGTCCTCCTCTCTATTACTCTCTCTTCCCCCCTTTCTTGCTCCTCTTTTTTACTCTCTGTACCTTTTGCTCTCTATTACTCTATTCCTCCTTTGTATTATTCACTCGTTCCCACTCTCTCTTTCTCCTATTACTCTCTTTACCTTTTTTCTAGTACGTAATTCCTCCTCTGTATTACTCTCTCTTTCCCCGTCTTTTTCTCCTTGTTTATTACTCTATCTACCTTCTCTCTATCAATCTAGTCCTCCTCTGTATTACTCTCTCTTCCCCCTCCTTCTTATTCCTCTTTATTACTCTCTGTACTTTCTCTATTACTTTATAACTCGTCCTCTGTATTACTCTCTCCACCCTCTTTCTCCTCTTTATTACTCTCTGTACCTTCTCTCTATTACTCTATACAACCTGTTACTCTCTCTTCCCCGCTTTCTGTTCTTTATTACTCTCTGTGTTTTCTCTATTACGCTATACCTCATCTGTATTACTCTCGCTCCCCCTCTCTCTTTCTTCTCTTTATTACTCTCTGTACCTTCTCTGTATTATTCTCTCTCCCCCTCTTTCTCCTCTTTATTACTCTCTGAACCTTCTCACTGTATTACTCTGTTCTTCCTCTGTATTACTCTCTCCATCTCCTCTTTATTATTCTCTGTACCTTCTCTCTATTAACCTATTCCTCTTCTGTATTACTCTCTCTCTCTCCCTCTTTCTCCTCTTTATTAATTGAATATAGCTGGTGGGTTCTGTAACTGCTGGTGATTTCAGCCAAAGTAAGGAAAAAGGAGGGGTGTTTCCAGCACCTGCACCCAGTTTAAGTAAAATTTCTTTTTATTAGAACATTTTAAAAAACAATTTTTAAAATTGAGAGAGAGATTCTCTGCCTGACGCATTTCTGGTGCACCACGGTGCCATTAGTCATAGGATCCTATGACTAAAGGTGCCGTGGTGTGCGAGAAATGCGTCAGGCAGAGAGTCTTTCAATTTTAAAAACTGCTTTTTAAAATTTTACTTAAACTGGATGGACGTGCTGGAAACACCCCTCCTTCTTCCTCCTCTGTATTACTCTCTCCCCTCTCTTTCTCCTTTTTATTACTCTATGTACCTTCTCTCAATTAAATTATTCTTCCTCTGTATAACTCTCTCTTCCCCCTCTCTTTCTCGTTTTTATTACTCTCTGTACCTCCTCTCTATTACTCTATTCTTCCTCTGTTTTACTCTCTCTTCCCCCCTCTTTCTCCTCTTTATTACTCTCTGTAACTTCTTTCTATTACTCAATTCTAACGTTGTACTACTCCCTCTTCCCCCTCTCTTTCTCCCTTTCTCCTCTATATTACTCTCTGCACCTCCTCTGTTTTACTCTCACTTCCCGTTCTCTTTCTCCTGTTTATTGCTCTCTGAACCTTCTCTGTATTACGATATACCTCCTCTGTATTACTGTCACTTCCCCCTCTCTTTTTCCTGTTTATTACTCTCTGAAACTTCTCTGTATTACTCCCACTTCCCCCTCTCTCTTTCTCCTATTTATTACTCTCTGTACCCAGGGGCGTATCTAGGGGGGGGCAGCCGGGGCAGTTGCCCCGGGCGCAGCCAGCAGGGGGGCGCAGTCGGGCCGCCTAATGCAGCGGTCCGCAGTGTCCTCCTTTGCGCATGCGTTCTGCCGCCCCCCCGGCCTGAGAGTCGGCAGTTCTCTGTGTCAGCTGTCAAGCTGACAGCCGGAGCAGAGAAGGAGCGCGTGCCGGCTCCCAGGGAACAATTGTACTGGCGTTTATACAGACGCCAGTACAATTGAAGCTCTGACCGCCGGGCCAGAGCGACGTCAGCAGTGTGATCAGGTCATGTGATCACGCTGCTGACGTCCCTCCCCGGCGCCCAGAGCGAACGCTGGTGGTAAGTGTGCTGAGCTCCTCTGTGGAGCTGAAGAACCACCGAAGATGGGAGATGAGGGGGAGTTAATGAGTGGAGATGGGGGGGATTTGTAGAGGGGAAGGCGGCTAATGTGTGGGGGTATTTAGAGTGGGGATGGGGGTTAATGTGTGTGGGGGTTAATGAGTGGGGATGCCATGGGGTTAATGTGTGGGGGGATTTGGAGTGGAGATGGGGGTTATTTACTGTGATGGGGGTTAATGAGTGGGGATTGGGTTAATGTATGGGGGCGTTAATGAGTGGGGTTGGGGTTAATGTGTGGGGGTATTTGGAGTGGGGGTGAGGGGATTTGGAGTGCTGATGGGGGTTAATGAGTGGGGATTGGGTTAATGTGTGGTGGGATTTGGAGTGGGGATGGGGGGTTATTTAATGTGTAGTGGGATTTGGAGTGGGGATGGGGGTACTTAATGTGTGTGGGGGATTGGGGATGGGGGGATTTAATGTGTGGGGAGATTTGAGGACACAAAATAAAGAGTATGTATAAGGAAACAGTATGGGGGATTGGTGCAGACAGTATGGGGAGCAAATGGGTTAATGTATGTGGATGGACACAGTTTGGGGAGTCAGGGATATGTGTGAGCAGACAGTATAGAGAGTGAGGGGGTAAATATATGAGGAGACAGTATAGTGAATAGGTGGGATGCTAGATGGCAATAGTGTGAGGAGACAGTATATTGCAGATATTTTTATTTAGGAGCATTATAATGACACTTCTATCTTTAAGGGCATCGTGTGGAGATTTGCTGCAGAAGACTGGAGAAGACGGACGTCTACAGAGACGAAATGTGGATGAGAAAACTCATCATGGGGTCTAGAAGAAAAGGTGACTGACTGCAGAGACGACGTCATCTATAAGGTACTTGGATGTAAATATTATCTGTGATACTGACTAATTCTCATGTTTTTATTTGTTAGGAACATTATAGGGGTTGTCCAGATTTGTGCTGAGTATGCAGACATTCTATGTGACTGCAGACTTCTGAATTCTCACAGTGCTCACTGAACGCTGTTAGGATTCTCTCGTGCCGGTAATTTACATACATGCGGTCACATGCTGACTAGACATGTGTGGCCTCACTCAATGAAAATGAACGGAGCGAGGCCGGGCACGTCTAGTCGGAATGTGGCCAGAAGTATATAAATCACATACTTGTGTTGACATGACTGTATATCGGCAAGGGAGAATCCTAAATGTGTACAGTGCATTCGTTGTGAGAATTCAGAAGCTGCAATGTCAGGATTCAGCTCTGCAGGTTGCCGTAGTCATCACATGGACACTTCACTCATATGCGATTTTCATACTTATGGTCCTGTGACAACGAGCTTCTCTTCCTGCTTCTCTCAGTTTTTTACTGAACATTGAGAGCATTAGGAGGAGCAGCTCGCAGGTACATGGCTAAGTGTGCAAGTTGCATATGTACTTGGGCGGGGGGGGGGGCGCCGAACCGAATTCTTGCCCCGGGTGCCAGAAAGCCTAGATACGCCTCTGTCTGTACCTTCTTTCTATTACTCTATACCTCCTCTGTATTACTCTCTCCCCCCTCTCTTTCTCCTCTTTATTACTTTCTGTACCTTCTCTCTATTACTCTACGCCTCCTCTGTATTACTCTCTTCCCCCCTCTTTCTTCTCTTTATTACTCTCTGTACCTTCTCTCTATTACTCTATACCTCCTCTGTATTACTCTCTTTCCCCCTTTCGCCTCTTTATTACTCGCTGTACATTCTCTGTATTACTCTCTCTTCCCCCTCTCACTTTCTTCTCTTTATTACTCTCTGCACCTTCTCTCTATTACTTTATATCTCCTCTGTATTACTCTCTCCAACTCCCCTATTTCTCCTCTTTATTACTCTCTGTATCTTCTCTCTATAACACTATATTACTCTGTATTACTCTCTTTCCCCCTCTCTTTCTCCTCTTTATTACTTTATGTACCTTCTATAAATTACTCTGTACCTCCTCTGTATTACTCTCTTCCCCCTCTTTCTCCTCTTTATTATTCTCTGTACCTTCTCTGTATTACTCTCTCCCACTTCTCTTTCTCCTCTTTATTACTCTCTGTACCTTCTCTCTATTACTCTATACCTCCTCTGTATTACTCTCTTCCCCCCTCTTTCTAATCATTACTCTCTGTAATTTTTCTCTATTACTCTATACATTCTCTGTATTACTATCTCTCTCCCCCTCTTTATTACTCTCTGCACCTTCTCTCTATTACTCTATTCTTCCTCTGTATTACTCTCTCTTCCCCCTCTCTTTCTATTCTTTATTACTTTCTGTACCTTCTCTCTATTTCTCTACGCCTCCTCTGTATTACTCTCTCTTCCCCCCTCTTTCTTCTCTTTATTACTCTCTGTACCTTCTCTCTATTACTCTATACCTCCTCTGTATTACTCTTTCCCCCTCTTTCGCCTCTTTATTACTCGCTGTACATTTTCTGTATTACTCTCTCTTCCCCCTCTCACTTTCTTCTCTTTATTACTCTCTGCACCTTCTCTCTATTACTTTATATTTCCTCTGTATTACTCTCTCCCACTCCCCTATTTCTCCTCTTTATTACTCTCTGTATCTTCTCTCTATAACACTATATTACTCTGTATTACTCTCTTTCCCCCTCTCTTTCTCCTCTTTATCACTTTATGTACCTTCTAAAAATTAGTCTGTACCTCCTCTGTATTACTCTCTCCCCCCTCTTTCTCCTCTTTATTATTCTCTGTACCTTCTCTGTATTACTCTCTCCCACTTCTCTTTCTCCTCTTTATTACTCTCTGTACCTTCTCTCTATTACTCTATACCTCCTCTGTATTACTCTCTTCCCCCCTCTTTCTCCTCATTACTCTCTGTAATTTTTCTCTATTACTCTATACATTCTCTGTATTACTATCTCTCTCCCCCTCTTTATTACTCTCTGTACCTTCTCTCTATTACTCTATTCTTCCTCTGTATTACTCTCTCTTCCCCCTCTCTTTCTATTCTTTATTACTTTCTGTACATGCTCTCTATTACTCTATACCTCCTCTGTATTACTCTCTATTCCCCCTCTTTTTTTATTTCTCTCTCTACTTTCTCTCTATTACTCTATTCTTGCTCTGTATTACTCTCTCCCCTCCTTCTCCTTTTTATTACTCTCTCTGCCTTCTCTCTATTACTCTATGCCACCTCTATATTACTCGCTTTCGCCCTCTTTATCCTCTTTATTACTCTCTGTACCTTCTATTACTCTATATAACTCTGTATTACTCTCTCTTTCCCACTCTCTTTCACCTCTTTATTACTTTCTGTACCTTCTTTCTAGTGCTCTATACCTCCTCTGTATTACTCTCTCTTCCCCCTCTCTTTCTCCTCTTTATTTCGCTCTGTACCTTCTCTATATTACTCTATTCCTCCTCTGTATTACTCTCTCCCCCCTCTTTCACCTCTTTATTACTCTCTCTACCTTCTCTCTATTACTCTATGCCACCTCTCTATTACTTGCTTTCCCCCTCTCTTTCTCCTCTTTATTACTCTCGGTACCTTCTTTCTATTACTCTTTTCTTCCTCGGTATTACTCTCTCTTCCCCCTCTCTTTCTTGTCTTTATTACTCTCTGTACCTGCTTTCTATTACTCTATACCTCCTCTATATTACTCTCTATTCCCCCTTTCTCCTCTTTATTACTCTCTGTACTTTCACTCTATTACTCTATGCCTCCTCTGTTTTACTCTGTCTTCCACCTCTTTTTCTCCTGTTTATTACTCTCTGTACCTTCTCTCTATTGCTCTATATTCTTCCTCTGTATTACTCTCTCTTCCTCCTCTCTGTTTTTTCCTCTTTGTTATTCTCTGTACCTTTGTTCTATTACTCTATACCTCCTCTGTATTACTCTTCTCCCCCTCTCTCTTTCTCCTCTTTATTACTTTCTGTACCTTCTCTCTATTACTCTATACCTCCTATTACTCTTTCTCCTCCCTATACCTTTTTCTTCCTCTTTTCTATTAATATCTCTCTGCCTCCTCCCTGCTACTTTCTCTCACTTTGCCTCTTCTCTCTCTGGTATTTTTCCCTCTGTTCCTCCCAGAGTAACACCAGGACCCTGCATCAGGGGAAGCTCTTTTGGTGACAGCAATGATGTGAATGACATGACAATTGAGATGTCTAATTGAAGTTTTCTATCGAGGTCAAGAAATGTTCAGCTAAACCTGTTTTTATCTTCCTGTCGGAAAAAACAGGTGGCGTTTAACCTGTAAAATGCTGCTGAGGTGCAGAACTTCTAATATGACTACATGTGCCATGTTTTATACTCTGAATCCTATGTTGTTATTTTAAATGATCGTTATCAATTCAACAGACTTCACCTAACTCAATAGTAAAAGTGAATATGAGAAACTTTATAATATATGTTATCAGAGAAATCTGCTTCTTTCTCCACTTATGAGACACTTCTCTTTCCCACCCACATCTCCTGAACTCAATATCCACTCTGAAAAATTGCTCAAATCTGTCTTAGGACAAAACAGACTGCTGGATTCTTAAGAGATCAGATTAGGAGGAGAGAGTGACTCAAACATATTGTATTAGTTTCTTGAGTGTTTTATCTCACCCAGAGCTGGATTTACAGCTACACTGATCTGTACTGTTGTATATTGTCCCCGCCTCTATTGAGTGTTTTATCTAACCCCACAGATGGATTCAAAGCTACATTGCTAAGTACAGCTGTATTATACCCTCCTTGCTGCTTTCTAGTATGTCTTTTATTTCTTCACAGAGCTGGACTCAGAGTTATACTGCTCAGTACTGCTGTGGACTGTTCTCCATGCTACTGCTGCTTTACAGTGTTTTTTTATCACTTCAGTGCTGGATAAAACCTTCAATTCTCAGTACACCTGTATGATACCCTTCATACCGCTGCTACTTTCAACTGTGTCTTTTGTTCTACCTTCAGAGCAGGATCTACAGCTACACTGATCAATATTGCTGTGTAATATTATGCAATATACTGTAGCTGTCTAATAAGTTCACTTTACTGTTGGACTCTCAGCTGCAGTGCTCAGTACTGCTGCATGACACAGTTCATGATGCTGCTGCTTTTAAGCGTATATTTTCTCTCACCTTAGGACTGGATTCACATTTATACTGCTCAGTACTGCTATATAATGTCCTCCATGCTGCTGCTGCTTCTGAATATGTGCTACATAGAGACAGGAAATAAGGAATCCCTCATGTCTGTGTATGCTTTCTATTGGAGACATCATAGCAGTTAGTCTGTACCCACTAGCTCAGAGACTACTGAAAATTAAAGATAAAGGCTGCATAGTGGAAATTTCAGGATTAGAGTCATATAATGGGCGGAAATAGTGTTATTCCACATATACACAGAATAGATTATTCTGCAAAGTCCTCTGAAACAACGATACATTGGAAGGAGCCTGTGATAGACAACGTTGTACATAGAGATCTTTTCTGCACTCACTGTCATGTGTAATATTTGGTGATCATCTAGCTCCATGTATTATGTGTGGCGGAGTATCTTGTGGTGCCTCCTGTCACGACGATGCGTCATACCGGGAGCTGAGAATGCATTATCCATGTGAGTCCTGCTTAGAATTTTATGGACCTTTGAAATGTAAAGAGAAGAGACGGCCATGTCTGGTTTCCCAGGTGGTATGTAGGCTGTGGTAATGTTAGTTCCACGTCTGTGCAAGTCAAGGTTGCTGATGGTGATGCGAACTCAGGTGATTTTGCTGGACATCAGAGAGGGAAGAATCCAGAAGAGATCTTTAGATGAGTTGCAATGTTTCATACGCAAAGGTAATGGCGATGCCAGGTGAGCAGAGGCGCACCAGAGGCTGGATAACAAAGCCACCAACCATAAAGTGAGATGCCCATTACTGTGTAACGATGGCTATAGGGAATTTATCAAGGTCATGGTCGGACAAACCAATCATGCCCCCCAATGCATTTACACAAAGGTACAATATAAATGGAGGCAAATCTGAAAAACAGCGAGCAGTGTCTTTCTATTAAATTGCATGTACGGATCGAAGCTAATGGAGTCTTTAAAGGGTCTTTATGATGATCTATTGGAAAGTAAGGGGCTCATGTCTATCCATGCAGGTGTCCATCACTATGACGCCGACACAATGGGCATCGCCATGTGGTAAGCACCCCAGGGACGATTGAAGGACTAGTATTTGGCGCGCTGGGCATTTTCCACATGAAGCAATTGGGATTGCAGACTATGCCAGTGTTGTAGGATGGCCGGGTGTACGTGCTGCCTGGCACTGCCATGTGAAGACACAGTGATGACGAGCTTTCTGCTCCAGGTTGTATACATTTCTATAAAGCCGCTCACTCCATCTCATCTCGAGCGGTGATAACGTGTTTTTAGGCACTGACAGGGCGACATTTGTTCACTTTGTGTTCCTGATGACAGTGGACGCCCAGCTGACACTACAACACTCAGCACCACATGCTGTCACAGCACGGCTGGATAGGTAAGTAAAGTGGACAGCAGAGCAGAGTGAATGTCACAAGGCGCCAGCATCCTGGATGAGCAGGAACCAGAGGACGTTATATAACAGGTGCAATATATGATAAAATTGTCACTATTTGCTCATGGCTGGATGCTCAGCACATGGGAAAGAATCGCCATCTACATAAGGGGCCACATCCTGTGCCTGCTGAGAATGGGTGGGATAACAGTGAGTCCTTCCGTATGGTCAGTATACCTTATTACTGAGAAGTACAATAGTATATAATCAGCTACAATATTCTGCATAACGACTGCCAGTGTACACAAAATGTGCTCTAACATGGAAGCCTGAGCTTATTGTATGCCAATGGGGGTCTGTAGCTGCACTGTTACTGGGGGGGCAATGTCTGTAGAGTTACTGGAGATCTGTGGCTGCACTGATACTAGGAGACTGTGGTGGCACTGTGACTGGGAGTCTGAGTGAGAGACAATTGAATATTTCAATGTTCGGTTCGGATTACGATCGCCATATTTGCCGATTAATTTGCCGAACGTAACCGAATGCCATTCATGTCAACCAGGTACGGATTGGAGCTGAAATTCAGCCCTGGCATTTGAAATCACACCGGCCCATGCTGTCTCCGTCCCCAAGCACCAGATGAGATATATTACTAATATTACCCTGGATTGAGGAAAGGAAGATTTACTACAAGACCATAGAATCATAGAATCGTAGAGTTGGAAGGGGCCTCCTGGGCCATCTGGTCCAACCCCCTGCTCAAAGCAGGATTCGCTAAATCATCCCAGACAGATGTCTGTCCAGCCTCTGTTTGAAGACTTCCATTGAAGGAGAACTCACCACTTCTCGTGGCAGCCTGTTCCACTCATTGATCACTCTGTCAAAAAGATTTTTCTAATATCTAATCTGTGTCTCCTCCCATTCAGTTTCATCCCATTGCTTCTAGTCTTTCCTTGTGCAAATGAGAATAAAGTTGATCCTTCTACAATGTGACAGCCCATTAGATATTTGTAGACAGCTATTAAGTCTCCTCTCAGTCTTCTCTTTTGCAAACTAAACATTCCCAAATCCTGCAACCTTTCCTCATAAGACAGGGTTTGCAGACCGGTCACCATTCTGGTCGCTCTTTTCTGAACTTGCTCCAGTTTGTTGATGTCTTTTTTAAAATGTGGTGCCCAAAACTGGACACAATATTCCAGATGAGGTCTGACCAAAGAGGAGTAGAGGGAAATAATGACTTCACGTGATCTAGACTGTATGCTTCTGTTAATACATCCTAGAATTGCATTTGCCTTTTTTGCTGCTGCATCACACTGTTGACTTATTATATTCAGTCTGTGATCTATTAGTATACCCAAGTCTTTTTCACATGTGCTGTTGCTTAGCCCTATTTCTCCCATTCTGTATATGCTTTTTTCATTTTTATTGCCCAGATGTAGTACTTTGCATTTTTCCCTGTTAAAAACCATTCTGTTAGTTGCTGCCCACTGCTCCAGTTTATTTATATCTTTTTGAATCCTCTCTCTCTCTCTTCTCTAATATTAGCTATCCCTCCTAGCTTTGTGTCATCAGCAAATTTAATCAGTTTACCCTCACTTCCTTCATCTAAATCATTGATAAAGATGTTGAACAATATAGGGCCCAGGACAGAGCCCTGTGGTACCCCACTTGAGACATTCTTCCAACTGGATGTGCAGCCATTTACGACCACTCTTTGGGTCCGATCACTAAGCCAGTTATGAATCCACCTAACAGTTGCCTTGTCCATTCCATACTTAGTCATTTTTTCAATAAGGATTGTGTGAGATACTTTGTCAAATGCTTTGCTGAAGTCAAGATATACTATATCTACAGCATTTCCCTGATCCACCCAATCAGTAATTCCGTCATAGAAGGAAATTAAGTTAGTCTGACATGACTTATTAGTTACAAACCCATGCTGACTCTGTTTAATCACTTCATTCTTATCCAGGTACTGACATGCATGTTGTTTAATAATTTTTTTAGAGTTGAGCGACTTTGGTCAGATCGGGTTTCATGAAACAAAATTTGTTTCAGATGAAACTGGTCCGACTAGGGCAAAAAAAGTCGGAGTTTCGTCCGAAACCCGTCCCCAATGCAAGTCAATGGGAAGTAAAAGTCGGCATTGAGCAACTTTTAATTCCCCATTGAGTTGCATTGGGGTCGGGTTTTGGACGAAACACCGACTTTTTTTGCCCTAGTCGGACCAGTTTCACCTGAAACAAATTTTGTTTCATGAAACCCGATCCGACTAAAGTCGCTCAACTCTAATTTGTTCAAAGATCTTTCCTGGTATAGAAGTCAGACTCACCGGCATATAGTTTCCTGGGTCCACTTTCTTCCCCTTTTTGAAGATAGGAACAACATTTGCTCTTCTCCAGTCTTCTGGGACTTCTGTTCTCCAAGAATTTTCAAAGATTATGGAGAGGGGTTCAAAAATGTCTTCTGCTATCTCCTTCAGTACTCTGGGGTGTAATTCATCTGGACCTGGAGACTTGAATTCATTTAGGTTAGCTAAGTGTTTCCTGACTATCTTTTTGTTTATAGATATCCTGGATTCTTCTATTCCCTTAATAGGACAGTGAAGAACAGTTGATGTTACATTTCCTTTCTGAGAGAAAACAGATGCAAAATAGGAATTTAAAAGTTCAGCCTTCTCAACATCCTGTCTTACCATTTCATCATTTTCATCCTGTAAAAATCCTATAGCATCTTTGACTTTTCTTTTACTTTTGACATATCCCCAAAATCCTTTATTATTGCTTTTAACGTCTCTTGCAAGCCTCAATTCATTGTTAGCTTTAATAATCTGATTTGTGCCCTGCAGGTTCTGCAAACAGCATTATATTCTTCTTTAGATATGCCTACCTCTTTCCATTTTATAAACATTTCTTTCTTCCTTTTTAGCATGTGCTTAAGTTCTGTGTTCATCCATCCTGGTTTCCTTAAATGCTTCCTATTCTTCCCTCTTTTCGGAATTGTGAACAATTGTGCTTTGAGAATTTTATTTTTCAAGATTTCCCATCCTTCCTGGACATTTTTGTCTTTAAGGATATCCAGCCATTGGATCCCTCCAATTTTCTGAGTCCCTTAAAATCAATCTGCCTTTCTGAAATCTAACCTTGACATCTGAATCTTCACAGGTCTTCCTCCTCTAGTTATCCAAAATGCTAACATAGCATGATCGCTACCTCCTAGGGTCCCAGCCACTTTTACCTCCTTAACCATTTCCTCCCTGTTTATAAGGATTAGATCCAAGGTAGCAGATCCCCTTGTTTTCTCCCCTACCTTTTGGAAGATAAAGTTGTCAGCAAGAGAGGATAAGAATTTCCTTGACCTGTTAGTTTTGCCTGAGAGAGATTCCCAACAAATGTCTGGATAGTTGAAATCTCCCATGACAACTATATCATATTTTTTGGAGAACTTGGCCATTTGGTGCATAAAGAGTTCATCCATATCTTCAGCTTGCACAGTCGGCCTGTAGTAAATGCCTTTCCATTGTTCTGTCCTTGTATTCTTACCTAAAGTTTCCACAGACCTCCCGGTCTCTGAAGCTTCAATCTCTGTGCAGATATACGCGTTTCTAACATACAATGCGACGCCTCCTCCTCGTTTATCAAGTCTGTTTCTTGCAAATAAGTTGTATCCTTCTAGCCTGGTATTCCAATCATGTGTATTGTCCCACCAAGTTTCAGTGATTCCGATGACATCATATTTCTTTTCCTGTGTTAGTAGTTCCAGTTCTCCTTGTTTGTTGCCCATGCTTTGTGCATTAGTATAGAAACATTTTCGTTTGTGATTGGTTTCTCTTTCTTTTTTTTTTTTTTTATTTAGATTTTTTTGTCTTTGTTCTTTCCTCCCATTTCTAATAGCAGAGTTCTCAATAGCATTTATCAGGTGTATGGCTTTTTCTGGCCTTTTGCTTCCCTTCCCCCATTGTTCTAGTTTAAAGCTCTCCTGATGAATGTAGCAAGGCGACTTCCAAATACATATTTTCCAGTCTTCGTAAGGTGCACCCCATCTCTAGCAAGTAGTCCATTGTATAGGTAATTCACTCTGTGATCCAGAAATCCAAATCCTTGCTGACGGCACCATCGACGTAGCCAGTTGTTCACCTGCAGAATCTTACTCCACCTCCTTGTTCCAAGGCCATCCACTGGGAGGATGGAAGAGAAGACCACCTGCGCTCCCAGTTCTTTCACTTTCTTGCCTAAGTTTTCAAAGTCACTGCAGATGGTTTCCAGGTCGTTTCTTGCTGTGTCATTTGTCCCTACATGTATTAGCAGGAATGGGTAGTCATCTGTAGGTCTGAAGAGTCCTGATATCCTGTCAGACACATCTTTAATTTTTGCACCTGGAAGACAGCACATTTCTCTTGAAGTTATATCCGGTCTGCAGATAGCGGCCTCTGTTCCTCTCAACAAGGAATCCCCCATGACCACCACTCTCCGTTTCTTCTTCACAACATTTTTCTTTTTCCATCCAGGAGGATTCTGAAGGCGTACAAGGTTGCTGTTTGTGGGCAAAGTCTTATCCTGATGTGTTTCTTCACCGTTCTCCTGCGTGAGAGCCTGGTACTGGTTCCTGAGCAGTATGGGTGCTCATGGCCTCCCGATCCTCCTGCTTCTCTGGGTCACATGCTTCCATTCCTCTGTTTCTTCAGGTACACTTCGAATTTCTTCTCTTTCTGTAACATGAAGAGATAATTCTGCTCTGTCTAAGAACTCTTCACCTTCCTTAATGATCTTCAATGTAGCTAACCTCTCTTCGAGATTTTGCAACTTTTCCTCCAATAGGGACACAAGCTTGCATTTGTGGCATGTGAAGTTTGGCTTTTCCACTGGTAAGTCCAATTGTCATGATCCAGGTTGGATGATGACAGTTAAAAGCACATGTAACCTTTTTTTCCTTAAGCTGTGTGCTTAAGTTTGGTTTTGCTCCTGGTTGCCATTAGGATTATTACACAGTGGTGTCTTTTGTTCTAGTTTGCCCCCGGTGGTGGTTAGATTCCCGTGTAATAACGCTAACAGGTGTGATTCCTCTGGCTTATCTATAAAGGTGTGTTATGTGCTCTCACTGGTGTTGGTGATAGTATTCATTTCCAACCATCTTTGGTGGAGAAAGGAGCTGGAGAGAGTTCCTTGCAGCACGGTCAGAGCCCTGGTGTGGAAGGAGTCAGAGGGGATTTCCTTGCAGCTCTGACAGAGCTTGGTGGCAGCTATTCAGGAGGAAAGCTGCATTCTGGTGGTGGACTCTGTTGCTGGGAGCAAGAACAACAGAAAAAAGCTAAGTGGTGTTTCCATGTTTGTGCCTTTCCCTTATGTGTGTTTCAGTGCAGTGGCAGGATTAGTCTCTGCACCGGCCATTTCACTAGAAAGGGGTAGGTGCAGGGCGAGCTAGGGTTTAAAGGTATCCTGAGCGGCGCCCGGTGCGGAACCGGCCTAGGGATCGGTAGGAGTGTAGAGACACTGACTCAGGGGAGTGCAGGAGGTCTCCACTTCCCCGTTCCCTATTGCAGGGCCCACCATTGTAATTGTTTCCCTGGTGTTTCCCCTTATTATTTAAATTCGCCCTGCTGGAGGCGGTGTATCCGGTTTTACGTGTATTTCTGAAATTCGCCTGCTGGAGGCGGTGTATCCGGCTGCACGTCTTATTATTTAAATTCGCCCTACTGGAGGCAGCGTATCCAGGGTCGCGTGTGTCATATAAATTCACCCTGCTGGAGGTGGTGTGTCCAGTCACATGTTGATCATTACACCAATATTTCTAATGATACCCGTGGCCTGCTTGGGTGTCTTGAGAACACCAATTCTGTTAACAACATTGCAGACAAGGTGACCCACGACCAGACAGGCCCTTCTGTCATTTGCCAGAATTGCCAGATGGCCATTCCGGGCCCTGAAGTCAACAAATGAGGGCCTTACACCACAGAAGTGGCATCAATTTCACCATAGTAGAAATAGTATAATAGGGACCAACATGTCTTTCACTATACCCAATCCAGCAGATGGACACAGCAGGCACAGAAGCGACAAAAAAGAAATCACAGAGTGCAGTTACATTACATTAATGAATCACACTAAAAAATGCAATATCACCTAGACTCTACAGTCTGCGATTGTTTGCAAAAGTCCATGGAGATCCGTGACTTGTTCATCTTGATCAAAGTTAGGCTACACTTTCAGGGGACATCCGGCTGCGCTTATCCATCAGGACGCCACCAGCAGGACTGAAGACATGTTCTGAGAGAACGCTGACTGCGGGCATGATAAACCCTCCAAGGCTTGGCAGGCGAGCTCAGGCCACTCATCCATTTTGGAAGACCAAAATGTGAAAGGGTCCAAACCCTCCCTGATGGTATTGATATTCAGTTCTAGATACTCCTGCACCATCCTCTCCATTCATTCTCCGCGTGTAAGAATTTGATTCTGTTGTGCTGGTGCACTAGTTGGTCTAAAAAAAGTGTCCAAGGACTCACAGTAATTGCTTCTTCCACTTCCACCATTGCTGCTGCTGCTAATGTTTTGGCATTGACGAATTGACGAGCCGGAGGTTGGAATTGTAGGGTTGCAATGTGAACTGTGTGCCTCACTGCTATCTTGGAGAAAAGCTCTCTTAAGGTATTGTAAAAGTGTGTTTTGATACTCAAGCATTCGCGGGTCCCTTTCTAGGGAGGGGATCATCTAGAATAATTTGGTTTTATAATGTGGCTCTAACAGAGTAGTCAGCATTATTCCTAATCATAACTATGTGGAGATCATGTTGCAGATAGTGCAGCTGTAAGGTGGAAGACTGGGCTGCGGGTTCCTGTACCGAGTCGGGTCTCGAACTGTTGAGGCTGCCTCCCATATTGTCTGGGGAAAGCAATGAGAGACTGGACCAACCTCATGACCCAGGTAGGCAGAGAAATATAAAAGAAAAAGCGCTCATGGTGGCAGGGAGTTTGACGCGAACCAGCAGCATGCAGCAGGGTGAGCAGTGTGCTTCGTCCCCTGGGCACTGGCGCTGGGACCCGCTGTGCTTGCCAGCTCCCGCCGTTTTCAGCAGGACCGTTGGAAAGTGAGGTGCCGTGCGCCCAGTGACTGTAGGAGAGAGAGGTGCAGTGCGCTCAGTGACCGTGAGTACCGAACACGTGCAGAAGGGAGAAAGCCGGGTGCTGGACATGCGCTCGCAGCTTACCCCGCCAGTTGCTATACTTCAGTCCATTCTGAAAGTGCTGTGCCCCTTTTTGCTTTGGCCGCACGAGTTTATGGACTGGGGGCTCAGTGGAACATACTGGAGACCAACCACGGCCGCCAGAAGATGGACTTACCATATTGTTTGCTTTTTTGAGGATTAAACATTTTAGCACATTTGCACTTTGCGGTTGTTTTTGTTTTCATAACACATTTCTCATTGTGGTTTATATAATTTTTTTCTGACTGTGTCTATACTTTGATTACTTTGATTTTTATGGAGTAGTATTTGTAGCACTCAGGCACTTTATTGTGGATCATTGCTTTGCACTTAAATACATATTTTTTATATTTTATTTAGATATACTTTTTTAGTTTATTAATTCCTTTTTTTTGCATATCTTGCTCATTATGGAAGTGCTTGTATGAATTATATATAGCCATCTTTATATGTTGTTTTTGGGTATATGTTTTGGCTTGTTTACTATATTCGCCATATTTCTTAAATGTGCTCCATTGATTTCAGCTGTTCTATTTTATTTTATTATTTATCAAATACTCTAATAAAATACATTTCGGTTACTATTTTATTATTCTATCTTTATTGCACAAATCTTTATAGGACTTTATTATGCCCAAGGATGCTTAAGATGGGGGAGGCAACTTACCCGTCGGCCGTTAAATTTGTAGGCTCCGTGGCTGGGGGATGCTGCCCAGAGCCTGAGCAGCCAAGGAGAGAAGGTAGTCCCACGTTTGGTTTCCCTGAGTCCTCTCGTGTGGGCCGAAATGGATGCTCGGGTCATCCACTGTCTAGTTGATACCAGTTCCCAAGTGACCACCATGCCAGAGACTTATTTCAGACATAATTTTTTGAGGCGATGCAGCCTGAATGGGGCCCAGTGATCAAGTTTACAGCTGCCAATCAATGGCCCGTCCCGGAAGCAGGGTTGGTCTGGATGCAAATCACCGTGTGATGAACGTGTTGAAGGAACTCACGGCCTGGTCAGTGAGTCACCAGATACTTTTCTCAATCGATGGAGCCCCCGCACCCCCCAGAGAAATGTGATATGGGTGGCCCAGGCTCAAGAAACACCTAGCGAAGGAAAAGTCCTGGGGAAGGTGGTAGTTCCAGCTGATGCCAAACTCTTACCGCCTGGTCAGACTGTGCTCACGCTGCCCCTGTGGGCTTGTACACCTCTCGAAGGAGTGGAAGCCCAAATAGAGCCAGCCTTAATGAACAACTACCTTCAGGGCTCCTCATCGTGCGAACGTTAGCTAATGTTCACATGTGTCAACCTGGGGGAGGACAATCTCACACTCTCGCCCAAAAGTCCTGCAGTCCCCAGTCTCTAACTACAGGACCTCCAACACCACTACGTGCTGGCTACTGCTGTAGGCATTTGCTGTGTTCACTTCTGTCCAGTCCAGCTACCCCGGCTCAACTCTTTAAACTCTCTTCCTTTTTGTCTCTGGCTAGCCACTCCTCTAACTTAACCCTCTCCACAGGTTCCCTCAGTTATGCTTGGTGCCCCCATCTAGTGTCCCTTAATGGTACTACAACTAACTCTAACTAACTATTGTCATGCAGCTGCAAACACACACATGACATACAGTACATACTGCACACAGACATGTAAGGAACACAGTTAATACATCATAACAATATTTACAGGGCTAGGCCCTCACCTCCTTACATTACCATCTCCTCCTGCATGCTATTTAAAGTCTGCTCCAGCATATAGATGACCGGAATAGTGATGCTGACAGCGTTGTCAGTGCTAACCATTTTAGTAGCCATTTCAAAACTGTGCAGAAGGGTCCAGAGGTCCTTAATCTATGCCCACTCTGTAAACGTGAAGTGCGCCACGTCTGTACTGCATTGTCCCAGGCTATACGACATGACATACTGTGTCAGGGCTCATTGCTGCTTCCACAGTCACTGCAACATGTGCAGAGTGGAATTCCATCGTGTCGGAACATTGCATGTCAACCTATTAGCTGGCATGGACAAAGACCTCTGTATCAATGCATGTAGATGACCAGAGGGGTGCGAACGGCAGAAATGAGCACACAGCTTATGTGCTTTCTGGAGCAGCTCCCCCAGGCCAGGATAGTGGCGGAGCAAACACTGTACCACCAGATTGAGAATGTGAGCCTTGCAAGGCAGGTGTGTAAGCTTGCCTCACCGTAGGGCCTCCACCAGGTTCGCACCGTTATCGGACATGGCCTTCGCTGGCTGCAGGTGAAGTAGAGACAGCTATTGATCAAACTCAGCATGGAGAGCTGTTCACATCTCTTCAGCTATATGACTGCAATCTCCTGGGCATATCAATTTTAATACTGCCTGATTGCAGTGAGCCCTGGCTGCGCAGTACGGAAGTGAGGGGGATTTGCTCTCCATTGTTGGAACTCGTGTCTCATTAAGGTAGAGGTTGAGGGCGCAGGAGGAGGCTCTAGAGGAGATAAAGGGGGCAGAAGCAGTGGAGGAAGAAATGTAGAGGTTTGTTCGGCAAGCCTTGGGCATAAGACTTGTGGAGCAGCACCTATCCTACAGCCACAAGAGTCACCCAGTGCCCAGTCAGCGAGATGTAATGCCCTTGGCCATGCTTACTCGTCCAAGTGCCTGTGGTGAAATGCAGTATGGCAGACAGAGATTTTGTCAAGGTACGGGTGATGTTGTCTGCAACATGCTGGTGTAGCGCAGGCACAGCTTTCTTAGAAAAGTAATGGCAACTGGGTCATTGGTACTGGGGACTGCGATGGCCATCAGCTTTCGGAAACCGTCTGTGTCTACCCGGTGGAAAGGCAGCATTTTCGTGGCCAACAGATTGGAGATGGTGGAGTTCAACCTCTTAGTATTGTCATGCGTAGGAGGCAACAATCTTTTGCGTGACCACAACTGCGGAACCGTGGGCTGGCCACAGTGCTGAGAGAGTGAGAGAGGGCAGAGTATGGTGAACTGGAGAATCTGCTGGACCGTGAGAGAAGTGCAGGCGGAGATGTTACGGTGGATTGAGAAACTTGTGATGTGCTCATTCTCTGAGATCGGTAAAAACAACAGGCATTTGTAAGGATTCTGGATGTTCCTTTTCACCCTTGTTCAAGATGGAGTCTGGTACCCTGCCCCTGAACTTCCTGTCTGTTCTGCTATTTAAGTCCAGGTCAGGAGATGCTCCTTGCCATAGAATTTTGTTGCTGTTGGCTCCTGAGCTTCTGCCTGTCTGTTTGTGGACCAGCTGCTGTTGCTGCTTGTTACTGTGCTCTATCTCTCCACGTCCAGCTTCCTTCTGTCCTCTGTGTGCTCCTTGATCCTGACCGAGGTTACCTATTGCCGGATTACTAGTGTGGAGCTGCTCGCCTTTGGAACTGCTGCTGTCAGTAAAAGTTCTGACTTCATTATCTCCTCTTGGACTGTGTCTGCTGGGCTGCGGTGCTGGACCTAAAAGGTACTTTAGAGACCTTCTCCTGTTAACACTCCACCGGGGTATTTCTGGACTTCCATATATAAGTGCCGTACACACTTGTGATCAAATATTAATGCTGGACTCCCACGTTTAAGTACTGTATGCATTCTCACAAATATTAATACCAGACTTCCATGTTTAAGTACTGTGTGCATTTTCACAAATATAATTACTGGACTTCTACATTTAAGTGTCGTGTGCACTCCTACGTCATATTTGGACTGATATGTATTAGCGCCCCACTATTCAGTTTGCTTTACCTTACTATATTGCGCTGTGCACTTCGTTACAATTGCAGGAAGATCTCTGTTTGTTTTGTTGCACTTCTACTTTGTTAAATACACTTGTTTGCCTTCAGCTTTAGTCTCAGATTAGTTTTATCCCACGCAATCAGATTCCATAGTACCCACATATTTGTTACACGTGTACATTTCCATTACAGCTGACGGCAGGCTCTCAGTCAGCGTGACTGGAGCGGGTAAAGAACCCAAGTGTCATGGTCCAGTCCAGAGTTTACCTTCTGCTGTCTTCACTCCGGACTGGTCATGCGGGGGTTAATCTCCTCAGCCTCGTTCTGGAGCTAGCTGGGCTATTTAAATCCCTCACAGCCTGCTGACCAGTGTTAGTGATAGCTCAAGCTTGCAGTTTAGAGCCGCTGACCCTTGTACCCTGGTGATCCTCCTGCCTTTGACTGATATTCACGTGTATGACCCGGACTGATTTCTGACCCCGTCTCTGGGTATTCGTCTCTGCTGTTACGTTCCCTCTCTGGCATCTGACTCCCTGGCTTGTACCCCGACCACGTATTTCGTCTCACGTTTTGGACCCCGTGCTCATGTTCTGGCTTTCTGACTCTCGGCTTTGGTATTTTGACTACGTGTATTGCTGCTCCTTCTGGTACGTCTGCTCCTGTTAGTTTCTGACTCGGTTCGTCTGACTATTCTCTCTTGTTACCTGTGTCACCTGTGCTGTTGCTCAGGGTTGCTGCTCTTAGTGTATAACCTCTCTTCCCTCACCAGCTCCCCTTGGTGGAGGTTTCACTACACCAAGTTTCTGCAGATGAAGTCCTGCGTTTCAATAGTTGACATGGTAAGAGAGGAGGAGGAAGAAGCAGCAGATGAGATTGGTGGGGCGGCTGATGGTTGTTGAGTTCCGCTGGTCCACATTTTTGCACAGTGGGTTTCCCACAGGAAAGCATGTTGATTGCGCATGTGAAGATTCATACATGTAGTAGTCAAATTACTGCACTTTTTGCCTTGACTCAGTTTTTTTTGCAAAGTTGGCAGATTACGTGAGTTGTCTCATCCTTTGCAGTGACAAAAAAGGCCCAGGCTAGGCAACCCTTGCCACCCCTGCGAGCTGCAGACCCGCAGATGCTGCTGGTCACAGGGACACTTGTGGCTGAGGATGCATTGCTCATCCTGGCTGCATCACTACGTGTCTGCGACGTACAGTGAAACGTAACCTGCTCGTCTTCCTCCTCAGATGACCTACTCAGCTGTGTGCCTCTATGTTCACGCCAACTGGGATCTAACACCTCACCATCATCATCCTCTGTGTTATCACATTCCTTGCCCTTGGAGTCACCCTCCTCCACTTCTTGCCCTGACAGCACAGTACAGTCAGCGTGAACCACAGATATCTGAGTCTCATCAGGATCACCTCACTCCCCAGGGGTTAATATCTGACGACGAGGGTCAGGATGCTGTTCGGACCGTACGTCGTCCTGCCCCGGATCCAAGCTAAAAAAAATTTTGGCATCAGTGAAAATTTCCTCCTCTTTATTGTGTGAAGCTTTTGAGTACACTTCTGATGAACATGGCATAGAATGCGTGAACAGCTCTTCAGACTCACCCATCTGTGGTTCCGTACAGTCAGTTGAACAGTTGGATAGTTGGGATGTGGGTGAAACAAGGGGAATTTGGGTGCCACCTCTGTGGACTGTACTAGGTGTGATGTTGAGGTGGAGGAAGAGGAGAGGCTACTTGAAGCTGCACTTGCCATCCACTCGAGTACATGCTCTTTCTGGGCATTATCGACAAGGAGTACCGCTGTGCTTCTGCCAAAGAAAGGTAGTGGTGTAGCCTATCAAGTAACATAAGTTGTCAGTTGTCTTTGTGAAAGCACTAGTGAAGCAACGTCATGTCCTATGCAAACATTACCACCTACCCCATGTACAAGTTGAACACCAAGCCTAATTCCCTCTCCACCATGGCCTCGCTTTTTCCCAGTCGTGTTGCTCAGATAGTGTGGTAGGAGCACAGTATTAGCAAAGAAAAAATATATTTTAAACTCTGCACCACCTCTGCAAATGCAAATGGATGAGGCCTGTATGACAAAGAAATTATGCTACAAACAATTTTAAAGTCAGATCCCTTACTGTATGATTTTAAGAACAGAAGAATTTTTGTGGCCTATGGATCAGGTCTCTATAACACACTAGATGCTACAAAGTATTTTACAGTCAGGTCTAGTGATGAGCGAGCACTAAAATGCTTGGGTGCTCTTTGCTCGGGTCGAGCAAATTGGAATACTCGGGAACTCGGACAGAACAACAAGCCCACTGTAAGTCTACAGGAGACCTGAGCATTTTTGCTGCAATCCCCCCAGGGGGTCCTTTTAAGGTCAAAAACGTCTGAAAATGATGGAAACACTGCTCAAATGACACGGAAACATCATGGCAAATGCCCCTGGAAGCATTTCTGACTCCTAGGTCACAGCTCTAAACAATGTTTTCAGAGTTTCACGCCCTTTTTACAGGTGCACCAAGAAACCTACAAATAAGAAACCAAAATGGATTTTGCTGGGAATTATGTTAAGGAACATCCTTTACAGGTTAATGACTTTTATCTAAGCCAAAATAATTAACCCAAAACAAAAATGTTCCTCCACCACTTGGCCTATGTTCACACACATTGCTTTCAACCAATAAAAATGCAATCACTGGGAAATGTCATTGTAACATTTAACATCCTAGCTGGCCATGTGGTGTGTGACACATAAGCAGACACATCTTGTTTCATTTATGAAGGAAGGACTCTTAAAGTCACAGAGCCTATTTGTACAGGGGCCTCAGGCAGCATTAATCTTTTTAAAGGGCATTATTAAACAGTGGGTCTCCTATGCTGTTATTGCCTATACAGTGAGTGGATGGGCTGCCAATAATTACGACACACCCCAATACCCCTTTCATGAGAGGTACAGGAGGGCTTCCTGAAAAAATGTTGCATTGAATGCAAGGCCTGGCCTGCCCCAAAGTTACATGCACCCAAATAAGCTTTTCATGTCACGTACTGCAAGGGCAAAGGAAAATCTACTTCACATCATTCATTTTGCACTCCCATTCTCTTTTCTTATGCATTGACAGCAAGACCTGCCCTGCTGCCAAGTCATATGCACCCCAATAAGCTTTTGAACCCAGGTACTGGATGGGCACAGGAAAATCCACTTCACATTATTCATTTTGTACTCTCATTGTAACAACCCTGCTGGCATCACTGCATGGGCTCCCATCCCCCACACACCAACTTACTCACTGCTCCGGGTCATGCTTTGAATTCTGTTTGCTGCCAGTCCTGTGCTCTGTGCCTCTGCTCTCCTTCATGCTTCCTGGCTATGTGTGTAAAGGAGGGCGGTGCCAGAACTCTCTGGTTCTTATGCAGTCAGGGAGCATCTGTCTAATCTGTCCCTGACCAATGACCTAGAGCCCTGGATTATTAAGGTCTGCCACACCCACTGGAACATTTCCTGTGCAATGTCTCAACTCAGCTCCTTGCTGCTGAGGAAGCCAGGCCCTGTTCTGTGTATCTTCTTCTCTGGAGGAATACTCCTAGCCTTGCTTAGTATTCTTTGTCTGCCCTCCAGGAGGCTGCATATCCTGGCCTCTGTGTCTCGGTCCTAGCTTTGTGTTTACTTGTCCTACTGCCCTCCAGGAGGCTGCATTTCCTGTTCCCTGTACCTTGTCTTGTACTGTCTCCTTGTCTGTGGCTTCCTTCCCTGCTCTTTCCTTGTGTTCTCCCTGTCTGTGCTCTGCACCTTTGATAGCTGTCTCTGCACTGCACCCGTGCAGCTCTGCTCCTGCTGCTGCAGAACCTCTTGCTGCAGCTTCTCTCCACGGACCTTGTGCTACAGCTTTACTCCGCTACTGCTGCCGTTGCAGAACCTCTTGCTGCAGCTTTACTCTGCACTCCTGCGGCTCCGCCTACTCTGCACTCCTGCAGCTCCGCCTACTCCGCACTCATGTGGCTCCACCTACTCCACACTCCTGCGGCTCCGCCTACTCAGCACTCCTGCAGCTCCGCCTACTCAGCACTCCTGCAGCTCCACCTTCTCCGCACTCCTGCGGCTCCGCCTACTCCACATTCCTGCCTGTATCCATACCTGCTCCTCCCGTCTGAACAGGTCCAAACCTGTCCCATCATATTCCATTCCCGCCGGCCAGTACCTGCTCCTGCTGTGTGAACAGGTCCCTACCTGTTCCTTCGTACACCACACCTGCCTACCCTGTGTCCCCAAGCCGTGCCTGCCCTGTGTCTCCAAGCCATGCCTGCCTGCCCTGTGTCTCCAAGCTGTGCCTGCCAGCCCTGTGTCTCCAAGCCGTGCCTGCCTGCCCTGTGTCTCCAAGCCGTGCCTGCCTGCCCTGTGTCTCCAAGCTGTGCCTGCCTGCCCTGTGTCTCCAAGCCGTGCCTGCCTGCCCTGTGCCTCCAAGCCATACCTGCCTGCCCTGTGTCTCCAAGCCGTGCCTGCCTGCCCTGTGTCTCCAAGCCATGCCTGCTTGCCCTGTGTCTCCAAGCCATGCCTGCCTTGTGTCTCCAACCCGTGCCTGCTTGCCCTGTGTCTCCAAGCTGTGCCTGCCTGCCCTGTGTCTCCAAGCCGTGCCTGCTTGCCCTGTGGCTCCAAGCCATGCCTGCCTTGTGTCACCAAGCCGTGCCTGCTTGCCCTGTGTCTCCAAACCGTGCCTGCTTGCCCTGTGTCTCCAAGCCATGCCTGCCTTGTGTCTCCAAGCCATGCCTGCTTGCCCTGTGTCTCCAAGCCATGCCTGCTTGCCCTGTGTCTCCAAGCCGTGCCTGCCTTGTGTCTCCAAGCCGTGCCTGCTTGCCCTGTGTCTCCAAGCTGTGCCTACCTGCCTGTCTATAGCACCTGTCCGAGTGACTTGTCCCCAAGTGGGATCAGCAGCCACAGTCAGACACCACCCTGGAGTGGTACCCAACAGCTATCTGCAGCACAAGCCTGACCTCACCATCAGAGGGTCCAGCGAAGACCGAGGTAGCTGTCGTAGGCACGCCCCTTCCAGGGTAGTCTGGTTTGTGGCACAGTGGGGCCACAACCCCCCGGCTCGTGCCAATCAATCAAGGCGTGAGCGTGACACCCATTCTGTTTTCTTATACATTGACTGCAAGGCCTGCCCTGCTACCAAGTCATATGCACTCCAATCACCCCAATCCCCCCTTGGAAGAAACATAGAGGAGCGCCTCATAAAAAAATGCCCCATTACAAAGAAGCGGGTCTCCTAGACTTGTAATGCCCATACACTAAGTGTATTGGCTAGCAAACATTTTCCCCTGTGGGGTACACCTCAACCGTTTTCATAACAGGTATTTTACGCCCAGCATAACCACCCACCCTTGTTAAGAAATCGACACTGGCTGGAGCAGCACAGAACACGTAAACCCTGGTGATCTAGTGGCGATGGATGATGAGATGTGGAGGAAGGCCTGATTAAAAAAAGGCCCAATTTAAAGGAGCGGGTCTCCTAGACTTGTAATGCCCATACACTAATTGTATGGGCTGGCAAACATTTCCCCTGTGGGGTACACCTCAACCGTTTTTCAGAACAAGTATTTTACACCCAGCATAACCACCCACCCTTGTTAAGAAATCGATACTGGCTGGAGCAGCACGGAACATGTAAACTCTGGTGATCTAGTGGCGGTGGATGATGAGACGTGGAGGAAGGCCTGATTAAAAAATAGGCACAATATAAAGAAGCGGGTCTCCTAGACTTGTAATGCCCCATACACTAAGTGTATGGACTGACAAACATTTTCCAATGGGGTAGATATCAACATGGTGTGTATTCTTTTTTTTTAGGGGCATCATAAACACCTTGCAAAACTGTAACATGGTTTCCTACACAGTTGCTGCTGGGAAGGTGCAGGTTTTTAGTGAAAATATGGCAGACGAATAGTTGGATGAAGTGATCAGGAAAAGGGGCATGGTGAGGACAGGAATGGGAAAGTACATGATTAATAACAGCAGTGGCTATGAGAGGTATGAAATCCAGGATACAGCCCTACAATGATTCGTCGTTTAGCCACCATCAATTACCAGAATGCCCGTCAGAAGATCGGTGTAACAGATGTGCGTGTGAGACTTGGCCAAAATATGTTGACAAACACGCACGTGTCTATATAAAGGGCAAAGTGCAACATGTTCGTGAGATACTGAATTAGAGAAAGCAGATCAGTGTCGGAGGAAAACAAAACAAACTGATGGATGCTCGTGAAAAACTAAGTTTAAAGAGAAGTGCACCATCCGTAAATATAAACACACCCGTGGCACAAGTTTCTTCATCTTCACCCATACATATTACCAATAATATCCAAATGTCCCAGTCGAAAATTATTTGTCCTAGTGTAACGAACACTGTTAAAGGAATGCCACTAAACGTACATAACCACGACCCTTGGAAACACTAGATTTCCTCTTTACAAGATATGGACGATGATGGTATTGATGACGACTTTTAAATTTTCCACATCCACACCAAGAAGATGAAGATCACAGCTGCAAAAAATGTGCAAAAAAGGCCTTGAATGTCTGGAAAATCGTTTTATCTAGAGCAAAGTTTACCTCTTACTAAAGTGGTACCGAATGATGCACACACAGCTCTCATGTGTACTCAAGGTGAGATGCTTGAAAGATGATGTATTCTGATTTGTCCATGTCCACTTTTTGAAAGCGAGCAGAAAAGAAGGATGATATAGCGGGAAGATGTGTGATTTTGATCAGTAAGGAGGTGATGTCAGGTACAGATAGGTAGATCTGCGTGTCATCGGCGTAGTGATAATATTGCAAACCGTGCCATTACATCAGCTGTCCCAGGCCGAAGGTGTAGATGGCGAAGAGTAGGGGTCCTAGAACAAAGCCTTGGGGAACACCTTAAGACAGGTGTCGAGATGAGGAGGTGGTGTGGGAGAGGGAGACAATGAATGTCTCCCTAACAGTCTTGTTGTTTTTTAAAGACTCAGCCGATAACCCCAAAAAGGCCATTTGCACCACCGGCCATGCCTGCATAAGCAGGGGTAGCAAACTACCAGCCTTACCACCACCAGCATGATCAGGCACATGGCAGCAAAGCACCCGACTTTGTTGGTTGAAAACCAGGCTCCATGAACAATGTCTGCGGGTGATATCACTGCTTGTTCCACTGTTGTGCATGCAAGCCAATCCCCTGTCCATGGTGCATGCAAAGATACCTCCTGCCCTGCATCTGTAGTTGCACACAAACTCAACAAGCACCATTAACATTCACATTCCCATCCTTGTCCCAACACAGCGTTCAGTTGTCCATACCCCAATCCTTGGAACGCAAGCGGAAATACGCAGCTAACGCCACAGTACTAAATTCACAGATTTCTCGTCTGCTTGCGCTCGAAATGTTGCATTTTAGGCTCATGGAAGACGGACACTTTCCGCAACCTGATGGCAGTGACCGTAACAAGGTACTCGGTCCCCACCCGCCACTATTTCTCCTGGCCTGCCTTCATGACTTTACACAAGCCCACAGCATTACCCGGGCCATCAACAATGCTGTTACAGGGAAAGTGCACCTAACCACGGACATGTGGACAAGTACTTGTGGGCAGGGATGGTACATTTTGCTGACGGCACTGGGTTAGCGTACAAGAAGTCATAACCCAGTCGGACATTGGGAGACCATGTCACAGATGTATGGAGGAGACAGGTTGTGGAAGGCTTTGTGTGTCATATTTAGGGTTTTCAACTGTAGCCTATGCGTAATTGGAAGGCAGTGAAGGGCCTGGCAGAGATGAGAGGCTGGGGAATAATGGAGGGACAGTTGGATTACTCTGACAGCAGAGTTGAGGATCGATTTGAGTGGTGCAAGAGTGCTAGAGGGGAGGCTAGAGAGTAGAAGGTTGCAATAGTCGAAGCGGCAGATCATGAGGGCGTGTACAAACATTTTTGAAGTTTCTTGGCATGTACGGATCCAGGAAATGTTTTTGAATTTTAGTGGACAGGAGGAGGCAAAGGCTTGGATATGTAGCTTGAAAGAGAGGGCAAAGTCGAGGACCACCCGAAGCCACGAACATGCGGGACTATTTGTCTCGGTGTGCCGTCCCGGCATTACACAGGCACATGTCCCACAACATTACCTGTGCCCTCCACAATCCTGTTACTTGTAAATACCACCTAACCACAAACACGTGGACAAGTGCTTGTGGTCAGGGACAGTACATCTCACTGAGGGCACACTGGGTTAACATAGTGGAAGCCGGGACCCACTCCGACCTTGGTATGGTGCACGTCCTCCCAACCCCTTCAAGCTGGGTTGCCCTCACAGTCTACAGCTCCTGCACCTCCTCCTCCTTCTCTTCAGCCTCCAGCTACAAAAGTGGCACATCAGTCTCAAGCTGGAAGCACTGCAGCACTGCCTCATCAAAGCGGGAACAGGCTGTGCTGAAGCTAACAAGCTTAGGTGACAAACCACACAATGATGAAGAGTTGTGGACAGCTCTGAAAGAGCAGGCCGATCTGTGGCTGACACCACTGGAACCTCACACACGTGCCATGCCTGGCTCATGTGCTTAACCTCATTGGTCAATATTTTCTGAAAAGCGACACGGAGCTGGCAGATCTGCTAGGAAAAGTACAACGCTCTGCGTACCCATTTTACAAAGTCAGCTACAGCTTCATCCGCCCTTGCTGTGCTTCAGCAGCGCTTGCAGCTTCTGGCTCACTGACTGGTGTGTGAAGTCCCCAGGCATTGGAACTCTACACTGCAGATGTTGGAAAGGATTTGTGAGCAGAAGAGGGCAGTTGGTGACTAATCTAACAGCATCAGTAAGGTTGTTGGTATTCAGTTCTGACTTCACACATAAGATCTCAGGAGTGGACATGGATGTCAGACATATGTACCATCCTCCAAAACTTTGAGGAACCCACCAAGATGGTGAGCGTCAATGACGCCATAAATAACGTCTCCATCCTGCTTCTCTGTGTTCTACTATGAATATTTATAGTTATTATATTGCGGAAACATATTTACAGTTTAACAGTTTCAAAGACAACAGTCCTAAGTATCAACGATAACAATAATACAATAATTAAACCAAAATAAAATGACCCTGCTCATGACAGCTTACAATCTACCCAAAGTAACAACGATAACAATAATACAATAATTATACTGAAATAAAACAACCCTGCTCATGACAGCTTACAATCTACAATGAGGTCGGAGAGATAAAAACTACAGGGGTGTATTTAAAAGAATGTATTTACAATGATGTTTTTACAATTATATTACTGAGGTTAGTCGAAAGTCGTGGAGGCCTGAGGAGAAGGAGGAGACGGAGAGCATGGTCAGTCGTCCTCTTTGTGAGTACACGGAAGTATTGACTGTTAGCAATCTTGCACACATGGCTGAGTTTATGTTACGCTGCCTTTCCCGTCACCCTTGCGTTCTCAAAATTTTGGGTGACGGCCAATACTGATTGGTGACACTTCCAGACCCATGCTACAAGGAGAACTTTATATCTCTTATTCCAGAGGTAGACAGGTGTACTAAAATGTTGGAGGACCAGAGGGCCCTTCTTGCGGAATTATTAGAAAAAATTCTCATTTGAAAATGCTGGCAGCAGAGGTCACAGTTCATTGGGCAAGCAAGAAGTACAGGTGAGAGAGACAATCCAGCAGAGCCAGTGGAACACTGGCAAAGTTCGGGGAGAGTTTTCTCAGACCTTCCCATTGCCCGTGGGAAGAGACGTGGGGGACTCTCACAAGTAGTGCAAAGTTTGGGAAAATGCTGAGGGAGTACCGCGCTGAACACATGGCATGAACTGGCTCTCTCTAATGCGCCCGTGCACTGTACTCACAGTCAAGGAGCGCACGGCGACTCGCTCTCTAGAGGTCACTGGGCACACGGTGCCTCGCTAAATGACAGTACCACTTTTAGCGGCAGGAGTTAACGGGAACAGTCCTTTGCACCGCCAGTGCTCTAAGGATGGAGCACGCTGCTCAGCCTCCTATGCGCTGCTTGTCCACACCAAAAATCTCTGCTGTCGTGCCCGCTTTCTCTTAAGCTGGCCCCCTGCTTCAAAGTCACGGGGTCTGTCTGTATGCTGCAGTTTGCCACAGCGTTGGTGCTTCGGGTGCGTAGTGCACTGCCCCCCTTGCTGCTCACATGCTCACAGCTGGGGACTCACTCCTGCTTTGCGTTTTTTTCCCTCAGCTTCCAGCCAGGTTCCTTGTCTAAACACGCCCCCTCTTCCTGTGTAATGGGGTCTGTCTGTTCCCCTATTCCTTCCCCTGGGAAACAGGGGACACAGCTGTAGTATTCGCAGGTACGCGGGATGCACTGCCCCCCTTGCTGCTCACACGCTCACAGTTGGGGACTCACTCCTTCTTTGCGTTTTTTTCCCTCAGCTTCTGGCCAGGTTCCCTGTCTAAACATGCCCCCTCTTCCTGTGTAATGGGGCCTGTCCGTTCCTATTCCTTCCCCCGGGAAACAGGGGACACAGCTGTAGTATTCGCAGGTACATGGGATGCAGTGACGGGATGAACTTAGGATGTACTGTAACTTTTTATATATATTTGTCCCTATGAGGGCTATCCTGAGTAACCAACAAGCTATCAGCAATTATCCTCGCAGGGATCAAAACAAGAATACACAGGTAACACGAACACGACTACCCGGTCGAGACAGGCAACTATAGGGCCGCGGTGTGGCTGACTATGGGTCCAGAAAATTATAGGTTATTAACTACATGTCAATTATCCTCCTCTGACATCCAGCAGAGTGGTGGTCGATGCTGCTTCGGCGTTTCAGCCACTGGGCACAGTCGACAAGGAATTTGGCGCAGGCATCTGGCGTTCCTTCGCCCAGGCGGAGTGGGGGCACAACAGGCCCCTGAAGAGTTCCTCTGCGTTGCACCTCCCAGCGAAGGCGGGATGGCGTCGGCCGGGGCCCGAGGCGTGTAGGCCGCAACCACAGGTTGGGGCCAGGCAGCGGCGGCCGCGGGTGGCGGTGAACAAGCCGCAGCCACGGGCTGGGATCGGGCTGCGGTTTCCGCGGGCGGCAGCGAGTAGGCCACAGCCGCGGGCTGGAGTTGAGCCGCTAAGGCTGCGGGCGGCAGCGGGTAGGCTGCAGCATCGGGCTGGATCGAGCCGCGGTGGCCGCGGGCGACAGCGGGTAGGCTGCAGCAGCGGTCTGGAATTGAGCCGCGGAGGCTGCGGGCTGCAGTGAGTAGGCCGCAGCCGCGAGCTGGAGTTGAGTCGCGGGTGGTAGCGGGCTAAAGTCGAGTCGCGGTGGTCGCGAACGGCAGGGGGTAGGCAGCAGCCGTGGGCTGAAGTCAGGCTGTGGTGGCCGCGAGGAGCGCGGTCGGGCAGTCGGTGTCTCTCTGCTGTACGGCTCAGTGCAGTCTCTTTCCTGTCTACGGTGAGTCTCTCTCCGGGCCCTCAGTCACTGCTCTCTTCTTCTAGCTCTTGCTCTGGCTCTCTGGTGCCCTCTAGCCTTCCTGCTTCTATTCTCCCGCTCTGTCGAGTGCCCACTGCTGGCGTCCTCAGCCCTCTGCTCTTTTTATACTTGTTCCACCCCATCCCTTCTAGAAACCTCTCTGGTCCATCCTCCAATTATGTCCCCCGGCAACAGCCCCCCTAGGAACCTTGGTGACAGTCCCCTTGGTTCCGGTCCGGTTACACAGCGGGGACTCCCCCTCCTACACTGCCTTGACAGTTCCGGACCTGACACAGCACAGGTACCCGCAGCCCGGTCATCCTGACTCCGTACATATCTGGCCAATAAGTTCTTTAATGCATGCATCATAGAAGGCATGTTGTTCCAATTTTCAAGAGAAAATTGTACATTACTTCCAGAACAGTTTCACTTTGAAGGACTTTGTAGCTCATATCAATCCACAAGTTGACACTAGTCTCATACTTCAAAATTTTGGTGTAAAAAGCATTTCCCCACTGATAGGCTGTGTATATTATGACTTATGTAACATCATTTGGGTGATAAATAATTATTTATACCTATTTGCTTCACAATAGATTCTTCTTTTTCTTCAAGGTTTTGGAATATAATGTTGTAAAAGTGAAAGCAAGTTGGTGAAGTGTGTTTACCTCAAATGTGAAACTAATTGTCATCTTTACTATTTCTGTGTGCGGCTAACCACCTCATTGATCTAAGGGTACCGTTACACTTAGCGATGCACCAGCGATCCCGACAACGATATGGATCGCTGGTGCATCGCTAAATGGTCGCTAGTGAGCTGCCACACAGGCAGATCTCACCAGCGACATAGCAGCGGTCGGGGGTCGTTACTTACCTGTCAGACGAGGCGATCCTGACGTCCTCACGCCCGCGTCCATGCGTCGCTCGATTAGAGTAGTTGAATAGAGTTGTCAGAAAAACAAGATTTTGATTCAATAACATGTTAGATGGATTGTCTAGTGGAAACACCCATGCAGTATTATTATTATTTATCTATATAGAGCCATTAATTCCATGGTGCTGTACATGAGAAGGGGTTACATACAAAGTAATAGATATTGTTTACAGGGAACAACAGAGGGGAGAGGACCTTGTCCTTGTGAACTTACATTCTACGGGATAATGGGGAAGAGACAGAAGGTCGGGGGTGCGACATCTCGGGTGGTGGTGTAGAAGTCACATTTACGACTACTACGCTCTCCAATTGACAATGTCAATTCAGTCCTGGCCCCATGCTCTTTCACGTGGTCTTGTTCTGGCTTTTCCAGTCATGATTTCATCTAGAAGATTTAGCCTTCGTAATACAGAGACAGAGTACAATATTGCCCAAGCGTTTACCATCTGCTCCTCAGACTTTCTATTTGCGCACTGACTGCCTCTAGGCAGAAGATGATGATGGTGGTAGTAGTTGGAGCATTTAAGACAGTCATGAAGCAGCCATAACAACTTGAAACAGAAGTATTTTTGCCGAGATACCACACTGTTCAATATGTGACCTGTATTTTTACCCCAAAATAGTGTAAAGAACTATGGTAACAGACAGCAAATACAGTTGAATGTAGTCCTGAATTGCCACAAGTTGTAGGCCACAAATACATCAGACGTCTGACAGCGATACCAGACTGTTCAATATGTGGCCTGTATTTTATATTTTTAAAAAAGTCTTTCAAAAATAACCAGACTCGGGAAGACCTAACAGTTGAACTGGCAACTTCCATCATGTTGGTGTTACGGGGAACGGTTGCCCGCCTTCTGTCTGCAACCACCACACGGCTTCTTCCTGCCTGAAGGGGTGCTGTCCTCGCTCTGCATGTCCTCCTGCCAGGTTGGGTCAGTTACTATATCATCCACCACCTCATCTTCCACTTCCGTACCCTGGTCCTCCTCCTGACTTTCCGGAAAATGTGTCTCATCATCGTCCACCTCTTGGGACCGTGGCTACTCAAATATTTGGGCATCGCTACATGGAATCTCATCTTGCCCCGCTTCAAGTAGACCGGGCGAGTGGCCCGAATCGATAAATGGAAAAGTGAACAGCTCTTCAGAGTGTCTGAGTGTGGGATCAGTTGTCTCAGGGCACTCAGCATGGTGGGAGGAAGGAGGATCAGGGTGAGGAATATGCAGTACAGATTCACGGCTACTCAGACTTGACCGTATGTAAGATAGGGTGCTGATGGTGGTGGCCATGTAACTGGAAGTATTATCTGCTATCCAACCAACAACCTTTTCACAGTGCTCTCTCTGGCTTCAATAGTGCTGTCTTGGTGCGGTCCCCTAGGACTTCGGACACTAAGGTCCAGCGAGATCTGGGTGTTTTCTGGGACCCAATTTCAGCTTGCCCACGGCCTCGGCCTGCACCATCACCATCACATCCAATTCCCCATCCCTTGCCACGTGCCTTGAACATTGTAAATGGACTAGAATATTTTACACGTTCACTACAAATGGCTGGATCAACAGCGAACTGGTATGTGATTCGTGTGCGGGAAAACCACACTTTAAACTATCTGGACTTTAGTTAAAAATGTTTTTTTGGCTATCAAATTGGTGTCAATAAGTACCGCAACAGACAGCAAAAACACTAGAATATGTAGGCCTAAAATGCCCAAATTTTTAGCACACAGATGTATGAGGCGTGTCACAGATATACCACACTGTAAAATATGTGGCCTGTATTTTTACAAAATGCAACATAGTGCTGCATTTGACTTGAGTAATAGACAGGAAAACACTGGAATACCGGCCTAAAATGCCCAAAGTTTTATCACACGGATGTATGAGGCATGTCACAGATATACCCACTGTAAAATATGTTTGTTTGTTTTTTAAATGCAACATAGTGCTGTATATAGCTTGAGTAACAGACAGGAAAACACTGAAATTCCAGCCTAAAATGCCCATATTTTCTGCACACGCATGTATGACGTGTGTCACAGATATACCCCACTGTAAAATATGTGGCCTGTTTTTTTAAAAAAAATGCAACATAGTGCTGTATATAACTTGAGAAACAGACAGGAAAACACTGGCATATCGGCCTAAAATGGCAAAACTTGGAGCATGCAGATATTTGAGGCCTGGCACGGAGATACCACACTGCCAAATATGTGGCCTGTATTTTTTCCTTTTTTAGGCTAAATAGTGCTCTATATAGCTAGAGTGACAGACAGGAAAACACTAGAATATCAGCCTAAAATGGCCAAACTTGGAGCACGCAGATATATGAAAAAAAAAAAAAGCAAAATAGTGCTGTATAGAGTGACAGACAGCAAAAAAATTGGAATACTGGCCTAAAATGCCCAAACTTAGAGCACAAAGATATATGAGGCCTTTCACGGAGATACCACACTGCCAAGTATGTAGCAAGTCTTAGTTTAAAAATGCAAAATAGTGCTGTATATAACTAGAGTGACAGACAGCAAAAAAATGGAATACCGGCCTAAAATGCCCAAGCTTTGAGCACGCAGATATATGAGGCCTGGCATGGAGATACCACACTGCCAAATATGTGGCATTTTTTTTATTATGCAAAATAGTGCTGGATATAACTAGAGTGACAGACTGCAAAAAAATTAGAATTTAGGCCTAAAATGCCCAAATTTTTTGCACACAGATGTATGAGGCGTGTCACAGATATACCACACTGTAAAATATGTGGCCTGTATGTATTTTGGGGGGGTTCAGCAAAATGGTGTCAAGAGATTGTGTAAGACACTCAAAAAAATTCTACTCTACCATACCACATAAAAAAAAGATTTCTCTGCGCACTCAAAAGTGATTTTTGGGACCCCTTTAAAATTGCTGGATTTTCATGCTGTGCTAGGAAAAGCATCTGGCTTGATTGTGCAGTGTCAAAAAACAAATCAAGAAAAAAAAGGGCTCTGGATTGCTTTGCGATAAAATAATCTCTATTAACCCCTTTCTGCCATGTGACGTACTATCCTGTCCATGTGCCCTGGGACTTACTTCCCAGGGACGGGATAGTACGTCACAGCGATCAGCGGCGCCCACGTGGTGAGTGCTGCTGATCGCGGCCAGGTGTCAGCTGATTATCACAGCTGACACCCGGCACAATGTGTCAGGGGCCGCCCCGACATGTTAACCCCTTGCACACCGCGATCAAACACGATCGCGGTGTACCGGGGGTTAAAGGGAAGCCTGAGCCCCCACAGCAGCGCAATGTGCAGCGCTGCTGCGGGGGGCTCCATCCCTGCAGGTCCCCGAATCCAAGATGGCGACGGGGACCTTCGGGGGCCTGCAGGGAGTTGGCCTCCTCAGTGCATGCAAAGCGCAGGCACAAGGAAGCCAAGTGCAGTGCCTGTGACAGATCGCTGATCTGTCACAGTGATCTGTGATGTGACAGATCAGCAACCTGTCACATGACAGGTATGTCCCCCCTGGGACAATGTAATAAAGTTAAAAAAAAAGTGTCAAAATAATTTTAAAAAAATCGCTAAATAAATAAAAAAAAAAAAAAATATTCCCTAATAAATTCATTTTTTGGAAATAAAAAAAAACAATAAAAGTACACATATTTGGTATCGCCGCGTCCGTAACGACCCGCCCTATAAAACTGTCCCATTAGTTAACCCCTTTAGCGAACCCCTTAAAAAATAAACATAACAAAACAAAGCAAAAAATAATGATTTATTATCATACTGCAGAACAAAAAATGCAATAACGTGCGATCAAAAAGACACATATAAATATCCATGGTACCGCTGAAAACATCATCTTGTCCCGCAAAAAATGAGCCGCCATACAGCATCATCAGCAAAAAAATATAAAAGTTATAGCTCACAGAATAAAGCGATGCAAAAATGATTATTTTTTATATAAAATTGTTTTCATTGCATAAAAGCGCCAAAACAAAAAAAAACCTAAATGAGGTATCGCTGTAACCGTACCGACCCGAAGAATAAAACCATCTTATCAATTTCACTACACACGGAACAGTGTAAACGCACCCCCCAAAAGAAATTCATGAAACGCTGGTTTTTGTTCATTCTGCGTCCCAAAAATTGGAATATAAAGCGATCAAACGATTTCACGTGCCCGAAAATGATACCAATAAAAATGTCAACTCGTCCCGGGAAAAATAAGACCTCACATGACTCGGTGGATCAAAATATGGAAAAATTATAGCTCTCAATATGTGGTGATGCAAAAACTATTTTTACAATAAAAAGCATCTTTTAGCGTGCGACAGCTGCCAAATATAAATACCGCCATAAATAGTAAATCAAACCCCCCGTTATCACCCCCTTAGTTAGGGAAAAATAATAAAATTAAAAGAAAATGTATTTATTTCCATTTTCCCATTAGGGCTAGGGTTAGGGCTAGGGTTAGGGCTGAGATTAGGGTTAGGGGTGTGTTGGGGTTAGGGTTGCAGTTATAATTGGGGGGTTTCCACTGTTTGGGCACATCAGGGGCTCTCCAAATGCAACATGTCGTCTGATCTCAATTCCAGCCAATTCTGCGTTGAAAAAGTCAAATGGTGCTCCTTCCCTTCCAAGCTCTGCCATGCGCCCAGTGTTTTACCCCCACATATGGGGTATCAGCCTACTCAAGACAAATTGGACAACAACTTTTGGGGTCCATTTTCTCCTGTTACCCTTAGGAAAATAAAAAAATTGGGGACTAAATGATCATGTTTGTGGAAAAAATACAATTTTTTTATTTTCATGCCCGGGCATTATAAACTTCTGTGAAGCCCTTGGGGGTTCAAAGTGCTCACCACACATCTAAATAAGTTCCTTTGGGGGTCTAGTTTCCAAAATGGGGTCACTTGTGGGGGGTTTCCACTGTTTAGGTACATCAGGGGCTCTCCAAAAGCAACATGACACCTGCAGACCATTCCATCAAAGTCTGCATTCCAAAACGTCACTACTTCCCTTCCGAGCCCTGACGTGTGCCCATACAGTAGTTTTCTCCCACATATGGAATATCAGCGTACTCAGGACAAATTGGACAACAACTTTTGGGGTCCAATTTCTCCTGTTACCCTTGGGAAAATAAAAAAATTGGTGACTAAAAGATCATGTTTGTTGAAAAAACACGATTTTTTTATTTTCACACCCGGGCGTTACAAACTTCTGTGAAGCACTGGGGGGGTTCAAAGTGCTCACCACACATCTAGATAAGTTCATTGGGGGGTCTAGTTTACAAAATGGGGTCACTTGGGGGGGATTCCACTGTTTAGGTACATCAGGGGCTTTCTAAACGCGACACGGTGTCCGATCTCAATTCCAGCCAAAAGCGTCAAATGGCGCTGCTTCCCTTCCGAGCTCTGCCATGCGCCCAAATAGTGGTTTACCCCCACATGTGGGGTATCAGCATACTCAGGACAAATTGCACAATAACTTTTAGGGTCGTGCTACCCTTGGAAAAATAAGAATTGAGGGTGAAAAGATCATTTTTGTGGAAAAAATATGATTTTTTAATTGTACGGCTGTTCGTTATAAACTTCTGTGAAGCCCTTGTGGGTTCCAAGTTCTCACCACATATCTAGATAAGTTCCTTGGGGGGTTTAGTTTCCAAAATGGGGTCACTTGTGGGGGGTTTCCACTGTTTAGATACATCGGGGCTCTCCAAACGTGACATGGCGTCCGATCTGAATTCCAGCCAATTTTGCATTGAAAAAGTCAAACGACGCTCCTTCCCTTCTGAGCACTGCCATGCGCCGAAACAGTGGTTCCCCCCACATATCAGGTATCAACGTACTCAGGACAAACTGCACAATAACTTTTGCAGTCCATTTTCTCCTGTTACCCTTGGTAAAATAAAAAAAATTGAACCTGAAGTATTTTTTTTGTGAAAAAAAGTTAAATGTTCATTTTTTTTAAATATTCAAAAAATTCCTGTGACGCACCTAAAGGGTTATTAAACTTCTTGAATGTGGTTTTGAGCACCTTAAGGGGTGCAGTTTTTAGAATGGTGTCACTTTTGGGTATTTTCTATCCTATAGACCCCTCAAAGTGGCTTCAAATGTGATGTGGTCCGTAAAAATAAAATGGTGTTGCAAAAATGAGAAATCGCTGGTCAATTTTTAACCCTTATAACTTCCTAAAAAAAAAAATTTTGGTTCCAAAATTGTGCTGATGTAAAGTAAACATGTGGGAAATGTTACTTATTAGGTTTTTTGTGTGCCGTATCGCTGTGATTTAAGGGCATAAAAATTCAATTTTGGAAAATTGCGAAATTTTAAAAATTTTCGCCAAATTTCTGTTTTTTTCACAAATAAACGCAAGTTATTTGAATGAAATTTTACCACTAACATGAAGTACAATATGTCACGAGAAAACTATGTCAGAATCACCAAGATCCATGGAAGCGTTTCAGAGTTATGACCTCATAAAGGTACAGTGGTCAGAATTGTAAAAATTGGCCCGGTCATGAAAGTGTAAACCACCCTTGGAGGTTAAGGGGTTAACCTGGCAAAAAAAAAAATTTCCTAGCCAATTAGACCTGGGGCTAGGTATATACGGTCAATATATCCTATAGGGAGCAGCAGTAGCAGCAGATAGTAATGGAATGGACCCTCTTGATGTATGCAATGATATCTATATACACACATACAGTGCCTGCAGGCCTTGCACTGATATGTATAGAGTTACGTACGCTCCCCTGCCTACCTAACACTGCAACCTATATACTCCGGAATTAGTCCTTAGAAGGACTGTTGGTTTAGCTGGATTTGAGTACTTTAAGATGGTAGACCCAACACTGACTAATAAATGCCCAAATCTGACCTTATCTTGGAAGCAGCTCTCCCAACAATATCTAAATCCGGAGCTGAATGCGCCGAGCAGGGCGGCTTCTGGTCTCTTATACCCCTGATGATGCTGTGCAGCCAGCCAATCATTGCAAGACCACAACAAAGCGGCGTTACAGTGCCTGGCAGACAATCCCTACATGGTGATTGGGTCTCTGAAGACTGCCAAAAAAGCTAAGTGGAGACCCGAGTTCACGCCGAGTAATCCCGGAAATGCTCGGTGCTCGCCGAGTACCATGATACTCGGGTGAGTAACGAGTAGTGGCAAGCACCTTCGCTCATCACTAGTCAGGTACCCTTACTATATGATGTTAAGAACAGAAGAATTTTTTGTGGCCTATGGATCAGGCCTCTACAGCTTAATTTCAACCCAACCAAATGACAAAGTGTGATACGGAGGGTTGTGTAACTTTTTGCAACTGAAAAATTATAATTTTTTTTAATGTGCCTTAGGTCTGCAGACAGGTTCATATCACCACCACAAAATGACAAGGTGGGATACAGCAGGTTGTTTCACATTTAGCAACAGAAAAAAATTATATATTTTTTTAATATGCTTTAGGTCTGCAGACAGTTTTATATCACCACAGCACTAAATGACAAGGTGAGATACAGCAGGCTGTTTCACATTTAGCTAGTGAAAAATATTAATCAGAATGCTATACTCGTGCATGGAGCACTATAGAAGCAGTGCACAACACACTGGTAGGACATGTGCCCTGCTGGCTTTGTCTGAGGACTTCAGTATGGCCAAAAAAAATGCTGGAAGGTAAATTTAACAGCCACACTGGACACTGTCTAGCTACACTATCTCACTGATATACAACCACCTATCTAACTAGCTAAAATCTTGCTGCTAACAGTGCCAGCTTCAGGAGCAGATTCTCTGCGCTGTTACAGTGTCAAAATGGCACTAAAACAAGATTTCTGCTATATATAGAGAGAGAGAGAGGGACATGTGAATTCAGCAGCCAATGACACAAGCCGCTATGTCAGGACATTGTGGGTGCTTCGTGCACCCTGATTGGCTAGCTGCAATGTGCACACTAAAGCAAGGGGAAAAAAATGACTGCTTATAAGACCGCCGCACCTCATCAAACACGTGCCAAACTCTCATGATACACCACCATTATTGTTGCTAAAGTGCTGAAAATACTTTTGTGGCAATGCAAATATTTTCCTGCACTTTTTCCGAATGTTACCGATTTTTCTGGATTTTATAAAATTTTGCTCGTGTTTCCGAATTCACGTATGGTGATCGTTTTCCGAACAAATTTGCTCATCACTAGTCTGAGGCTATACTGTTGCTGGAGGTTAATGGCTGTATTGTTACTGGAGATCTGTGGCTGCACTGATACTAGGGGATTGTGGTTGCACTGGGACTGGGAGTCTGAGGCTGCATTGTTACCGGGGTACTGTGGTTAATGTATTGGCGATCTTCTGACTATCCGTGCATTGTTATCCTGTGGTTGTCATTGACATTGGGGGAACTATTTTATAGGGGGTCTTGCAGCTGACCTGATGATAGATAACTGTGATAGTTTGGCCAACTGTAATAAAAAAATATGCACGCTCCCCAGACGTGCAGTCACTGTTGAGAATCGTGGCATTCTTGCTTATTCTCCTTATTATTTGATATTTGCTCTTCTTTCCATTATTCTTCACACTTGAAGTCTCTGAGGATCTTGTGTATTCTGAGTCTGGCTGTCGGAACCAACTCCTCCTGCCAAATGCTGGATCTTAGTGGAGCATGTGATCCACATCACTGGACAAGATCCCAAACAGTGAGAACAGTGACATGATGAATAATTACTGCAGAATTACCAGAGGAGCATTGCACGGCGAATAAGCCTCCTTACCTTGACAAGCCAGAGCTGGCATGTCACTCTCCGCAAGGAGAAACCTTACCTCTTAGACCTCAGTCCAGAGCCTCTCACCTAGCCAAATCAGATCTCATACTTTGCACTGACGAGAGCCAATAGCTCGAAACACCGTGTCTGCAAATTGAGATTCTGATTTGGCTTTTATCCTAAGTCATATTACAAGACTCGTTAAAGGGTTGATTGTGACTTGTAAGATCGCTACTACCAATAGGTGGCGCTGTAGAGTAAAAGTCCTCTTTTTTTCTGAAGAGGCAATTTGAACAGTGATCTGGGGGTCATTCAACTAAGGAAAGTCAGATAGATAGACTCAATGCCTTGAAAAAGTATTCAAACCCTGTGAAATTTTCCACATTTTTCACATTACACCTACAAAGTTAAATGTATTTTCTGTGGATTTTACACCAATGCTGTAAGACAGCCAGGGTGGTAGTTGTGGCAACTGGCTGTTCTTTTCCCATACCCTGGCATCCCACATATAAAATACAATGTGCAGCGTGCACAGTAGTGCACTCACAGTTACTGTCAGAGTACCTTTGGCTTCTGTCACTCCGGCTCCGCATTCCTGATCTTCACAAACCATCCCAGAGACATTACTCTTTTCCAACAGTTTAACTTTATTGAGCAGTAGGGTATTTGTGGTGCCCCTGAGGCTCAGTCGCCACACAGGTACTGCACCTTCTCCTAAGGTGTGGTGCCCCACCATCCAGGTAAGTTGGAGGCTCCTGACCACGCTCCAACACTCGCACCCCACACAATAGAGTAGTTCAGCACAACCACATTGCGGCTCCCTTGATTAGAGAGAAGCAGAGCACCTTTGGTGGTTCCCTGCTTGGAACACTAGACGTGCTGGGAGGTGGGTGGAATTCAGAATATATATTGGATGGTTTAGGATGATTGGTCAGTCTGACAGGAGGTCAGTGAAGAAGGAAGCCACTCGGGAGGAGTGGAGATCCCTGGAGGAAGGGATGGAGGAAGGAGTGCTGCAGCTGCCTCAGTGATCTGGGCCGGCTGGCACGGGAAAGGAAAGGAAAGAAGGAGAAGGACATGGACCTGAAGCCTGAGGTTCCATAGAAGGGAAAGGACAAGTACGGAACGTGGGAGTAAAAGGGAACACAGAGGACGTGGGTTAGAGGAAGAACTCTGCCTAGAAGTTCTAAGCGCAAGGTCGGGGCCCGGTCCCCGAGGCTGTATGAACACTAATGGTTCTGCAGCAGACACCGGTGGAGTAGTGGGCTGTAAATGCATTACTCCCATCTAAGATTTGAGGGCACAACAACAATACGGATAGAGAGCCGGGACTTAGGAGTAGAGAGTCCCCGAAGCAGGCTACAGCTGTCTGCCGTGCAAGTAGAGTTCTTGGGAACATCTGTCAGGAGGAACTCCAGTATAACACGGTACTGGAGATCTTCACACTTAAAGGCGCTATAGAGGAGACTTTCAGGAAAGGCACATAAGTTGGCGGAGTGTGGAAGGGAGCTTTCCATCTTGCCTGGAGGTTGGCTGAGTCTCTGACACGGAGGATACGGCACAGAAGCGGGCACTATGGACTGTGAGTAAAGCTTTGGAACTACATGCCGTGGTGTCCTCCATTCCTTCCTGCGTCCGTCCGCCTGGCACTGCTACATCCCCTGCGCTGGACACTACACCATCTAAGTGTCTCCACATCTACACTGCCCTGGGACAACAGCCCTGCCTGTGAAGGGCTATAACATCATTGCTGCACCACACCATCTGTTCCGGAGGATCTGTCTGCAGCGTCGGCTTAACACATCCTTTGCCAAACACCACAGGTGGCATCACGAACTATTCATTTAACTACATTTCACCATTCACATCTTCCTATTACTCGGGCACCCAGGGCCACGGTCCAGGTCACCGCCACTGTGACACATCCCACTGATATCGGCCCGGTACCGAGTACTCCACAGCCCTGGGAGGGCGACCAAACTTGGCGTCACGAACAGGATGATGAGACCCGATGCCATCGGGTTCTGTGCGCCTGAGATTTGTTGGACTTAAAACTTTTGAGAAAGTGTAGAAGACCCAGTTTAATAGACTGTGAAATGAACATTAAAAATGGCAGTTGGCGTGGAGAAGAAGGGTGTGAAGAGATGGGAGGTCCTAGGAAAAGATGGCGAAGAGTCTTGGGCCTCCCCTGCCTGAATTACTATGTAACAGCAACATGGCCCACCCGCCGAGGGGTTCGTATACTGGCTTGGTATGGAGGTGCTGGAAGATGCCGCCCCAAGATGGAGGGGCAGAAGCCGGTGGCGGGAAAGGGGCCAAGAGAAGAGAGAGAAGAACGCCAGAACGCCATCTTGGAGAGAGAGGGAAGGAGGACTGCGGACTGTGGGGAAGCGGATCTCCCCGGCGCCATGGCTGAAGGCTCCAACCCCGAAGCAGCAGCTGGAGGACGAAATCGCCCGGCTGACCGAATGATTGCAGCTGAGGCAGGAGGCCTTGTGGAGGCTGAACTGGCAGCGCACCCAGGAGGGGCCTAAGTCTGCGGTGACCGCCGCCGCTGCATCGGAGCTTCCCCAGGCAGATTCAGTGGAGCCTGCCGCTGCCGTCGCATCGCCGGCAGCATCCGAAGCCCCTTTGCTGCCGCCACGGGAAGACATATGAAGCCCCGGGAGCTGAGACGGAAGAGAAGCTCCCACCTGGACCTGACGCGTCTGCGCAGGTCCCACCCGAGACCCCCGCGGACCCAGAACCACCACCCGCTACCACCGGCACCGGAGCAGAGACCACGTCGCCAGGAGGCCCCAGGTACGTCCGATGCCCCGACACCTGGGGAGGCCCTGGGGTGCACCACGGTCGCAGCGGCTGGCCAGGTCATGCTAGATCTGGTCTGGGACCGGGATTCCAGTCCCCGGGGGGAACACCGGAACCCCTGAAGGTAGCGCCGCAGTACCAGACCAGCCTGGATCGGTCCCGGGAGGAGCAGGAGTATGATGAGCACTGGGCTAGTTGTCAAGCCACCATCCGGCAACTGGCAGCTGAACACCGGGAGAGGGAGCAGCGCCGGCAAGCGGTACTAGGCCCAGATTTGGACAGGAAGGAGTGGGTCCGTGCCGGTCATTTTGGTCCCAAAGATGCAGCAGGTTGGGGCCACGTCCTAAACGTGAACCATGAGAGGGGGTTCGGCTTTATTCATGACCCTAGCCGAATGTCCGATCTATTTTTCAACCGGAGGGATGTGGAGCCTCACTTGAGGAAGGGACACCCTGCCAGGAACCTGAGCCCGAGAGACAAGGTGATCTTTACCAGACATGAAGGTCTCAGAGGCTGGTACGCCATGAATATCAGGCGAGTCCCAGAGGATCTCATCCAGACCTGCAGGCAGAGACCACCTGCTGTCCCTATGTGTCAAGATGTACCCAAGGTACAGAAAGCCACAGGTTTCACCCCACTGGAAGAGGAGTACTTGAGGACTGCCCGTGCGTTCCTTTCATCTGGTAGCAGTACCCCATCAACATCTTCCAGAACCCCAGGAGGGGACCAGCACTAATAATTTGCACTAACTCTCGTGACCCAGGAGGGTTTATTTGCACCATTGTGCCTTTTGTTTTATTTTTGACCATCATGGTTCAGTTTTGGTTTTTCCCAGTGTTGCCCTGTTTTGGTTGGCAGCCTTCATATTGAACTAAGCGATCATGAACTTGGAGTGATCCAAAAACTGTGTTTGTAAATAGTTGCACCTCTTCAGGTGCCCTTTCTTGGTTTTACACATAGACACTTTGCGAAGATTAAGTCTACCTCATTTGGAGCATGATTCCAATCAAAGGACACTGCAAGAGATCCCGTCTGGGAGCGGTGTCCAGCACTTACAAGAATTGTTGAAAGTTTTAATGTGAAGTATTTGATAATGTGTCTTATGATAGCTTTTATATAGAATTAGGAATGTTTTGATACGAGAGATGAGAGATTTGAATAAAGAATTGAAAATGTATATTATGAACCAGGCATTACGGTTGTCACTTGAAAGAAAGTAGAAAATGTGCACTAGAGAGAGAAAAGGAAATGTGTACTAGAGATGGAAAGATGAAGAATACTGAAGTGATCGTGAGAAACAGATAATAGCACTTTGAATTAAGTATGGTATGGAAAAATTGCACTTTTTGACTTAGAATTTTAGGTAGTTAATAACTGTTTTCAACGTTCAAGAATGAGTGCCTCTCACATTGAGAAGTTTAGTATAAGAAATGTTTATTCAGCATTATAAAAATTTGTATGTTCCTGTACTGTCAACTTTGTTTACCTTGCAGCCCGGACGTGCTGTGTTTAACGGGGGGGTATGTGGCGCCCCTGAGGCTCAGTCGCCACAGAGGTACTGCACCTTCTCCTAAGGTGTGGTGCCCCGCCATTCAGGTAAGTTGGAGGCTCCTGACCACGCTCCAACACTCGCACCCCACACAATAGAGTAGTTCAGCACAACCACATTGCGGCTCCTTGCTTAGAAAGAAGCAGAGCACCTTTGGTGGTTCCCTGCTTGGAACACTGGACGTGCTGGGAGGTGGGTGGAGTTCAGAATATATATGAGCGGGATGGTTTAGGATGATAGGTCAGTCTGACAGGAGGTCAGTGAGGAAGGAAGCCACTCGGGAGGAGTGGGGATCCCTGGAAGAAGGGATGGAGGAAGGAGTGTTGCAGCTGCCTCAGTGATCTGGGCCGGCTGGCATGGGAAAGGAAAGGAAAGAAGGAGAAGGACATTGACCTGAAGCCTGAGTTTCCATAGAAGGGAAAGGACAAGTACGGAACATAGGAGTAAAAGGGAACACAGAGGACGTGGGTTAGAGGAAGAACCCTGCCTAGAAGTTCTAAGCGCAAGGCCAGGGCCCGGTCCCCGAGTTTGTATGAACACTAATGGTTCTGCAGCAGACACCGGTGGAGTAGTGGGCTGTAAATGCACTACTCCCATCTAAGACTCGAGGGCACAACAGCAATACGGATAGAGAGCGGGACTTAGGAGTAGAGAGTCCCCGAAGCAGGCTACAGCTATCTGCCGTGCAAGTAGAGTTCTTGGGAACATCTGTCAGGAGGAACTCCAGTGTAACACGGTACTGGAGATCTTCACACTTAAAGGCGCTATAGAGGAGACGTTCAGGAAAGGCACATAAGTTGGCGGAGTGTGGAAGGGAGCTTTCCATCTTGCCTGGAGGTTGGCTGAGTCTCTGACCCGGAGGACACGGCACAGAAGCGGGCACTACGGACTGTGAGTAAAGCTTTGGAACAACATGCCCTGGTGTCCTCCATTCCTTCCTACATCCGTCCGCCTGGCACTGCTACATCCCCTGTGCCGGACACTACACCATCTAAGTGTCTCCACATCTACACTGTCCTGGGACAACAGCTCTGCCTGTGGAGGGCTATAACATCATTGCTGCACCACACCATCTGTCCGGGCGGATCTGTCTGCAGCGTCGGCTTAACATCTCCTTTGCCGAACACCACAGGTGGCGTCACGAACTATTCATTTAACTACATTTCACCATTCACATCTTCCTATTACTTGGGCGCCCAGGGCCACAGTCCGGGTCACCGCCACTGTGACACATCCCACTGATATCGGCCCGGTACCGAGTACCCCACAGTCCTGGGAGGGCGACCCATATTCATCACACATGCAGCACAGTGAACGCAGAGGAGCATCTCTCTAGCTTTCTCTGCCTTACGGGCAGCCTGTATTTTCCTGATAACTCTCTCTTTAGGCAATTCCTGCCTCACTTCTGGACAATCCCTGCCCATCCATGTCTTAAGTCCCGCCAGCTTCCTATCATCCCCTGGTTCGGCTTTAATATGAAAAGGTGCCAGGTTCGCCATCTCAGCTTCACCTGCCCTGGTCATAGACCCCGGATTCTTCTTAGAATGGCCCTGTCTTTTCTTGTGACCAACTGTAGGGTCGGTGGGCCGGGCTGGGGGGTGGTCCCTCTGGGTACAGCACAGCAACGTATAGACACAAGATGAGGCAGGCTTCGGGTTTAACAGGTCAAAGTTTATTCTCTCACCGTCCGACTGACGGCCTGCACAGTACACAACAATATCTCCTTCACGGCCATCCATTTCCTGGGCCGCTTCAAGCACACCGTACTTTACACCGGGGGCGTACATGTACACACCGTCCCCTCTTCACTCTTCGACGCTCCTGTCAGATCCGTCACTGTGGCCGCCTTAGGCCCGTAAACCAACAGTACTTTTACTGATCAGTCGTCTCCCTCAATACGGTATGCTTTTCCTCTGTGCCTCGTCTATACTGCGGTACTTTGTGTCAGGACCACCCCCCTGACTTTCTCTCTCCTCAGTCCCTCTGGTTTGGTTCTCTCACAGTGCACAAACTGTCATAGTCTTCTTGTCACTTGAGCTCCCCCTGGGGACTGGGACTTTCTGGAACCCTCCTGTCAAATTTATATCTTTCCCGGTTCCCTCTAACTCCGCCCCCATGACCAACGGTTTCTTAAGCCCTAAGCTGATGTCAGGTCCTATGCTCACACTCCTCCCTGCCCTCTAATGGTCAACCCAAGGTACTGCACGTCCACTACACTTTCCTAGCTGTTTCCCCAATGTAATAACTGAGACCTGTCTAAACTATGCAAACCTTCCTTTCTCTATTCCGACAAGTCCGTCCGTCAGGTCACCTTCCCTACACTCCCCCTTCCTTTGTCTATTGTCGTCCTCGACAATCGTAATCCCTGCCTTCATCGTTCTGAAGCTTACCCTACCTTCTGTTGTCGGACCAGCTGTTGGGCGAAACCCACTTCCCACAGGGGCCGAACTAAACCAAGAGCACCATGCTCCGAGCAGCCTACTGCTACTCGCCAGCACGCACGCCACATGACAACGTCTTTCAAATTGGGCTAGGTACACTTGGATTCTCTTTCCGGCGTGTACCTTCCCCTACTCTCCCCTTCTGTCACCTTCCACTATCCGGTACGCCATGATCGAGGCCTTACACCTACCAGATCATTGTCGGCATCCTCCTTCCTTCAGGGGTGTCCGGGGTGTCAGGGACCTGACCTAGGACGACTGTCTTTCTCACGTCTTACATCTCTTTGCCTTTCTTTTGGTTACATGTCATGGTCGGCGTCTCGGTCTCCCAGACCTTCTCAACACATAGACCCCTTTGGATCTCACACTTCCCTTTGGTCGCTCAGACCCTCTCTTACCCGGACCTGTTGCATTTTCTTGTGCATATCATACATCTGAACAACTCTATAATATCACAAGTACCCATTTTCTTACATGTTTTCTCTTTTACGATTGCTTAAAACCATCACACACAAAACAAAACATAACAGATTTTTTTTTTCCTCCCCCTTCCTTTGACAAGGACACTCCCTCTCTTCTCTGTACCCCCGCTTTGTCGGGTTAGTAGATAAACGTAAACCATCCTATAAGAGGAATATAAAAGAAACTCAACAGATAAACAATTTTCTTTCGCGAACTGTCCTTCATAACCTGCACTACGGTGCAACAAACTCCCGACAGTCCAATTCACTTTCCAGTGACAGGTAGCAAGGAATCCCCACAGCCGTGGAGCTCCTGGGATACAGAGAGTGTCCTACAGTTCTTCCTACGGGGGCTCGTGTTCTTCAGGCTCCGCGAGCACGGCTACTGCATAGTAGCCGCGGGGGCAATACTCCTCATAATAGGATACTAAGTCCCCCTTTGTATGAAGCAAGTTCCACACTTCCTGATCCCTGGCTTTCTTTTTCTTTATAACCTCCGCGACCCAAACGGAGGGTACAATGCAGGCTCTGGAGTCCGGTGGGTGGGGCTCTGCTGAAGAAGGGAGCGGGGCAGAGGCGGTCAATGATGTCAGCGGCCCAGCAGCCGCTGGGGCCAGGTGGCGGGTGGGAGCAGCGGTGTTCTCAGAGGATTGGGCCACAGGGTCTGTCAAACAGGCCGCAGCCAGTTCCAGCGCCGGCATAACCGCGGCCGCATGGTAGGCCGCACCTAAAGTTTCATCCGGAACCGGGGTAGCGGCCGACTTTGAAGATGAGGTCGCTAGTGACAGAGGAGACTCAACGGCGTCTTCTATGGTCAGACTCCGCACCGGCGCCACCGGGTGCGGCGATTCAGGACCAGGAGCAGAGGCCCTGCTCAATTCTGCATAGATAGTAGGGCCCTCCTTGGCCGGGCTCCCGGAAATACAGGATGCCGCGTGCTGCGGCTGAATGGTAGGGGCCGCTTGCGGAGCCACTGTCGGGGCCGGGGGAACTCTCACCTTCCCCGGCGCCGTGGCCTCTGTCACGTCATCACGCGGCTCTTCCCGCAGTCTCCGCTCTTCACCCTGCCATCGGGCGGGGCTAGCCTCCAGGCTCAGGGGCTCCGCAGGGAGGCTCTCTGCTGGTAACTTCGGTGGCCACGCTCGCTGATTCCGAGACAGGCTCCGCTTCTCCACTCAACATCCAGCTGCCTGCCCGTGGCTCTAAGGGGGACGTTTTCTGGCGAAGCTCGACCTCCCGCCGCCATCGCCACTTCAGGCACCCGATGCCTCGACACCCGCAGCGTTCCCGATTTGTAGTCCCCAGGTGGGTGATTTGTATTCCACAGGTGCTTATACTTTAATCCACACAGAGCAGTCTGAGTCTTATTCCATCCCTTGGGGCAGGCCTGACGCAGAAGATGACGTACTAGCGGCGGCGATCCTGCCAACTAAGCCAAATGTAGGGTCGGTGGGCCGGGCTGGGGGGTGGTCCCTCTGGGTACCGCACAGCAACGTATAGACACAAGATGAGGCAGGTTTCGGGTTCAACAGGTCCAAGTTTATTCTCTCACCGTCCGACCGACGGCCCGCACAGTACATCACAATATCTCCTTCACGGCCATCCATTTCCAGGGCCGCTTCAAGCACACCGTACTTTACACCGGGGACGTACATGTACACACCGTCCCCTCTTCACTCTTCGACGCTCCTGTCAGATCCATCACTGTGGCCACCTTAGGCCCGTAAACCAACAGTACTTTTACTGATCAGTCGTCTCCCTCAATACGGTATGCTTTTCCTCTGTGCCTCGTCTATACTGCGGTACTTTGTGTCAGGACTACCCCCCTGACTTTCTCTCTCCTCAGTCCCCCTGGTTTGGTTCTCTCACAGTGCACAAACTATCGTAGTCTTCCTGTCACTTGAGCTCCCCCATGGGGACTGGGACTTTCTGGAACCCTCCTGTCAAATTTATATCTTTCCCCGTTCCCTCTAACTCCGCCCCCCTGACCAATGGTTTCTTAAGCCCTAAGCTGATGTCAAGTCCTATGCTCACACTCCTCCCTGCCCTCTAATGGTCAACCCAAGGTACTGCACATCCACTACACTTTCCTAGCTGTTTCACCACTGTAATAACTGACACCTGTCTAAACTGTGCAAACATTCCTTTTTCTATTCTGACAAGTCCGTCCATCCATCAGGTCACCTTCCCTACACAACTACACGACTCTCAGCCTTCCTGCCATAGCAGCTACATCCCCATGGCTGGCAGACTGTCTTTCTCACTGCTATTCCTTACTCATTTCCCTGGCCAAGGCTGCCTGGGCTCTGCTGCCTAACCAGGAAGTATCTCTCCTACATTCAATTGCCCTGCACTGCACTACTCTGACAAAAAGGAGAGAAAGAAATAGGCCATGAGCAGGGGATCACCCTGAATAGGACATAGCATATATAATACAAATTTTATTAAACACAGCAAAAATTCTTAAAAACATTAAAAATGGTCACGAATGTGACACATACACAAATAATACAATGCTCATAATAGAGAAACCCACCTGCTACCAACTATCACCCTCACTGAGAATGATGCCTATAGCCCTAGGTCCATGTAAACAGGATTCTCAATAGGAGAATTAGTAAGCCCACACATAGGTAATATAGAGCACATGAGTCAGAAACACCAATAATATACAAATACAATGAAAAAATGATGCAATTCCAACCCAATAATTACAAAAAACAGTACAAGGGATAATGTAAACCCAAGAAGATGCTGATCACTATGAGGTGTACAAAAAAGATAGAAATACACATTAAATAGACCTCATATATGCATAGAGGTACCCCAGCCCAAGATCACTCTGTACAATCCGCACACGCGCGGCTCCGCTCCGTTTACCTCGCAAACTCGCGGCTCCTCTCCGTACACTTCGCACACGCGCGGCTCCTCTCCGTACACCCGGTACAAGCACGGCTCCGCTTTGTACACCCGGTACACACACGGCTCCGCTCCGTACACCCCGTACACACGCGGCTCCACTCCGCAAACCCCGTACACACGCGGCTCCGCTCCGTACACCCCGTACACACGTTGCTCCGCACACCTCGTACACACGTGGCTCCACTCTGTACACCTCGCACACACACAGCTCCACTTAGTACACACATGGCTCCACTCCGTAAACCTCGTACACATGCGGCTCTGCTCCGTACACCTTTTACACATGTGGCCACGCTCTGTACACTTTGTACACACGGCTCCACTTCGTAAACCTTGTACACATGTGGCTTTGCTCCATACACCTCGTACACACGCGGCTCCACTCCGTACACACATGGCTCCGCTCTGTACATGTGCGGCTCAGCTCCGTACACCCCGTACACACGCTGCTCCGCTCCGTACACCTTGCACACACACGGATCCACTCCGTAAACCTTGTACACATGCGGCTCTGCTCCGTACACCTTTTACGCACATGGCCACGCTCTGTACACCTTGTACACACATGGCTCCACTCAGTAAACCTTGTACACATGCGGCTTTGCTCCATACACCTCGCACACATGCGACTTCGCTCCATACACATGCGGCTCCACTCTGTAAACACACGGCTCTGCTCCGTACACCCCGTACACATGCTGCTCCGCTCCGTACACATGCGGCTCTATTCTGTACACCTCTCACACACACGGGTCCACTCCGTAAACCTCGTACACACATGCGGCTCTGCTCCGTACACCTTTTACACACGTGGCCACCCTCTGTGCACCTTGTACACACATGGCTCCACTCCGTAACACTTGTACACATGTGGCTTTGCTCCATACACCTCGTACACACGCGGCTCCACTCCGTACACACATGGCTCCGCTCTGTACACCCCGTACACACGCTGCTCCGCTCCGTACACCTCGCACACACACGGATCCACTCCGTAAACCTCGTACACATGCGGCTCTGCTCCGTACACCTTTTACGCACGTGGCCACGCTCTGTACACCTTGTACACACATGGCTCCACTCAGTAAACCTTGTACACATGCAGCTTTGCTCCATACACCTCGCGCACATGCGGCTCCACTCCGTACACACACGGCTCTGCTCCGTACACATGCGGCTCCGTTCCGTACACACGCTGCTCCGCACACATGCGGCTCTGTTCTGCACACCTCGCACACACACAGCTCCACTCCGTAAACCTCGTACACACACGTGGCTCCACTCAGTAAACCTTGTACAAATGCGGCTTTGCTCCGTACACCTCGCACACACGCGGCTCCGCTCCGTACACCCCGTACACACGTGGCTCCACTCTGTACACCTCGCACACACAGCTCCACTCAGTACACACATGGCTCCACTCCGTAAACCTCGTACACATGCGGCTCTGCTCCGTACACCTTTAACACACGTGGCCACGCTCTGTACACACATGGCTCCACTCTATAACACTTGTACACATGTGGCTTTGCTCCATACACCTCGTACACACGCGGCTCCACTCCGCACACACATGGCTCCACTCTATAACACTTGTACACATGTGGCTTTGCTCCATACACCTCGTACACACGCTGCTCCACTCCGTACACCTCGCACACACACGGATCCACTCTGTAAACCTCGTACACATGCGGCTCTGCTCCGTACACCTTTTACGCACGTGGCCACGCTCTGTATACCTTGTACACACATTGCTCCACTCAGTAAACCTTGTACACATGCAGCTTTGCTCCATACACCTCGCACACATGCGGCTCCACTCCGTACACATGCGGCTCTGTTCCGTACACCCCGTACACATGCTGCTCCGCACACATGCGGCTCTGTTCTGTACACCTCGCACACACACGGCTCCACTCCGTAAACCTCGTACACACATGCGGCTCTGCTCCGTACACCTTTTACACACGTGTCAACGCTCTGCACACCTTGTACACACATGGCTCCACTCAGTAAACCTTGTACAAATGCGGCTTTGCTCCGTACACCTTGCACACACACGGTTCCGCTCCGTACACCCCGTACACACGCTGCTCCGCACACCTCGTACACACGTGGCTCCTCTCTGTACACCTCGCACACACACAGCTCCACTCAATACACACATGGCTCCACTTCGTAAACCTCGTACACACGCGGCTCCGCTCCGTACACCCCGTACACACGTGGCTCCACTCTGTACACCTCGCACACACACCTCCACTCAGTACACACATGGCTCCACACCGTAAACCTCATACACATGCGGCTCTGCTCCGTACACCTTTTACACACGTGGCCACGCTCTGTACACACATGGCTCCACTCTGTAACACTTGCACACATGTGGCTTTGCTCCATACACCTCGTACACACGCGGCTCCACTCCGTACACACATGGCTCCGCTCTGTACACCCCGTACACACGCTGCTCCGCTCCGTACACCTCGCACACACACGGATCCACTCCGTAAACCTCGTACGCATGCGGCTCTGCTCGGTACACCTTTTATGCACGTGGCCACGCTCTGTACACCTTGTACACACATGGCTCCACTCAGTAAACCTTGTACACATGCAGCTTTGCTCCATACACCTCGCACACATGCGGCTCCACTCCGTACACATGCAGCTCCGTTCTGTACACCCCGTACACACACTGCTCCGCACACATGCGGCTCTGTTCTGTACACCTCGCACACACACGACTCCACTCCGTAAACCTCGTACACACATGCGGCTCTGCTCCGTACACCTTTTAAACACGTGGCCACGCTCTGTACACCTTGTACACACATGGCTCCACTCAGTAAACCTTGTACAAATGCGGCTTTGCTCCATACACCTCGCACATACGCGGCTCCGCTCCGTACACCCCATACACACGCTGCTCCGCACACCTCGTACACATGTGGCTCCACTCTGTACACCTCGCACACACACAGCTCCACTCAATACACACATGGCTCCACTCCGTAAACCTCATACACATGCGACTCTGCTCTGTACACCTTTTACACACGTGGCCACGCTCTGTACACCTTGTACACACATGGCTCCACTCAGTAAACCTTGTATACATGTGGCTTTGCTCCACACACCTCGTACACACGCGGCTCCACTCCGTACACACATGGCTCCGCTCACACGCTGCTCCACTCCGTAAACCTCGTACACACATGCGGCTCTGCTCCATACACCTTTTACATACGTGGCCACGCTCTGTACACCTTGTACACACATGGCTCCACTCAGTAAACCTTGCACACACGCGGCTCCGCTCCTTACACACGCGACTCCACTCCGTACACACACGGCTCAGCTCCGTAAACTTCGTACACAAAGGGCCATACACAAACAGCTCCACTCTGTGCAATCCGCACACGCGCGCCTCCGTTCCGTTCACCTCGCACATTCGCGGCTCCTCTCCGTACACCTCGTACACACATGCGGCTCCGCTCCGTACACATCGCACACGCGCGGCTCCGCACAACTTGTACACACATGGATCTGCTCCATACACCTCGCACACACATGGCTCCGCTCCGTACACCTTGCACACATGCGGCTCCGCTCCGTACACCTCGCACACTTGCGGCTCTGCTCCGTACACCTCGTACACACGCGGCTCTGCTCCATACACCTCACACGCACATGGCTCTGCTCCGTACACCTCGCACACATACGGCTCTGCTACATCTACCCTGTAAACCCAAACCCTACACATAAAACTTCCCTTAGGCTGGTTTCACACTTGCGTTTTAGCGCTAAAAAACGCATGCGTTTTTTTCCTATATTTTGCATGGGATGCGCTTATGTGCGCATACACATGCGTTTGTATGCGTTTTTCCGCGCATGCGTTTTTTTGCGGTATGCGCTCGGGCGCACAAAATGCATCCTGTTGCATTTTTTGGGCGTCCGACTTGCCTCAAAAAAACACATGCGCACGCAATGCGTTTTTTTACAGCAAGACACCCATTATACAGTAAGTCTATAATGCTTATGTATGCATTTTTTTGCGCATGCGTTTTTGTTTAACCATTAGTTGAACAATGGAATTTAGGGGTTTGGGTTAGAGTTAGGGTTAGTTAAGGGGCTTTAGGGCTAGGGTTAGGGTTAGCTAGGCTTTAGGGTTAGGGTTAGTAGGGTTTGGTTAAGGGTTAGGGTTAGGGTTAGTATGGTTTGGTTAAGGGTCAGGGTTAGGGTTAGGATCAGGGTATGGTTTGGTTAAGGGTTAGGGTTAGGGTCAGGGTTAGGGTCAGGATTAGGGTTAGGGTTAGTAAAGTCATGGTTTGTGTTAGTGTGAGGGGCCACCTAATGTTGGAAAAAAATGCAAACGCAGTAAAAACGCACTAAAAACGCATACAAACGCATAAAAACGCTGCGTTTTTTTCATGCATGCTCATAAAAATGCTTGAAAAAAACGCAGCATTTGTATGCGTTTGTATGCGTTTTTTCAATGCGTTTTTTTGCGGGAAAAACGCGCTGCAAAAAAAAGCAAGTGTGAAAGTAGCCTGACTCAGCACGCAGCACAGCAGAGTCTTGCATAGTACAGCGGCCCCTGATCATGTGACCTCGACTCCTCCCCTCCTGTGACCTCATCACAGGTCCTGTGGCAGAGAAGAGAAGATAGCAGAGCAGTGATAGAGATGATCGATAGACCGACGGCTGGTAAGCACAGGACCCGTGATGAGGTCACAGGAGGGGAGGAGTCAGGGGTCACATGATCAGGGAGCCCTGACTCCCTCCTGTGACCTCATTAATTATAAGGCTCTGCATGCTACCGCAGCACCAACGTGAAGAGGGTGAGGCTAAATTGTAGGTGCTGGCTGCATGACACGTTATCTGACTGAGTGAAGGGGGTGGCGCTAGTATAGATGCGGCCCTGCATGCTCCCAGCTCCCCCGTGGCGCTTCCTGTGTCTGTGCCGACATCCAATCGTGATCAGCACAGCACAGTGATGTCATCACTGTGTGCCCAGGTCACATGATCTGATGCCCGGGGAAACAGGAAGCACCACGGGAGGAGCTGGGAGCATGGAGCCATTATCGGAAGGTGAGTTAAGTGTTTGTTATTTTATCATCTGCGTGCCAGCAGCACGGGGGCATATCGAGGATGGGATGGGGGGGCCATGTGCGTGCCAGCAGCATGGGGACATATCCAGGATGGGATGGGGGGCCATGTGCATGCCAGCAGCACGGGGCATATCCAGGATAGGACGGGGGGGCCACATGCATTCCAGCAGCATGGGGGCATATCCAGGATGGGATGGGCTGCCATGTGCGTGCCAGCAGCCTATGGGGGCATATCCAGGATGGGATGGGGGGCCATTTGCATACCAGCAGCCCATGGGGGCATATCCAGGATGGGATGGGGGACTGTTATGATTGGGTCACCGAGGAGGAAAGCAAGACCAAGCTTAAGCCACAGAAAACCAGAGAGGTTGGTAACTAAGCGGATTGCAGACCCCTGATCCTATCCACGCAACTAGCAGTGGCCGTGGAGCGTACCTATGATGATTGAAGATGCCTCGGCACAGCTGGAGAACTAAATAAGCCTAAAGCAAGAAAGGGGAAATCTAAACTGCCCCAGAGCAGACCCCAAAGGAATAGATAGCCCCCAAACATATATTGTCAGTGAGACAAGATGAAAACACAAACGCAGGTAGGAAAATAGGCTGAGCAAATGATGGGGCCCAAACTAACTAGGCAGGAAAGGAAAGACACTGTCTGTAATCACGCAAAAAACCCTGCAAAAAATGCCCAACATGTCTGATAGAAAAAACACTGAAGTCACTAGACTTCGCCCACTATATCAGCACTCTGGTATATTCTGAAAACAGAGCAAAGAGAGGCCAATCTAATAAGGGACAAAAACAAACTGGCACAAACAGTAACATAAGGATGGAAATTCAGCACAGCCCCAGCAGGGGCTGGCTGACCACACAAAACTGAAATAGACAAAACCAAGTCAAATGTGAACAATAGCAAAAGAACACTTAGCTTGAGCATGCAGGGACTGAGCTGGAAACTAAGACCTCAGGAGGCAGGAAAAAATCACCATCAGGGATAGAGGGAGTCAACTGTCTTAAATCCAATCAGAAACTCCAGATGTCCAATCGTCCTATTCATTATCAGGTGGCAGACCTCTGTTAATTATATCAGCTCCATTACCTCCTGTAACCACCAGAGGGAGCCTGGAAAGAGAACTTGCGAGTCCTCTGTCAATATAACCAGCTCCACTACCTTTACTAGTAACCAGAGGTAGGCCAGAAAGTGAATTCACAACAGTACCCCCCCTTTGAGCAGGGGTCACCGAACCCTCTTCCACGCCACCAGGCCGATCAGGATGGGCCCGGTGAAAAGCACGAACCAAAGTACCCCCCCTTTGAGGAGGGGTCACCGAACGCTCATCCACGCCACCAGGCCGATCAGGATGGGCCCGGTGAAAAGCACGAACCAATCTATCGGCATGAATGTCAGAAGCAGAGACCCAAGAATTATCCTCCTGGCCATAACCCTTCCATTTGACCAAGTACTGGAGTCTCAGTCTAGCCAAACGAGATTCCAATATTTTCTCTACCTCATATTCCACATTGCCTTTAACCAATACATGGTCAGGAGGTGCCGCCATAGGAATTACTGGCTCCACAAACCTCCTCAACAGAGGTTTATGAAACACGTTATGGATCTTAAACGTAACTGGAAGCGCCAATCGAAAAGAAACAGGATTAAGAATCTCCAAAATCTTAAAAGGTCCAATGAATCTTGGCTTGAACTTTGGAGACGCAACCTTCATAGGAATATTCTTTGACGACAACCAAACCATATCACCCACTTTAAACCGGGGACCAATTATTCCTATGCCGGTTGGAAAACCGTTGGGCTTTTTCCTGAGAGAGGGACAACTTATCCACCACTTGGTCCCAAATCTGCTACATTCTCTCTATCACAGTGTCCACACTTGGGCAGGTCGAAGATTCCACTTGCCCTGAAGAAAATCGAGGATGAAACTCAAAGTTACAGAAAAAGGGCGATATCAAAGTGGCAGAACTAGCTCTATTGTTTAGCGCGAATTCGGCCAAGGGCAAAAATGAGACCCAGTCATCCTGATCAGCAGATATAAAACATCTCAAATAGGACTCCAAAGTCTGGTTTGTTCTCTCAGTCTGCCCATTGGTCTGAGGATAAAATGCAGAGGAGAAAGATAACTGAATTTCCAGATTGGAACAAAAAGTTCTCCAAAATCTGGAAACAAACTGGACTCCTCTGTCTGACACAATGTTCTCAGGAATCCCATGCAACTGAACCACTTGTTGTAAAAACAAGGGCACCAACTCTGAAGAAGATGGCAACTTTGGGAGTGGTACAAGATGGATCATCTTAGAAAATCTATCACAAATCACCCAGATATGTCATTCTCTGAGAGACAAGAAGATCAGAAATAAAATCCATTGAGATATGGGTCCATGGCCTCTTGGGCAGCGGCAGGGGCATCAACAACCCACTAGAACGAGAACAGGTTTTAGACCGAGAACAAGTCCCACAGGACTGCACAAAATTCCTGACATCACGAGATAAGGCAGGCCACCAAAAAGACCGACTCACCAAATCTCTGGTACCAAAAATACCTGGATGACCAGCCAACGCAGAGCAATGAATTTCAGACATTACTCTCTTCCTCCACTGGTCAGGAACATACAATTTTCCCATAGGGCAACGCTCAGGTTTGTCCACCTGAAATTCCTCCAGGGCATGTCTCAAATCGGGTGAGATGGCAGAAAGAACTACCCCCTCACCTAGAATGGCAGTAGGCTTGGTCACAATAAGAGAATCCACAAAGAAACTCCTAGAAAGGGCGTCCGCCTTAACATTCTTAGTGCCCGGAAGAAAAGAGACCACAAAATTAAAATGCGTAAAAAACAAGGACCAGAAAAACTACCTATAAATTTACCATAGAAATTAGCAAAACCCAAAAACTTCTGGAGAGCCTTCAAAGAAGTGGGTTGAACCCAATCATAAATGGCCTGTACCTTGGCCGGGTCCATTTCAATAGCCGACGGAGACAAAATAAATTCCAAAAATGAAATCCTCTGTACACCAAAGAGACACTTCGATCCCTTAACATACAGGGAATTTTCCCTCAAAATCCGGAACACAGTCCGGACATGTTCCACATGAGAATCCCAATCACTGGAAAAGATCAAAATATCATCCAGATAAATGATCAAAAACTTATCCACAAAGTCCCGGAAAATATTGTTCATAAAGGATTGGAAGACAGAAGGGGCATTAGTGAGCCCAAAAGGCATCACCAGGTACTCAAAATGTCCCTCCGGAGTATGAAACGCCGTCTTCCATTCATCCCCGTGCTTGATGCGAATAAGATTATATGCCCCCCCTGAGGTCAAGCTTGGTAAACCAGCAGGCACTTTTAACTCTGGAAAATAAATCAGAAATCAGTTGTAACGGGTACTGATATTTAACAGTGATTTTGTTAAGGGAACAATAGTCAATACAATGCCTTAATGAACCATCTTTCTTGGTCACAAAAAAACCCCCAGCACCTAAAGGTGAAGAGGATGGACTAGTATGACCCTTCTCCAACGACTCCTTGATATAAGATCGCATAGCATCATGTTCGGGTACCGATAAGTTGAAAAGCCGACCCTTGGGAAATTTACCCCCGGGCATTAACTCAATTGCACAGTCAACTCCTATGAGGAGGCAAAGACGCAGACTTACTCTCACTAAATACATCAGAAAAATCAGACAAATAATCAGGAATATCATGAGACTGGGGAGAGGTGGAGAAACCAGGAGTGTCATTAAGAACACACTGACAACCCCAACTCACCACAGACACAGATTTCAAATCCAAAAGAGGATTATGAGTTTGCAACCAGGGAAAACCCAGAACAACAGTATCATGCAAATTGTGCAGCACCAAAAATTTACAATTTTCTTGGTGGTCCAGGGCGACCCGCATTATCACCTGGGTCCAAAACTGGGGTTTATTCTCTGCCAAAGGAGTAGCATCAATACCCCTCAAAGGTATAGGAGTCCACAGGGGTATCATGGGAAAACCACAACGTTTAGCAAAGTCCAAATCCATCAGATTCAAAGCTGCTCCTGAATCCACAAAAGCCTTAGCGGAAAATGTAGATAAGGAGCAGATCAGAGTAATTGCCAAAAGGAACTTAATGTTTAGCGTCAGATTTCTGTCGCTGCACAGCGAGAATCCCGAGCCTTACTTCCAGCGGTCTCCCATTCCTTTCCAGCCGCAGAAGAGGTTGCTCAACAAACTCGTCGGTCCAGGCGCTCTGCCCAGACCAGCTTCGTGGGTTTGCTTGCTGCTGCCACGTCCCCATGTCGGGCCACTGAGCATGCCCGTGGAGTCATCTCCCATTGGAGATCGACGGTCACGTGCTCAGGTCCTGCTCCTGTTCGGATTGGCCCATCCGAGAAGCCAGGAAGGTCCTGGACGCTCGCGGCTATAAAAGGTTTGCATGGTCGCTCGGCCATGCGCTAGGATAGACTGTATTTACAGACTATTTGGAGAGAGTGATGTATGCACGTATGAATGTCTCCGGTGACTGACTCATTATGAAACCTCTACCCTTGGTACGCATGTGTTGAGCAGCCTAGCCTGCTAGCGCCCAGGCTTAGGTGTAGGTAGGGCAGAGTCAGGCATTAGTCCCCATCAGTGACTCGGCATGCCACAGTGCACGTGCTCCACACTCCGTAGCCAGCGTCTATATCGGCGTTCGTGGCAGCGACGCCGTGCGCTCAGAGGGCCTAGAGGAACTCTAACCCTGTGTCCTTGGGGTAGAGTTCTGTGGCCGTTTTCTGTGCGCTTTGTGGCCGGGCTCTGTCAGCTAAACAGGCTCCAGTATTTACGTTCAGCGGCTGTGCAGCTCTGTGAGTCAACATAGTTCGCCCCTGTTCACACTGGGTGACGTAACCTACGTGTGACTGTTTTCACGCCGCTCTATTCTTCCGCCATTACCTAGCAGCAGTGTACCACCTCTGCACGGTGGACCCTGGGCTGCGAACGCACCTACTATTTATAATTTGGTGCGTTCCGCCAGCCCTAACATTATCCTAGCGCCAGGGTCCGGCTAGTAATGGTGGACGAACAACGACTGCACAGGTACATCCAGCAGCTGGAGGGTAGGTTGGCAGCACTAGAGCGTTCCACCTCAGCTGCGGATGTTACTTCAGTCGCTGTTCAAGCAGCTACAAAGGCTGTCGCCCGTGTCTCCACGGCCAGCCCTGCCCCGACCTTGTCTCGCCTCCCGCTGCCCGAGAAGTTCTCGGGTGATAGTGCATCATGCAGGGGTTTCGTGAGTCAGTGCTCCATTCACCTGGAGTTGCTGGCCACACGATTTCCCTCTGTGCGGGTCAAGGTGGGATTTGTCATCTCCCTCCTGTCGGGCAGAGCCTTGGAGTGGGCCACCCTGCTGTGGGAGCATGGGGATCCCCTGGTATAGAGTGCCATCCATTTTCTGCTCACTCTGAAGCAGGTGTTCCTGGGACCTTGGGTCACGCACGACACCGCACTTCAGTTGCTGGCCCTAACCCAGGGTCCATCTCTGGTCAGCCAGTATGCCATCCTCTTCAGAACTCTGGCCTCCGAGCTGGAGTGGCCAGATATGGTTCTCATACCTATATTCTGGAGAGGCCTGGCTGATCATGTCAAACACGCCCTGGCTACATGGGAGGTGCCCACCACTTTGGAGGAGCTCATTACGGGCTCCACCCGAATTAACATTCGCTTCACCGAGCGAGGGCTGGAGCGCTCCAAGTCCAGCCAACGATATAGGTTGGCACCAAATTTTGCTAGACCGCTGGAATCTCCCGGTCAGCCGCCCGAGCCTCCAGAGGCCATGGAGGTGTCCCGCACGGGGTCCAAGTCCCGGCCTGCACGGGTATCTCCAGTCTGTTTCCATTGTCGGCAGACTGGGCACGTTGCTAACCAGTGCCCACACCGGTCGGGAAGCGCTCACGTCTATTGGTTATCGGAGGGGGCCAACTAGACACAGCGACTTTCTCCAAGCTCCTGTTTAAAGGGGCATTAGAGTTCAATTCTTCCACTCTGATTGTGGAGGTTTGCGTGGACTCTGGGGCGGAGGGCAATTTCATGTCTGCCTTCGCCCAAAAACATGCAATCCCCCTGTCCTGCTACCTCAACCAGTCACTATCAGAGTGGTGAATGGTGCGACACTCCCATCCCAAATCACCCACCAGACGGCTCCACTGAGACTCTCACTGTCTCCTTCTCATCAGGAGATGCTGCCTCTTGTTTTTATGCCCGAAGGTATCGACCAGGTCCTCCTAGGAGTTCCCTGGTTACGAGCTCACTCTCCTCACATAGAGTGGTCCTCGGGAAAAATCCTCGGTTGGAGCAAGTCCTGCGAGGTAGGTGTCTGAAGGACTGTGTACAGGTCGCTACCTCTGAGGTTCCCGCAGATCTCTCCTCGCTTCCCAAGCCGTACCAGCAGTATGCAGACGTTTTCTCCAAGAAGGCTGCGGAGACCCTTCCGCCGCACCATCCTTACGACTGTCCTATTGACCTCTTGCCCGGTGCGGAGCCTCCCCAGGGTCGAGTCTACCCCCTATCTCTCCCAGAGACAGAAGCCATGTCTCAGTATGTCAGGGAGAATCTGGCAAGAGGATTCATTAGGAAGTCGGTGTCTCCGGCGGGAGCGGGATTCTTCTTTGTCCAAAAGAAGAATGGAGAATTACGTCCGTGTATTGATTACAGGGGTCTTAACGCCATAACCGTTAAGAACAAGTATCCTCTACCCCTGATATCGGAACTGTTCGATAGGCTATGGAAAGCGAGTGTTTACTAAGCTTGATCTGCGAGGAGCCTATAACCTGATTCGCATCCGTGAGGGGGACGAATGGAAGACGGCATTTAACACCAGAGATGGACACTATGAATATCTGGTGATGCCCTTCGGGCTATGTAATGCGCCAGCCGTCTTCCAAGACTTTGTGAACGATATCTTCCGGGATATGCTTACCACCTCGGTAGTAGTCTATCTGGACGATATTCTCATTTACTCTCCATCTTTATTTTTTATATAGCGCTAACATATTCCGCAGCGCAGATATTGACTCCCACCGAAGAGATGTTCGCAAAGTTTTCGATCTCCAGAGGGGAAACTCCCTTTAAGCCAAGTTGGAGAAATGTGTGTTTGAGCAGGAGTCCTTGCCTTTCCTGGGCTACATCATCTCTGCCCAGGGTTTGGCCATGGATCCTGCCAAACTACAGGAGGTGATGGATTGGCAAGAACCCCATTCTCAAAGCGGTGCAGCGCTTTTGGGGTTCATAGATTACTACCGCCAATTCATTCACCATTTCTCAACTTTAGTACCGCCCTTGGTAGCCCTCACCAAGAAGGGTGCAAACCCCAAACTGTGGTCGGAAACTGTCTCCAAGGCCTCCGCTTCTATTAAATCCCACTTCGCCAGCGCTCCCATTCTACATCGCCCCGATGCCTCTTCTATCGGTGCTGGAGTGGTCCTGTTCCAGAAGGACTCGCAAGGTCAGAAACACCCATGCTTCTTCTCTAAGACATTCACCCCAGCGGAGAGGAATTATTCCATCAGGGACAGGAAGTTGCTAGCAATTAAGCTGGCCTTCTCAGAGTGGAGACACCTCCTGGAGGTGGCTCGCCACCTTTTCCAGGTGTTCACCGACCACAAAAATTTGGTCTATCTACAGACAGCCCAGCGGCTGAATTCTCGCCAGGCCAGATGGTCCTTGTTCTTCTCCCGATTCCATTTCACCCTGGATTTTCTCTCCGGGGAGAAGAACATCCGGGTCGACGCTCTTTCTTGCTCTGTGGTGTCATCGGAGGAGGAGCCTCGGCTGATAGTCCCATCGGAGAGCCTGAGGACCGTGGCTCCGGTTGCTCTCGAGTCGGTACCTCTAGGCAAGACTTTTGTCCCTGCCCATCTGCGACCGGAGGTCCTCTCTTGGGCTCATTCGTCTAGGGTGGGAGGGACATTTTGGGACCAAACGGACCTCTGATCTCCTGGCAAGGATGTACTGGTGGCCGCATATGGCCCGTGACGTCAGGGACTATATTCAGGCGTGCGTCTCTTGCGCCCAGAATCGGTCCTCACAGCGGCCCGCTGGGTTACTCTATCCCCTGCCGGTAGCAGACAGGCCCTGGGAGATGGTTGGTATGGACTTTGTGGTGGGTCTGCCCAAGTCCAGTGGCAGCACCGTCATTTGGGTGGTCACCGATCATTTCTCCAAGATGGTGCATCTGGTGCCACTCTCGCGGCTGCCTTCTGCACGTGGCCTGGCAGCGTTGTTTATTAAACATGTCTTCCACCTGCACGGCGGACCGGGGTCCTCAGTTTGCGTCTCAGTTCTGGAGAGAGCTCTGTTCTCTGCTCAGCATCGAGCTAAATCTCTCCTCGGCCTATCATCCCGAGATGAACGGGTTGGTTGACAGAGCCAATCAGACCCTGGTGACATATCTGCGACATTTTGTCTTGGCCAGGCAGGATGACTGGGCATCCTTGCTGCCGTGGGCGGAGTTCGCTTCGAACAACGCTGTGGCCGACTCCACTGGTCAGACTCCATCCCTCTTAAATTATGGCCAGCATCCGTGCGTCCCCATGCCCGTGTCATCCACCGACTCTAGGGTGGCAGACTGGGCGGTGGAGGCACGAGACATTTGGGATCGCATGCAGGATGCTATCCGGACCTCCAAGGAGAGAATGAGGGCTTCCACTGATGCACACAGGCGTCCTGCTCTGACCTTCGCCCCTGGCGACTTAGTGTGGCTTTCTACCCGAAACATCAGGCTGCAGGCTGAATCCGCTAAGTTCGCACCGCGCTATATTGGCCCTTTCAAGGTCCTCGAGCAGATCAATCCTGTGGTCTACTGCCTGGCCCTTCACCACACTTGGCTATTTCTGACACGTTTCATGTGTCCCTCCTTAAGCCGGTTCACATGTCCCGGTTTTCTGAGCCATCTGCCAGGACATCAGACCTGTCGCCTGACGAGTTTGAGGTCAATGCCATTGTGGGATGCAAGATGATGCGGGGCAAAAAGTTTTACTTGGTGGATTGGAAGGGTCATGGTCCAGAGGCTCGGACCAGGTGGAGAACATCCATGCTCCTCTTTGCAGACTTTGAGCAGCGTGAGGCGGGCCCTAGGAGGGGGGTTAATTTTAGACGTCGGATTTCTGTTGCTGCACAGCAAGAATCCCGAGCCTTACTTCCAGCGGTCTCCCATTCCTCTCCAGCTGCAGAGGAGGTTGCTCAGCAAACTCGTCGGTCCAGGCACTCTGCCCAGACCAGCTTCGTGGGGTTGCTTGCTGCTGCCACCTCTGGCACAGCTATGGCAATACATTCTGCTCATCAGCGAGATTCTCCAGGGACTAAGTCCCCATGTCGGTCCACTGAGCATGCCCATGGAGTGATCTCCCATTGGAGATCGAAGGTCACGTGCTCAGGTCCTGCTCCTGTTCGGATTGGCCCATCCGAGAAGCCAGGAAGGTCCCGGATGCTGGCGGCTATAAAAGGTTCGCATGGCCGCTCGGTCATGCGCTAGGATAGACTGTATTTACAGACTATGTGGAGAGAGTGATGTATGCATGTATGAATGTGTCTGGTGACTGACTCATTCTGAATCCTACCCTTGGTATGTGTGTGTTGAGCAGCCTAGCCTGCTAGCACCCAGGTGTAGGTAGGGCAGAGTCGGAGTCAGGGATTAGTCCCCATCAGTGACTCGGCACGCCACAGTGCACGTGCTCCACACTCCGTAGCCAGCGTCTATAGCGGCGTTCGCGGCAGCGACGCCGTGCGCTCAGAGGGCCTAGAGGAACTCTAACCCCGTGTCCTTGGGGTAGAGTTCTGTGGCTGCTTCCTGTGCACTTTGTGGCTGGGCTTTGTGAGCTAAACAGGCTCCGGTATTTACATTCAGCGGCTGTGCGGCTCTGTGAGTCAAGAGAGTTCGCCCCTGTTCACACTGGGTGACGTAACCCACGTGTGACTGTTTTCACGCCGCTCTATTCCTCCGCCATTACCTAGCAGCAGTGTACCACCTCTGCACGGTGGACCCCGGGCTGCGAACGCACCTACTATTATTTATAATTTGGTGCGTTCCACCAGTCCTAACACTTAGGTTGTACACTGCCCACAGCAAATGTGTGCGCAAAACGTTTCTCTCGTTTAGGGCAGACAGAAATAGTTTGGGAGGCGTCTCCACAGAAAAAACACAGCTGCTTATGCCTTCTAAACTCCTGATGTTGCGCCCTAGACAAAACCCTTTCACATTGTATGGGTTCAGACGTTTGTTCAAAAGGCGGCAACGCCTCTCGTGTAGTTTTACGTTCACGTAAACGCCGATCAACTTGAATGGCTAATGACATAGAATCATCAAGACCAGGGGGAACAGGAAATCCCACCATAACATCTTTTACGGTTTCCGATAAACCCTTCCGAAAGAGAACTGCTAAGGCACCGTCATTCCATGAAGTAAGGACCGCCCACTTTTGGAATTTTTGACAGTATAACTCTGCAGAATCCTGACCCTGGTTCAATGCCAATAGGGTTTTCTCAGCTTGATCAATGGCATTAGGTTCATCATACAACAACCCCAAGGCTTGAAAAAATGCATCCACATTAGTCAGCATAGGATTTCCAGGAGTCAGACAAAAAGCCCAATCCTGGGGATCACCGCGCAGCAAGGAGATAACAATTTTAACCTGCTGCACAGAGCTCCCCGATGAGTTAGGCTTCAAGGCAAGAAATAGTTTACAATTATTCTTAAAATTCAAAAATTTAGACGGATCCCCAGAAAACACATCAGGAGTAGGGATTTTTGGTTCAACAGCAGGTGATTGAGCAAGATAGGTGGAAATTCCCCGCACTTCAGCAGCGAGCTGCTCAACAAGATCAGACAATTGCGTAATCTACATTAAAGAAAAAAATCCTCCTACGGCCCCAGAGAAAAAGAGGAAAAAATATATATATAAAAAAAAAAATTCTGACACTTTTTTTTTTTTTTTACAATTCTCTCCTGCTTTTGAGTACCCTAGAATCTGCGGTTTAGGCTGGTGATTCTGTTATGATTGGGTCACCGAGGAAGAAAGCAAGACCAAGCTTAAGCCACAGAAAACCAGAGAGGTTGGTAGCTAAGCGGATTGCAGACCCCTGATCCTATCCACACAACTAGCAGTAGCCGTGGAGCGTGCCATCGATGATTCTAGACGCCTCAACACAGCCGGAGAACTAAATAAGCCTAAAGCAAGAAAGGGCAAATCTAAACTGCCCCAGAGCAGACCCCAAAGGAATAGATAGCCCCCAAACATATATTGTCGGTGAGACAAGATGAAAACACAAACGCAGGTAGGAAAATAGGCTGAGCTAACAATGGGGCCCTCACTAACTAGACAGGACAGGAAAGACTCTGTCTACAGTCACGCAAAAAACCCTGCAAAACATGCCCAACACGTCTGATAGAAAAACACTGAAGTCACTAGACTTCGCCCACTATATCAGCACTCTGGTATATTCTGAAAACAGAGCAAAGAGAGGCCAATCTAATAAGGGACAAAAACAAACTGGCACAAACAGTAACATAAGGATGGAAATTCAGCACAGCCCCAGCAGGGGCTGGCTGACCACACAAAACTGAAATAGACAAAACCAAATCAAATGTGAACAATAGCAAAAGAACACTTAGCTTGAGCATGCAGGGACTGATCTGGAAAGTAAGACCTCAGGAGGCAGGAAAAAATCACCAGCAGGGATAGAGGGAGTCGGCTGTCTTAAATCCAATCACAAACTACACATGTCCAATCGTCCTCCTCATTATCAGGTGGCAGACCTCTGTTAATTAAATCAGCTCCATTACCTCTTGTAACCACCAGAGGGAGCCTGGAAAGAGAACTCGCGACCCCTCTGTCAATATAACCAGCTCAACTACCTACACTAGTAACCAGAGGTAGGCCAGAAATTGAATTTACAACAGGGGCCATATGCATGCCAGCAGCACAGTGGGGCAATACTCCAGCAGCATAAGGTGGCAATACGCCAGCAGCACAGGGGGGCAATGTGCCAGTGTAGCTTCACAAGGGGGCAATGTGCCGGTGTGCCAGCACAAGGGGGCCATGTGCCAGGATGGGGGTTTAATAGATACCAGAATGAGTGACATATATATGATTTGTATGACGGACACTGGCATTATAAGACAGATCCCCATTTAACATAAAACTTTTTTTTATCTTTTTCTTCACCAAATTTGGGGGTGCGTCTTATAATCAGGTGCGTCTTATAAAGTGAAAAATACGGTAACTAGGCATGTCTCCTTCGTGAAGGGTCCAGAACCATTGGGGCTGTCACCTATTTTGCGGGGTAGAAAGCTTGAGGCTCCAGACGGTACTCTGTGTTTGAGAAAACGGGGCATGGCTAAGCGGACAGAGCTGCAACGCTCGAGTGACCAGACAGTTTGGGCAGGAACTTCAGGCGCACAGTACATCTTTGAGGTAAAATCAGCTGAGAGGCGTCTGGGCAGGCCAGAGCAGAGCCTGGGACGGCAGAGCGCTTTGACAGGAGACCGTCGACTGAGTACCGGTCAGACACCGCTCTCCCAGCCGACATCACTGCTCTTGCTGAGACCGCTGCCACAGCCAACAACGCTGCCACAGCTGCCACTGCTGACAGTACTGACTGTTATGATTGAGTCACCGTAGGAGGCAAAAACAGAAATGCTAGCCAAGTCCAGAAAACCAGAGAAGTTGGCAACTATCAGATTGCAGACCCCTGAACCTATCAACACAACTAGCAGTAGCCGTGGGGGGTTCCTACGATGACCTAGACCCCTCGATCACAGCCGGAGAGATACATAGGCCTAAAGAAGGAAAGGGGAAATCTAACTGCCCCAGAGCAGACCCCAAAGCAATAGGCAGCCCCCCACATATAATGACGGTGAAGCAAGATGAAAACACTTACACAGACAGAAAGACAGGCTGAGCAAAGAGGGGCCCAAAAACTACCTAGATAGGAACGGATAGGAAGGCTGCTGTCTGCAATCTGCCAAAACCCTATCCGAGACAAAAGCCAACAAGCTGATATAAAAATGGCCCTGAAGCAACTAAGCTTCAAAAACTAAATCAGCACTCAGGTACTTTCAGAAGACAGAGCTAACGGAACACTGCACACTCCAGCAGAGAGTGGCAGAATCCAAAAAGCATGAAAAACAAAAACAAATCTTAAATGCAAAAAGGCAAAACAGAAAACTTAGCTTTAGGAGAGCAGGAATCAGACTGGTGTCCAAGAGTCCACAGAGAAATCACCCGCAGGGCAGAAAGGGCGTAGGCTGCCTTAAATCCAGTCAGTGACTCCACTCAGCCAATCGTCTTCATTAGTCCCAGGTGCCTGATAATCAGGCTCACTACCTTCCTTCACTAGAATAGGGAGCTCACCAGGCCTCAGTGATGGAGGGGAGAATGAACTCACAACAGTACCCCCCCCTTGAGGAGGGGTCACCGAACCCTCAACAACGCTACCAGGGCGATCAGGGTGAGCCCGATGAAAGGCACGCACCAATCTTTTGGCATGAATATCAGAGGCAGAGACCCAGGAATTATCCTCCTGACCATAACCCTTCCACTTAACCAAATACTGGAGTCTCCGTCTAGCCAGACGGGAATCCAGAATTTTCTCTACCTCATATTCCAAGTTACCTTCAACCAATACAGGGTCCGGAGGTGCCACCTCAGGCACAACTGGCTCAACAAACCTCTTCAACAAGGACTTATGGAACACATTATGGATCTTAAATGTGACAGGAAGAGCCAAACGAAAAGAGACCGGATTAATAATCTCCAAAATCTTGTAAGGTCCAATAAATCTAGGCTTAAACTGAGGAGAAGCCACCTTCATAGCAATATTTTTTGATGATAACCACACCATATCACCAATCTTAAACTGGGGACCAATGGTCCTATGTCGATTGGAAAACCGCTGGGCCTTTTCCTGGGAGAGAGATAACTTATCCACCACTTGGTCCCAGATCTGGTGCATTCTATCCACCACAGTGTCAACACCTGGGCAGGCAGAGGGCTCCACCTGCCCTGAAGAAAATCGAGGATGAAACCCAAAGTTACAAAAAAAAGGTGACATCAAAGTGGCAGAACTAGCTCTATTATTTAAAGCAAATTCGGCCAAGGGCAAAAATGAAACCCAATCATCCTGATCAGCGGAAATAAAACATCTCAAATACGACTCCAAGGTCTGGTTTGTTCTCTCTGTCTGCCCATTGGTCTGAGGGTGAAAAGCAGAGGAGAAGGACAACTGAATTCCCAACTTGGAACAGAACGTCCTCCAAAATTTAGACACAAATTGAACTCCTCTGTCAGATACAATGTTCTCAGGAATCCCGTGCAAGCGAACCACCTGTTGCAAAAACAGGGGCACCAACTCAGAGGAAGATGGCAACTTAGGGAGTGGTACAAGATGAACCATCTTAGAGAACCTATCACAAATCACCCAAATAACAGTCATTCTTTGAGAAACCGGCATATCAGAGATGAAATCCATTGAAATATGGGTCCATGGCCTCCTGGGGACCGGCAAAGGCATCAACAACCCACTAGAGCGAGAACAAGATTTAGACCGGGAGCAAGTCCCACAGGACTGCACAAAATTCCTGACATCATGAGACAAGGTGGGCCACCAAAAAGAGCGACTCACCAGATCTCTAGTACCAAAAATACCCGGATGACCAGCCAATGCAGAGCAATGAACTTCAGACATCACTCTCTTCTTCCACTGGTCAGGAACATACAACTTTCCACTGGGGCAACGCTCAGGTTTGTCCTCCTGGAACTCTTGCAGAGCAAGTCTCAAATCGGGCGAGATGGCAGAAAGAACTACCCCTTCGCCTAAGATGGTAGCAGGCTTGGTCACCACAGGAGAATCAGCAAAGAAACTCCTAGAGAGGGCGTCTGCCTTGATATTCTTAGTTCCAGGAAGGAAAGAGACCACAAAATGAAAACGTGTAAAAAACAAGGCCCACCTAGCCTGTCTAGGGTTCAAGCGTTTAGCCGGCTCTAGGTAAATCAAATTTTTGTGGTCAGTGAGGACCACAACTTGATGTTTGGCTCCCTCCAACCAATGTCTCCACTCCTCAAATGCCCATTTCATGGCCAACAGTTCCCGATTCCCCACATCATAGTTACGTTCAGATGAAGAGAACTTTCGGGAAAAGAAAGCACAGGGATTCATTTTAGATGTTACTGGATTCTTTTGGGACAACACTGCTCCTGCACCAATCTCAGAAGCATCCACCTCTACCTGAAACGGGAGTGAGACATCAGGTTGCCGCAGAACCGGGGCGGAGGTAAATCTACGCTTCAGCTCCTGAAAGGAAGCAACCGCCTCCGGAGACCAATTCAACACATCCGCACCCTTCCTGGTCAGGTCAGTCAATGGTTTGGCAATACTAGAAAATTTTGCTATAAATTTCCGATAAAAATTAGCAAAACCCAAAAACTTCTGGAGGGCCTTCAAAGAAGTGGGCTGAACCCAATCATAAATGGCCTGTACCTTGGCCGGGTCCATTTCAGTAGTTGACGGGGACAAAATAAATCCCAAAAAAGAAATCTTCTGTACTCCAAAAAGGCATTTTGATCCTTTGACATACAGAGAATTCTCTCTCAAGATCCGGAACACAGTCCGAATATGTTCCACATGAGCATCCCAATCCTTGGAGAAGATCAAAATATCGTCCAGATAGATAATCAAAAATTTATCGACAAAGTCTCGGAAAATATCGTTCATGAAGCACTGGAAGACAGAAGGGGCATTAGTGAGCCCAAAAGGCATCACCAGGTACTCAAAATGTCCCTCCGGAGTATTAAACGCTGTCTTCCATTCATCCCCCTGCTTAATGCGGATAAGATTATACGCCCCCCTGAGGTCAAGCTTGGTAAACCAGCAAGCACCTCTGACTCTAGAGAATAGATCCGAAATCAGGGGTAACGGATACTGATATTTAATAGTAATTTTATTGAGGGCACGATAATCAATACAAGGCCTTAAAGAACCATCCTTCTTGGCTACAAAAAAAAAAAACGGCACCTAAGGGTGAAGAGGATGGTCTAATATGACCCTTCTCCAACGCCTCCCTAATATAGGACCGCATAGCCTCGTGCTCGGGTACAGATAAATTGAAGAGCCGACCCTTAGGAAATTTACACCCCGGGCTTAGTTCAATTGCACAGTCATAACTCCTATGAGGAGGCAAGGACGCAGACTCATTCTCACTAAATACATCATAGAAGTCCGCCAAATAGTCAGGAACCTCATGCGACTGAGGAGAGGTGGAAAAAACCGGAGCCTCACTAAAGGCACACCGGCAACCCCAACTCACCACAGACACAGACTTCCAATCCAAAACTGGATTATGAATCTGCAACCAGGGAAACCCCAGAACAACGGCATCATGCAGACCATGCAACACCAAAAATCTGCAATTTTCTTGATGGTCTGGGGCGACCCGCATGTCCAACTGGGTCCAAAACTGAGGTTTATTTTTAGCCAGAGGGGTAGCATCAATCCCCCTCAAAGGGATAGGCGTCTGCAGAGGTGTCAACGGAAATCCACAACGTTTAGCAAAATCCAAGTCCATTAGGTTTAGCGCTGCTCCCGAATCCACAAAAGCCTTGGTGGAAAATGTGGACAGGGAACAGATCAGAGTAATCGCCAAAAGAAACTTAGGCTGAACCCCACCAACAGAAAACGTGTGTGCAAAGCGTTTCTCACGTTTAGGACAAACAGAAATAATATGTGAGGCATCTCCACAGAAAAAACACAGCTTATTGCGCCTTCTGAATTCCTGACGTTGCGCCTTAGACAAAACTCTATCACATTGCATAGGTTCAGACGTCTGTTCAACCGGTGGCAACACCTCTTGTGTAATCCTGCGTTCACGTAAACGCCGATCAACCTGAATGGCTAAAGACATAGAATCGTCCAGACCAGAGGGAACAGGAAATCCCACCATAGTATCTTTTACGGCTTCTGACAAACCCTTCCGAAAGAGAGCAGCCAAGGCACTATCATTCCAGGTAGTAAGGACCGCCCACTTTCAGAACTTTTGACAGTACTACTCTGCAGATTTTCGACCCTGGTTCAATGCTAACAGGGTCTTTTCAGCCTGGTCAATAGCATTAGGTTCGTCGTACAGCAACCCCAAAAAGCTTGAAAAAATGCGTACACATTAGTCAGAATAGGGTCATCTGGTTTCAAAGAAAACACCCAATCCTGGGGATCGCCGCGCAGCAAAGAGATGACAATTTTAACCTGCTGCGCAGGGCTCCCTGACGAGTTAGGCTTCAAAGCAAAAAATAATTTACAATTATTTTTGAAACTCAAAAATTTAGATCGATCCCCAAAAAATACATCAGGTGTGGGGATCTTTGGTTCAACAGCATGTGAATGAGCAAGATAGGCGGAAATTCCTCGCACTTCAGCAGCGAGCTGCTCCACACGATCAGACACTTGCTTTATCTCCATTGAGAGAAAAAAAAATTCCCCCTACGGCCTCAGAGATATAGAGGAAAGAATATACAAACTCCTCTTTTTTTTTTTTTTTTTAAACACAATTCTTTCCTGCTATTGAGTACCCCAGGATCTGCGGTTTGGCGGGTGATTCTGTTATGATTGAGTCACCGTAGGAGGCAAAAACAGAAATGCTAGCCAAGTCCAGAAAACCAGAGTAGTTGGCAACTATCAGATTGCAGACCCCTAAACCTATCAACACAACTAGCAGTAGCCGTGGGGGGTTCCTACGATGACCTAGACCCCTCGATCACAGCCGGAGAGATACATAGGCCTAAAGAAGGAAAGGGGAAATCTAACTGCCCCAGAGCAGACCCCAAAGCAATAGGCAGCCCCCCACATATAATGACGGTGAAGCAAGATGAAAACACTTACACAGACAGAAAGACAGGCTGAGCAAAGAGGGGCCCAAAAACTACCTAGATAGGAACGGATAGGAAGGCTGCTGTCTGCAATCTGCCAAAACCCTATCCGAGACAAAAGCCAACAAGCTGATATAAAAATGGCCCTGAAGCAACTAAGCTTCAAAAACTAAATCAGCACTCAGGTACTTTCAGAAGACAGAGCTAACGGAACACTGCACACTCCAGCAGAGAGTGGCAGAATCCAAAAAGCATGAAAAACAAAAACAAATCTTAAATGCAAAAAGGCAAAACAGAAAACTTAGCTTTAGGAGAGCAGGAATCAGACTGGTGTCCAAGAGTCCACAGAGAAATCACCCGCAGGGCAGAAAGGGCGTAGGCTGCCTTAAATCCAGTCAGTGACTCCACTCAGCCAATCGTCTTCATTAGTCCCAGGTGCCTGATAATCAGGCTCACTACCTTCCTTCACTAGAATAGGGAGTTCACCAGGCCTCAGTGACGGAGGGGAGAATGAACTCACAACAACTGACCGTGAGAGACAATGTTTGTGAACGGGACTTAGGCGTGTGTCGATTCGGCACAGCGAACCGGGCTGCCCATTGTAAACTGTGTTTTGGTAGTGCTGCAAATCTCCGTAGTGTTATGACACTCACCACTGAGCATAAGGACGTACCCCTCTTCATAACCTCATTTGCTGGACCCGAGACCCGCATCAGGATCCCAAGGATTCGCCGCCATCGTGAAGACCACGGGAAGAAATCGCCAACGTCAAAAGATACTACATCATTTACCTCAGGATTGTGACAGACCCCCACTGCGACCCAATCTAGGCAGCACCAGTCACAGACAGAAGTTCAGCCATGACTGGCGCCTGAGTGATAAGCTATATTTTACTGTATTGCCGGCTTTACTTGTCCCTATTCCTTAAGTTATCCCCATTAGCCTTTTGCTGTATTAGGGAATATTATCCCTCCGTTTTCTCCCTGCATGGAGTTTCTACTGTGTAATAAACGCCTTTCACCCTTCGTCTGTGTAAAGTCCGTTACTGCATCCTACATGCCTGCAGTCTCCTCACAGCTAGATAATAGATAGATGATAAATGATAGATACATAGATAATAGATAGATGATAGGTAATAGATAAATTATATATAGATAATATTTGATAAATGATAGATAATAGATAAATAGAAAGATAATAGATGATAGATAGATAGATAGATAGATAATAGATAGGTGATAGATAATAGATGATAATAGATAGATAATAGATAGATGAATAGCTAGATAATATATATGTAATAGATAGATAAACAATAGCTAGATAATAGATGATAAGTGATAGATAATAAATGATAGATAATAGACAGATAATAGATAGGTGATAGATAATAAATTATAGATAATAGATAGATGAATAGATAGATAAAAGATATGTAATCGATAGATAAACAATAGCTAGATAATAGTTGATTAATGATAGATAGATAGATAGATAGATAGATAGATAGATAGATAGATAGTAGAGAAAATTATGCCTAGTAGTAGAGGGATATATCCAGGCTACATTATATTTTCAGGACCCTGGAAATGTTGTCTAACATGTGTAGGAGTTGTTTGACTACTATATTGGTTGTCACTGAGCTTTCACAATCACATAAGGGCTGACGTCAGTTCGCACGTTGCCGATGTATGATATCATTGTCATTTGCTGGTGAGTCCGTGCTTGAAATGGATAAAGGGGACGTCTCCGCTGGACCACGGCCAGATAAGAAGAAAGTGTTTTTTGTTTGTTTTTCTTATTGAAAGCGGCAAGCAGCAATATGTTTGGGAAGCAGGATGGAGAAACATGGTGCAGGATCATGGGGCAAGATGGGTCAGTGTAGTGAGATGGACCAGGCTAGTGCTACCTCTCTAGTATCGGGGCCGGAACTAGTGGAGCTGTCACCATTGTTGCCGGGGGGAGTGCTTTCTGACCTGGACAGACCTTTGCAATTGACTGCAGGGGGCAGGTCAGAGATAAAAGAGACACAGTGACTGTGGGCCTGCTCACCTCCGATACTGGGGAGACGTCCCGTACCATCCCGCAGACTGCAGACGGTGCGTGCTGCAGGCTTGACCGGGGTAAACACGCAGAGTCGACCAGCATACTCCCCGGTCCCCTCCGCTGACCTCCATCCTTCTACACCAGCGCCACAGACGTCTCCTCCACGGACATTCCGCTCCGGTACTACAAGGCTACGCCTAGGAGAGCCAGGATATATCGCGGCTGTCAGGAGACAGTGCCTCTAATTCCTCCAGGACCAGGCCAGAGACTTCACACGTCACTTACAGCGCCACCACGGGATCTCCAAGCCTCAATCATCTGGAAACATCAGACTGATAAGTTTACCCGTTTATTGAACACTTATTCTTGTTTTTAACCTTAACCTCCATACCTACCTTATTCTCGCCCTGCGTGAAGTATTCATTGTATTAGACACCGTTTAACTCTTGATCTGCCTAACCTCCATACCTCCCTTATTCTCTCCCTGCGTGAAGGATTCCTTGTATTAAACACCGTTTAACTCTTGATCTGCCCCCTGCTTGTCACTGTATCCCACGTTCCTGCTAGATCTTACACTTGGCGGAGTCGGCAGGATGCAGTCTAACAGCATGGAGGCGGAAGACCAAGCAGTTGGGGGTCAGCCCTAGGGCCAGTATTTCCCTGGGGGCAAGGTTCAAAAATCTCCCTAAGTTCATTGGGAGCAATACCATGTTATGGAGCTGGATTGAATGCATTAGGGGGATGATGAGAATGCACCCCATAACCCCTGCATTAGAAGCCGTAATGGCGTTAGATGGAAAAGCTAGAGACTCAGTGATGCTACGACCCCCCAGAGAACACCTTTAATAAGGTGCTGCAAATTTTGGAAGAGACCCATGGAGACCCCACAGCCGTAGGGAAGCTGAGGACTACATAGGCGTAGGCCCTACTGACGTAATGCTGCGGGATCAGTTGGTAACGGGCTTGCAGGATGTTCTGACAAAACAGGCCCTATGGAAGCCCTTGTGGGTGAACCTTTGCCTGACTTTTTCTGAGGTACGAAGCAAAGCACGCACACGGGAACAAGAGCAGGGGGTGACAGTCCTGGTAGGGAAGGTTCAGAGCAGAGAGGTATCTATAAACAAGATCACTGAACCCCAATGGGTGGAAGAATTGTGGAGAGAACTTCAAGATATTAGAGGGTGAAAGCTGTAGTGGAAGAACTTGTGAGTTAGCCAAATCACCAGAACAGAGATCTCCCATTCAAATTATCGCTTCATCTGCCTCTCTGGACCTGTTAATGATAGACTATCTGACCATCAGGCCAGCTCATCAGGAGTATGAACATTACCTGGTGATGGTGGACCACTTCATGAAGTTTGCCGTCGTGACCCCGACTCGAGATCAGACGGCGGAATCCGCCGCACATGCCATCTGCAGAAACTTTATTCAGGTCTAAGGTTGTCCAAAGCGTATCCATTCGGACCAGAGGGCCTGCTTCCTAGGGAAAGTGATGGAAGTACTACACAGGATGTACCAAAGTGAGAAGTCTCGCACCACGCTGTTATGAATGAGTCACCGGAGGAGGAAAAAACAAAAATACAAGCTAAGTCCAGAAAACCGGAGAGGTTGGTAGCTAGCGGATTGCAGACCCCTGATCCTATTCACAACAACAGTAGCCGTGGGGTGTTCCTACGGTGGTCCTAGACACCTCGTTCACAGCCGGAGAACTAAATAAACCTAAAGAAAGAAAGGGGAAATCTAAACTGCCCCAGAGCAGACCCCAAAGCAATAGACAGCCCCCAACATGTATTGACGGTGAAAACAGAGGAAAACACAAACACAGACAGAAAGACAGGCTGAGCAAAGGATGGGGCCCTCACTAACTAGATAGGACAGGAAAGAAAAGCAACTGTCTGCAATCACGCAAAAACCCTGCCAAAAATAATGTCCAACACGTCTGATAGAAAAGGCCCTGAAGTCACTAGACTTCAAAATCACTATATCAGCACTCAGGTATATTCTGAAAACAGAGCAAAGAGATCAACTGATCAAAGACAAAAATGGAGTTCAGCCAGTCCCAACCAGGGCTGGCTGAACACAAACACTAAGTAAACCAGACAAAATCTCATGGAACAAAAGCAGAGCAAAAACTTAGCTTTAGTAGACAGGACTAAACTGGAGGCCAGAGCTCAGAGAAGAGAGGATCACCAGCAACCCAGCAGGGCGTCGGCGGCCTTATATCCACTCAGATTCCGCATGTCCAATCACACTCCACCTGTTCAGATGACAGGTTTTTCCCATCCAAATCAATTTCACTACCTCCTTTCACCAGCAGAGGGAGTTCATCGGACATCAAAGGTGAAGGAGAAAATGAGCTCATAACACCACGCCATATCACCCCCAGGGTAATGGAGCCTGTGAACAGTTTAACAGGACGTTAATTCAAATGTTGAGAACTGTGGAGGAAGACCGGAAGGCCAAGGTGGCCTGAGTACGTAGACAAATTAGTTTGGGTATACAATAATCGTGTACATCTGACTACTGGGTATACCCCATACACTTTGCTGTTTGGTCGTGCAGGGAAAGAGATCACCGAGCTGGAGCTGGACCCAGAGGAGGACTACCCACAGACGGGTGTTTCCCCCTTTGTCCGAGAACATCGCCATTGTTTATGGGTCGCCCTCCCAGGGCTGTGGAGTACTCTGTACCGGGCCAGTGTCAGGGAAATGTGTCACAGCAGCGGTGACCCGGTCCATGACCCTGGGCGCCCAAGTAATGGGGGAATGTAGTTAATGGAATGGAATAGTTTGTGACGCCACCTGTGGTGCTCGGCAAGGGAGGTGTTAAGCCGACGCTGCATGCAGATCCACTGGGACTGATGGTAGGGTGCAGCAATGATGTAAAAGCTCCCCACAGGTGAAGCTATAGTCCCAGGGCAGTGTAGAGGTGGTTGGCATGGGGATGTAACAGTGCTGTAAGGATAGGAAGCAGACAAGACACAGCAGGGTGCAATTTCTGTACCTTTACTTGATAACTGCAGTCCAGGGTCCTGAATACAGATGGTAACGGAGCAGGCTAGCCTGGAAGCAACTCAGGGATTCTCTGAGCAGATGGGCTGTGCAGTCTCCTTCCTAGTGCTTGTTTGAATGAAGTACTCCTACTACTGAGCTACACTGAAGTTCCTCCTGTCAGATGTTCTCAAGAACCTTACTTGCATGGCAGACAGCTGTAGCCTATCTCGGGGGCTCCTTTCTCCCGAATCCCGGCTCTCTGTCCAAGCTGCTGTTGTGCCCTCAAGTCTTAGATGGGAGTAGGGCATTCACAGCCTCCTACTCCTCTGGTATCTGTTGTAGGACCGTTAGTATCCGTACAACCGTGGAGACCAGACTCCAGTTCATGCGCTCACTGTGAGGGAGCTCTCCTTTCCCAGCTCAACCTCCAACTTCTCTCCACCCGTCTGCACACTTCACCCTCCGCAGACTAACTACCTGACCACTCCTTCCTCTTGGCCCTCAGAGAGCACTCCTCCCCTTAATCCCGGTTCAGAGTTCCCCCTGCTGGCCTGGAGTGGAACTGTGTTGCATGCATAGATTGACTGCGAGAGACCCATCATTGCCTCCAAGCCTGGCATTACCCTCCCCTGGAGGAAGGCAAAGCCACTGTGGTGGCCATACTCCTGGGGGCGCCACATTTACAGACTTTGTATCATCTGGTGCGGACCAGATTTCAGCAGTTGGAGCATGCAGAACAAGCTCCACTACGTGGGACAGATCTTCAGGTTGGCGACCATGTATTAGTGTGAGAAAAACGCCCTCGAGACAAACTGGAGAACTAGTGGGAGAAAAATCCATATCGGGTAAGACGGTGGATCAACACTGAAAGTCCTGCATATGAAATTCAGCCCGAGGGGGAGGAGGGTCTCGCTACTCGAGTGGTCCACCGGAATATTCTTTGGCCCTGTCTGTCAAAAGATCTTGTTCAACAGGAAGGGATTCCAGATGTTCCAGAAATATCTCCACCAGTTGTAGTAGAATGTGAAGAAGAGGATGACTATGAGCGACCACCTGACGATTTACAGGAGAGTTAAGCACCTGAGGGCCCCGAAGAAATTGCTCCTGTAGAAGCTGACACATCATCACCCACTCTTATGCAACCTAACTCGACCACTCTAGGTGACTCAACTGCTCCTTCTGACCTACGGCGCTCTGAGCGAGCTACAGCTGGGACACCCCCCAATCGTTACAATCAGGATCAATTTGTTTGGCGGCAGAGTGTAAAAGAAGAAAAAGAAGAAGACTGTTCATGTTGTTTACTAGAACACTCGCCCATGGAATGGCGAGCAAAAGGAGAGGGGGAGTGTAGGGAGATGGACCAGGTTAGTGGTACCTTTCTCGTATCGGGGCCGGAACTATTGGGGCTGTCACCATTGTTGCCGTGGGGAGCGCTTTCTGACCTGGACAGACCTTTGCACTTGACTACAGGGGGCGGGTCAGAGATAAAAGGGACGGAGCACACAAAAGCAGGGTCTTTGGCGGGAAGACAGAGTGCACAGCAGAAGAAGGTTGACTAACTCTCTGCAGTGCAAAGCCCGGAGACCAGGCCTCATTGCCGACTATCCTCACTATCCTCACACAGACAGACGGTGAGCAACACGTGACTGTGGGCCTGCTCACCTCCGATACTGGGGAGACGTCCTGTACTGTCCGGCAGACTGTATACAGTGCGTGCTGCAGGCCTGACCAGAGTAAACATGCAGAGTCGACCAGCATACTCCCCGGTCCCCGCTGCTGACCTCCATCCTTCTACACCGGCGCCACAGACGTCTCCTCCACGGAAACTCTGCTCCGGTACTACAAGGCTACGCCTAGGAGAGCCAGGATACTTCATGGCTGTCAGGAAACAGTGCCTCTTATTCCTCCAGGACCAGGCCAGAGACTTCACGGGACACTTAACCCGCCACCGCGGGATCTCCAAACCTTCATCCTCTGGAAACATCAGACTGATAAGTTTACCCATTTATTGAACACTAGTGTTGAGCATTCCGATACCGCAAGTATCGGGTATCGGCCGATATTAGCTGTATCGGAATTCCGATACTTTTTTCATATCGGATACCGGAATCGGAAGTTCCCATAATGCTATGAGCCCGCTCGCTTTGATTCAGCCAATGGGAATCCTCAGAAGTGTGGGCACATCCTGTTAGGCATTTAGACATGTTAACTATTGGCATGGCTGTGATTGGCTGCTGAAATGATGTCATGATGCTCTATAAAAGCCGCCGCCATTTCTAGTCACTCTGCTGTGAATTCAGTTAGGGACAGGCTGCTGTTGAAGAATGTGAGGGACAGTTAGAAATAGCGATTCTACAAAACATATTGTGCTTTAACCAGGCTACATAAACCACCACTGTAGCTTTCTTTTCCCTAGCAGCAGTGTTCACAGCTGTCTGCAAGGGCTGTGTGAGTGCAGCTCATGCTGTGGAGTGGGTCCTGCAGCCACGTCTTGTTGTAGGCAGCCCAGCGTGCATCACTGCTACCTCATACATATTTTTCAAAAATTCTATCTAGTGTGCTTCCATCCGTATCCATATACGTTGGTTGCAAACACTAGTAGTAGAAAGCAGCCTTTCAATCAATCAATCAATCAAATTTATTATCGCCAAGTACATATTACATATATACAAGGAATTCTTTGTGGCAAAGAGGCAACATAATATATAACAACAGATACAACAAGTAACATCTAACAAGACAGATACAGTATATTGTCTACACATGACGATTTAATTGTTGAACAGAGAGTGGATAGAAGCTGTTCATATGGCGGTTGGTGCTGCATTTGGGGACTCTGAAGCGACGTCCTGAAGGGAGGAGTTGGAATGAGGAGTGTCCCGGGTGAGAGGGATCGGATGGCAGCACGGTGGGGTCCTGGGTTCGAATCCCACCAAGGACAACATCTGCAAGGAGTTCGTATGTTCTCCCCATGTTTGCGTGGGTTTCCTCCGGGCACTCCGGTTTCCTCCCACACTCCAAAGACATACTGATAGGGAATTTAGATTGTGAGCCCCATCGGGGACAGTGATGAAATGTGTGCAAACTGTAAAGCGCTGCGGAATATGTTAGCGCTATATAAAAAAAAATAAAGAAAAAATAAAGAAAAAAAGAAAGAAATTTTCAATGCGTGGGATCGAATACTCTTATCATAAAGATCCTGGATTTTAGGCAGGGGGGAACCTATAATTCTCTCTGCTGTTCTGAAAGTCCTTTGTAAGCGGAGTTTGTCATGCGCAGTGGCTCCCCCATACCAGACTATCAGAGAGGAACAAATCACAGATCTGATGACAGCATTAAAGAATAAGATCAGCAGATTCTTAGACAAACCATATCTTTTCAGCTGACGCAGGAAGAACATCCTCTGTTGTGCTTTTCTTATAACAGCATCCACGTTTTTCCCCCATTTAAGATCATGAGAGATGATAACACCAAGGAATTTGGTCTCTGTGACCCTAAGAACCACTTCGTCATGGATGTACACTCACTGGCCACTTTATTAGGTACACCATGCTAGTAAGGGGTTGGACCCCCTTTTGCCTTCAGAACTGCCTCAATTCTTCGTGGCAGAGATTCAACAAGGTGCTGGAAGCATTCCTCAGAGATTTTGGACCATATTGACATGATGGCATCACACAGTTGGCGCAGATTTGTCGGCTGCACATCCCTGATGCGAATCTCCCGTTCCACCACATCCCAAAGATGCTCTATTGGATTGAGATCTGGTGACTGAGGAGGCCATTTGAGTACAGTAAACTCATTGTCATGTTCAAGAAACCAATCTGAGATGATTCGAGCTTTATGACATGGCGCATTATCCTGCTGAAAGTAGCCATCAGATGTTGGGTACATTGTGGTCATAAAGGGATGGACATGGTCAGCAACAATACTCAGGTAGGCTGTGGCGTTGCAACGATGCTCAATTGGTACCAAGGGGCCCAAAGAGTGCCCAGAAAAAATTCCCCACACCATGACACCACCACCACCAGCCTGAACCGTTGATACAAGGCAGGATGGATCCATGCTTTCATGTTGTTTACGCCAAATTCTGACCCTACCATCCGAATGTCGCAGCAGAAATCGAGACTCATCAGACCAGGCAACGTTTTTCCAATCTTCTACTGTCCAATTTCGATGAGCTTGTGCAAATTGTAGCCTCAGTTTCCTGTTCTTAGCTGAGAGGAGTGGTACCCAGTGTGGTCTTCTGCTGCTGTAGCCCATCTGCCTCAAAGTTCGACGCACTGTGCGTTCAGAGATGCTCTTCTGCCTACCTTGGTTGTAACGGGTGGCAATTTGAGTCACTGTTGCCTTTCTATCAGCTCGAACCAGTCTGCCCATTCTCCTCTGACCTCTGGCATCAACATGGCATTTCCGGCCACAGAACTGCCGCTCACTGGATTTTTTTTCTTTTTCGGACCATTCTCTGTAAACCCTAGAGATGGTTGTGCGTGAAAATCCCAGTAGATCAGCAGTTTCTGAAATACTCAGACCAGCCCTTCTGGCACCAACAATCATGCCACGTTCAAAGGCACTCAAATCACCTTTCTTCCCCATACTGATACTCGGTTTGAACTGCAGGAGATTGTCTTGACCATGTCTACATGCCTAAATGCACTGAGTTGCCGCCATGTGATTGGCTGATTAGAAATTAAGTCTTAACACACAGTTGGACAGGTGTACCTAATAAAGTGGCCAGTGAGTGTAGATTGGAAGTATCTCATGTTGATCTTTCCTAAAATCCACAACCATCTCAGCAGTTTTTTTTAGTGTTGAGTACAAGATTATGGGCTTTACACCAGTCACATATTCTTTCCACCTCACTCCGATACAAGTCTGCAGCATTTCCCCTGATGAGACCAATCAGTGTCATATCATCGGCAAATTTCAAGATTTTTACTGAGTCTGCTGAAGAGATGCAATCATTCGTATAGAGAGAAAACAGTAACGGGGACAAAACACACCCCTGAGGTGCCCCGATGTTTGTGACCAAGGTGTCCGAAGTGAATGGTCCAACTTTTACACTCTGTATCCTGGCTGTCAGGAAGTTATAAATCCACAAGCATAAGTTGAGAGGGACTCCAAGAGCTACCATTTTCTTATGAAGTAAATTCGGATCAATGGTATTGAACGCTGAGCTAAAGTCCATGAAAAGAATCCGGACATATGAGTGCAGTTCATCTGTATGATCCAAAATGTACTTCAGTGCCAGATTGACAGTGTCGTTTGCCTAACGATTCTCCTTATAGGCAAACTGAAGCGGGTCCCATAGCTTCTGCGTGAATTTTATCAGGTGGGACATCATAATTCTTTCGAAGACTTTCATAGCTACAGATGTGAGTGCTACTGGTCTATAGTCGTTCAACTCAGAGGATCCCACTTTCTTGGGGACAGGGATAATTGTGGAATTTTTCCAACACTGAGGTACAACGCACTCTTTCAGTGACACATTGTATATATTTGTCAGTATAGGGGCAAGCTGGGTAGCACATACTTTCAGACACATTGGAGATACACCATCAGGGCCAGGTGCCTTTTTGACCTTAAGTCCCTTCAGGATGCGTATCACCTCTGCCTCGGAGATCACTACTTGGGTGTTGCACAATGAATGATCTTTATATGAACAGACTGAGGAGCTTAGAGATGAATAGCCACTGTGTTTAGAGCTTGCCTCAAATCTGCAGTAGAATTCATTTAACTCTGCTGCCAGACTTCTGCTGGGGTTCACTATAGTGGGGTGGCTTTTATAATTGGTGACCTCTCTTAATCCTCTCCATGCAGATCTAGTATCTTTTGATGAGAACCTTTCCTCCAGAATCTTTGCATACTCGTGTTTGGCTAACTTGATCTCTTTAGATAGCGAGTTCCTAAGTTTCTTGAATTCAGTAATATCGCCTGCTTTATAAGCCTCCTCTTTTCTCTTACGGATCAACCTGACTTTATTTGTAAACCACGGCTTGTTGTTTTCCCGAAAGTGGACAGATTTGGATGGAATAAACGTGTCTTCACAAAAACGGATATATGAGGACACTGCATCAACCCATTCATCCAGACCCGATCATGTTTCCTGGAATACCTCCCAGTCCGTGCATTCAAAGCATGCTTGTAGTTGCAATTTTGCCTCCTCAGACCATGTCTTCTTTGTATAAACTGTAGGTTTGGATGTTTTCAACCTTTGCCTGTAGGCTGGAATTAAATGAATTAGACAATGATCTGAAAAGCCCACTGCTGCTCTCCTCACTGCCCTGTAGGCCCCTTTTATGACTGTATAGCAGTGATCAAGCGTATTGTTCTCTCTCGTGAATCAGTTTATATGTTAATTTGGGGAGATCCAGGTTGAGTTTTCCTTGGTTAAAGTCCCCCATTACGATCACAAATGCTTCTGGAGATCCTTTCTCCCATTCTGATATTTTGCAAGCTAATTCACCAATAGCAGCTTTAACAGATGCTTGAGGGGGAATATATACTGCAACCAGAACCATAAATGAAAACTCTCTTGGAGAGTAAAATGGTCTACAATTGAGTGCAAGGTACTCTAGATCTGGAGAGCAACCTTTTCCCAGTATGTTAAAATCACAGCACCAGCTAGTGTTGATGTAGAGACATACCCCACCCCCCCTTTGTTTACCTGAAGCTACACAATCACGGTCAGCTCTGTAGATAACAAAACCAGGTAGATCCAGACTACAATCAGGGATGGTCTCATTCAACCAGGTCTCAGTAAAACAAAGAGCAGCTGAATTGGCCATATCAGATCTCATGTTACAAAGTAAGCTCAGATCCTCCATTTTGTTAGATAAGGAAGGGACATTAGCCAAGTGGAGTGAAGGAAGAGCTGTTCTGAACCCTCTCCTCCGAAGGCGTGCCAGGACGCCTCCTCTCCTACCTCTCTTGCAGTACACCTCCACAGGTTTCACAGAAGTAATGGATTTTATGTACTCAATTGTTGAATTAGCAATCATGCTCCAAGAAGGGGAGTCCATGAGAAATTGCGGATGATTCCAGAATAATAAATCGTCCCTTGAAATCATAAGAGTAGGTTTACAGAGTGCAGTGGCCATGATTACACTCATCTTGTAGCTATAAAGACTGAACAGTCACAGCTTAGCAGAGTTAAATGTACAACTTTCCATAAAGGGTGCTCCCAGCACTGCTGGGGGGGAGGGCATGGGTGCAACAAGACAGGGACATCAGGGGACACGCCAACAGTCAGTCCAAACCTGCCCAGCTCACCCCTTCAGCTCCACCTGGACCACAAGATCTCCAGAACATCTCCAGCACCGCACACTCCACCAGCTTTCCTATCCCGGGATCATCTGCATGCTGGAAATGGGTACAAGTTGTAGGAAAGTTGGCAGGCAGCCAGCAGCTTCACTCTCTCCCAGCTGAAACCAGGCACGGAGCTCCACGAGGAAAGAAAGACACCGGTCCCAGCTGGTCGCAGTCTCCACACTACTCCCAGCTCTGCCAAATCCTGTAGCCCTACAGCTCCACGTGGACCACAAGATCTCCAGAACAACTCCAGCACCGCACACTCCACCAGGTTTCCTATCCTGGGATCATCTGCTTGCTGGAAATGGGTACAAGTTGTAGGAAAGTTGGCAGGCAGCCAGCAGCTTCACTCTCTCCCAGCTGAATCCAGGCACGGAGCTCCACGAGGACAGAAAGACACCGGTCCCAGCTGATCGCAGTCTCCACACTACTCCCAGCTCTGCCGAATCCTGTAGCTACGCAATGGTGAGTGAACCAAAGGGAGAATTAACAATTAAACAGGGAAAAAACTAAAAAACTCAGGAGCCTCATGCCAGAGCAGCCATCTCTCGGCGCTCCTCCTCCTCCTCCTTTCTGCAGCCTTTCAGTGCTAGTGCCCACTTAGCTGCACTGTTCACGGCTGTCTGAGAGGTCTCTGACTGTGTGTGAGTGCAGCTCACGCTGAGTAGTGTGTCCTGAAGCTACGTCTGGTTGTAGGCCGCTCAGCGTGCGTCACTGCCTCACACATATTTTTCTTTTATTGCAGCTCATTTTTTCTTCTCCTATTAGTGTGCATCCATCAGTATCCATATACGGTGGTTGAAAACACTCTAGGAGTAGACAGCGCAGCCTTTCTGCAGCCTTTCAGTGCTAGTGCCCACTTAGCTGCACTGTTCACGGCTCTCTGAGAGGTCTCTGACTGTGTGTGAGTGCAGCTCACGCTGAGTAGTGTGTCCTGCAGCTACGTCTGGTTGTAGGCCGCTCAGCGTGCGTCACTGCCTCACACATATTTTTCTTTAATTGCAGCTCATTTTTTCTTCTCCTATTAGTGTGCATCCATCCGTATCCATCTACATTGGTTGGTTGCAAACACTATATAGGAGTAGATAGAGCCTTTTTTCTGGCTTGTGCCCTTCAGCTGCAGCCAGATTAGTATTACCCAATTTTTTTGGAGCCTCATCTTTTGCATTGTTGGTTACCTGACTGCATTGTAATCGCTCCAAAAAGTTGGTGATACTATCACTTCCAAATCTTTGGTCACATCCTTTTAGTTTTTTTTCACAAAAAAAACCCAATAAAGTTCACCAAACACTACATTTGAAAGTTGTGTAGGCCACATTAGCTCCTATTAAAGTGTAGTCCACACACACACACTTCATAAAATTAGTGTTTCTTCTACCTGTCACCAGCTGTTCAGGAATAAGCACACAAAGCCCCCCCTTTGTACTTTTCTGCCTATCTTTATCAGTCTAGCAAGATGAAGAAGGCAGGGAGTAAGGCACGTGGGCGTGGGTGTGGAGTTTCAGCATTGAGAGGATGTGGGGATTCTGCAGGGAGAGGACGTGGGGATTCTGCAGGGAGAGGACGTGGGGATTCTGTGCCTGCTGCGGGCACCAGTGAGTCAGCATCCCCCAGTTTTAGCAGGCAACAGTCCTTTATGCGCAGCTTTGTAGGACCTCGCTGTACCCCGCTGCTGCGGGAGGAACAAATTGAAGCCGTTGTTGGATGGATGGCAGCTAACGCATCGACTTCAATGACTTCCACATCCTCTCAGGGCCAGAGCACCGAAGTGCAACCATCTGTCTCTTCACCACCTGCCAAAGTGCCCAGGCAGTCAGAGAGCCCTGGACAGGAGCCATCACAGTCTCTACTTCTGTTCTCTGAATCTGTTGGCTTGGAAAGAGGGGGCCAGCCAAGCAGCATTCCAGAATGTGAAGAAGAGGGAGTATGCAGTGATGCGCAACTTCTTTGTCCCTCTGAATCTGAAGAGGCGGGTGGGCCAGTGCCTATGGTCAGCACACCTCAGTACACATCAGATGATGATGAGACTCAGTTACCACTTTCTGGTGCGTACGGTGCTGGCGAGACAACCCAGGAGAAGCAGGTGTTTGAAGAGGGGAGTGTAGATGATTTGACCCATCATGGCATGAGGAACAGGAAGGTGGTGGGAGCAGCTCTGAGGAAGAGATTCCCCGAACGGCCAAAACAGGCGGGAGAGGGAGGGGGCAGACTTGGTTGCCTGTAGCCTCCGCTTCGGCACCCATTAGGAGCATTCCTCTTTCAAAAGGCAAAACGGGCGCTCCCAAGACTTGCAGTGCGTGGTCCTTTTTTGACACAGTTGCAGATGACATTTGCTTTGTCAAATGCATGCTGTGCCATCAGAGAGTCAAAAGAGGGAAAAATGTCAGCAACCACAATACCACTAATATGTGGAAACATGTGCGGACCAAGCACGAGGTGGAGTTACACAGACACACTGAAGACGTAGGCCAACGTACAGCACCACCTACCACCTCTTCAGCTCGTGTTGGGGCCTCTTCCTCCAGCTCACACACAGCTGGTTCGGCTTCCTCACAGGATCGCCAAGGAAGAACCTCTGGCACTGTTGTCCGGAGACCCTGTGACATTCCACCCACAGCACCATGTCCCCAGTCATCCTCACACTCCCAGGCCACTCGACAGCCATCGGTAGCACAGGCATGGGATAAAAGGCGGCCATACTCGGCAAACCATCCACAGGCTCTGAATGCTGGCATTGCCAAACTACTGGCACTTGAAATGCTCTCATTCAGGTTGGTGGAGACTGACACCTTCCGGGACTTCATGGCATTGGCAGTCCCACAATACACCGTGCCCAGCCGCTTTTATTTTAGCAGGCGAGCCGTCCCTGCCCTGCAGAAACATGTGGAGGGAAAAATAAAACATGCGCTACTAAACACCGTTAGTAGCAAGGTCCACCTGACCACCGATGCGTGGACCAGTAACCATGGACAGGGACGATAACTTTCTGTCATGATCTTAAGTGATCTGACAGTTTTAAATCACTGGGTGAACTTTTTTTACTTTGGAAAGTTCCAAGGTGTCTTGACTGTCCCCGGTGGTGGTTAGCAGTATTGCACTTTAGGTTTTTGTGCACTTAATTAGGGATCAGGTGTGACACCCTATAAAGGTGTGCTAGGGGGTGCAATCACTGCCTGTGATATTGTGAGTTTGTGTTCACTCTGTTTTTGGAGAGCCTGGATGAAGGATTGAGCTGGTGAGGAGTCCTGCGCAGCTTAGCCAGGGGGGACGTGTTTCAGCTATGGTGTCTGGACGAAGGGCTGGCATGGCGTGGTGGAGTCGCAGTGATGGTGTCAGCGGGAAGTGTCTGCATGGGCTGGTGGAGTGGCGACTATGGAGAGTGGCACTCACCATGTGGGACTTGGCCGCTGAGCTGGACTCCAGCATGCTCGACTTCGTGTCAGCAGCTGAACTCATCCTTGGGACTCTGGTTCTAAGCAGCTACAACTGGTGTTGGACTCTGCTCCAAGGTTGCACTAAGGTGAAGGATCCTGTTATGGTGATGGATCCGGGTGGAGGAGAAGATGCACTCAGGTGGAGGGCTCTGTTGCTAGGAGCGCACGCAACAGAGCAAAGCTAAGTGGTGTTTCCCCTGTATTGTCTCTTTCCTCATGTGTGTTATTAGTGCAGTGGTGGGATTAGTCTCCGCACCGACCCATTCCCTAGTGAGGGTTTAGGGTCAGGGTGAGCAAGGGCGTTAAGGTACGCGTGCGGCGCCCGGTGCGAAACCGGCATAGGGAATGTTAGGAGTGCAGGGACACTGGCTCAGGGGAGCTCAGGAGGTCCAATTCCCTTTTCCCTATAGCAGGGCCCACCATTGTTAATGTTTCCCAGGTCCCCCTTATTATTTAAATTCGCCATACTGGAGGCGGGGTTTCCAGAATGTTTATTTACGTGTAATACCTAAATTCGCCAGGTGGAGGCGGCGTATCCACCTGCACGTATTATTATTTAAATTCGCCCCACTGGAGGCGCTGTATCCAGGGTCACGTGTGTTATGGGTCCGCCTTGCGGTATCATCTGCGTCCCGACACACGTGACCATGACATTATCACAGGCCCTACAGTTTTTTTTTTCTGGTGAGCTTTGGCCATGTGGAGACCACTGAGTAATTGCTGCCGGGCCTCACTGATGTGAGTGGGGAGCGGCAAGGTGTTTAGAGCCGCTGCAGCAGCAGTTATCACGGTCTGGGGCCTCTGCTCAGATAACCAGAGAAAAAAAAAAAAAAATGGCGGCTGCGGTCTGGCAAAAGCCCCTAGAGTCGCTGCTGGGGAGCGGGACTTGCTCTCGCACGGGGAGGTACCCAGGCAGGTGGGAGGAATGGTGCCCCACGGAGCTGCCTGGTATTCCCCGAGGTGAAGGGGTACATCCCTGTGGTGAGCAGACTAGGTGTGTAGTCGCTGCTGGGGAGCGGGACTTGTTCATACAGGGGACGCACCCAGGCAGGTGGGAGGAATGGTGCCCCACGGAGCTGCCTGGTATTCCCCGAGGTGAAGGGGTACGTCCCTGTAGGGAGCAGATTGGTGTATAGTCCGCGGGGCTCATGCCAAATCTTCAATGCCGCCCCCTCCTGGTCGTGTGGAGGCGACCAGCGAGAGTATATTTCCTCCATTTCCCGGTCCCCTTCTCCTGGTGTGTGCAGCAGGTGTGCTGCGGGGGAGTAGGGACAAATCTCTACCCTCTCCATTAACCAACCCTAGGAGGCACAGTCCTCATGGTGAAAGGGTTGGAGGGTGGTGTCCCTTGGTGAATAGTGGGGGTGTGAGTGTGGTGACACAGGGGGACGCCTCTGTTGTCAAGTCCAGAGTGAGTTCACCAAAAAATGACAAACGAATGTGTGTAATAAACGTTCAGGTCCGGACCTGTGTGTGAACGAGTGTGTATGTGTGCTACCAAAAAACATCTTGGAAATGTGTTGTGGAGTCTGATCAGCTCTTAGCATACATACACATACATAATCTCGTTCCCCAGGTCGGCGCTGTGGAGATGAGTGGTGCCTCCAAAATGAACATGTATTGCCAATACCAGCGGTGCGTTTGTCATAAACCTGAAGTGTCAGGTAATGGTGGGGTGAACTCAGGGTCTGGGCGTCCCCGCTGTAGGTGTTTCCCTAATGAGGGGTGGTCTTGAGGGTCCAGAGGCCCCTCATTAAGGAGGGGGTACTGTCATGATCTTAAGTGATCTGACAGTTTTAAATCACTGGGTGAACTTTTTTTACTTTGGAAAGTTCCAAGGTGTCTTGACTGTCCCCGGTGGTGGTTAGCAGTATTGCACTTTAGGTTTTTGTGCACTTAATTAGGGATCAGGTGTGACACCCTATAAAGGTGTGCTAGGGGGTGCAATCACTGCCTGTGATATTGTGAGTTTGTGTTCACTCTGTTTTTGGAGAGCCTGGATGAAGGATGGAGCTGGTGAGGAGTCCTGCGCAGCTTAGCCAGGGGGGACGTGTTTCAGCTATGGTGTCTGGACGAAGGGCTGGCATGGCGTGGTGGAGTCACAGTGATGGTGTCAGCGGGAAGTGTCTGCATGGGCTGGTGGAGTGGCGACTATGGAGAGTGGCACTCACCATGTGGGACTTGGCCGCTGAGCTGGACTCCAGCATGCTCGACTTCGTGTCAGCAGCTGAACTCATCCTTGGGACTCTGGTTCTAAGCAGCTACAACTGGTGTTGGACTCTGCTCCAAGGTTGCACTAAGGTGAAGGATCCTGTTATGGTGATGGATCCGGGTGGAAGAGAAGATGCACTCAGGTGGAGGGCTCTGTTGCTAGGAGCGCACGCAACAGAGCAAAGCTAAGTGGTGTTTCCCCTGTATTGTCTCTTTCCTCATGTGTGTTATTAGTGCAGTGGTGGGATTAGTCTCCGCACCGACCCATTCCCTAGTGAGGGTTTAGGGTCAGGGTGAGCAAGGGCGTTAAGGTACGCGTGCGGCGCCCGGTGCGAAACCGGCATAGGGAATGTTAGGAGTGCAGGGACACTGGCTCAGGGGAGCTCAGGAGGTCCAATTCCCTTTTCCCTATAGCAGGGCCCACCATTGTTAATGTTTCCCAGGTCCCCCTTATTATTTAAATTCGCCATACTGGAGGCGGGGTTTCCAGAATGTTTATTTACGTGTAATACCTAAATTCGCCAGGTGGAGGCGGCGTATCCACCTGCACGTATTATTATTTAAATTCGCCCCACTGGAGGCGCTGTATCCAGGGTCACGTGTGTTATGGGTCCGCCTTGCGGTATCATCTGCGTCCCGACACACGTGACCATGACACTTTCCCTCACTGCCCATTGGGTCAATTGTTGTGAGTTCATTTTCCCCTTCACCGTTGATGTCTGATGAACTCCCTCTGCTGGTGAAGAGAGGTAGTGAAATTGATTGGGTTGGGAAGAACCTGTCATCTGAACAGGTGGAGCCTGATTGGACACCCGGAATCACTGAGTGGATATAAGGCAGCCGACACCCTACAGGGGTGCTGGTGATCCTTTCTGCTCTGAGCTCTTGCAAACCAGTTCAGTACCTGTCTTCTGAAAGCTAAGTATTTGCTCTCTTATTTTTCCATGAGATGTCTGTTTACTTAGTGTTTGTGTTCTGCCTGCCCTTGTTAGTACAGGTTGAGCTCCATTTTTGTCTCTGGTCAAGTTGATCTTTTGCTCAGTCTTCAGAATATACCTGAGTGCTGATATAGTGTTTTTGAAGTCTAGTGACTTCAGGGCCTTTTTTCTATCAGACATGTTGGACATTATTTTGGCACTATTTTTGCGGATTGCAGCCAGCATCTTTTCTGTCCTTTCCTATTTAGTTAGTTGGGCCCCATCGTTTGCTCAACCTGTCTTTCTGTCTGTGTTTGTGTTTTCATCTGCTTTTCACCGACAATACATGTTGGGGGCTGTCTATTGCTTTGGGGTCTGCTCTGGGGCAGTTTAGATTTCCCCTTTCTTTCTTTAGGCTTATTTAGTTCTCCGGCTATGAACGAGGGGTCTAGGGCACCGTAGGAACCCCCCACGGCTACTGTTAGTTGTGTGAATAGGATCAGGGGTCTGCAATCTGATAGCTACCAACCTCTCCGGTTTTCTGGACTTAGCTTGTATTTTTGTTTTTTCCTCCTTCGGTGACTCATTCATAACAGAATCACCAGCCATACCGCAGATTCTAGGGTACTCAATAGCAGGAGAGAATTGTAAAAAAAAAAGAAAAGTGTCAGAATTTTTTCTGTGTGTGTATATTTTTTTCCTCTATGTCTTTGAGGCTGTAGGGGGAATTTTTTTTTCTTCTCAATGGAGATGAAGCAATTATCTGATCGTGTGGAGCAGCTCGCTGCTGAAGTATCGGGAATTTCCGCCTATCTTGCTCATTCATATGTTGCTGAACCAAAGATCCCTACTCCTGATGTGTTTTTTGGGGATCGGTCTAAATTTTTGAACTTTAAGAATAATTGTAAATTATTTTTTGCCTTGAAGCCTAACTCATCAGGCAGCTCCGTGCAGCAGGTTTAAATTCTCATCTCTTTGCTGCGCGGCGATCCTCAGGATTGGGCGTTTTCTTTGAAACCTGATGATCCTATTCTAGCTAATATGAACGCATTTTTTCAAGCCTTAGGGCTGTTGTATGATGAACCTAATGCTATTGATCAGGCTGAAAAGGCCCTGTTGGCATTGAGCCAGGGTCAGGATTCTGCAGAGTTGTACTGTCAAAAATTCCAAAAGTGGGCGGTCCTTACTACTTGGAATGATGGTGCCTTGGCAGCTCTCTTTCGGATGGGTTTGTCAGAAACCGTAAAAGATACTATGGTGGGATTTCCTGTTCCCTCTGGTCTTGACGATTCTATGTCATTAGCCATTCAGGTTGATCGGCGTTTGCGCGAACGCAAAACTGCACGAGAGGTGTTGCCACCTGTTGAACAAGTGTCTGAACCTATGCAGTGTGATAGAGTTTTGTCTAGGGCGCAGCGTCAGGAGTTCAGAAGGCGTAATAAGCTGTGTTTTTTCTGTGGAGATGCCTTGCATATTATTTCTGTCTGCCCTAAACGAGAGAAACGTTTTGCACACACATTTGCTGTGGGCGGTGTTCAACCTAAGTTTCTTCTGGCAATTACTCTGATCTGCTCCCTGTCCATATTTTCCGCTAAGGCTTTCGTGGATTCGGGAGCAGCTCTGAACCTGATGGACTTGGATTTTGCTAAACATTGTGGATTTCCTATGAACCTCTGCGGACGCCTAACCTTTGAGGGGTATTGATGCTACTCCTTTGGCGAAGAATAAACTTCAGTTTTGGACCCAGGTGGTAATGCGGGTCGCCCCAGATCATCAAGAAAATTGCAGATTCTTGGTGTTGCATAATCTGCATGATACCATTGTTCTGGGGTTTCCCTGGTTACAAATCTATAATCCAGTTTTGGATTTGAAATCTGTGTCTGTGGTGAGTTAGGGTTGTCGGTGTGCCCTTAGTGACGCTCCTGTTTTCTCCACCTCTCCCCAGTCGCATGATGTTCCTGACTATTTGGCTGATTTTTATGATGTATTTAGTGAGAATGAGTCTGCGTCTTTGCCTCCTTATAGGAGTTATGACTGTGCAATTGAGCTGAGTCCTGGGTGTAAATTTCCCAAGAGTCGACTTTTCAATTTATCTGTACCCGAGCACGAGGCCATGCGATCCTATATTAAGGAGTCGTTGGAGAAGGGTCATATTAGACCATCCTCTTCACCCTTAGGTGCTGGGGTTTTTTTCGTGGCCAAGAAGGATGGTTCATTAAGGCCTTGTATTGACTATCGTTCCCTCAACAAAATTACTGTTAAATATCAGTATCCGTTTACCCTGATTTCTGATCTATTCTCTAGGGTTAAAGGTGCTTGCTGGTTTACCAAGCTTGACCTCAGGGGGGTGTATAATCTTACTCGCATTAAGCATGGGGATGAATGGAAGACGGTGTTTAATACTCCAGAGGGACATTTTGAGTACCTGGTGATGCCTTTTGGGCTCACTAATGTCCCTTCTGTCTTCCAGTGCTTCATGAATGATATTTCCCGAGACTTTGTGGATAAATTTTTGATCATCTATCTGGATGATATTTTGATCTTTTCCAAGGATTGGGACTCTCATGTGGAACATGTTCGGACTGTGTTCCGGATTTTGAGAGAGAATTCCCTGTATGTCAAGGGATCAAAATGCCTTTTTGGGGTACAGAGGATTTCATTTTTGGGATTTATTTTGTCTCCGTCAACTATTGAAATGGACCCGGCCAAGGTACAGGCCATTTATGATTGGGTTCAGCCCACTTCTTTGAAGGCCCTCCAGAAGTTTTTGGGTTTTGCTAATTTTTATCGTAAATTTATAGCTAATTTTTCTGGTATTGCCAAACCATTCACTGATTTGACTAAGAAGGGTGCTGATGTGCTGAATTGGTCTCCGGAGGCTGTTTCTTCCTTTCAGGAGCTGAAGCGAAGGTTCACTTCTGCTCCGCTTTTGCGGCAACCTGATGTCTCACTCCCGTTTCAGGTAGAGGTGGACGCTTCTGAGATTGGTGAAGGAGCTGTTTTGTCCCAAAAAGATTCGGTAACATCTAAGATGAATCCCTGTGCTTTCTTTTCCCGAAAGTTCTCCCCATCTGAACGTAGCTATGATGTGGGGAATCGGGAACTGTTGGCCATGAAATGGGCATTTGAGGAGTGGAGACATTGGTTGGAGGGAGCTAAACATCAAGTCGTGGTCTTTACTGACCACAAGAATTTGATTTACCTGGAGTCGGCCAAACGCTTGAATCCTAGACAGGCTAGGTGGGCCTTGTTTTTCACACGTTTTGATTTTGTCGTCTCTTTTCTTCCGGGCACTAAGAATATCAAGGCAGACGCCCTCTCTAGGAGTTTCTTTGCTGATTCTCCTGTTGTGACCAAGCCTGCTACCAGTGAGGGGGTAGTTCTTTCTGCCATCTCGCCCGATTTGAGACGTGCTCTGGAAGAGTTTCAGGAGGACAAACCTGAGCATTGTCCCATTGGAAAATTGTATGTTCCTGACCAGTGGAGGAAGAGAGTGATGTCTGAAGTTCATTGCTCTGCATTGGCTGGTCATCCAGGTATTTTTGGTACTAGAGATTTGGTGAGTCGGTCTTTTTGGTGGCCCGCCTTGTCTCATGATGTCAGGAGTTTGATGCAGTCCTGTGGGACTTGCTTCCGGTCTAAACCTTGTTCTCGCTCTAGTGGGTTGCTGATGCCTTTGCCGGTGCCCATGAGGCGATGGACCCATATTTCAATGGATTTTATCTCTGATATGCCTGTCTCTCAGAAAATGACTGTTATTTGGGTGATTTGTGATAGATTCTCTAAGATGGTCCATCTTGTACCACTCCCTAAGTTGCCATCTTCCTCAGAGTTGGTGCCCTTGTTTTTGCAACAAGTGGTTCGCTTGCACAGGATTCCTGAGAACATTGTATCTGACAGAGGAGTTCAGTTTATTTCTAGATTTTGGAGGACTTTCTGTTCCAAGCTGGGAATTCAGTTGTACTTCTCCTCTGCGTTTCACCCTCAGACCAATGGGCAGACGGAGAGAACAAACCAGACTTTGGAGTCGTATTTGAGATGTTTTATTTCTGCTGATCAGGATGATTGGGTTTCATTTTTGCCCTTGGCCGAATTTGCTTTAAATAATAGAGCTAGTTCTGCCACTTTGATGTCACCTTTTTTTTGTAACTTTGTGTTTCATCCTCGATTCTCTTCAGGGCAGGTGGAGTCTTTTGCCTGCCCAGGTGTTGACACTGTGGTGGAGAGAATGCACCAGATCTGGGACCAAGTGGTGAATAGGTTGTCTCTCTCCCAGGAAAAGGCCCAGCGGTTTTCCAACCGTCATAGGACAATTGGTCCCCAGTTTAAGGTGGGTGATATGGTTTGGTTGTCATCAAAGAATATCTCTATGAAGGTGGCTTCTCCAAAGTTTAAACCTAGATTTATTGGACCTTACAAGATTTTGGAGATTCTTAATCCTGTCTCTTTTCGATTGGCTCTTCCTGTTACATTTAAGATCCATAACGTGTTTCATAAGTCTCTGTTAAAGAGGTTTATTGAGCCAGTAGTTCCTGTGGTGGCACCTCCTGACCCTGTATTGGTTGAAGGTAATGTGGAATATGAGGTTGAGAAGATACTGGATTCTCGCCTGGCTAGACGGAGACTCCAGTATTTGGTTAAATGGAAGGGTTATGGCCAGGAGGATAATTCTTGGGTTCCTGCATCCTATATTCATGCCGAAAGATTGGTTCATGCTTTTCATCGGGCCCATCCTGATCGTCCTGGTGGCGTGGATGAGGGTTCGGTGACCAAGGGGGAGGTACTGTTGTGAGTTCATTTTCCCCTTCACCGTTGATGTCTGATGAACTCCCTCTGCTGGTGAAGAGAGGTAGTGAAATTGATTGGGTTGGGAAGAACCTGTCATCTGAACAGGTGGAGCCTGATTGGACACCCGGAATCACTGAGTGGATATAAGGCAGCCGACACCCTACAGGGGTGCTGGTGATCCTTTCTGCTCTGAGCTCTTGCAAACCAGTTCAGTACCTGTCTTCTGAAAGCTAAGTATTTGCTCTCTTATTTTTCCATGAGATATTGTCTGTTTACTTAGTGTTTGTGTTCTGCCTGCCCTTATTGGTACAGGCTGAGCTCCATTTTTGTCTCTGGTCAAGTTGATCTTTTGCTCAGTCTTCAGAATATACCTGAGTGCTGATATAGTGTTTTTGAAGTCTAGTGACTTCAGGGCCTTTTTTATATCAGACGTGTTGGACATTATTTTGGCAGTATTTTTGCGGATTGCAGCCAGCATCTTTTCTGTCCTTTCCTATTTAGTTAGTTGGGCCCCATCGTTTGCTCAACCTGTCTTTCTGTCTGTGTTTGTGTTTTCATCTGCTTTTCACCGACAATACATGTTGGGGGCTGTCTATTGCTTTGGGGTCTGCTCTGGGGCAGTTTAGATTTCCCCTTTCTTTCTTTAGGCTTATTTAGTTCTCCGGCTGTGAACGAGGGGTCTAGGGCACCGTAGGAACCCCCCACGGCTACTGTTAGTTGTGTGAATAGGATCAGGGGTCTGCAATCCGATAGCTACCAACCTCTCCGGTTTTCTGGACTTAGCTTGTATTTTTGTTTTTTCCTCCTTCGGTGACTCATTCATAACAGTCAATGTTGTAGAGCCGGGTACAGATCTGGAGAGTGGCGCTGTTCGTGTTCTGGCAAATCCACGGATTGCAGGAATCCAGTCTGTACACATAGATTCCTCCTCCTACTCAAGTTCCTCAGAAACAGCGCAGTAGGAGCCTGTTACGACCGATATGAGCACAGCCGTGGCCAAACGTCAACAGGTCATACTCAAATTAATTTCTTTGGGGAATCGAAGCCACACAGCGCAGGAGCTCTGGAATGCCATCAAGCAGGAGAGCGATGTATGGTTTGTGCCAGCGAATCTCCAGCCGGGCTTGGTAGTGTGTGACAATGGCCGAAATCTGGTGGCAGCTCTTGGCCTAGGCAACCTCACTCACATCCCATGTCTGGCACATGTGCTGAACTTGGTCGTGCAGAGCTTTCTGATGGACTATCCGGATCTTGATGCACTGCTGCACAAGGTCCGCATAGAGTGGGCTCACTTGTGGCATTCCAGCACGGCAAGAACGCGCCTTGCTGCTATGCAGCGCCGATTACGCCTTACGGAACATCGCATCATATGTGACCTACCCACCAGGTGGAATTCAACGTTACATATGTTGGAGCGGTTGTGTGAGCAGCAGGCAGCAGTCATGGAGTACCAGCTGCATCAGGCGCAAACAAGTCGCACTGTGCGCCGGTCACACTTCAGCACCACTGAGTGGGCCTCTATGAAGGACATCTGCCTCGTTTTGCGTGCCTACGATGATTCCACGCGGATGGCCAGTGCAGATGATGCACTAGTCAGCATGACTGTCCCCCTTATCTGTCTGCTTCAAAAAACACTGCAAGCACTAAGGGATGAGGTTTTGGAAGAGGTGGAGGATGAGGAGTCCCAAATGCCATCTGCTTCTGGACAGTCTGCGCTACGTGCTTCCTCACAAAGGCCTAGGCAGGGGACACTTTGTGAGGAGGATGAGGAGGAGTCAATGGAGGAGGAAGACATCTCTCCAGAGGAGGGAGGTACACAAAGCTCTAGTCAGTATGTACAGCGAGGGTGGAGTGATGCAGAGCAGGCAGGGATCACGCCTCAAGCAGGGGACAGCGGTTCTTTGGCAGTTGGGAGTCTGCAGCACATTGTTGATTTCATGCTGCAGTGCCTGAGAAACGACCGCCGCATTGCCCACATTCTCTACACGGCTGATTATTGGCTGTACACCCTCCTAGATCCTTGCTACCGGGACAACTTACAAAGCCTCATACCAACGTTGAACCGGGAGCGTAAACTGCGGGAGTACCAAGACACACTGGTGCAGTCCATCATGTTTTCCATTCCACCCAACAGCAGTGGTGCTAGTGCTTTACAAAGCAGCTCTGTGCGTCAAGGCAGTGGAGGAAACTCGGCACAAAGAGGGAGCAGAGGCAGCGCCTCAGCACAAGGCAAGACCACTATGGCCCAAATGTGGCAAAGTTTTGTGTGTCCGCCACAATTGTCTACACCATCACAGACAGCTCCAGTCAGCAGGAGGCAACGTTTCCGTCAGATAGTGACAGACTACATGTCTTGCCCGTCAGTGTACTCCCAGATGGCTCTTCCGACTTCCCCCTTCAAGTTTTGGGTCTCTAAGCTGGATACATGGCCAGAGCTTAGCCAGTATGCATTGGAGGTGCTGGCTTGCCCTGCTGCCAGTGTATTATCGGAACGCATCTTTAGTGCCGCAGGTGGTGTACTAACAGACCGTCGCACGAGACTATCTTCCGATAACATCGACTGGCTTACTTTTCTGAAAATGAACAAGGCCTGGATCTCTCCAGAATTTGCCAGTCCTCTTCCTGACTAAATAATTGGTTGGCAACTGTATCTAGGTCTCCTGTTGTGTTCATGTTTCTACCACCTGAACAGTAATCCCTGGGCTTCTACACAGCCAGTTGTCGCTCAGATGTGTCGTCTGCACAGAAAAAAACACACTAGCTCCTGTGTTAGTGAGGTTCAGTAACGCCAACTGCTCCCCTGCTGTGTGGATGGCAAAGTCTCCTGCTCCATCCTCATTCAAACTCCTACTGGTTTTTAACCGTGCTCCACTTAGGCCTCTGGTTCCATTGTCTGTAGTATTTCCCCTGGCCTCCAACCCCGCCTGTTACAGCTCTGAAGTGGCGTCTGCACAATCCACACTTGTTCCTGTGTTACTTGGGCTCAGTCACGTCAGTTGATCCCCTGATGTGTGTCCGGCAAGGTCTCCTGCTCTGTCCACATTCCCATTACTAGTAGTGTAAATGAGGACAGAGCAGGAGACCTTGCCAGACACACATCAGGGGATCAACTGACGGGACTGAGCCCCAGTAACACAGGAACAAGTGTGGATTGTGCTGACGCCACTTCAGAGCTGTAACTGGCGGGGTTGGAGGCCAGGGGAAATACTAGAGACAGTGGAGCCAGAGGCCTAAGTGGAGCACGGTTACAATCAGTTGTAGTCTACAACCTCTATAAAACCAGCTGCAAGATGGCCTCCGCCTGCTCCATGCCTCAACCTGGGCTCCAACATTGCCAGTTGATGTTCAGAAGTGCCGTCTTCCCAGAGAAAAACACACTAGCTCCTGTGTTTGTGGGGTTCAGAAACGCCAGCTCTTCCCCTGCTGTGTAGACGGCAATGTCTCCTGCTGCCTCCACATGCCCAAAACATCAGGCCTCAGCCTGCTCCATGCCTCAACCTGGGCTCCAACAACGCCAGTTGGTGTTCAGAAGTGCCGTCTTCAAAGAGAAAAACACACTAGCTCCTGTGTTAGTGGGGTTCAGTAATGCCAGCTGTTCCCCTGCTGTGTAGACGGCAAAGTCTGCTGCTGCCTCCACATGCCAACAACATCAGGCCGCAGCCTGCTCCATGCCTAATCCTGGGCTCCAACAACGCCAGTTAGTGTTCAGAAGTGCCGTCTTCACGAGAAAAACACACTAGCTCCTGTGTTAGTGGGGATCAGTAATGCCAACTGTTCCCCTGCTGTGTAGATGGCAAAGTCTCCTGCTGCCTCCACATGCCCAAAACATCAGGCCTCAGCCTGCTCCATGCCTCAACCTGGGCTCCAACAATGCCAGTTGGTGTTCAGAAGTGTCGTCTTCCCAGAGAAAAACACACTAGCTCCTGTGTTAGTGGGGTTCAGAAACGCCAGCTGTTCCCCTGCTGTGTAGACAGCAAAATCTCCTGCTCCATCCACATTCAAACTACTACTGAATTTTAACCATGCTCCACTTAGGCCTCTGGCTCCACTGTCTCTAGTTAGAGACAGTGGAGCCGGAGGCCATAGTGGAGCAAGGTTACAATCAGTAGTAGTCTACAACCTCTATAAAACCAGCTGCAAATTGGCCTCCGCCTGCTGCATGCTTCATCCTGGACTCCAACACAGCCAGTTGTAGCTTGGAAGTGCCGTCCGCACAGATAGAAACACTCGCTCCTGTGTCTGTGGGGTTCAGTAACGCCAGCTGTTCCCCTGCTGTGCGGATGGCAAAGTCTCCTGCTGCCTCCAAAATCACGCAACATCTTATTTTCTACTTGCTCCAAGTAGGCCTCAGCCTGCTCGGAGCATTGATCCTGGGCTCCAACACAGCCAGTTGTAGCTTGGAAGTGCCGTCCGCACAGATAGAAACACTCGCTCCTGTATCTGTGGGGTTCAGTAACGCCAGGTGTTCCCCTGCTGTGCGGATGGCAAAGTCTCCTGCTGCCTACACCGTCACACTACTACTGATTTTTAACCGTGGTCCACTTCGGCCTCTGGCTCTACTGTCTCTACTATTTCCCCTGGCCTCCAACCCCGCCAGTCGCTGCTCTGAAGTGTCGTCTGCACAATCCACACTTGTTCCTGTGTTACTGGGGCTCAGTCCCGTCAGTTGATCCCCTGATGTGTGTCTGGCAAGGTCTCCTGCTCTGTCCCCATTCCCATTACTAGTAGTGGGAATGTGGACAGAGCAGGAGACCTTGCCGGACACACATCATGGGATCAACTGACGTGACTGAACCCCTGTAACCCAGGAACAAGTGTGGATTGTGCAGACGACACTTCAGAGCAGCAACTGGCGGGGTTGGAGGCCAGGGGAAATACTATAGACAGAAAAGCCAGAGGCCGAAGTGGAGCACGGTTACAATCAGTAGTTGTGCACAACCAATATAAAACTCGCTCCAAGTAGGCCTCATCCTACTGCATGATTGACCCCTGGGCTCCAACATCACCAGTTGCTGCTCAGAAGTGTCTTTGGCACGGGTACTCCATCCTGCCCAGCCTGGTTCCAGCACGCCTGCTGTTTCCGGGTAGTGTCAACATCACTTTGCCACCGATACGTTGTCCTGTCGTGTTGCGGTCGGGTTAGCCGAGTCTATGGTGCCTGCAGTTTCCGTGCTTCCTATGTGGGCTGCGGGTTCTGGTACTAAAGGCTGGTTCCGTAGTGCCAATAGGACAAGCACCCCCTGTTGGACTGAGGGATTCGGTAACTGCGTCCTGCTCGCGGCCTTGCAACTTTGTTGATTATGGGTACCTTCTGCTACCCATCGGGTTCCAGCACCGTCAGCTGGTTCTCGGCAGTGTCTTTGGCACGGGTACTCCCTCCTGCCCAGCTGGGTTCCAGCACCGTCAGCTGTTTCTTGGCAGAGCCTTTGGCCGAGGTGCCTCCTTCTCGGTGTCTGAGTTCCAGCAACGTCTGCTGGTTCTTGGTAGTGCTTTAAAGCACAGGTACCTCCTGCTTAGAAACCGTGTTCCAGCACCGTCAGCTGGTCCACAGTTGTGCCATTGGCTCTTGTTTCTTCTGCTACCCATCCGGGTTCCAGCACCGTCAGCTGGTTCTCGGCAGTGTCTCTGGCACGGGTACTCCCTCCTGCCCAGTCTGGTTCCAGCACGCCTGCTGTTTCTGGGTAGTGTCAACGTCACTTTGCCACCAATACGTTGTCTTGTCGTGTTGTGGTCGGGTTAGCCGAGTCTATGGTGCCTGCAGTTTCCGTGCTTCCTATGTGGGCTGCGGGTTCTGGTACTAAAGGCTGGTTCCGTAGTGCCAATAGGACAAGCACCCCCTGTTGGACTGTGGGATTCGGTAACTGCGTCCTGCTCGCGGCCTTGCAACTTTGTTGATCATGGGTGCCTTCTGCTACCCATCCGGGTTCCAGCACCGTCAGCTGGTTCTCGGCAGAGCCTTGGGCCTAGGTGCCTCCTTCTCGGTATCCAAGTTCCAGCAACGTCTGCTGGTCCTTGGTAGTGCTTTGTAGCACCGGTACCTCCTGCTTAGTAACCATGTTGCAGTACCGTCAGCTGGTCCACAGTTGTCCCATTGGCTCTTCTTCCTTCTGCTGCCCCTCCGGGTTCCAGCACCTTCAGGTGGTCCTCGCTAGTTTCATTTGCTCTTGCAGCTTCTGCTACCCATCCGGGTTCCAGCACCATCAGCTGGTTCTCGGCAGAGCCTTTGGCCTAGGTGCCTCCTTCTTGGTATCCGTGTTCCAGCAACGTCTGCTGGTCCTTGGTAGTGCTTTGTAGCACAGGTACCTCCTGCTTAGTAACCGTGTTCCAGCACCGTCAGCTGGTCCACAGTTGTGCCATTGGCTCTTGTTCCTTCTGCTGCCCCTCCGGGTTCCAGCACCGTCAACTGGTCCTCGCTAGTTCCATTTGCTATTGTTCCTTCTGCTACCCATCTGGGTTCCAGTACCGTCAGCTGGTTCTCGGCAGTTCCTCAGCCTTCTTGTACCTTCTGCTACTTTTCCAAGTTCAAACTTGTGGAAATGGTTTTTGATTCTCACTCTGGATCTCCCTGACAATGACCCTGAAGACGACGACCCTGAAGACCACACAGAAGAATACCTAAAAGATGACCCTGAAGAAGATGACCAAGAGGACAAAGAACATGAAGACAACCACCAAGATGCAGAACAACAAGAGACAGAAGAACAAGAAGCATAAAAACCAAAAGCAGAAGAACATTAAGCATAAGACTAAAAATCTGAGCAAATGATATTATGTAATTTATAAGCAGAAGAAGACTAAGCCATGTATGGGGGTGAGTCCGCTCCTCCTCATGGTGCCCCTGGAAAAGGCCTGCTGCTGCAGGCCAAACTGAACGCGGACAAATCCTGTTGTAAATCTTTTGTGACAGGCTGAACGGAAGGTGTAGTCTTCAAACTTTTATAGATTACAACTACTGGAATGCCTGACACAAATAAGAATATGATGATGAAGAAGAATAGGAAGAAGATGAAGAAGTAGAATATGAAGAAGAATAATAGTTGAATTAGAAGAATATGATGAATGTAAAAAAAAAAAAAAAAAAAGAAGGTGAAGAAGAAGTAGATGAATAAGGTGTAGAAGAAGTTGATGAAAAAGATGCTGCTGAGGATGATGAAGGAGAAAGTGTGGGAGAAGTAAAAAAGAAGGTGAAGAGCATGGAAGTAGTGAAACATACATATCTGACAAAATATTAAAGACTTTAACATAGTCAATATCTTTGTAACTACGAACGTCTTTAAAAAACAAAAATTACTGCTATTCCATTTGATTGGGCTAAAGCTCTCTGGCTTTAATGTCTCCTACACCTCCTACAATACATTCTACATTAATATTAGTTGTTTTTCTTCATGTAGAATTAACCTACAGGGAAAAAAAGTTTTTTTTTTAATTCCGATATTTCTGTTCCATTGACTTGAATGGGACTTCCGGGACCGGAATCGGCGATACCCGATACTTTTTTTTTAGATCGGCTGATCCATTCCGATCCGATATTTTTCAGTATCGGGTGGTATCACTCAACACTATTGAACACTTATTCTCGTTTTGAACCTTAACCTTCATACCTCCCTTATTCTCTCCCTGCATGGAGTATTCCCTGTATTAAACACGTTTAACTCTTGATCTGCTTCCTGCTTGTCACTGTTAGATAATAGATAGATAATAGATTACATTAACCCCTTTCTGACCTTAGACATACTATCCCGTACATAAAACCCGTGACGTGGCCGATCGCGGCCGGGTGTCAGCTGATTCTCACAGCTGACACCCGGGCACTAAGTGATCGCAATGTGATTGCATTGTTCTGATGTTCTCCTCCTTGCAGGCCCCCGGATCCAAGATGGCCGCGGGGTCCTTCCGGGTCCTGCAGGGAGGTGGCTTGTCAGTGCCTGCTGAGAGCAGGTGCAGGCAAGCCTCCTACACTGCCTTTCAGATCGCTGATCTGTCACAGTGCTGTGCAAAGTGTCAGATCAGCAATCTGACATTGTATAGTAATGTCCCACCCTGGGACAATGTAAAAAAGTTTAAAAAAATATTATACTGTGTAAAAATATTTTAAGAAAAATTTCTAAATAAATAAAAAAAATAAAATCTTTCCCCAATAAATACATTTATTTACTGTATGTAAATAAAAAAGCAATAAAAGTACACATATTTAATATTGCCGCGTCCATAACGACCCACCCTATAAAACTTTCTCACTAGTTAAGCCCTTCAGTGAATACCATTAAAAAATAAATAAAAAACAATGCAAAAAAACAATGCTTTATCATCATACTGCCGAACAAAAAGTACAATAACATGCGATCAAAGAGACGGATATAAGTAAGCATGGTACCACTGAAAACGTCATCTTGTCCAACAAAAAACAAGCTGCCATACAGCATCATCAGCGAAAAAATAAAGTTACAGCTCTCAGAATAAAGCGATGCAAAAACACTTATTTTTTATATAAAATAGTTTACTGTATAAAAGCGCCGAAACATAAAACAATGATATAAATGAGATATCGCTGTAATCGTACTAACCCGAAGAACACAACTGCTTTATCCATTTTACCACACACGGAACAGTATAAATACCCCCCCAAAAGAAATTCATGAATTGCTGGTTTTTGTTCATTCTGTCTCCCAAAGATCGTAGTAAAAAGCGTTCAAAAAATGTCATGTGCCCGAAAATGATACCAATAAAAACATCAGCTTGTCCCACAAAAAAGAAGACCTCATATGACTCTGTGGGCCAAAATATGGAAATATTATAGGTCTCAAAATGTGGTGATGCAAAAATATATTTTTGCAATAAAAAGCATTTTTTTGTGTGTGACAGCTGCCAAACATAAAAACCCACTGTAAATAGTAAATCAAACCCCCTTTTATCACCCTCTTAGTTAGGAAAAAATAATAAAATAAAAAAATGTATTTTTTTCCATTTTCCCATTAGGGTTAGGGTTAGGGCTAAAGTTAAAGTTTGGGCTAAAGTTAGGGTTAGGGTTTGGATTAGGGTTAGGGTTGGGATTAGGATTAGGGGTGTGTTAGGATAAGGTGTGAGGTTATGGTTGGGGTTGGGATTATGGGTGTGTTGGGGTTAGGGTTGGAGTTAGAATTTAGGTTTTCCACTGTTTAGGCACATCAGGGGCTCTCCAAATGCGACATGGCATCCAATCTCAATTCCAGACAATTCTGCGTTGAAAAAGTCAAACGGTGCTCCTTCCCTTCCGAGCTCTGCTGTGCGCCCAAACAGTGATTTACCCCAACATATAAGGTATTGGCGTACTCAGGACAAATTGGACAACTTTTGGGGTCCAATTTCTACTGTTACCCTTGTAAAAATAAAAAATTGAGGTCGAAAAGATAATTTTTGTAAAAAAATATGATTTTTTTTACGGCTGTACGTTCTAAACTTCCGTGAAGCACTCGGGGGTTCAAAGTGCTCACCACACATCTAGATAAGTTCCTTAGTGGGTCTAGTTTTCAAAATGGTGTCACTTGTGGGGGGTTTCCACTGTTTAGGCACATCAGGGGCTCTCCAAACGCATCCAATCTCATTGGCGTCCAATCTCAATTCCAGCCAATTTTGCATTGAAAAGTCAAACGGCGCTCCTTCCCTTCCGAGCTCTGCCATGCACTCAAACAGTGGTTTACCCCCACATATGGGGTATCAGTGTACTCAGGACAAATTGTACAACTTTTGGAGTCCAATTTCTCCTGTTATCCTTCGTTAAATAAAGAAAAGTGGACATGAAGTAATTTTTTTGTGAAAAATTAAAATGTTCATTTTATTAAAAACATTCCAAAAATTCCTGTGCAACACCTGAAGGGTTAATAAACTTCTTGAATGTGGTTTTGAGCACCTTCAGAGGTGCAGTTTTTAGAATGGTGTCACTTTTGGGTATTTTCTATCATATAGACCCCTCAAAGTGACTTCAAATGTGATGTGGTCCCCCCAAAAAATGGTGTTGTAAAAATGAGAAATAGCTGTTTAACTTTTAACCCTTATAACTTCCTAACAAAAAAAAATTTTGGTTCCAAAATTGTGCTTATGTAAAGTAAACATGTGGGAAATGTTATTTAATAAGTTTTTTGTGTGTCATATCTCTGTGATTTAAGGGCATGAAAATTCAAAGTTGGAAAATTGCGAAATTTTTGCCAAATTTCCGTTTTTTTCACAAATAAACGCAAGATATATGAATGAAATTTTACCACTAACATGAAGTACAATATGTCCTGAGAAAACAATGTCAGAATCACTGGGATCCATGGAAGCATTCCAGAGTTATTACCTCATAAAGGCACAGTGGTCAGAATTGTAAAAATTGGCCTGGTCATTAACGTGCAAACCACCCTTGGGGGTAAAGGGGTAAAGGTACCGTAACACTTAGCGATGCACCAGCAATCCCGACCAGCGATATGACGCAGTCAGGATCGCTGGTGCATCGCTAAGTGGTCGCTAGTGACTTGCCACACAGGCAGATCTCACCAGCAACATCGCTGGGGACGGGAGTCGCTACTTACCTGGGTATTTTTCGATGCCCTTTAGGTGCTTTGGCATTAGCAAATGTGATATAAATGTCCTGTACCATTATGGCTATATCTATATATGGATACAGTACATTTATATTTATATATTATGATCCTGTCTAATTGTGAGTCCTTTTAGCTCCAATCGTGACAATAGTAATTTACATGTTACCATATGTTACAGATGTGGCTTATGTATGAATACGTGGAATTTATTCATCTAGTTCCACATACTATGCCAAGCTCCGTATTTCTATGCCATTCTTCATGTACTGATTAATATGCAGTGCACAGATGGTATATTTTACTTATGTTTATATAATGAGTATTATTTGATGCACTTTTTGTTTTGCCCTCACCCCTGCCCCTTTTAGACATGGCGGCTCTGGCCCGACGCTGTCTGCGCGCATGCGCTGTGTCCGTTGTGCGGTCATCTGTGTTCCTTGCCTGGCGCGCTGGATCACGTGGGCCCGCGTGTTTCCGGTGACGCCGTAGCATGGATCCGGCTGATGCAGGGCGGGCACCTCGTGCTCGCAGACGGCCTCTGGCGGGCGCGCTATATAAACCCGGTGGTCGCGCCTTTTTCCACGCCCCCTGAGGAAGGAGTCCTTTGGCTCCGAAACGCGCGTCGGGGACTGGATCGACCCCACTGCCACCACTGCTTCCAGGTACATGAATGTAGCTATCAGCTATTTCATTTGCGATGCTCTTTGAGCATAGGTTGAGTCACAATGTGTGTTTCCAACTATCAGGGAACTTTTAGTTTATATAAGGGCAGTAGCACTTGCTACATGGTGATGTTTCTTTAACACTCCTTGCTATAAGATCATTATCTTTCTATGTGTCCCTGACTTACTATTAGTATCTTGTAATTATTCCATCATTGCTGTCTCCTGGTGCTGTGTCTGCAGTGTGGCTGGTCCTATGACCACTGTATGTCCATATTTTCTGTTCCTCCCTATCAATACACTGTATGTCCATAATAATATATATATTTTTTAAACATCATTCAATAAAACATTGCATTTTATGGATCTTTTGACTGCTGGTTCTCCTTGGGTTGTTTCTGGTCATTAACGTGCAAACCACCCTTGGGGGTAAAGGGGTAAAGGTACCGTAACACTTAGCGATGCACCAGCAATCCCGACCAGCGATATGACGCGGTCAGGATCGCTGGTGCATCGCTAAGTGGTCGCTAGTGAGTTGCCACACAGGCAGATCTCACCAGCAACATCGCTGGGGACGGGAGTCGCTACTTACCTGTCAGACGCGGCGATCCTGCGTCCTCCCGCCCGCGTCCACGCTCGACGCTCGTCTCTCCACAGGAAGCGCCGCAGGAAGCTGATGACGAGAAACGGTCCAGGACGTTTTCCCGCGATCAGCGATAACCAGCGGGGGAGCCGGTCGTAGGTAAGTATCACACACAGCGATATCGCTAGCAATATCACTATAACGTCACAAGTTATAGCGATATTGCTAGAGATATCGCTTAGTGTGACAGGCCCTTTAACCCCTTCCTGACATGAGACGTACTATCCCGTCCATGGGACCCGGGCCCCTATGCCCATGGACGGGATAGTACGTCTACCGCGATCAGCGGCGCCCACGTGGTGAGCGCCGCTGATCGCGGCCGGGTGTCAGCTGATTATCACAGCTGACACCCGGCACTATGTGTCAGGGGCGGTCACGGACCGCCCCCGACACGTTAACCCCTTGCACACCGCGATCAAACACAATCACGGTACCGGGAGTTAAAGGGAAGCATCGGCAGGGAGGGGGCTCCCTCCGTGCTTCCCTGAGCCCCCCACAGCAGCGCAATGTGCAGCGCTGCTGCGGGGGACTCCTTTCCTCCAGTGCCTGCAAAGCGCAGGCAAGAGGAAGTCTTCTTCAATGCCTGTGACAGATTGCTAATCTGTCACAGTGATCTGTGATGTGACAGATCAGCGATCTGTCACAGGACAGTGATGTCCCACCTGGGACTATGTAATAAAGTTAAAAAAAAATAAAAAAAAAGTGTAAAAATAATTTTAAAAAAATCGCCAAATAAATTAGTAAAAAAAAAAAAAAATATTCCCCAATAAATTCATTTTTTGAAAATAAAAAAAATCCAAAACAATAAAAGTACACATATTAGGTATCGCCGCGTCCGTAACGACCCGCCCTATAAAATTGTCCCATTAGTTAACCCCTTTAGCGAACCCCTTAAAAAATAAAAATAAAAAACGAAGCAAAAAATAATGATTCATTATCATACCTCCAAACAAAAAGTGTAATAACGCGCGATCAAAAAGACGCATATAAATATCCATGGTACCGCTGAAAACATCATCTTGTCCCGCAAAAAATGAGCCACCACACAGCATCATCAGCGAAAAAATAAAAAAGTTATAGCTCGCAGAATAAAGCGATGCAAAAATAATTATTTTTTATATAAAATAGTTTTCATTGCATAAAACCGACAAAACATAAAAAACGACCTAAATGAGGTATCAAAGTAACCGTACTGACGTGAAGAATAAAACCGCTTTATCAATTTTACTGCACGCGGAACGGTGTAAACGCACCCCCCCAAAAGAAATTCATGAAACGCTGGTTTTTGTTCATTCTGCGTCCCAAAAATCTGAATAAAAAGCGATCAAAAAATGTCACGTGCCCGAAAATCACACCAATAAAAACGTCAACTCGTCCCGCAAAAAATAAGACCTCACATGACTCGGTGAGTCAAAATACGGAAAAATTATAGCTCTCAATATGTGGTGATGCAAAAACTATTTTTACAATAAAAAACGTCTTTCAGCGTGCGACAGCCGCCAAACATAAAAACCGCCATAAATAGTAAATCAAACCCCCCGTTATCACCCCCTTAGTTAGGGAAAAATAATAAAATTAAAAAAATGTATTTATTTCCATTTTTCCAGTAGGGTTAGGGTTAGGGCTAGGGTTAGGGCTAGGGCTAGGGTTAGGGTTAGGGCTAGGGTTAGGGCTAGGGTTAGGGCTGAGATTAGGGTTAGGGGTGTGTTGGGGTTCGGGTTGGAGTTAGAATTGGGGGTTTCCACTGTTTGGGCACATCAGGGGCTCTCCAAATGCAACATTGCATCTGATCTCAATTCCAGCCAATTCTGAGTTGAAAAAGTCATATGGTGCTCCTTCCCTTCCAAGCTCTGCCATGCGCCCAAACAGTGTTTTACCCCCATATGTAGGGTATCAGCCTACTCAGGACAAATTGCAAAACAATTTTTGGGGTCCAATTTCTCCTGTTACCCTTAGGAAAATAAAAAATTGGGGGCAAAAATATCATTTTTGTGGAAAAAAATGATTTTTTTATTTTCACGTCCGAGCGTTATAAACTTCTGTGAAGCACTTGGGGGTTCAAAGTGCTCACCACACATCTAGATAAGTTCCGTGGGGGGGTCTAGTGTCCAAAATGGGGTCACTTGTGGGGAGTTTCAATAGTTTAGGTACATCAGGGGCTCTCCAAACGCACATGACACCCGCAGACCATTCCATCAAAGTCTGCATTCCAAAATGGCACTGCTTCCCTTCCGAGCCCCGACGTGTGTCCATACAGTAGTTTTCTCCCACATATGGGGTGTCAGCGTACTCATGAAAAATTGGACAAGAACTTTTGGGGTCCAATTTCTCCTGTTACCCTTGGGAAAATGAAAAAATTGGGGACTAATTGATCATGTTTGTGAAAAAAATATGATTTTTTTTATTTTCATGCCCGGGCATTATAAACTTCTGTGAAGCCCTTGGGGGTTCAAAGTGCTCACCACACATCTAGATAAGTTCCTTAGGGGTTCTCGTTTCCAAAATGGGGTCATTTGTGGGTGTTTCCACTGTTTAGGTACATTAGGGGCTCTCCAAAGGCAACATGACACCCGCAGACCATTCCATCAATGTCTGCATTCCAAAACGTCACTACTTCCCTTCCGAGCCCCGACGTGTCCCCATACAGTAGTTTTCTCCCACATATGGGGTGTCAGCGTACTCAGGACAAATTGGACAACAACTTTTGGGGTTCAATTTCTCCTGTTACCCTTGGGAAAATAAAAAAAAATTGGGGACTAATTGATCATGTTTGTGGAAAAAATACGATTTTTTTATTTTCATGCCCTGGCATTATAAACTTCTGTGAAGCCCTTGGGGGTTCAAAGTGCTCACCTCACATCTAGATAAGTTCCTTAGGGGGTCTAGTTTTCAAAATGGGGTCATTTGTGGGGGGTTTCCACTGTTTAGGTACATTAGGGGCTCTCCAAAGGCAACATGACACCCGCAGACCATTCCATCAAAGTTTGCATTCCAAAACGTCACTACTTCCCTTCCGAGCCCCGACGAATGCCCATACAGTAGTTTTCTCCCACATATGGGGTATCGGCATGCTCAGGACAAATTGGACAACAACCTTTGGGGTCTAATTTCTCCTGTTACCCTTGGGAAAATAAAAAAAATGGTGACTAAAAGATCATGTTTGTGGAAAAAATACAAATTTTTTATTTTCACGCCCGGGCGTTATAAACTTCTGTGAAGCACTGGGGGGTTCAAAGTGCTCACCACACATCTAGATAAGTTCCTTGGGGGGTCTAGTTTACAAAATGGTGTCATTTGTGGGGGGTTTCCACTGTTTTGGTACATCAGGGGTTTTCCAATCGCGACATGGTGTCCGATCTCAATTCCAGCCAAAAACGTCAAATGGCGCTGCTTCCCTTCCGAGCTCTGCCATGCACCCAAATAGTGGTTTACCCCTACATGTGGGGTATCAGCGTACTCAGGACAAATTGCACAATAACTTTTATGTTGCTGTTACCCTTGGAAAAATAAGAATTGAGGGTGAAAAGATCATTTTTGTGGAAAAAATATGATTTTTTAATTGTACGGCTTTATGTTATAAACTTCTGTGAAGCCCTTGGGGGTTCAAAGTTCTCACCACACATCTAGATAAGTTCCTTAGGGGGTCTAGTTTCCAAAATGGTGTCATTTGTGGGGGGTTTCCACTGTTTAGGTACATCAGGGGTTTTCCAATCGCGACATGGTGTCCGATCTCAATTCCAGCCAAAAACGTCAAATGGTGCTGCTTCCCTTCCGAGCTCTGCCATGCGCCCAAATAGTGGTTTACCCCCACATGTGGGGTATCAGCGTACTCAGGACAAATTGCACAATAACTTTTAGGGTGCTGTTACCCTTGGAAAAATAAGAATTGAGGGTGAAAAGATCATTTTTGTGGAAAAATATGATTTTTTAATTGTACGGCTTTGTTATAAACTTCTGTGAAGCCCTTGGGGGGTTCAAAGTTCTCACCACGCATCTAGATAAGTTCCTTAGGGGGTCTAGTTTCCAAAATGGTGTCATTTGTGGGGGGTTTCCACTGTTTTGGTACATCAGGGGGTTTCCAATCGCGACATGATGTCCGATCTCAATTCCAGCCAAAAACGTCAAATGGCGCTGCTTCCCTTCCGAGCTCTGCCATGCGCCCAAATAGTGGTTTACCCCCACATGTGGGGTATCAGCATACTCAGGACAAATTGCACAATAACTTTTAGGGTCCTGTTACCCTTGGGAAAATAAAAATTGGGGTGAAAAGATCATTTTTGTGGAAAAAATATGATTTTTTAATTGTACCGCTGTACGTTATAAACTTCTGTAAAGCCCTTGTGGGTTCAAAGTTCTCACCACATATCTAGATAAGTTCCTTGGGGGGTCTAGTTTCCAAAATGGGGTCACTTGTAGGGGGTTTCCACTGTTTAGGTACATCAGGGACTCTCCAAACGTGACATGGCGTCCGATCTGAATTCCAGCCAATTTTGCATTGAAAAAGTCAAACGGCGCTCCTTCCATTCTGAGCTCTGCCATGCGCCGAAACAGTCGTTCCCCCCCACAAATCAGGTATCAGCGTACTCAGGACAAATTGCACAATAACTTTTGCAGTCCAATTTCTCCTGTTACCCTTGGTAAAATAAAAAAAATTGAACCTGAAGTATTTTTTTTGTGAAAAAAGTTAGATGTTCATTTTTTTTTAAATATTCAAAAAAATTCCTGTGACGCACCTAAAGGGTTAATAAACTTTTTGAATGTGGTTTTGAGCACCTTAAGGGGTGCAGTTTTTAGAATGGTGTCACTTTTGGGTATTTTCTATCCTATAGACCCCTCAAAGTGGCTTCAAATGTGATGTGGTCCTAAAAATAAAATGGTGTTGTAAAAATGAGAAATCGCTGGTCAACTTTTAACCCTTATAACTTCCTAACAAAAAAAAATTTTGGTTCCAAAATTGTGCTGATGTAAAGTAAACATGTGGGAAATGTTAGTTATCAAGTTTTTTGTGTGCCGTATCTCTGTGATTTAAGGGCATAAAAATTCAAAGTTGGAAAATTGCGAAATTTTCAAAATTTTTGCCAAATTTCCGTTTTTTTCACAAATAAACGCAAGTTATTTGAATGAAATTTTACCACTAACATGAAGTACAATATGTCACGAGAAAACAATGTCAGAATCACCGGGATCCATGGAAGCGTTCCAGAGTTATGACCTCATAAAGGTACAGTGGTCAGAATTGTAAAAACTGGCCCGGTCATGAACGTGCAAACCACCCTTGGGGGTGAAGGGGTTAATAGATAATAGATAGATGTTTCCTATTGGTGGCTCAGCACGTGCTGGATATAATCTTTCTGCCTCATGCTCTTTATTGGAGGTAATGGATGTGTCAGGATTTTGAGATTCTTGCAGAATTGGATATTCAAGGTCAGGGAGGATGGAGGACATGAACCAGACAATCAGTCTGAGAGATGGAAGATGTGACAGATCTCATGTAAATATCCTTTGCTTGTGGAGGCAGAGGATGTTCTGCAACTGCACATCAATCCAAAACCTTAGGACTGACCATAGCGCACTGACACAGTGACACAGATCATACACGCTCAGACACATGGTATGCATAGACAGCAGAGCTGCTGGCAGTGTTCAAGAGGACACTCCTACTGGCATATGATGTGTTTGGCTCTATTCATGGACGGTCTCAGAGGTAATAATACTTGGCACTGATGTTAGTAGTCATGGGAGCACTGTAGCACTATTTATGGGACATTCCAACACTATTCATAGGGGTCTCTCTCACTATTTCTGGGGTACTTTGGCTGACATTATTCATGGGAGCCCTTTAACACTATTCATGGGGCAGTCTAGTTGGCAGTATTTATGAGTTCACTCTGTCAGCATTCTTGAGGGCACTCTAGAACTATTCTTGGAAGCGCTCTGACACAATTCTACACTGGCTGGCAGTATCCAAGAGGGTACTCTAACCCTAATCATGAAATTACACTGACAACATTCATGGGGCAGTCTAGACCTATTCATGGGGCACTCTAGAACAATTCATGAGGCACTCTAGAACTACCTATAGGACACTCTAAAACCAGTGGTGGGATTCAAATTTTTAACAACAGGTTCTGTGTTTGTGTGTAGGAAAACCACACCCATTTTAAGCCACACCCATTTTAAGCCACACCCATTTACACGCACCTTTTCCTCAAACATATACAAGTAGGGGCGCAGTCAAACAGTTGAAAAAAAATAAATTGGAATGAGATCAGAACAGTGCACATTCTGGCCAGCGGCTCTCCTGACCCGAGTGTGACAGCTGCATATATACGAGGGGCGATCCAAAAGTAATGATAATCAATAATAAACACAATGAATATAGTCAAAAAATTTTTTTATTTTTCTACATAGTCTCCTAAAAAGTCTATACATTTAGTCCATCTCTTTTCTAAACTTAGAATTCCCTTTGAAAAAAATTCTTGATCTTGACCCTCAAAAAACTCCCCAACAGCAGTTATCACGTCACTATTGTCGTGAAATTTCTTGCCCCGGAGGTGTTCCTTGAGCCGAGGAAAGAGAACGAAGTCACTGGGGGCTAGATCTGGCGAATAGGGAGGGTGTTCCACCAGTTCAAAGCCCGCTTCTTGAATGGTAGCCATGGCAACTGCAGCTTTGTGAGCCGGTGCGTTATCTTGGTGAAACCACACTCCAGCCCGCAATTTGCCGCGCCTTTTCTCCTTGATAGCCTCCCGCAATCTTCTTATTTGTTCTGTGTAGTAGGAGCCTGTAATAGTGGCTCCCTTCTCCAAATAGTCCACCATAATAATTCCTTCAGCGTCCCAAAAAACGGACGCCATAACCTTCCCTGCTGAGCTTGACACTTTGAATTTCTTCGGCGTCGGTTTGTCGGCTCGTTTCCATGTCATCGATTGTTGTTTAGTTTCGGGATCAAAGTGGTGGATCCAGGTCTCATCCATGGTCAAAAAACGTGACAAAAAATTCTCCTTGTCTGCTTGGAACTTTTCGAGATTTGCTATTGAAATGTCAACTCGTTTCTTCTTTTGCTCGTCGGTTAACATTTTTGGCACCCAATGCGTGGAAAACTTTCTCATATGCAATTCTTTTGCAAGGATTCTTTGAATACTGCCATATGAGATCTCTGTGACCTCAGCTACATGCCTGATAGTCACTCTTCGATCTGCCAACACAACTTCTTCAACTTTTTCACGTTTTCTTCATTGAGGGACGTGGATGGGCGTCCTTCACGATGTTCATCTTCCGTCGATGTTCTTCCCAGCTTAAATTCCTTGGCCCAGCGTGCAACTGTGGAATATGGAGGAGAAGAGTCCCCCAATGTTTCCACCAAGTCGCTGGTATGTCTTTGGTAGACATTTTTTTCAAGCAGAGGTATTTGATGACAGCTCTGAGCTTGTTTTTTTCCATTTTGATGTTCACTCCTTGACAGTTCATATTCAAATGAATGTAGCTCCCGGGAATCGTGGCCTATTTAAGTGATTTTTTTTTTCCTGGACTAGTGGGTACCTAAGAGAGAAGAAAGCATTTTATTTTAATTTCTGTGTGCAATAGAAATAACCGATTATCATTACTTTTGGATCGCCCCTCGTATTTCTATGCAGCTGTCTCACTTGACTGTCCGGCTGGCCAGGCTGTGCACTACATGTCTGCGTCCTAATGGAAATTAAAAGTAAAAATCACCATACCCTTCCTGCAAACTGGTGTTACTCAAGTCCCATCTATGTCAAACAATGATGATTTTAATTGCAGGGTTAAATTGGCATATTTCCACAACTAGAACACCACAAAAAGAATGGTTCATGAAAATATCACAACCACAAGTATAATCGACAGAGTAATAAAAATGTATTAATGTATAGTACTTATAAAATCACATCAGAACTACAAAGTGCCAAATCCCCAATAGGCAGCATTGTTCCCTAATAGGCAGCACAGGTCCCCAATAGGCAGCATTGTTCCCTAATAGGCAGGCACAGGTCCCCAATAGGCAGTATTGTTCCCTATAGGCAGCACACGTCCCCAATAGGCAGCACAGGTCCCCAAAAGGCAGCATTGTTCCCTATAGGCAGCACACGTCCCCAATAGGCAGGCACAGGTCCCCAAAAGGCAGGCACAGGTCCCCAATAGGCAGCATTGTTCCCTAATAGGCAGCACAGGTCCCCAATAGGCAGCATTGTTCCCTATAGGCAGCAGACGTCCCCAATAGGCAGCACAGGTCCCCAAAAGTCAGGCACAGGTCTCCAATAGGCAGCACAGTGCTGCACAGGTCCCCAATAGGCAGGCACAGGTACCTAATAGGCAGTATAGGTCCCCAATAGGCAGCACAGGTCCCCACTAGGCAAGCACAGGTCCCTAGTAGGCAGCACAGCACAGGCCCCCAATAGGCAGGCACACAGGTCCCTAATAGGCAGCACTGCACAGCACAGGTCCCCAATAAGCAGCAGCACTGCACATATACAACTGACCTGGTGTTGGCCTGTGTGTACCACAGGCTGAAGTTGAACTGAAGACTGAAGTAAATAATCCCGCGGTGAGGCAGGCGGGCGGCGGGCCACGGTCACCACACACAGACTAGTGTCCTCCTGTCCAGGCTCAGGCGCTCAGCTCACTGGGCAGCCGCAGCGGCGCGTAACTCCTGAGTCCAGTCCAGCGAGCTCCAGAGTCTAGTTACCCGCCAATTATAGCCGCACTGCGCCGCAGGAATCAGTGCACGGGTAGCGGGGGCCGCCGGGGTGTGCTGTGCTGCTCTGTCCAGTAGTCAGCAGACAGAGAGCACCACGTCAAGTATCAATGCGCGCGCGGTATCCAGCAGGAAGCAGAGTAAGAATCCTCCTCTGCTCCTTGCCTGCAGGCAGCGCCGCCAGCAACATCAGAGGACCGGATCGCGGCTCTGGATCTCCCCGGTTCGGGGAACCGGCTGCTTTTTTAACAACCGGTTCCACCGAACCAGGGAGAACCCGCTGAATCCCACCCCTGTCTAAAACTATCCATGCGGCACTCTAGAACTATTCATGAGGCACTCTAGAACTATTTATTGGACACTTTAGAACTACTCATGGTGAACTCTAGAACTACTCATTGGGGGTACTCTAGAACTACTCATGGGGTACTCTAGACATATTTATGGGCTACTCTAGAACTATTTATGGGGTACACTAGAACTATTCATGAGTCACTCTAGAACTACTCATGGAGCACTCTAAAACTACTCATGGTGCACTCTACAACTACTAATGATGCACTCTAGAACTATTAACAGGGAACTCTAGAACTAATCATGGGAGACTAGAACTATTTATGGGGCACTCTAGAACTACTCATGGTGCACTCTAGAACTACCTATGGGGCACTCTAGAACTATTCATAAGGCACTCTAGAACTACTCATGGGACACCCTAGAACTATTCATAAGGCACTCTAGAACTACTCATGGGACACTCTAGAACTATTTATGGGGCGCTCTAGAACTACTCATGGGGCAGATTTGGCAAATGGTATTCAAAAAGGCACTCTAGAGCTCCCCTGCATACTGGTGCATGCCTATTGTTGTGCCAAAATAGCAAACATTTCGGCACTCAAATGATAGGTTTATTATCCAATATGAAAAATAAGGCAAGAACCACCACCATACAAAAAAATCAAAAAATGACCCTAGTGAAAAACAGATGTACTTCTGCAACGTTTATACTCCATATCCGATCCCCCTCATGGGTCCTATGCTATCTGATTTTCTCTGCTAATGCTTATGCATCTGTACTGTTGTCTTTTTTTAACCATGTCACTATTATTATTATTACCATTATGTCTATTATTTGGACTGTCGGTGACGTCTATACTCCTGTTGATTACTTTCAGTATAATCTGATTGTTGATTATGACTCTTTGTTGTCAATATGTATAACTTGTTGCATACCAACTCGGATCTTAATTTTATTTGTATATACTATATTTTCATACAGATTTGGCTTGAAAAAGGCATGTTTATGCCGAAACGTTGCTGAAGTACATCTGTTTTTCACTAGGATAATTTTTTGATTTTTTTGTATGGTGGTGGTTCTTGCCTTATTTTTCATATTGGATAATAAACCTATCATTCGAGTGCTGAAGTTTTTGTTATTTTGTTACTGCTTGGTTCTTCAGAGCACCATAACTCGTTGACAGTGAGCACCCTATATAGCCTATTGTTGTGCCCTCACATGTGCCACATACAGCACCTGCCTCGGGTATGCTATCTGCTGCCGTAAGTGGGGTGACATTGGGCTGGCAATGGATGTGATCTGCCCACAGGATGCTGCGCCATGTAAGTATCAGGTGTTTGCTCTTCCAGATGGACAAAACATTGCAGCGGATGTGCTGATCGCTGCCATGCTACAGCAGACAATCCGCAGCTCGGGCTCAGGGCAGAAACCAGAAGAACAGCTCCGAGCTGCAAATTCAACTCACAGCCCTTAATTCATCATTACAGGCACAGGAAAATGGAGACAAATGATTTGCAGCCGGATTGAATGAGCCAATGTAATGAACCAGCGGCCAAATCCAGGTCTCCTCTGCGTTCCCAGACCCTCCAGGAAGAGGGAGCAAGAAGATTGATCATTTATTTAAGAGATGCTCTGGAAACATTATACAAATGGAGTTCTGGGCATTAAGAAATCACCCTGCTATAGGTACAGAGTTTTTCTTTATAAATTTAGCCCAAATAATTCAGCCACACAGTGCCACAGTAAGACTAGGTTCACATTGCGTTAAGGCATCCGTTTAACGGATCCGTTAAAGGGATGCGCTAACGTTGATGTCATTTTTGACATCTTTAGTGACCTAGCGCTAACGGTATGCGTTAACGCATGGTAGCGCTAAGGTACCATGCGCTACCATGCATTAGCCCATACAGTTCTATGCACAGCGAACGGGTCCATTCGCTGTGCGTTAGTGCCAACGCACCCAAAAATGCTGCATGCAGTGTTCGAGGGTGCATCATGAGTTAACACATGCCGATTTTGGCATGCGTTAGGATGTGCTACATTCATTTCGGGCAATGGCGGCGTTAACGGATCCGTTACATAGCATTAGTGCCGCTATGTAACGGATACGTCAGCACATTACTCCCTAACGCAATGTGAACCCAGCCTGATATGGTGCTACGAAATAATACTCCCCAAGAACGTGCTCATATAAAACTGCCAGAAAGTACCACAATATAGCAGAAAATAACATGCAACTGCTACATAAAACTCTCCAAGAAAGTGCTGAAATAAAACTGCCATATAGTTAATGCATAATACTACCATAAAGTGCTGAGATAATATGCAGCTACAAATAATATTGCCCTACAAAGTGATCGCATAAAACTGCCAGATAGTACCACTATATTGGGATCCTGAATGCCGATACACTTGAAAGTAATGATGAAAGAGGGACCCTCCGTCATTTCTCCTCGCAGTCTGACATCTCAGTGCTATGATTGCGATGACATCACTAAAATGAGACAGAGAGGTGAGTATTGTATTCTTTTTTAAATTGCGGTGGCCATTAAACTGTATGGAGGACTATGGGGAGTGTATTAGAGTGTGTGGAGGACTATGGGGAGTATATTATACTATATGCGAAACTATGGGGAGTACATTATACTATATTGGGACTATGAAGGGTGTATTATACTATATGGAGGACCATGGGGTGTGCATTATGCCATATATGAGACTATGGGGAGTGCATTATACTATATATGAGACTATGGGGAGTGCATTATACTATATAGAATCTCTCTATGGGGAGTACATTATACAATATAGAGTCTGCCTATGAGGTGGCATTATATTAGAGTCTGCCTTTGGGGGGTGTTATACTATAGAGTCTGCCTTTGGGGGTTCATTATACAATATAGAGTCTACCTGTGGGGGTGCATTACATTAGAGTCTGCATTATACTATATAGAGTCTGCATATGGGGTGTGCATTATACTATAGAATCTGCCTATGGGGGTGCATTATACAATATAGAGTCTGGCTTGGTGGGGTGCATTATACAATATAGAATCTGCCTATGGGGAGTGCATTATACTATAGAGTCTGCCTATGTGAGGTGTATTATACTATACTGAGTCTGCCTATGGGTGTGCATTATACAATATAGAGTCTGCCTTGGGGGTGCATTATACTATAGAGTCTGCCTATGGGGGCTGCATTATACTATAGAGTCTGCCTATGTAGGGTGCATTATACTATATTGAGTCTGACTGTTAGGAGTGCATTATACTATATAGAGTCTGCCTATGGGGAATACAATATAGAGTCTGCCTATGGAGAGGAGAGTACATTATACTATATGGAGGCCTATGGGGAGTGCATTATACTATATGGAGGTCTATGGGCATTATACTGTGTAAAAGAGAGCATCATACTGGAGCTGTGCAGGGGGGAGACTCTGGACAATATTAAATGTAAAGTCGGCACTTATTGTTATAGGGAAACTCAGGATACTGTGACTGTCAAAGGGGCACACAGAGGGCATTATTACTTTCTAGGGGGCAGAACATGGGGACTGTTTTCCAAGGCACTTGCAGCCAGCATTACTATATTCCAGAGGGTTGCTTTAGAATTTAGAGGTCACAGAGAGCCACATAGTAGGTGCAGTAATAGGGACACATATGGCAGCAGTGGCTCAGCATTGGGGTATCAGCAGGATGAGGAGTTTGTGCAGTTTCGGAATAGTCCCATTGGGGACAGAGCTGAAAATGAGATGTAAATGTGTATTTGTTGTAATCTCTGCAGCCGAGTCCTGGCTAGTAGAAGTTGTCATGTTGGTCTGGGCCAGATGGCAAAGATGTGAAAAGTCACTATCTATAACTGTACAGTAATCTCTTATATGTTCTGAAGGACTGGTATCTACCAATGACCACATGGTGGTAATATCCACATTGGTCTTTATATAGAGATTATTTTCAGCAGCAGCGCGATCATCTGCTGAGATTCTCCTACATCCACTATTAGGGTGCGTCACCAAGTTGTAATCAAGGTTACCTGGTTAGTGGCCCACTCAGAAGTTTGGCCCCTACCCTGAACCAAAAGCCTAGCTACACCTCTGAAGTATGTATTACACTGTATGGAGGACCATGGGGAGTGCATTATACTATATTGAGAACTATGGAGTGTATTATACTATATGGAGGACTATAGGGTGCATTATACAATATGGAGGAGTATGAAGGGTGTATTATGCTGTTTGGAGGACCATGGGGAGTTCATTATAGCATATTGAGAACTATGGGGTGCTTTATACTATATGGAGGACTATGGTGAGTGCATTATTCTATATGGGGGATTATAGGGAATGCATTATACTATATGGGAGACTATGGGGAATGCATTATACTGTAGGGAGGACAATGGGGAGTGCATTATACTATATGGGGGACTATAGGGAGTGCATTATACTATATGGAATATTATGAGGAGCCATATACCATATGAAGGGCTACGTGGGGCCATTATACTTTATGGAGAGCTATGTGTGCAGCTATTATAATTTATGGAGGTCTATGTGGGGGCCATTATAGAGGGCTATATGGGGTTATGGGGGTCATTATACTGGTCCTAGGGCTAGTGGGGGCCATTATATAGGGTGGGGCTATTATACTGTATGGAAGCCCATTATACTGCATGGCGGGTTGGTAGGGGTCATAGTTGATGGATCATACTGTCGGGGACATCATACCGTGCATGTGGAGGATACTGTGGAGGGTTTCACTGTGGTGAATCACACAGTGTTTAGAGGGAACTTTTGTTGGTATCATACTTTATGGGTGCAATAAAAGGGGAAAGGCTTCAGTAAGAGGAAAATTACTTTGTAGACTGCACAGTTGTGAGATCTTCCCTTCTGTTACCCTGCTGAATATTATTTTGTTGTTTTTGGGGGTGTTGCACAATTTGAACTTCTGCTATGAGGTTCCACGGCTTCTATGTATGACCCTGCAGGTGATGTCCAGTATACAGACACTATAGACATGTGATGTAAGTGTACAGTGTGCTGTGTCAGACATATTTCGGGGGATTATAATGAAGTCATCTCGTGCCGGTGAGTGGATCCGAGCTGACAGCCATTTGCCTGCTAAGTGGGGATGTGACATGACAATCCTGCTCGCGATGTGACATATTCGCTGGCACCACTTTCTGTCGCTCCGAGTTTCAGATCATCTCTGCATAGATTACATTTCCTACATTGCAATTTAGGTTAAATAACATCACAATTTGCCCAGAAGTCACAGCGCTTTATAGTCACACCCGTCAGTCTGCACGTCACTTAAAGGGGAAACCTACATCTCTTACAATAAACCCAGGAACAGTATAAAAAAAGAGTACTCTCAAAGTAAGAAAGAAAGAAAGATGGATTCCCATTTAAAATGTAGTCTTATAGCCCAGGAGAGGTATGTTTGATAAGTATTAGAACAGGTAGTGATCTCAGAGGGAGGTTCCCTTGCAGTGGTTGATGGGCACAAATGAATTGGCCAATTTATGCGCTAAGAACCTTCATTTTTGTAAGTACATATTATTTAGCAATAATAGCAATAATGCATTTTAGATCTCATATATTCAGTGTATTCACTTACTTAGATAGGTAGATAACATATAGAGAGATAAATAGATAATAGATAGATAGATAATAGATACATAGATACATGGATAATAAATAGATAAGAGATATATAATAGATAGATAATATATAGATAATAGACAGATAATAGATAGATAAAAGGTAGATAGATAATAGATGGATAATAAATAGATAATAGATGGATAATAAATAGATAATAGATAACAGATAATAAATAGATCATAGTGAGATAGTTTGCATACGTGTTAAAGTTTAATAACGATTTTTCGGAGGGCAGATGATCAGACTCTCCCAGCAGCACAGGGTATTTGTAGAGATGGTTTTTTGATTTGTGATTCTGTGTCTTTCAGGGGTTAAGCACAGTGGTTACAGCCCGCAGCCTCAATGACTTTCTGCTTCCTTTTGCCCTTAGACCATAAGAAAAAAAACTGTGAGAGCGAATTTCTCATTGACCCTCAGGATTGAAGTGCAAGAGCTGAGATGTCGCAGAAAGAGCCTGTGGCAGAGTGTGAGGCGCATCCTCTGCTCAGCTCAATTATTAGTCAATTATTAGTCACTGAGGCTTAAGACAGGAGACACTACTTCCATCTAGTGAGCTAAATGTAAGATATCCATCATACAAACTTACAAAGTTCTCTACACAAAGCGATGCAGCACAGTAACCTGCAGGAACGGATCTTTACTGGTGGTTTTACACTTACTGTATTTTTTGCGGTCCGCTATTGCTGCCCGTTTTTGCGGGCTGTATCGCTGCATTTTTTACGGTGTACTACAATAACGGGCCACAAAAATGTTTGCGGATCGCCGGTTTTTTTCCCCCCCAATAGTATGGAAATAATATTGGAGAAAAAAATGGTGTTCTGCAAAACAGGAAGTGACGGCGCGCCGCAAAAACAAACTTTGTTTTTGCAGCTCCATTGATTTAAATGGGCGCCATGTCCATACGCTGTGAAAAATATCGAGCAAGCTCCATATTTTTTCACGGCCGTATATAAGGCCCTCATGGCCATATGGCACACGGCGCACCATTGAAGTTTTGCTGGCCGATTTTGCGGCCCTATAGAAAGCTATTGGGGCCGCAAAATAGGCCCGCAAAAATCTGGTACGTGTAAAACCACCCTTAGAGCAGTAGACTATAGAAACTGCTGGCCACAAGAAGACTAGCAGGGATGCATCTATTACATTTTACAAATTAATACAATTTAGATTACCAGGTGCATGAAAACAGCATGTGCGCCTCTATATAATCTGCATTATAGGAGCTCAGCGTAGCTGTTAAGGACAAACTTGCTGACAGATTCCATTAACAATTAGCAGTGTTGTGAATGCAGGTCTGGACTAGAAGGCTAGCTATAATTCAGAAGTTACATCTTATTGACACCTCTCCATTACTAACCTCGGTGTCACAATCCATTTTTGAATTTGTGGCAGTTCTGGTTCCTCTCACATTAAAACTTTTTTCCTTTTAGGCCAGCAGGGGATAAATGCAGTTTTTCCCCGCTGGCGAGCTGCTTTTACTGCAGTGGTACGGGGTCAGCTGATGTTGCTGGTGACCACTCCAACATCCTTTAAAAGGTCACCTGATGCCTCAGCTGACTGTTGGTGATGCTAGTCCTTTCTGGAGACCAGCCTAGCAGAAGCAGCTCTCTGGTGCCTGCCACGTTTGGTGTTAAGAGTCCTGTGGTTGTTGATATCTGTGGTGGGGAGCTTTTCAGCAGTGCAGCAGAAAGCTAAGTGTTGTATTTTAGTTACCTTGTCCCTTTGGTGTCTGTCACTTTCCCCTGTGTGTTGTATTAGTGCAGCGGTGGGACCAGTGCTCTCAACTGCTAGTTCCCTACTTAGGGATAGGAGCAGTGCAAGTGAGGGATTTGGTATCCTGCTTGGCGATAGGGTGAAATAACCCATATAGGGACGATAGTGAGATCAGGGCACATCCTTAGTTGAGTGCAGGAGGTGTCCATTCCCTGGTTCCCTATTGACAGTGCCCACCATTGTTATAGTTTCCCTGGTGTGCTGTGCCGTTTGGTGACCAACCAACCGTTGGGTCATGTCACACTGGGTCAGTCACTCCGTAACACTCGGGGCTTGATGTCACAAAGGTGACATCAACCCCCCAACTATTACCCCATATGACACCGCTACAGGGCAGTGGGACGAGCAAGGCTATGTGCCAGAATTGGAACATCTTAGAGATGTGCCTTTTCTGGGGTGGCTGAGAGCTGATGTTTTTAGCTGGGGGTGGAGTATCCATGGACCCTTCCTAGGCTATTAACATCAGCCCTCAGCTGTCTGCATAGCCACTGCTGGCTATTAATTATAGCGGGACCCACGCCATTTTTTTTCCGTTAAATAATCTTTTACTCATCAAATACATGTCCGGTATTTTGCACACAAACTATACTAATTGTATTTGTCACTGCTATCTATCTATATATATATATATACCTATTCTATATGACTTACTCTATGTAATCCATCTCTTCTATTCTGTCGGCTCCTGCAGTGATTTTACAGAACCCGGCAGGTGTATTGCCAGCTTTTCTTCTATCTATCTCTCTATGCAATATAAATACATATATGTGTGTGTCACTGACATCTATTTTATATATGTGTATATATATATATATATATATATATATATAATATATAAAGCTCAAAGTGTGTATGTATGTATGTATGTATGTGTGTATGTATGTCCGGGATAGGCATCCGCACCGTCGCAGCTACAGTCACAAAATTTGGCACAGTCACACGTCTGGACCCGAGAGCGTCCTAGGCTATGTTGTGAGGCGAAATTTTAACCCCGCGCGTTACAATTCACCAAACAATTTTGCCCCTGTCTACATACTGGGGAAAAAGTGTGTGCGTGTCAAGCCCCGCCGCTCATTATGATGTCATAATGCCCCTATCTACATAATGGGGAAGCAGTGTGTGCGTATCAAGCCCCGCCCCTCATTATGATGTCATAATGGTTGCCATGGCAACGCTGATGTCATCATAGGTTGCAAGCCCCGCCGCTCATTATGATGTCATAATGGTTGACTATGGGATGGAGGATGTGTGATGGGTATATGGGCACTGGACTATGGGATGGATGATATGTATGACGGGTATATGAGAACGGGACTATGGGATGGTGGATATGTATGATGGGTATATGGGCATGGGACTATGGGATGGCGCATATGTATGATGGGTATATGGGCACGGGACTATGGGATGGAGGATGTGTGATGGGTATATGGCCACTGGACTATGGGATGGAGGATATGTATGACGGGTATATGGCCACAGGACTATGGGATGGCGGATATGTATGATGGGTATATGGGCACGGGACTATGGGATGGAGGATATGTATGATGGGTATATGGACATAGGACTATGAGATGAAGGATGTGTGATGGGTATATGGGCACTCGACTATGGGATGGCGAATATGTATGATGGGTATATGGGCATGGGACTATGGGATGAAGGATGTGTGATGGGTATATGGGCATGGGACTATGGGATGGAGGATGTGTGATGGGTAAATGGGCACTCGACTATGGGATGGAGGATATGTATGATGGGTATATGTGCACGGGCCTATGGGATGGAGGATGTGTGATGGGTATATGGGCACATGACTATGGGATGGAGGATATGTATGATGGGCATGGGACTATGAGATGAAGGATGTGTGATGGGTATATGGGTTAGTTACCATGCCCGGGCAGCGCCGGGTTCTTCAGCTAGTGTGTATATATATATATATATATATATATATACACTGCTCAAAAAAATAAATGGAGCACAAACAACCAAATATAACTCACAGCCCAACACAGTGCAGGACACTTGGCATTTGCTACAGAAAACCAAGACTGGCAAATTCGCCACTGGCGCCCTCTGCTCTTCACAGTGGAAAGCAGGTTCCCGATGAGCACATGTAACAGATGTGACAGAGTCTGGAGATGCCATGAAGAGTGATCTGCGGCCTGCAACATCCTTCAACATGACCGGTTTGGCAGTGGGTCAGTAATGGTGTGGGGTGGCATTTCTTTGGAGGGCCGCACGGTGTTGAGCTGTGAGCACAACCCCCACCTGTGGACGTCGGGCACTCAGACCATCCTCATGGAGTCAGTTTCTAACCGTTTGTGCAGACACATGCACATTTGTGGCCTGCTGGAGGTCATTTTGCAGGGCTCTGGCAGTGCTCCTCCTGTTTCTCCTTGCACAAAGGCTGAGGTAGCGGTCCTGCTGCTTGGTTGTTGGCCTCCTATGGCCCCCTCCATGTCTCCTAGTGTACTGGCCTGTCTCCTTGTAGCGCCTCCAAGCTCTGGACACTACGCTGACAGACACAGCAAACCTTCTTGCCACAGCTCGCATTGATGTGCCATCCTGGATGAGCTGCACTACCTGAGCCACTTGTGTGGGTTGTAGAGTCTGTCTCATGCTACCACGAGTGTGAAAGCACAACCAACATTCAAAAGTGACCAAAACATCAGCCACAAAGCATTGGTACTGAGATGTGGTCTGCGGTCCCCATCTGCAGAACCACTCCTTTACTGAGGGTGTCTTGATAATTGCCAATAATTTCCATCTGTTGTCTATTCCATTTCCACAACAGCATGTGAAATTGATTGTCAATCAGTGTTGCTTCCTAAGTGGACAGTTTGATATCACAGAAGTTTGATCTACTTGGAGTTATATTCTGTTGTTTAAGTGTTCCCTTTATTTTTTTGAGCAGTGTATATATATATATATATATATATATATATATACAGTATATATATTTCTATGTGTATATATCTATTCTTTTCTAACCTGTCATTGTGATTTTACTGTAGCCACACTTGAATTGCCGGCTTTTCAAATGACATCGGTGCATAAAAATCGGACAGCACTCGCATGCTGCAATTTTTTCTCAGTCCGATTTCAGCTGAGAGAAAAATTGCAGATGAGATATCACAAATGAGTATGAGCCCTAATCATGATTTACATTAATTTACTGAAGGAAAGCAGGGATCTTGAATGTTACAAAATAAATTAGTAAATTAATCATCACCCCCTTATTAATCAATGTGTGACACTCCCGCACCCCTGCAGAATGTTAAGTATTTGTCCCTGTTTTGCCTCTGCAGAAATCACCAGAATCTGACTATGTATTAGGAAAGGAGGAATCAAATTAATTAGTAGCAAACGACTGAGAAACCCATTATTAGAATCCACAACATATCTAAATAATCAGAAATGAAGTAAAAGCAGCGGCTCAGAGAAGAACTGATACAAGGAGGCGAATCCACGGAGAGAGCGAGTAAATAAAGGAGACATCAACATTATCATCCCCCCGAGGAGATCAACAGATTTAATGTATTAACTGATTATAAAGGATAAAGGAATTCTAATTCTGCACTGATTATAACACTGTGAGGAGAATAATACATCCAACCACATACTGCAGAGCAAGAGCTTAGGAAATAGGTACATTCTCCTGCACAGGGAGCAGTATTGTAGAAGACATATTCTTGTACATTGGGGGCAGTATTATAGTAGTTATATTCTTGTACATAGGAGCGTTATTATAGTAGTTATATTCTTGTACATAGAGGCAGTATTATAGTAGTTATATTCTTGTACATAGGGGGCAGCATTACAGTAGTAATATTCTTGTACATAGGGAGCAGTATTATAATAGTTATATTTTTGTATATAGGGACAGTATTATAGTAGTTATAGTCTTGTACATAGGAGCAGTATTATAGTAGTTATATTCTTGTACATAGGAGCAGTATTATAGTAGTTATATTCTTGTACATAGGGGCAGTATTATAGTAGTTATAGTCTTGTACATAGGACCAGTATTATAGTAGTTATATTCTTGTATATAGGGGCAGTATTATAGTAGTTATATTCTTGTACATGGGAACGGTATTATAGTAGTTATATTCTTGTAGAAAGGAGGCAGTATTATAGTAGCTATATTCTTGTACATTGGGGCAGTATTATAGTAGTTATATTCTTGTACAAAGGAGGCAGTATTATAGTAGTTATATTCTTGTACATTGGGGCAGTATTACAGTAGTCACAGTTGTGCTAAAAAGTTTACATTCCCCAGCAGAATTTTTCCTTTCTTGGCCTTTTTCAGAGAATATGAATGATAACATCAAAACCATTACTCCACTCATGATTAGTGGTTGGGTGAAGCCATTTATTGTCAAACTACTGTGTTTTCTCTTTTTAAATTATAATGACAACCCAAAACATCTAAATGACCCTGATCAAAAGTTTACATACCTTGGTGATTTTGGCCTGATAACATGCACAGAAGTTGACACAAATGGGTTTGACTGGCTACTTAAGGTAACATCCTCGCCTGTAACCTGTTTGCTTGTAATCAGTGTGTGTGCATAAAAGTTTCTGGGATCCAGACAGACTCTTGCATCTTTCATCCAGCCACTGATGATTCTGAATTGTGACTCATGGGGAAAGCAAATGAATTGTCAAAAGATCTACGGGAAAAAGTAGTTGAACTGTATAAAACAGGAAATGGACACAAAAAGAAATCCAAGGAATTGATAATGCCAGTCACCAGCGTTCAAACTGTGATTAGCAGAGTTGAGCGAAATGGGTCGGTCAAATTCAAAAGTCACCAACTTTCGCTAAAGTCAGGTTTCGCTGAGAAAAACCCGACCATAGTATGAGGTCGGCCATGCGGTCGCCGACCCGAGCGCAAAAGTCGCGTTTCACATAATGCTTACAGGCGCCTTTGCTCAGCCAATGAGCAAGGACGCACACTGTGGGCAACGCGATGACATGTGCAGCGGCCACCACCATCTTAGAGAAGGGCATTTCAGTGATTGGCTAGCTTTGTGTGGCGTCACAGTGGCTATAAAAGCCCTGACCGCCGACCACCATCTTACTTCTGCCAATCTTAGCATAGGGAGAGGTTGCTGCCGCTGCTTCTCAATAGGGAGAGTGTTAGGCAGGAAAGAAAACAGATAGGCAGGGAAGAAAAAAGAATCTGTGCTTCTGCTGATAGCAATTGCGCTGTTTAGTTAGTTGCAGTGACAGGGGAGGATTATTGTGTGTGCAGCAGCGCTGGTTATTAGGCTGCCTTATTAGGCTACCTGATAGCTGCATTGCTGTGTGCACACTGCTATGCAGACTGCTTTTTACACAGCACTCCTACTTTTATTCTTTTTTTTTAACAGTTACCGAGCGTTCATTTTTTCCCACACCGTATTGGGGTTGTACGCTCCTCACACACTTCCATGTACCGGCTGGTATCACAGACAAATATATGCTATCTGTGTGTGATTCCTGAAAAAAATAGACGGAGCTTTACATTTTTCCATACATACACCGTATAGAGCTGTCCGCTTCTGATACAGTACCGTATATCTGCTGTTTGGATTACGGTCAAATCCATACTGAGACAGCGTCTGTGTGTCACTCTGGAAAAAAATAGACGGAGATTTACATTTTTCCATACATACACCGTATAGAGCTGTCTGCATTTTATACAGTACCGTATATCTGCTATTTGGATAACGGTCAAATCCATACTGAGACAGCATCTGTGTGTGACTCTAGAAAAAAATAGACGGAGATTTACATTTTTCCATACATACACCATATAGAGCTGTCCGCTTCTGATACAGTACCGTATATCTGCTATTTGGATTACGGTCAAATCCATACTGAGACAGCGTCTGTGTGTGACTCCTGAAAAAATAGAGAAAGCTTTACATTCTTCCATACATACACCGCATAGAGCTGGCCGCTTCTGATACAGTACCGTATATCTGCTATTTGGATTACGGTCAAATCCATACTGAGACAGCGTCTGTGTGTGACTCCTGAAAAAATAGAGAAAGCTTTACATTCTTCCATACATACACCGTATAGAGCTGTCCACTTCTGATACAGTACCGTATATCTGCTATTTGGATTACGGTCAAATCCATACTGAGACAGCGTCTGTGTGTGACTCCTGAAAAAAATAGATGGAGCTTTACATTTTTCCATACATACACCGTATAGAGCTGTCCGCTTCTGATACAGTACTGTATATCTGATATTTGGATTACTGTCAAATCCATACTGAGACAGCGTGTGTGTGTGACTCTGGAAAAAAATAGATGGAGATTTACATTTTTCCATACATACACGATATAAAGCTGTCCGCTTCTGATACAGTACCGTATATCTGCTGGTTGGATTACGGTCAAATACATACTGGGAGAGCATCTGTGAATAAAGAAATATCTAAACGGAGATTTAACATTTTCACTACACCTTATACAGCTGTACGCTCCTCATATAGTACCATATATCTGCTGGTATTTTTGGTACATTTTCCCAAACATGAGGGAATATGGTGGAAGAGGCCGCATACGTGGGCGGGGGGAGGGCAGCAGATACTGATGGTTGTGGTGGTACATCTGCTGGTTATGCCAAAAGCACAATAGCAGCTAAGGAAGGAGATGTTGACCCAGCGTCATCGTGTGGCTCAAGAAGGCCTGTAAGGTTCCCTTTTCTGGGAGAAGGTAAACCGCTTTTAAAGCCGGAGCATCAGGAACAGGTTTTGGTTTACATTGCCGAAACAGCCTCCAGCTCTATCGCCTCTTCTTCTGAATTTTCAAAAACTGCAAGCACTGAGTCATCAGTGCAGGCTTCTGGTCATGAACAACACCTTTCCTTGTGTCCTTCACCCCCACCAAAAGTGAAAGATGCGGCAGGCCACACTTCAGATTACTCCATAGAGCTCTTTTCACATACCATGCCTGGGTTATCAAGTCAAATCCTGAATTCCCCAGTCCAAGATGAATCTGACATGGAGTGCACTGATGCACAGCCACTGCTAGATGATTCTGTTGGAACATTGACCCAGAGCACTACATTTCCCTCGCAGTCTACTGAGCCAGAATCTGACTATGATGAAACTCAGGTGCCCCTTCCTGCATACTATACCACCTTACACGGTGACACAGAGGAAGGTGCAGATGAAATTGAAGAGGAAGTGAAGGATGACCCAGTTGTTGATCCGTATTGGCATCCATTGGGGGAAGAGGGTGCCGCTGGCAATAGGTCAGAAGAGGAGAAGGATCCGCAGCAGGCATCGTCATCGCAGCAGCGGTTATCTGGCAGGTCCGTAGCTGTCCAATAATGTGTTAAAAAAAAGAAAAGAGTTGCAGGACAGCTTGGCCAGACGGTCAAATTAGCACAGCGTGCAAGCCCCGTAAATTTATACCATAGTAGGAAGAGTGCAGTGTGGCACTTTTTGACCAAAATCCTATTGATGAGGCAAAGGTTATCTGTAAGAAGTGCGGAAGGACCTTTAGCCGAGGGAAAAATCTCCGAAATTTGAATACCAGTTGCATGCTTAGACATTTAACCACCATGCACTTGCAAGCGTGGATGGACTACAAAACCTCAGGTAGCACATGTGCACCTGCTCCGACTGAAGAAAGCCAGCAACGCTCCATTGCTTCCCCCACTGTAAGCCCACCGGTAAGCACACCAGCAGCAAGAAATGTTGAGGTGTCGTCGCAAGGCCAAAGCAGTCAGGGAAGCACAATGTTTTTGCAACGAAAGACTGAATCAAGGCCATCACCACCACCACCATCACCATCACCAACCCCCTGTCAGTCAGTCAGGTCCACCGCTAGTTCCCCCATATGCAGCTCTCAAGTCCAGCTCAACCTACCAGACACTCTGAGTAGGACAAGAAAGTACTCATCCTCTCATCCACGTACACTGGCTTTGAACGCCTACATTGCCAAACTGATCTCATTAGAGATGATGCCCTTCCGTTTGGTTGAAAGCGAAGCGTTCCGAGAGCTCATGGCCTACGCTGTCCCACGCTATGACCTACCCAGTCGGCACTTCTTTTCTAGAAAAGTCATCCCTGCCCTCCACCTGCATGTGAAAGACCGCATTGTCCATGCACTCAAACAATCAGTGAGTGGAAAGGTGCACCTCACAACAGATGCATGGTCCAGTAGGCATGGCCAGGGCCGTTACGTGTCCATCACTGCGCACTGGGTTAATGTGGTGGATGCAGGGTCCACAGGGGACAGCGACAGTGGGACAGTGCTGCCTAGCCCATGGTATAGGAAACAGTTGGCTGTAGGCGTTCGACCCTCCTCCTCCAGAAGCGAAAGCTCATCAAAAGAGCACAGTTGCACGCCCACTTCATCCGCAGCTGCCAGTGTTGCACCCGAGGTGTCCTACTATCGAACAGCAGGCTTTTTTAAAGATGATGAAAAAGATGCGGCACTCACCCAGATTTGCAGTGCAGTGTTTCTTTATTCAACCATTAAAGGTCACACAATAAAGGACGGGCAGATAACATGAGGCATGCGGGGAAAAAAGATGGACGACAGCCATTTCGCGTACACAGACGCTTCAACAGGTCCAGGACAGGACCACCTGGACCTGTTGAAGCGTCTGTGTACGCGAAACGGCTGTCGTCCGTATTTTTTCCCCGCATGCCTCATGTTATCTGCCCGTCCTTTATTGTATGACCTTTAATGGTTGAATAAAGAAACACTGCACTGCAAATCTGGGTGAGTGCCGCATCTTTTACCTTCTTTTACAAATTTAGCATGTTTTTTCTGATGCTGAGCACCGCTATTCCCAGCAGTGTTTTATACACTGTGTGCCTCTGATTGATCCTCGACTTGTTGCTGGTGGATTAGAGCCTTGGTGCCGTTCATCTGGGCTTTCTTTGAATTGAATTGTTTTAAAGAGGATGTCTTTGGGCAGCACCAAACACACCGCGGAGGTACTGGCCGACTACTTGCAGTGAGAAACCGAATCATGGCTGGGCAGTCTAAATCTTGAGCCAGGCAAGGTAGTCAGTGATAACGGACATAATTTTGTGGCGGCCATAGCCCTTGCAAAACTCAAACACATACCTTGCTTGGCTCACACCTTGAGTCTGGTGGTGCAGTGCTTCCTAAATAATTATCCAGAGTTAACAGGCCTGCTCCATAAGGTGCGAAGACTGTGCTCGCACATCCGTTGCTCGCCCGTAGACTCCAGTCGTATGCAGAGGCTGCAGCGATCGCTCCACCTCCCCAAGCACCGCCTAATCATAGACGTTGCAACAAGGTGGAACTCCACCATGCACATGGTTGAGAGGCTGTGCAAACAGAGGCAGGCTGTAATGCATTTGTGGGAGGATACACGGGGAGGCAGTTTGAGGGCAGACATGGAGTTGACAGGTGTGCAATGGTCAAAGCTGAAAGACCTCTGTAAAGTCCTTCAGTGTTTTGAGGAATGCACACAGCTGGTAAGCGCAGCCAACGCCATCATAATCATGAGCATACCACTAATGCGTCTGCTCATGCAAATTTTGACGCACATTAAGGATCAGGCTTCTGCAGCGGAGGAGGAACAGGAGGAAGAGGAGGAGGGAAGCCTTGCTGACAGTCATCCATTGTCTGCTCAGGGAACTGTCCTGGACGAGGTGGAGGAAGAAGAGGAGGAGGAGGAGGAGGATGAGGGGGATGATTATTTTGGGGAGGAGGATGCTTCTCGGGGGGCAAGAGAAAATGTTGGCTTTCCAAGGTCTGGTACAGGGCTTGTGCGTGACTGGAGGGATGTGGATTTGGCAGAAAGTGCTCCTCCACCCCCCACTGTCAGTGCATCATTGACACCTGGAACATTGGCCCACATGTGTGATTATCTCTTGCGGATCCTAAAAAGGGACCCCTGTATTGTCAAAATTATGAAGGATGACGACTGCTGGTTGGCCAGCATCCTCGATCCACACTATAAAGGCAAATTACAGAACATCATGCCACAGGAGAACCTAGAGCTAATATTGGCGAACAAACAAGCAACTCTGGTAAACCGTTTGTTAGGGGCATTCCCAGCACACAGCAGCGGGGCAGGTTCTACCACGAGCCGTAGTGGGCCAAATGGAAGAGGTGTTCGTGGTGCACACAGCTGAACTGGCGTTGGAGACAGGGGTTTCATGACCAGGTTGTGGACTGATTTCTCGAGGACCGCTCACATGACTTTTAATACTGAATCGATTGCAACAGACAGGAGACAGCAGATGTCAACTATGGTTCAAAATTACCTCTCCTCCCCTATTGTTGTTCTCCCTCACAGTTCATTCCCCTTTGACTACTGGGCCTCTAAACTGGACACCTGGCCTGACTTGGCACAATGAAGGATACTAAGGATACTAAGAAACTGAAATTGATACAAAAGGACTTAAAGGGGAAAATTAAGAATGCCCGTGAGGCATTCCGAATTAAATTAGAAAATAAACTATCACACAACAATTCCAAGGAGGTGTGTTCAGGCATGAAGCAGTTAACTGGGTTTAAGGCTAGGTCTGAGCAGGGGAAAGTGGATTTGCCCTTGGCTAATGAAATGAACGATTTCAACAGATTTACCAACACATGTGCTGCGTCATCAGGAATGAGGGATGGAGCTGAGGAACAATCGGCAGTATTGACTTTGGATGATGAACTGCCTGCCTTCACTGTCTCCCCAAGCAATGTGAGGAAACAGTTTAGTAAACTAGCCATTGGCAAAGAAGCTGGGCCTGATGGCCTCAGTCCACGTGTCCTAAAAGTGTGTGCAAACCAACTGCGTAATGTCTTTCAGCTCCTGTTTAACAGGAGCCTACAATCCCAGAGAATACTAGTGCTGTGGAAGACCACTTGCCTGGTGCCAGTTCCCAAGATCACCTTTTCAACTTCCCTACATGACTATTGTCCAGTGGCCTTAACATCGCATGCTATGAAGTCGTTGAAGGCAGGCCCAGATTGATAATATGCCCAACCGGGCATTTTCCCGCTGGGCCACTGTCATGTGGACCACGGGTTGGCAGTGCCCGCTCATCTGGCCTCTTGCCAGCTGATGCGGCCACTGGCCTGGCTGTTATTCATGCCGCCGGCCCTCTGCGGGCACGGCGGTTATAGCTGGGAGATAAGCCGCCACCCCCCCCACGCACCCCATCCTCACCCGCCAGAAACCTCCCCCCCTCCGCAGCCACTCACAGTGTCGCTTGGCTGCTCTCTTCTCTGCGAACAGGACCTGTGATGAGATCACAGGAGGGGAGGAGTCAGGGGGGCCCATGATCACGTTCCTCTGTCCAGACCCCTGATCATGTGACCCCCTGACTCCTCCCCTCCTGTGACCTCATCACAGGTCCTGTGCGCACATCCCTGCCTCTTGGTGTCTGCAGAAGTCTGCTGTGCTGGTTGTCATGGTGCTGGATGAGGGAAGTTTGTTTGGGGTCAGGAGGGGTTTACAGGGTGGATGTAGCAGAGCTGTGTGTGTGTACGAGGTGTACGGAGTGGAGCCGTGTGTGTATGAGGTGTACGGAGCGGAGCCATGTGTGTACGAGGTGTACGCAGAGCTGCGTGTGTACGAGATGTACGGAGCAGAGCCGCGTGTGTACGAGGCGTACAGAGCGGAGCCACATGTGTGCGGTGTGTACAAAGCGGAGCCTTGTGTACGAGGTGTACGGTGCGGAGCCGCCTGTGTACGAGGTGCACGGAACAGAGCGTGTATGAGGTGGACGGAGCGGAGCCATATGTGTACGAAGTGTACGGCGTGGAGCCGCATGTGTGCGAGGTGTAAGGAGCGGAGCCGAGTGTGTATGAGGTGTACGGAGCGGAGCCGTGTGTGTACGAAGTGTACGGAGCGGAACCGTGTGTGTACGAAGTGTACGGAGCAGAACGTGTGTGTGCGAGGTGTACGGAGCGGAGCCGCGTGTGTAGGAGGTGTACAGAGCGGAGCCGCATGTGTGCGAGGTGTACGGAGCAGAGCCTTGTGTACGAGTTGTACGGAGTGGAGCCATGTGTGTACGAGATGTGCATAGCAGAGCCATGTGTATACGAGGTGTACGGTGCGGAGCCGCATGTGTACGAGGTGTATGGAGCAGAGTGTGTATGAGGTGGACGGAACGGAGCCATGTGTGTACGAAGTGTATGGAGGGCAGCACGGTGGCTCAGTGGTTAGCACTGCAGCCTTGCAGCGCTGGGGTCCTGGGTTCGAATCCCACCAAGGACAACATCTGCAAGGAGTTTGTATGTTCTCCCCGTGTTTGCGTGGGTTTCCTCCGGGTACTCCGGTTTCCTCCCACACTCCAAAGACATACTGATAGGGAATTCAGATTGTGAGCCCCATCGGGGACAGTGATGAAAATGTGTGCAAACTGTAAAGCGCTGCGGAATATGTTAGCGCTATATAAAAATAAAAGATTATTATTATTATTATTATTATTATTATCGAGCGGAGCCGTATGTGTACGAGGTGTAAGGAGCAGAGTTGGATGTGTATGAGGTGTATGGAGCGGAGCCGTGTGTGTATGAGGCGTATGGAGCGGAGCCTTGTGTGTACAAGGTGTACGGAGTGGAGCTGTGTGTGTACGAGACATACAAAGATGAACCGTGTGTGTATGAGGCGTGCGGAGCCATGCGTGTAGGAGGTGTGTGGCAGGGAGCATTCATACCTCCCAACTGTCCCGTATTCAATGGGACAGTCACGATTTTGAGAGAGAGAGACTGCCCCAGCTGGGAGCATACTTTTCCCGCGGACACAGGAGTACACGACGGAGCCCCGAGGAGCACTTTAAAACTCGCATGTGACGTTCTACCGGAAATGACGTGCTAGAAGCTGACTGGAAATTAGGTAATTTTGGAAGGAGATTGTGACGGAACCATGGAAGCACTTCAGGGAATGCTTCAGATCGCCGTGTCCTCCTCCGACAGGGCGGACAGCAGGACTGCCTTGGAATCGGGGATGCCGGCCATGTGAGCGGATCATATGTCCTGCATCAGGAGACTCAGGTGGGCACTACAATGGGAGCCGGGCTGCTATAGTATCTTTATAGAATATTTCTTTATCTCTATGTTTCTTTCTCTCTCTGTTCTTTCCTTCTTTCTCTCTCTAATTTTTCTTTTTTTCCTTTCTCTCTCTCTCTGTTCTTTCTTTCTTCCTTTTCCTCAGTACCAGCCACTGTGCCCAAAATGGCTGATGTATATACACTGTACGCTGTATATACATCAGCCTCGAGTCAGCACCTATCTATACATAAGCCTCAGCAACAGTATATACGTAAGCCTCAGCACCAGTATATACATCAGCACCTGTATAATACACAGGTGCTGGGGCTGATGTATATACAGGTGCTGGCGGGGGTGATGTACATACTGGTGCTGACTTGAGGCTGATGTATATATGGGCTGTATGTATATGCATCACTGATCAGCCTCTAGGCAGCACCTATATATACACCAGCCCCAGCACCTACAGTATATATACATCAGCCACAGCACCTGTTTATACATCAGCCACAGCACCCGTATATACATCAGCTCCAGCACCCGTATATACATCAGCCCCAGCACCCATATATACATCAGCCCCAGCACCTGTATATACATCAGCCCCGGCACCCTTATATACATCTGCCCCAGCACCCTTATATACATCAGCCCCAGCACCCGTATATACATCTGCCCCAGCACCCGTATATACATCTGCCCCAGCACCAATATATACATCAGCTCCAGCACCCGTATATACATCAGCCCCAGCACCCGTATATACATCAGCCCCAGCACCCATATATACATCAGCCCCCGCACCCGTAAATACATCAGCACCAGAACCCATATATACATCAGCCCCAGCACCCATATATACATCTGCCCCAGCACCTGTATGTACATCAGCCCCAGCACCCGTATATACATCAGCCCTAGCACCCATATATACATCTACCCCAGCACCCATATATACATCAGCCCCAGCACCCTTATATACATCAGCCCCGGCACCTGTATATACATCAGCCCAAACACCCGTATATACATCTGCCCCAGCACCCGTATATACATCAGCCCCAGCACCCGTATATACATCAGCCCCAGCACCCATATATACATCAGCCCCAGAACCCATATATGCATCAGCCCCAGCACCTGTATATACATCTGCCCCAGCACCCGTAAGTACATCAGCCCCAGCACCCATATATACATCAGCCCTAGCACCCATATATACATCTGCCCCAGCACCCGTATATGCATCAGCCCCAGCACCCGTATATGCATCAGCCCCAGCACCCTTATATGCATCTGCCCCAGCACCCATATATACATCTACCCCAGCACCCATATATACATCAGCCCCAACACCTGTATGTACATCAGCCCCAGCACCCGTATGTACATCAGCCCTAGCACCCATATATACATCTACCCCAGCACCCATATATACATCAGCCCCAGCACCCGTATATACATCAGCCCCAGCACCTGTATATACATCAGCCCCAGCACCCATATATACATCAGCCCCAGCACCTGTATATACATCAGCCCTAGCACCCATATATACATCTGCCCCAGCACCCATTTATACATCAGCCCCAGCACCCGTATATACATCAGCCCCAGCACCTGTATGTACATCAGCCCCAGCACCCGTATATACTTCAGCCATAGCACCCATATATACATCTAACCCAGCACCCATATATACATCAGCCCCAGGACCCACATATACATCAGCCCCAGCACCCGTATATACATCAGCCCCAGCACCCGTATATACATCAGCCCCAGAACTCGTATATACATCAGCCCCAGCACCTGTATATACATCTGCCCCAGCACCCGTATGTACATCAGCCCCAGCACCCGTATATACATCAGCCCTAGCATCCATATATACATCTACCCCAGCACCCGTATATACATCAGCCCCAGCACCCGTATATACATCAGCCCCAGCACCTGTATATACATCAGCCCTGGCACCCTTATATACATCAACCCCAGCACCTGTATATACATCAGCCCCAGCACCTGTATATACATCTGCCCCAGCACCCGTATATACATCAGCCCCAGCACCCGTATATACATCAGCCCTACCACCTGTATATACATCTACCCCAGCACCCGTATATACATCAGCCCAAGCACCCGTATATATATCAGCCCAAGCACCCGTATATACATCAGCCCCAGCACCCATATATACATTGGCTCCAGAACCTGTATATACATCAGCCCCAGCACCTGTATATACATCTGCCCCAGCACCCGTATGTACATCTGCCCCAGCACCCATATGTACTTCAGCCCCAGCACCCGTATATACATCTACCCCAGCACCTATATATACATCAGCCCCAGCACCTGTATATACATCAGTCCCAGCACCTGTATATACATCAGCCCCAACACCCGTATATACATCTGCCCCAGCACCCGTATATACATCAGCCCTAGCACCCATATATACATCTACCCAGCACCCATATATACATCAGCCCCAGCACCTGTATGTACATCAGCCCCAGCACCCGTATATACTTCAGCCCTAGCACCCATATATACATCTAAACCAGCACCCATATATACATCAGCCCCAGCACCCATATATACATCAGCCCCAGCACCCATATATACATCAGCCCCAGCACCCATATATACATCAGCCCCAGCACCTGTATGTACATCAGCCCTAGCACCCATATATACATCTAAACCAGCACCCATATATACATCAGCCCCAGCACCCATATATACATCAGCCCCAGCACCCGTTTATACATCAGCCCCAGCACCTGTATATACATCTGCCCCAGCACCCGTATGTACATCAGACCCAGCATCTGTATATACATCAGCCCTGGCACCCGTATATACATCAGCCCCAGCACCCGTATATACATCAGCCCCAGCACCTGTATATAAATCAGCCCCAGCACCTGTATATACATCAGCCCCAGCACCCGTATATACATCTGCCCCAGCACCCGTATATACATCAGCCCTAGCACTCATATATACATCTACCCCAGCACCCATATATACATCAGCCCCAGCACCCATATATATATCAGCCCTAGCACCCATATATACATCTAACCCAGCACCCATATATACATCAGCCCCAGCACCCATATATACATCAGCCCCAGCACCCGTATATACATCAGCCCTAGAACCCGTATATACATCAGCCCCAGCACCTGTATATACATCAGCCTTGGCATCCATATATACATCAGCCCTAGCACCCATATATACATTTACCCCAGCACCCATATATACATCAGCCCCAGCACCCATATATACATCAGCCCCAGCACCTGTATATACATGAGCCCTAATCAAGGGAATAGCGTGCACTCAAGTCTTATTATAGAGGTGCAGGTGTAACGGACCTGTAGGTCCTATTACCAATAATAATATAGAATCACCGCACACTCAGAGAAATATATTGCCAATATGGATGTACGGATTCAGGTAATCCTTTTCTTTCCCCCTATTCCCCTTATTCTATTGAGTTTGGTACTAGTTTTCTGGGCTTTGCTCCAGCTTCGTACATCCATATTCTCTGTGAAAGTAATATAAATCCTATGTATATATGTATATATGTTTTTTATCACTGTATTATATTTGGATAATGTGATGTTTATTTGGTGTTGTATATTCTCTTTTCCATTTTTTCTGTAATTGCTATTTGATCTCTGTATATGTTTTGATGCATTTTTTCTCTATTTTTGCAGCGATAAATTGATAAAGGCTCGGGCAGAGCCGAAACGTCGTTATATATCGCTTCTATCGTTATATATCGCTTCTATCTAGTGCTTTATATTCTTTGGCTCCCACATGTTTTGTACATAATAAAATGAACACTTGCTGGCAATATATTTCTCTGAGTGTGCGGTGATTCTATATTATTATACATGAGCCCTGGCACCCTTATATACATCAGCCCCAGCAACTGTATATACATCAGCCCCAGCACCCGTATATACATCTGCCCCAGCACCCGTATATACATCAGCCCCAGCACCCATATATGCATCAGCCCCAGCACCCGTATATACATCAGCCCCAGCACCCGTATATACATTAGCCCCCGAACCCATATATGCATCAGCCCCAGCACCCGCTATACATCTGCCCCAGCACCCATATATACATCTGCCCCAACACCTGTATGTACATCAGCCCCAGCACCCGTATGTACATCAGCCCTAGCACCCATATATACATCTACCCCAGCACCCATATATACATCAGCCCCAGCACCCGTATATACATCAGCCCCAGCACCTGTATATACATCAGCCCCAGTACCCGTATATACATCAGCCCCAGCACCTGTATATACATCAGCCCTAGCACCCATATATACATCTGCCCCAGCACCCATTTATACATCAGCCCCAGCACCTGTATATACATCAGCCCCAGCACCCATATATACATCTGCCCCAGCACCCGTATATACATCAGCCCTAGCACCCGTATATACATCTACCCCAGCACTCATATATACATCAGCCCCAGCACCCGTATATACATCAGCCCCAGCACCTGTATGTACATCAGCCCCAGCACCCATATACTGTATACTTCAGGACTAGCACCCATATATACATCTAACCCAGCACCCATATATACATCAGCCCCAGCACCCGTATATACATCAGCCCCAGAACCCGTATATACATCAGCCCCAGCACCTGTATATACATCTGCCCCAGCACCCATATGTACATCAGCCCCAGCACCCGTATATACATCAGCCCTAGCATCCATATATAAATCAGCCCTAGCACCCATATATACATCTACCCCAGCACCCATATATACATCAGCCCCAGCACCCGTATATACATCAGCCCCAGCACCTGTATATACATCAGCCCCAGTACCCGTATATACATCAGCCCCAGCACCTGTATATACATCAGCCCTAGCACCCATATATACATCTGCCCCAGCACCCATTTATACATCAGCCCCAGCACCTGTATATACATCAGCCCCAGCACCCATATATACATCTGCCCCAGCACCCGTATATACATCAGCCCTAGCACCCGTATATACATCTACCCCAGCACTCATATATACATCAGCCCCAGCACCCGTATATACATCAGCCCCAGCACCTGTATGTACATCAGCCCCAGCACCCATATACTGTATACTTCAGGACTAGCACCCATATATACATCTAACCCAGCACCCATATATACATCAGCCCCAGCACCCGTATATACATCAGCCCCAAAACCCATATAAACATCAGCCCCAGCACCTGTATATACATCTGCCCCAGCACCCATATGTACATCAGCCCCAGCACCCGTATATACATCAGCCCTAGCATCCATATATAAATCAGCCCTAGCACCCATATATACATCTACCCCAGCACCCATATATACATCAGCCCCAGCACCCGTATATACATCAGCCCCAGCACCCGTATATACATCAGCCCCAGCACCCGTGTATACATCAGCCCCAGAACCCGTATATACATCTGCCCCAGAAACCGTATGTACATCAGCCCCAGCACCCATATATACATCAGCACCAGAACCCGTATATGCATCAGCCCCAGCACCCATATGTACATCAGCCCCAGCACCCATATGTACATCAGCCCCAGCACCCATATATACATCAGCCCCATCACCCATATATACATCTGCCCCAGCACCCGTATATACATCAGCTCCAGCACCCGTATATACATCAGCCCCAGCACCCATATATACATCAGCCCCAGCACCTGTATATACATCAGCCCCGGCACCCTTATATACATCTGCCCCAGCACCCTTATATACATCAGCCCCAGCACCCGTATATACATCTGCCCCAGCACCCGTATATACATCTGCCCCAGCACCAATATATACATCAGCCCCAGCACCCGTATATACATCAGCCCCAGCACCCGTATATACATCAGCCCCAGCACCCATATATACATCAGCCCCCGCACCCGTAAATACATCAGCACCAGAACCCGTATATACATCAGCCCCAGCACCCATATATACATCTGCCCCAGCACCTGTATGTACATCAGCCCCAGCACCCATATATACATCAGCCCTAGCACCCATATATACATCTACCCCAGCACCCATATATACATCAGCCCCAGCACCCTTATATACATCAGCCCCGGCACCTGTATATACATCAGCCCAAACACCCGTATATACATCTGCCCCAGCACCCGTATATACATCAGCCCCAGCACCCGTATATACATCAGCCCCAGCACCCATATATACATCAGCCCCAGAACCCATATATGCATCAGCCCCAGCACCTGTATATACATCTGCCCCAGCACCCGTATGTACATCAGCCCCAGCACCCATATATACATCAGCCCTAGCACCCATATATACATCTGCCCCAGCACCCGTATATGCATCAGCCCCAGCACCCGTATATGCATCAGCCCCAGCACCCTCATATGCATCTGCCCCAGCACCCATATATACATCTACCCCAGCACCCATATATACATCTGCCCCAACACCTGTATGTACATCAGCCCCAGCACCCGTATGTACATCAGCCCTAGCACCCATATATACATCTACCCCAGCACCAATATATACATCAGCCCCAGCACCCGTATATACATCAGCCCCAGCACCTGTATATACATCAGCCCTAGCACCCATATATACATCTGCCCCAGCACCCATTTATACATCAGCCCCAGCACCCGTATATACATCAGCCCCAGCACCTGTATGTACATCAGCCCCAGCACCCGTATATACTTCAGCCATAGCACCCATATATACATCTAACCCAGCACCCATATATACATCAGCCCCAGGACCCACATATACATCAGCCCCAGCACCCGTATATACATCAGCCCCAGCACACGTATATACATCAGCCCCAGAACTCTTATATACATCAGCCCCAGCACCTGTATATACATCTGCCCCAGCACCCGTATGTACATCAGCCCCAGCACCCGTATATACATCAGCCCTAGCATCCATATATACATCTACCCCAGCACCCGTATATACATCAGCCCCAGCACCCGTATATACATCAGCCCCAGCACCTGTATATACATCAGCCCTGGCACCCTTATATACATCAGCCCCAGCACCTGTATATACATCAGCCCCAGCACCCGTATATACATCTGCCCCAGCACCCGTATATACATCAGCCCCAGCACCCATATATACATCAGCCCTACAACCTGTATATACATCTACCCCAGCACCCGTATATACATCTGCCCAAGCACCCGTATATATATCAGCCCAAGCACCCGTATATACATCAGCCCCAGCACCCATATATACATCGGCTCCAGAACCTGTATATACATCAGCCCCAGCACCTGTATATACATCTGCCCCAGCACCCGTATGTACATCTGCCCCAGCACCCATATGTACTTCAGTCCCAGCACCCGTATATACATCTACCCCAGCACCTATATATACATCAGCCCCAGCACCTGTATATACATCAGTCCCAGCACCTGTATATACATCAGCCCTAACACCCGTATATACATCTGCCCCAGCACCCGTATATACATCAGCCCTAGCACCCATATATACATCTACCCCAGCACCCATATAAACATCAGCCCCAGCACCTGTATGTACATCAGCCCCAGCACCCGTATATACTTCAGCCCTAGCACCCATATATACATCTAAACCAGCACCCATATATACATCAGCCCCAGCACCCATATATACATCAGCCCCAGCACCCATATATACATCAGCCCCAGCACCCATATATACATCAGCCCCAGCACCTGTATGTACATCAGCCCTAGCACCCATATATACATCTAAACCAGCACCCATATATACATCAGCCCCAGCACCCATATATACATCAGCCCCAGCACCCGTTTATACATCAGCCCCAGCACCTGTATATACATCTGCCCCAGCACCCGTATGTACATCAGCCCCAGCATCTGTATATACATCAGCCCTGGCACCCGTATATACATCAGCCCCAGCACCCGTATATACATTAGCCCCAGCACCTGTATATAAATCAGCCCCAGCACCTGTATATACATCAGCCCCAGCACCCGTATATACATCTGCCCCAGCACCCGTATATACATCAGCCCTAGCACTCATATATACATCTACCCCAGCACCCATATATACATCAGCCCCAGCACCCGTATATACATTAGCCCCAGCACCTGTATGTACATCAGCCCCAGCACCCATATATACATCAGCCCTAGCACCCTTATATACATCTAACCCAGCACCCATATATACATCAGCCCCAGCACCCATATATACATCAGCCCCAGCACCCGTAAATACATCAGCCCCAGCACCTGTATATACATCTGCCCCAGCACCCGTATGTACATCAGCCCCAGCACCCGTATATACATCAGCCTTGGCATCCATATATACATCAGCCCTAGCACCCATATATACATTTACCCCAGCACCCATATATACATCAGCCCCAGCACCCATATATACATCAGCCCCAGCACCTGTATATACATGAGCCCTGGCACCCTTATATACATCAGCCCCAGCAACTGTATATACATCAGCCCCAGCACCCGTATATACATCTGCCCCAGCACCCATATATGCATCAGCCCCAGCACCCGTATATACATCAGCCCCAGCACCCGTATATACATTAGCCCCCGAACCCATATATGCATCAGCCCCAGCACCCGCTATACATCTGCCCCAGCACCCATATATACATCTGCCCCAACACCTGTATGTACATCAGCCCCAGCACCCGTATGTACATCAGCCCTAGCACCCATATATACATCTACCCCAGCACCCATATATACATCAGCCCCAGCACCCGTATATACATCAGCCCCAGCACCTGTATATACATCAGCCCCAGTACCCATATATACATCAGCCCCAGCACCTGTATATACATCAGCCCTAGCACCCATATATACATCTGCCCCAGCACCCATTTATACATCAGCCCCAGCACCTGTATATACATCAGCCCCAGCACCCATATATACATCTGCCCCAGCACCCGTATATACATCAGCCCTAGCACCCGTATATACATCTACCCCAGCACCCGTATATACATCAGCCCCAGCACCCGTATATACATCAGCCCCAGCACCTGTATGTACATCAGCCCCAGCACCCATATACTGTATACTTCAGGACTAGCACCCATATATACATCTAACCCAGCACCCATATATACATCTGCCCCAGCACCCGTATATACATCAGCCCCAGAACCCGTATATACATCAGCCCCAGCACCTGTATATACATCTGCCCCAGCACCCATATGTACATCAGCCCCAGCACCCGTATATACATCAGCCCTAGCATCAATATATAAATCAGCCCTAGCACCCATATATACATCTACCCCAGCACCCATATATACATCAGCCCCAGCACCCGTATATACATCAACCCCAGAACCCGTATATACATCTGCCCCAGCACCTGTATATACATCTGCCCCAGCACCCATATGTACATCAGCCCCAGCACCTGTATATACATCAGCCCTAGCATCCATCCATATATAAATCAGCCCTAGCACCCATATATACATCTACCCCAGCACCCATATATACATCAGCCCCAGCACCCGTATATACATCAGCCCCATCACCTGTATATACATCAGCCCTGGCACCCTTATATACATCAGCCCCATCACCTGTATATACATCAGCCCTGGCACCCTTATATACATCAGCCCCAGCACCTGTATATACATCAGCCCCAGCACCCGTATATACATCTGCCCCAGCACCCGTATATACATCAGCCCCAGCACCCGTATATACATCAGCCCTACCACCTGCATATACATCTACCCCAGCACCCGTATATACATCAGCCCCAGCACCCGTATATACATCAGCCCCAGCACCCGTATATACATCAGCCCCAGAACCCGTATATGCATCAGCCCCAGCACCTGTATATACATCTGCCCCAGCACCCGTATGTACATCAGCCCCAGCACCCATATATACATCAGCCCCAGCACCCATATATACATCAGCCCCAGCACCCTTATATACATCAGCTCCCGAACCCGTATATGCATCAGCCCCAGCACCCGTATATACATCTGCCCCAGCACCTGTATATACATCAGCCCCAGCACCTGTATATACATCAGCCCCAGCACCCGTATATACATCTGCCCCAGCACCCATATATACATCAGCCCTAGCACCCATATATACATCTACCCCAGCACCCATATATACATCAGCCCCAGCACCCGTATATACATCAGCCCCAGCACCCATATATACATCAGCCCCAGAACCCATATATACATCAGCCCCAGCACCTGTATATACATCTGCCCCAGCACCCGTATATACATCAGCCCTAGCATCCATATATACATCAGCCCTAGCACCCATATATACATCTACCCCAGCACCCATATATACATCAGCCCCAGCACCCGTATATACATCAGCCCGAGCACCTGTATATACATCAGCCCTGGCACCCTTATATACATCAGCCCCAGCACCTGTATATATATCAGCCCCAGCACCCGTATATACATCAGCCCCAGCACCCGTATATACATCAGCCCTACCACACGTATATACATGTACCCCAGCACCCGTATATACATCAGCCCCAGCACCCGTATATACATCAGCCCCAGCACCCGTATATACATCAGCCCCAGCACCCGTATATGCATCAGCCCCAGAACCCGTATATGCATCAGCCCCAGCACCTGTATGTACATCAGCCCCAGCACCCATATATACATCAGCCCCAGCACCCGTATATACATCAGCCCCAGCACCCGTATATACATCAGCCCCCGGGCCCGTATATGCATTAGCCCCAGCACCCGTATATACATCTGCCCCAGCACCCGTATATACATCTACCCCAGCACCAATATATACATCTGCCCCAACACCTGTATGTACATCAGCCCCAGCACCCGTATGTACATCAGCCCTAGCAGCCATATATACATCAGCCCCTGCACCCGTATATACATCAGCCCCAGCACCTGTATATACATCAGCCCCAGCACCCGTATATACATCTGCCCCAGCACCCGTATATACATCAGCCCTAGCACCCATATATACATCTACCCCAGCACCCATATATACATCAGCCCCAGCACCCGTATATACATCAGCCCCAGCACCTGTATGTACATCAGCCCCAGCACCCTTATATACTTCAGCCCTAGCACCCATATATACATCTAACCCAGCACCCATATATACATCAGCCCCAGCACCCATATATACATCAGCCCCAGCACCCGTATATACATTAGCCCCAGAACCCGTATATACATCAGCCCAAGCACCTGTATATACATCTGCCCCAGCACCCGTATGTACATCAGCCCCAGCACCCGTATGTACATCAGCCCTAGCATCCATATATGCTTCAGCCCTAGCACCCATATATACATCTACCCCAGCACCCATATATACATCTACCCCAGCACCCATATATACATCAGCCCCAGCACCTGTATATACATCAGCCCCAGCACCTGTATATACATCAGTCCTGGCACTCTTATATACATCAGCCCCAGCACCTGTATATACAGTTGTGGCCAAAAGTATTGACACCCCTGCAATTCTGTCAGATAATACTCAGTTTCTTCCTGAAAATGATTGCAAACACAAATTCTTTGGTATTATTATCTTCATTTAATTTGTCTTAAATGAAAAAACACAAAAGAGAATGAAGCAAAAAGCAAAACATTGATCATTTCACACAAAACTCCAAAAATGGGCCAGACAAAAGTATTGGCACCCTCAGCCTAATACTTGGTTGCACAACCTTTAGCCAAAATAACTGCGACCAACCGCTTCCGGTAACCATCAATGAGTTTGTTACAATGCTCTGCTGGAATTTTAGACCATTCTTCTTTGGCAAACTGCTCCAGGTCCCTGATATTTGAAGGGTGCCTTCTCCAAACTGCCATTTTTATATCTCTCCACAGATGTTCTATGGGATTCAGGTCTGGACTCATTGCTGGCCACCTTAGAAGTCTCCAGTGCTTTCTCTCAAAGTGCTTTTTGAAGTGTGTTTTGGGTCATTGTCCTGCTGGAAGACCCATGACCTCTGAGGGAGACCGTGCTTTCTCACACTGGGCCCTAAATTATGCTGCAAAATTTGTTGGTAGTCTTCAGACTTCATAATGCCATGTACACGGTCAAGCAGTCCAGTGCCAGAGGCAGCAAAGCAAAACCAAAACATCAGGGAACCACCGCCATGTTTGACTGTAGGGACCGTGTTCTTTTCTTTGAATGCCTCTTTTTTTCTCCTGTAAACTCTATGTTGATGCCTTTGCCCAAAAAGCTCTACTTTTGTTTCATCTGACCAGAGAACATTCTTCCAAAACGTTTTAGGCTTTTTCAGGTAAGTTTTGGCAAACTCCAGCCTGGCTTTTTTATGTCTCGGGGTAAGAAGTGGGGTCTTCCTGGGTCTCCTACCATACACTCCCTTTTCATTCAGATGCCGATGGATAGTACGGGTTGACACTGTTGTACCCTTGGACTGCAGGGCAGCTTGAACTTGTTTGGATGTTAGTCGAGGTTCTTTATCCAACATCCGCACAATCTTGCGTTGAAATCTCTTGTCAATTTTTCTTTTCCATCCACATCTAGGGAGGTTAGCCACAGTGCCATGGACTTTAAACTTCTTGATGACACTACGCACGGTAGACACAGGAACATTCAGGTCTTTGGAGATGGACTTGTAGCCTTGAGATTGCTCATGCTTCCTCACAATTTGGTTTCTCAAGTCCTCAGACAGTTCTTTGGTCTTTTTTCTTTTCTCCATGCTCAATGTGGCACACACAAGGACACAGGACAGAGGTTGAGTCAACGTTAATCCATGTCAACTGGCTGCAAGTGTGATTTAGTTATTGCCAACACCTGTTGGGTGCCACAGGTAAGTTACAGGTGCTGTTAATTACACAAATTAGAGAAGCATCACATGATTTTTCTAACAGTGCCAATACTTTTGTCCACCCTCTTTTTTATGTTTGGTGTGGAATTATATCCAATTTGGCTTTAGGACAATTCTTTTTGTGTTTTTTCATTTAAGACAAATTAAATGAAGATAATAATACCAAAGAATTTGTGTTTGCAATCATTTTCAGGAAGAAACTGAGTATTATCTGACAAAATTGCAGGGGTGTCAATACTTTTGGCCACAACTGTACATCAGCCCCAGCACCCGTATATACATCTGCCTCAGCACCCGTATATACATCAGCCCCAGCACCCGTATATACATCAGCCCCAGAACCCGTATATGCATCAGCCCCAGCACCTGTATATACATCTGCCCCAGCACCCGTATCTACATCAGCCCCAGCACCCGTATATACATCAACCCCAGCACCTGTATATACATCTACCCCAGCACCCATATATACATCAGCCCCAGCACCCGTATATACATCAGCCCCAGCACCCGTATATACATCAGCCCCAGCACCCATATATACATCAGCACCAGCACCCGTATATACTTCAGCCCCAGCACCCGTATATACATCAGCCCCCGAACCCGTATATGCATCAGCCCCAGCACCCGTATATACATCTACCCCAGAACCCATATATACATCAGCCCCAACACCCGTATATACATCAGCCCCAGCACCCGTATATACATCTGCCCCAGCACCCGTATATACATCAGCCCCAGCACCCGTATATACATCTGCCCCAGCAACCATATATACATCAGCCCCAGCACCCGTATATACATCAGCCCCAGCACCCGTATATACATAATATAGTATAAGGCTATGTGCACACGTAGTTGGAAGTGCTGCGGATTTTTCCATGCAGATTTTTAAAAATCCGCAGGTAAATCCGCAGATCAAAATACCTGCGGTTTACCTGCAGATTAGCCTGCGGTTTAGCCCTGCGGTTTCACACCTCACAATGGTGAAGGTGAGAAACCGCAGCGGAATCCGCACAAAGAATTGACATGCTGCGGATTGTTACCCGCAGCAAATACGCGCGGAAAAATCCACAGCATGTGCACAGCGTTTTTGGTTTTACCATTGCAAAGAATGGTACTGTACAACGCAGCAGAAACTGCTGCGGACCCGCAGGGCCAGAAACGCTGCGGATCCACAACAGAATCCGCAACGTGTGCACATAGCCTAATACTGTCAATTATAATGTAGAGTTGTGTGTATATAGTGAAGAGCTGTTCATATACTTTAGTATGTTGCTGTGTATATAGTATATAGTGTGGAATCCACACTATATACACTGGCCCATCTCTACACTATATAGTATATACACAGCTCCACTCTATATTCCTTACCACAGTATATAGTGTAGAGCTGTGTACATTGTGTATACTCCTCCTGTTCTGTATACATGGTGTAAATATAAGTATCTGCTCTAAGTGTGTGTATCTATGAATTGTGCAAAGTGGCGGACTCTTTATTAGCCCGTGTGACAAAGTTTTGGATCTATAACAGATCATTTCTCTGCTATGGAATTGAAATATTACCACATGGGCTAATAGAGTCCACTTTTCTCTTATTTAATCATTTAATCTGTATGCTGATTATTTTCTTTTTACAAATGCCTTTGATTTAAGGCTGTGTCCTAAAAGCATTTCACCTACTGCTTAATATTTGGTGGTGCTCAAATATGACACATATCTAGGCTGACATCACCACCCTGCAAAAGCGGGCAAGTGCCGTCGGGGACTTGGCATGCTGTGGGGCTTGTAAGTAGTGGGGCTCCGGTGCCAGTGCGGTACACAGTTGAAAACAATGATGAGTGAGGAAGCCATCTGCTGATGCTCCCTCTCTCATCATTCCCCCTCTGTGTCTGAGCTCTGTGACGTCTTAGTGCAGAGGGTGCAATGATATCACTACAGCGAATCGTCTGTGCCAAGCAGTGCAGAGGATCAAAATACACTGAGGAGACCAGAGCAGTGGGGACAGGGAGAAGTCTTATATGGGGCCCATTATACTGTATGAAGTATTATATGGGGCCCATTATACTGTATAAAGTAATATATTGGGCCGATTATACTGTTTGAAGTAATATACAGTATGAGGGCCCATTATACTGTATGGACCATTATATGGGTCCGATAAAACTGTATGTAGTAATGTATGGGGCCCATAATAGTGTATGGAGCATTATATGGGCTCATTGTACCGTATGGAGGAATATGTGGGGTCCATTGTACTGTATGGAGCAATATATGGGGCCATTATACTGTATGGAGCATTATGTGTTGCCCATAATACTGTATGGAGGACTATGTGGTGCCCATAATACTGTATGGAGGACTATGTGATGCCCATAATACTGTATGTAGGAGTATGTTGTGCCCTTGTGCCCATAATACTATGAAGGACTATGTCATGCCCATAATACTGTATGGAGGACTATGTGGTGCCCATAATACTGTATGGAGGTCTATGAGGTGCCTATAATACTATATGGAGGACTATGTGGGGCCCATAATACTGTATGGAGGACTATATGGTGCCTATAATACTCTATAGAGGACTATATGGTGCCCATAATACTGTAAAGAGGACTATGTGGTACCAATAACAATGTATGGAGGACTAAGTTGTGCACATAATACTGTATGGAGGACTATGTGGTGCCCATAATACTGTATGGATGACTATGTGGTGCCCATAATACTGTATGGAGGACTATGTGGTGCCAATAATACTGTATGGAGGGTTATCCAAATTCGGAAGTTCTCCCCTATCTTTTGGATAGGGGATGACTTTCTGTTTGTTGTGGATCTGACTGCTGGGACCCCCATGATCCTAGCAAACGTAGCTTTGAAGAGCACCAAGTAAATGGAGCTGTGGTCCAATCATACGCACTGTGACGCCATTAACGTGTAGCTCATTAAATAACTCCTTTAATAGAGTGATGAGGGGATGACAAAGTGTAGCAAAAATTCACTGTTTGGGGCTGATGAGTGTTATAGTTTGTGGGCTGGTGGGGTTTGTGTGGCAAGGCTGCTTTTTTGTCCCAGTCCGGCCCTGGTTGGAGAGAATAGTACTTGCCTACTTGTGCCCGAAGGTGAGGGCCTACACTAACCCCCTGCAGTTTGCGTACCAGCAGAGATTGGGGGTGGATGATGCTGTAGTGTCTCTGCTACATACAATACATTCTTTCTTGGACAATAAGGGAACTGCAGTGCGCGCCATGTTCTTTCACTTCTCTAGTGCCTTCAATATCTTACAGCCTCTCTTATTACGAAATAAGTTGATTGATATGGCAGTGGATGAGGGGATGGTGAATTGGATAAGCAACTACCTGACGGACAGGCCACAGTTTGTAAGGATGGGGGAGGTGGTATCTGGCAGTGTACGGAGCAGTGTGGGAGCCCCTCAGGGTACAGTGCTGTCGCCCTTCCTCTTCACATTGTATTCAGCTGACTTTCAGTATAAATCCAATTTCTGTCACCTCCAAAAATTCTCAGATGACTCAGTGATTGTAGGGGGAATTGTGGGGGACCTGGGTGAGGTGGAATATAGAAGGGTGGTTTCTGTCTTTGTAGATTGGTGCCAGACTAACTGTCTAGAACTAAATGTAAAGAAAACCAAGGAGATGGTGGTGAGTTATAGAAGGAAAAAGGACGAGTACTCACCGATCACTATTGCTGGCCAGGAGGTGGAGATGGTTAAGAGCTACAAATATTTGGGGGTTCACCTCGACAGTAAACTCAATTTTAGGTGTCATACAGAGAAGGTTCACAAGAAGGGAATGAGCAGACTGTACTTTCTGCGGAAGCTCAGGTCGTTCAATGTGTGCAGTAAAATGCTGGAAATGTTCTACCAGTACATGGTAGCAAGCGCCATCTTTTTTGCTATCATTTGCTGGGGCAGTGGTGTGCGAGTAGCTGACGCTAATAAGCTCAACAAACTTATCAAGAAGGCAAGTGCGGCTGTTGGTCTCCATCTTGACTCTTTTGAGGAGGTAGTGGAAGATAGGATTCAGAAGAAGTGCAGGGCTATAATGAACAATAATACACACCCACTATACGAGCTGTTCTTGAATCAGAAGAGCAAATTCAGCAGCCGTCTAATCCTACTAAGGTGCAAGACGGAAAAATTCAGGAAATCATTTGTGCCTACTGCTATGGGGATGTATAACAATTCACTAAGGGTGAATGATGGCTACAACCTAGGGCCGGCGCACTAAGGGAAATGATCAGAGACTTGTGTACCTTTGCTTATTACGTATTGTGGTTAGTCATGTGCAAGATCTGTGTCTAGTAATTACTCTATGCAATGCTGTTCTTAATGTTTTGTTTGTAATGCTGTGTTGGATCAATAAAGTGTATCATATCGTATCATAATATGCCTTACAGGAGCTCGCTTGCCCTGCTGGTAGTGTGCTATCAGAAAGAGTCTTCAGTGCTGCTTCATCAATCCTGACAGAAAAAAGGACCTGGCTGTTGACCCAAAATGTTGGTTATCTCACCTTCATTAAAATGAACCATGCCTGGGTTTCAAAGGATTTTGTACCTTCCCCATAGGTTGACAGCAAAATGGCTAACTTTGTCCTCCTCTTCCTCCGACTTCTGCAATTCCTCCATTTGCAGCTGCTGAACGTCCAGCCTACACCTCAACATATGCCAGTTTTTCCACCTCCCTAACTGGGCTGTACCCCCCCAGGGCCGGCGTCAGCACCTGGCTCACCCGGGCAAGTGCCGGGGCCCTGAGCAGGTGGGGGGGTCCACTCGTGGGTGACGGCACTGGCACAGGGCCCCTCACAGTACGCAAAAGTCTCTGACGCCATCACAGACACCGTCGTACTATGAGGGGCCCAGTGCCACTGCCGTCACCCACGAGTGGGCCACCCCTGCTTGCTCAGGGCACCAGCACTTGCAATACTTACCTCTCCCTGCTCCACCACTGTGACCTCTTCCGCGTTTCCTGACAGTGACATTCAGATCAGAGAGCACGATGATGTCACGTCTGTACGCCATCTGCCTGAACAGTCCAAGTGCAGAGAGCTGGAATGTGGCGACGCTGAGGAGTCTAGAGTCGAGCAGTGCCCAGCGAGGAATGGTGTTTCATTTTTTTTAATGTTTGGAGCTATATATGGGGAGCATTATACACTGGAGAATTATATATGGGGCCCATCATACACTTTAGCATCATAGATACAGTAGGGCCCATTATACACTGGAGCATCATATGGGGCCTATTACATATGGAGCACTATATAGGCCCATCATACACTGGAACATTATAAATGGGGCCCATCATACACTGGAGCATCATCCATGGGGCCCATCATACACCTGCGCATTATAAATGGGGCCCATTATATATGGAGCATTACACACTGTTTGCATATTTAAGCAAGAGAGAAAAAACCAGTGCATAGACATCCAAAAGTAGAATGAAAAATCACAAATCATTTATTAAAGACACAGGTTTAAAAATGGCACAATGGCAAAAAGAGTGACACAAAGGAAACAGAGCGGGAAGGTGCACAGTGAATGTAAAACACTCATATCCAGATTCTTATAGTAAAACCACTGGTGTCCAGTGATCTCCTCTTCCCTGGTATGTGTTTAGCACTCTTGGTCTGAGTAATCTGACTCTGTCTCTTTTAGCTGATCAGTTGGGGATTGTACCCCTAACCTATTATTAACTGGCCTGCTATTTGTTATGTCTTTTTGACTACTTATTTGCTGTAATTATACATATTTTGTAACTAGACATAATTATTTTCACTACCAGTGGTTTTACTATAAGAATCTGGATATGAGTGTTTTACATTCACTGTGCACCTTCCCGCTCTGTTTCCTTTGTGTCACTCTTTTTGCCATCGTGCCGTTTTTAAACCTGTGTCTTTAATAAACGATTTGTGATTTTTCATTCTACTTTTGGACGTCTATGCACTGTTTTTTTCTCTCTTGCTTATATATACTTGCAGTGTGTCCTGCACTAATCTATTATGGGCTGATATAGGTGTTTTGATCACTAGCTGTATCAACTAATTAATGACACATGATGTTATGCTGTTTCAGCCCTGTGCATTGTCATTTATGCTTATTACTGTTTGTGTATTTAATTTTTTTATGTCAGGTAGTTTTTTAGTAAACATTTTCCAAAATTGAAAAAACAGGTAGTCATATACAGGATATTTCCCAAATAGTGTATTACATAAATACAATAGAACACCACAGAAATCCCTCCCAACTCACCCCCCACCCTCACCCGAAAAAAACACCTCTCGTCTCTCCCGATGCATTTGGTCTCTCACAGCTAAAATTTTTTGGTTATATCCTCCTCAACGCTCTCATCCATGTTAATCTAGGAGGCGCCAACCGGGGAGTGTCCAACCAAGGTGCCCACATATCTTCCCATTTCTTAGTTGTTCTTCTCTTTTGATACACATATTTTTCCATATCTATATTATTATTAACTGCAGCAGTAACTTCCGTGATTGTGGGTACAGAAGATCCCTTCCAGTGAGCTGCTACCCTTTTACGAGCTTGATATAATATTCGTGAGACTGCCAGCTGGTGCTCCTCCGAAAGCAGCAAAGTCTCCACCCGCCACAGAAGAGCCATTTTGGGGTCTAGTAACATTTGACATTGATAGACAGTTTAAGTAAATCATTCACATTCCCCCAAAACCTACATAACCGGGGACAGTTCCAGGTCATATGTATCAGATCCGCATTGGGCGTTCCACATTTCCAACAGCCTCTCTAGCATAGCCCATTTTCAACAGCCGTACAGGGGTTCGATAAACTCGATGAAGCAAATAAAGATGCGACACTCTCTGCGCCTTGCTAACTGAGACTTTCGGGACTTCTTGCAATGCATCCTCCCATTCATCATCTGTTAAATCACCTACATCAACTTGCCACTTATTCTTCAGCATCTCCAAACTTGCCACTCTCTTTTCCAACATGGTTGCATATATCATGGATATAATACCTCTTGATCCTCCTCCCATCACTACTCTATCCAACAGTTTTAGCTGGATTACCTAGTGGAGTGAGTCGCTGTTGTGCTTCACAAGCATGTCTCAGCTGGAGATATTGAAAAAATCTTTTATTAGGGAAGGAAAACGTCTGTTTGAGATCCTCAAAAGATGGAAACTCCCCTTCCGAATAAAGCTGTGATACTAGTTTAAGTCCTCTCCTCTCCCATAGCTCAAAACTCTCTAATTTATTTAGCTCTGTACATGTCAAGTTTCTCCAGATCAGGGAATGCACCGCGACTTCCTGTATACCCAATATTTCTTTGGCCGTGTTCCATACCTTATCCATGCACTTCATTATCGGACTATTGATAGCTTGACCCTGACGGAACCGCCCTGAGTCTAGCGCCTGCACCAGTAAGTCCTTTCCCACTACGCATGTAAGCATACATCCCGAGGAAGTTCGCATGAAGGAATCCTCCTCCCCCCATCCTCTGAAATGCTGCAACTGCACTGCAAGATAATATAGAAACGGGTCAGGAACCGCTAATCCCCCCAGTTATTTAGATGTACGCAAAATCTTCAACCAAATTTAGGAGCACTCCTTTTCCAGATAAGCGCTCTAAATATCCTGTTTATCTGATAAAAGATTTGACCAGGAATCCAAATGGGGGCATTGTGGAGGGCATACAAAGCTTGTGGCATGAGAACCATTTTTACCATGTTTGCCCTTCCCACCATACTCAGTGGTAACTTGCACCAGTCCTTTATTTTTGGATGAAATTTAGCAAGTAGCGGGGTAATATTTAAACACTCAAAATCTTGTATATAAAATCCAATATGAATTCCCAAGTATTTAAACTCTTTGACTACATTTAATCGTCCGGCCGATCCCAAGGAGTTCTCGGGAGCATCTCCCACCCGCATAATTGAAGATTTCTCCTAGTTAAAACATAAACCAGAGATCACTGTGAAGGATCCAAAGACTTCCATTGCCACCCTCAGAGAAGACGGCCACTCTCCCAAAAACAAGAGCATGTCATCAGCATACAACGCTATTTTTTCTTGCAAAGACTCATACCCAAACCCCTTAATTTCAGGTGTCACCCGAATTACTACTGCCAAGGGCTCAATTGCCAGGTCAAACAGTAGGGGAGACAGGGGCACCCCTGTCTGGTCCCTCTGTGTAAGTTAATTGTATTTGAGATCTCCCCATTAATTCTACTTTTGGCCTCGGGACTCGAATACAGCAGCTGTATCCAGGCAATAAAATGTTTGCGGGAACCTATCTTGGCTAATATAGCCCACAGATATGGCCATTCAACGCTGTCAAATGCTTTAGCAGCATCCAAAGATGCAACAGCCCTAGGTTCCTTTCCCTTTGATGGGATCTGTAAATTTAGATACCACCGGCGGATATTAATTGCAGTTGATTTCTCTGGCATAAAACCAGTTTGATCTGGATGAATAATACTAGATATTACTCTAGACAGCTGCATCGCCAGAATCTTTGCAAAAATCTTGACATCAACGTTTAAAAGGGAGATAGGCCTGTATGACTCTGGAAGACAAGGATCCTTATCAGCCTTGGGGATCACCACTATGATTGCTTCTTTCAAGGACCGGGGCAAGTGTCCATCTTCCCTAGCCGCCTCAAACACATTCAACAGCTGTGGAAGCATTATATTTGAGTACTGTTTATATACCTCCACAGGCAGCCCATCAGACCCCGGTGTCTTATTCCCTGCCATAGAATCTAGAGCCTCCTCTAATTCCTCCAGACTAATTGGTGCCTCCAGCCCAACAGCTTCCGATTCTGACAGAGTAGGCACACCAGCAGTCCCCAAAAAGCTACTGAGCAACTCGTCAGAGAACCCGCCTTGCGAATTATATAATGTCTCAAAAAACTCGCTAACAGTTGCTAGAATTGCCCCAGAAGATCTTTCAAGTTCCCCATTTTTGTTTTTTTTTATCTCCGCTACCATTGCAGGGCCAGAATGAGTTTTGATCAGGGTAGCTAGTAGATGTCCAGTTCCCTCCCCCTCCCCGAAACAGACCTGCCGCCAGAAGTATCGTTTATCTGCAGCTTTTGAAAGCTTATGTTGGGTTGATCGTTGTTCCGCATCTTTTAATGCGTTAAAATGTATATCCGATGGAGTTTTCAAATATTGCAGTCCTGCAGAGAGGCTTCCTTCTGTAAAAGTTCCTCATATTCTCTAGACTTAGTTGTAACTCTATTCGCTTCCGAGATCAACAGTCCTCTCACATAAGCTTTAGACGCATCCCATATTATTTCCCTGGGGGCTGTACCCTCATTAATAGCAAAAAATTATTTTAGCAAGTCAGGGATCCTAGCATCTGCTTGAATAATAGGTAACCAGAATGCGTTAAACGACCATGGTGCCCGTTTCCCTCTCCTGCCATTTTCCCAATGAAATGTTGCCATAACAGGTGAGTGATCTGACAAGGCCCTAGGTTGATACTTGTTTGCATAATTATTACTAGGCAAGTTGTATTTGAGAGGATTCTTTTTATTATTGAACAATAACTATGTTCTCAATCAACCGAAAAGACTCATAAATATCACAGCTTAATATTTTTGGAAGTTGGAGTGGTTTTTTTTTAGATTTGGCTATCTTAGGAGGATATCTGTTTTTTCAGATACAGTTGTGGCCAAAAGTATTGACACCCCTGCAATTCTGTCAGGTAATACTCAATTTCTTCCTGAAAATGATTGCAAACACAAATTCTTTGGTATTATTATCTTCATTTAATTTGTCTTAAATGAAAAAACACAAAAATAATTGTCCTAAAGCCAAATTGGATATAATTCCACACCAAACATAAAAAAGAGGGTGGACAAAAGTATTGGCACTGTTTGAAAAATCATGTGATGCTTCTCTAATTTGTGTAATTAACAGCACCTGTAACTTACCTGTGGCACCTAACAGGTGTTGGCAATAACTAAATCACACTTGCAGCCAGTTGACATGGATTAAAGTTGACTCAACCTCTGTCCTGTGTCTTTCTGTGTACCACATTGAGCATGGAGAAAAGAAAAAAGACCAAAGAACTGTCTGAGGACTTGAGAAACCAAATTGTGAGGAAGGCTACAAGTCCATCTCCAAAGACCTGAATGTTCCTGTGTCTACCGTGCACAGTGTCATCAAGAAGTTTAAAGCCCATGGCACTGTGGCTAATCTCCCTAGATGTGGATGGAAAAGAAAAATTGACAAGAGATTTCAACGCAAGATTGTGTGGCTGTTGGATAAAGAACCTCGACTAACATCCAAACAAGTTCAAGCTGCCCTGCAGTCCGAGGGTACAACAGGGTCAACCCGCACTATCCGTCGGCGTCTGAATGAAAAGGGACTGTATGGTAGGAGACCCAGGAAGACCCCACTTCTTACCCTGAGACATAAAAAAGCCAGGCTGGAGTTTGCCAAAACTTACCTGAAAAAGCTTAAAACGTTTTGGAAGAATGTTCTCTGGTCAAATGAGACAAAAGTAGAGCTTTTTGGTCAAAGGCATCAACATAGAGTTTACAGGAGAAAGAAAGAGGCATTCAAAGAAAAGAACACGGTCCCTACAATCAAACATGGTGGAGGTTCCCTGATGTTTTGGGGTTTCTTTGCTGCCTCTGGCACTGGACTGCTTGACCGTGTGCATGGCATTATGAAGTCTGAAGACTACCAACAAATTTTGCAGCACAATGTAGGGCCCAGTGTGAGAAAGCTGGGTCTCTCTCAGAGGTCATGGGTCTTCCAGCACGACAATGACCCAAAACACACTTCAAAAAGCACTTAGAAAATGGTTTGAGAGAAAGCACTGGAGACTTCTAAGGTGGCCAGCAATGAGTCCAGACCTGAATCCCATAGAACACCTGTGGAGAGATCTAAAAATGGCAGTTTGGAGAAGGCACCCTTCAAATATCAGGGACCTGGAGCAGTTTGCCAAAGAAGAATGGTCTAAAATTCCAGCAGAGCATTGTAAGAAACTCATTGATGGTTACTGGAAGCGGTTGGTCGCAGTAATTTGGGCTAAAGGTTGTGCAACCAAGTATTAGGCTGAGGGTGCTTTTTGCTTCATTCTCTTTTGTGTTTTTTCATTTAAGACAAATTAAATGAAGATAATAATACCAAAGAATTTGTGTTTGCAATCATTTTCAGGAAGAAACTGAGTATTAGCTGACAGAATTGCAGGGGTGTCAATACTTTTGGCCACAACTGTAACTATTACAGTGCAGAATTATTAGGCAACTTAATAAAAACCAAATATATACCCATCTCACTTGTTTATTTTCACCAGGTAAACCAATATAACAACACAAAATGTAGAAATACACATTTCTGACATTCAAAACCAAAAAAAAAAAAGGGACCAACAGAGCCACCTTTCTTTACGATGACACTCAAAAGCCTTCCATCCATAGATTCTGTAAGTTGCTTAATCTGTTTACGATCAACATTGCATGCAGCAGCCACCGCAGCCTCCCTGACACTGTCCCCAGAGGTGTAATGTTTTGACTCCATGTAGATCTCACATTTTATGAGGGACCACAGGTTCTCTATGGGGTTCAGATCAGGTTTACAAGGGGGCCATGTCATTATTTTTCCTTCTTTTAGACCTTTACTGGGCAGCCACGCTGTGGAGTATTTGGATGCATGTGATGGAGCATTGGCCTGCATGAAAATCATGTTTTTCTTGAACGATAAAGACTTCTTCCTGTACCACTGGTTGAAGAAGGTGTCTTCCAGAAACTGCAAATAGGTCTGGGAGTTGAGCTTCACTCCATCCTCAACCCGAGAAGGTCCCACAAGTTCATCTTTGATGATACCAGCCTGTTGTGAATTCGCTTTCTGGCCTCCCTCTGGTTATTACTGAAGGTAGTGGAGCTGGTCAGATCGGCAGAAGGGTTGCTAGTTCTCTTTCTGGGCTCCCTCTGGTGGTTACTGGAGGTAATGGAGCCGATGTGATTGACAGAGGCTTGCCACCTGATAATGATGATGACGATTGGAGATCTGGGGTTTCAGATTGGGATTTAAGACAGCCGACTCCCTCTATCCCTGCTGGTGATTTGCTTCCTGTTCTTCCTGAGGTCTGAATTCTCCAGCTCTGTCCCTGCATGTTCAGCTAAGTGGTTTATTTGCTATTCTGCCAAGATTCATTGGACCTTATAAGATTTTGGAGATCCTTAAACCTGTTTCTTTCCGATTGGCTCTTCCAGTTACGCTTAAGATCCATAATGTGTTTCATAAATCTTTGTTGAAGAGGTTTGTGGAGCCAGTAGTTCCTATGATGGCGACTCCTGACCCTGTATTGGTTAAAGGCAATTTGGAGTATGAGGTAGAGAAAATATTGGATTCTCGTTTGGCTAGACAGAGACTCCAGTACTTGGTCAAATGGAAGGGTTATGGCCAGGAGGATAATTCTTGGGTCTCTGCTTCTGACATTCATGCCGAAAGATTGGTTCGTGCTTTTCACCGGGCCCATCCTGATCGGCCTGGTGGCGTGGATGAGGGTTCAGTGACCCCTCCTCAAGGGGGGGTACTGTTGTGAATTCTCTTTCTGGCCTCCCTCTGGTTATTACTGAAGGTAGAGGAGCTGCTCAGATCGACAGAGGGGTTGCAAGTTCTCTTTCTGAGCTTCCTCTGGTGGTTACTGGAGGTAAATGAGCTGATCTGATTGACAGAGACTTGCCACCTGATAGTGATGATGACGATTGGAGATCTGGGGTTTCAGATTGGGATTTAAGACAGCCGACTCCCTCTATCCCTCCTGGTGATTTGCTTCCTGTTCCTCCTGAGGTCTGATTTCTCCAGCTCTGTCCCTGCATGTTCAGCTAAGTGGTTTAATTGCTATTCTGTTTGCATTTGATCTGCTTTTGTCTATCTCTTTTTGGTGCAGGTCAGCCAGCTCCGGCTGGGGCTGTGCTGAATCACCGCCCATATGTTACTGCTTGTGCCAGTTTGTTTTATCCCCTGTTAGATTGATCTCTTTTTGCTCTGCTTTCAGAATATACCAGAGTGCTGATATAGTGGGGGGGCGTGTGACTTCAGTGTTTTTTGCATCAGACGTGTTGGACTTTTTGCAGGGTTTTTTGCGTGATTGCAGACAGTGTCTTTCCTTTCCTGTCCTGTCTAGTCAGTGTGGGCCCCATCATTTGCTCAGTCTATTTTCCTGCCTGTGTTTGTGTTTTCATCATGTCTCACCGACAATATATGTTTGGGGGCTATCTATTCCTTTGGGGTCTGCTCTGGGGCAGTTTAGATTTCCCCTTTCTTGCTTTAGGCTTAGTTAGTTCTCCGGCTGTGCCGAGGCATCTAGGATCATCGTAGGTACGCTCCACGGCTACTGCTAGTTGTGTGGATAGGATCAGGGGTCTGCAATCCGCTTAGGTACCAACCTGTCTGGTTTCCTGTGGCTTAGCCTGGACCTGCTCTCCTCCTCGGTGACCCATTCATAACAGAATCACCAGCCTAACTGTAGACTCTCGGGTACTCCAAAGAAGGAAAGAATTAAAAAAAAAAGTGTCAGGATTTTTTTTTATATATATATTTTTTCCTCTTTTTTTTCTCTAAATGGAGACTAAGCAATTGTCTGATCATGTTGAGCAGCTCGCTGCTGAAGTGCGGAGAATTTCTGCCTATCTTGCTCAATCGTCTGCTGTTGAACCAAAAATCCCTACTCCTGATGTATTTTTTGGGGATCGGTCTAAATTTTTGAATTTTAAGTATAATTGTAAACTATTTTTTGCTTTGAAACCTAATTCATCGGGGAGCTCTGTGCAACAGGTTAAAATTGTCATTTCCCTGCTGCGCGGCGATCCCCAGGATTGGGCCTTTTCTTTGACACCCGGAGATCATATTCTGGCTAATGTGGATGCGTTTTATCAAGCCTTGGGGTTGTTGTATGATGAACCTAATGCTATTGATCAAGCTGAGAAAACCTTATTGGCATTGAACCAGGGTCAGGATTCTGCAGAGTTATATTGTCAAAAATTCCGAAAGTGGGCGGTCCTTACTAAATGGAATGAAGATGCTCTAGCAGCTCTCTTTCGGAAGGGTTTGGCAGAAACTGTAAAAGATGTTATGGTGGGATTTCCTGCTCCCTCTGGTCTAGACGATTCTATGTCATTGGCCATTCAAATTGATCGGCGTTTATGTGAACGTAAAACTACATGAGAGGCATTACCGCCTTTCGAACGAACGTCTGAACCCATGCAATGTGATAGGGTTTTGTCTAGGGCGCAACGTCAGGAGCTAAAAGGCGTAATAAGCTGTGCTTTTTTCTGTGGAGACGCCTCTCATATTTCTTTCTGCCCTAAACGAGAATAGCGTTTTGCTCACACATTTGCGGTGGGCAGTGTACAGCCTAAGTTTCTTTTGACGATTACCCTGATTTGCTCCTTGTCTACATTTTCCGCTAAGGCTTTTGTAGATTCAGGAGCAGCTTTGAATCTGATGGATTTGGACTTTGCTAAACGTTGTGGTTTTCCCATGATACCCCTGCGGACTCCTATCCCTTTGAGGGGTATTGATGCTACTCCTTTGGTGGAGAATAAACCCCAGTTTTGGACCCAGGTGATAATGCGGGTCGCCCCGGACCACCAAGAAAATTGTAAATTTCTGGTGTTGCACAATTTGCATGATAGTATTGTTATGGGTTTTCCTTGGTTGCAAACTCATAATCCTGTTTTGGATTGGAAATCTATGTCTGTGGTGAGTTGGGGTTGTCAATGTGTTCTTAGTGCACTCCTATTTTCTCCACCTCCCCAGTCTCATGATATTCCTGATTATTTGGCTGATTTTTCTGATGTATTTAGTGAGAGTAAGTCTGCGTCTTTGCCTCCTCATAGGAGTTATGACTGTGCAATTGAGTTAATGCCCGGGTGTAAATTTCCCAAGGGTCGGCTTTTCAATTTATCGGTACCTGAACATGATGCTATGCGATCTTATATCAAGGAGTCATTGGAGAAGGGTCATATTAGACCATCCTCTTCACCTTTAGGTGCTGGGTTTTTTTGTGGCCAAGAAAGATGGTTCTTTAAGGCCATGTATTGACTATCGTTCCCTTAACAAAATCACTGTTAAATATCAGTACCCGTTACCCCTGATTTCTGATTTATTTTCCAGAGTTAAAAATGCCTGTGGGTATACCAATCTTGACCTCAGGGGGGCTTATAATCTTATTCGCATCAAGCACTTGGATGAATGGAAGACGGCGTTTAATATCCCGGAGGGACATTTTGAGTACCTGGTGATGCCTTTTGGGCTCACTAATGCCCCTTCTGAATTCCAATCTTTTATGAACGATATTTTCCGGGACTTTGTGGATATGTTTTTGATCATTTATCTTGATGATATTTTGATCTTTTCCAGTGATTGGGATTCTCATGTGGAACATGTCCGGACTGTGTTCCGGATTTTGAAGGAAAATTCTCTGTATGTTAAGGGATCGAAGTGCCTTTTTGGTGTACAGAGGATTTCATCTTTGGGATTCGTTTTGTCCCCGTCTGCTATTGAAATTGACCCGGCCAAGATACAGGCCATTTATGATTGGGTTCAACCCACTTCTTTGAAGGCTCTCCAGAAGTTTTTGGGTTTTGCTAATATCTACCGCAAATTTATAAGTAATTTTTCTGGTATTGTTAAACCACTGACTGATTTGACCAAAAAGGGTGCTGATGTGGTGAATTGGTCTCTAGAGGGAGTCTCGGCATTTCAGGAGCTTAAGCGGAGATTCACTTCTGCTCCGGTTCTACGGCAACCTGATGTCTCACTTCCATTTCAGGTGGAGGTAGATGCTTCTGAGATTGGTGCAGGAGCCGTTTTGTCCCAAAAAGATCCGGTGACTTCTAAGATGAATCCCTGTGCCTTCTTTTCTCCAAAATTCTCCCCATCTGAACGCAACTATGACGTGGGGAATCGGGAATTGTTGGCCATGAAATGGGCATTTGAAGAGTGGAGACATTGGTTGGAGGGAGCTAGACATCAAGTTGTGGTCCTCACCGACCACAAGAATTTGATTTATCTTGAATCAGCCAAATGCTTGAATCCTATACAGGCGAGGTGGGCCATGTTTTTCACGCGTTTTAATTTTGTGGTATCTTTTCTTCCGGGCACTAAGAATGTTAAGGCGGACACCCTTTCTAGGAGTTTCTTTGCGGATTCTCTTGATGCCTACTACCATTCTAAATGAGGGTGTAGTTCTTTCCGCTATTTCACCAGATTTGAGACGTGCCCTGGAGGAATTTCAGGAGGACGAACCTGAACGTTGCCCTATGGGAAAATTGTATGTCCCTGACCAGTGGAGGAAAAGAGTAATGTCTGAAATTCATTGCTCCACGTTGGCTGGTCATCCAGGTATTTTTGGTTCCAGAGATTTGGTGAGTCGGTCTTTTTGGTGGCCTGCCTTATCTCGTGATGTCAGGAATTTTGTGTAGTCCTGTGAGACTTGTTCTCGGTCGAAGCCCTGTTCTCGTTCTAGTGGGTTGTTGATGCCCCTGCCGGTGCCCAGGAGGCCATGGACCCATATCTCAATGGATTTTATTTCCGATCTTCCTGTCTCTCAGAGAATGGTTGTTATCTGGGTGATTTGTGATAGATTTTCTAAGATGGTCCATCTTTTACCACTCCCAAAGTTGCCATCTTCTTCTGAGTTGGTGCCCTTGTTTTTACAACAGGTGGTTCGGTTGCACGGGATTCCTGAGAATATTGTGTTGGACAGAGGAGTCCAGTTTGTTTCCAGATTTTGGAGAGCTTTTTGTTCCAAACTGGGAATTTAGGTATCTTTCTCCTCTGCATTTCATCCTCAGACCAATGGACAGACTGAGAGAACAAACCAGACTTTGGAGTCCTATTTGAGATGTTTCATATCTGCTGATCAGGATGACTGGGTCTCATTTTTGCCCTTGGCCGAGTTCGCGCTAAACAATAGAGCTAGTTCTGCCACTTTGATGTCGCCCTTTTTTTTGTAACTTTGGGTTTCATCCTCAATTTTCTTCAGGGCAAGTGGAATCTTTGGCCTGCACAAGTGTGGACTCTGTGGTAGAGAGAATGCAGCAGATTTGGGACCAAGTGGTGGATAAGTTGACCCACTCTCAGGCAAAAGCCCAACGGTTTTCTAACCGACATAGGACCATTGGTCCCTGTGGAGGAACACACACGGACCCGTTCCTCCCACGTCACCACCGTGACGTAACTACACAGGCACAGCTCTCCGGTGCCCCCTTTGTCTCTCGGGTCAGTAAGGGAACTGCACCTAGAGCAAATGGTCGCCGGGGAGGAGGTCCTGTTACCCGCTGGGGGTTCTAAGATTCGTGATCAGAGTAAAAGCATCAGCCCAAGATTAAGTTTATAGTTTAATTGCCTTAAGGGCGCACTAGATAATTACAGAAATATACAGTAAATTTACAGTCAGAGAAAAGATATAACAATAAGGGTACAAGACTTAAGATATTAAGCTGGAGGTCAATTTACCAGATTGAAGGGTGCATTCGGTTGCCGGGGAGCTCTGCAGTCCACAGGTACAAGAATCTTAGTTGCCGGACAGACCCCCAAAGCATGGGCCGCTGCTCCCCTCGGCAGGTCTGTCCCCAGGTCCTTCTTAGATCGTCATTGTCCGGATCTTCTGTGTGAAGGAATGAGTGTCTGCCAGGGGCTGCCAATCCTTAAACACGCTAGGTTCCTCCCCCTGTGTCAGAGGGTGGGCTAATAATCCATGCTCCTAGGATGGAGCCAAAGCCACTTGGACACACAAGGGATGTATATTCCTGCGTCTGCTAGCAGGTACATTCTAATTGAAGCCTTAGGCTTTTTCCGGCCCCCTGCTGGCACGGCTCCATACCTGAGCTTTGAAGCTCTGTTTTGGGCCTATCCTCATTATCACACCAATGATCCTGCCTATTTAGCATTCGAACACTAAATCCTGCTTGTATTTACAAAGTACACAGAACCTGGGGGTATAGAAGTCGGTAACTGCCTGTAATTCCTGAACTTAGACCAAAATGGATGCCAAGCTCAGACATGTGGCCCCATATCTAAGATGGCGACTGCTCCTTCATCACAGTCCCCGGTTTAAAGTGGGTGATATGGTTTGGTTGTCTTCAAAGAATATTCCTATGAAGGTTGCGTCTCCAAAGTTCAAGCCAAGATTCATTGGACCTTATAAGATTTTGGAGATCCTTAATCCCGTTTCTTTCCGATTGGCTCTTCCAGTTACGCTTAAGATCCATAATGTGTTTCATAAATCTTTGTTGAAGAGGTTTGTGGAGCCAGTAGTTCCTATGACGGCGACTCCTGACCCTGTATTGGTTAAAGGCAATTTGGAGTATGAGGTAGAGAAAATATTGGATTCTCGTTTGGCTAGACAGAGACTCCAGTACTTGGTCAAATGGAAGGGTTATGGCCAGGAGGATAATTCTTGGGTCTCTGCTTCTGACATTCATGCCAAAAGATTGGTTCTTGCTTTTCAACGGGCCCATCCTGATTGGCCTGCTGGCGTGGATGAGGGTTCAGTGACCCCTCCTCAAGGGGGGTACTGTTGTGAATTTGCTTTCTGGCCTCCCTTTGGTTATTACTGAAGGTAGAGGAGCTGGTCAGATCGACAGAGGGGTTGCGAGTTCTCTTTCTGAGCTCCTTCTGGTGGTTACTGGAGGTAATTGAGCTGATCTGATTGACAGAGGCTTGCCACCTGATAATGATGATGACGTTTGGAGATCTGGGGTTTCAGATTGGGATTTAAGACAGCCGACTCCCTCTATCCCTGCTTGTGATTTGCTTCCTGTTCCTCCTGAGGTCTGATTTCTCCAGCTCTGTCCCTGCATGTTCAGCTAAGTGTTTTATTTGCTATTCTGTTTGCATTTGATCTGGTTTTGTCTATATCTTCTTGGTGCGGGTTAGCCAGCTCCGGCTGGGGCTGTGCTGAATCACCGCCCATATGTTACTGCTTGTGCCAGTTTGTTTTATCCCCTGTTAGATTGGTCTCTTTTTGCTCTGCTTTCAGAATATACCAGAGTGCTGATATAGTTGGGGGCGAAGTCGTGTGACTTCAGTGTTTTTTGCATCAGACGTGTTGGACTTTTTGCAGGGTTTTTTGCGTGATTTCAGACAGTGTCTTTCCTTTCCTGTCCAGTCAGTGTGGGCCCCATCATTTGCTCAGTCTATTTTCCTGCCTGTGTTTGAGTTTTCATCTTGTCTCACCGACAATATGTCTTTGGGGGCTTTCTATTCCTTTGGGGTCTGCTCTGGGGCAGTTTAGATTTCCCCTTTCTTGCTTTAGGCTTAGTTAGTTCTCCGGCTGTGCCGAGGCATCTAGGATCATCGTAGGTACGCTCCACGGCTACTGCTAGTTGTGTGGATAGGATCAGGTGTCTGCAATCCACTTAGGTACCAACCTCTCTGGTTTTCTGTGGCTTAGCCTGGACCTGCTCTCCTCCTCGGTGACCCATTCATAACACTTGCCCATACCAGTACCCCACCTCCACTTTGCTGGCGTCAGAGTGGAGCTCTCTGGCCTTTACTGATCCTTCCTCGAGCTCATCCATCTGGCCCATCAAGAGTCACTCTCATTTCATCAGTCCATAAACCTTACAAAAATCTGTCTTTACATATTTCTTGGCCCAGGCTTGATGTTTTATCTTATGTTTCTTGTTCAAAGGTGGTCGTTTTCCAGCCTTCCTTACCTTGGCCATATCCTTGAGTATGGCACACCTTGTGCTTTTTGATACTCCAGTAACGCTGCAGCTCTGAAATATGGCAAAACTGGTGTCAAATGGCATCTTGGCAGCTTCATGCTTGATTTTCATCAATTCATGGGCAGTTATTTTGAGCCTTTTTTATCAACACGCTTCTTGCGACCCTGTTGGTTATTTGCCATGAAGCACTTGATTGTTCAGTGATCAGTCACACTTCAAAAGTTTGGCAATTTCAAGACTGCTGCATCCCTCTGCAAGACATCTCACAATTTTTGACTTTTCAGAGTCCGTCAAATCTCTCTTCTGACCCATTTAGCCAAAGGAAAGGAAGTTACCTAATAATTAAGCACACATTATATAGGGTATTGATGTCATTAGACCGCACCCCTCCTCATTACAGAGATGCAAATCACCTGATTTACATAATTTGCAGTTGGCTTTCAAGCCTATACTTTTTGGAGTAGAACAACATGTATGGAAAGGATGATGTGATCAAAATACTCATTTGCCTTAGAATTCTGAACAAAGTGTATAGGCCCATCATACACTGGAGCATCATCCATGGAGCCCATCATATACTGCAGCATCATATGGGGCCCATTATATATGGAGCATAATATAGGCCCATCATACAATGGAGCATAAGCCATGGGGCACATCATATACTGGAGCATCCTATGGGGCACATCATATACTAGAGCATCATATGGGGCCCATTATATATGGAGCATAATATAGGCCCATCATACAATGGAGCATTATCCATGAGGCCCATCATATACTGGAGCATCCTATGGGGTCCATCATATACTAGAGCATCATATGGGGCAAATTATATATCGAGCATTTTATAGGCGCATCATACAATGGAGCATCATCCATGGGGCCCATCATATACTGGAGCATCATATGGGGTTCATTATTTATGGGGCATCATATAGGGTATGGAGCATTATATGGAGCACATATGGGGCCTATTCTGTATGGAGCATTATATGGAGCCCATTCTGTATGGAGCAATATATGGGGCCCATCATATACTGTATGGAGCTTTATATGCAACATATTATACTGTATGGAGCAATATGTGTGGCTCATTCTACTCTATGGGGACTGTCCTATACTGTATGGCACATTATATGGGGACCATCATATACTGTAGCATTATGTGGAGCTCATTATATACTGTACTGTATGGAACATTATATGGGACAAATAATTCTGTATGGAGGAATATATAGGGCTCATTATTTTGTATGGTGCACTATGTGGTGGCCATAATACTTTATGGAGGAATATACTATCCGGTTTTTGAGCTATTGCTGAATTTAAAATAGATATCTGTCATGTAATGTAAGAAGTGAAGTATTTGTCATTGCACTATACCAATACTTCTCTGCTGTATCGGACCATCATGAATTGTGGTATCTGTTAAAGGGGCCCACTAACACTCTTTCGCCCGGGGCACACGAAAACCTGGAGCCAGCCCTACCCCCCCCCACAACTTTAGCCAAATAATCCCCAGTTTTCAGTGGGTAACTATTATTCAAAAGTAAATTAAGGTTGACAAGCTTAAGTAATAAGAATTGATGTGGTTGGCATTGAAATGGGCACTGTAGGTGTGTTTACTGTCCTCCACTCCCTGTCGACTTTGCTTCCCCATTGACTTGAAGAGTGGGCAGCTTTATCATCTGAAAAATAAAGAACTTCATCCACAACTACTACAAAAGACTTCAAGCTGTTATTGATGTTAGAGGGGGCAATACACGGTATTAAGAAATGGGGTATGTGAACTTTTCATCAGGGCCATTGGATGTTTTGGGATGTCATAATGATTTAAAAAGAGAAAACACAGTAGTTTGACAATAAATGGCTTCACCCAGCCACTAACCTTGAGTGGAGAAAACGTTTTGGTGTTATCATTCATATTCTCTGAAAAAAGGCCAAGAAAGCAAAAATTCTGCCGGGTATGTAAACTTTTGTGCACAACTGTATATTCTTGTACATTGGTGCAGTGTTATAGTAGTTATATTCTTGTACATAGGGGCAGTATTATAGTAGTTATATTCTTGTACATAGGGGCAGTATTATAGTAGTTATATTCTTGTACATAGGGGCCATTATTACAGTAGCTATATTCTTGGACATAGGGGCAGTATTATAATAGTTATATTCTTGTACATAGGGGCAGTATTATAGTAGTTATATTCTTGGACATAGGGAGCAATATTATAGTAGTTATATTCTTGTACATAGGGGCAGTATTATAGTAGTTATATTCTTGTACATAGGGGCAGTATTCTAGTAGTTATATTCTTGTACATAGGGGCAGTATTCTAGTAGTTATATTCTTGTACATAGGGTGCAGTATTATAGTAGTTATATTCTTGTACATAGGAGCAGTATTATAATAGCTATATTCTTGTGCGTAGGGAGCAGTATTATAGTAGTTATATTCTTGTACATAGGATGCAATATTATAGTAGTTATAATCTTGTACACAGGGGCAGTATTATAGCAGTTATATTCTTGTACATAGGTGGCAGTATTATAGTAGTTATATTCTTGTATATAGGAGCAGCATTATAGTAGTTATATTCTTGTACATAGGGGCAGTGTTATAGTAGTTATATTCTTGTACATAGGAGCAGTATTATAGTAGTTATATTCTTGTACATAGGAGACAGTATTATAGTAGTTATATTCTTGTACATAGGAGCAGTATTATAGTAGTTATATTCTTGTAGATAGGAGCAGTATTATAGTGGTTATATTCTTATACATAGAAGCAGTATTATAGTAGTTATATTCTTGTACATGGGGCAGTATTTTAGTAGTTATATTCTTGTACACAGGGAACAGTATTATAGTAGTTATATTCTTGTACATAGGGTGCAGTATTATAGTAGTTATATACTTGTACATAGGGGCAGTATTATAGTAGTTATATTCTTGTACATAGGAGCAGTATTATAGTAGTTATATTCTTGTACATAGGAGCAGTATTATAGTAGTTATATTCTTGTACATAGGAGCAGTAATATAGTAGTTATATTCTTGTACATAGGGGTCAGTATTATAGTAGTTATATTCTTGTACATAGGAGCAGTATTATAGTAGTTACAGTATATTCTTATACATAGAAGCAGTATTATAGTAGTTATATACTTGTGTTATATAAGTTATAATCTTGTCTTTAGGAGCTGTAGTATATTCCTATCCCATTATCCCTTATAGTGATATAATATATATTTTTTCCTGTACACATTACAGGTGATATTAGTCCTGGGCTCGGTTTAACATGAAGACATTAGAATGAAAAATGCATTTAATATAAAATTTGCCGTGCAGAGTAGACATTAGAGTTAACTGAGAACTGAACCTATGTTACACTTGCTTTATTGGTGCTTTTAGATTTCTATTTTCACCATTGCGACGTCTGTGTGAATAGATTTTTAACATTAGAGACATTTTTGGACGGGTCACAATCTCACTAAACTTTGACATTTCCCATTTATGTTCAGGTTAGGAGTCTCTAAATGTAGAGGACACAAACTATCAAGGATCAATTAAGAAATTACTCGTTGTGCTACCTGGTGTGATTGCTTCCATAGTGTGTTCTAGAGTATTTCAGGAGCAGATCGTTCTGTCGGGTGGAGGGAGACAGTGACCTGTTTATCATTTGTCATGAAGGCGATGAAGACCGGTTCGAGGTCACAACGCAGGGATCAGAGTATTCCAGCAGATGAATGTACTGATATTGTTTTACAACATTCACATTGCACATCTTATTTTTATAGATGTATATTTTCTTTATTGGTGTTTTATTTAATTTACAGCATAATCCTTACAACATACCGTTTATTATCATTTACTTTAAATCATTGCTTTACTCCATTAATGATCATTTAAAGCTGTGGTTACATTCGCTGCGTCGTCGCACGAATCTGACAACTCTCTCACGACACCGCACCATCTGACTGCCTCTGAGATAAGTTACTTTGTTTGGGTTAGTTAACTTAGCACCATAGGTCTGAATTAGTGAATGGATTTTGGATACAAAGTTGGCAATGTGAATATATTATTGACCAGGGTGCTCTGAGATGTGGGAGAGTACAGACTCAATTATCAGGAGCACCCCCTGCTTGTTCTAATTCTCCCTAATGAACACACAATTATAGGTTTGTTGATTTGATGCTTCTTTGATGCCTTTTCTTGAAGAAGAAGAGACTTTTACCCTTAGGAAAAATGCAGGTCATTTGACCTGCGGATTTCTTCAATTCTGGATGGAAAAATCCGCAGGGCAAAAAAGTATGTGTGCACTTAGCCTTAGGACGACTGATGGAACCATGATCACATAGGGCACGTACTCGCCATAGCAGGTTCCAGAGGCAATGTCACTACAGATAATTACAATACATAAAGCCACAATGAAGATGATTAGAGTGAGTGGAGAGGAGCGCTCCTCTATAATTTTTGGTAATGACAACCGCAGCCCTCCATGCACTTAAATCAAATGAGAAGGTAATGACCATTATCAAAGCCATCTGTGAGCCAGTGGTAAGTGGCTCTAATAGGGCGGCTCAGCCTCAGTAACCCTGGTGTGCGCCCAGCATTCTTATTATTTCAGAGATCTAGGCAATAACTACTACTCTCATCAGACTGGGGGCGGATTTTGATGCAAGTGGATACATTTTGGCATTGGAAACAGAAAACAAAGGCGTTCGACACATAACCGTGCACATAGACCGTGGTGTTCATACTGGATACATTTTATTTATATATATCATTACATGATATTTACTAACAGTGACATTGTGCTTCTTGTTATGTGTTTTGCCGCCTCCTGCAAGTTATTGACTATATTATAGTTCTTGATTTCTGGCAGGATCAGAATGTACATTAATATACAGGTGAAAGAAGGATATAGGAACACGTGCAAGAAAACTGCAGCAAGGTAAGGACTTCACAAAGCAGCTGAAATGCAGGTTAGGCCGGGGTCAGACTTGCGAGAAACTCAGCCGAGTCTCGCACGTCAATACCCGGCACTGTCGCCGGCACTCGGGACTGGAGCGTGCAGCTGCATGTATTTCTATGCAGCTGAACTCTCCCATCCGAGTGCCGGGTATTGACGTGCGAGACTTGGCAGAGTTTCTCGCAAGTCTGACCCCGGCCTTAAAGAAATTGTTTCTCATCTCATTAAATGGGTGAAATTGCAATTTGCAGGGTGTAAAAATAATCTAGTTACTAATAATCCTTTGTTCTCAAGAACTGAGGGATTTTTAATGGTGCAGTTTACTGCTTGTCGATTAGGTTACTGGCTAACTTTTCTGTTTATGCGCAGGGACCGGTCTCCTAACCAAGAAACGCTGCACTTTCAGGCTCATAAAGGGAATCTGTCAGCAGGTTTTTCTACTTAATCTGAGAACAGCCTGAAGTAGAGGCAGAGACCCTGATTCCAGAGATGTGTTACTTACTGAGCTGCTTGCTGTAGTTTTGATGAAATCACTCTTTTATCAGCAGGAGATTACCACTAAAGGACTAGTAAATCTCCTGCCATGTAGTCCATCCATTTCCCAGCACTGATTGGCAGCTTTCTGCCTATGCATAGTGTAAACAGAGAGCTGTCAATCAGTGATGTGGGCAGGGTTATACAGAGCACAACATTCAGAGAACTGGTAGATCGGCAGCAAGCAGCCCAGCAAGTGATATATTGCTGAAGTCTCTGTCCCCACATCTTGCTGAAAAAACCTGGTGACGGAATCCATTCAACTATACAGTTTGCAAACTCAGCACTGAAAGTGAGCAGATCGCTGGTTCCAGGCAGCTTATCCCTGCGCTCTTACAATGCTACAGAGGCTTCTTAGAGTGCACAGATTAGGCCAGCGGTGCGACCATGCCACTGACCTGAACTGTCAATCATCAGGAGCGCACCGCCCCCCACAAGAAGGAAGAAGAGAGCCAGAGAAGCAGTGTGCTCCTGAAGATTGATCTTTGTGGGGAATCCTTCACATTCCTTGGTACTTGGAGAATTTATATCCCAGTTTAGATGAGCTGCAGAGAAAATCTTTGTTCCTGTAACAGGGAAAGTAGGGGGTGGCGCATTCATTGGGACCTTGTCCAAGCTGATAATTTTCGGGGTAGTGGTCAGGGGTCCCGTTATACCTTTGCAGCCACTCTTCAAATATCCTGCAAGACAATGTTATTCGATTGATACAAATTTTACATGTGCGCTTGCTGTCCTTAGCTTAGTCCTGAATATCCCTGGCTTTGTCCTGATAGCCCAGTTGCATTTTGTTACAGTGTGTCGGTGCAATATCCAAGCCATCAAAAACATTTCCGCCGCTGCTGAGTTTAGCATTGGCTGCAATTTTAATGAACTGTAACTCTGTAATGAACCACAGCTGTGATAGCAGGACTGGTCACCAAAAATGGATTTTTTTTCTTTGTATCTATAGTATCTAAACAGTTAGTGAACATTTATAGTATGCAAAATTGTAAGGTGTTACCACCTGAAAATAAATCATTGTTTCAACCCCATTGCTGTATCTGATTCTGGGAAACCTGGGTGACAGCTGATATGCCCCAAAACAAGCTTTCAGCAGGATTTTTTTTTCACTTCTTTACTTTATAATTTAATAGTTATCAATAGAAGTGATAACAATAGAGAACTTACTTGTCAACAAAGCAGTGATGCAGCAGGAAGATGGGGTCGTTGCTGGAGATGGGGACTTGAGACATGGTTCCCCCCAAGTAAATGTGAACCAAGTTGTGCATATTACGCCCCAGTGTGGTCCCATCCGAGGGTCTCAGGAAGCCTAAAAAACGGATCAAACACAGAGTCAAAAATGACGTGTGATATCATTAGGCTAGAATGTGATGCAGACAGTGACTGAGCCATGGCTGCAGGGAAAGCAGTCACACATGGGCTTTATGGGTCAAGGTGGCGCTTGGCAGATCAGGTCTGCTGCAAAGTATCCAGGGCCTTAAACCACAAATTCCTCACTCTCCTTGCACTTACAGTGGAGCTCAAAGCTGCTGCTTATAGTGTGCTATAAAGATATCAAAGATATTCCTGCAGCACTGTTGTGCAGGATGCAAAGCAAACAGCACCATAAATCTCGGCTTCCAGGAACCCTTACATCTCCAAATTCCTGACTACATATGTTGGCGACTGCTAACAGATGGTCACCAACCTTCTAAAGCGTTCCGGAAGCTCCTCCTGGAGGTCGTGTTGTATGGGGCTGTATCGAAGTCTCTCCATTTGAGGGTGTCCTCTACATCCTGGAAGGAGGGGAGACCACTGGCACGGGGATCGGAGCCCGGTTTTCTGTGGAGTTTTTCCATCTGACACTGATCACCCGCAGTTTGGCAATAGGCATCGGCATAATTAAACCCGCTGCAAATAGACTGATGTGGAGAATAGAGTTTTACTATAACAAAGGTGATTTGTGCTCTACCTGGAGGGGCTCTTTCCTTTTTTTGCCGTCTATACACATGTTGGAGTTTCCCTTTAAAGTGATCCTGTCGACTGTCCATACCATGTGTGATGACAGAATTTCTTCTTAATTTTGCCAGACATAAATTTAGTAGGGCCAGAATCATTGAGTATTGTCTGAATTTTTGACTCTTCTTGTAGGTTAAATTGATATTTGTAAATGGATGAATGGTTGTTATTTTCGTCTTATATCAGCTCCTACAGTTTATTGTTCTGTTATCCTTGAAAACCAGGGACACAAGGTCACTGAACAATGATGTTTGATGATATGCTGATTAGACATTGACTTGTAAACATTGAAGGATAAATTATGAATAATCAAACAATGCGGGTTAAACTCATCACCCCTTCTCCATGTGAATGATGACTTCAAGGACAGTTGAAAACTATCTAAGGAGACTTTGCCTCTGTTCCAAGTGACTCTACAGCATGCCAGCTTAGGGGACTATGGCCGCATCTGAAAGAACACAGATCTGCTCCATTGACCATCGCTGAACCCTCAGAGACATCTTAAAGAATCCAGATTGGAACAAACTGGTCAACTGGCCACATACCTCACTGCTCTTGGTTAGCTTCCTAAGCTTTTCATTATCTCCTCTCTGTCGGTGCCCGCCAAAATGGGGGAGCCACTGGTGGAGGTACTCGGCCCTGGAAGCAGCTCTAATCCCAACGAATCAGTGGAAGGGTGAGACTCTGTAATTTGCACCATTTTGGGTATTTTGTTGGGACTGTTCTATGTGCTATTTGCCTGTTTTGTGGTTCAATAAAGTATTACCACACTGTTTTACACTCTCCCCGTGTTGTCTGAGTAGCAATACACCCACGATAAATGAAGAGCGGGCATTCAGTGGGATGATCCCTGGTGCATGGTGTCTCGGGCCAGTGGACTAGAGCACCAAATGAGCCGCTGTGTCTCCACACCATGCTATCCATGTTTAAGTAAATACATTATATAATTCTGGGGCATCTTCTCGTATAACTCCACATTGTGGCATCCTTCTGTTATCCCTCCTGGAAATATATTAACTGGCTTTTTTTCCATTTTCCTTGGACAACATAGTGTGTACAGGAACATGGACCCCGTCCAGCATTACCCAGTTGTCGATTAATCCCTTTCCAGGATGAATGACAGAGGCAAAGCACAACATGAGTACCAAGAAGAGATGCTACAAGATTGTTACAATATGATAATTTGAAGAATTAGCTAATAGAGACACTTTAGCAACCTGGATTATGTCTTATACTCTAGTCACATCCAGCGCTGCATATATTTCTATTTTTGTTCTACATCAGCCATAAATCTGGTGCCTTCTGGGAACTCGACTTCTCCAACAATACAATATAGCAACGTATTACTTGCAAGAAACAGAAAGTGAACCTGCAGGGAGCAACAGCAAGGTATGCTCTTGAATTGTTTTTTAAGATAGCAGCAGAATTTTGAATACAGCTCTGTATGTGACTAGAGGATAAGACATAATGCAATGAGAGGTCAGCACATGAGGCACAATGTAAAAATGAGTAATCTGACGAAATTTCTCGATACTTACTTTCCAGGATGCAAAGTGCGAGTCGTCATCCAGAAAACCTTGAGCGTTACTGGCTCCAAGGAATTGGTTGGTGCAGATGGAGCAGTTCTTCTCCCCTCTCCAGTCATAATAAGGAATGGCGAAGTCTTCATCTCCGCTCAAGAGCTGAATTTCCCTCTCAAAGAACATAAGACCCAAGCGATGCCAACCAGGAAACGCTGGACCCTGATGGGCATAGTTTGTGCTGAAATCAAATGTGTCATTGACCAGAAGGGGCTTCATAGAATAATAATGGATCCAAGCAAAAACGTCAAAGATGGTGGCATCCACAAAGCGGTACGAATCCCTGTGGTGTCTGTCCCCGGTGGTCAGGATGACAAAATCTGCGCTTTTAGTGGTTTTGGCTAAAGCCAAGTAGCTGAAGAACCTCTTTCTTTCCAAAAGTGAGAGCTGGCGGATTTCTTTACGCACTACGGTCTTTTCGCGATCGCACTTGTCTCCGGAGTGGCCGTACTTGCACTGGCCGCAGTTGTAGCCACTAAAGTTTCCGAAACATTTACAAGTATTGTCAAAATAAAAGCGCGGCCAGTCCAGGCGATCATCGAAAAATAGTCGAGCTCGTCTGGCAACCAGTGATGCAAAGACCACATTGTTTCTACACTGGCCACGGCCTGATCGTGATCCGCAGGGGCTACCATCCTTCCAGAGTGGGCAACAAGTTTTTGAACGTAGGGCTGCACTTGTGGTACATGACCTGGGGAACTGACAATGGATGGCACCCAGCAACAGCACAAAGAATGTACACAACGTAAACATGGTCACCAGATAAAGAGCCTCCCAACTAGAGAAAAACAGAAATATTCTAAATATTACATCTACTGTAACTGTATATAAGAAACACAGATACATTAAGCTGTAAAAAGAAGAATTCTAGCAGTTATATCCTTGTATACGACAGGCAGTATTATAGTAGTTACATTTGTGCTCAAAAGATAACATACCCCTGTCGAATTTTTGCTTTCTTGCCCTTTTTTCAGAGAATATGAATGATAACACCAAAACTTTTTCTCCACTCATGGTTAGTAGTTGGGTGAAGCCATTTTTTTTCAGTCTACTGTGTTTTCTCTTTTTAAATCATAATGACAATGCAAAACATCTAAATGACCCTGATCAAAAGTTCACATACACCATTTCTTAATACCATGTATTGTCCCCTCCAACATCAATGACAGCTTGAAGTCTTTTGTGGTAGTTGCAGATGAAGTTCTTTATTTTCTCAGATGGTAAAGCTGCCCACTCTTCTTGGCAAGAAGCCTCCAGTTCCTGTAAATTCCTGGGCTGTCTAGCATGAGCTGCGTGCTTGAGATCTCCCCAGAGTGGCTCAATGATACTGAGGTCAGGAGACTGAGATGGCCACTCCAGAACCTTAACTTTGTTCTGCTGTAGCCAATGACAGGTCGACTTGGCCTTGTGTTTTACAGTTCCTTTCATCATAGGCCTTGATGACCTCTCTCCAAATGAAACATTTATGGTTGTGGCCAAAAAGTTCAATTCTGGTCTCATCACTCCAAATTACCTTGTTCCAGAAGTTTTGAGGCTTGTCTCTGTGCTGTTTTACTTATTGTAGGTAAGATACTTTGTGGCATTTGCAAAGTAATGGCTTTCTGCTGGCGACTCAACCATGCAGCCCATTTTTCTTCAAGTGCCTCCTTATTGCGCATCTTGAAATAGTCACACCGCTAGTTTTCAGTCCAGCATTTCAGCTGATGTTATCTGTGGGTTTTTCTTTGCATCCCGTTGAATTCTCATGGAAGTTGAGGATGAAATCTTTGTTGGTCTACCTGACCGTGGTTTTGTTTTTACAGAGCCCCTGATTTTCCATTTGCTAATCAGTTTGAATGCTGCTGACTGGTATTATCAATATCAATTCCTTGGATATCTTTTTGTATCCCTTTCCAGTTTTATACAGTTCAACTACATTTTCCCATAGATCGCTTGACAATTCTTTTGCGTTCCCCATGACTCACCATCCAGAAATGTCAGTGGCTGGATGAAAGATGCAAGAGTCTGTCTGGATCCCAGAAGCTCACTCAGCTTTTATGCACACACACTGATTACAAGCAAACAGGTCACAGATGAGGATGTTACCTTTAGTAGCCAGTCAAACCTATTTGGGTCAACTTCTGTGAATGTTATCAGGCCAAAATCACCAGGGTATGTAAACTTTTGATCAGGGACATTTGGATATTTTGGGTTGGCATTATGATTTAAAAAGAGAAAGCACAGTAGTGTGATAATACATGGCTTCACCCAACTACTAACCATGAGTGGAGAAAAAGTTTTGGTGTTATCATTCATATTCTCTGAAAAAAGGCCAAGGAAGCAAAAATTCTGCTGAGGTAGTTAAACTTTTGAGCACAACTGTATATTTCTGTACATAGGAGCAGTATTGTAGTAGTTATATTCTTATACATAGAGGGCAGTATTACAGTAAATTTCTGTACGTAGGAGCAGTGTTTTAGTAGTTATATTCCTGCACATAAGAGCAGTTTTATAGTAGATATTTTTTGTACATAGGTGGCAGCAATATAGTACTGATATTCCTGTACATAAGGGCAGTATTATAGTAATTATATTCTTGTACAGAGGAGCAGTATTATAGTAGTTATATTCTTGTACATAGGGAGCAGTATTTTAGCATTGACGTTTTTGTACATAGAGGGCAGTATTATAGTAGTTATATTCATGTAAATAGGGAGCAGTATTACGGTTGTTATATTTCTGTGCGTAAGAGCAGTATTTTATTAGTTATATTCTTGTACATATGGGCAGTATTATAGTAGTTATATTCTTGTACATAGGAGTAGTATTATAGTAGTTATATTCTTGTACATAGGGGCAGTATTATAGCAGTTATATTCTTGTACATAGGAGCAGTATTATAGTAGTTATATTCTTACATAAAGAGGGCAGTATTATAGTAGTTATATTCTTGTACATAGGGGCAGTATAAGGCTAAGTGCACACGGTGATTTCCCACCTGCAGATTTTTCCACGGAGATTTGAAGAAATCCGCAGGTCAAATGACCTGCTTTTTTCCTGCGGATTTCTTCCTGTTTTTGTGCGGTTTTCTTGCGGTTTTTGTGTGGTTTTCATGCGGTTTTCCACTGCGGTTTTCCCCCTGCGGATTTGGAAAATGGAGCAGGTGGAAAACCGCACAAAAGAAGTGACATGCTGCATTTTTTGTACCGCACAAAAACCGCGCGGAAAAAACCGCAGCGTCTGCACAGCGTTTTTTTTTTAATTGATTTACATTGTACTGTAAATCACTTTGCAGATCCGCAGCGTTTCTGCGCGGTAATATCCGCTGCGGATCCGCAAAAAAAATGCATTGTGTGCACATGGCCTTATAGTAGTTAAATTCTTTTAAATAGGGGGCAGTATTATAGTAGTTATATTCTTGTACATAGGAGTAGTATTATGGTAGTTATATTCTGGTAAATAAGGAGCAGTATTATTGTAGTTATATTCTTGTTCATATGGGGCAGTATTATGGAAGTTATATTCTTGTATATGGGGGCAGTATTATAGTAGTTATATTCTGGTGCATAGGGAGATGTATTATAGTAGTTATATTCTTGTACATAGGGGCAGTATTATAGTAGTTATATTCTTGTACATAGAGGGCAGTATTATGGCAATTATATTCCTGTACAAAGGAGCAGTATTATATAAGTTATATTCTTGTACATACAGTTGTGGCCAAAAGTATTGACACCCCTGCAATTCTGTCAGATAATACTCAGTTTCTTCCTGAAAATGATTGCAAACACAAATTCTTTGGTATTATTATCTTCATTTAATTTGTCTTAAATGAAAAAACACAAAAATAATTGTCCTAAAGCCAAATTGCATATAATTCCACACCAAACATAAAAAAGAGGGTGGACAAAAGTATTGGCACTGTTCGAAAAATCATGTGATGCTTCTCTAATTTGTGTAATTAACAGCACCTGTAACTTACCTGTGGCACCTAACAGGTGTTGGCAATAACTAAATCACACTTGCAGCCAGTTAACATGGATTAAAGTTGACTCAACCTCTGTCCTGTGTCCTTGTGTGTACCACGTTGAGCATGGAGAAAAGAAAGAAGACCAAAGAACTGTCTGAGGACTTGAGAAACCAACTTGTGAGGAAGCATGAGCAATCTCAAGGCTACAAGTCCATCTCCAAAGACCTGAATGTTCCTCTGTCTACCGTGCACAGTGTCATCAAGAAGTTTAAAGCCCATGGCACTGTGGCTAACCTCCCTAGATGTGGACGGAAAAGAAAAATTGACAAAAGATTTCAACGCAAGATTGTGCGGATGTTGGATAAAGAACCTCGACTAACATCCAAACAAGTTCAAGCTGCCCTGCAGTCAGAGGGTACAGCAGTGTCAACCCGTACTATCCGTCGGCGTCTGAATGAAAAGGGACTGTATGGTAGGAGACCCAGGAAGACCCCACTTCTTACCCTGAGACATAAAAAAGCCAGGCTGGAGTTTGCCAAAACTTACCTGAAAAAGCCTAAAACGTTTTGGAAGAATGTTCTCTGGTCAGATGAGACAAAAGTAGAGCTTTTTGGGCAAAGGCATCAACATAGAGTTTACAGGAGAAAAAAGAGGCATTCAAAGAAAAAAACACGGTCCCTACAGTCAAACATGGCGGAGGTTCCCTGATGTTTTGGGGTTACTTTGCTGCCTCTGGCACTGGACTTCTTGACCGTGTGCATGGCATTATGAAGTCTGAAGACTACCAACAAATTTTGCAGCATAATGTAGGGCCCAGTGTGAGAAAGTTGGGTCTCCCTCAGAGGTCATGGGTCTTCCAGCAGGACTATGACCCAAAACACACTTCAAAAAGCAGTAGAAAATGGTTTGAGAGAAAGCACTGGAGACTTCTAAAGTGGCCAGCAATGAGTCCAGACCTGAATCCCATAGAACACCTGTGGAGAGATCTAAAAATGGCAGTTTAGAGAAGGCACCCTTCAAATATCAGGGACCTGGAGCAGTTTGCCAAAGAAGAATAGTCTAAAATTCCAGCAGAGCATTGTAAGAAACTCATTGATGGTTACCAGAAGTGGTTGGTCGCAGTTATTTTGGCTAAAGGTTGTGCAACCAAGTATTAGGATGAGGGTGCCAATACTTTTGTCTGGCCCATTTTTGGAGTTTTGTGTGAAATGATCAATGTTTTGCTTCATTCTCTTTTTTGTGTTTTTTCATTTAAGACAAATTAAATGAAGATAATAATACCAAAGAATTTGTGTTTGCAATCATTTTCAGGAAGAAACTGAGTATTAATTATTTGACAGAATTGCAGGGGTGTCAATACTTTTGGCCACAACTGTATGGGGCAGTATTATAGTAGTTATATTCCTGCACATAGGAGCAGTATTATAGTAGTTATATTCTTATACATAGAGGTCAGTATTATAGCAGTTATATTCTTGTACATAGGAGCAGTATTATAGTAGTTATATTCTTGTACATAGGGAGCAGTATTTTAGCAGTGACATTTTTGTACATAGAGGGCAGTATTATAGTAGTTATATTCATGTAAATAGGGAGCAGTATTACAGTTGTTATATTTCTGTACGTAAGAGCAGTATTATATTCTTGTACATAGAGCAGTATTATAGTAGTTATATTCTTGTACATAGGAGCAGTATTATAGTAGTTATATTCTTGTACATAGGAGCAGTATTATAGTAGCTATATTCTTGCACATGGGAGCAGTATTATAGTAGTTATATTCTAATACATAGAGGTCAGTATTATAGCAGCTATATTCTTGTACATAGGAGCAGTATTATAGTAGTTATATTCTTGTACATAGGAGCAGTATTATAGTAGTTGTATTCTTGTACATAGGAGCAGTATTATAGTAGTTATATTCTTGTACATAGGAGCAGTATTATAGTAGTTATATTCTTGTGCATAAGATCAGTATTATATTCTTGTACATAGGAGCAGTATTATAGTAGTTATATTCTTGTACATAGGAGCAGTATTATAGTAGTTGTATTCTTGTACATAGAAGCAGTATTATAGTAGTTGTATTCTTGTACATAGAAGCAGTATTATAGTAGTTATATTCTTGTACATAGGAGCAGTGTTATAGTAGTTATATTCTTGTGCATAAGATCAGTATTATATTGTTGTACATAGGAGCAGTATTATAGTAGTCATATTCTTGTATATAGGGGCAGTATTATAGTAGTTATATTCTTGCACATAGGAGCAGTATTATAGCAGTTATATTCTTGTACATAGGAGCAGTATTATAGTAGTTATATTCTTGTACATAGGGGCAGTATTATAGTAATTATATTCTTGTACATAGAAGCAGTATTATAGTAGTTGTATTCTTGTACATAGAAGCAGTATTATAGTAGTTATATTCTTGTACATAGGAGCAGTGTTATAGTAGTTATATTCTTGTGCATAAGATCAGTATTATATTGTTGTACATAGGAGCAGTGTTATAGTAGTTATATTCTTGTATATAGGGGCAGTATTATAGTAGTTATATTCTTGCACATAGGAGCAGTATTATAGTAGTTGTATTCTTGTACATAGAAGCAGTATTATAGTAGTTGTATTCTTGTACATAGAAGCAGTATTATAGTAGTTATATTCTTGTACATAGGAGCAGTGTTATAGTAGTTATATTCTTGTGCATAAGATCAGTATTATATTGTTGTACATAGGAGCAGTATTATAGTAGTTATATTCTTTATAGGGGCAGTATTATAGTAGTTATATTCTTGCACATAGGAGCAGTATTATAGCAGTTATATTCTTGTACATAGGAGCAGTATTATAGCAGTTATATTCTTGTACATAGGAGCAGTATTATAGTAGTTATATTCTTGTACATAGGGAGCAGTATTATAGTAGTTATATTCTTGTACATAGGGAGCAGTATTATAGTAGTTATAGTCTTGTACATAGGAGCAGTATTATAGTAGTTACATTCTTGTACTGTACATAGGGGCAGTATTATAGTAGTTATATTCTTGTACATAGAAGCAGTATTATAGTAGTTGTATTCTTGTACATAGGAGCAGTATTGTAGTAGTTATATTCTTGTACATGGGGCAGTATTATAGTAGTTATATTCTTGTACATAGGAGCAGTATTATAGTAGTTATATTCTTGTACATAGGGGCAGTATTATAGTAATTATATTCTTGTACATAGGAGCAGTATTATAGTAGTTATATTCTTGTGCATAAGATCAGTATTATATTCTTGTACATAGGAGCAGTATTATAGTAGTTATATTCTTGTACATAGGAGCAGTATTATAGTAGTTATATTCTTGTACATAGGGAGCAGTATTATAGTATTTATAGTCTTGTACATAGGAGCAGTATTATAGTAGTTATATTCTTGTACATAGGGGGAGTATTATAGTAGTTATATTCTTGTACATAGGAGCAGTATGATAGTAGTTATATTCCTGTACATAGGGGGCAGTATTACAGTCATTGCACTTTAGTTAGGTTTAGGACTCTGCAGTTTTTTATTTTGCAGAAATTTTAGAATTCCTGATTAATCTTTCTAATATTCATCTCCTATATCATCTTATTTTTTGTTTCTATTAGACATTAATACCACGGTAACATTTGCCTTAGTTCTTATTGGTTTCTGGGATCCCATCTTACACTTAACAGAACAATGCTGATATAGCTGACCTGTATATTTCACACCATGTCCTGGAGTCTCCTTGTTAATCTGCCAGAATGGAATTGTGAGGTGTGAATTGTTACCTGTGAGTTGTGGCGTTTTCTGCTCTTCTTGGTGTCCAGGTGAGATGTATTGATGATCAGCTGCTTTTTCTCTTTGCCCTATAACTGGCACCTAAATATATAAATACAGTATATACATGGCCCTGAGTTGTGTCACCTGAGTAGGGCGGATGTTACCACAAACCAGGCGAAATCTTCCTTGATGATTTTCCTGGTATGACCTCAGTGACTTTCTAGTGATGTACTGTACAATTCTGTACTGTCCATGATGTCAGTCTTTGCCATGGTTCATGTAGGAAGAATGTCCTCACGGGGCAGAAGTGGAGGAGGAAATCTGCAAATCCACGCAAAAGAAACTCAAGTTGGCTCAAGAGCTCACGCTCAAATACTTTTTCATACAAAACATCTTTACAGTTAGTGGAGTTGATTAAGGATTTATGCATTTTTCATGTTATATTGTGTTGGACCAATAACATGGCGCTAATGGCTGGCAGTGGTTCGTGGTGCGGACTATGCAGTTTATTCAGACTCCATTGTGACTTTCGATACATAGAACAAGATGAGTGATCCAGAGTCTGTAGAAAGGTGGGGACTAGAGTTGAGCGAAACGGGTCAAAAAATTTCAAAAGTCGCCGACTTTTGGCAAAGTCGGGTTTCATGAAACGAAACCCAACCCTAGGATGAGGTCGGCCACGAGGTTGGCGACTTACGCGCCAAAGTCGCGTTTCAAAAGTTTGTTTTGCGCTCTTTTTCAGCCAATCAGGATCCACGGACACTGTGGGCAACGTGATGACATAGGCAGGGGTCACCACCATCTTTCAGAAGGGCATGCAAGTGATTGGCTTGCTTTGGTGGGCGTCACAGGGGGTATAAAAGGGCGTGCACGCCGACCGCCATCTTACTTCTGCCGATCTCAGTATAGGGAGAGGTTGCTGCTGATTCTGTAGGGAGAGCGTTAGGCAGGGAAGAAGACAAAAAAACTGCTTCTGCTGCTAGCGATTTGGCCTGCACAACACACCAGTCACTGTGTGTGCAGTGCAAGGGGAGGCTATATTGTGGTGTATCAGTGGTGTTGGTTGTTGGGCTGCCTTTTAAGGCTTCCTGACAGGCTGGCATTGCTGTTTACCCACTGCTCTGCAAACTGCTTTTTTAAAAGCAATCCAATCTCCCTTATCCTCTAGTCACTTATGTCACAGCTGTGCCATCGAGCCTGTGACATAGCGCTCAGATATCAGTGGCCCTCACACAATCCAAAAGTGTCCAGTGTCCACAAGTGTCTGCAGAAATTCAAAATCTCCCTTATCCTCTAGTCACTTTGGTCACAGCAGTGCCATCGAGCCTGTCACATAGCGCTCAGATATTCATTGGGTCTCACACAATCCAAAAGTGTCCAGTGTCCACAAGTGTGTGCAGAAATTCAAAATCTCCCTTATCCTCTCGTCACTTTTGTCACAGCTGTGCCATCGAGCCTGTGACATAGCGCTCAGATATCAGTGGCCCTCACACAATCCAAAAGTGTCCAGTGTCCACAAGTGTCTGCAGAAATTCAAAATCTCCCTTATCCTCTCGTCACTTTTGTCACAGCTGTGCCATCGAGCCTGTGACATAGCGCTCAGATAGCAGTGGGCCTCACACAATCCAAAAGTGTCCAGTGTCCACAAGTGTCTGCAGAAATTCAAAATCTCCCTTATCCTCTCGTCACTTTTGTCACAGCTGTGCCATCGAGCCTGTGACATAGCGCTCAGATATCAGTGGCCCTCACACAATCCAAAAGTGTCCAGTGTCCACAAGTGTCTGCAGAAATTCAAAATCTCCCCTGTCCTATAGACACCTTGTACCTTGTTTTACATTACTATATAGTTTGTTGGATTTTGTCTACATTTCTACCAAAAATGAGGAAGGCTGGTGGAAGAGGCCGTGGAATTGGGTGGGGGTTGGCAGCTGGTAATGATGGTGTTGGTGGTGGATCTGATGGTAGTGGCAAGAGCAAAATAGGACCGAATGCAGGAGGAGTTGAGCCTGCGTCATCGTCTGGCTACATAAGGCCTCGAACGCTTAGTTTTCTAGGAGTTGGCAAACCGCTTTTAAAGCCAGAGCATCAGGAAAAAGTTTTGTCTTACATTGCTGACTCAGCCTCCAGCTCTATCGCCTCCTCTTCTTCAGTTGTAAAAAGTAAAAGCACTGAGTCGTCATTGGAGGCTCATGTTCATGAACCACACCTTTCCTTGTGTCCTTCACCCCAACCAAGATTGAAGGATGACGCAGGCCATACTACTGATTACTCCATGGAGCTGTTTTCACATACCATGCCTGGATTATCAAGTCAAATGGTGAATTACCCAGGCCAAGATGAATCTGACATGGAGTGCACTGATGCACAGCCGCTGATGGATGATTCTGCTGGTACATTCACTCAGAGCACTACATTGTCCTCGCAGTGTACAGAGCCAGATTCTGACCCTGATGAGACTCAGGTGCCCCTTCCCGCACACTATACCACCATACACGGTGACACAGAGGAAGGTGCACATGACATAGAAGAGGAGGTGATGGATGACCCAGTTGTTGACCCAGATTGGCATCCATTGGGGGAAGAGGGTGCTGCTTCCAATAGCTCAGATGAGGAGCATCCACAGCAGACATCGACATCGCAACAGCTGTTATCTGGCAGGCCCGGAGCACTCCAAAGACAGGTTCCAAACATCAAAAGAGTTGCTGGACAGCTTGTCCAGAGGGTCAAAAGATCACAGCGTGCTAGGCCGCAAAATGTCTGCCAAAGTAGGAAGAGTGCAGTGTGGCACTTTTTTGACCAAAATCCTCATGATCAGGCCAAGGTTATCTGTAAGAAGTGCGCAAAGACCTTTAGCCGAGGGAAAAATCTGAAAAATTTGAATACCAGTTGCATGCTTAGACATTTAACCAGCATGCACTTGCAAGCGTGGACACAACACCAAACCTCAAGTGCCACATGTGCAACTGATCACAACGAAGGTAGTCAGCAACGCTACATTGTTTCCCCCACTGTAAGCCCACCGGTTAGCACAGCAGCAAATGTTGAGGTGTCGTTGCAAGGCCACAGCAGTCAGGGAATCCCACTGTTATATCAACGAAAGACTGATTCTAGGCCATCAGAAAGAACACCAACTCCATCACCATCATCAACCCTCTCTCCGTCCGCCCTGTCCACCGCTACTTCCACCATATGCAGCTCTCAAGTCCAGCTCACCCTCCCAGACACTATGAGTAGGTCAAGAAAGTACTCAGTCTCTCATCCGCGTACACTGGGTTTGAACGCCCACATTGCCAAACTAATCTCGTTTGAGATGATGCCCTTTCGGTTGGTGGAAAGCACAGCTTTCCGCAAACTCATGGCCTATGCAGTACCACGCTATGACCTACCCAGTCGCCACTTCTTCTCTCGCAAAGCCATCCCAGCCCTCCACCATCATGTGAAAGACCGCATTGTCCATGCACTCAAGCAGTCAGTGAGCGGAAAGGTGCACCTCACAACTGATGCATGGTCCAGTCGGCATGGCCAGGGCCGTTACGTGTCCATCACTGCGCACTGGGTTAATGTGGTGGATGCAGGGTCCACAGGGGACAGCGGTGGTGGGACAGTGCTGCCTAGCCCACGGTATAGGAAACAGTTGGCTGTAGGCGTTCGACCCTCCTCCTCCTCCAGAAGCGAAAGCTCGTCCACAGAGCGCAGTCGTACGAGCACTCCATCTGCAGCTGCCACTGTTGCACACGATGTGTCCCCCTATCGAGCAGCTAGTGGAAAGCGTCAGCAGGCTGTGTTGCAGATGATGTGTTTGGGCAACAGACACACCGCCGAGGTGCTGGCCGAGTACTTGAAGCGACAAACTGAGTCATGGCTGGGCAGTGTACATCTTGAGGCACGCAAGGTAGTTAATGATAACGGCCGTAATTTTGTGGCAGCCATAGCCCTTTCAAAACTCAGCCATATACCTTGCTTGGCTCACACCTTGTACCTGGTGGTGCAGTGCTTCCTCAAAAATTATCCGGAGTTAACAGCCCTGCTCCAGAAGGTGCGAAGACTGTGCGCGCACATCCGCCGGTCGCCTGTACACTCCGTTCGTATGCAGAAGCTGCAGCGATTGCTCCACCTTCCCAACCACCGCCTCATTATCGACATTGCAACAAGGTGGAACTCCACCCTGCACATGGTGGAGCGGCTGTGCGAGCAGAGGCAGGCCATAATGCATTTGTGGGAGGATACACGGCCAGGCACTTTGAGAGCAGACATGGAGTTGACAGGTGTGCAGTGGTCGAAGCTGAAAGACCTCTGTAAAGTCCTTCAGTGTTTTGAGGAATGCACACGGCTGGTAAGCGCAGACGACGCCATCCTAAGCATGAGCATCCCACTTATGCGTCTGCTCATGCAAACTTTGACGCACCTTAAGGAGCAGGCGTCTGCAGCCAATGTTGATGAGGAGGAAGAGGAGGAGGGAATCCTTGATGACATTCAGCCATTGTCTGCTCAGGGACCTCTCCTGGACGAGGTGGAGGAAGAAGAAGAGGAGGAGGAGGAGGAGGATGATGGGGATGATTACTTAGGGGAGGAGGATGCATCTCGTGGGGCAAGTCAAAATGTTGGCGTGGCAAGGTCTGGTACAGGGTTTGTGCATGACTGGAGGGATGTGGATTTGCCAGAAAGTGCTCCTCCAACCAGCACTCGCAGTGCATCATTGACACCGGGAACATTGGCCCACATGTCAGATTATGCCTTGCAGATCCTAAAAAGGGACCCACGCATTGCCAAAATGATGAACGATGACGACTACTGGTTGGCCAGCATCCTGGATCCACGCTATAAAGGCAAATTACAAAACATCATGCCACAGGAGAACCTTGACCTAATATTGGCTAATAAACAAGCAACTCTGGTAAATCGGTTGCTTGAGGCATTCCCAGCACACAGCAGCGGTGATGGTTCTCACACGAGCCGTACGGGCCGGGGGCAGCTTGGCAGAGGTGTTCGTGGTGCACACAGCAGAAGTGGCGTTGGAGACAGGGGTTTCATGACAATGTTGTGGACTGATTTTTCAAGTACCGCTCACACAACTGGTAATACTGCATCGATGGAAAGTGACAGGAGACAGCAGTTGTCAACTATGGTTACAAACTACTTTTCCTCCCATATCGATGTTCTCCCACACAGGTCATTCCCCTTTGACTATTGGGCCGCTAAACTGGACACCTGGCCTGAATTGGCCCAATATGCCTTACAGGAGCTCGCTTGCCCAGCTGCAAGTGTGCTATCGGAAAGAGTCTTCAGTGCAGCTGGATCAATCCTGACAGAAAAAAGGACCCGTCTGTCAACCCAAAATGTGGATGATCTAACCTTCATTAAAATGAACCACGCATGGGTTTCCAAGGATTTTGTCCCACCTTCCCCTGATGACACATAGGGTGACAGAAAAATGGCTTGCTTTGGTCCACCTCTTCCTGGGACTTGACCTATTTCACCTTTTGCATCAGCTGAATGTCCAACATCAACATATGCCACTTTCTAAAACTCCCTAACTGTGCTGCCTCCCCCCCCATGGCCGGGGTCACCACCTAGCGCACGACACCGTGCGAGTGCTGTTGCCCTGGACAGGTGGGTAGGCCGACTCTTGGGCGCGGGCACTGGCACAGGGTCCTTCATAGTGCAATCAAGTGTCTCTGACGGTGGTGGTGCACACCCGCCGTCAGACACACCGCCGTACTATGAGGGGCCCAGTGCCAGTACCGACGCCCACGAGTGGGCCCCCCTTGCTTGGGCAGGGCCCCAGCATTTGCAATCTTTACCTCTCCCTGCTCCTCCGCTGTGTAGTCTGGGCCGTCAAATCCATACTGTGCCTGACACCGTCTGAGCCTGCCTCCTGATGTATAGACATATATTTTGAATGTGTACGCTATCCATACATGTTATCTGGGGATACGGTACCCTTTCTAACCTTTGTGCAATCACGTGCAATCCATACTGGGCCTAACACCGTCTGAGCCTGCCTCCTGATGTATAGACATATATTTTGAATGTGTACGCTATCCATACATGTTATCTGGGGAAACGGTACCCTTTCTAACCTTTGTGCAATCACGTGCAATCCATACTGGGCCTAACACCGTCTTCCTGCCTCCTGATGTATAGACATATATTTTCAATGTGTACGCTATCCATACATGTTATCTGGGGATACGGTACCCTTTCTCACCTTTGTGCAATCACGTGTAATCCATACTGGGCGTGAGAACGGCTGGCGAGCTGTTAAGCAAGCTACAGCACCTGTGGTTTGCACACGTAAGTTTTTCATTTTTTCAGGAATGACGGTTAGGCCTAATTCCGGAACTGCGGTTGACCTGCACTTACTGGGAAATCATTGTTCGCGGGTAATAATTGTAATCAGTGATCCCCATCACTAACGTTGTTCAGCGGGTTATCTGCACCTGTAAGCGACAAACGCTGGCCTTTTCAGTGTAGCGCACATGCAGCCACGGACATGTAAGGGCATGACACACCAGTTATTGGCCAATCTCATGTGCCAGAGCCTCACGTGTCCCTCTAGTAAGCCAGACTCGGACCGCGGGGCATGACGGAGTCTCGTTCGTTAACGGAATTAAGCTTGCAATGTGTGCATCTGTTCGTAGCTGGCATGGTTGAGGTTCCCAGGTGGAGTCGAATTTAACCGTAGGCTCCACTCCTGGTGGTGCCCTTCTGGACATTCCTTTAAGGTTCAGCTTTGCAACCATACTGCCCACGTAAAACAAACACTTTGCCTTCATGAACGCTGTTTGGAGGGTCATGACTCGTGGGAATAACGCCGCCCAATCAGTTAACCTGCTAGAGAGATCGTTCGTTGCTCCCAAGCATGACATCACACTCCCTAGGAAGAAGGTAATGCCACTGTGGCGACCGTACTCCTGGGGGCGACACAAGTGCACTGATGCCCAGCCACTGCTCGATGAATCTGCTGGTACATTGACCCAGACCACTACATTGCCCTCGCACGCTACACGACCTGAATCTGACCCTGATGAAACTCAGGTTACCCTTCCCATATACAGTTCCATCTAACACGGTGACAAAGAGGAAGCTGCAGATGAAAGTGCAGGTTCGGCCCACCCGCCATCAGACACACCACCGTACTATCAGGGGCCCTGTGCCAGTGCCGTCGCCAACGAGTGGGCCCCCCCTGCTTGCTCAGGATCACAGCACTTGCAAAGTTGAAATACTGTGCAGTGAGATGGAAGATGGGGACGACGAGGAGTCCAGACAAGTACAGGGATTCCCTAGCGAGGAGACTTATTTGATTGTTTTCAATGTTGGGACAGCAATTTTTGGGGAGCACTATACTCTGGAGAATGATAGATGGGGCCCACCATACACTGGAACATTCCAAAGGTGGACATCAGACACTGGAGCAGCATTTACAGGGCCCATTATACACTAGAGCTTTAGAAATGGGGCCCATTATGTTTGGAACATTATTTGGGCCCATAAAACAGTGGAGCTTCATCCATGGGGACCAACATATACTGTAGCATTATGTGGAGCTCATCATATACTGTTTCAAACATTATATGGGACCAATGATTTTGTATGGAGAAATAGATGGGCCTCGTCATGAGATGTAAAAAGTGAGGTATTTTTCATTGTACTATACCGCTATTTCTCTGCCGTGTCGGAGCATGATGAGTTGTGGTATGTGTTAAAGGGGCGCTCTTTCGCCCAGGGCACATGAAAACCTGCAGCCAGCCCTCCCCCCCCACAACTTTAGCCAAATAACCCCCATTTTTCAGTGTGTAACTTGTATTATGAAGTTAATTAAGGTTGACAAGCTTAAGTAAGAAGAATTGATGCTTTTGGCATTCAAATGAGCACTGTAGGTGTGTTTCCTGTCCTCCTCTCACTGCCGACTTTTATTCCCCATTGACTTACATTGGGTTTAGTGTTTCGGGACGACCCCAACTTTTCCCTATAATCGGACGATCTTGCTCGACCCGACTTTTGGAAAAGTCGGGTTTCACGAAACGAAACGCGACCCTAAAAAACCAAAAGTCGCTCAACTCTAGTGGGGACGTGTCCGATGTATCAACACAACCAGTCCCAGAAAAAGGTCCTATGTCGAGGGAGATGAAGCAATTAAATGTTTCCCTTTTAGAGTGCCCCCTGCAGGAGAACTGGGATATTACCTTACAGACACTGAACTGATTAATACATAACATAATGGACACAAATTGTAACTCATGTAGAGTCTGTGAGCGTTGTTGTAAGGGCTGTAGAGGTTTTCTTATTCTTTATATCATTCCAGTATATTCCGCAGGACTCACAATCTACATTCCCTATCAGTCTGTGGATTGTGAGAGGAAACCGGAGTACCTGGAGGAAACCCACGCAAACACGGGGAGAACATACAAACTCCTCGCAGATGTTGTCCTTGGTGGTATTTGAACTGAGGACACCAGCGCTGCAAAGCAACAGTGCCAAGGTATGAGGTGGGCCAAAAGGACCAATAAGACGCCATCATTATTAAGAGACCTTCTGGTGCCCATTTCGGTGTTTTTCAATCCCCTCTTTCTCCTACATGCACTGTTCACTTGGCCGTTATTGAGCTTTCCCAGGAGTTTGCTTACACAAGTGACTCAGGTGAGCAGATTATCTGGTTTTAATAAAGCATGTGTGGGCTCTGTTTCCCTACAGTGTCTATCTACTATTATTAACAGCACATCTTTTACAGGTTTAGCATTGTGGCAGATTACTTAATGGGGTTGTTAAGGATGCGAGAAATTGGTTGCTTTCTTTTAGATACAGCGCCGTCCCTGACCTTGGGTTGTGTGTGGTATTGCTGCTCAGCTCCATTCACTTCAATAGGGCTGGGTTACCCTATTAGTAGTCTGTAGTGGACCCTTTGGATAATGGATGGGGGGAAATCCTGGAAACTGTAATGTATTTCTATACTTGCTGTCAACTAATATCTGCTTTAGGATTTCTGCAGGATGGGTTTTATTTCCAGACTCTTACTTTATTTCAGAAAGTGATTATTGTATGATCATAATTTCATATTCTTCTTCCCCTTCTTCTTCCTTGTTCTTTTTTTCTTATAATTATTATCCTTCCCCTTGTTCTTTTTATTTCTTCTTCCATTTTTTCTTCTTATCCTTCTTTATGTTCTTTCTTTTTCATCTTTTTTGCCTTCTTCTTTATCTTCTTTTTCTTTATTCTTTCTTGTTACTTCTTACTGCTTCAATTTTCTTCTTTTACTCTTCTTCTTCCTTTTCTTTCTTTTTCTTCTTCCCCTTCTTCCCCATCTTTTTCTATATTCTTTAGTTTTCTTCTACTAATATTATTTTTATTTGAAATGCCAGCTTTTTATCAGTTATCTACCCTGTATACTTCATACCTTGAGCTAAACCCATCAGCAGTATTTGTCCTGGTAATTTGCTACAATTAGCTGCTGCAGATAAAATGTGTCAGTTTAGTTTAGACTGAATACAGTTAAATAAAAATCAAACATCTTGTGATGAAAAGTATCACATCTGTGCAGGTGTATTTTCCTTATTTGCTGTCATCAAGCAATGATCTTGCAAAGTGAGAAATGGTTAAAAAAAATGTATATTAGAAAGTTACTGAGAATTTTACTTTAAAGCAATTGCCGCAAAGGACATTCATGGCATTTGCACAAGTCACACCCAGACTTGAATAGAAGGACCCCATTCACACACTGCCTGGAAGTGATGGCCAATTCACCTGCTGGATTTAAAGGAAATCCGTCACCTATTTTTTTGGCCTATGAGCTGCGGCCACCGCCATCAGGGGCTTATCTAAAAACGTCATCGCTAGAAGATAGGAGGCGCCGGAGCCGGACCGCGACACCCATCGGACTCGGATCGCACCAGACCGCCCCCCCCCCAGTGAGTATAATATAACTCGTTTTTCTTATCTTTCAGGTTACATCGGGGGCTTATCTACAGCATTACAGAATGCTGTAGATAAGCTCCTGATGGTGGTGGCAGCATCTCATAGGGCAAAAAATAGGTGACAGATTCCCTTTAAGGGTGGGAATCCCACAAATGTCTGTGGTAAGAAAAAATTAGCTTCATTAGCATAAAACCACAATGGACGCACCCTGATTAGTTCCGTATAACGAGATGCCGAGTTCTTGATGTTGCGTAAGTTTTGTAAGAAATGACTAGATTTTTGTGTCATTGTATCAGAAATCTTCCATCCCAGTAACATTTCCTTCATGTAGCAATCAGTCAGAAGTGGGTCACAGAAATCTGACAACTTGTCAATATCATGCTCAGTCTCCTCCGTCTCTACTAAGTTCAGAAACAACAAGTCCATAATCCCAGCAATTACCCGAGAGCTTGCTCCATATCTACTGTATGTCTTACCATTACCTTACCATTGCTTGAACAGACCGAGAACGTGATGGATAATTGCAGATCTATACAGAGGAGATCTTTCATATAAAATGTGTTTCAGTTCATCACTATTTTCAAGATCTCTACTTGCTGTAAATGAATAGAAACATTCTGGCTTTTAGCCAAAGGATAATACTTTACAGTGGAAGGTTTGTTACAATTGTATCCAGTTTAGATAAAGGGCTAAAAAGTCTGGATTCCAAAGGAATGCACTTTCTTTTCATTGATATACAGGGTGGGCCATTTATATGGATAGACCTAAATAAAATGGGAATGGTTGGTGATAACAACTTCCTGTTTGTGGCACATTAGTATATGGGAGGAAGGAAACTTATCAAGATGGGTGGTGACCATGGTGGCCATTTTGAAGTCAGCCATTTTGGATCCAACTTTATTTTTTCCAATGGGAAGAGGGTCATGTGACACATCAAACTTATTGAGTATTTCACACACTGATAGCAACACCGCGGAAGAAATGCTAGTCTAAGGGGGTCAGATTCCTTGTAGGAATGCTCGGACCTGACACCCATAATGTGGTGGTGCACCATCTTGCTGTAAAAACTCAGGGAACGCGCTGTCTTCAGTGAATAAAGAGGGCAACGCATCATCATGTAGCAATTTCAGATATCCAGTGACATTGAGGTTTCCATTGATGTACCTTTGTATCTTTGTACCCCATATACCACACCATACCATCAATTATGGGTGTCAGGTCCGAGCATTAGTACATGAACAGTTTCCTGGAAAGGGGATTGGTCGTCGTGGGCCAGTTGAATGGCCACCAAGGTCTTCCGATCTGATCCCCTTAGACTTTTATCTTTGGGGTCATCTGAAGGCAATTGTCTATGCTGTGAAGATACGAGATGTGCAGCATCTGAAACAACGGATACTGGAAGCCTGTGCTAGTATTTCTTCTGTGGTGTTGCTATCAGTGTGTGAAGAGTGGGAGAAGAGGGTTGCATTGACAATCCAACACAATGGGTAGCACTTTGAACACATTTCATAAGTGGTCATAAACTTGTAAATAACTCATGAAAAAAATAAAGTTATGTTAAAACCAAGCACACCATTGTTTTTCTTGTGAGATTCTCAATAAGTTTGATGTGTCACATGACCCTCTTCCCATTGTAAAAAATAAAGTTGGATCCAAAATGGCTGACTTCAAAATGGCCACTATGGTCACCACCAATCTTGAAAAGTTCCCCCCTCCCATATACTAATGTGCCACAAACAGGAAGTTGATATCACCAACCATTTCCATTTTATTTAGGTGTATCCATATAAATGGCCCACCCTGTATTGTAACACAAAGAACCTTGCTGCTGCTGCTGATGATGATGATGTCTTTAACTATTTTTACAAACCATCAAACCATCATTTTTGATATGTTTAAAGTCACAGTGTTAGATAAGCCCTTGTCCAGCCATTTACCCATGTTCCCCAATAATCCAAACAAGAGGGAGAAAAATGGGAAGCGCAAGCTTCTAAGTGTAGTAATTAGTTTCAAAAGATATATACTCAGTGTGAGTACACTCACTTATTTGGTGTCTTGAGATACTGCATGTAGATCCAATCCCTGCATCACTCCATTCCTCTTTCCATTCAGTTTGCTGCAAAGATCTGGGAACCAGTGAGAGCACTGGACAGTTCTTTCATAGGTATAACACTTGGTGAATGTTATTCCCAGCAATATGCGCTCCTGAAGGATGATGATGATGGAACTTGATATTTAGATTCAAGGATGATTTTTATTTTTAATGCAAACTAGAATCCAACCGGTTTCGACTTCTAAGAGTCTTCCTCAGGAATATGCTTGACATTATTCCTGAGGAAGACTCTTAGATGTCGAAACCGGTTGGATTCTAGTTTGCATTAAAAATAAAAATCATCCTTTAATCTAAATATCAAGTTCCAGCATCATCATCCTTCAGGAGCGCATATTGCTGGGAAAAACATTCACCAATAATCCAAACGTTAGTTTCTAAATAAACCTGAGGAGTTACATACAGTTGTGGAAAAAAAATGAGTCATTGCAATAATTTTCTGGGAGATGTAGTTCATTTTCTGGAACAAATGCCAAGATGCCAACACTTTTGGCCATGACAGTATAAACAGCTTCACCACACAAGACCGCAGGATAAAAAAGTAAACCCCTCCGCTACACCAAACCACCAGGTCAAATAAATGCCTTCATTATACCACATCATTAACCTCCTCTACTAACCTACACCATCTAGAGAACTAATTATATACTATCATAAACCCCCTCCTCACACCAGAGCACAAGGAAGAAGAGAATTATCCTGAGATACTAATGCAGAGCACCAATATAAACCCTTAAAGTACAATCAAACACCATTCCATAGATATAAACCCCTCCTCTACATTAGACCACCAAGGCAAAGAATTAAACCCTCCAAAATACTATACCACCAAGTATGGGGTCATTAAACTTCTCTGCTTAGAACCCCAGGGAACAAGTATGAACCCCTCCATTACACCAGACATCCTGGGCAAAAATAAACATCCTCTGTTACACTAGACCACCTGGACAAATAAATAAACTCCTACATTATACCAAACCATCAAGCATGGGGTCACTAATTGTCTCTACTAACTTAAAACACTAGGGAAACAAATATAAACCCCTCTATTACAACAGAACACCTGGGCAACAATGTAAACAGTTTATCTTTAGTAATGACTGAGCGTGCTCCCACCACTCAAGTGGCAAGCTCAAGTCCCCAACCGCTTATTTGGTGCCTGTTAGACAGCCAATAAACATGTGGGAATTGCCATGTTGGCTTCTGGCATTACTGTGATTGGCCGGCCACATCACGTCATGGGGTCCTACATAAGACTCGGAAATATGATGATCGGGGGCACTCTCCTGAGGTATTTTAGAGCCGGCATATAGGCAGAGTTTAATATTACTATATATACTATATACTATATATATTACTATGTATACCGCTGCTGCAGCCTTAAAACAACAATCCTTTACAGGGCTATGTATTTTGTTTTCCCTAGTAATATTGCAAAGTTTACAGGCAGATATGCCTAATTTAACGTGTGCAAGGCATACAGTAAGGGACGGTGAAGTGGACATGCTGCTGATGGTGCACGCAGAGGCCGAGGCAGGTGGCAGGTGAAACTGTGCCTGCTGCAGGAGCACAACAAACACGCTGCCATGGGTTTACCTCAACAGAAAGGAGCCAGAAGAGCGCAGTGTCTGATTTTTTTCCTACTCCTGCACTGGTTAGAAGCACTTCACCTTTGTATTAAACCAGAGGTCTCAAACTGCATTCCTCAAGGGCTGCAAACAGGTCATGTTTTCAGGATTTCCTTAGTATTGCACAAGGTGCTGGAATCATTATCTGTGCAGGTGATTAAATTATCACCTGTGCAATACAAGGAAATCCTGAAAACATGACCTGTTTGTGGCCCTTGAGGAATGCAGTTTGAGAACTCTGTATTAAACAGTGTAAGTTTCTTTTGGCAGTGCAGGGATTAACCTGCTCTGTTGAGAGCTCCTGGAGCCAAGGCTCTCAGCTGTGCACTGTTAGCCACTCCCATCTCCTATATAATCTGAGTCCTGACTTGCACTCATTGTTAGATAAGCTTATGCTACATGGCTGGAGGTTGTTGTTGGTGGTTGTTATTGAAGAAGGCGTTTGGTGGATTTATCTGTGCCCATTGCTATGTTTTGAGTGCATGATAGTTCCCTTTCTTCTCCTTCTTTGTTTTAACCCCATCCTCCCCTGCCTGGTGCATTCCTCTGTTATATGTGTGTATATTTGTATGCCTGGTATATTTCGTTACCTCTGTTCATATTACCTTGTTAGTCTGGCTGGTGTATTACGGTACACTATTACTCCTCTCTTCCATGGGTGGGTGAAAGGTAGAGACTGTGGGCGGTTTCAGGAGCTAAAGCAAGGTACATGGCCCTGGCATCTTCACCATCAGAAGTAATCCAGGAAACAGGGTGAGCTAGGGTATCCCTAGCGTTAGAGACAAGGAAGGAGCCCCTTCTTCTGGACTCCCGACAACAGAGATATGACATTTGCTCTGACCGAAACTGCTTTTTGATCCATTATGTATCCTATTACTGCTCTGACAGGGCAACTGCAGCAGCTCAGCCTGGAGGTGACAGATCTACACAATATCGTTTCTCATCACTCTAACACATCAGGTTTGAGGACCATGACTCTCCGGCAATCCTTAGTGCAGCCCAAAATTGCTTTGCCTGACAGGTTCTCTGGGGGGCATGACAAGTTTGTTGTTTTAAGAGAGGCCTGTAAACTGTACTTCAGATTACGTCCTGGTTCCTCAGAGACCGAGGAGCAATGGGTGGGGATAATAATCTCGCTCTGTTAGGGCTGGCGGAACGCACCAATTAATAAAGATGGTATAAGGTGCGTTCGCAGCCCAGGGTCCAGAGATGTTACCTGCTACTCGGTAATGGCAGACACTAAATTGCGGTAACAAACACACGCGGGTTAACCTCACCCGGTATAAAGGAGGCGAACCCTGTTGCTTCACAGGGCCGCAATACTGCAGGGTAAACGCTAGTGTATATTCACAGGACAGAACCCTGCCCCAAGGACACAAGGTCAGAGTCCCTCTAGACCTACTAGCAGTCGATGCCGCAACTGCGGTGCCAGGCAGAGACTAACCTAATAGAATAACTGCTCAGAGAGCGTACAGAGCCGCACAGACGGACTGTTGTGAATTCAATTTCTGGCCTATCTCTGTTTACTAGTGAAGGTAGTGGAGCTGGTTATATTGACAGAGGGGTCGCGAGTTCTTTTTCCAGGCTCCCTCTGGTGGTTACAGGAGGTAATGGAGCTGATCTAATTAACAGAGGCTTGCCACCTGATAATGAGGAGGATGATTGGACATCTGGAGTTTTTGACTGGATTTAAAACAACCAACTCCCTCTATCCCTGCTGTTGATTTTTACCTGCCTCCTGAGGTCTTAGTTCCAGCTCAGTCCCTGCATGCTCAAGCTAAGTGTTCTTTTGCTATTGTTCACATTTGATTTGGTTTTGTCTATTCAGTTTTGTGTGGTCAGCCAGTCCCGGTGGGGGCTGTGCTGAATTTCCATCCTTATGTTACTGCTTGTGCCAGTTTGTTTTTGTCCCTTACTAGATTGGCCTCTTTTTGCTCTGCTCTCAGAATATGCCAGAGTGCTGATATAGTGGGCGAAGTCTAGTGACTTCAGTATTTTTCTATCAGGCATGTTGAGCATTTTTTGCAGGGTTTTTTGTGTGATTGCAGACAGTGTCTTTCCTTTCCTATCCTGTCTAGTTAGTGTGGGTCCCATCGTTTGCTCAGCCTATTTTCCTACCTGCGTTTGTGTTTTCATCTTGTCTCACCGACAATATATGTTTGGGGGCTGTCTATTTCTTTGGGGTCTGCTCTGGGGCAGTTTAGAGTTCCCCTTTCCTGCTTTAGGCTTATTTAGTTCTCCAGCTGTGTCGAGGCATCTAGAATCATCGTAGGTACGCTCCACGGCTACTGCTAGTTGTGTGGATAGGATCAGGGGTCTGCAATCCGGTTAGTTACCAACCTCTCTGGTTTTCTGTGGCTTAGCTTGGTCTTGCTTTCCTCCTCGGTGACCCATCATAACAGCGGACGCCACTAACCACCCTAAGCTTTGGGTCAGGAAAGCGCACAATTTGCACATGGCGCCACTCTGATGGGCACTGCAGTAGGTGCTGTAATATTGTGCCTTGTGCTGGATGACACAATCTGGCGCTAGAAGTTCAAACACCCAACTCATGCAACAATGCTAGGGAGGGGATCTTAATGAGTCATTCACCAGATACAAACATACATCCACACATACACAAATATAATTTTATATTAGTGCATGGCCGGCAGCCATGCAAACCTTTTATAGTTGCAGGCTTCCGGGACTTTCCCTGTGGTCCATTCGGAGCAGCAACAGGACCTGAGCACTTGACCTCCGTTCTCCAATGAGAGCTTGTCCCACGGGCATGCTCAGTAAAAAAGAAGGGCCAAAAGAACTAGCTGCTTGCTGCTGGCTAGTGCAGGTTGCTATAGCTGAACCAAGGATGGCAGCAGCAACCAACCTGACAGCACTAGCTTGAGCAAGACGCCGGGATCGACGTCTCTGCTGAGCAGGACTCTCTGCGGTCGGGACTGAATGGGAGACCGCAGAAAGCAACACTTGGGATTCCTCCTGTGCAGAGGAGGAGACCCGAGGCCTAACACGCTCCTTCAGGGGGACCCCCAAGCATGGGCATTCTTTCTCCAGTCTAACTGTAGGAGTCACTAGTTTCCCTTGAGGTGGCCATGTCTCTGGCTATCCAAGTGGGTTGTCGTCTTCGCCAGAGACTTAAAGAGACACCCCAATGTGTGGGTGGTCAGGGTCAAGGGAACCCTGGTCTGAGTCATTTGAGGAACCCATGCAGTTGGGTGCGACAAATCGTTCTGGAAATCAGTCCGTTGTTCATTTTGTGGGAAAGTGTCCTTCCCTATCTCACATTAAACAGCCACCGGAAAACAAAGAAGCCCGGGTTGTGGGGAGGTTAGCAACCAGGGTGAACATATCTCCTCCGTGGGTAGGACACAATTTTTCTGCCGGTTGAAATCCATCTGGGCAAAAATAAGGTGATTGTTTCTGCCTTTCTGGACGGTGGGGCGGGGATTAACTTACCGACGCTAGGTTCATCCAGGGCCTTAAACCACATACTATGTCCAGACTTATACCCATAATCGCATCGACTCCACAACTTTGAGACTGTATTTTACTCAAGTCGTCCGAGGGTTACATCTTCAAGTGGGGCCATGCACTCAGAAGGTATGGACTGTTATGTGCTAGAGGGTCTGCCCTCTCCTATGGTTCTTGAACTACCTTCGCTCGCTCTGCACAATCCTGTGGCAGACTGGCAGACTTGGGAAGTGGTAAAGTGGAGTGAGGATTGTCAAGGACACTGCTTGGGCACCCGGCTTGCTAGGGTGGATATCCAGTCTGTGCCTAGTTAGCTGTCTGACTTTGGAGATGTGTTCTCGGTGCAGAGGTGCCAAGAACTTCCTCCCCATCATCCTTATGATTGCGCCGTTAATCTTGTCCCTGGGGCCAAGCTGCCTAAGAGCAGACTATATAATATCTCTAGTCCAGAGAGACAGGTCATGAAGGACTATATCGCATAAAGCTGGCAAAGGGTCATATCATACCATCCTCATCCCCCATTGCTGCAGGGTTATTCTTTGTAAAGAAGAAAGATGTGGGTTTACACCCCTGCCTAGATTTCAGCAAACTCTATCAGATCACGGTCCGGGATCCGTATCTGCTCCCTCTCATCCCGGACCTCATTAATCAGATTTTAGGAGTAAAATAATTTTCTAAACTGGACCACAGGGGGCGTATAATCTCATTCGCATTAAAGAGGGGTGTTGTCATGGGGTTACCACGACATTGTGGAGCCAGAAGACTGCAGTTTCTGATTCCTCCTACTCCGGCGCTGAGAAGAAGCACTTCTTCATTTTAAATGTGTTTCTTCCTTTTGGCAGAACAGTGGTTAATCGGCCATGTTGGAAATCCTAGTGCTCACAGCTGAGCTCGGTTAGCCACTCCTTTCCCCTTTATAATCTGGGCTCTGTTACAAATCCTTGTCAGAGTTAGCTTTATTGCTGCATGGCTAATGGAGGGAGGGGAATACATATGAGAAGGAGAGTTGGAGGAGTTATTAGCGACTGTTGCTTGGTTTTTATGCATGGTAATTCGTTATCCTCTGTTATATGTGAGTGAATATTTTGTATGCCTGGAGTTTTCTGTTAATCCTTGTTTGTGTTGCCTTGTTTGTCCGGTTGGTGTACTACGGTGCACAGTAGTGCCCCTCTTCCCTGGGTGGAGGAAGAGAACAGACGAAGGGCTAACGCAGGAGATAAGGCAAGGGCAGACACCCCAGCATCTCCACCTTCAGAAGTATCCTGGGGAGTAGGGTGAGCTAGGGTGCCCCCTAGTGTTAGGGACAGGAAAGGAGCTTCTGGTCCCGCGTCACCAGACAGCTGTGTCGTGACAGGTGTGAGTGAAAAACAGCTTTCAATATGCCTGAGGGACACTATGAGAACCTTGTGATGTCATTTCGGTTGACGAATGCTCCCGCTGTCTTTTAGCACATTGTAAATTACAGCTTTAGCTACCTGGTAGCTAGTTTTGTGGTGATCTATCTTGATGACATATCCATTTATTCACCTGACCTTGAATTCACACCAGCTACATGTCAGGCATGTCTTACATATACTCAGAGACAAGAATTTTTTTTCAAACCAAAGAAATGTATCTTCTCTTTTGAGGAGATCCCTTTTCTAGGATAAGTGTCATTGTCCACCGATTTTCGTACTGATCCGACAAAAGTCTGGGCGGTATTGGATTGGAGTCATGCAAAGGATTTGAAGGTGTTAGGCTGGTTTCACATTCGCGTTAAAACAACGCTGCGCACTGCGTGGTTAAGCCCCGCCCCGATCCGGCTCCCTGCCCGCCCCATCCGGGATCACCGCCTACTTTCGCATTTGCACGCATGCGATCGGTGCACCCTATCTTTAGCATAGGGTGCGCAGATCATGCGCTGCCAGTGTGAAAGTAGCGTGCTGCGCACTTTTGACATTGCGCCGTGCGCGCCGAAATGCAACATGCTGCATTTCGGCGCGCACGGCGCAACGTCAAAAGTGTGCAGCACGCTACTTTCACACTGGCAGCGCATGATCTGCGCACCCTATGCTAAAGATAGGGTGCGCCGATCGCATGCGTGCAAATGCGAAAGTAGGCGGTAATCCCGGATGGGGCGGGCAGGGAGCCGGATCGGGGCGGGGCTTAACGACGCAGTGCGCAGCGTTGTTTTAACGCGAATGTGAAACCAGCCTTACAAAGGTTTTTGTGTTTTGCGAATTGCTACTGTAAGTTCATCAAAAACTTTCCAATAGTAGCCAAAATCTGAAGGATATGACCAGGAAGGGGATAGACTTTTCAAAGTGGGCCAGTCCGGCCAGAGAGGAATTCGATATCTTGAAGGAGTGTTTTTCATCTGCGCCAATTCTTATACAGCCTGACATTACTCAGCCTTTTATTGTAAAAGTTGATGTGTTTGAAGTGGGAGTGGGGGCTGTATTGTTGCAGGGTGCGTCTCCTGGTAAATGGTGTCCATGTGCAAACTTTCCTAAAAAGTGGAGAGAAATTATCACATTGGTAACAGGGAACTTTTGGCAATCAAGTGGGCCTTTGAAGAGTGGCATCAATTTTTAGGTGGGAGCAGTTCATCCTGTTATGGTAATTACATATCATAAGAATCTCATATATCTAGTGCCTGGGAAACGTCTACCTCGACAGGCAAGATGGGCACTGTTCTTCACCAGGTTTAACTTTTTTGTTACATATAGGCCGGTGAACAAGAATATTAAGGCGGATGCCTTATCTTGTTGTTTTCCTGGGGGCGGAGATAATTGTGAGCCAGTTCCTAATAAAAAAAAGGGGTGGTTATTGCATGTATATGCTCCAATTTTGAGAAAGAGGTTGTTCACACTCAGGGGGATGCCCCTGCTGCCTGTACATTAGGTAAACTCTTTGTACCTGTGAATCTCCATCTGAGAGTACTTAGTGAGCAACATGATTCAGTCTTTACCGGATATCCCAGTAATGAAGCCACCACTGATCTTCTTACTTGGCATTTCTTGGTGATCAGAGGTACATTAGGATGTCCGGGAGTATGTAGCCACGTGCAGTGTCTGCGTGTTTTCTAAAACCTCTCATACTCATCTGTCTGGGTCTCTCCAACGATTGGCGATTCTCAGTAGACCTTGGACTCATTTATTGGTCAATTTTATCACTGATCTACCCATGTCGGCAGGTAATGCTGTAATTTTGGTGGTGGTGGTCAGATTCAGTAAAATGTCACATTTTATTGAGCTACCCGCTTTACCTAACGCCAAAACCTTGGTACAAATTTTCATCAGAGAGATTGTAAAATTACATGGGATACCTACTGATAGTGTTTCTGACTCATTTGGGGATCTATCTGTCGTTCTGTTCAGCATTTCACCCACAGTCTAATGGGAAGACTGATTGGGTTAACCAGAATTTTGAGACTTATCTTAGGTGTTTTGTGTCTGAGAATCAGGAGGATTGGTTTACCTACTTACCGCTAGCTGAATTCGCCGTAAGTAATCGTTGCCATGAGTCTACTGGTTTTTCAGGACATATGGGTTTCATCCTCAGTTCAGCTCATTTAATAGGAATTGTTCTTCTGGAATACTGGAAGAAAGTTTTTCATCATCATTTTTGTCTGTGTGGCAAAGGGTTATTGATAATTTGAGGAAGATGGTTTCCAAATATAAGAGTGTGGCTGATCAGAGACGTTTGGTGGTTCCGGACCTGTGTGTTAATGACTTGGTGTGGCTGTCCTCTAGGAACATTAAGCTGAAGGTTCCATCTTGGAAACTGGGTCCCAGGTTAATCGGTCCTCATAAAATTGTAGCCATCATCAATCCTGTATCATTCCGCCTTGCTTTGCCACCTACCTGTAGGATCTATTACTAGGTTTTGAGTGTGTGATCCATCTATCCATCTATTTATTATCTATCTATTGTCACAGGTTTACCATGACAGAAAGGAGCCAGAAGTTCGCAGCATCTGATTTCTCCAACTACTGTATTGGTTAGAAGCATTTCACCTTCGTATTAAATGGTGTAAATTTCTTTTAGCAGTGCAGGGGTTAATCTGCTCAGTTGAGAGCTCCTGGGGTGTTAAGACTCTCAGCTGTGCACTTTTAGCCACTCCCATCTAATATATAAACTGGGTTCTAGCTAGCACTCATTGTCAGAGGTAGGTTATGCTGCATGGCTGGAGGTTGTTGTTGGTTATTATTAGAAAAAGGTGTTTGGAAGATTTATCTGAGATTGTTGTTAGGTTTTGAGTGTGTGATAATTCCCTTTCTTCTTCTACTTTGGTTTAACCCCATCCTCCACTCCCTGATGCATTTCTCTGTTGTTTATGTGTGTATATTTGTATGATTGGTATTTTCTTTTATCCCTGTTTGTATTACCTTCTTAGTCTGGTTGGTGCATTACGGTACACTACTACTCCCCTCTTCCCTGGGTGAGGGAAGGGTACAGACTGAGGGCAGATTCAGGAGCTAAAGCAAGGTACGTCGCCCCGGTGTCCTCATCATCAGAAGTACTCAAGTACTCCGGGGAACAGAGCGAGCTAAATAGTCCCTTGTATTAGAGACAGGGAAGAAGCCCCTGGCCCTTGGACACCCAACAATAGAGTTGTGACATCCGCTCATCCACGACACCTAGCTTCCTGTCCCACTTTGCAGGGGGCACCAGACACCACTCCTAAAACCAGAACAGTGCAAACAGGTTGTGGGTTGGATGGCAGATAATGCTTCCAGTCTGCTTCATAGCACCACCCAGTCTTCCACATGGTCCAGTATCACTAGACAATAGTCTGGACGAAATATTCCTCACCCTGATCCTCCTTTCTCCCACCATGGTGAGTCCCAGGAGACAAGTAATTTTGTACTTGGACAGTCCGTGGAGCTCTTTACATTTCCATTTAATTAATTCTGGCCTTTCACCCTGCACATTTCAAGAGGGACATGAGGAGATCATGTGCAGTGATGACGAAATATTTGAGTAGCCATGGTCAGAATAAGACAATGGTGGGGAACAGCAATTAATGTCTCAAGAAGTACAGTGGGGAAAATAAGTATTTGATACACTGTCGATTTTGCAAGTTTTCCCATTTACAAAGAATGGAGGGGTCTGTAATTTTTATTGTAGGTGCACCTCAATTGTGAGAGACAGAATATAAAAATGATATCCAGAAAATCACATTGTATGATTTTTAAATAATTAATTTGCATTTTATTGCATGAAATAAGTATTTGATGACTGACCAACCAGCAAAAATTCTGGCTCTCACAGACCTGTTAGATTTTAATTAAGAAACTTCCTACTCAGCACTCATTACCTGGATTAATTGCCCCTGTTTTAACTTGTTAAATGTATAAAAGACACCTGTCCACTTAATCAATCACATTCCAATGTCTCCACCATGGTCAAGACCAAAGAGCTGTCTAAGTACACCAGGGACAAAAATGAAGACCTGCACAGGGCTGGGATGGGCTACAGGACAATATGCAAGCATCTGGGTGAGAAAGCAACAACTGTTGGTACAATTATTAGGAAATGGAAGAAACACAAGATGACTGTCTATCTTCCTCGGTCTGGGGCTCCATGCAAGGTGTCGCCTCGTGGGGTGAGGATGATTCCGAGAAAGGTCAGGAATCAGTCCAGAACTACATGGGAGGACCTGATCAGTGACCTGAAGAGAGCTGGGACCACAGTCTGAAACATTACTATTAGTAACACACTACGCCGTCATGGATTAAAATCCTGCATGGCATGTAAGTAAACCGGCTCACCCCGGCACATGGCCAGGCCCGTTTGAGGTTCACCAATGACCATCTGGATGATCCAGAGAAGGCATGGGAGAAGGTCATGTGGTCAAATGAGACAAAAAAAAAAGAAATTCTTGGTAACGACTCCATTTGCATTGTTTAGAGGAAGAAGAAGGATTAGTACAACTAATACATGAAGCATGGTGGGGGAACCAACATACTTTGGGGGTGCTTTTCTGTAAATGGGATAGGACGACTGCACTATATTAAATTAAAGGGAGGATGGATGGGGTCATGTATCACGAGATTTTGGCCAACAACCTCCTTTCCTCAGTAAGAGCATTGAAGATGAGTCTTGTCTGGGTCTTCCAGCATGTCACTGACCCAAAACACACAGCCAAGGCAACTAAGGAGCAGCTCTGTAAGAAGCATTTCAAGGTAATAGAGTGGCCTAGCCAGTCTCCAGACCTGAACCCAATAGAAAATCTTTGGAGGAGCTGAAACTCAATGTTGCACAGTGTCAGCCCCGAAACCTGAAAGATCTGGTGATCTATATGGAGGAGGGGGCCAAAATCCCTGATGCAGTGTGTGCATACCTGGTCAAGAACTACAGGAAACGTCTGACCTCTGTAATTGCAAACAAAGGTTTCTGTACCAAATATTAAGTTCTGTTTTTCTACTGTATCAATACTTATTTCATGCAATAAAATGCAAATTAATTATGTAACAGTCCTACAATGGAATTTTCTGGATTTTATTTTTAGATTCTGCCTCTCACAGGTGAAGTGTACCTACGATAACAATTACAGACCTCTCCGTTCTTTGTAGGTGGGAAAAATTGACAGAACATCAAATACTTATTTTTCCCACTGTAGATAATGATGAGACACAGTGTATGATTCCTCCTTTATGTCTAACATAGGGTGTATTGGATTCCCTCCTAATGTTTGGCAGTTCTTGCATTATCCCCATAGGCTTTGTGAGTTTCAGAGTTCCTCTTTCATAAATTACACAGGATGTGTCTGACCATGTCACACTCACACCACATGCCCAGATAAGGTAGGAAAATGTTAAAATTACAATTCCTGGTGACTACTAGTGAGTGCAGTTTTTTTTCCCCCCCACTGCTATGTCATATCCTTTAGTCACAGGTGGCAATTTTCCTGCCTCCCAGCTCACCTGTTATGGTCTTCTGGAAAAATGGTCTAGTTTCCCATTGACTTCCATTATACTCGATACTCAAGTAGAGCCTGTCTGAGCATCCGACCTGCTCGATTCAAGTCCCGAGTACTCGAGCATTTTAATGCTTAGTCATAACTTTCATTAATATTAACCCAACTACCCCAGAACACCAGGTCTACTTCCCCAGAACACCAGGGCAATTTCCCCTTCACTACCCAAATTATTTTCTGTTGTCTGATCCTGGGTGTGTTTTGTGGTCAGAAGTTTCTTTATTTCTCGTGAAGGAGAGATAGATAAAGCATTAAATGTAAGAATGTAGCAAAAAGTGGCGTTCACATCACATGATGTCATCGCATCGGGGCAGCATTACACTCACATCTTGTGAAATGAACTGGAAATTTTATGGAACTGAGATCACAGTTTGGATTACAAACATTTCATAATTACTGCTAATTATAGGCTATTTTCCACTCAGTGACTAATAGAATTACAAGTCAATGTGTTTTACATAACCACATGAAGTTATGTAGATTTCTCCTTGGGGCAGGAGTAATAGCTGTGCGTCTTCATCCCCCATGTGCCGTCGTTATCATGTCCTGACCTCACACGACTTGTCCAGCAGCCGTATTAAAAAAAATAATAAAGGAAAAACTGATATTACACAGCTCACACCTACACAATACAGATGAAGCAGAGCCGATGGCATCAGCCGCCACAAAGCTCTCCATTGGAACAAGAGTAAAGGCCCCGTCACACACAGCGATCTCGCTAGCGGGAACGCTGATTTTGTGACGCCACAGTGATCTCGCCAGCAAGATTGCTGTGTGTGACGGGGATCAGCGACCGCCCCCCCCGCCGGGTATCGCTGATCGTGCACTATCGGCCTGGGCCATTTTTTGATCGTTGCTCTCCCGCTGGCCAGCACGCATCGCTGTGTGTGGCAGCGGGAGCCAACGATCAGCGAGCTCCCAGTGCTCTAAGCAGGCGCTGGGAGCTGGTATCTAAGGTAAATATCGGGTTACTAAGCGACGTGTGTCACTTAGTTACCCGATGTGTACCTTAGAAACCTGCATGCTCGCAGCTCCCGGCACGAGCACGCAGGTTTCTAAGGTACACATCGGGTAGCTAAGTGACGTGCGCCGCTTAGTAACCCGATATTTACCTTGGATACCAGCATCCTCGCTGGTGCTGATCGCTGGTGAAGCTGCCTGTTTGGCAGCTCACCAGCGATCATGTAGCGATGCAACAGCGATCCTGACAAGGTCATATAGTTGTTGGGATCGCAGGTGCATCTTTAAGTGTAACAGGACCCTAACACTTCTATTCAAAGCAGAAGTGAAGTTTTTGAATTGATTTATTATTTATTGCTCGTTTATGGCACATAATGGGCATAATTATATAAAAGAAATTATCAGAGAAACGTGTTTGTAAAAACACAGATAAAATGTGATAATATTTAGGCTGTGTGCACACGATGCAGATTTGCAGCGGTTCCGCTGCGGATTTTACCGCGCAGAAACGTTGCATATCCGCATTGTGATGTACAGTAGCCTTAAAATGAATGGAAAAAAAAACCGCTGTGCAGACGCTACGGATTTTTCAGCGCAGTTTTCCGGCGGTACAAAATCCGCAGCATGTTACTTCTTTTGTGCAGTTTTCCATCTCCCCTGTCTCCAAATCCGCAGGGGGAAAACCGCACAAAAACCGCAAGAAAACCACATGAAAAATGGAAGAAATCCGCAGGAAAAATGCAGGTCATTTGACCTGCGGATTTCTTCCATTCTGCGCGGAAATATCCGCAGGGCCACAAAGTACGTCTGCACTCAGCCTTACTGTTTTGTTTTCGTTACTTGTTGGAAACATTGTGCTACATTTGTTCACAAGCACCTGCAGTAACCGATACATACTCAGCTCTGTAGCGCTACCTTGTGGTTATCACGAGTACCACTTTCAAGTCAAAGAAATCAAACACATCTCAAAAATCTTTGTAATCCTGCCTGAAGAAGGAGCCTCTGTGCTCTGAAAGCTTGTAAACATGTATTATTTTCTGGTTAGCCAATAAAGGTATCGCTCGGAGAATACTTTTGTCATCATTGGGCAGAAAATAATTCACATCGATTATCTAAAGATATAATTTTTTTCTCCTAAAATTACAGATTTTGATTCTCAATATTTCTTTTTTGTAAGGATGCATCTTTTTAGTGGGGGGTATCATGTTTATATGTATTATGGGTTGGGTTGGTATAGTATGGGATTCCATTGGTTTTTAATTGATTTTAATTGTTATATTTTTCTTTCTTTAGCATTTCTGATTCACTATTTTCTATGAAGGACGTTTATTCATCAGTACACTGGTGTTGCTACAGCATGGCATCTGATCGCTTTAAGTTCTGGACTTTTGGAGTCGAAGCAGTGTTTTTTTAATTTTATATTCTTGCTTTCTTGAAGATTTTATGTTTTTATATTTTCACACTCATTTTCACTATATTACAAATTTGATTTAGTATATTGTATGCTGTATTGTATACTATGTATTTATGTTTGTATGTGTTAGGGTTTCTTTTAGGTACCTGTAGGGTGTACTATATTTGGCCTTACAGTAATTTACACTGTCACTTTAAGGCTGTGTGCCCACGTAAGTGTTTTTTTTGCATTTTTTTCGCGTTTGTCCCAGTCAAAACGCTTCAAAAACGCATACAAGAAGCATGCCATTCATTTTAAATGAATTCCGCACTTTTTGTGCACATTGATGCGTTTTTTTTCCGCGAAAAAAAACGCTTCGCGGTAAAAAAAAAACGCAGCGAAAAAAACGCATCAAAAATGTGCGTTTTTTCCGCAAAAAACACGTGGAAAACACGCAAAAAATGCGTGGAAATAAAACGCGTATTTTCTGGAAGGGAGTCTGGTTTTGAGGCAAAAATTTCTGCATACGTGGGCACATAGCCTAAAGGGTCATTTTATCTATATTCAGCACTTTAGTTAATAGTATCATTATTTTTGGCTCACTCCACTTATAATGATTGGCACTGCTATCTTTTAGCCCTATGTACTGTCACCTTAAAATGCGTATATATTTTCTCATTTTTGTAGCATTTATAGCAGTCACTTAAAATAAAATAATGGATTCTGCATTCTTTTATTGTCACAGCAGCACCTTTTCTTCATTTTTTTGTATATGTTTATGTGATATCACCACGGGTTTAACATATTTCTGGTCTCCTTCTCATTTGCTTCCTCCAGGTGTACAGTTACTAGTGCGCATGCGTGATTATCCCAGCCTCTGATAACTTCCTGGGATGCTCAGACACTGACACGCAAACGTCACAGCTTGCTTGTCACTGAGCGTTGCCGAGTGGAAGTACGTCAGCTGTGAGGCTGACTAACTCATCATGCGCCACAGAGTGCCGGCACCGTCCTTCTCCCCTTCCCCTTACGTTGATTGGCTAAGCGTTTTATAAATATTCAGGTACCCCTCACCCTGACACACACCCCCGGAAGAAGCTGGTGGTGAAACGCGTGTCGGGGTGAGGGGACACAGAGCGGATACACCACTTTCACTTGGTAATATTATCAATTCACTTTCATGGGGCTTGGTTAATAGATTGCGGTTTAATATTGCTGTATGGGAGGTCTTCATGCATAGTGGTCATGTTCTTTTTTCATCACGGGGACATTTATGTGTATTTAATTTATATGGCTATTATGCAACATCACATTTATGCATATAGGCGATTGTGATGTTGTGAGCGCTTTTGTATTTACTGTAGATAGGTGTATAGTATGGCCATTTGGCATCTCGCTTTGTGTCCATATTAATATTACATGATCCATTTATAGCATGTTCAATAACTATTTGAGCTGCACCCATTGAATTATGTATTATGTGATTTTCATAGTGATGCCTGGATAAGTGATTTATTATATACCATTACTATTGGTATTTTTCCCACTCGGTGTCTCTTGGACAGTATTTTGCTTTTTAAAAAAAATTTTAAATAGTATTTTAATTCATTTATTAATAAAGTATATTTTTTTTTACATTTTTGGATCTCTTGTGCCCTGCACAATTGGACATTTTTGTTGATGTATAATGTAGATATAATCTGCATGAACTGTGAAGTCCCCTTATAAATAATGATAGGATTATACGTAAATGAGCTGTTCCAGGCTGTAGACTAGACACTGACCACCCTGAGAATCTGCCTAAAGCAGGGCTGTAATGACCGCCGTTCCAGAGGGTGCAACTGTGACCAGTCCCATGCGGCAGGGGGGCTCACCGACACCAATTTCACCTTGACGTGTGTCCTTAGACACACATTTAGGTCAAATATATTGTGACACAGAAACCCTCCAGGTCCCTGCACTGCAGTACACGCCGACGGTCAGAGGCCGCCTGCAGACATCCTCTTGCCTACAGTAACACATGGCACATGGCAGTGACATCATGCGCTGCCCATGTTGGCATGCTGATGTCAACTGCCGCCTCCTGCGCTTGCTACAGAAATAGACACCACATGGCATGGGGGCGGGAGAAGGTGAGTAGAATACAGTGGAGTACCACCAAATGGTGGCAAGCTATGTGGCTGACATGGGGCCCATGAACTGGGGGGAGTCCGATGCCAGCACCAGAACTAGGGCCGTTCTCGCATGTCATCGCACGTTCAACTGTATCGATATCCTGGATGCCGATACAGATGAAAGTTATAAAAAATGGAACATTAGCTGATGCTTCTTCCTCAGCCTCTGATGAGTCAGCGGACACTATGTAGTGACATCATCGCACTCACACGTCAGACACTGAGATGTTTTGAACGCTCGCTGCAGTGACTGGAGCACCAGGGAACGAGGAGGTGAGGTGAGTGTTGCATTTTTTTTTTTTAAATCAATGTTATGATTACACCTTTCAGTGTGTCAGGATCCAGTGAATTACTGTCTGCTGTCCAATCTAATGCAGGGCGTGCCGAACTGTCACTGTCAGTGCCTGCAGGGCCGGCGTTAGCCCCAGGGGCCCCCAGCCAGTCGCCTGCCGCCAGCGCCGACTCCCCCCGCCAGCATCGATTTCCCCCCTGCCAGTGCCGATTCTACCCCCCAACACCACATTTCACAGTTTAAAGCAATGATGGAAGAGAGAGCGTCACATGATGCTCCCTCTCCCATCATTCCTCTTTACCTCTGACACTGCAGGTGCAAGATGACTTCACATCATCGCCCACCCACTGTGTGCTGGGCAGACTGCAGCTGCTAAGACCGGAGCCGGGAGCAGTGTGGGGCATGAGGAGAGGTGAGGATTGTGTTTTGGATTTTTTTACATATATCAATGAATACTGGGGAAGGGGGCACATATTATATTTTATGGAGAGGTGGGCCATATTATATTCTATGCGAGCTGGGGGCGCGTAATATATTCCATGGGGAGGTGGGCCATATTATATTCTAAGCGAGCTGGGGGCGCGTAATATATTCTATGGGAAGGTTGGCCATATTATATTCTATGTGAGCTGGGGGTGCTTATTATATTCTATGGGCAGGTGAGCCACATTATATTCCATGTGGGCTCGGGGCATGTTTTACATTCTATGGGAAAATGGGCCATATTATATTCTATGCAGGCTGTGGGCGCGTATTATATTCTATGGTAAGGTGGGCCATATTATATTCTATGGGGCTACATTATATTCTATGAGGGAGGTGGGCCATATTTTATTTTATGAGGCTATATTATATTCTATGGGGGGTGTATTATATTCTATGAGGGAGGTGGCCCATATTATATTCTATGGGGCTACATTATATTCTATGGGGGACGTATCATATTCTATGGGGAGGTGGGCCGTATTTTATTCTATGTGGCTACTTTATATTCTATGGGGGCTGTGTTATATTCTATGAGGGAGGATTGCATCATACTCTTCGGGGCTACATTATATTCTATGGGGACGTGGGCCGAATTATATTCCATGGGGCTACATTACATTCTATGGGGGGCTGAATTATATTTTATGAGGGAGGATTGTATCATACTCTTCGGGGCTACATTATATTCTATGGGGAGCTACATTATATTCTATAGGGGCTGTATTAAATGTATTACATGAGAGGTGATTGCATCATACTCTATGAGGAGACTACATTATACTATATGAGGGGGCTACATTGTATTCTATGGGGGGCTTCATTATACTCTATGGGGGCTAGAATATATTGTATTGGCCCAGAGTGCCTGGATAACATTTTAGCCGTCCAATTGGAGTTAGGGTGTTACCGGATTTTCATTCAGGTGCCACCTTTTCAGAAATTTGCCTGCTCTCTGCCCCTGGCTAGTGCCAATTGTAGCTTCATGCTCACTGGTGTATGTCTGCCTTGTCGCTCTGTGCTCTGATCTACTGCTGCCTGACCATCCATTTGCTTTGGTCCTTTGCTTGATTCGCTATTTTCCTGGTATTTTGACCCTGTATCATGCCTTAGTCTATGATGTACCCAGGGCCGCCATCAGGGCATTGCTGCTCTTACTGGTGTTCGGGGCCCAGAGAGCAGAAGTAGAGTGGGGTGGCCTAGAATCAGGGGCAGGATTTGGACTATTCAGTAACTGAATGTATGTCCTTAGTTAAAATCTATTGCCATGCAGGAAGCCACTGGTTTTCTGCACTACAATAGTTACCAGCTGCCAGCCAATCAGATGCCAGCAGATAACATCAGCGTGCACACCGCAGGCGTATGACGTCACAATCTACACCTCAATTGGATGAGGTAAACGACACCGCTAGACCACGAACAGGTAAGGACAAACTTTTTTGGACTGAAAGCTGCAATATGGGAATATGGGGGCAGCATGGAAGACACATGGGGGAATATATGGGGGCAGGATGGGAGACACATGGGGTACATATGGGGCAGGATGGGAGACACATGGGGAACATATGCAGGCAGGATGGGAGACACATGGTGGAACATATGAGGCAGGATGGGAGACAGATGGGGCAACATATGGGGCAGGATGGGACACATATGGGGCAGCATAGGAGAAACATGGTGGAACATAGGTGGGCAGGATGGGAGACACAGGCAACATATGGGGGCAGGATGGGAGGATATTTTGTTGCAGGACTGAGATCATGTGGGGCGATTAATAAGACAAGTGAGTGCCAGGAATAAGACACATGAGGGCCAGGAATGAGACACGTGGGATTCAGTATGGAGTACATATGGGACAAGAATGGGGGATGTTATTACAGGAAGGGGACAAGATGGGGACATTATTACTGTAGGGGCTAATTATTACTGCTGTGATGTATTTTATTTCTGAAGATACTATTTTCAGTTCCTGTTGCTGTGCAGAGTCACACTATGTCGCTTTTTTTTCATCTGGCGTAGTGTAGAAGTTGGGGAAAAATTGGGGAATTAGCTCTGGAAGGGGTGATCCCTGTATTATCTATAAAATGACACCATATACAGAGCTCCTGTGTGTAAAGTCACTGGTGATCACAGTATTACCTGTGCACTGACACTATATGCCGAGCTCCTGTGCATAATGTCACTGGTGATCACTATACACTAGTGTACACTATATACAGAGCGACTGTGTATAATGCCACCAGTGATCACTGTACACTATATATAGAGTTCCTGTGTATAATTTCACTGGTGATTGCTGTATTACCTATACAATATATAGAGAGCTCCTGTGCATAATGGCACTGGTGATCACTTATTACCTGTACACTATATACAGAGCTCCTATGTATAATGTCATTGCTGATCACTGTTTTACCTGTGCACTGACACTATATACAGAGCACCCATGTTTAATGTCACCGGAGATCCCTAAATTACCTGTATACTATACACTGTATACAGAGCTCCTGTGTATATCATAACTGGTGATCACTGTATTACCTGTACACTATACACGATATACAGAGCTCTCGTGTATAAAGTCACCAGTGATCACTGTATTACCTGTATCGTGACACTATATACAGAGCTCCTGTGTATAATGTCACCAGTGATCCCTGTATTACCTGTACACTGACACTTTATACAGAGCTCCTGTGTATAATACCAATGGTGATCACTGTATTACCTGTACACTGACACTTTATACATAGTCGCTGTATATAATGTCACTGGTGATCCCTGTATTACCTGTACACTGACACTATATACAGAGCTCCTGTGTATAATGTCACTGGTGATCCCTGTATTACCTGTACACTATATACAGAGCTCCTGCGTATAATGTCACTGGTGATCACTGTATTACCTGTACACTGACACTATATACAGAGCACCCATGTTTAATGTCACCGAAGATCCCTGAATTACCTGTATGCTATACACTGTATACAGAGCTCCTGTGTATATCATCATTGGTGATACCTGTATTACCTGTACACTATACACTATCTACAAAGCTCCTGTGTATAATGTCACTGGTGATCACTGTATTACCTGTACACTATACACAATATACAGAGCTCTTGTGTATAATGTCACCGGTGATCACTGTATTACCTGTATCGTGACACTATATACAGAGCTCCTGTGTATAATGTCACCAGTGATCCCTGTATTACCTGTACACTGACACTATATACGGAGCTCCTGTGTATAATGTCAGTGGTGATCACTGTATTACCTGTACACTGACACTTTATACATAGCCCCTGTATATAATGTCACTGGTGATCCCTGTATTACCTGTACACTGGCACTATATACAGAGCTCCTGTGTATAATGTCACCAGTGATCACTGTATTACCTGTACACTGACACTATATACAGAGCTCCTGTGTATAATGTCACCAGCGATCACTGTATTACCTGTACACTGACACTATATATAGAGCTCCTGTGTATAATGTCACTGGTGATCACTGTATTACCTGTACGCTATACACAATATACAGAGCTCATGTGTATAATGTAACCGGTGATCACTGTATTACCTGTATCGTGACACTATATACAGAGCTCCTGTGTATAATGTCACCAGTGATCCCTGTATTACCTGTACACTGATACTATATACAGAACTCATGTGTATAATGTCACTGGTGATCCCTGTCTTACCTGTACACTGACCCTATATACAGAGCACCCATGTTTAATGTCACCGAAGATCCCTGAATTACCTGTATACTATACACTGTATACAGAGCTCCTGTGTATATCATCACTGGTGATCACTGTATTACCTGTACACTGACACTATATACAGAACTCCTGTGTATAATGTCACTGGCGATCCCTGTATTACCTGTACACTATATACAGAGCTCCTGAGTATAATGTCACTGGTGATCCCTGTATTACTTGTACACTATACACTATATACAGAGCTTCTGTGTATAATGTCACTGGTGATCACTGTATTACCTGTACACTGACACTATATACAGAGCTCCTGTGTATAATGTCACCAGCGATCACTGTATTACCTGTACACTGACACTATATACAGAGCTCCTGTGTATAATGTCACTGTGGGCTTCATGCAGTATATTGGGAGGCTGTAATGGGCTCATAAAATATATTGGGAGGCTGTGTGAGGCTCATGCAGTGTATATAGGGAGGCTGTGTGGTGCTTATGCAGTGTATATAGGGAGGCTGTGTGGTGTTCATGCTGCATATGGGGGAGGCTGTTTAGCGCTCATGCCGCATACTGGGAGGCTGTGTGGGGCTCATGCCGCATATGGGGGAAGAAGTTGTGTGGCTCATGCCGCATATGGAGGAGGCTGTGTGGGGCTCATACCGCATATGGGGGAGGCTGTGTGGGGCTCATGCCATATATAGGGGAGGCTGCGTGGGGCTCATACTGCATATAGGGGAGGCTGTGTGCGGCTCATGCCGCATATGTGGGAGGCTGTGTGGCGCTCATGTCGCATATGGGGGGAGGCTGTGTGGAGCTAATGCCACATATGGGGGAGGCTTTGTGGGGTTCTTACAGTATATAGGGGGCTCATACGATATGCTGAAGGGACTGTACTCAGGTTCAAATGATAGGGGTATGTCAGCATACTTAATTCTGCTCAATATTAAGTGATACAATAAATATAATTATCAATAATATAATTATAAAATCTATTGATATTATTATGGACTAGAATGAATTTCAACCTATTGGTTATGCCCTCCACAATAGCCACAATCTCTCATGTGGCCCCTTGGGAAAATTAGTTGCCCACCCCTGCAATATACAGAACACCTATGTATTGTTAGAATCTGTTTAGTTTGTGACTATCTGCCATTTTCTTGTGGTGTTCTGGCTGCTGGTCTTTTTCCTCTGGTTCTTGGTTTGTCTTGGGTTAGGTGATTGTATCACTCTTTATTACCCAGCATCTGCCTCCCAGTCCTTGCTGGACAACAGTGTTAATCTGCTTGAGTTCTGGCTTGGTGCTTTGTTTTGCCTTCTGTGTGTGTAATTTGTGCAGTGCTGGGACCTCTGGTTCTGCTAGTCTTTGTTTCTGTATTCCGTTGGTTTCTGCAGCCTTCTCTGTGCTATCTATTAGGAGGTCACTCGTTTTTGTGCCTAGTCCTTAAATCTTTCAGGGATCCCCTTCCCCCTATCTATAGGTCTTCAGTTGAGATTAACCTAGGATCGTCAGTGGGTCTATTCGCAAGGAATGGGTCACCCACTCCATCGTAGGGTATCAGCCTAATCATAGTGCAGGGTCAGTTTTCCCCCTTCTACCCTAGTCCTGTGTTGCAGATCAGTAACAGTTTGTCCAGCCCAAAAAAAAAAAACCCTCTCGAATTTCTGCAATATGAACAGCATTCAAGATCTTGCTCAACGCTTTCAAGGATTAACGTTGGAATTTGCCAGCTTACAACAGCACATGAGTAATTACACTGGAGTCCACTCTGAAGAACCTAAGGTGGGATTACCTGAGAAAATGAATATTTTTCGTTTAAAAATGCATGTTTACTTTTTTTTGGCTTAGACCCAGGTCTTCAGGGGCTGAATTACAGCGTGTGGAGATTATTATGTCATTATTGTGAGGTGAGACGCAAGTTTGGGCATTTTCATTGCGCCCGGATGACCCTTGTTTGATGTCAGTAGAAGAGGTTTTTTCTGCTATGGGGTTTATATATGACAATCATAATCGGGTCACTACAGCAGAGGCAGAACTCAGATGGCTGAAACAGGGTTCTGGCGACGCTGAGAGATATTGTACCCGGTTCAGACGATGGTGTGCAGAAGTCAGCTGGAATGAGCCAGCACTCAAGAGTCAGTTTTTAGCAGGTTTGAATGACAGGATTATAGATTTACTCATTGCATATCCTGCACCTGCTACGCTCTAAGCTGCTATGCAGTTAGCTATCCGGGTGGATAGAAGATTGAGAGATAGACAGAATGAGGAGAAGGTTTCAATTTTTCTGGACCCAGGCTCTCAGGAGAGCTCCTGTTAGGCGTCAGGTTTCTGTGTCTGCTCTGCAGGAATCCAGAGTCTCACATTCTGCGGTCTCCTGCTGTCTTTCTACTGCAGAGGAGATTACTTTGCAGCAGACCGCTCCAGAGACTAAGTCCCTCTGTGCTCCTACTGGGCATGCTCACAAGGCGATCTCTCATTGGAGATCGGGAGTCATGTGCCTAGGTCCTGCTCCAGATCTCATTGGTCCATCTCGGAGATCTGGAAGGTCCCGTACGGCTATAAAAAGCGCGCATGACCGTTCGGCCATGCGCTAGTATAGACTTTTCAAGCTAAATGTGTGAATGGTGACGGATGTATGACTCTGGTGACTGACTCATTTGAAATCCCTTCCCGCTGATATTGCGCATGTGGATAGGGAATTAGTTCAGCAGTCAGCGCTAGTCAGTGGCAAGCCTTAGGATACTGTGCACACTGCACCTCTGCTCTAGCGTCCGACATTGCACCTGCTTCCTTGCCTTGTCGACTAGCGGCCGTGCCCTATGCCGCGCTGCAGTTGCAGCCCTCCTTGGCGTCTGCAGTAGCGACGCCGCACACACGGTAGGTCTAGACGGACGCAGCTCCTCTGCCTTAGGTCCTGCTCCTGTGACCAGATACCGTGTGTGCATTTTCCTGTGGTCTGTGACACTAACAGGCTCAGCGTTTTCGTATGTTTATGTTGCGGCACCTCTGTGTGTGAACAGAGCCCGCTTTGCGCACCTCGGGTGCAGTCTAACCCGTGCGCATTGTACCGCCATATTGCTCGTCTGTCATTACCTAGCAGCGGTGTAACACCTACTGCACGGTGGACCCTGAGTGGCGAACGCACATAATTATTTATTTAGTGCGTTCCGCCGTTCCTAACAACCCCATTGACTGAAGGGAAACGATGCAACTTGGGGCGATGTCCTCTCGTTCCCAGGAAAGGGAGAGAAGGTTCTCTGAGGGGCTATGCCTTTATTGTGGTAAGGCTGACCATTTTATTAAGCAATGTGAAGGATGTATAAATCAGGAAAAGAGAAAAAAGTAGGCCATTCAGAGTAACCCTCCCTTTCGTATTGTATTTTTACAGTCCACAGGAGTTTCTTTTTCTGGTAGTTCTACCTGTTGCGGTCATTCTATTGATTTTCAAGTGATGGTGAACCGTGGTTCTGCACTTAATTTGATTGATCAACAATTTCTAGACAAGTATAAGATTGATTCTGTACCTTTATAATCCTCTTTTCCTGTAGTGATTGATAACACTCCTCTAGAGCATGGGTGCGTTTCTCAAAAGGTCACCGGGTTTCCACTCACTGTGAATATGGAACACCAGGAATCTTTAGATTTGTTTGTACTTGATAAATTGCCTTTTCCAGTTGTCCTGGGGTTACCCTGGTTAAAAATGCACAATCCTGTACTGGAATGGTCGTCAGGTACGATAAGAGCCTCGGGTCAGGGATGTTATGGGAAATGTTGTGATGTACACATTGCTGCTGCTGTGAAGAGTGAGCTACCTGAAGCCATTCAGGAATTCTCGAAAGTATTTTCAAAAGTTGAGTCACAAGCTCTACCACCTCATAGAGATTACGATTGCGCTATTGAGTTCGTCCCAGGTGCTACTCTCCCTAAGAGTCTTTTATTTAATCTGACGATTCCCGAGAGGGAGGCCTTAAAGGAATACCTGAAGACTAGTCTTGCTGCAGCTCATATAAGAACCTCTAAGTCCCCTGTGGCCGTGGGATTCTTTTTTTGTAAAAAAAAAAGATGGGGGTCTTAGGCCATGTCTGGATTTCAGGGAGATTAATAAGATCGCTGTGCGCAATCCTTACCCCTTGCCACTAATTCCGGATTTGTTTAACCAATTAGTTGGAGCCAAGTGGTTCTCTAAGATCGATCTCTGTGGGGCATATAACTTGCTGCGGGTAAAAGAAGGCAATGAATGGAAGACAGCCTTTAATACCCCCGGAAGGTCATTTTTAGTGTCTAGTAATACCTTTCTGCCTTACAAATGCTCTGGCGTTCTTTCAAAATTTCATTAACGACATTCTGAGGCCGTTGATTGGTATGAGTGCTATTGTTTACTTGGATGATATTTTGATCTACTCACCCGATCTGGAGTAATGTGAGTTTATGGTACAGAAAATTAGTGTTTTTGGGGTACTTTATTTCCAGTGATGGGTTTGAGATGGACCCAGTGAATGTTCAGGCGGTATTGGAGTGGCCTAGACCTGAATGCTTGAAGTCGATTCAGAGATTCTTGGGGTTTGCTAATTATTATAGAAAATTCATAAAGAATTTTTCTGTTATCGCAAAACTCCTTACTGATCTTACTAAGAAAGGTTCCAATACTGTCCAATGGTCCCCTAAGGCTGTTAAGGCTTTTGAGCATCTCAAAGAGAGTTTTAGCTCTGCTCCTATTTTGATCCAGGCAGATGAGACTCAGCCCTTTCTGGTAGAGGTGGATGCCTCATCAGTAGGAGTGGGGGCTGTTCTGTCACAGGAAGGAGAGGATGGGGTGCATCCCTGTGCGTTCTTTTCTAAGAAATTTTCAGAGGCGGAGCTCAACTACGATGTTGGGAACCGAAAATTGCTGGCTATTAAGCTTGCGTTTGAGCATTGGTGCCATTTTTTGGAGGGCGCTAGACATCCTATGCAAGTCTTTACTGATCATAAGAATCTGATCTATCTGGATGCTGCTAAACGTTTGAATGCCCGTCAAGCTAGGTGGGCATTGTTTTTCGCCCGGTTCCATCACTCTGTGACATATATGACACATATCCCTGGGACAAAGAATGTTAAAGCTGATGCTTTGTCTCGAAGTTTCTCCCCAGTGGTTAATACTGAAAAGGAGGAAACTATTCTGCAGAGAGGGGTGGTGGGGGCAGCATTAGGTTCTGAGTTGGAAAATAGCATTCTTAATGCCCAGGATGCGGCACCAACTAACATTCCGTATGGGAAATTATTTGTGCTTAAAGCCCCGAGGAGAGCTTTGTTAACGGAATGTCATTTGTTGTGAGTTCATTCTCTGGTTCACCAGTTGTGAGTTCCCCTTCCAGACTCCCCCTGGTGGTGACAGGAGGTGGTGAGGCTGGTTTGATCGGTGGAGGTCTGCCACCTGAGAATGAGGATGATGATTGGACCTCAGGATTCTCAGATTGGATTTAAGACAGCCGACGCCCTATTCAGTTGCTGGTGATTCCTTCTGGCTTGTCAGCTCTTGGTTTTCTGCTAATGTTCACACTTGACTTTGTTGGTCTGTTCAAGTTTTTTGTGTGGTCAGCCAGCCCCGGCTGGGGGTATGCTGAATTTTCACTCTTATTTATCAGTATTTTGCCAATTGGCTTTTTGTTCCTTACTAGTTCGGTCTCTTTTTGCTCTGTCTCAGAATATTTCAGAGTGCTGATATAGTGGGAGAAGTCTAGTGACTTCAGGGTTAATTTTTCTATCAGAAGTGTTGGACATGATTTTTGTAGGGTTTTTTGCAGGTTGCAGACAGTGTCTTTCCTTTCCTTTCCTATCTAGTTAGTTTGGGCCCCATCATTTGCTCAGCCTATTTTCCTGCCTGTGTTTGTACCTTCATCTTGTTTCACCGTCAATACATGTGTGGGGACTAGCTATTCCTTTGGGGTCTGCTCTGGGGCAGTTAGTTTTCCCTTTTCTTGCTTTAGGCTTATTTAGTCCTCCGGCCGTGACGAGGCGTCTAGGAACATCGTAGGCATGCTCCACGGCTACTGCTAGTTGTGTGGTAAAATCAGGGATCTGCAATCTGCATAGTTTGGCAGGTCATCAAGGGATTGCCGAAACTAGAAAGTCGATCGGTCAGAGTTTCTGGTGGCCTGGGTGACTAACAGAAATCGTCAAGTGGGTGGGTTAGTGTACCGTGTGCGCTAGGTCTAAAGCTTCTCATGCTCCGGCTGCAGGGTTGTTTTGCCCTTTAGAGGTTCCTAGTTCTCCATGGATGCATCTTGCGATGGATTTTATCACTGATCTGTCAGTCTCAGGGTTTTTCTGTCATCTGGGTTGTAGTGGACTGGTTTAGTAAGATATGTCATCTGTTCCCCTTCAATAAATTACCCTGCGCTAAGACACTTGCCAGGGCATTTGTGAAGGAGATTGTCAGGCTCCATGGTGTTCCCACGGACATTGTCTCCGATAGGGGACCACAGTTTGTGGCTCCCTTTTGGCGTGCCTTTTGTGACAGACTTAAAGTTCATTTGTCATTTTCGTCGGGTTATCATCCGGAATCCAATGGACAGATGGAGAGGAAGAACCAGGACACTGAGTAGTTTTTGAGATGTTTTGCAGCAATCAGGAGATGTGGTCGGAATATCTACCATTAACTGAGTTTGCTCTCAATAATCATACGTCTTCTTCAGCTGGGTGTTCTCCTTTTTTTTGTTGTACTGGGAAGCATCCATCCTTCGGTCCTTTTTCTAGGATTGGGGCGGTGGTGCCTGAGGAGGAGAGTTTTTCTGGAAATTTGGAAAGCACATATAGGAAACTGCTGCCCATCCATTGCATCCTGACCTATCTCCAATCATCTCGACTAGCTCTTGTCACTAGGACTCAAAAGGCACGGACGAGAGAGTGAGGCTGATGACCTGCGCAAATCTTCGTCACTTTAATCCAAGTCAAGCACAAGTCATGATTTCAATCACCACGCTTCAAAGTCTTATGTTGATAGGGGAGCTGTGAAGCAGCAGGTGTGGAATCAGTGGAAGCTGTGGTCACGAACCTGAACACAGGTGGCCCAGGTCATAGTGTCGTGCCCCACTGACCCAAAGCAGTAGTTGAGTTTGGCAGCTACCTGGGTGTCTGAGCAGGCCTCTATAGGATCATTCTGCCCACCTCCATTGAGGAGGGGGCTAGAAAAGGTGCCTCAAACATAGTCCGCTTCACCTTTACCTGGCCAGCCTATCGCAGCTGCCGGGTATCTCTCATTGTGATTGACACACAAAAAAACAACATGATGGTACTCAACCTTGGCAGATGGAATGAGAGAATTCTGCTAGATGATATCAAGGAAGACAGACTGGAGAGAAGATCGGCACTGGCTGCTAAGGAGCTGGCTCGCTACAACTTGGACATAGTAGCTCTCAGCGAAGCGGGCTTAGCAGATAAGGGTCAACTAACAGCGCGTAGTGGTGGATTCACGCTTTTCTGGAGTGGTCGAGGCAGCACTGAATGACGAGAAGCAGACGTGGGATTTGCTATCAAATATCACCTTGTTCGTAAACTTATCCAGCTTCTGGAGGGCTTCAATGACTGCCTGATGACATTTCAGCTCCCACTTGCAGACAGGAAGCGTGCTACGCTGGTAAGTTCCTATACTCCCGCTATGACCAATCCAAGTGACAGTAAGGATAAGTTCTATGATGATCTTGACACACTTATCTCTGTAATAGTTGGACAAGCTCGTTATTCTTGAAAACTTTAATGCCCAGGGCCCCCTTGAGACTCTACCCAGGCTTCACCCCTCAAACCTTTTACAGTCCCACCGCCCACTCATAGAAAAACTCCACATCTGCACCACGTCCTCACTAATCACACATTAACAGATCAAATCACAAGATCACATACATAGCCAACAGCTTTTGTTTCGGCCAAAAGATTTTTTTTTAAGCCACCACCACAACAAGGTGGACTCTTTTGGCTAGGCCCTACTCTACTCTGACCTATTAAACATTTGTTAAAATATGCAATACAATTTAGGTATATTTTAATTTAATTTTCTATTTTTAAAATGGCCAATAATATCATATGCAAGGGACAAATACCATCGCACGATGACCAGATCACATATTACCACCACAGTGATCAGATAATATCACATACAAGGGACAAATACCACCACTCTATGTCCCGACCACATATTACCACCACATGATGACCAATAATACCACATACAAGGAACAAATACCACCACACCATGATCAGACCACATATTACCACCACATAGTAACCAAATAACAGCACATACAAGAAAGAAATACCGCCACACTATGACCAGACAACATATTACCACCACATAGTGACCAAATAACAGCACACACCAGGAACAAATACCGCCACACCATGGCCAGACAATATAGTACCACCACATAGTAACTAAATACTACAATGCTGATCATTAATAAAAAAAACAGTACTAATCTCACAATAAGTGGTGTTATACACAGGAGATCTGTACTTAGAATGCAGTGTCCTGGTACAAGTAATACAGTGATTACCGGTGACATTATACACAGGAGCAATAGTTAGACCAATAGGATTTTGTCTGGTTAGGAGGGGCTAGGAAAAGAGTAGTCGGGGAGCTTTCTGAAGTTAGTCAAAGTGAGTCCAGAGCAAGGACAGGACGGTCGTGTCCGGGGGAACATTTAAGTAGAGGAGCCCAGCGGTCCAGGGCCTAAGAGCTGACAGTCACACGTGGTGGAGTTATATATGGGCAGCTTAAGAATGGTAGCAGCTAACTTCGTGGGAACAACCCTAAACATCCGAGGCCTACGGCCTAGTAAGGAATGGAAGAGCCATTCTTCAACTTCACCTTTGGAGAGGGAAGCAGGCGGGGAACTCCTGAAGCAGGTTAGTCTGACCAGTCAGAAAACTGCGGTATAGATGGATCCGGTGGATATTTCTGGAGGAGTGAGGGACAGTGCAGGGAATGGAATGGTGATAATCTGCGAAGAATCTTGTGCTGTTTCTGTGACTAAACTGGATGAGCTGAGTAAAATTGTTTTGTTAAAGATGAACCTGAACTCTGACTCTCATTGTGTGGTGTTAAAAGAAAAGCACACCCGGCAGTGTGTATTGAACCATGATTTACAAGTGAGTAGACTGCAGTGTGTTAATGTGACGCAGGGCCACGGTGTGCCGATACTGCCACCCTCAGCCACGACTACCCCCCGGACTTCGTTTCACTTGGCGTAGTACGGCAGGATCTGGGTACCTCGCATACAGAAGGCAGAGGTACCCTTACTATAGTAAAGATGGCGGAAATTGGTGCAGAGACTGAGGACAACTCCAGCTCCGCCTCTCGTGGGCATCCTAACCTGAAAATGGTGTGAAACTCCGTATGGCAGAGACAGTGACCCGACCCTGAGATGTATCCCCTAGTGAGCGGTGCCGACCCATGGTGGGCACTACGAAAGAAAAGGATGCCTCGCCCCCTACAGCAGATTCCCCAGGGACGGGCAGAGCCTGATGTTGAATGGGTGGAGCAGTCGGAAGTGGCTCCACCCTGGAATGGGTGGGGCCTGGAAGAAAACCTCATGTGCAGCTGCCGGATCCGGAACGCCACCGTGTACCAGAGGAGATCGGTGAAGATTGTAAACCGGAAGGAGCTGCCCCAGAAGAGCCTGAGCCGGAGGGCGCGACAGCTGTACCGGTGGAGTCTGATGGTCGTGGAGTGATCGCTGCCAGGATGCTGGAGCAGTGGGAGTGGGACGACGAGCAGATGGTGAGTGGAACTCGATCCCACACTCTGGAGCACAGGCCCATCTTCGTAGACATTCCACCCCTAGGTCCATCCACCCAATATCAGGAAGGAGAGGTCCCTTCCCATTCCCCGGGCAGGCATTGTGGATAGTGGGGATGATTGAAGGAAAGAAGGAGAGAGGGAGATCTGGGCAGAGCTGTGCTGACCAGGAGGGGGCGCAATGGCCAGACGGCGGACCAGCGGGGTGTTGGTGCACACTAACCAGTCTCGTGGGTATGGCTTTATCCACGAGGCCTACACCGATGACAAGGTGTACGTGAACGCCAGCTCCGTCAATTTCCAGAGGCCCATGAGGGAAGGAGATCACCTTTTTCAAAGAGGATGGACTTCGGGTGTACTTTGCTGTTGCGGCTGCCATGTTAATCCCAGAGGACTACCCAGAACTGTACGAGCGCCAGGAACGGGCGCAGTCGTCTTCACATTCCCTGCCTGTTGCACGGCCGGGCTCTGCATCTCTCCTGTTGTTGACGATGGGGACGTGACACCTGCGGTGGCGTTGGAATTACCATCACCCCCTGGAGCACAGGCATGGAGTCTGAAGTGGCACAGAGCGGCACGGGACGTGTGCCACTGGGACAGTGATTGATAGCAGTCCCTTAAAAGAAAGAGTTGTGCTTGTTGCACCTAGTAACCAAGAATGGGAAAAAAATGGGACTGTTCCACTTCCCTGTGGGCAGAGGAGCACTGTAGCACCGGAGCCCGGTGCGGAGTTGAGTGTGGCTGGTGCAGCCACGATTGAACATTAAAGAGGAACACTGTTTTTTCTTCCCCCCCAAGTTCTGTTGCGCCCATTGCGCCTCCCCTGCTGGATTGCAGGATTCTGACCATGAGGCGTTGCGTGCCCTTGGACTGAAAACAGACAGTCCGTGGCTGCTGCAAACGAGTGTGTTTTAAGTTTCTTACGTGTCACCTGAACTTTATCCCTAGGACAGAGCAGCACACGTGCGTTAAAGGGCCATACTTCTTGCAAAGGAGGGATGGGAAGAACTCAGCCAGGAGGACCTGACAAACGAGCTAGGTCAGTCTAATGTGGACTGTAGCAGCTAGGACTGTGGTGAGTTTTTATGTGAACTGTGTATGTGCTTGGGCCATGGAAGACTGTAACCAAGCACCTGCCCAAAGCATGTTGCTGGTCATAAGGTTAGAGGTGAACGTTAAAAAAAAAAAAGGACTCTCAAGTAGAGCAAAGAGACTTTGTTAGGCGTCGGGTTTCTGCATCTGCTCTGCAGGAATCCAGAGCCTCACATTCTACGGTCTCCTGTTGTCTATCTACCGCAGAGGAGATTACTTTGCAACAGATCGCTCCAGAGACTAAGTCCCTCTGTTCTCCTACAGGGCATGCTCACGAGACGATCTCCCATTGGAGATCGGGAGTCATGTGCCCAGGTCCTGCTCCAGATCTCATTGGTCCATCTTGGAGATCTGGAAGCTTCCGGAAGGTCCCGGCTATAAAAAGCGCGCATGACCGTTCAGCCATGCGCTAGTATAGTCTCTAGTTGCTACTGTGTGAATGATGATGGATGTATGAACCTGCGAATGACTCATTAAGATCCCCTCCCTCTGATATTACGAATGTGTACAGGGACTTAGATTAGAGTCAGCGCCAGCGCGTGGCAAGCCTCAAGCCACTACAGCATCATCCACAGTGCTAGCGTCCGACATTGCGCCTGCTTCCTTGCTTAGTCGACTAGCGGCAGTGTCCTACGCCACGCTGCAATTGCAGCCCTCTTTGGTGTCCGCAGTAGCGACACCGCATGCACGGTAGGTCTAGACGGATGCAGCTCCTCTGTCTTGGGTCCTGCTCCTGTGACCAGATACCGTGTGTGCATTTTCCTGAGACCTGTGACACTAGCAGGCTCAGCCTTTTGTGTTTACCTCTGCTGACATCTCTGTGAGCAAACAGAGATTGCTTAGCGCACTTGGGTGATGTTCAACCCGCGTGCGCATTTCCGCCTTATTGCTCGTCTGTCACTACTTAGCAGCAGTGTAACATCTACTGCACGGTGGACCCTGAGCGGAGAACGCACTTTACTATTTATTTTTATTTAGTGCGTTCCGCCATTCCTAACACTTCATTTACAATTAAGATACGTTTTAACAAGAAAAAATGTGTGTATTTTATTAAAAGTTGTGTTGTTCCAGGACTGTATGGTCAGGGACGACCATATTTTAGTAAGGAGGAGTGTAAGGGGTACAGGGGCCAGTTTAATGCCCTGCACTTCTTGCATATGTCCCTGATGTATTTCATATGTTGTGTAATGTGTGTGTGTGTGTGTATGTGTATATATATATATATATATATATATATATATGCACTGTATATATATATTGTATATTGCATTGTACCTGTGTTTATATGTTGTAAAGATATAAGGATAATGTATGACTTAGCCCAGTAGAGCAGCACAATAGAATAGAATAGGGATTAGTTTGCCCAATAGGATTTTGTCTGGTTAGGAGGGGCTAGGAAAAGAGTAGTTGGGGAGCTTCCTGGAGATAGAGTGAGCCGGGTGCAAAGACAGGACGGTCATGTCCAGGGGGAACGTTTAAGTAGAGGATCCCAGCGGTGCAGGGCCTAAGAGCTGACAGTCACACGTGGTGGAATATCTGGGCAGCTTAAGAATGGTAGCAGCTAACTTTGTGGTAACAACCCTAAACATCCGAGGCCTACGGCCTAGTAATTAATGGAAGAGCCATTCTTCAACTTCACCTTTGGAGAGGGAAACGGGCGGGGAACTCCTGAAGTGGGTTAGTCTGACCAGTTAGAAAACTGCGGTACCGGCAGATACGATGGATATTTCTGAAGGATTGAGGGACAGTGCAGGGAACGGAATGGTGATAATCTGCCAAGAATCTTGTGCTGTTTCTGTGACTAAACTGGACGAGCTGAGTAAAATTGTTTTATTAAAGATGAACCTAGACTCTGACTCTCATTGTGTGGTGTTAAAGGAAAAGGACCCCCGGCAGTGTGGAATGGACCCTGACTTACAAGTGAGTGTGTGGCGCCCCTGAGGCTTCAGTCGCCACAGAGGTACAGCACCTTCTCCTAAGGTGTAGTGCCCCACCATCCAGGTAGGCTAGGAACTCCTTTCCGCATTCCAACACCTGCACCCCACACACAGGATAGTTCAGCAGGGACCCATCCATGCTTTATGCTGGAAAGGTTATAGGGTGCCTTTTGTGGTCCCTGGCTTCGTAACACAAGAGGTGCTAGGGAGACGGGTGGAGTTAGATATAGAAGAGTGGGAAGAGTGACAGTTAGTTAGTTGGTTAGAGGAGAGAGAAGAGAGAAGATGGGTGTCTGAGGGACGTGCTGCAGCAGGTCCCAGTGATCTGGGCTGCTGGCACGAGAAAGACCAGAGAAAGAGACTGATAAGATTGATAACCTAACCTTCCATAAGAGAGAGAACAGATCGGAACGAAGGAGAATAGAAGAACGGTGGGAAGGAGGTTGAGAAAGAGAGAGAGAACCCTTCCAGTCCAGAGAGCGCAAAGGCCGGGGCCCGATCCCCGAGGTTGATTGGAACTTTATGTCCGGCGACAGACACCGGAGGAGTAGTGAGCCGCTAACGCCTTGCTCCCATCATAGACTTGGGACACAACAGCAACTGAATAGAGAGCCGGGACGCAGTGAGGAGTCCCCGAGCAGGCTACAGCTGTCTGTCATACAAGTAAAGACTAGGAACACCTAGAGAGGCATTCCAGGGTAACTAAGTACTGGAGTGCTTCGCACCTAAAGGCGCATTAGAGGAGTCGTTCAGGAAGGGAGAATCCTATCCTGCCTGGAGGTTGGCTGGAGCCCTGACCTGGAGAACACAGTACGGAGGCAGGCAGTTGTGTGACCTGCAAACAGTGAGTAAAGCTTTGGAACCGCATACTCTGGTGTCCTCCAGTTATTCCAGCACCACTACACCTGGGTACCAGCCTCCATACCATTCTGCGCCTCTCCTCATCCATTGCACCTACACTGCCCTGGGACTACAGCTCCACCTGTGGGGAGCTATACCATCTCAGCTGCACCACACCATCAGGACCAGCGGATCTGCATGCAGCGTTGGCTTACCACCTTACTTGCCAAACACCACGGTTGGCGTCACGAACTATTCATATAAACTCTAACACCATTAACATCACGGCCATTGATATTGGGCGCCAGGGGCCACGGACCGGGTCACCGCTGCTGTGACACATTCCCGCCTTGACACCGGCCCGGTACCGAGTACCCCGCTGCCCTGGGCGTGCGAGGGTGACCCAAGTGGACTACAGTCTGTTAATGTGACGGAGAGCCAGTGTTTGCCGGTACTGCCACCCTCAGCGACGACTACTCCCCTGGCCTCCGTTTCACTTTCATTACTTGTTTAAGAATGTGAAGATTTAGGTCAAATTATGCACAAATATGGACAATTCTGAAGGGTTCATAAACATTCACCAATGAATAAAAATATTTATATTATTATTTTGTTTTCTAGTTTGCATCATGAATGCTTCTTGGTGGTGGAAGAGACTCTTTCCTGATCTCACAGTAAACTCCATGTCGGTCTCAGCGGCTCGACTACATTATTTGTTATCCTCTTTGTCGCCATGTCCATGTAGATGGGCAGAAATCTGAGAGGATGATTGGTGGCTTCCAGGGACAAGATTCACAGAGATTTAATTATTAACTGGCTGCAGCAGTTCAAGCCACTGGGAAATGACCGGGAGTGAAGCAGATCTAGGCGTCATCCCTGGTGCACAGATTTCCCCATAAGAACCAGTTATGGCAGATATGAGGGTCTCCAGGGTGCTGGTTACACTGGTGCTGCTATCATACACCACACAGGTTCTTATGCAGAAGATTCTGTCTGAGTGGAAGAAATGCGGGGACCCCAACTGTGAAAGTAAGTGCACCCTATTACAGATTCTTCTGTGTTTGATTTCCCATGGACCCTTGTGAAGGGTTTGATTAGGTGACGGCTCCAATATGTTTCCATTGTCACAACCTCCTGAGATTTTTACATTGATATTAGGACAATTGTGACTCAGGAAATGTTTGCAGGAGTCACCAGAAGCTGTGTCCATACCTCACTAATCTTATGTCACTGAGGCCGATGCACATTACATTGTGTATTACTTTGACATAGGCGCACTATGGATAATTCTATATAATGTTTGTGGTTTTGTGTAATTGGGATAGAGAGAAAACAGCGAGTTACGACACAGAGGGGACGAAGGTCACCCACTGTTTATAGCTGGTTACAGATAATGAAAGCAGGGGAAGAGTAAGCTGAAGTCTGCAATGATTAAATACGGGTATGGACTGGGACAGAAATTCAGCCCTGGCATTTGCAATCACACAGGCCCATGCTGTCCCCATCTCCAAGCATCAGATGGGGATATATTACTAATATTAGCCTGGATGGAGGAAGCAAGATTTACTGCAAGACAAATATTTCTAATGACACCTGTGGCCTGCTAAGGTAAGTGACGGCGTCAGCGACTTTGTGCTCAGTCACAACTGTTAACAATATGGGTGTCTTGAGAACACCGATTCTGGTAACAACGTAGCAGACAAGGCAGCCCACAACCAGACAGGCCCTTCTGGCAGGTGCCAGAATTGCCAAATGGCCAGTCCAGCCCTGATTAGATATAGCTTACACTCCATACCATGCCATACCCGTCTTATCCTGCTATATTCCTCTATACCCCATTATACCCCTCTACACTCCACCGCATGCTCCTCCATTCTCTTCCTTACCTATTCATACTCCTCCATGTGCCTCCATATTCCGCCATTCTCCTCCATGCTCCTTCCTTACCTCATTCTCCTCTATTCTCCTCCATACTCCTCCATTCTCCTCCATGCTCCTCCCTTACCTCATTCCCTTCCATACTAATGCATGACCTCCATTCTCTTCCATGCTCATCAATTCTCCTCTATTCTCGTCCATTCTCCTCCATTCTCCTCAATACTTCTCCGTACTCATGAATTTTCCTCCCTTCCCTCATTCTCCTCCGTACTTCTCAATACCCCTCCATTCTCATCTATGCTCCTCCGTTCTCGTCCATTCCCATGCATGCCCCTCCATGCTCCTGCATTCTCCTCCATGCTTATCCATTCATGCTATTTTATTTGCCTCCATACCCCTCTATACTCCTCCATTATCCTCCATGATCATCCATTCTCCTCCATATCTCTCCAAGCCCCTCCATACTCTATTTTTCCTCATTCTCCTCCATTCTCCTCCTTTCTCCTCCATGCTTTTCCATACTCCTCCATACTCCTCCATTCTCTTCCATGCTCTTCCATGATCATCCATACTCATCCATGCTCCTCCATTTTCCTCCGTGATCCATTCTCCTCCATGCTACTCTATATCTCTCCATGCCCCTCCATACTCTTTCATTCTCCCTCATTCTCCTCCATGCTCCTACATGCCCCTCCATATTCCTGCTTGCTCCTTCATACCCCTCCATTTTCCTCCATGTTCCATGCTCCTCCATACCTCTCCATGGTACATTCTCCTCCATACACATGCATGCTCCTCCATTCTCCTCCATACTCCTCCATTCTCCTCTAAGCTCCATTCTCCTCCATGATCATCCATACTCCTCCATGCTCCTCCATGCTCCTTTCTCATCCATATCTCTCCATGCTGCGCCATACTCCTTCATTCTCCCTCACTCTCCCATGCTCCATTATCCTCTATGCCCCTCCATACTCCTGCTTGCTCCTTCATACCGCTCCATTCTCCTCAATGCTCCTCCATGCTTCTCTATGCTCCTCCATAGTCCTTCAATCTCCCTCATGCTCCTCCATTTTTTCCATGCTCCTGCATGCTCCTCCATGCTTCTCCATGCTCTTCCATTCTCCTCCATGCTTCTCCATGCTCCTACATGCGCCATGCACCCCCATTCTCCTTCATTCTCCCTCTGGCTTCTCCATGCTTATCCATGCTTATCCATGCTTCTCCATGTTCCTCCATTCTCCTCCATGCTCCTCCTTGCTCCTCCATGCTTCTACATACTCCATTTTCCTTCTTGCTCCATCATGCTGCTCCATTCTCCTCCATGCTCCATTCTCTTCCATGCCCCATACACCTGCATGCTCCTTCATACCCCTCCATACAATTACATACTCCACGCTCCTCCTTATAGCCAAACGGATGGTGAAGGTTAGGATGGACTTAATGGGGCAGTGGGATGTTACAGAGAAGTTCAGCACCCAGATAATGCGCCTCTAATTCTAGGAATGACAACGGCCATTTCACGCAAATGCACTTCTACGGGGACGTGCATTTGCGCGAAACGGCCGTTGTCATTCCGGCACCCCTGCTTCCATTCTCCCGTTGAAGATGTTCCAATAAAGTTTGAATTCGAGCCTAGTGAGTGCCATTCATCTTTCTTCATTACTTCTATACAGCAGAACTGTTTTTTTCTGGATGAGAACCCTAAGGTTTCAGGTTTAGATGCCGGCTGCAGCTTTTGCACAATAGTATGTGCTCACACAAGAGGTGTCTCAGCAGTGTGGATTTTCTTTTTTCCTTTGTGGTTTGCATAAAAATACTAAGTCTTGGCTCTGAGACAGAGCTGCCTGCAGGGTTAATGTGGGCTCTTGGGGGACAGACTCCTGGTGGGCTCGCACCTCTTTGTTTTTCATTTTTCCCCTTCGTCTTCTGAGATATGTAACTTTTTTATATCCATATATTCATCCCCTCGTCAAAGCTCAGGCGAAACGCGCGTCGTGCAGGTGCTGGCTGCTGCGGGGTTCCTTCCTTGGTCAGTATGTATGCTTTTTAAATGACACTTGCACTTTCCATTCTACTTTGGCACTTTAGACTTGTTTTTTACCTATCCCATTAATGATATTTTGGTCTTAACTAAATTGATATTGGTATGTCTTTCTTTTAATAGAGACCAGTATATTTATTGTTATCTTATTTTTTTGTTTTTTGTTTGCGTGCTTTTGCCTCAGCTGCTGACTTGTTTATTCTGTTTTATATACACCTTTTTGATCCTTATAAGGAAATTAATTTGTGATTATTTTAATGATATTTATATGAGAAATTTAAGAATTACCTCTGGGATCTTGCCCCAAGATTTTTTGAATTTTATGTTTGATGAATCTGCATTTTGACAACTTTTATGATCCATAAGATTTATTGATCATTATTGTAATTATTATTATTATTTGGCATATTACGGTAATATATAACTCTGTGATCATGTTGTCAGTTATATGAATGGTGCTACAATCTGTAAAAATGTCCCTCTTGGTGTATACATATTTTTTACCCCGTACTTCCCTGCACTGTTTTTCCACCTGTTTTGCTTCCCCCTAGTTTCCTTTTTTCTGTATTTGGATTGTTTTATATTCTATCAATAAATATGTTTTTAAAAGATTATTTAGTTGTATGTCATATTTATAGGATTACATCATTGAGTGGACATACAACATATTTATATTTGAGCCATATTTGTACTTTTTTATATTCCAGTCACTAGAGCTGTATCAAGGCTTGATTTTTTTTTTCCACTACATTTTTGTCCCGTAGTTTTTATCATTATCATTTTTGGGGCAATTTACTTCTTTTTTTTTGGGCATGTACAGTATGGGATAAATATTCTGATACTTCATTAGTATCAAATATGTTAAACATGTTCATACTTTTATATATTCTTTTTAATGTTTTATTTTTTGTTTTCACATTTTTTGGTCCCTTTAGGAGACTTGAACATTTGATCATTTGTAGAATGCACAATACCGTAATACCGTAATGTTTCAGAGTATTGTAATATTATCTATCAGACACAGGTTTGAGGGCCTGGGATGGACAATGGCATCAAAAGGGACCCCTGCCCTTATTTGTAGCCTGTGAAATGCCATCCAAGAGGTTAAACTCCTGGGATCGGAGCAGCTGGGATCGGAGCAGCTGGGATCGGAGCTGTTGGGATCGGTGCAGCTTGGATCGGAGCAGTTGGGATCGGAGCAGCTTGGATCGGAGCAGTTGGGATCGGAGCAGCTTGGATCGGAGCAGTTGGGATTGGAGCAGTTGGGATTGGAGAAGCTGGGATTGGAGCAGATGGGATTGGAGCAGATGGGATCAGAGCAGCTTGGATTGGAGCAGTTGAGATAGGAGCAGTTGGGATCGGTGCAGCTTGGATCGGAGCAGTTGAGATAGGAGCAGTTGGGATCGTGCAGCTTGGATCGGAGCAGTTGGGATTGGAGCAGCTTGGATCGGAGCAGTTGGGAACGGAGCAGCTTGGATCGGAGCAGCTTGGATCGGAGCAGTTGGGATCGGAGCAGCTTGGATCAGAGCAGTTGGGATCGGAGCAGCTTTGATCGGAGCAGCTTTGATCGGAGCAGTTGGGATCGGAGCAGCTTAGATCGGAGCAGATGGAATCGGAGCAGCTGGGATCTGGGCATCTGGGATCAAAGCAGTTGGGATCGGAGCAGCGGGATTGGAGTAGTTAGGCTTGGGTATCAGTTGTATGACACAGCTCTTGAGCACACACCAAACATGTGGTAATGTCACAAGTACAAACCCGGGCAGAGTGCGCCCACCAAACACCTTGGGCCAGATTTGCCCGGATTTGCTGGCTGCAGGCACTGACCCTGTTCTGAGATGATAATGACTTCTGAGATATTATAAATGCATGAAATAAACATTTGGAGATAAGTCCATTATCTGAAATAATGAGATATGATGAAGGAGTCTACGGATCAAGAGCTCTCCTGTCACATTGTATCACATGATTGTCCTTTCTCTTTGTTAGATTTGTCACATTATCGTAATTTCTCCTTGTAACACTGTATCACATATTCTTTGTTTTCTCCTTGTTACATTGTATCACACATTCGTCCTTTCCCCTTGCTATATTGTATCACATGCTAGGTATTGTTCTCTTTGTCACATTGTATCATATGCTCAGCTGTTGTGGCTTTTTTCACTCTTTGTTACATTATATCACATTCTCGGTGTTTATATGTATTACTGTACATTGTATCATATGCTCTCAGCCTTTCCCTTTGTTACATTGTATCCCATGCTTGTATTTTCCCTTTAAGGTTTGATGATGCGAGTTTCAGCAAATCAAGATTATTCGGGACCCGACTGCCGATTCTTGACTTTTAAAACAGGAGATGAAATTAATGTTTATTACAAGCTGACCGGAAAGAGGGAAGACTTGTGGCAAGGAAGTGTAAGTCACCCAGCGTGGTCCCGACCACCACTGCCCCTGGGCATGGCCTCTATAGCTGGTGACAGGTGCCCAGTGTTACTGATGTCGGTCCAACATGTTCATTTATGGTCACGATAGAAAAGGATGTATCAGAAGGTTTAATTTTGAGCGCTCTGTGTCCCTATGATAACACTTCCATCCCCAGCAGGAAGAATTGGCACCATTGCAGCCAATCAGATCATTTGCAGGAGAAAAAAAGAGAAACAGGAAATCAGATGTGTTATTATGATGGGCAGAGTCCCTATGATAAGAGGGAGTGGGTAAAGCACAAAGTGGGAAGTGTTTCCCCACTGGATGCCTGTAAATTCAATAAGCATAAAAATAGGTAAAAAATGATTTATTGTATAATAAATCATCATATAATCTGGTATCTGCACATCCTTCCACCATCTATTGTTCTCCAGCTATTGGAGAACTACAGGTCCCAGCATACCGGTGAGCGTTGCCCGTTGCTCCATTGCAATTTTTTCTCATATTTTTCAGACAGGAAAAGCATACGGCTTCTTTCCAAAGGATTCTGTTACTATTGAGGAGGTTTATCTGGGTGAGGAAATAGAGATCCCGGCGCAGGTAACGATATTTATGTCACAACATTGAAACTTTCTGACTCCATGAGGACGTCAGTGACTCCAGATTAACGGCATTTGTCTGTTGGAGTCTAATGGAGTTTATAAACACTTCTTGTCTCATCGTCTTTTTAATTCCCTAATGCTTTATACTGCAGCTCTGCTCCATTAAGGTGTTTATATTATAGGTAATTACAGCTGAGCTGCATTGTCTGTTGGAGTCTGAGGAAGCCTGAAATCCACCTCCTGTCTTATAAGAGGCTCAGGATGCTTTTCTTCCCCTCAACTTCCATGCTTTACACTGCAGCTCTGCTTGGTCAAAATGAATATTGTCTTGATATACTGTATATATTGTAAACTTCCTTCCTGGGTAGGACTTCAAGTCCCGTGTGGCACTGTTATGTGTTCATTGCATGGCACAATTCTGCGGACACTGTATTTCTTTACTCATTTTCCACTATATGTTGGAATTATTGAAGTTGTGACTCTCCTTTTTTCGTCTTTGCAACAATCGGGTAGTAAAGGATTATAAAAACATGGCTTCCTTCTCCTAAACACAGCACCATCCCTGTCTACAGGTTATGTCTGGTATTGCAGCTCAGCTTCATTGACGCAAATAGTGCAGAGCTGCAATACAAGACACAATCTGTGGACAGATGTGGCGCTGTTTGGGAAGAAAGCAGCCATGTTTTTATTACCCTGGACATCCCCTTAAAGGCTCTTAAATGAGAATAACAATGAAACCCTTCTTATTTTCTCTCCAGGAGATTGATTTTGTGTGTCTGGACGGAGGGGAATATGTTTTTGAGAACGAAGACAGTGTTTTACATCATATCAAAAGAAACAAAGACGACCCCATAGACCAAACTATACAGGAAGGTAAGAATACAGGAGGTAATGCAGGACAATCCCAATGTATGTAAAGATTTGCATCTTCCTTTTAATATTAAAGGGGTTGTCTGAGATGAATACAAGGAATCAGTAAACAAAATGAAGACCCTGTTTTATAATCCTGGACCTCACTAAAAGCCACCCTGTCATTTCAGATAAGTGTTCAGAATCAGCCTTCTTGTCTGTAAATGAGAAATAACACTATTTCTGGCTATTATATGCTGCAATATCCTGCATTTATCTCCAATTTTCCCCTCTGCAGCCTTTATGTCTAATTTTCAGTTGTCTCTGAGCTAGTGGGTGCAATGTCTCCCATACGCAGCACACACAGACATGAGGAATTCCAGCTCTCCTGCCTCTATGCAGCACATAACCAGAAGCAGCATGGAGGACATTAAACAACAGAACTGAGCAGTGTAGCTGTGAGTCCAGCACTGAAGTGAGATAAAAACTTATTAAACTTACAACAAGGTAGCAGCATCATGGTTGACATTGCACTGTAGCTGTGAATCCAATTCTGGGATGAGATAAAAGGCTTATTAGAAAGCAGTAGTATGGTGGATATTATAGAGCATTACTGAGCAGTGCAGCTGTGAATCTAGCTGTAGAGTTAAATAAAACTCTTACTAGAAAACAGCAGTATAGGTCTGTTTCTCTCTCTTTTTCTTCTTCTTCCTCCTCATTTCCTAAACAGACATCAATAAGCAACTGTAATCTGATCACTCAGTGAGCTTGCAGTCCCTTGTTTTGAGCAAGACAGTATTTCAGAATGAATGATTAATTCAGGAGCAAAGTGGAAGAGAAGTGGCTCTTAAGTGGAGAAGCACTGATAACATATATTGCAAAGTTTCTTAGATTTTTTTTTACTATTGATGCATGTAACGGTTAATGAGACGACTGCAACCATTTAAAAGTAGTGTGTAGGAATATTGACCACTTTCTTATGTTAGTGTAGATGTCCTCCAAATTTACCAGCACGTAAAATCGCTGCTGATGGACGAGCATGTGACCTGTCTCCTCCATGTGGATGGGACTAGTCACATGACCATGCACCAGCAGCCACTGTATGGACAGGAGTGTCGGTGAGGAAAGCTGCACTAACAAGAGAAAGTGGACAACACCTTTAACTATAATGGATCTAAGTTACAATACCAGACACAACCTACGGACAGGTGTGGTGCTGTTTTTGGAAGAAAGAGGCCATGTGTTTCTAAACATATACATCCCCTTTCAGTTAACGGTAGATTTGATCCAATAAACTTCCATTTCCTTGTAAGCCCATTCACAGACATGAGCATCCCGATGATCCAATACGATTGTCCCGATGATCCAATACGATTATCCCAGCTCTGATAGCTCATCATTACACGTGTTGAAAACATAACAACACCAATTGATTTTGATAATACCATTGCTATTTAAGCAATTTTCCCATATATAAATATAGGGCTGTCATGGTCAAATGCTAAACAGATACTATTTATAATATCAGAAACTTAGCTACATTGTTTCATTCTACAGATGGACAATCTACCCAAGATGTCATCATCCCAGAGTCTCCAGAGCCCGAAGTTCAGGAGTCTTGGACTCCCTCCGGCATTGCTGGGTGGTTTGGCATGGGAAAAAAGAATGAAATGAAAGATGCAGAAGCTAAAATCATAAACATGGAAATCATAAATGAAGAAGCTGAAGAAGCTCAGAAACAGCAGGAGGAAGATACTCCTGAAAAGTCTGGCTGGCTTGGAGGCAGACTCAAAAAGTTTCTGCCCTTTGGAGAAAAAAAAGATGAACCAAAAGTCAAAGATGATGAGAACTATGGAGGAGACTCTTCGACCTCTAATGAACAGACTGACCAAGACCAAATCAATACAAAGAAGGAGGCTGAAGATTCAAAATCAAAGTGGTTTCACTTCGGAATTAGGGATGTTTTAGGATTTGGGGCCAAAACTGATAAAAAAGAAGAATCGAACCTGAATGTAGTAGGAACAGACGATGAGATTTCTCCAGAGAATCATAGTCAAGATAGTAATCCAATGCTTGCTCTATCGGAGACCTCAAGAATGGACCAAAGTGAGAAGACAAAGGATGTCCAAATGGAATATATGGCTGTGACCAACGCACCAGATAAAGGTGGGTCTGATGAGTCTGCAGAAAAAATGTGAGAGTGAGGGTAGATATGAGGTCTAGAATGTGTAGAACATTTGACAAACAAGTTGTAAAATGTTCCCTGAGTTACAAAAAACAAGATCCTTCCACAAGTCAAGGAACATCACAAAGATTCAATCCCATTGTGTCAAAACTCAGATAAAAGTCACAGCAGGGAGAAGGAGGAGATAGAATTTGGAGGGATGGGACATTCCACACAAATGTCAGGAGTCAGGACATAAGTCTAGACTAGGAGTGGTGAGCAATGACTTACATAGATATCTTCTTACATTGTAACAGGGAAGTGAACTAAATGGACTTGGTTCTGTTGTAGATGGAAACAATCAGGATGAATTCAGCCATCTTAAAGAGATGCATCAATCATATGTTCATCTTGATGAAGCATTGACAGAGATAATCAGCACTTTTCTGGAAGAAAAAGTTGAAGAAGAAAAGGAACGAGGACTCGAAGAAGAGCATTTTACAACGGCCTTAGGGTCTAATCAAGCTGATGATACTGGAGAGTATGTAGCTAAGAATAAAGAAGATTCTGATACATTGTCACAAGAGATCAAATTCATTGAAGTTGATTCCTTTGTGATTGACCAAGAGGAACATCAACCAAAGGTTTATCCTGACAATGAAATGACAAAGAAGGTAAACACCTTTCATGATGGAGAAGAACATGATGAGAAACCTGAACTTGAAGACCCTGAACCTGTGCAGACTTCAGAATCTCGTCAAGAAGATGATTCCAGAGATCATAGAGTTATGAGTAATGAATACTCTGACTCATTGTCACAGAGGATTGATGACGGGCTCAAACACGGAGCAGGTTCGGTCATTATAGATGATCACGATAAGGCTGAAGTCACAAATTTCGAAGTAATGGATCAACCACAGATTTCTCTTGTAGATAAATGGACATTGGATAGAGAAGGTGAATATGAAGAGTTTCCCAAGAGACTTAAAGAAAACTTCAACCCAATGGAGACTCAGGAACAGTATGAAATCCAAATTCCTGCAGAAGTTGTGCCTATCATGAGCGATAAATGGAGTCTTGATGACCATTTCTTTGTGTCTTCTCATGATCTAAGAGATGAAGTACAGTCAACTGATGAAGATAAAGTGAGCACAAGCCTAAAGACAGGGAGGAAGGAGGTAGAAGAAACAAACGAAGAACATAAGACCATAGGATCTGAAAATAGAAAGCAAGCTGTGTCCACCACAAGTCAGGATCAGGACTGCATGAGGGGTCATACTGAAGATGCTCAATCATTTCAAGATGGACATCAAGGTCTTACAGCCGGATCTATCTACATATCTGCAGATAAGACGACCGAGGAAAACTTGAAATCTGTCACTGAGATGGTAACAGAATCTCAACTTGATCTAGCAGAAAAAGGCAAAAAGCTCAGGAGCCAAGAGGACACAGAGGATGTGGAGAATGAGAGCGATACCCCTAAATCAAGAGAAGGTGATAAAGATGATGTCTTGTGGGATCTGTTATGGCAGCACTCAGCTTTTTCCAAAATATATATATAAACAAGAAATGGCCCCAAATTTTTTTTACATGATTGACAGGAGAGGATGACTCCACGTTTTGGATTTTTATTAGAGATTTTAGGGAGGATGGAAGTCTATGTGTCCGTGTGTGTGCCGTGCTGTATTCACTAACTTACAAATGCTGTGCATATCAGTGTTATTATAATCCTCCCGTCATGATCCATTGCTGGAGTCAGTACCCCCATAATTTGATGAGCTTGGTTCTAACATCAAATTCATCTCCGCAGCGAGCAGCAAATACCCCCTGACAATATCCATTGGTCAGACAGGTTGGATTTCCATTTGTCCTACTCTTTCTCTAGATGTGCGGCACTGCATTGTGTCCAGTGGACGCATCTGCCTTCTCCCACCATAGAAATAATATTCTTATTGGTACTGGTATTTATGGCCACTTTTAGGTTATTTCAAATCCATGGCAAGCTTGGACATGGGGGCGTGCATATATCACAGATCTATATAATACCACCCCAAAACCAGGGCCGGCTCCAGGTTTTTGTGGGCACCGGCCGAAAATGTCTCAGTGGGCCCCTGTAACATGTACCACAATTCATGATGCACAGATACGGGAAAGAAATATAGGTATAGTGCAATGCCAAAGATATCACTTACTTCTTACATTACATGAGTGATCTCTATTGTAAATTCTACAATAGCTCAGAAACCAGCAAATCCTCGCAGAGCACAGCGCGTGCCCTAGTGGGGATTCAAAAGTTTTCATTTAAGACCGGACAGTATAGAACTCCATACAGTATTCTGGGCATCACATAGTCTTCCATACAGTTTATTGGGCCCCATATATTGCTTCATACAGAATACTGAGCCTCATATAATGCTCCATACAGAATAATGAGCCCCAAATATTGTCTCATACAGAATAATGGGCCTCATGTAATGCTCCATACAATATAATGAGCCCAAAATATTGCTTCATACAGAATGAGCCCCCATATAATGAGCCATACAGAATAATGAGCCCCCATATAATGCTCCATACAGAATAATGGACAACTTATAATACTTCATACAGAATTGGCCCCATATAATACGCCATACAGAATAATGGACATCATATAATGCATTATATAGAATAATGGGCCCCATATAATGCTCCATACAGAATAATGGACACCATGTAATGCTCCAAACAGGATAATGCTCCATACTGGATAATGGGCCCCATATAATGCTCCAAACAGGACAATGGGCCCCATATAATGCTCCATACAGGATAATGGACCCAATATAATGCTCCATACAGGATAATGGGCCCCATATAATGCTCCATACAGGATAATGGGCCCCATATAATGCTCCAAAAGGATAATGGGCCCCATATAATACACTATACAGAATAATGGACATCATATAATACATCATACAGAATAATGGGCCCCATATAATGCTCCATACAGAATAATGGACACCATGTAATGCTCCAAACAGGATAATGGGCCCAATATAATGTTCCATACTGGACAATGGGCCCCATATAATGCTCCAAATAGGACAATGGGCCCCATATAATGCTCCATACATATAGAATGTGCCCCATATAATGCCCCATAGAGAATAATGGGCTCATCTCCCCTGCTGGGCTCATTCTCATCTCCGCTGGGATCATTCCCCCCCCACTCATTCCCCCCGGCTTACTCTCATCTCCGCTGGGCTCATTTACCCCCACGCTCACTCTTATCTCCCCCGCTGGGCTCATTTCCCGCTCGGCTCACTCTCCCCCGGGGGCTGGGCTCATTCCCCCCGGGCCCCCCTGCTCATTCTCCCCTGGCTCATTCTCCCCCTGGCCCCCTGGCATGTGGTACCGCCCATTAAGGTCATGAATATGGGCACCACAGCTATGTATGTGGGGTGGTGTCCATATTCATGACCTTAATGAGCGGTAACATGTGGACCGCGCGCTCTTACAGGAAAAAAGATAGTGGTGAGTAAGATGTTTTGCGGAGGGCAAAGGGTTGGGGACCAACCCCGGAGTAATAAATAAAAAAAAAACTTGTTCAGGGGCCGAGTGGACCCACCCATCTTGCTAGGGCCCCGGTACTTGCCCGGGTATGCCAGGTGCTGACGCCGGCCCTGTCCAAAACCTCCACAGTGTGTCAACCCCAGACCCCACATTATGTGCTTCCTCCATAAACATCATACAATGCTACCCACAGAGCCCCCATAATGTGCCAACCCAAGAGATATCATAAAGGTCCACCCACAGTAGCCCCATAGAGATCCACCACAGTACCCCCATAAAGGTCCACCCACAATACCCCCATAATTGTCCACCCACAGTACCTCCATAAAGGTCCACCCACAATATCCCTATAAAGGTCCACCCACAATAGCCCCATAAAGGTCTACCCACAGTATCCCTATAAAGGTCCAACCACAGTATCCCCATAAAGGTCCACCCACAGTATCCCCATAAAGGTCCACCCACAGTACCCCATAAAGATCCACCCACAGTACCCTGTTATGATTGAGTCACCGTAGGAGGCAAAAATAGAAATGCTAGCTAAGTCCAGAAAACCAGAGAAGTTGGCAGCTATCGGATTGCAGACCCCTGAACCTATCAACACAACTAGCAGTAGCCGTGGGGGGCTCCTACGATGCCCTAGGCCCCTCGATCACAGCCGGAGGACTACATAGCCTAAAGACAGAAAGGGAAATCTAAACTGCCCCAGAGCAGACCCCAAAGCAAAAGGCAGCCCCCCACATATAATGACGGTGAAGCAAGAAGAAAGAACAAAACACAGACAGAAAGATAGACTGAGCAAAGATGGGGCCCAAGCTAGCTTAGATAGGAAAGGACAGGAAGGCTGCTGTCTGCAATCCGTGTAAAACCCTATGAAAATAAGAGCCAACAAACTGACAGTAAAAAAAGCCCTGAAGACGCTAGGCTTCAAAAAAGGTTATGTCAGTACTCAGGAATATTCTGAAGACAGAGCAACAGGCAAAAGGAGATTCAGCTCACCCCAGCAGGGAATGGAAGAATCCAGAAAAGCAAGGAAAACAAAACACTAATGCAAAAAAGGCAAAGCAGAAATCTTAGCTTTAGATGAGCAGGAATCAGACTGGTTTCCTAGAAGTCCACAGAGAAATCACCCGCAGGCCAGAAGGGCGTCGGCAGCCTTATATCCAGTCATGAACTCCACTCAGCCAGTCATCATCATCAGCCCCAGGTGTTTGACAATCAGGCTCACTACCTTTCTTCACCAGAAGAGGGAGTTCCTCGGGCCTCAGTAGTGAAGGGGAAAATGAACTCACAACAGTACCCCCAAAAAGGTCCCCGCACAGCACCTCCATAAAGTTCCACCCACAGTAGCACTATAATGATCCACCCACAGTACTCCCCCATAAAGATCCACCCACAGTACCTCTTTAAAGGTCTACCCACAGTACCCCTATAAAGGTCCACCTACAATACCCCCCATAAAGGTCCATCCACAGTAACCCCCATAAAGATCCACCCACAGTACCTCTTTAAAGGGCTACCCACAGTACCCCTATAAAGGTCCACCTACAATACCCCCCATAAAGGTCCATCCACAGTAACCCCATAAAGGTCCACCCACAGTACCCCCATACCGTTCCAGCCACAGTACCCTCATAAAATGTCATCCACAAAATCTCCACAAAGTGCCCAGAAATTGTAAACCACAGTACCCCCACAAAGTGACAGCTTCCAGAACCCCCCATAAAATCTCAGCCATAGAGACCATTATTCAGTGCTGCCTCTGAAAAACATTACACAGTGACAGCCTCCGAAACCCCATAAAATGCCAACTCTAGAAACCCTCACGTCAGGCACAGAAATACCACATAGTGCACACTACAAAATGCCCTCATACAGTTGCGGCACATGGTCACCATGCAGGGATGGCACATTGTCACTATGCAGTGCCACCACATGGTCACTATGCAGTTCCGCCACATGGTCACTAAGCAGTGGTGGCACATGGTAACTATGCAGTGCCACCACATGGTCACTATGCAGTGGTGGCACATCATCACTATACAGTGCCACCACATGATAACTATGCAGTGCCGGAACATGGTCATTCAGCAGTGCTGCAACATGGTTACTATGAAGTGCTGGCATATGGTCACTGTGCAGTGGAGGCACATGGTCACTATGCAGTGGTGGCACATCATCACTATGCAGTGCTGCCACATGGTCACTATGCCGTGCCGGCATATGGTCACTATGAAGTGCCAGCACTGGTCACTGTGCAGTGGCGGCACATGGTCACTATGAAGATCCGGCACATGGTCACTATGCAGTGTCGCTATATGGTCACTATGCAGTGCTGGCACATGGTCACTATGAAGTGCCGGCACATGGTGACTGTGCAGTAGTGGCACATGGTCAATATGCAGTGCCAGACTCGCTCGTGCCCTCTTTTGCTCCACCACAGCAGTGCCGTAAATACGGGCTAGTGGTGCTCGCATATAACTTACACCATTAGAGTGGTCTTCAGCCCCATTGAAAGGAGTTGGATGAGATTAGATAAACACATCTGGCTTCTTTAAAAATTAGCGCCACCCCTGGTTGTGCCTAGTACCCGAGCTCAGCCTCGAAGTTAATGTTGCGAAGATTCAATACCATACACAACCTGTGGATAGGAGGGGGCACAGTTTTTGGAAGAAGGCAGATGGTGGTTTTCTCATTCCGGACAACCCCTTTAAGGATGGTGATCCAGAGATGAGGACAATGCTGGCTCTCATGTACCTGTAACTAATGGGGTTATATTGCCCCCGTGACACAGCTGCCGAGTGGGCGCTGGGTCTCCCTATTATTTGCAGATCTGTTGGTCATCAAATCTGATTAATCTATTTTGCTTTTTAGAGAAAGTATCTTCACACTGTGATGCTGCAGGGACACCAGGGACCGGTGAGGGCTGCGCAGTAACTAAATCTCCAGGCAATCCCTGGAAGAGACCACAGGGGACAGAGGAGAGCCCAGACGCATCATATGCATCGCTGCTAACGTTTACAGGTGAGCTGCATTGTGCAGACTATAAGAGAAGAGGAAATGTTGTGTAACCACAATGCTGGATTTGTTACAATGTACCATGTCTTTATCACAGCAGAGATGATGAGGAAGATCTCGTCAGGGTCCAGGGAGGTCCACTCCCGGTATCTGGTCCCGGTCAGGTCCCAGATCACACGTACAATTAGAGAGGTACAGTATGGAAACCAATCCTGTCCTCTGTCCTGCATGCACTGGCATGCAATCTATTACTCTCTGTTATCAGTCATTTCAGAAGTCGTAATCATGTGCACAAGCCGTGGGCTATAGTTAGGGATAATACAAGGGTTAAGGATAGTGTTGGGGTTAGGAATAGGTTTAGGGATAGTAGTAGGATTTAGGCTAGGGATAGGGTTAATACTAGGTTTAGGGATAGTAGTAGGGTTAGGACTAGGTTTAGAGATAGTACTTGTGACGTCAGTCTGCGAGTCTGGGCTGCAGTAAGACAGCACCCCGAGCAACCCCGATACCCTTTACCCTTATACAAGGATCTGGATTTACAGCAGAGCTCAGGAGGTTGCTGTCTGAATAAGAGCAGCGGACCAGAGCAGGACGGTCGCCAGAAAGGGGTTAAAAAATGGGACCAAAAGCGTAGTCAGGAATCCAAGTCTAAACCAGGCGGGCAGCAGAGGTACAAACACGGCAGACAGTAGCAGAGTCAAATCCAGGCCAAGGTCAGAGTCATAAACCGGGAGGGAGGCAGAGGTACAAAATCGTTAGGCAGTCGCAGCGTCAAAAACCAGGCCAAGGTCAAAGTCGTAAACCAGGAGGGCGGCAGAGGTACAAAATCGTTAGGCAGGAGCAGAGTCAGTAATCCAGGCAAAGGTCAAGAGTCAAAGATAGCAAATAACAAACTAGCACACTGGGGAAACCAAGACTATATCTGGCGGCCTGCAAGACAGGCCCCAAGGTATTTGAAGGATCAGGCTATCCCTCACAGGTTCACAGTCTGATGATGTCATTTGGACCTCCCCTAGGACCAGGCCAGATGGTGACGCACCAACCCTTTCATGACTGACAGAGGAGCGGAGCCTGCGCCCACCAGATGCCTGCGCAGAAGCCCCTTCTCTGTCACCACCACTCACGGGGAAACCACAGCGCCTCCTAGTGGCCGAGGCAGGAACAGCTGTCCCCGAGTCTGACGACGACGTGACCGCCCGGCGCCTCCCAGTGGTTGAGACCGGAACAGCAGTCCCTGTATCTGACGGCGACGTGACAGTACTAGGATTTAGGCTAAGGATAAGGTTAGGACTAGGTTTAGGGATAGTATATGGGATAGTGTTAGGGACAGGTTTAGAACTGGATTTAGGGTCTGTTTAAGGGATAGGGTTAGTTCTAAGGATAGGGATAGTACTAGGGCTAAGGATAGTAATAGAGTTAGTGTTAAGACTAGGGTAAGAGCTACTACTAGGGTTAGGTTTAGAGCTAGGGGAATAAACAGTAACATAGACAAAAACTATCAAAATGGAAGTGGTTCAATACTGAACTGTTGGAGGGGACTGGGGAGCGCTAATGTTTCACAGTTTAGAAAGTGTAAAATACTTGTTGACCCGGTTCTCACAATCCACACTACACCTGGGCCCATATAGGAAAGAAATGTCACTGTGATGCTTTTATCTTTCCTCCTCTGCTGCCTCCGTCTCACTGATCCTAGAAGATCTGGATGAACAGACTGTAAGCGAACTTATGACAACGTCAGCTCTGCTACATCTGCGCTGTAGGTAGATAATATGTGAGAAGTGACAGGTGCAGGAACCACCTGCAGAGACAGATTAGGGTTCCCGTCGGCTGTCATTAAACCACCTGTGTCACCCCTGACATTGCGCAAGTGTCCAGGCGATCACCTTACAGAAGTAGTGACCCCGCCACCCTGTGCAGGCAGCATGTCCCCCAAGTCCTAGAGACTCCGTGACCCCCTGGACCCTAAATTACATGTTATGGAGGATCCGGTAGCAGCGGAGGAGGAGAAGGTAGGTGCAGGTGGAATAATGCCCTAATATGACCGTGAAGATGACCGCTTATAATCAATTTCCATGGATGATTGGGTAACAGAAGAGTGTGACACTCGGTGCTACGGGGGGGGGGGGAGTTCTCATCCCTCTCAGCCACATAATCAAGTTATGGGGGGGTCATTTATGTTTTTTTTATTGTAGGGTCACCCTTTTCATGCACATTATTAGGGCATTCATAATTTGAGGGGCTCCCCCACATCATTGAAGCAAAACCACTGCTGGATCAAAGTTTTCAAAACTTTCTAAGTAACTTTTTTGGAGTAAAAAATTTGCCTTTAGACATTTTTTTATTTTTGTGTCAAATTTATTATGGGTTTGCTTTATGACGTGGTTTTCATTGTCCAGATGTTTACGGCTAATTCATTGTGTCTTTTTTTTCAGTTTTAACACACTTTTTCTAATTCTAACTCGGGTTACTGCTAGGGCTAGGACTCAGGCTAGAGCTAGACTTAGGGCTGGTTTTAGGGCTAGGACTAGAGTATGGGTTAGGGTTAAGACTTTGATTAGAGTTAGTGCCAGGGTAAGAACAGGACTCAGACTAGAGATAGGGTTAGGGCTAGAAATAGTAGTAGGATTAGCTTTAGGACTAGAGATAGTACTAGGGTTACCGTTAGGACTAGAGATGGTACTAGGGTTAGCATTAGGACTAGAGATAGTACTTAGGGTTAGCGTTAGGGCTAGAGAGAGTACTAGGATTAGCGTTAGGACTAGAGATAGTGCTAGGATTAGTGTTAGGACTAGAGATAGTACTAGGATTAACGTTAGGCCTATAAATAGCACTAGGGTTAGCATTATGGATAGAGATAGTGCTAGGGTTAGTGTTAGAGCTAGAGATAGTACTAGGGTTACTGCTAGAGATAGTACTAGGATTAGCATTAGGACTAGAGATAGTACTAGGCTTAGCGTTAGTACCAGGATTAGCGTTAGGGCTAGAAATAGTATTAGGATTAGCGTCTGGGCTAGAGATAGTACTAGGGTTAGCATTAGGGCTAGAGATAGTACTACGGTTAGTATTAGGACTAGAGATAGTACTAGGGTTAGCGTTAGTACTAGGATTAGCATTAGGACTAGAGATAGTACTAGGGTTAGCGTTAGGACTAGAGATAGTACCAGGGTTAGCGTTAGGACTAGAGATAGTAATAGGGTTAGCATTAGGACAAGAGATAGTACTAGGGTTAGAGTTAGGACTAGAGATAGTGCTAGGGTTAGCGTTAGGGCTTGAGATAACGCTAGGATTAGCGTTAGGACTAGAGATAGTACTAGGATTAGCTTTAGGACTAGAGATAGTACTAGGATTAGCGTTAGGACTAGAGATAGAACTAGGATTAGCATTAGGACTAGAGATAGTATTAGGGTTAGCGTTAGGACTAGAGATAGTACCAGGGTTAGCGTTAGGACTAGAGATAGTACTAGGGTTAGCGTTAGAACTAGAGATAGTGCTAGGGTTAGCGTTAGGGCTAGAGATAACGCTAGAGTTAGCGTTAGGACTAGAGATAGTACTAGGATTAGTGTTAGGACTAGAGATAATACTAGGGTTACCGTTAGGACTAGAGATCGTACCAGGGTTAGCGTTAGGACTAGAGATAGTATTAGGGTTAGCGATAGGACTAGAGATAGTACTAGTGTTAGCGTTAGGACTAGAGATAGTGCTAGGGTTAGCGTTAGGACTAGAGATAGTACTAGGGTTAGCGTTCGGACTAGAGATAGTGCTAGGGTTAGCGTTAGGGCTAGAGATGGTACTAGGGTTAGCGTTAGGACTAGAGATAGTACTAGGATTAGCGTTAGGACTAGAGATAGTACTAGGATTAGTGTTAGGACTAGAGATAGTACCAGGGTTAGCGTTAGGACTAGAGATAGTATTAGGGTTAGCGATAGGACTAGAGATAGTACTAGTGTTAGCGTTAGGACTAGAAATAGTACTAGGGTTAGGGCGAGGGTAATAATATAGTTACAAGAAACACAAACAGGTAAGCAGCACTAAATTGATTAAACATTGTGAAACTTTTTGAGAAATTTATTGCAAATTCCTCGAGCGAAAACACAGACTAGGCAGAAAAATTACTTAAAATTTGCATTTGTTGATTTTGGGCCTTTGTGTTTCAATTCTTCATTTTTTCCCCCAAGATCTCTGCTTGCTGTTAGTGAATGGTAACAGTCTAGAGGCGATGTACCCACTTAAGGTTTCCCACACTCAGGAGTTTGCTACAAATGTTTCCAGTCTAGACAATGCAAAGAACAGAAGAGCAAATCTCCTGCCCAGAAAGTTTGTTACAATGTATCAGTGCAGGTAATGTGTTAGATGAGCTGCTGTTATAGAAGTCGGAGTAGGAACAATCCCAGCGCCTTCCATGATTCCTAAATGTAGCACCACATATCTCCGCTTCCTGACTGTTCTATAGGCGGATGAAGTCTATTTGCCGGCAGTAAAGCGCCAGCCGGTAATTCTGGGTTTAATCATTAATTGCCGCTTGTTACTCTTTTGTCCAGCAGCGGCAGAGATTGCTGTTGGCCGGAATAAGACAAGGATGTGGGGAGATAAGGAATCGACCACTAGTGGATAAATCCCACGGTGTAAAGCGTTGCTGAGCCCGATTCTGTTCTTTGGGTGGAGGGAAAATGCATAAGTAGCAATTCCCTAAAGAGCCGTATGACAGAAGGCTTTCCTGCTGCAGACTGAGGCTGGAAATTCTTCCACAGCAGTGCGCCATACTGAGTAGACCAGGACTGGGGCTTACTGGTAACCAGTAGACAGGCAGCAGTGTTCCATACTGAGCAGACCAGGACTGGGGCTTACTGGTAGCCAGTAGACAGGCAGCAGTGCTCCATACTGAGCAGACCAGGACTGGGGCTTACTGGTAACCAGTAGACAGGCAGCAGTGCGCCATACTGAGCAGACCAGGACTGGGGCTTACTGGTAACCAGTAGGACAGGCAGCAGTGCGCCATACTGAGTAGACCAGGACTGGGGCTTACTGGTAACCAGTAGGACAGGCAGCAGTGCTCCATACTGAGCAGACCAGGACTGGGGCTTACTGGTAACCAGTAGACAGGCAGCAGTGCTCCATATTGAGCAGACCAGGACTGGGGCTTACTTGTAACCATTAGGACAGGCAGCAGTGCTCCATACTGAGCAGACCAGGACTGGGGCTTACTTGTAACCAGTAGGACAGGCAGCAGTGCTCCATATTGAGCAGACCAGGACTGGGGCTTACTGGTAACCAGTAGACAGGCAGCAGTGCTCCATACTGAGCAGACCAGGACTGGGGCTTACTGGTAACCAGTAGACAGGCAGCAGTGCGCCATACTAATTAGACCAGGACAGGGGCTTACTGGTAACCAGTAGACAAGCAGCAGTGCTCCATACTGAGCAGAACAGGACTGGGGCTTACTGGTAACCAGTAGACAGGCAGCAGTGCGCCATACTGAGCAGACCAGGACTGGGGCTTACTTGTAACCAGTAGACAGGCAACAGTGCTCCATACTGAGCAGACCAGGACTGGGGCTTACTGGTAACCAGTAGGACAGGCAGCAGTGCTCCATACTGAGCAGAACAGAACTGGGGCTTACTGGTAACCAGTAGGGCAGGCAGCAGTGCTCCATATTGAGCAGACCAGGACTGGGGCTTACTGGTAACCAGTAGACAGGCAGCAGTGCTCCGTACTGAGCAGACCAGGACTGGGGCTTACTGGTAACCAGTAGGACAGGCAGCAGTGCTCCATACTGAGACCAGGACTGGGGCTTACTGGTAACCAGTAGACAGGCAGCAGTGCTCCATACTGAGCAGACCAGGACTGGGGCTTACTGGTAACCAGTAGGACAGGCAGCAGTGCTCCATACTGAGCAGAACAGAACTGGGGCTTACTGGTAACCTGTAGGACAGGCAGCAGTGCTCCATATTGAGCAGACCAGGACTGGGGCTTACTGGTAACCAGTAGACAGGCAGCAGTGCTCCGTACTGAGCAGACCAGGACTGGGGCTTATTGGTAACCAGTAGGACTGGCAGCAGCGCTCCATACTGAGCAGAACAGAACTGGAGCTTACTGGTAACCAATAGACAGGCAGCAGTGCTCCATACTGAGCAGACCAGGACTGGGGCTTACTGGTAACTAGTAGACAGGCAGCAGTGTTCCATACTGAGCAGACCAGGACTGGGGCTTACTGGTAACCAGTAGGACAGGCAACAGTGCTCCATACTGAATAGACCAGGACTGGGGCTTACTGGTAACCAGTAGACAGGGAGCAGTGCTCCATACTGAGCAGACCAGGACTGGGGCTTACTGGTAACCAGTAGACAGGCAGCAGTGTTCCATACTGAGTAGACCTGGACTGGGGCTTACTGGTAACCAGTAGACAGGCAGCAGTGCTCAATAGTGAGCAGACCAGGACTGGGGCTTACTGGTAACCAGTAGACAGGCAGCAGTGTTCCATACTGATCAGACCAGGACTGGGGCTTACTGTTAACCAGTAGGACAGGCAACAGTGCTCCATACTGAGCAGACCAGGACTGGGGCTTACTGGTAACCAGTAGACAGGCAGCAGTGCTCCATACTGAGCAGACCAGGACTGGGGCTTACTGGTAACCAGTAGGACAGGCAGCAGTGCTCCATACTGAGCAGACCAGGACTGGGGCTTACTGGTGACCAGTAGGACAGGCAGCAGTGCTCCATACTGAGCAGACCAGGACTGGGCCTTACTGGTAACCAGTAGGACAGGCAGCAGTGCTCCATACTGAGCAGACCAGAGTCTACGTTTCTTAATCCCTTCCTTCCATGGCCATTTTCCTTTTTCTGTATTTTCATTTTTCCTCTTCTTCCAAGAACCAGAGCTTTTTTGTTTTTATATTTTCTTCTGCCCCCGTTGCCATATGAGATCTTGTTCTTTGCTCAGCGAGTTGATGGTTTTACTGATGTGCAATGGTTTTCTAGTCTTTTCTTTAATTTTTTTTTATTGCACCTTATGTTTTTAGTCATTAATTGCACTATGCACTGAAATACCGAATGACCGAATAGCTTGCGATTGACGACCTAACGATCTCCTATGAGGTCATAGCACGGGAGGACCAAGATGGCGATGACTGGGTTGGATGGGGGAGTTTTCAGTACCACTAGATTAATAACCAGGGTGTCAAACATCAGATGTAAAAAATATCATTTACAGTCATTTATTGGTCATCATTTCCACAATTCTGTCTTTATCCAAGGATCCTGGATCATATTAAATTTTTTGGCTCACAAAGTGATCATTTACAGTCATTTATTTAGAATTTGCCTTATTAGATCTTCATCCATTGTCGCTGATGACATTTCTAGCACTTTTTACATGGACTGGCCCTTTAATTCTGCCAGTCAATATGGCCGCTGTGGCCTCATACGCCCCGCCCCCTCCAGGGACACGTACAGCTACGCTCCTTCCTGTTCCAGTGACGCTCGGTTGGGATAAACCAAAGGAAGAAGAGGGGGAGATTTTGGCATAAATTCTGTAAATTCTCTCACAAGACAATGTAGATACATCAGTGCTGGGCTGGTATACGTAGGTACAGCTCCTGAGTGGGCGGCTGGTGGTGTTACCAGTGGAGGGCACTCCGTCCCACTTCCTGTGTAGATGGTACCGTCCAGCCGGTGACTGAGGGCTGCGGATGCGGGTGCTGCGCGTTATATGAGCGGGGATGGCGGAGGCGTTGCGGCGGGTGAGTCCCGGACCACATTCACACTTGACCGAGGCAGGCAGGCAGGCGGCAGAGGGGGTAGTGCCCCCCAATAATACAGCAGTGACACAGTACAGGCACCTTTATAGACCGCGCCTGCGCACATCGCTTGTCCAGACTTCGTTACTATGTAACAACCTGGATACAATTGTAACGAACCCTCAGCTGTTGTATTACTGGGTCATGTGTTCATTTATTGATAACAAGCAGGGGTCATACATTATGTGCATTGTTATCTGTCTTTAAAGCAGAAAATAAAATCGGTCTGATGTTCTGTGTTGTTTTTATTTATAACAAAGTTTGTTAGAAAGTTGCAGAAGTTTTTGTCACAGCAATTAATGACCCGCAGTCAGGTAATCCAGAATATCCGATAATCCAGAATATCCGATAATCCTACATGCCACGGGTCACATGATAGTGCTGTATTGATACGAGCGTGGCCGGCGTTTGCCAGATTTCTCAAAGCGGCGATCCAGTTGATGACTACCCCCCTACACACACACCATACTGTAAGCTCCCAGCCCTCCCCCACTGTAAATTCCCTTCACCCACTCCTCCCCCCAACTGTAACCCCCTTCCTCCACCATCCCCCACTGAAATGTCCCTTCCCCCACGATCTACCATTGCAACGTCCCTCCCTCTACTGTAACGTCCCTTTCCCCTCTATCTCCCCTGTAATGTCCCTCCCCCACTGTAAACTCCCTTTCCCCCCCACCACCCCCACTGTAATGTCCCTTCCCCCACTACCACCCTCCCTCTACTGTAACGTCCCTTTCCCCTCTATCTCCCCTGTAATGTCCCTCCCCCACTGTAAACTCCCTTTCCCCCCCACCACCCCCACTGTAATGTCCCTTCCCCCACTACCACCCTCCATTGTACCGTCCCTTTCCCCGCTATCTCCCCTGTAATGTCCCTCCCCCACTGTAAACTCCCTTTCCCCCCCACCACCCCCTCTGTAATGTCCCTTCCCCCACTACCACCCTCCATTGTAACGTCCCTTTCCCCACTATCTCCCCTGTAATGTCCCTCCCCCACTGTAAACTCCCTTTCACCCCCACTGTAATGTCCCTTCCCCCACTACCACCCTCCATTGTAACGTCCCTTTCCCCGCTATCTCCCCTGTAATGTCCCTCCCCCACTGTAAACTCCCTTTCCCCCCCACCACCCCCACTGTAATGTCCCTTCCCCCACTACCACCCTCCATTGTAACGTCCCTTCCCCCTCTATCACCCCTGTAATGAACCTTCCCCACTGTAAACTCCCTTTCCCCCCCACCACCCCCACTGTAATGTCCCTTCCCCCACTACCACCCTCCATTGTAACGTCCCTTCCCCCTCTATCACCCCTGTAATGAACCTTCCCCACTGTAAACTCCCTTTCCCCACCACCCTCACTGTACTGTCCCTTCCCCCACTACTACCCCCCATTGTAACGTCCCTTCCCCCACACGGTCTTGTGACTGCCTGTGGCAGAGCTGCAGATCCGTCTTCCTTCTAATCTGCATCATTTCAGGATCTCTACTGTCAGCTGATGACTCTTGTTAATGGGCAGATGGCTGAGGATTTGGTACACTTGTATCCAATCCAGATAATTCACCTCTGGGCTCCAGAATCAAGACTGAGGCTGGAGTCACACACAACGATTAAAAAATCGGTCTGATTTTTACGGTACGAAATCGCACAAAGATTCCTTGTCCAGAGATCCGTCTGTCATCCTATTTTCCGGCGATGAACTGATTTTATTCGCATCTAAGCATCAAATTGACATCCAATACCAATGCTTGATGCTCTTTCCTGTGACCAGGAGAAGTCTTGCGATCCGTTTTCAATTCGATTTTTAATTGCATCCATAGACTTGCATTGTCGAATCCGATCCGAAAATTGGTGACAATCGCAGCATACTGCGATTGTCTCAGTCCGAGGAACGGATCCGATCAAAAAACGGATGATGGGAGCAGAACCATAGAATAACATTGGGACGAATGCAATGCGATTTTTTTTTTTTTTTTTTTTTTTTCGCATTGCATTCGTCCGATGTAATCGCTCGTGTGACTCCGGCCTGATACTTTTTCCCTGCGCCGATACACTGTAACAAAGTGTTAGCACAGGAGAGATCAGCGCTGCAGAATGTGTTTAGCTCATGGCGTTTTGCACACACTGACACTGTAAGGCCCACTCCTGACCGCAGGCCACCTGTCCTTACACTTCTCACAGCTGAGAGTTTGTTACAGTCTGTTCTTTTTCCTCGCAGGTTGCGTCCCTGTTACCGGACGACCTCCAGCCCGGCGTGGATTTCTTTGGCTGTCCCTGGGATGTGGTGATCTTCACCGCGATCTTCGGATTTGTCTCCCTCTTGGCGTTTACGTGCAGAACACTGCAATGTGTAAGTCGTGGCCCGGATTATACATTCCCCCTGGGGATAATCGGACCAGTGGGTGACGCATCCGGAAAATTACTAGACTTACAATTCCATAATGGCAGCATCCGTATAATCCGTCAGCTTCAGGACCCCAGATATGCGGCACTTCATCATCTGGGAGCTAATGGTTCTATAGAAGCCTCCGTAAAGCGTATTACCATTGCGGGGACTGGGCATCACTTAAAGGGTTTGTCTCCTCATCAAAAGTTGTCCTCCTATCCATATGACAACATGTGGTGTGTGCGGGAGTCCGGCCGCTCCATTCATTCTTAATGGCACTGCAGGAGATGTCTGAGTCTTGACAAAGAGAAATAAAGTGATGACCCACAATTGTGACACGTCATTTCATCTCCACGGGGGTCAATACTTAAGTCCCTTCAATATTGATTGGAGAAACCCTTTAATCATCAGTGGGGGTCCGACTTCTGGGGCCATCACTGATCCTGAGAATTAAGGACTAAAGGCCCCATTACTCATAATGATCTCCCAGCGATCCCACCAATGATCCGACATGGATGGGATTACTGGGACATTGTTAGGCTGATCGCTGGTGATCTGTCACATAGCCCCTCCAGCGATCAGGACCAGCGAGCAAGCTGGTTTCTAAGGTAAACATCGGGTATCCAAGTGCCGCGGCTCCTGGATACCCGATGTTTACCTTAGAAACCAGCGTCGCTGATCATTGGCTCCCGCTGCCACACGCAGCGATGCGTGCTGGCCAGCGGGAGACCAGCGATCAAAAAATGGCCCAGGCCTTAAGGCCCCGTCACACACAGCGATCTCGCTAGCGAGATCGCTGATTTTGTGACGTCACAGCGATCTCGCCAGCGAGATCACGGTGTGTGACAGGGATCAGCGACCGGGTATCGCTGATTGTGCTGAATCGGCCTGGGCCATTTTTTGATCGCTGGTCTCCTGCTGGCCAGCGCGCATCGCTGCGTGTGGCAGCGGGAGCCAATGATCAGCGAGGCTCCCAGCGCTCTAAGCATGCGCTGGGAGCTGGTCTCTAAGGTAAATATCGGGTTACTATCAGTGCCAGCACGCAGGTTTCTAAGGTACACATCGGGTAACTAAGGGTATGTGCACACGTAGTGAAATCTGCTGCGTTGTACAGTACCTTTATTTTCAATGGAAAAAAAAAAAACGCAGTGCACATGCTGCGGATTTTTCCGCGGTTTACAATCCGCAGCATGTCAATTGTTTGGTGCAGAAACGCTGCAGTTTTACACCTTATCCATTATGAGGTGTAAAACCGCAGATAAACCGCAGGACTTTTGTCCTGCGGAATTACCTGCGGTTTTCTCTCCAAAATCCGCACACCCAAAAAACTACGTGTGCACATACCCTGAGTGACGTGCGCCGCTTAGTAACCCGATATTTACCTTGGATACCAGCGTCCTCGCTGGTGCTGATCGCTGGTGAAGCTGCCTGTTTGGCAGCTCACCAGCGATCATGTAGTGATGCACTAGTGATCCTGACAAGGTCGTATCGTTGTCGTGATCGCAGGTGCATCTTTATGTGTGACAGGGCCTTTAGTGATGTGTCCGTCCTCCCGCGACATTCAACCAAATTGGCCAATGACAGTTTGTTGCATGGGGGGTCCGGGTAGGGGGCTGTAGTACTACAGCCCCCTTCATTCTCAGGATTGGTAGGAGTCCCAGAAATTCGACCATCATTAAAGGGTTGTTCTTCTGATTGATCCTTGAGAGCGCACCGCCCCTTGGCCTCTCTGCTTTCTGCTTGTCAGGGTGTGGTGCTTTCTTGAATATTGACAGCTCAGAGCGCCTGCCCCATTAGATCCCCTGCCCTGTACTGTGGCCCTATGCTGTGCCCCTATGCCCCATACTGTGCCCGCATGTACAGGTATAGAATGAATAATCCTTCCATTCTTGAGAAGAGGTAAATGATAAAGCTGCTTGTTTTCCCAGCACCTTGCACTGAGCGCCGTTTTCCCTACTGGATTGCCCTGGCGTGACTGAGTTTTGGGATCTACAAAACACGGCTGCTTTCTTGCAAAGACAGCCTTACACTTCATCCTCTATTGCAGGGTTCCCCAAGTCCAGTCCTCAAGGCCCACCAACAGGTCATGTTTTCAGGATTTCCTTTGTATTACATAGGTGATGCAATTATCACCTGGGCAATACTTAGGAAATCCTGAAAACATGACCTGTTGGTGGGCCTTGAGGACTGGAGTTGGGGAACCCTCCTCTATTGTATCTCAGCTCCATTCAAGTCAAAATAGGGCTGAGCTGCAGTGCCACACGCCGCCTGTGGTTCAGGGTGGCGCTAGAGAGCCATGCTTTCCTAACGTCATACATAATATGGATGATTGCTGATTCCTGACTGTTTCTTTTTTATATTTTTTTATAGATTAAAAGCAGATTTTATGCCGGTAAGTGTCCAAACCAACCGAGGCCGCCCCGGTAATTATTTATACTTTGAAAGAATAACTCCGATGCAAACCTTTCTAAAAAGTCTTAAAGGGGTTGTCAGCTGCTTCTTACTTCTGTCGTGGGAGACGAGAGGTGGCGCTCAGGTTGTGCTGATAGGACAGGAGCAGAGGATGTGCTGGGCAGCCGTTGATGCCATGTCAGCAGCGCCTCATTTGTCCTGATGTAGTGGTCCGAGGGGTCTGTTCGCTTTTCTTAGGGGAGACGTGTCCGCCTGTCACCATGTCTCGTGCACCCATCGCATCTATTGCCATACAGTCGGGTGCACAATGCCAAGCAGATGGTAGAACAGAGAGGCCCTGGATCATCTTCCCGCTCTCTCATTTTCCTGCTGTCCATCACTTCATCTTCAGGTCGGGAATATAGACTCGGGAATCAGGTTGCGGAAGCTTTAAGCGGTAAAAGGGAAGTCCTGGAGAAGCTCTGTGTCGTACAGAAGCAGGTATGGTGGTCTCCCCGAGTGGGTGCCAGCTCAGGGGGCAGGAGATGAGGGCAGCACTGCATATAAAGTCACTTTTTTTAACCACCTTCTCAAAGTATGAAGAGGTCCAGCGGACATTACAAGAGTCGGGTCACCAGAAATTACTGAGCGAGATCTCCGAGCACAAGGTGAGTGGAGAGAAGTGCAATTGATGGATGGGGGGTGGTCTAATGGGGGCCATCATCAATTACATGTGTATCAATAAAGCAGACATGGTAATTATGGGACAACCCTTGTAAACTCAGCAGTGTATGACCGGAGCTACAAGACGAGCTGATATCAGTCACATGAGGGCGACCAGAAGTTTCTGATCTGTCATTCATTATGATGGCTGATAACATAGAACAGTATCATTTCCTTTTGACTTGTATGTTTGCATAGACCACAGTGTGTGCACGTCATGCATGTATCGTATTAAGTAGGTCACCCCCCACCTGGAGGACAGAATATACCTCCTGCTGGTCTTTTATTACCTTACACTTAACCCTTTAATGCTTATTTTAGGCTCTTCAGGAATCTCTACAGGCGTCTAACAAAGAACTGGAAGAGAACATGGCCAAACTGGAGCGGGGGCTGGAGGAGGAGAAGCAGCGGGGCTCTGAACTGGATAGTGCGGTAATATATGGGAGGAGAAGCAGCGGGGGTCCGGGCTGGGCAATACAGTAATATATGGTAGGAGAAGCAGCGAGGCTTCTGGGACTGGGCACTACTGTAATATATATAGGAGAAGCAGCGGGGGTCCGGGAATATGTCTGTGATGGGGAGGACATTGGTCTCGGCATCAGTAGGATGTGAGTTACCATTACTGTAAATGTCTCTGCAGCTTGAAGATCTAAATGAGAAAATAAAATCTCTGGAGGAAAATTTTAAGAAGGAAACGTCTCAGAAGGAGGAGGTAAGTGATTCCGGGGGAGCGGCTCTTGGGTCGCTCTTATTTAGAGAGATCACTCTATAAACAGCAGTAAATACAGCCTCCTCGCTCAGGGACCTCCTCTTATTCCGCAGACTCGCACCACCCAGAAAGTGTTTGAAATTAACACCGGCCGCCTGGAGTCATCGCTTCAGGACGCAGCGGAGGAGAAGTCTCACCTGGAGGAGAGCATCAAGCAGGTCGGTCCCTTTCCAAATGATACAATGTCACCTTATTTATGATGCAAAAGAAACAATAAATACAATTTCAAATGGAAAAAAAATAATCCGTTCTACTATCCTCCGGGATTTTCTAAAAAATAAAAAAAAATTAAAAAAACAAAACCTAGATTTGGTTTCTTTGTAATTGTTTTGACCCAAAGAATAAATTTCTCGTGTCCACGTTACCATACAGTGAGCGTAATAAAAGTAGACAACAAAAAAGAAATTGCTGCAGTTGATGTTTCTTTTTTTTTTTTTTCTATTTTTCAACACAAAATAATAAAAAAAAATAATTCTTCATGCAAAATACCAGCCGCCATGTGACAGCATCTAGGGACATATATAAAGGGAAAATGAAAAGGGTACAAATAAAAAATGGCTATGACACCAAGGGGTTAAAGAGGTTGTCAGATCACAAGATCATTCATCTGTACCTTGTGACCTGACAACCCCTTTAATAGCAAACACCTTATTAAAGAGCCCTGTCCCCCTTCTGTTTTAGTAAATGCTTGTGTTCCCTGTGACATTATGATTTTTTTTTTACTTTGCAGCTTTCTAAGGAGGCCGAGGGCTGGGAGGAAAGATTCAGCGAGCTGTCCGAGAACTCCAGAAACCTCAGCTCCTCTGTGGGAGTCATGCAGGAAGATCTGAGCAGCAAGCAGAGCCAGGTGAAGGTGAGTGGAGAAGGCGGTGATGAACGCGGGGACGGAGGAGGTGACGGTGATCACCCGCTCACCACATAACAAATACTTATTATTTTTTAGTCATTAATTGAAAATTTGCTGTCGCTGAAAGACTGGAGCTCAGAGGTGGACGAAGTCAATGATGAGGAAGACGACAACATTCTCTCCAGTATTAAGTGGGATTTTGAAAACGGCGAACCCCTGGGTAATGTCCGGCAAGTAATCACTGCCATCTACTCATTATAGCAGGGAAAATATTTTAATTAATTTTTATTTTCAGGGGATCCCCAGAAACAAAGGATTAAGAAGCTGATTTATGCTGCCATGGTAGGTGGTCTATGTGGTCATAATGTATCTCTGGATACAGGGAGCTCCCCCTAGTGGCGGCTGCAGACAGAATTTTATTATGTATCTCTGTATACATGGAACTCCTCCTAGTGGTGGCTGAAGATAGAATCTTATCATGTATTTCTGTTTACAGGGAGCTCCCCCTAGTTGTGGCTGCAGACAGAATCTTATCATTTATCTCTGTATACAGGGAGCTCCCCCTAGTGGTGGCAGCAGACAGGATCTTATCATGTATCGCTGTACACAGAGAGCTCCCCCTAGTGTTGACTGCAGACAGGATGTTATGTATCTCTGTATACAGGGAGCTCCCCCTAGTGGTGGCTGCAGACAGAATCTTTTCATGTATCTCTAGATACAGGGAGCTCCCACTAGTGGGGGCTGCATACAGGATCTTATTATGTATCTATATATACAGGGAGCTCCCTCTAGTGGTGGCTGCATACAAGATCTTATCATGTATCTATATACAGGGAACTCCCCCTAGTGGTGGCTGGACACAGGATCTTATCATATATCTTTGTATACAAGGAGCTCCCCCTAGTGGTGGATGCAGACACAGTATTATCATGTATCTCTGTATACAGGAAGTTCCCCCTAGTGGTGGCTGCTGACAGGATCTTATTATGCATCTCTGTATACAGGGAGCTCCCTCTAGTGGTGGCTGCAGACAGAATCTTATGTATCTCTGTATACAGGGATCTCCCTCTAGTGGTGGCTGCAGACAGGATTTTAGTTTATATGTTAATTCTCGTCTTTGTGTTGTAGCTAAATGCGTCTTTGAAAAGTGTGGAATCAGAGAAGAAGCATTTGTGTGATAATCTTTCCGATGAAATGAAGGCCAAAGAACAGCTGGCAGGCAGAGTGATACTTTACATATTTTATCACTGGATCCTTGGTCTCCTTTCATTATTGATAATTCTCGCTTTGTATGTGCAGAGTGTATCACGAATCTTCAGAACAGCAGCCAGTTGCTCTCACATGAGAAGGGACAATTGGAGGAAGAGTTGGAGAAACTAAAGCAGAAAATGAGCGTCATGATGGAGGTGTACCAGGAGAACGAGCAGAAGCTGCATCGGTAGGATATATGCTTTTTATGGCTTTGCAGTTAGTAGCAATTTTAATATACAGAATCAAACTACAAAAAAGTAGAGTAAAGAAGCATTGTTCACGTACTGGCATCTCTCACATTAGCAGCATCGCTTATGTACCAGCATCACTCAGATACTGGCATCACTCACATACCAGCAATGCTTACTTACCGGCATCACTCATATAGCGGCATCACTCTCATACTGACATCTCTCACATACCAGCATCACTCACATACTAACATCGCTCGCATAGCGGCCTTGCTCAGATAGCGGCCTTGCTCAGATAGCGGCCTTGCTCAGATAGCGGCATCGCTTAGATAGCGGCATCGCTCAGATAGCGGCATCGCTCAGATAGCGGCATCGCTCAGATAGCGGCATCGCTCAGATAGCGGCATCGCTCACATACCGGCATCGCTCACATACCGGCATCGCTCACATACCGGCATCGCTCACATACCGGCATCACTACGATACCAGCATTGCTTACATAGTGGCCTCACTCTCATACTGACATCGCTCACGTACCGGCATCGGTCACGTACCGGCATCGCTTACGTACCAGCATCACTCAGATACTGGCATCACTCACATACCAGCAATGCTTACATACCGGCATCACTCTCATACGGACATCTCTCACATAACAGCATCACTCACGTACCGGCATCGCTCGCGTACCAGCATCTCTCACATATCAGCATCACTCACGTACCGGCATCTCACGCGTACCGGCATCACTCACATACCAGCATCGCTCACGTACCGGTATCACTCACATAGCGGCTTTGCTCACATACTGGCATCACTCATATTGTCATTGCTCACATACTTGCAGCGCTCACATACCAGTATCACTAACATAGCAGCACCGTTCACATACTGATTCTCCGTAGAAGTCTCCATCCACCCTGAGTGTTCAGGGCAATGGTTTGTGCAAAATAGCTCTCCTCCAGGAAAAAAAGAAAATCTGTCTGCATTTTTTTTTTTTTTGTGCTTCCATCATTGACCCCCATAAAAGGAAGAATGCCCCCGACCTTCCCTGTCTAATGTTCTGCTAGATTGTGACCTGTGATGCTGAAGCTCGGGGAGAAGCCTCCTGTTCTCAGGTAACGGCTGCGCCCCACACATCAGCTGAGCTCACACTCTGGCCATGGCTCCTGCAAACAGCGCTGCGAGGTGGTAAAAACAGAAAAAATGCAACCAGTACGGTATAATCCACTAATCCAATAGTTACATATGTATATCATTTCTAATTTCCAGGAAACTCACTGTTCAGGAGAAGGAGCGGGTTCAAAAGGAGGCAAAACTGTCTAAAGCAGACGAAAAGATGAACATGGCAACCAGCGAACTTGTCAATGTCAAGTAAGAGAAGTCCTGAAGTCAGTGCCTGAGCTCTCTGCTATTTCTACTTGTTCACAAAATCCCTCTCCTCTAGGACAAGAGTCTCCGAACTGGAAGAAGAAATGGATAAAACAGTCTCCTCCTATCAAAACCAGGTTAGTGCAGTCACTGTGTACATACATTACAGTACTGATCCTGAGTTACAGTTGTGGCCAAAAGTATGAATGATTGCAAACACAAATTCTTTGGTATTATTATCTTCATTTAATTTGTCTTAAATGAAAAAACACTTAAAAGAGAATGAAGCAAAAAGCAAAACATTGATCATTTCACACAAAACTCCAAAAATGGGCCAGACAAAAGTATTGGCACCCTCAGCCTTATACTTGGTTGCACAACCTTTAGCCAAAATAACTGCGACCAACCGCTTCCGGTAACCATCAATGAGTTTCTTACAATGCTCTGCTGGAATTTTAGACCATTCTTCTTTGGCAAACTGCTCCAGGTCCCTGATATTTGAAGGGTGCCTTCACTAAACTGCCATTTTTAGATCTCTCCACAGGTGTTCTATGGGATTCAGGTCTGGACTCATTGCTGGCCACCTTTGAAGTCTCCAGTGCTTTCTCTCAAACCATTTTCTAGTGCTTTTTGAAGTGTGTTTTGGGTCATTGTCCTTCTGGAAGACCCATGACCTCTGAGGGAGACCCAGCTTTCTCACACTGGGCCGTACATTATGCTGCAAAATTTGTTGGTAGTCTTCTGACTTCATAATGCCATGCACACGGTCAAGCAGTCCAGTGCCAGAGGCAGCAAAGCAACCCCAAAACATCAGGGAACCTCCGCCATGTTTGACTGGAGGGACCGTGTTCTTTTCTTTGAATGCCTCTTTTTTTCTCCTGTAAACGCTATGTTGATGCCTTTGCCCAAAAAGCTCTGCTTTTGTCTCATCTGACCAGAGAACATTCTTCCAATCCAAAACGTTTTAGGCTTTTTCAGGTAAGTTTTGGCAAACTCCAGCCTGGCTTTTTTATGTCTCGGGGTAAGAAGTGGGGTCTTCCTGGGTCACCTACCATACAGTCCCTTTTCATTCAGATGCCGACGGATAGTATGGTTTGACACTGTTGTACCCTCGGACTGCAGGGCAGCTTGAACTTGTTTGGATGTTAGTCGAGGTTCTTTATCCAACATCCGCACAATCTTGCGTTGAAATCTCTTCTCAATTTTTCTTTTCCGTCCACATCTAGGGCGGTTAGCCACAGTGCCATGGGCTTTAAACTTCTTGATGACACTGCGCACGGTAGACACAGGAACATTCAGGTCTTTGGAGATAGACTTGTAGCCTTGAGATGGATCATGCTTCCTCACAATTTGGTTTTCTCAAGTCCTCAGACAGTTCTTTAGTCTTCTTTCTTTTCTCCATGCTCAATGTGGTACACACAAGGACACAGGACAGAGGTTGAGTCAACTTTAATCCATGTCAACTGGCTGCAAGTGTGATTTAGTTATTGCCAACACCTGTTAGGTGCCACAGGTAAGTTACAGGTGCTGTTAATTAGACAAATTAGAGAAGCATCACATGATTTTTCGAACAGTGCCAATACTTTTGTCCACCCTCTTTTTTATGTGTGGTGTGGAATTATATCCAATTTGGCTTTAGGACAATTATTTTTGTGTTTTTTCATTTAAGACAAATTAAATGAAGATGATACCAAAGAATTTGTGCTTGCAATCATTTTCAGGAAGAAACTGAGTATTATCTGACAGAATTGCAGGGGTGTCAATACTTTTGGCCACAACTGTACATCCTGTATTATACCCCAGAGCTGCACTCACTATTCTGCTGGTGCAATCACTGTGTACATACAGTACTGATCCTGAGTTACAGCCTGTATTATACTCCAGAGCTGCACGCACTATTCTGCTGGTGCAGTCACTGCGTACATACATTACATTACTGATCCTGAGTTACATCCTGTATTATAATCCAGAGCTGCACTCACTATTCTGCAGGTGCAGTCACTGTGTACATACAATACATTACTGATCCTGAGTTACATCCTGTATTATACTCCAGAGCTGTCCTCACTATTCTGCTGGTGCAATCACTGTGTACATACAATACTGATCCTGAGTTACATCCTGTATTATCCTCCAGAGCTGCACTCACTATTCTGCTGGTGCAGTCACTGTGTACATACATTACAATTACTGATCCTGAGTTACATCCTGTATTATCCTCCAGAGCTGTCCTCACTATTCTGCTGGTGCAGTCAGTGTGTCCATACATTACTGATCCTGAGTTACATCCTGTATTATACCCAGAGCTGTACTCACTATTCTGCTGGTGCAGTCACTGTGTACATACATTACATTACTGATCCTCAGTTACATCCTGTATTATACCCCAGAGCTGCACTCACTTTTCTGCTGGTACAGTCACTGTGTGCATACATTACATAACTGATCCTGAGTTACATCCTGTATTATACTCCAGAGCTGTCCTCACTATTCTGCTGGTGCAGTCAGTGTGTCCATACATTACTGATCCTGAGTTACATCCTGTATTATACCCCAGAGCTGCACTCACTATTCTGCTGGTGCAGTCACTGTGTACTTACATTACTGATCCTGAGTTACATTCTGTATTATACTCCAGAGCAGCACTCACTATCCTGCTGGTGCAGTCACTGTGTACGTACATTACATTACTGATCCTGAGTTACATCCTGTATTATACTCCAGAGCTGCACTCATTATTCTGCTGGTGCAGTCACTGTGTACATACTTTACATTTCTGATCCTAGGTACATCCTATATTATACTCCAGAGCTGCACTCTCTATTCTGCTGGTGCACTGAGTACATACATTACATTACTGATCCTGAGTTACATCCTGTATTACATTCCAAAGCTGCACTCACTATTCTCCTGGTGCAGTCACTGTGTACATACACTACATTACTGATCCTGAGTTACATCCTGTATTATACCCCAGAGCTCCACTCACTTTTCTGCTGGTACAGTCACTGTGTGCATACATTACATTACTGATCCTGAGTTACATCCTGTATTATACCCCAGAGCTGCACTCACTATTCTGCTGGTGCAGTCACTGTGTACATACATTACAATTACTGATCCTGAGTTACATCCTGTATTATACCCCAGAGCTCCACTCACTTTTCTGCTGGTACAGTCACTGTGTGCATACATTACATTACTGATCCTGAGTTACATCCTGTATTATACCCCAGAGCTTCACTCACTATTCTCCTGGTGCAGTCACTGTGTACATACACTACATTACTGATCCTGAGTTACATCCTGTATTATACTCAAGAGCTGCACTCACTATTCTCCTGATGCAGTCACTGTGTACATACACTACATTACTGAACCTGAGTTACATCCTGTATTATGCTCCAGAGCTGCACTCACTATTCTGCTGGTGCAGTCACTGTGTACATACATTACAATTACTGATCCTGAGTTACATCCTGTATTATACCCCAGAGCTCCACTCACTTTTCTGCTGGTACAGTCACTGTGTGCATACATTACATTACTGATCCTGAGTTACATCCTGTATTATATTCCAGAGCTGCACTCACTATTCTGCTGGTGCAGTCACTGTGTATATACATTACATTACTGATCCTGAGTTACATCCTGTATTATACCCCAGAGCTGCACTCACTATTCTGCTGGTACAGTCACTGTGTACATGCATTACATTACTGATCCTGAGTTACATCCTGTATTATATTCCAGAGCTGTCCTCACTATTCTGCTGGTGCAGTCACTGTGTACATACATTACATTACTGATCCTGAGTTACATCCTGTATTATACCCCAGAGCTGCACTCACTATTCTGCTGGTGCTGTACATACATTACATTACTGATCCTGAGTTACATCCTGTATTATACCCCAGAGCTGCACTCACTATTCTGCTGGTACAGTCACTGTGTACATACATTACATTACTGATCCTGAGTTACATCCTGTATTATATTCCATAGCTGCACTCACTATTCTGCTGGTGCAGTCACTGTGTACATACATTACTGATCCTGAGTTACATCCTGTATTATACCCCAGAGCTGCACTCACTATTCTGCTGGTGCAGTCACTGTGTACATACATTACATTACTGATCCTGAGTTACATCCTGTGTTATACCCCAGAGCTGCACTCACTATTCTGCTGGTACAGTCACTGTATACATACATTACATTACTGATCCTGAGTTACATCCTGTGTTATATTCGAGAGCTGCACTCACTATTCTGCTGATGCAGTCACTGTGTACATACATTACATTACTGATCTTGAGTTACATCCTATATTATACTCCAGAGCTGCACTCTCTATTCTGCTGGTGCACTGAGTACATACATTACATTACTGATCCTGAGTTACATCCTGTATTACATTCCAAAGCTGCACTCACTATTCTCCTGGTGCAGTCACTGTGTACATAAACTACATTACTGATCCTGAGTTACTTCCTGTATTATGCTCCAGAGTTGCACTCACTATTCTGCTGGTGCAGTCACTGTGTACATACATTACATTACTGATCCTGTACTGATCCTGAGTTACATCCTGTATTATATTCCAGAGCTGCACTCACTATTCTGCTGGTGCAGTCACTGTGTACATACATTACATTACTGATCCTGAGTTACATCCTGTATTTTACCCCAGAGCTCCACTCACTATTCTGCTGGTGCAGTCACTGTGTACATACATTACATTACTGATCCTGAGTTACATCCTGTATTATACTCCAGAGCTGCACTCACTATTCTCCTGATGCAGTCACTGTGTACATACACTACATTACTGATCCTGAGTTACATCCTGTATTATGCTCCAGAGCTGCACTCACTATTCTGCTGGTGCAGTCACTGTGTACATACATTACAATTACTGATCCTGAGTTACACATTGTGTTCTAACACACAACACACGATGAACAATCAGAATTGTGAATGTAGCTCTGGAGTATAATGCAAGTTAGCGTTTGTCTCTGGTAATTTTTCGAGGATACATTGTTAGTTTCTCCCTTGTTTCCAGGTTACGTCGTATGAGAAGAAATCTCACGATAACTGGGTGAGTGGTGGCTTCGTATCAATCACTGGTTTCTTTGTGTAGTAAGCCTCTAATTCTCTGGATAAGAGGTGAGCACTTTTTATTTAAGGTTTCCGTTTCTTTTCCCGTAGCTCACTGCGAGGGCGGCAGAAAGATTTCTGAGTGACGTCAAAAAAGAGACTGCGCACTTCAGACAGAAGTGAGTGCAGCGTGAGGATTTGTGCTCTGCAGACGATGGATCATTTATTTAGATATTTGTTTCCAAATTCTTTGTGGTTCCTATTCACATCCAAAGCTGCTTCCAGAATTCTGCTTGTCGTCTCAGGAAATAGGCGGCTATTTCCCTTCACCCCACTGCCCAGCAGATTTTCAGCCCCTGTGCTGGAGGTCACAGAACGGATCAGCAGAATTATGAATACAGCTGTGGATATGACCAGAGAGTAAAATGTTTATTTTGTTTCATCAATAGGTTAACAGAGGCCGAATATAAACTGGAACTTTTGGAAAAAGATCCCTTCGCCCTGGATGTGATGCAAGCAATCGGTAGAGGTAATCACACTTTTATCCTTTCATGTTCGGACACTTGGTGTCGTATTGTGTGGTGTAGAGTGGGCACCATATAGCAGTATTATTTACATTGTGTTGAATGGTATTATTTACACTATATGGCAGTATTATTTATATTGTGTTGTATGGTTGGTATTTACACTGTAGCAATATTATTTACATTGAGTAGTGTGGTAGTATTTACCCTGTATGGCAGTATTATTTATATTTTGTTGTATGGTAGTATTCACACTATATGGCAGTATTATTTATATTGTGTTGTATGGTTTGTGTTTACACTGTAGCAATATTAGTTACATTGTGATGTATTGCAGTATTATGTACATTATGTAGTGTGGCAGTATTATTTATTTTGTGTTGTACAGTATGTTAGTATGTACAATTTATGGCAGTATTATGAACATTGTGTTGTATGGAAGTATTTACTTTAGGTTGTATATACAGTCATGGCCAAAAGTTTTGAGAATTACACAAATATTATATTTTCACATGATCTGCTGCCCTCTGGTTTTTATGTGTGTTTGTCAGATGTTTTTATCACATACAGAAATATAATTGCAATCATATTATGAGTAACAAAAGGTTATATTGACAGTTAGAATGAGTTAATGCAGCAAGTCAATATTTGCAGTGTTGACCCTTCTTCAGGACCTCAGCAATTCTCCCTGGCATGCTCTCAATCAATTTCTGGATCAAATCCTGACTGATAGCAGTCCATTCTTGCAAAATCAATGCTTTTATTTTGTCTGAATTTGAAGGTTTTTGTTTGTCCACCCGTCTCTTGATGATTGACCACAAGTTCTCAATGGGATTAAGATCTGGGGAGTTTCCAGGCCATGGTCCCAAAATCTCTGTTTTGTTCCCTGAGCCATTTAGTTATCACCTTTGCTTTATGGCAAGGTGCTCCATCATGTTGAAAAAGGCATTGTTGATCGCCAAACTGCTCTTGGACGGTTGGGAGAAGTTGCTCTTGGAGGACATTCTGGTACCATTTTTTATTCATGGCTGTGTTTTTAGGCAAGACTGAGAGAGAGCCCATTCCCTTGGCTGAGAAGCAACCCCACACATGAATGGTTTCAGGATGCTTGACAGTTGGCATGAGACAAGACTGGTGGTAGCGCTCACCTGGTCTTCTCCGAATAAGCCATTTTCCAGATGTCCCAAACAATCGAAAAGGGGATTCATCAGAGAAAATGACTTTAAACCAGTCCTCAGCAGTCCACTCCCTGTACCTCTTGCAGAATATCAGTCTGTCCATGATGTTTTTTCTGGAGAGAAGTGGCTTCTTTGCTGCCCTCCTTGAGACCAGGCCTTGCTCCAAGAGTCTCCACCTCACAGTGCGTGCAGATGCACTCACACCTGCCTGCTGCCATTCCTGAGCAAGCTCTGCACTGCTGGTAGCCCGATCCCGCAGCTGAAAAACTTTTAAGAGATGGTCCTGGCGCTTGCTGGTCTTTCTTGGGCGCCCTGGAGCCTTTTTGGCAACAAGGGAACCTCTCTCCTTGAAGTTCTTGATGATGCGATAGATTGTTGACTGAGGTGCAATCTTTCTAGCTGCGATACTCTTCCCTGTTAGGCCATTTTTGTGCAGTGCAATGATGACTGCACGTGTTTCTTTAGAGATAACCATGGTTAACAGAAGAGAAACAATGATGCCAAGCACCAGCCTCCTTTTAAAGTGTCCAGTGGTGTCATTCTTACTTAATCATGACAGATTGATCTCCAGCCCTGTCCTCATCAACACCCACACCTGTGTTAATGGAGCAATCACTGAAACGATGTTAGCTGGTCCTTTTAAGGCAGGGCTGCAATGATGTTGAAATGTGTTTTGAGGGATAAAGTTAATTTTCTAGGCAAATATTGACTTTGCAAGTAATTGCTGTTAAGCTGATCACTCTTTATAACATTCTGGAGTATACGCAAATTGCCATTAGAAAAAATGAAGCAGTAGACTTTGTAAAAATTTGTGTCATTCTCTAAACTTTTGGCCATGACTGTACACCGTATGGCAGTGCTATTTACGTTGTGTTTTATGTTAGTATATACAATGTATGGCTGTCTTTTTTACTTTGTGTTGTATGGTGGTATTTACACTGCATGGGTATGGCATTATTATTTACTCTGTATGGCAGTCTTATTTACATTGTGTAGTATGGCAGTATTTACACTATGGCAGTATTATTTACATTGGATTATGGCAGTATGATTTACATTTATTGTATGGTAGTATTCACACTATATGGCAGTATTATTTACATTGTATTGTATGGTGGTATTTACACTATATAGCAGTATTATTTTCATTTATGATATGCTAGTTTTTACACTGTATGGGTTTATGGCAGAATTTACACTGTTTGGCAGTATTACCATTTACATTGTGTTGTATGGTTGTATTCACACTTAATGGCAGTATTATTTACATTAGGTTGTATGGTAGTATTTACACTGTATGGCAGTATTTAAATTTGTTGTACGTTCGTATTTACACTGCGTGGCAGTATTTACACTGTATGGCAGTATTTACATTGTGTTGTGAAGCAGTAATTTAACTGTATGACAGTATTATTTACATTGTGTTGTGTAGCAGTATTTCTCCTTCACCTCATTGGGGTACACAGATACTGTGGGTGTATGCTTCTGCCGTTAGGAGGCTGACACTAAGTGAAAAAAAGAGGTTAGCAGTATACACCCTCTCCCCTATTGCGGGCGGAAATCAGTTTTTTGCTTGGTGTCTTTAGAGGCACACGTGTCTGGTTTTCTCCAGACTTCTTTTTTTTTTCTTTCTTTTTTTCCATGAAGATAAGACAGGGGCGACGGATCCTATTGAAAGGGTCCGATCTCCCCAAACCAACAACGGGCGAGCACATGTTGAGTATCGTCTCCACGTATCTTTTCCCGCACAGAGGGACATATCTGGGCTTTTTTCCCCAGACGTCTATTTTTGTTTGTTATTTTATGAAGAAGAGACAGGGGCAACGGATCCTATTGAAAGGGTCCGATTTCCCCAAACCCAACAACGGGCGAGCACGTGCAAGTGTCCCTCCACGTATCCTCTTCCGCGATGTGGGACACGATGCTGGACTTAACCCTGTCTACCCCTAGGTATTGAAACCATGGGCTTGCACAGAGGCACAAGACTAGTCTGTGCGGCCCCCCACTGCTCCACCAACGTTAGACGGCGGTGCTGCAAGGCGGCGGACGGTCCCTCTCCTCACCAGGGCTGTGGAGTCGGTAAGCCACAGTTGCGACTCCGACTCCTGGATTTTATCAGGCTCCGACTCCGGCTCCGACTCCGACTCCTTCATAAATGGCCAATTCATAACAACAAATTTACTGTTGTAAAATATTAAACATCGTGCTTATTCAGTTTCTCACCATCATATAAGTAATCAGACCACTTAGAGCAAAAACTACATTTATTAGAATACAATTAGAATATAGCAAATAACTTTTATAAACTTTTCTAAACTGTAAGTAAATATGCAATAAACACTTTTATGCAGTTAATAAGAAGAAATCTATAAATTTGTCCTCAGAAAAAGTATTGCCTCTGTCAGATCCTCCTTCATGGATGCCCTCAAATCTGATCTAATTATTTTGAGAGCAGAGAACAACCTCTCTACACTAACTTGTGTTGGTGGCAAAGCAGTAACCACTCGGGCAACATCTCTGAGAATGTCAGGATACAGAGGAATCGCTTGTTGCACTGTTATTTTTGATGAACGGTCAAATTTCTCAATTTCTTTTAGTGCACATGAAAAATTCTGCTGAAATGTACTGGCTGTGTTCCTTGATGGGGATGACTCTTCTTCTATGCGGGAACGCTTTGCACGGTCCTTGTGATCCAAATATTTTTCGAAATTAAATTCTTCATCAGTTGATGATGAGGGTGAAGATGTGGCAGGACGACCAAATTCTTCTTGTTCCTCCTGACTGTTCTGCAACCCTTTCATCCTTACTGCTATTTCAAACAGAGCTTCTTTTCCTTTACTTAGCTGTTGATCATCTAGAAGAATCCGATGCATTGGGTCTACATAAACAGCTGCCAAAAGAATGTTATTTTGTAATAGTAGTGCCTCTCTCCGTTTCATTGATGTAGCAATGCCACTTGCAATTAACCCTCCTCTTTGGGACAGGCGAAACATCAGGTTCTTCCACTCCTTTAAGAAAATACCTGGAGTTAAGTCCTCTGCTTGTAATTTTTTAGTCACTGTAAATGGGTGCTCTAGCAATTTTTCCAGCTCAGTCACCTTATTCCACTGACTTTCATTTAGCGTCAGTTGCGGGTTAGCCATGTCTACAAGAAAGGTTTTCAGTTCAACCAAGCACTGAATCATTAAGTAAGTACTGCCCCATCGTGTGGCTTGATCAATAATTGCCCCTTTTCCAGCACGTCTCTTCAAAATTGAGTCAACTTTAGGGGTTCTGGCAACAGTAGCCAATTTTCTCACCTTGCCAATCAGTGCAGCAGCATGTCCTTCTTGCAGACTGTCTCTTATAGCCAGCTGTAGCGTATGCACAACACAGCGCATGTGATGAATGAAAGAACATATTGACACAGTTTCAACAAGATCATCTAAACTATCATGTTGCTGTTCATCTGAAGCAACTTCAGTTTGCTCCTCAGTTACAATACTGTGTTCCTCTATTTCAAACATTTCTGTGTCTGTGGACCCAGAATGTTCTTCTAGCTGCTTGTCACCATCATTACTCTCATTCATTAGCTTAATAGTACTTATCATATTTGAAGCATTGTCAGTTACGACAGAAAGAACTTGCTCTTTTTTAAGTTCATAGTCTTGCAGAACCTTTTCCACCAAGACCTGGAGAAACTCACTGGTGTGATGAGCTTTGGTGTCTTTTACTGCCAATGTCTTGGTAACTATTTCATTTTTGTCACAAACAAATCGGACATTGATGGCAAAATAGTTCACTCTGTGACGTGTGCAGGCATCCATTTTAAGAAACAGAAAGCGTCCCTTGAGAGTTTTTTTAAGTTCTTCCTTTTGTTTAAAAGCTTCTTCGATTACTAATTTTCTAATACTCTCTCTCTCCAGAGAAACACCAAGCTTGCGGGCCATTTCCCCATTCAGACACATAAAAGCTGGTCGTGAAAATAATGAAATAGGCACACTATCCTTTACAACAAGCTCTATGATCTGTTTTTTAAATGTATCTACTGTCATTGTCACAGTAACTTTGTCACTGACAAAATATCTTGCAACTGATGGCTGCAAAGTTCTCTGCTCCTTTGTTTGGCTGGAAGAGCTGGGCACTGGTTCATTGGTTTGGATGCAGTCTTTCTCATCCACTGCTTTCAGTACTTCTGGATGAAAGCGCTGTAAATGTCTCTTTAGATTAGAAGCTCTGGTAGGAGCATTTTTATCTTTGCCTGAATATGCACTCATCTTGGCTTCACAGCATTTGTTTTCGTCTGGATCATTTGTCATACACTGACAGACATAATGTTTTCTATCTTGAGTGATGGTGAAATGTTCAAATACAGCTGATTTAATGTGATGCTTCTTTGACATTCTCAGGTTTTTAATTCTGCATTCACAATCCAAATGATAATTGTTTTTCCTAAAAACAATTGTACAAAATTATTGCCAGGTCGTACAACTGATATAGTGGTCAGTAACACTGTTATTATTCCTCATGTACTCACAGTTAACTGATGCAAAGTTTGTTGAAAGGATAATACTTCTTACAGTCTTCCTCTTCTGAGTAGCAGGCAGCTGTGAGATGCTTGGAAGACGCACACCTAGTATGATCTAGTCTAGAGGAGGAGCTTTACTACTAAGAATTTGCAACACATTTTCACTTTCAGTTTCATACATTGTAAGTAGGTGGGTTGGGGCAGCATGAGGTTAACCAAGTATAAGATTAGATAAGGGCAGTGGAGAACAGTGACACACAAGAAGTAAGAAATGTCTCTATCTCCAGCAGAACTGCTTATCACTGTTGTTCATAGTTTGATAGAACATATATATTTGAGTAACATTTATAAAATTCATATGAAAGTTCAATTATTAAATATTAATACATTTTTTTTAAAGCCGGAGTCGGTACATTTCTACCGACTCCGACTCCACCCAAAACTAACTCCGACTCCACGACTCCGACTCCACAGCCCTGCTCCTCACCCCCTGAAGGGGTTAGATGGAGTTAGGGTTCCTGCACCGTCCAGAAACTAACCCCATCCCCTCTACCTGGTGGCAACAGGTTAGAGCTGGAGTCAGGTATGAAGTGCTGGGGAGGGCCTGCAGCAGCGTTCCGGGAAGCTCCAGGCATCTTAGGAAGTGTAGGGCAATCCTCCTTCCCTCTCCTCTCTCCTCCCTCCTTTCGCCAGGTGTGGGCGCCGGGTTCCGGCGGCAGGGACTGGAGCCTTCGGCCTGCAGGCCGCCGGCCCGCCCCCCCCCCCTTTCTCCCCTCCCGCGGCGGGCGTGCAGGCAAAATTTAGTCCGCGGCTTCGGCCGTGACTAGGCCGCGGGCGGAAGTCCCGCCTCTGGCGTGACGTCATTCCCGGCGCCGCCCCCTGGCTAGGGTGAACGCCGAACAAATTGAGCCCCCGACTTCATGTCAGGTAGGCCGCGGCCGGGAGAGGAACGGCCCGCCCTACCCGGAGGGGAGGACAGGAGCGCGGGGCTGTGCAGCGCAGAGGCAGCGACAGGAGCACGTGGTAAGTGTGGCTCCGATCTTGGAGGCTCGCTACGATTAAAGGTGGCATTTTTTTCCCCTCCTCCCTTCCCTTCAACCCTCATTTGGTTTAGGCCTGGCTGCAATATGATTGGAAAAGGTAAATCGCGTTCCCTTATACCGCATGCATTTCTAGAGGGGTTAATTTTTTTGCCACATGCCAGAGCCAAAAATTATGCGAAGCCTGCGAGCCCGATCGCGCCCAGGAGCCCTCCCCTGCGACACGACCAATGTGCAATCCCCCACGGTGTGGGCTCTATCTCTGTCACAGTACGAGGGCAATCGAGTTCCGTCAGGCCCCAGATAGGGGCAGGGACAGTGGCTAGTCGGCCTTAGAGGGGACCTCCACCTCACTAGAGCCTTCGGCCTGCAGGGGCCGCTCGTACTTCAGGCAGACCCGGTGGAAGGAATCCTTGCGGTGTCGCCCAGTCCATCCGGTGCTGTGGCATCCGTAAGTCCTGCTTCTTGCTCCCCGTCACCAGTGGTGGATAGCGAGCAGACCTCAGGTCGACTCAGACAGACACCTTGACCTGGATGCTCCGGGGTCATGAGATAGTGGATAGGCTCATAGAAGCCGTCGGGCAGACCTTGAGGATGGTTCCACCGCGGCTTTTAGGCCATAAGGTGGCGTTTAAGCGAATGAAGTGGCCTCACGGAATTGGTTCCTCTTATACTGAGTTAGAGGACATAGTGCAGCGACTCAGGGAACGACCAGATGGGGGTTTCTCGGGTCAAAAGGCACTCGAAGTAAGGTATCCATTTGCTGGACATCCGTAAGAAATGGATGAAATCTCCGATGGTGGTCGCATCTAGCCACTAAAACCCTGTTTCGTTTCTCGTGGTTCCTCTATTAAGGATTCCATGGATCGCCTCATAAAGAGCTTCTTGCTCAGTAAGTGAGGTGTCAGGATCAGTGCTCTCTCCCTCGTTCGCAGGAACTTGGGCAGCCAAGGCCTTGATTTCATGGTCAGAATCGTTAAACAGGGTCATGCAGAAGCGAGAGCTACCTGCCGAGGTATCGGAGATCGCAAGGCAGATGGCGATGGACCTGGGACTATTTAATCAATGCGTCCTTGCATGCGGGTAATTGCTTGGCACTTGCTGCCGCTAACGCAATTTCTATCAGAAGAGCTCTATGGATGGCGGGCCGATTCTGCTTTCAAGAAGTCCTTGACTTCTCTGCCTTATGATCAGTGCGGCCGTTTATTGGAGAGAAGTTGGATAAGCTTATCTCTGACTCCGCAGGAGGAAATACCTTTTTTTCTCCCTCAACAAAGGGTCAAACCGCCTTTTTCACACCCTTTTCAGGCACGTTTTCGATCTTTTCGCAACCCCGGGTGGACCACACCGGCCATTTCCGCCGCTTCAGGCCGGCCCAACCAGGATAGGGAGCGGCAGATCTCATATAGATCCAACCCATTGGGGGGAATGCGAACTCAGCAGCCCAGATCAAGGGGATCCAGATCCCAAAGATAGTCAGCTAAATGACTCGAGGCGGTTGCCAGACGACACCGGCAAGGTGGGCGGCCGTCTACTCTGATTCCGCCACGTCTGGTTCAGTGTTGCACGCGACACGTGGGTAAAGGAGTTGGTGGCCTCGGGTTTACAAAATAGAATTTGTCAGATGCCCTCCAAGACGGTTTTTTCTTTTCTCGTCTTCCCAGGGTGGATACCTAGGCAAGGGCTCTATTAGGAGCCATCGAATCGCTCCTGCACAACGGAGTCATTGTTTCCATGCCAGAACACGAAAGGGCTCAGGGTTTCGATTCCAAGCTGTTTGCGGTTCACAAAAAGGGAACGTGTCTGTCAGACCTGTCTTGGACCTGAGGCTTCTGAACAGGTTCGTCAGCATCAGACATTTTCGGATGGAGTCTCTCCGGTCAGTCATATCGGCCATGGAGCGGAGAGAATACTTGGCCTCAATAGATATCCAGAACGCATATCTGCACATTGCCACCAGCCATTTTAGACTGAGCATGAGTGCATTCATCAGGTGGCGAGCCCATTTTTCCTGCTAATTAGAGGTTTCTGCGCTTCGACACCAATGGTCGACATTTTCAGTTCATAGCACTACCCTTCGGGCTAGCCAAGGCTCCCAGAGTGTTCACAAATGTTATGACAGTTGTCATGGCCATGCTACATTCTTGAGGCATAGTAATTTTTGCCTTACTTGGACGACCTCTTAGTTAAGGGCCCTTCAATACTGGCATGTAAGGAAAATGTCAACATCACGCTGGATACTCTTGGCCGCTTAGGGTGGTTGGTCAGTGCGAGGTAGTCACCTCTTGTGTCAGCTCAGAGGTTTTTTTCTTCCTAGGAAGGATCCTCGACACTTGCCGAGGGCTGGTAATTCTCCTCAGGAAGAGGCGCTTACTCTTCGGAGGGAGTCTGGACACTTCGCCAACCAGTCTCTCATTCCATCTGGTTCAGGATGAGGATTCTAAGAGAAATGGTGGCGGCAATAGAAGCGCTACCATTCGCCAGTTCCATCTTCGCCCCCTGCAGCGCGCCCTCTTGCCAGCCTGGGCCAAGAATTCCGTTCACGTTCGTTCAGCGGGGCCGGCGATCCTGTCAAGTCAGGGAGTTGCTCGAATGGTGGATAACCAGTCCCTCTCTGTCCCAGGGGAAGCCCTTTTTGCCCAGACCATTGGTTGGTGATGACAACCAAAGCCAGTCTTCTCGACTGGGGAGCAGGGTTTTCACCACCACACGACCCAGGGGCGGTGGTCCCCGCAGGAGACTCTCCTCCCGACCAAGCTAGTGGAGATACGGGCAATTGGCTGGCTCGGCAACAGTTTCATCACTTTCTAGCAGGCCGCCTTGTCCGAATTCAATCGGACAAAGCCATGGCGGTGATTTATATAGATCATCAAGGGTGCACCCGCAGCAGAGCAACCATGCGCGGGGTGGGGCACATTCTTCAGTGGGTCAGACAAACCACTCGGTGATCTCGGCAGCTCACATCCCGGGCGTGGAAAATTGGGCGGCAGACTTTCTCAGGGTCTTGTGTCCGGAGAGTGATCTCTACATGCCGAAGTCTTCCAGCAGATTTTTTAACTGCGGGGAACACCAGATGTGGATCTGTTGGCTTCCAGAGTGAATGCCAAGGTGCCCACATGCGTCACTCAGGCCAGGGATCCGCAGGCAATCGGTGGACGCGTTGGTTCTGTCATGGAACCAGTGTCGCCGCCCATATCTATTTCCCCCGCTGTCGCTACTGCCGAGAGTCATCAAAAGGATCAAGAGGGAAGGGGTTCTGGCTATCCAGCTGGCACCAGACTGGTCCTATTGAGCGTGGTACGCAGATCTAATGCACCTGCTCGCCGACGTTCCTTGGCGACTGCCAGAGCGCCCAGAACTACTTTCTCAAGGGCCGATTTGCCACTCGAGCTCAGTGGCCCTGTGTTTGACGGCATGGCCAGTTAATCTTGGATTCTAACCCAGGCATGGTTTGGGAGCAAGGTGGTCGCTACAATAGTTAGCGCCCGGAAGTCGACCTCAGCACGAATTTACCACCACACCTGGAGGGTGTTCTTCGCTTGGCGTCGAGGACGCAGTGTTTTTCCGCTGAGAATCTCGATCCCCAACATCTTGGTTTTTCTCCAGTCGGGCCCAGACTTGGGCCTGGCCCAAGTTCCCTCAGGAGACAAATATCAGCTTTATCCTTCCTGGTCCAGTGCGGAATAGCTACCAGGTTACAGGTAAAGACTTTCATCCAGGGTCTCTCCCACTTGGTACCTCCCTGTAAGGCGCCTATGGATGCCTGGGACCTTGACCTGGTCCTAAGGGTTCTGCAGGAAGCTCCTTTTTGGACCGCTTCAGAAGGTTTCTTTGAGGTTCCTTTCCTGGAAAGTGGCGTTCCTAGTGGCCATCTCTTTTGTCAGGCGGCTTTTCAGAGCTGACGGCACTATCCGGCCGTCCTCCATTCTTCATTTTCCATAAGGATAAGGGGTGCTCAGACCAACCTCTCCGTGTCTGCCAAAGGTCGTGTCCTCTTTTCACATTGATGAAGATGTTGCTTTGCCTTCATTTTGTCCAGCACCGGTGCACCGTGTGGAAGAGGCTCGTCACACGTTAGACCTGGTAAGAGCCCTCCGGGGGTACGGGTCGAGGACGGCTCCATTTCTTCAGACGAACACGCTGTTCGTGCTCCCCGAAGGGCGCAGAAAGGGACTCGCTGCCTCAAAATTGACCATAGCCAGATGGTTTTTTGCTTGACTTTTTAGGAGTCCTACCACATTAGAGGCACGCAGATTCCAGCAGGGATCAGAGCGCACTCTACTTGGGCAGTTGGGCGCCTCCTGGGCGCTTCGGCACCAGGCTTCGACAGAACAGGCTTGCAAAGCAGCAACCTGGTCCAGCCTGCACACATTTGCCATACATTGTAATAGTCATAGTCAGGCCTCGGCGGATGCAAGCCTGGGTAGGATTCTCCAAGCAGCGGTGGCGCACCTTTAAACAAAAGATGCATGTAGCTTGGATCGGTGAGTCAATCTCCCACCCAGGGACAGCTTTAGGATGTCCCACAGTATCTGTGTCCCCCAATGAGGCGAAGGAGAAACATGGATTTTTGTGAGTACTCACCGTAAAATCCTTTTCTCAGAGACGCTCATTGGGGGACACAGCCCCCACCCTAATAGCCAGTTGGCTTTTGTTTTGTTAAAATTTATGTGCATTTGCTAATTTGAGATAAGGGTGGTGTTTTTTGACATGTTGTACCTGTATTAAGGCTGATTTTTTGTCCTCCTACTGCTTTGGCACCAAACTGATTTCCGCCCGCAATAGGGGTGAGGGTGTATACTGCGGAGGAGGAGCTAACCTCTTTTGTTCACTTAGTGTCAGCCTCCTAACGGCAGAAGCATACACCCACAGTATCTGTGTCCCCCAATGAGCGTCTCGGAGGAAAGGATTTTACGGTGAGTACTCACAAAAATCCATGTTTGCACCTTATGGCAATTTATTGTACGGTAGTTTTACACTATATGGCACTATTTACATTTATTGTGTGGTATTATTTACACTGTATGGCAGTATTATTTATATTATGTTGTGTGGTAGTATTTAAATTGTATGGCAGTATTTACATTGTTTTGTATAGTAGTATTTACACTGTATGGCTGTATTATTTACACTGACAGTATTTTTTATATTGTGTTGTGTGGTACTATTTACACTGTATGGGTATGGCAATATTATTTATTTTGTGTTAGTATTTACACTGTTTGGCAGTATTATTTATATTTTGCTGTGTGGTTGTATTTACGCTGTATGGCAGTTTTTACATTGTATGGCAGTATCATTTACACTGTATGGCAGTATTATTTATATTGTATTATGGTTTAGTATTTACACTGTATTATTTACTTTTCACTGTATAGTGTTAATATAAAACCATTCTTCTCGTCTTCTTTACCCTCCGTGTACCCGTCCTGCTGCCGCCGGTCCTTGGTGACGTTATAGGGCGGTGTACAATCCGGTACACAGATGCATATTGTATTAGTGATCTCTAACATTTAGCTTGAAAAAAGCTCAAAAAAACTGCTCCATTTTTTTTTTCCCCGTCACACAGCAGTGCTCTGGGAACTTAAGTAAAACCCTCCTAAAGGGGATGGAGCCGGATGCATTACAGAATCCCTCAATGTGCAAGGAAAAAATTAGAAGGGGACGCGGCAGGAAATAAACTTTGGGACCCCCTTAATTATCAGGATAGGCAGGGTCCTAAAGCTTAGACCCACAGTTCAAAAAGTGTTTACTGTGCTTTGCACCTCCCAAAAGCATGTCCTTATTGGTATCAGTTCGGTAGCGGTCCGACATCCTCACTGATCAGCTGGTACCAGAGGCTGCTGGAAGTCTAGTGTTCAGAACCCAATAGCGCCGTACACTGTGTAGTAGTCATTCTTGGTATTGCAGGTCAGATCACTACACAGTAATGTTACTCTTTGTATCTGCGGTAATCTCTGGTTTCTGTTTTTTTTTCTCTCCTCGTAGCCTATGCAGATGCTTATATTAATCATCCAGGTACTTCCCACTGTCGTCCCCAGTCTCGTTGCATGCTGTGATTTGTGACATCCCATTTAGTAATCTCACATGTCTGCATCACATCTCATCCTAGCCATACAAAACATGGGCAAAAGTATGCACCCCTCGCATCATGCCGCTGGTACAGGGATATAGATTGATCCACCTTATGGTAGCGGAGAGAGTCACATTTATTGAGTAGAGGGGGGCATATACTTTTGGGGGGCACATTCTGTAGACTGCTCTGGACATTCACCTGCTTTGTGTCTTCACTATTCACAGAGAACTCGCCTTTCGGATTGTCTCCGATTAGTCGCCATCATGAAGGTCGAGCTTTCCTCTCGCCTCCAACCCTCTTGGATGGTCCGCTGAGGCTGTCCCCAATGCCCCCCACAGCAGATAGAGGTATGACAGGAGACACCTATATACTCACCCCTGGTCCTGGTGGAGCAAAAACTTCATGGAATAAATGCTCTGATTACTTTTATGCTCTGATGACAGGTGTGAGACCACCAGGATATTACCCAGGATACCCCGGGCCTAAAGAACGAGGGGATGTAAACTCTGACAGAAGAGCGGACCACCAGCGGTCCTTGTCAGATGCCGGCTCCCTGTCACCTCCCTGGGACAGGGAGCAGAGGAACAATGTCCCCCCACCAGGTAACAAACACCTCTGAAAACTGCCTCTAGGAGTTTAAAGTGCGGTATCCCTTTAAGAGTTCAGCTCTGCAGTTCTGCATTGTGATCACAGATGGGATCAGTTACATTGTATCTCCCCAGGTTTGCCTTACCCCGAACCCCCTTTCCCACCCAGACGTGCAGAGCGATTTTATCATTACCCTCCGCCGCCGTCAGGAAGGTTCTCTGGCCCGGCCGAACTGACCAGGAGTCAGGCCAAACCTTTCGTGGACCCGCAAGGTAAAGAGCAGTGAAGGGCTACGGAGGCTGGGTCATAATTCAGGGAGGGTCCTGTCATTTCCCCAAAATGTGTGATCGAGCTGATCTATTTGCTAAATTCACAGATGGCCGAACTTCTCCAGAGTATAAGGCGCGGATAAACGCGAGCCGGAACGGAGAGGAAGAGGCTAATGTAAGGACTAAGATTTCTGCTATCGTTCCCTGTGATCAGCCATTGCCGTCCCTTTAACACTTATCTTCCACAGAACGTGTCTGCTGCGTCCAGTCAGGATAATGACGTAATGGACGGCCAAGCCAGAGAGATCCCCATGCACCTGCCTCCACCCATGAGGGTCCCCTTACTACCCAGAGACCCCAGAGCACCTTATTTCCGAAGACCCTTTATGCCCCCTCCTCCAATGGACATGTATGGACCCCCGGGCTATCCAGGCATGCCACCGCCCCACATCCCAAGTGAGTAATGTCTGCCTTGGTGGGACTGTTGCTGAAGAGACACATTGTGTCCAGCTCCTGTGCAGAGCTATGTACAGACTACAAACCCTCTGTAGTCTGATCCTGCAGCCATGCTCCTGTCAATCTGTCCCCTAATTCTTACTAACATACAGAGCAACAAATCCGGGCACATAATCTGCGTAAGAGCTGCATACACAAAATGGCTGGAACATCTCCATTAAAACCATTTACTGATAGCAAATCTGCCAAGTTTGGCCCAAAAATGTGATTTACTTTGAAGCTGTTCCATACCAATCTAATGCTCCACGGGGGTGTGTTCACACGTAGCTTTTTTTTCTTTGTGAAGAACAAAGAAAATCACAACGTTTTTGTATTTTTTTTGTACATAACCAGTTTAATTAAATTGGCAAAAACTTCAGTAAAAACTCTTAATAAACTCACATGCTGGGTTTTTTTTTGTCAACAAATAAAACGCAAAGAAAAAATGTCACCGTGCGTCCGAGTAATTAAAAATATTTATTTTGCGGTTACAGTTGATGACAAAAATGCTAAAGCACAAAAAAAATTCTGCTTGTGAACACAGCCCGATGCCTGATTAGCAGCAGCAGCAGTTCCATCACATCTGGACCCTGATTGATACATTGTAGAAAAACTATCAGGGTTGGAGAAACTGTAGCAAACTCTCCTCTGCAAGCAGGACTGAGACAGGATGAGTTTGTTGTCTGAATAAAAGGTGTTTCCGTCCTACCAGTGAACAGATGTGAGAAGTGTTAGAGCCAGTGTTCAGCCTCCACATTCACTGACAGCGAGCAGGTGTGAGAACTTAGTATTAGGATCGGTGTTCAGCCTCCACCTTCAATGACAGCGAGCAGGTGTGAGAAGTGTTAGAGCCAGTGTTCAGCCTCCACATTCACTGACAGCAAGCAGGTGTGAGAAGTATTAGGATCGGTGTTCAGCCTCCGCATTCACTGACAGCGAGCAGGTGTGAGAAGTATTAGGACTGGTGCTCAGCCTCCACATTCACTGACAGCGAACAGGTGTGAGAAGTATTAGGACTGGTGTTCAGCCTCCACATTCACTGACAGCGAGCAGGTGTGAGAAGTGTTAGGGCCGGTGTTCAGCCTCCACATTCACTGACAGCGAGCAGGTGTGAGAAGTATTAGGATCGGTGTTCAGCCTCCACATTCAACGACAGCGAGCAGGTGTGAGAAGTATTAGGATCGGTGTTCAGCCTCCACATTCACAGACAGCGAGCAGGTGTGAGAAGTGTTAGGGCCGGTGTTCAGCCTCTACATTCACTGACAGCGAGCAGGTGTGAGAAGTATTAGGATCAGTGTTCAGCCTCCACATTCACTGACAGCGAGCAGGTGTGAGAAGTGTTAGGGCCGGTGTTCAGCCTCCACATTCAACGACAGCGAGCAGGTGTGAGAAGTATTAGGACTGGTGTTCAGCCTCCACATTCCCTGATAGTGAGCCGGTGTTCAGCCTCCACATTCACTGACAGCGAACAGGTGTGAGAAGTATTAGGACTGGTGTTCAGCCTCCACATTCACTGACAGCGAGCAGGTGTGAGACGTATTAGGACTGGTGTTCAGCCTCCACATTCACTGACAGCGAGCTGGTGTGAGACGTATTAGGACTGGTGTTCAGCCTCCACATTCACTGATAGTGAGCAGGTGTTCAGCCTCCACATTCACTGACAGGGAGCCGGTGTGAGAAGTATTAGGACTGGTGTTCAGCCTCCGCATTCACTGACAGCGAGCAGGTGTGAGAAGTGTTAGGACTGGTGTTCAGCCTCCACATTCACTGACAGGGAGCCGGTGTTCAGCCTCCACATTCACTGACAGCGAGCAGGTGTGAGAAGTATTAGGATCGGTGTTCAGCCTCCACATTCACTGACAGCGAGCAGGTGTGAGAAGTATTAGGATCGGTGTTCAGCCTCCACATTCAACGACAGCGAGCAGGTGTGAGAAGTATTAGGACTGGTGTTCAGCCTCCACATTCACTGACAGCGAGCAGGTGTGAGAAGTATTAGGACTGGTGTTCAGCCTCCACATTCACTGACAGCGAGCAGGTGTGAGAAGTGTTAGGGCCGGTGTTCAGCCTCCACATTCAACGACAGCGAGCAGGTGTGAGAAGTATTAGGACTGGTGTTCAGCCTCCACATTCACTGACAGCGAACAGGTGTGAGAAGTATTAGGACTGGTGTTCAGCCTCCACATTCACTGACAGCGAACAGGTGTGAGAAGTGTTAGGACTGGTGTTCAGCCTCCACATTCACTGACAGCGAACAGGTGTGAGAAGTGTTAGGACTGGTGTTCAGCCTCCACATTCACTGATAGTGAGCCGGTGTTCAGCCTCCACATTCACTGACAGCGAGCAGGTGTGAGAAGTATTAGGATCGGTGTTCAGCCTCCACATTCACTGACAGCGAGCTGGTGTGAGAAGTGTTAGGACCGATGTTCAGCCTCCACATTCACTGACAGCGAGCAGGTGTGAGACGTATTAGGACTGGTGTTCAGCCTCCACATTCACTGACAGCGAGCAGGTGTGAGAAGTGTTAGGACTGGTGTTCAGCCTCCACATTCACTGATAGTGAGCCGGTGTTCAGCCTCCACATTCACTGGCAGCGAGCAGGTGTGAGAAGTATTAGGATCGGTGTTCAGCCTCCACATTCACTGACAGCGAGCAGGTGTGAGAAGTGTTAGGACTGGTGTTCAGCCTCCACATTCACTGACAGCGAGCTGGTGTGAGAAGTGTTAGGACCGATGTTCAGCCTCCACATTCACTGACAGCGAGCTGGTGTGAGAAGTGTTAGGACCGATGTTCAGCCTCCACATTCACTGACAGCGAGCAGGTGTGAGAAGTGTTAGGACTGGTGTTCAGCCTCCACATTCACTGATAGTGAACCGGTGTTCAGCCTCCACATTCACTGACAGCGAGCAGGTGTGAGAAGTATTAGGATCGGTGTTCAGCCTCCACATTCACTGACAGCGAGCAGGTGTGAGACGTATTAGGACTGGTGTTCAGCCTCCACCTTCACTGATAGTGAGCCGGTGTTCAGCCTCCACATTCACTGACAGCGAGCAGGTGTGAGAAGTATTAGGATCGGTGTTCAGCCTCCACATTCACTGACAGCGAGCAGGTGTGAGAAGTGTTAGGACTGGTGTTCAGCCTCCACATTCACTGACAGCGAGCTGGTGTGAGAAGTGTTAGGACCGATGTTCAGCCTCCACATTCACTGACAGCGAGCTGGTGTGAGAAGTGTTAGGACCGATGTTCAGCCTCCACATTCACTGACAGCGAGCAGGTGTGAGACGTATTAGGACTGGTGTTCAGCCTCCACATTCACTGACAGCGAGCTGGTGTGAGAAATGTTAGGACCGATGTTCAGCCTCCACATTCACTGACAGCGAGCAGGTGTGAGACGTATTAGGACTGGTGTTCAGCCTCCACATTCACTGACAGCGAGCTGGTGTGAGAAGTGTTAGGACCGATGTTCAGCCTCCACATTCACTGACAGCGAGCAGGTGTGAGACGTATTAGGACTGGTGTTCAGCCTCCACATTCACTGACAGCGAGCTGGTGTGAGAAGTGTTAGGACTGGTGTTCAGCCTCCACATTCGCTGACAGCGAGCTGGTGTGAGAAGTGTTAGGATCGGTGTTCAGCCTCCACATTCACTGACAGCGAGCAGGTGTGAGAAGTATTAGGACTGGTGTTCAGCCTCCAAATTCACTGACAGCGAGCAGGTGTGAGACGTATTAGGACTGGTGTTCAGCCTCCACATTCACTGACAGCGAGCTGGTGTGAGAAGTGTTAGGACTGGTGTTCAGCCTCCACATTCACTGACAGCGAGCTGGTGTGAGAAGAGTTAGGACCGATGTTCAGCCTCCACATTCACTGACAGCGAGCAGGTGTGAGAAGTGTTAGGACTGGTGTTCAGCCTCCACATTCACTGACAGCGAGCAGGTGTGAGAAGTGTTAGGATCGGTGTTCAGCCTCCACATTCACTGACAGCGAGCTGGTGTGAGAAGTGTTAGGATCGGTGTTCAGCCTCCACATTCACTGACAGCGAACAGGTGTGAGAAGTGTTAGGATCGGTGTTCAGCCTCCACATTCACTGACAGCGAGCAGGTGTGAGAAGTGTTAGGATCGATGTTCAGCCTCCACATTCACTGACAGCGAGCTGGTGTGAGAAGTGTTAGGACCGATGTTCAGCCTCCACATTCACTGACAGCGAGCAGGTGTGAGACGTATTAGGACTGGTGTTCAGCCTCCACATTCACTGACAGCGAGCAGGTGTGAGAAGTGTTAGGATCGGTGTTCAGCCTCCACATTCACTGACAGCGAGCTGGTGTGAGAAGTGTTAGGATCGGTGTTCAGCCTCCACATTCACTGACAGCGAGCAGGTGTGAGAAGTGTTAGGATCGGTGTTCAGCCTCCACATTCACTGACAGTGAGCTGGTGTGAGAAGTGTTAGGACCGATGTTCAGCCTCCACATTCACTGACAGCGAGCAGGTGTGAGACGTATTAGGACTGGTGTTCAGCCTCCACATTCACTGACAGCGAGCAGGTGTGAGAAGTGTTAGGATCGGTGTTCAGCCTCCACATTCACTGACAGCGAGCTGGTGTGAGAAGTGTTAGGATCGATGTTCAGCCTCCACATTCACTGACAGCGAACAGGTGTGAGAAGTGTTAGGATCGGTGTTCAGCCTCCACATTCACTGACAGCGAGCAGGTGTGAGAAGTGTTAGGATCGGTGTTCAGCCTCCACATTCACTGACAGCGAGCTGGTGTGAGAAGTGTTAGGACCGATGTTCAGCCTCCACATTCACTGACAGCGAGCAGGTGTGAGACGTATTATGACTGGTGTTCAGCCTCCACATTCACTGACAGCGAGCTGGTGTGAGAAGTGTTAGGACCGATGTTCAGCCTCCACATTCACTGACAGCGAGCAGGTGTGAGACGTATTAGGACTGGTGTTCAGCCTCCACATTCACTGACAGCGAGCAGGTGTGAGAAGTGTTAGGACCGATGTTAAGCCTCCACATTCACTGACAGCGAGCAGGTGTGAGACGTATTAGGACTGGTGTTCAGCCTCCACATTCACTGACAGCGAGCTGGTGTGAGAAGTGTTAGGACTGGTGTTCAGCCTCCACATTCACTGACAGCGAGCAGGTGTGAGACGTATTAGGACTGGTGTTCAGCCTCCACATTCACTGACAGCGAGCTGGTGTGAGAAGTGTTAGGACTGGTGTTCAGCCTCCACATTCACTGACAGCGAGCTGGTGTGAGAAGTGTTAGGATCGGTGTTCAGCCTCCACATTCACTGACAGCGAGCTGGTGTGAGAAGTGGTAGGACCGGTGTTCAGCCTCCACATTCACTGACAGCGAGCAGGTGTGAGAAGTGTTAGGGCCGGTGTTCAGCCTCCACATTCACTGACAGCGAGCAGGTGTGAGAAGTGTTAGGATCGGTGTTCAGCCTCCACATTCACTGACAGCGAGCTGGTGTGAGAAGTGTTAGGACCGATGTTCAGCCTCCACATTCACTGACAGCGAGCAGGTGTGAGAAGTGTTAGGGCCGGTGTTCAGCCTCCACATTCACTGACAGCGAGCTGGTGTGAGAAGCGTTAGGACCGATGTTCAGCCTCCACATTCACTGACAGCGAGCAGGTGTGAGACGTGTTAGGACTGGTGTTCAGCCTCCACATTCACTGACAGCGAGCAGGTGTGAGAAGTGTTAGGACCGATGTTCAGCCTCCACATTCACTGACAGCGAGCAGGTGTGAGACGTATTAGGACTGGTGTTCAGCCTCCAGATTCACTGACACCGAGCAGGTGTGAGAAGTGTTAGGACCGATGTTCAGCCTCCACATTCACTGACAGCGAGCAGGTGTGAGACGTATTAGGACTGGTGTTCAGCCTCCACATTCACTGACAGCGAGCTGGTGTGAGAAGTGTTAGGATCGGTGTTCAGCCTCCACATTCACTGACAGCGAGCTGGTGTGAGAAGTGGTAGGACCGGTGTTCAGCCTCCACATTCACTGACAGCGAGCAGGTGTGAGAAGTGTTAGGGCCGGTGTTCAGCCTCCACATTCACTGACAGCGAGCAGGTGTGAGAAGTGTTAGGATCGGTGTTCAGCCTCCACATTCACTGACAGCGAGCAGGTGTGAGAAGTGTTAGGACCGATGTTCAGCCTCCACATTCACTGACAGCGAGCAGGTGTGAGAAGTGTTAAGGCCGGTGTTCAGCCTCCACATTCACTGACAGCGAGCTGGTGTGAGAAGTGTTAGGACCGATGTTCAGCCTCCACATTCACTGACAGCGAGCAGGTGTGAGACGTGTTAGGACTGGTGTTCAGCCTCCACATTCACTGACAGCGAGCAGGTGTGAGAAGTGTTAGGACTGGTGTTCAGCCTCCACATTCACTGACAGGGAGCCGGTGTTCAGCCTCCATATTCACTGACAGCGAGCAGGTGTGAGAAGTGTTAGGACTGGTGTTCAGCCTCCACATTCACTGACAGCGAGCAGGTGTGAGAAGTATTAGGATCGGTGTTCAGCCTCCACATTCACTGACAGCGAGCAGGTGTGAGAAGTGTTAGGGCCGGTGTTCAGCCTCCACATTCACTGACAGCGAGCAGGTGTGAGAAGTGTTAGGACTGGTGTTCAGCCTCCACATTCACTGACAGCGAGCAGGTGTGAGACGTGTTAGGACTGGTGTTCAGCCTCCACATTCACTGACAGCGAGCTGGTGTGAGAAGTGTTAGGACTGGTGTTCAGCCTCCACATTCACTGACAGCGAGCAGGTGTGAGAAGTGTTAGGACTGGTGTTCAGCCTCCACATTCACTGACAGGGAGCCGGTGTTCAGCCTCCACATTCACTGACAGCGAGCAGGTGTGAGAAGTGTTAGGACTGGTGTTCAGCCTCCACATTCACTGACAGCGAGCAGGTGTGAGAAGTATTAGGATCGGTGTTCAGCCTCCACATTCACTGACAGCGAGCAGGTGTGAGAAGTGTTAGGGCCGGTGTTCAGCCTCCACATTCACTGACAGCGAGCAGGTGTGAGAAGTATTAGGATCGGTGTTCAGCCTCCACATTCACTGACAGCGAGCAGGTGTGAGAAGTGTTAGGGCCGGTGTTCAGCCTCCACATTCACTGACAGCGAGCAGGTGTGAGAAGTATTAGGATCGGTGTTCAGCCTCCACATTCACTGACAGCGAGCAGGTGTGAGAAGTGTTAGGACTGGTGTTCAGCCTCCACATTCACTGACAGCGAGCAGGTGTGAGAAGTATTAGGATCGGTGTTCAGCCTCCACATTCACTGACAGCGAGCTGGTGTGAGAAGTGTTAGGACTGGTGTTCAGCCTCCACATTCACTGACAGCGAGCAGGTGTGAGACGTGTTAGGACTGGTGTTCAGCCTCCACATTCACTGACAGCGAGCTGGTGTGAGAAGTGTTAGGACTGGTGTTCAGCCTCCACATTCACTGACAGCGAGCAGGTGTGAGAAGTGTTAGGACTGGTGTTCAGCCTCCACATTCACTGACAGGGAGCCGGTGTTCAGCCTCCACATTCACTGACAGCGAGCAGGTGTGAGAAGTGTTAGGACTGGTGTTCAGCCTCCACATTCACTGACAGCGAGCAGGTGTGAGAAGTATTAGGATCGGTGTTCAGCCTCCACATTCACTGACAGCGAGCAGGTGTGAGAAGTGTTAGGGCCGGTGTTCAGCCTCCACATTCACTGACAGCGAGCAGGTGTGAGAAGTATTAGGATCGGTGTTCAGCCTCCACATTCACTGACAGCGAGCAGGTGTGAGAAGTGTTAGGACTGGTGTTCAGCCTCCACATTCACTGACAGCGAGCAGGTGTGAGAAGTGTTAGGACTGGTGTTCAGCCTCCACATTCACTGACAGCGAGCAGGTGTGAGAAGTATTAGGATCGGTGTTCAGCCTCCACATTCACTGACAGCGAGCTGGTGTGAGAAGTGTTAGGACTGGTGTTCAGCCTCCACATTCACTGACAGCGAGCAGGTGTGAGACGTGTTAGGACTGGTGTTCAGCCTCCACATTCACTGACAGCGAGCAGGTGTGAGAAGTATTAGGATCGGTGTTCAGCCTCCACATTCACTGACAGCGAGCAGGTGTGAGAAGTATTAGGATCGGTGTTCAGCCTCCACATTCACTGACAGCGAGCAGGTGTGAGTAGTGTTAGGACTGGTGTTCAGCCTCCACGTTCAACGACAGCGAGCAGGTGTGAGAAGGATCGGCCGAGCGCTTTGTGAAATGATTAAACGTCACTCACATGAATCCATTGTTTGTGTTTCCTTACCACAGTGAGAAGTCCCGTGCCCCTTCCGCAGCCGCATCTCTATCCCGCTTACCCCATTCATGGAGAGGCGTATCTCCCACCAGTGTCTGTAAGACCCCCAGCCGGAAACTATCCCACCCCGGACTCTGCACCTGCCGCTGCCAACAGCCTCCCGCCCCCAGACAAGTTACCAGAACCGACCACTTGATACATAAAACCCCCTAATACAGGACTCCACAGCCGGAATCGGAGGAATATTTATAGTTCAGGATGTTTTTGGATTGTTGCTCTGCGCTTCCCGCTCGCTTTAATTTTGTTTTTTAAATTAAAGGGTTGGACCTTAGGCTTAAGAATCAAACTGAGAGAGAATAAAGTCCAGTTTGTACATAAGAGGATGCTGTAGACACAAATGTTACACTTCTGACGCCTTGATTTATGAATTATGAATACAGTAAAAGTACATTTAGTTTAGCATTTCCAATAATCCAGCATGTGACAAAACTCTGATTATACTGGGTCCTTCCTCTTTCCTGGAGCTTTGTGCATCGGGCTGTAACACATGAGGACCTTGTCACGGATGAAAAAGGTCAAATTGGGGAGAAAAACGTATATTTAGTGCATATACAGATTTCTCACCAGGTTCCCAAGGGTGGTCTTCAAGGATAAGAGCACTTTCAGGGTTAGTTTTGATTTTTACTTGCAATTCCGAAAAATGTTCTTTTGATCCGAAATTGTGTTGCTTTAAAATTTAGCGCCATTCAAGTTTTATAGGCTTTTAGTTCTTTTGCATGTTGATGAGTAAACAGAGAATCTGTCAGTGAGCTGATTATGCCTGGATATTTATGGTAAGATTGGATGAAAGAAGCGCAGGAAAGACATAATTCCCTGTCAGAATGAGCTGACTGACATCATCTTAGTTGACTCGTTCTGCAGCCGCCAATGTACAGGGGAACAAACAGCCCAAAAGAGCCAAATGGATTAGTGCAGAATACATACATTAAAATAATTTGCTAAGTCTCTCATCGGTAAATCTTGCCCTATACCCTCCCTTTCGATCTTGATTGATTGCTCAAGCATTGCAAGATGTCAGTGATGTAGACTGAAGCTAAGGCCGTCATCAAGACCAAGGAGGAGACACAAAACAAGAAGAGCTAAACATCCAGAAAGACGCCCCCTGCTGGGGAAGTGTCTGCTAAGAAGCCTGATCCAGCGTCTGATCTGCACGAGCTGACATCCACCCAAGATTGGATCGGTGGTTACTTCTCAAAGATGTTTGGAACAATCTTCAAAACTGTGTACCCACCTGTGCAAGAAGGAAAGCACATTTACAGTTTTCTTTTGTACATTGATAGATTTGTAGGACAAATACCCCCACTGCTGCAGCGTCTCCGGTCTTGTCTCCCATCTCTGTCGGATCGCAGCTCCGGCTGTACAGTAGTGTTCAGAATCCTAGCCATGTGATCACAAACGCGAGTTATTTCCAGCATTGGGAACATTGCACATTGTTTTCTAATTCTAAACATGATGAAATGTGAGCATTGTCCTAATAATCACCACAGTCTGCATTTATCTTTACAAACTCACAATATGTATTTTTTTTTATGGATTTATTATTCTTATGAATCACTGACCCAATATTTAGTTGATATCCACAGTTTTTTAGACCTTCATTCCAGCCCAGGATGCTTAGACGATAGCCCACAATTTTTTGCCATTTGTTGGCTTTGCCTCAGAAACTACCTTTTTGATGTCACCCCACAAGTGTCCTATTGGATTTCTGTCCGGGGATTGGGCTGGCCGCTCCATAACCTCAATTTTGTTGGACTGGAACCAAGATTTTGCTTTTGTTACTGGTGGGTTTTGGGTCGTTGTCTTGTTGAAACTCCCATTTCTAGGGCCTATCCTCTTCAGCGTAAGGCAACAAGACCTCATCAAGTATTCTAATATATACAAACTGGTCCGTGATCCCTGGTATGCGGTAAATAGGTCCGGCACCATGGTAAGAGAAACATTCCCAGATCATGATAAGCACCACCATGCTTCACTGTCTTCAGAGTGTACTGTGGCTGAATGTAGGGTTTAGGGGTCGTCTGACGAACTGTCTGCGGCCCTTGGACCCAAAAAGAACAATTTTACTTTCATCAGTCCACAAAATCTTTCTCCATTTTTCTTTAGGCCAGTTGATGTGTTCTTTGGCAGATTGTATCCACTTCAGTATGTCTTTTTTTTTTTTTTTAACAGTGGAACTTTGTGGGGACTTCTTGCTAAGAGATTAGCGTCACACAGGTGTCTTCTGTCACAGTCCTCACAGGTACAGTTGTGGCCAAAAGTATTGACATCCCTGCAATTCTGTCAGATAATACTCAGTTTCTTCCTGAAAATGATTGCAAACACAAATTCTTTGGTATTATTATCTTCGTTTAATTTGTCTTAAATGAAAAAACAAAAAGAATTGTCCTAAAGCCAAATTGGATATAATTCCACACCAAACATAAAAAAGAGGGTGGACAAAAGTATTGGCACTGTTTGAAAAATCATGTGATGCTTCTCTAATTTGTGTAATAATAGCACCTGTAACTTACCTGTGGCACCTAACAGGTGTTGGCAATAACTAAATCACACTTGCAGCCAGTTGGCATGGATTAAAGTTGACCCAACCTCTGTCCTGTGTCCTTGTGTGTACCACATTGAGCATGGAGAAAAGAAAGAAGACCAAAGAACTGTCTGAGGACTTGAGAAACCAAATTGTGAGGAAGCATGAGCAATCTCAAGGCTACAAGTCCATCTCCAACGACCTGAATGTTCCTGTGTCTACCGTGCGCAGTGTCATCAAGAAGTGTAAAGCCCATGGCACTGTGGCTAACCTCCCTAGATGTGGACGGAAAAGAAAAATTGACAAGAGATTTCAACACAAGATTGTGCGGATGTTGGATAAAGAACCTCGACTAACATCCAAACAAGTTCAAGCTGCCCTGCAGTCCGAGGGTACAACAGTGTCAATCCGTACTATCCATCGGCGTCTGAATGAAAAGGGACTGTATGGTAGGAGACCCAGGAAGACCCGACTTCTCACCCCGAGACATAAAAAAGCCAGGCTGGAGTTTGCCAAAACTTACCTGAAAAAACCTAAAACGTTTTGGAAGAATGTTCTCTGGTCAGATGAGACAAAAGTAGAGCTTTTTGGGCAAAGGCATCAACATAGAGTTTACAGGAGAAAAAAAAAAAGGCATTCAAAGAAAAGAACACGGTCCCTACAGTCAAACATGGCGAAGGTTCCCTGATGTTTTGGGGTTGCTTTGCTGCCTCTGGCACTGGACTGCTTGACCGTGTGCATGGCATTATGAAGTCTGAAGACTACCAACAAATTTTGCAGCATAATGTAGGGCCCAGTGTGAGAAAGCTGGGTCTCCCTCAGAGGTCATGGGTCTTCCAGAAGGACAATGACCCAAAACACACTTCAAAAAGCACTAGAAAATGGTTTGAGAGAAAGCACTGGAGACTTCTAAGGTGGCCAGCAATGAGTCCAGACCTGAATCCCATAGAACACCTGTGATCTAAAAATGGCAGTTTGGGGAAGGCACCCTTCTAACATCAGGGACCTGGAGCAGTTTGCCAAAGAAGAATGGTCTAAAATTCCAGCAGAGCATTGTAAGAAACTCATTGATGGTTACCGGAAGCGGTTGGTCGCAGTTATTTTGGCTAAAGGTTGTGCAACCAAGTATTAGGCTGAGGGTGCCAATACTTTTGTCTGGCCCATTTTTGGAGTTTTGTGTGAAATGATCAATATTTTGCTTTTTGCTTCATTCTCTTTTGTGTTTTTTCATTTAAGACAAATTAAATGAAGATGATAATACCAAAGAATTTGTGTTTGCAATCATTTTCAGGAAGAAACTGAGTATTATCTGACAGAATTGCTGGGGTGTCAATACTTTTGGCCACAACTGTAACGCGAGACTGTTTGTGATCATCCTGTTTGTGATCAACAGAGGCTGGACAGACATCTGACTGGGATGATTTAGTGAATCCTGCTTTGAGCAGGGGGTTGGACCAGATGGCCCAGGAGGTCCCTTCCAACTCTACGATTCTATGATTCTATGATCCTGGAGCTGATCATCGGCTGAGCCTTTGCCATTCTGGCTATTCCTCCATCCATATGAATGGTAGTCTTCTGTTTTCTATGACATCTCTCTGGTTTGGCTTTCCACTGTATAGCATTGGAGATCATCATTGTCTGCACTTCTTTATAAGTTTTACCCACTTCAATCAACCTTTTCACCAAAGGACGCCGTTCTTCTGAACAATGTCTCGAACGACCCATATTTCTCAGGCTTTCAAGGGGAAATGCATGTACACCTTGTCCTGGCTTCACCTTTCGATAAGGGCCCCCTGCTTCACACTCTCTTCACAGAATGACTGACCTCACTAATTGATCTGCACACTGCTATTATTTTGAACACACCACCTTTCAATTAATTATTCTAATACACAGACTCAGAAACCTGCCGATCATGAATGTGGAGTCTGGGGTTTTTCTTAGAATCTACTGCACCAATGGGAAAATTGACATGTGGTGATATAATTAATACCAAAAACAATGATTAATCTGGTTAGACATATTGGACAGATAGTGTTTCCAACACTACTGTAATCCAATCATTGGCTGCCACTGGGCTTCTCTCCTTACCTGTATGTCTATAGAGTTCCTGGAGGAAAGAAACCCACCATGGATGACATCTGGAAGTAGTTCTCTCTCTGCTATACCACTCTACCACCAAGGGCAGCACAGTGGCTCAGTGGTTAGCACGACTACCTGGCAGCACTGAGGTTCCACAAAAAAAATCAACTAAAAGGAAGTATAGGTTTTCTGAAAAAAGATTTTCTCTTCTACTTGAGGCCTTTTGACATGTTCTGTTGAGGATGAAATATATCAGAAGAATCATTTAAAAAGTTGCATGAATTCAATAAGAACACGTATGTGCAAAATAATGAAAGCAAACACCAAAAAGACACTTTATAGAACTATATGATACATACATGTAATCTTACATATACCTGTACATACAACCACACATATAACCGTACCTATAGCCGCAGATTTAACCATATATATAAAACTATACATATAACCACACATCTAGCCATATATAACTGTACATATAACCATACATATAGCCATACATCTGTATGCGGCAGGTGAGCTAATTAGGGAGGAAGCAGAATCGCAGATGATCAGAAAAGTCTGACCCTATAGTAGTAGGTACATAAGGGCCGGTCTGCAGGGACATGAAACATTAATAGAATTATTTAGCTGATAAATATACAAAGGTTTATAATAATGAATATTAGTAGTAAAGTGATATTTCCATATACACATGTACTTGTGAGACCTCCACGATGAGTTCACCTGCCACATCCACGTGTGGCTATATGTACGGTGTGGTCATTGGTTATATGTACGGCCATGTGTATAGTTATATGTATGGCTATAAGTACAGTACAGTTATATATGGTTACATGTTTCCACATGCCTGTATGGATCATATAGTAAGTGTCTCTTTGTCTTTTTGGTGTTGGCTTTCATTATTTTGCACATACGTGCTCTTACTGAATTCAAGCAATAAAATATAACTTTTTAAAATGATTATTCTGATATATTTTATCCTCGACATAATCTTTTTGTTTCTCTGGTTATTTAATTATTTCTGTGCCCCATGGGGAAGTGCTAGACCTTTAGGTTATTGGAGATCTGTTGAAAGCTTACAGCCTGCAATGATCCCCGCTGCCTCCTCACCATCACTGGAACTGCTGCAGCCCCCCGACCTACTGTCTCCTTCCCCACCATCCTGTAGAATGTAAGCCCGAAAGGGCAAGGTCCTCTCACCTCTGTATCAGTCTGTCATTGTTAGTTTGTTTACGGTAAGTGATATCTGTAATTTGTATGTAACCCCTTCTCATGTACAGCACCATGGAATTAATGGCGCTATATAAATAATAATAATATATTGGTAAATTTACATTATAAAGAAGATAAAGGCTGAGTGCACACTGACTTTTTTGCCCTGCGGATTTTTCCGCGCAGAATTGAAGAAATCTGCAGGTCAAATGACCTGCATTTTTCCTGCGGATTTCTTCCATTTTTAATGCGGTTTTCCCTCTGCGGATTTGGAGATTGGAGGTGGAAAACCGCACAAAAGAAGTAATATGCTGCGGATTTTGTACCGCACTGAAAAATCCGCAGCGTTTTTTTTTTTCTTATTGCTTTAAATGCTACTGTACATCACACTGCGGATATGCAACGTTTCTGCGCGGAAAAATCCGCTGCGGATCCGCATCGTGTGCACACAGCCAAACAGCTGTTGCCTGTTATGCAGCTCGGTGGCTCAGTGGTTAGCACTAATGTTTTGCAGCACTGCTCTCATGGGTTCATATCTCATTTACAACGGCATAAAGCATGTGCGGATATATCAGTGACATTATAAAAGAAAAGCAGTGCTCAACTCATGGGTGGCTCAGTGGTTACTCCTGGGTGCAAACATTCTGCAGCACTGAGGTCATGGGTTCGTTCCTTTTACAACTTGTGATGATTTGATCTCTTGTTCTAGAGCCTGCTGTGTTGTATGATATACAGTAGAAGAAATGACCATTTCCTAGCTTCAGCAGATTGGAGCTGTGGTTGATGTTTGCTTTTCCAAACAATTTTATTAACATTTTATAACAGAGCATACATAAATGCAATATCGTGAGGCACTCATGACACATGAAAGAAAAAAAGAAAAAACAACCAGACTATAAATAATAAGAAGAACTCATGGAAACATTTCCAGCCAGCGAGACCATTTCTGTATAAAGGAAGGAAGACAGCCATTCAGCAACGTGTGGTTGATGTTTGCAGCATGGCTGGGTTCAAATCTCACCACAGACAACAACTAAAAGCATGTGCGGTTATGTCATTGACATTCTAAAGACGAAAGGAATGACCTTGAAACTTTGTTTCTTTGTAATTTTTTTTAATTCATTTTCCTTTTATTACTCATTCTGTATCCTGCAGATTGGTATCTCATGCACAGCGTGGTGGATTAGTGTTGATGTTTTACTGCCCTGAGTTCAAATCTCAACAAGGACATCAGCGAGGAGGTCAGGTTGAAGTTGATCAATTTGAAACTTTGTTTTTTTTGTCAATGGAGAGGTCATTGAAATATATATATTTTAATTCTTTTACCGTATTTTGTGGTTTATAAGATGCATCGGTTTATAAGACACACCCTAAATTTTGAGGAGAAAAATAGGAAAAGAAAACCAAAACTTTTTTTTTAATGAAATGGTGGGTTCTTACAATCCATGCATCTTATGACTTACAGGGGTGGTGGCTTTGGTGAGGTGGGGCCCCAGGGTCATTGCTTGCGTAGGCAGGAGTGGGGTGATGATGCGGACCCCAGACTGGGAGAAAGGGGTGTTAGGAAATGCAACACTGCTGGTGTTCAGTGGTGCAGGGTCCCAGGATCGCTGCTGGAGGAGGCAAGAGTGGAGCGTTGTAGCAGGCCGGGATGAGGGGGTGTTCGGTGGTGCTGGGGCTCTGCTGACGTTTTGTGAAAGCTTCGAGCCCCCACACTTCTGTTATTTACAGACTGGTGGACTCCAGGGAAACTCCTTGCGCTGCATGGTGGCATTTGAACCCAGGACTCCCATGCTGTAAAGCACCAGTGCTTTCCACTAAGCCAATGTGCTGCTCAGAGGATAAACTCTGGGTAAGCCATCAATATGATACCCAACACCTATGGGTAGATCAGGAAAAAGAGGGTCAGAGTCAATATGCAGCCAAATCATACAAGACAAGGTGGAATCTCATTGGGCTCAGGCAGAATTTAACCCATCCCCCCCATGCTACAGAGCACCAGTGCTTGCCACTGAGCCACCGTTCTGCTCTGGATAACAGATATTTGTTTCTTCTATATGTCAATGATATAACCGCACATACTTTTAATCCCAAAAAAGGCTAAATAAGCAATAGCTCATCCACAATGATACAACAAAACCCCCCAAAAAATAGGACCAAGGAGCAATACAAAAAATGTATAGATTTTATAATTTCAAATAAAGAATAAAATTATTATATAATACATCAGTTGTAAATCAGGGAATCAGCGATACCTGAATGCCACACTGATACCAGGTCGTTATCAATTAATTAATGAAATCCATATGAATCACATATGACCATAACAATACAAAAATTAATAAATCATTAATGAAACACCAATGTAAAAGTAAAAATAACAGCCAGATATAAAGTGCGATAAAATTTACATATATATATATATATATATATATATATATACAGTGCCTACAAGTAGTATTCAACCCCCTGCAGATTTAGCAGGTTTACACATTCGGAATTAACTTGGCATTGTGACATTTGGACTGTAGATCAGCCTGGAAGTGTGAAATGCACTGCAGCAAAAAAAAATGTTATTTCTTTGTTTAATTTTTTTTAAAATTGTGAAAAGTTTATTCAGAGGGTCATTTATTATTCAACCCCTCAAACCACCAGAATTCTGTTTGGTTCCCCTAAAGTATTAAGAAGTATTTCAGGCACAAAGAACAATGAGCTTCACATGTTTGGATTAATTATCTCTTTTTCCAGCATTTTCTGACTATTTAAGACCCTCCCCAAACTTGTGAACAGCACTCATACATGGTCAACATGGGAAAGACAAAGGAGCATTCCAAGGCCATCAGAGACAAGATCGTGGAGGGTCACAAGGCTGGCAAGGGGTACAAAACCCTTTCCAAGGAGTTGGGCCTACCTGTCTCCACTGTTGGGAGCATCATCCGGAAGTGGAAGGCTTATGGAACTACTGTTAGCCTTCCACGGCCTGGACAGCCTTTGAAAGTTTCCTCCCGTGCCGAGGCCAGGCTTGTCCGAAGAGTCAAGGCTAACCCAAGGACAACAAGGAAGGAGCTCCGGGAAGATCTCATGGCAGTGGGGACATTGGTTTCAGTCAATACCATAAGTAACGTACTCCACCGCAATGGTCTCCGTTCCAGACGAGCCCGTAAGGTACCTTTACTTTCAAAGCGTCATGTCAAGGCTCGTCTAAAGTTTGCTCATGATCACTTGGAGGACTCTGAGACAGACTGGTTCAAGGTTCTCTGGTCTGATGAGACCAAGATTGAGATCTTTGGTGCCAACCACACACGTGACGTTTGGAGACTGGATGGCACTGCATATGACCCCAAGAATACCATCCCTACAGTCAAGCATGGTGGTGGCAGCATCATGCTGTGGGGCTGTTTCTCAGCCAAGGGGCCTGGCCATCTGGTCCCCATCCATGGGAAGATGGATAGCACGGCCTACCTGGAGATTTTGGCCAAGAACCTCCGCTCCTCCATCAAGGATCTTAAGATGGGTTGTCATTTCATCTTCCAACAAGACAACGACCCAAAGCACACAGCCAAGAAAACCAAGGCCTGGTTCAAGAGGCAAAAAATCAAGGTGTTGGAGTGGCCTAGTCAGTCTCCTGACCTTAACCCAATTGAAAACTCGTGGAAGGAGCTCAAGATTAAAGTCCACATGAGACACCCAAAGAACCTAGATAACTTGGAGAAGATCTGCATGGAGGAGTGGGTCAAGATAACTCCAGAGACCTGTGCCGGCCTGATCAGGTCTTATAAAAGACAATTATTAGCTGTAATTGCAAACAAGGGTTATTCCACAAAATATTAAACCTAGGGGTTGAATAATAATTGACCCACACTTGTATGTTTAAAATTTATTAAAATTTAACTGAGCAACATAACTTTTTGGTTTGTAAGATTTATGCACCTGTTAATAAATCCTGCTCTTGTGTGAAGTTTGAAGGCTCTAACTTATTTGCATCTTATCAAACCTGCTAAATCTGCAGGGGGCTGAATACTACTTGTAGGCACTGATATATATATATATATATATATACACACATACACACACACACACACACACACACACCTCTACATACATGTATATGAATCGTAGATGTGGTCAAAAAGACATACGCAAAATATACAGACACACATATATACACACACATACTGTGTATATATATATATATATATATATATATATATATACATACACACACACACACACACACATTACATATGAGCAAACAAATATCTCTCAGAAAAATGAGCCATAATGATAAATATATCAAACAGTGCATCACGCCCCCGAAGAAGCATCAGAGCGAAACGCGCGTTGGGGTCTTTATACCCACACTTTAGCCAGGTTGGTTTTTGATATATATGCACTGTTTGATATATTTATTATTATGGCCAGTATTTTTTGAATTACTGAGTCACTGAATTTTATCTGTAAACTTTGCTGCCAGTTTGCATTTCTCTCTGTATACTTTTTGGTAGGTGCATTTATTTGGTCCACTTGTATTGCACTACTGCACTTTATACTTGCTATTACTCATTTTTCTGAGAGATATTTGTTTGCTCGTATGTATATATCTAATATATAAAGCTCAAAGTGTGTATGTATGTATGTATGTATGTGTGTGTGTGTGTGTATGTGTGTGTGTGTGTGTGTGTGTATGTGTGTATGTCCTGGATAGGCATCCGCACCGTCGCAGCTACAGCCACAAAATTTGTCACAGTCACACGTCTGGACCCCGAGAGCTTCCTAAGCTATGTTGTGACCCGAAATTTTAACCCCGTGCGTTCCAATTCACCAAACAATTTTGCCCCTATCTACATACTGGGGAAAAAGTGTGTGCGCGCGTCAAGCCCCGTCCCTCATTATGATGTCATAATGCCCCTATCTACATAATGGGGAAACAGTGTGTATATCAAGCCCCGCCCCTCATTATGATGTCACAATGGTTGCCATGGCGACGCTGATATCATAGGTTGCAAGCCCCGCAGCTCATTATGATGTCATAATGGTTGACTATGGAATGGAGGATGTGTGATGGGTATATGGGCACTCAACTATGGGATGGATGATATGTATGATGGGTATATGGCCGACGCTGATTCATCATAGGTTGCAATGGTGACGGTTATGTCATAACGGTTGCCATGGTGATGATGTCATAATGGGTATATGAGGAGGTAAAAGTGGCTGGGACCCTAGGAGGTAGCGACCATGCTATTTTAGAATTTTGGATAACTAGAGGCGGAAGACCTGTGAAGACTCAGACGTCAAGGTTAGATTTCAGAAAGGCAGATTTTAAGGGATTCAGAAAGAGAATTGGAGGGATCCAATGGCTGGATATCCTTAAAGACAAAAATGTCCAGGAAGGATGGGAAATCTTGAAAAATGAAATTCTCAAAGCACAGTTGTTAACAATTCCGAAAAGAGGGAAGAATAGGAAGCATTTAAGGAAACCAGGATGGATGAACACAGAACTTAAGCACATGCTAAAAAGGAAGAAAAAAAGGTTTATAAAATGGAAAGAGGGAGGCATATCTAAAGAAGAATATAATGCTGTCTGCAGAACCTGCAGGGCACAAATCAGATTATCTAAAGCTGAAAATGAGCTGAGGCTTGCAAGAGATGTCAAAAGCAATAATAAAGGATTTTGGGGATATGTCAAAAGTAAAAGAAAAGTCAAAGATGCTATAGGATTTTTACAGGATGAAAATGATGAAATGGTAAGACAGGATGTTGAGAAGGCTGAACTTTTAAATTCCTATTTTGCATCTGTTTTCTCTCAGATAGGAAATGCAACATCAACTGTTATTCACTGTCCTATTAAGGGAATAGAAGAATCCAGGATATCTATAAACAGAAAGATAGTGAGGAAACACTTAGCTAACCTAAATGAATTCAAGTCTCCAGGTCCAGATGAATTACACCCCAGAGTACTGAAGGAGATAGCAGAAGAAATTTTTGAACCCCTCTCCATAATCTTTGAAAATTCTTGGAGAACAGGAGAAGTGCCAGAAGACTGGAGAAGAGCAAATGTTGTTCCTATCTTCAAAAAGGGGAAGAAGGTGGACCCAGGAAACTATAGGCCGGTGAGTCTGACTTCTATACCAGGAAAGATCTTTGAACAAATTATTAAACAACATGTATGTCAATACCTGGATAAGAATGAAGTGATTAAACAGAGTCAGCATGGGTTTGTAACTAATAAGTCATGTCAGACTAACTTAATTTCCTTCTATGACGGTATCACTGATTGGGTGGATCAAAGAAATGCTGTAGATATAGTATATCTTGACTTCAGCAAAGCATTTGACAAAGTCTCTCATACAATCCTTATTGAAAAAATGATTAAGTATGGAATGGACAAGGCAACTGTTAGGTGGATTCATAACTGGCTTAGTGATCGGACCCAAAGAGTGGTCGTAAATGGCTGCACATCCAGTTGGAAGAATGTCTCAAGTGGGGTACCACAGGGCTCTGTCCTGGGCCCTGTATTGTTCAACATCTTTATCAATGATTTAGATGAAGGAATTGAGGGTAAACTGATTAAATTTGCTGATGACACAAAGCTAGGAGGGATAGCTAATACTAGAGAAGAGAGAGAGAGGATTCAAAAAGATTTAAATAAACTGGAGAAGTGGGCAGCAACTAACAGAATGGTTTTTAACAGGGAGAAATGCAAAGTACTACATCTGGGCAATAAAAATGAAAAAAGCATATACAGAATGGGAGGAATAGGGCTAAGTGACAGCACATGTGAAAAAGACTTGGGTATACTAATAGATCACAGACTGAATATGAGTCAACAGTGTGATGCAGCAGCAAAAAAGGCAAATGCAATTCTAGGATGTATTAACAGAAGCATACAGTCTAGATCACGTGAAGTCATTATTTCCCTCTACTCCTCTTTGGTCAGACCTCATCTGGAATATTGTGTCCAGTTTTGGGCACCACATTTTAAAAAAGACATTAACCAACTGGAGCAAGTTCAGAAAAGAGCGACCAGAATGGTGACCGGTCTGCAAACCCTGTCTTATGAGGAAAGGTTGCAGGATTTGGGAATGTTTAGTTTGCAAAAGAGAAGACTGAGAGGAGACTTAATAGCTGTCTACAAATATCTTAAGGGCTGTCACATTGTAGAAGGATCAACTTTATTCTCATTTGCACAAGGAAAGACTAGAAGCAATGGGATGAAACTGAATGGGAGGAGACACAGATTAGATATTAGAAAAAACTTTTTGACAGTTAGAGTGATCAATGAGTGGAACAGGCTGCCACGAGAAGTGGTGAGTTCTCCTTCAATGGAAGTCTTCAAACAGAGGCTGGACAGACATCTGACTGGGATGATTTAGCGAATCCTGCTTTGAGCAGGGGGTTGGACCAGATGGCCCAGGAGGTCCCTTCCAGCTCTACGATTCTATGATTCTATGGGCACGGGACTATGGGATGGAGGATGTGTGATGGGTATATGGGCACTCTACTATGGGATGGAGGATATGTATGATGGGTATATGGGCACGGGCCTATGGGATCGTGGATATGTATGATGGGCCTATGGGCACGGGTCTATGGGATGAAGGATAATTATAATTTACTATAACCACAGTTAGTTACTATGCCTGGGCAGCGCCGGGCTCTTCAGCTAGTATATATATATTTTACGTAGGTCTTTTTGACCACATCTACTATTTATATACATGTACGTAGATATATACTGTGTGTATTATTTATATATATATATATATATATATATATATACACACACACACAGTTTTTATTGTACTTTATATCTGGCTGCTATTTTTACTTCTACATTTTTACATTGGTGTTTCATTTTTTTTGTATTATTGTTATGTCATATGTGATACATATGGATTTCATTAATTATTAACGACCTGGTATCAGTGTGGCATTCAGGTGTCGCTGATTCCCTTATTTTCAACTGCTGTATTATATACTAATTTTATTCATTATTTGAAATAATAAAATGTATACATTTTTTGTATTGCTCCTTGGTCCTATTTTTTTGGGTTTTTGTCGCACATACTTATAGTTGTTATCTTTAGTGGGATTTAAACCCAGAAACCTCCGTGCTGCAAAAAGGAACTTCTGTCAACCATAACCACTGCTCCATGATATGCTGTATTTAGGAGATGGCCACTTATTAAAAATATCGAAAATATCAGGAGCTAGAACAAGAGATCAAATTGTCACAAGTAACTTTAGAGAACCTCAGATGCAGAATTAGAACTCAAAACCTCAGAGCTGCAGATCATGAAACGCTGCACTAACCACTGAACCAGCCTGTAGCTGAGTTATCCTTAACTTTTAAAATACCAAAGAAATAATCGCACATGCTTGATGTTGATGCCTTAACTAAAATTTCAAGCCAGAACCTGAAGATTTGAAAGCTGGACATCAGTTCTTTGAAACAGGAGTATAAGGCTAAATGCACACGTACTGGAACTCTCGCGGAAATTACCGTGAGAATTCCGGAATTCCATTCCGTGGGAAAATCGCATTTTAAATTCCCGTGATTTTCCCGCGGAAAAACTAGCATTTTGCAAGCGTATTTAGCTTGCAAAATGCTAGTGTTTTCCAAGCGATCTGTAGCATCGCTTGGAGAACTGATTGACAGGTTGGTCACACTCGTCAAACATAGTGTTTGACAAGTGTGACCAACTTTTTACTACTGAGGCCGCCTATGGAGCATCAGTAGTAAAAGATAAAATGCCAAAAAAAATAAAAAATGGTGTTATTCTTACCTTCCGACGTCCCGCGCAGCCGTTCCCAGTAATCCTTTGCGAAAATGCCTGCGATGACGTCAGTTCTCACGGGATTGCGATGTCTCGCGGTAATTCACGATGACGTCGCGCGAATGACCGCGAGACTTCGCGATCCCGCGAGAACGGATGCCATCGCGGGCATTTTCGCAAAGGATTACTGGGAACGAGAGCGTGGAGAGAGGCGGGAAGGCTGTGCGGGACGCCAGAAGGTGAGAATAACAATATTTTTTATTTTAAATTCTATTTTTTACAGGGATATGGTACCCAAAGCCCGGAGGACAGTCTCCTCTCCTCCGGACCGTGGGTACCATCCGCAAATGTTCTGCTTACTTTCCGCATGGTGTGCACAGTCACATGTGGGAAGTAAGCGGAACAATGCATTCCTATGGGTGCGGGATCGCCGCGATTCCGCAAAATTCATGAGCATGCTGCTTTTTTTTTTACCGCGAAGCGATTCCGCCACGGTAAAAACCGCAGCATTAGCACAGTATTGCGGAATCCCATAGGAATGCATGGGATTCTTATTTTTCGCGTTTTCGTGGCAAAATCGCGCGGTTAAAACCGCCGCGGAAACACGAAAAAAACGCCACGTGTGAACTCAGCCAAACCACTGAGTCACTCTGCTGCTTAGGAAGAAAGAAGTTCAGTATGTAATTTCTTTAACCCAATACTGCCATCGGATGGTATAGTACCTCCGATGGCAATATCCCCCGTTTTGATGTGGGCTCCGGTGGTGAGCCCGCATCAAAGTCGGGACATGTTAGCGGTTTTGAACCACTGATATGTGCCCGTAATAGGCGCAGGTAGATCCACCCGTGCCTATTAGTTAAATACCGCTGTCAAACTATGACAGCGGCATTTAACACACTTCCGGCCATCAGTCCGGAAATACAGGCACCGCTGACCCCCGTCACGTGATTGGGGGACATCGGTTCGTCAGGATCGGTTCGTCCCTGTTGATGCCGGATTGCTATGAGCAGGGGCGTATCTAGGGGGGGCAGCCGGGGCAATTGCCCCTGGCGCAGCCAGCAGGGGGGCGCAGTCGGGCCGCCTAATGCAGCGGTCGGCAGTGTCCTCCCTGGCGGCTGCGTTCTGCCGCCCCCCCGCCTGAGACTCGGCGGTTCTCTGTGTCAGCTGTCAAGCTGACAGCCGGCGCAGAGAAGGAGCGCGTGCCGGCTCCCAGGGAACAATTGTACTGGCGTCTATACAGATGCCAGTACAATAGAAGCTCTGACCGCCGGGCCAGAGCGACGTCAGCAGCGTGATCAGGTCATGTGATCACACTGCTGACGTCACTCCCCGGCGCCCAAAGCAAACGCTGGTGGTAAGTGTGCTCCTCTGTGGAGCTGAAGAAACCACCGAAGATGGGAGATGAGGGGGAGTTAATGAGTGGAGATGGGGGGGATTTGTAGAGGGGATGGGGGTTAATGAGTGGGGGGATTTGGAGTGGAGATGGGGGTTATTTAATGTGTGGGGGGATTTGGAGTGGTGATGGGGTTAATGAGTGGGGATTGGGTTAATGTGTGCGGGGGTTAATGAATGGGGATGGGGGTTAATGTGTGGGGGCGTTAATGAGTGGGGATGGGGGTTAATGTGTGTGGGGGTTAATGAATGGGGATGGGGGTTAATGTGTGGGGGTGTTAATGAGTGGGGATGGGGTTAATGTGTGTGGGGGTTAATGAATGGGGATGGGGGTTAATGTGTGGGGGTGTTAATAAGTGGGGATGGGGTTAATGTGTGTGGGGGTTAATGAGTGGGGATGGGGTTAATATGTGGGGGTATTTGGAGTGGAGATGGGGGTTATTTAATGTGTGGGGGGATTTGTAGTGATGGGGGTTAATGAGTGGGGATTGGGTTAATGTGTGCGGGGGTTAATGGATGGGGGTTAATGTGTGGGGGCGTTAATGAGTGGGGATGGGGGGTTAATGTGTGTGGGGGGTTAATGAGTGGGGTTGGGGTTAATGTGTGGGGGTATTTGGAGTGGGGGTGGGGAGATTTGTAGTGGGGATGGGGGTTAATGTGTGTGGGGGGGGTTAATGAATGGGGATGGGGGTTAATGTGTGTGGGGGTTAATGAATGGGAATTGGGTTAATGTGTGGGGGGATTTGGAGTGGGGATGGGGGGTTATTTAATGTGTGTGAGGGATTTGGAGTGTGGATGGGGGCTATTTAGTGTGTGTGGGGGGATTTGGAGTGGGGATGGGGGGTACTTAATGTGTGTGGGGGATTGGGGATTTAATGTGTGGGGAGATTTGAGGACACAAAATAAAGAGTATGTATGAGGAAACAGTATGGGGGATGGGTGCAGACAGTATGGGGAGTGAACGGGTGAATGTATGTGGACACAGTATGGGGAGTGAGGGTGATGGGATGTGTGCAGACACAGTATGGGGAGTCGGGGGTATGTGTGAGCAGACAGTATAGAGAGTGAGGGGGTAAATATATGAGGAGACAGTATGAGGAGGGAGGGGAATAGTGTGAGGCGACAGTATATTGCAGACATTTTTATTCAGGAGCATTATAATGACACTTTTATCTTTAAGGGCATCGTATGGAGATTTGCTGCAGAAGACCGGAGAAGATGGAAGTCTGCAGAGACGGCTGTGGATGAGAAAACTCATCATGGGGTCTGGACAAGAAGAAGAAAAGGAGAATGACTCCAGAGACGACGTCATATATAAGGTACCTGGATGTAAATGTTATTTGTGATACTGACTTATTCTCATGTTTTTTATTTGTTAGGAACATTAAAGGGTTCTCCAGGTTTGTGCTGAGTCTGCAGACATTCTATGTGACTGCAGACTTCTGAACTCTCACAGTGCTCACTGAACGCTGTTAGGATTCTCTCGTGCTGGTAATTTACATACATGCGGTCATATGCTGACTAGCGGTGTGGCCTCACTCAATGAAAATGAACGGAACGAGGCCGGGCACGTCTAGTCGGAATGTGGCCAGAAGTATACAAATCACATACTTGTGCTGACATGACGGTACATCAGCAAAGGAGAATCCTAAAAGTGTGCAGTGCATTCGTTGTCAGGATTCAGCTCTGCAGGCTCCAGTAGTCATCACATGGACACTTCACTCATGTGCGATTTTCATACTTGACAACGAGCTTCTCTTCCTGCTTCTCTCAGTTTTTTACTGAACATTGAGAGCATTAGGAGGAGCAGCTCGCAGGTACATGGCTAAGTGTGCAGGTCGCATATGTACTTGGGCTGGGGGGGGCGCCGAACCGAATTCTTGCCCCGGGTGCCAGAAAGCCTAGATACGCCTCTGGCTATGAGCGCCACCCTGTGGTCGGCGCTCATCGCAATGCAGTAAATTCTGCTACATAGAGGCGATCTAATCATCACCTCTATGTAGTACAGCCGATCAGGTTGTGGAAGCTTCTAGTCTCCCATGGAGGCTATTGAAGCATGCCAAAAGTAAAAAAAAAAAAAAGAAAGATGTTTTTAAAAATATTAAAAAAAATTAAAACAAAAGTTGAAATCACCCCCCTTTCACCCCATTCAAAATAAAACAAGAAGAAAGAAAAAAAAAAAAAAAAAAAAAAAAAAAAAATCACAATTATTTGGTATTGCCGCGTTCAGAATCGCCCAATCAACAAAAAAAAAAAAAAAAAGGATTAACCTGATCACTAAACTGCGTAGTGAGAAAAAAATTAAAACACCAGAAAAGTTTTTTTTGGTCATCGCGACATTGCATTAACCCCTTTCTGCCATGAGATGTACTATCCCGTCCATGTGCCCTGGGACTTAATTCCCAGGGACGGGATAGTATGTCATAGCGATCAGCGGCGCCCACGTGGTGAGCACCGCTGATCGCGGCCGGGTGTCAGCTGATTATCACAGCTGACACCCGGCACAATGTGTAAGGGGCGGTCACGGACCGCCCCCGACACGTTAACCCCTTGCACACCGCGATCAAACACGATCGCGGTGTACCGGGGGTTAAAGGGAAGCATCGGCAGGGAGGGGGCTCCCTCCGTGCTTTCCTGAGCCACCCATGGCAGCGCAATGTGCAGCACTGCTGCGGGGGGCTCCTTCCCTGCAGGCCCCAGAATCCAAGATGGCGACGGGGACCTTCGGGGGCCAGCATGGAGCTGGCTTCCTCAGTGCCTGCAAGGCGCAGGCATGAGCAAGCCTGCTGATGTCACAGTGATCTGCGATGTGACAGATCAGCGATCTGTCACAGGACAGTGATGTCCCACCTGGGACAATATAATAAAGTTAAAAAGAAAAAAAATCGCCAAATAAATTAGAAAAAAAAAAAAATATTCCCCCAATAAAAAAAAAAAACAATAAAACTACACATATTTGGTATCGCCGCGTCCGTAACGACCTGCCCTATAAAACTGTCCCATTAGTTAACCCCTTTAGCGAACCCCTTAAAAAATAAAAATAAAAAAAAAAGCAAAAAATAATGATTTGTTATCATACCGCCGAACAAAAAGTGCAATAACGCGCGATCAAAAAGACGCATATAAATATCCATGGTACCGCTGAAAACTTCAGCTTGTCCCGCAAATAATGAGCCACGATACAGCATCATCAGCGAAAAAATAAAAAAGTTATAGCTCGCAGAATAAAGCGATGCAAAAATTATTTTTTTATAAAAAATAGTTTTCATTGCATAAAACCGACAAAACATAAAACGACCTAAATGAAGTATCGCTGTAACCGTACTGACCCGAAGAATAAAGCCGCTTTATCAATTTTATCGCATGCGGAACGGTGTAAATGCACCCCCCCAAAAGAAATTTATGAAACGCTGGTTTTTGTTCATTCTGCGTCCCAAAAATCGGAATAAAAAGCGATCAAGAAATGTCACAAGCCCGAAAATGGTATCTATAAAAATGTAAACTCGTCCCGCAAAAAATAAGACCTCACATGACTCGGTGGGTCAAAATACGGAAAAATTATAGCTCTCAATATGTGGTGATGCAAAAACTATTTTTACAATAAAAAGTGTCTTAGCGTGCGACAGCTGCCAAACATAAAAACCGCCATAAATAGTAAATCAAACCCCCCTTTATAATCCCCTTAGTTAAGGAAAAATAATAAAATTAAAAGAAAATGTATTTATTTCCATTTTCCCATTAGGGTTGGGGCTAGGGTTAGGGCTAGGGTTAGGGCTGAGATTAGGGTTAGGGGTGTGTTGGGGTTAGGGTTGGAGTTATAATTGGGGGGTTTCCACTGTTTGGGCACATCAGGTGCTCTCCAAACGCAACATGGCGTCTGATCTCAATTCCAGCCAATTCTGAGTTGAAAAAGTCAAATGGTGGTCCTTCCCTTCCAAGCTCTGCCATGCGCCCAAACAGTGTTTTACCCGCACATATGGGGTATCAGCCTACTCAGGACAAATTGAAAAACAACTTTTGGGGTCCAATTTCTCCTGTTACCCTTAGGAAAATCAAAAATTGGGGGCAAAAATATCATTTTTTTTTTTAAAATGATCTTTTTATTTTCACTCCCGGGCGTTATAAACTTCTGTGAAGCACTTGGGGGGTCAAAGTTATCACCACACATCTAGATAAGTTCCTTAGGGGGTCTAGTTTCCAAAATGGGGTCATTTGTGGGGGGTTTCCACTGTTTTGGTACATCAGGGGCTCTCCAAACGCGACATGGCGTCCGATCTCAATTCCAGCCAAAAACGTCAAATGGCGCTGCTTCCCTTCCGAGCTCTGCCATGCGCCCAAATAGCGGTTTACCCCCACATGTGGGGTATCAGCGTACTCAGGACAAATTGCACAATAACTTTTAGGGTACTGTTACCCTTGGGAAATTAAAAATTGGGGGTGAAAAGATCATTTTTGTGGAAAAAATATGATTTTTTTAATTGTACCGCTGTACGTTATAAACTTCTGTGAAGCCCTTGTGGGTTCAAAGTTCTCACCACATATCTAGATAAGTTCCTTGGGGGGGGTCTAGTTTCCAAAATGGGGTCACTTGTGGGGGGTTTCCACTGTTTAGGTACATCAGGGGCTCTCCAAACGTGACATGGCGTCCGATCAGAATTCCAGCCAATTTTGCATTGAAAAAGTCAAACGGTGCTCCTTCCCTTCTGAGCTCAGCCATGCGCTGAAACAGTGGTTCCCCCCCACATCTGTTATCAGCGTACTCAGGACAAATTGCACAATAACTTTTGCAGTCCAATTTCTCCTGTTACCCTTGGTATAATAAAAAAAATTGAACCTGAAGTATTTTTTTTTTTTAAATATTCAAAAAATTCCTGTGACGCACCTAAAGGCTTAATAAACTTCTTGAGTATGGTTTTGAGCACCTTGAGGGGTGCAGTTTTTAGAATGGTGTCACTTTCGGGTATTTTCTATCATATAGACCCCTCAAAGTGGCTTCAAATGTGATGTGGTCCGTAAAAATAAAATGGTGTTGCAAAAATGAGAACTCGCTGGTCAATTTTTAACCCTTATAACTTCCTAACAAAAAAAAATTTTGGTTCCAAAATTGTGCTGATGTAAAGTAAAGTAAACACGTGGGAAATGTTACTTATCAAGTTTTTTGTGTGCCGTATCTCTGTGATTTAAGGGCATAAAAATTCAAAGTTGGAAAATTGTGAAATTTTCGCCAAATTTCCGTTTTTTTCACAAATAAACGCAAGTTATTTGAATGAAATTTTACCACTAACATGAAGTACAATATGTCACGAGAAAACAATGTCAGAATCAGTGGGATCCATTGGAAGCGTTTCAGAGTTATTACCTCATAAAGGGACAGTGGTCAGAATTGTAAAAAAATGGCTCGGTCATTAACGTGCAAACCACCCTTGGGGCTTAAGGGGTTAATATGTAATAACGGGCGATTAAAAGAATGTATCTGCACCAAAATGGTATCATAAAAAACGTCAGCTTGGCGCACAAAAAATAAGCCCTCATCCAACCTGAGATCACGAAAAAGCGAGACATTACGGGTCTCAGAAAATGGCGTAATTTTTTTTTTTTTCTTACGCACACTTTGGAACTTTTTTTACCACTTAGATAAAAAAGAACCTAGACATGTGTGGTGTCTATGAACTCGTAATGAAGTGGAAAATATTATTTACAGGTCAGTTTTATCATTTAGTGAACTTAGTAAAAAAAAAAAAAAAAAAAGCCAAGCAAAAAAATAAGTGTGGGATTGCCTTTTTTTGCAATTTTTACCACACTTGGAATTTTCTTCCCGTTTTCGAGTATACAACATGGTAAAACCAATGGTGTTATTGAAAAGTACAACTCGTCCCACAAAAAACAAGTTCTCACGCGGCCGTATTGACGGAAAAATAAAAAAAGTTATGGCTCTGGGAAGAAGGGGAGCAAAAAACGAAACCGCAAAGCAGGTCATTAAGGGGTTAATATAGAACAGGTGATGAAACAACCAACCAAAAGTTAAAGATTGTTTATTTCTGGGAGAAAAACTAACATTCAGGTAGTTTTCACCCTTGGTGAGATTAAGGCTGTGTGCACACGTTGCGTTTTTTTAAGCGTTTTTGCTGCGAAAACACTTAAAAAACACATACAGAACGCACTCCATGCATTCCGCACATGCTGTGCTAATGCTGTGATTTTTTTCCGAGGCGGAATCGCATCGCGGCAAAAAACGCAGCATGTTCCTTTTTGCGGAATTGCCGCAATTCCGAAAAGAATTGCCGCGATTCCGCACCCATAGGAATGCATGAGATTCGCTTACTTCCTGCATGTGGCTATGCCCACCATGCACAAAGTGAGCTGATCATGTGCGGATGGTACCCACGGTGTGGAGGAGAGGAGACTGTCCTCCAGGCCCTGGGTACCATATCCCTGTAAAAAAAAAAAAAAAAAAAAAAAAAAAAAAATCAGGTTATATTCACCTTCCGGCATCCAGCGCAGCCTTACCGATGCTCCCGCCAACTCCCATTCCCAGTAATGCCTTGCGGCAAGGACCTGTGATGACGTAGCGGTCTCACGAGACCACTACAGTATCGCGAGACCTCTATGTCATCAAAGGTCTCACAAGGCATTACTGGGAACGGGAGCATTGCTGAGGCCTGGGGACGCTGCGCGGGATGCCGGAAGGTGAGAATATCACGATTTTTTATTTATTTTTTTTTACATCCTATCTTTTACTACTGATGCTACATAGGCGGCCTCAATAGTAAAAAGTTGGTCACACTGGTCAAACACTATGTTTGACCAGTGTGACCAACCTGTCAATCCAAGCGATGCTTCAAATCGCTTGAAAAGTGCTTGAATTTTGCACGCGAAAATAACTGTGCAAAAAAACGCATGTTTTTCCTGGGAAGAAGTGCGTTTTTTTTCTACATACGTGGGGATATAGCCTCAATCCCAAGATCTTGTTGCTGCAAAGCAGGTGTACTACCCAGTAAGCCACTATGAGATTAAAGAATGCAAGATCAAATCATTAAAGGTTCAAGTCTTCTCTTAAAAGGGATGAAAAGGTAAAAAAATTAATTTAAAAAATATATATTTAAATGACCTCCCCATTGGAAAAAAAAAAAAAACCAACAACAAAGTTTCAAATCAATCGACTTCAGGCTATGTGCACACACTGCGGATTCACCAGCGGATTTTTCCGTGCGGACCCGCAGGTAAAGTGACCTGCGGATTGGCCTGCGGTTTGACACCTGGACAATGGAACTGGTGCAAACCGCAGCTGAATCCGCAGAAAGAACTGACATGTCAGTTCTTTCTGCGGATTTAAAACCGCAGCTTTTCCGCAGTGAAAAAACCGCAGCGTGTGCACAGCGGAATGTAAATTCCATAAACTTACATTGTACTGTACACTGTCTGCGGAACTGCTGCGGATCCACAGAGGCCAAATCCGCAGCAGAATCCACAGCGTGTACACATATCCTCAACCTTATCTCCTTTCTGTTGTCCTTGTTGGGATTCGAACCCAGGGTCTCAGGGCAGCAAAACATCAACACTAATCACTACGCTGTGCATGTTATACCACACTGCAGGATATAGAGCAAGTAATAAAAGGAAAATTAATAAACACATCTCTCTCCATACTGACAAGTTCATTTATTCTTTATAATATAGAAAAAGTGACCACACATACAAAAAGATTTTGTGAGACTTGATCCCTTAGTACTTTAGAACAGGAGTACTAAGTAACCACTGAGCCACCTAGCAGAATAGGCTAATATTTCAGTATAGCGCTAGCACAATCACAAGTAATTTTCTTTTTTCTAGAGTAGATGTAAAGGACTCTCTATGTGCTGATGAAGTAACCTGATTTCCTTTCAGAGTTTATTTTGCAACTTGAACACAGGACCTCAGTGCTGAAAACCATCAATACTAACCAATGAGCCACCATGCTGCCTGGCGAGGGTGGGAGGAAGCCATTTATTCTATGTAATACAATATGGCCATTGGTGTATTGGACAAATAATGAAATCATCGCAGGTTCAAAAGTCAAAGATTATTCTTTTAGATATAGCCACTCATCCTTTTATTGGTTGTTCTTGGTGGGATGAGAATACAAGACCCCAGTGCAATAATATAGCAAGTGCTAACCACTGAGCCACCAGGGCAATAATGAGCAACACATTATTAAATTATTTCAGGTTCAAGTCTTCCCTAAAAGGGTAAAAGTCTAAAGGGCCTGTCACACTAAGCGATATCTCTAGCAATATCGCTAGAACAAGTGATGTTATAGCGATATCGCTGTGTCTGATACTTACCTATGACCCGCTCCCCCGCTGGTTATCGCTGATCGCGCAAGAACGTCCTGTACCGTTTCTTGTCGTCAGCTTCCTGCGGCGCTTCCTGTGGAGAGACGAGCGTGGATGCGGGCGGGAGGACGTCAGGATCGCCTGGTGTGACAGGTAAGTAGCGACCCCCGTCCCCAGCGATGTCGCTGGTGAGATCTGCCTGTGTGGCAGCTCACTAGCGACCACTTAGCGATCTACCAGCGATCCTGACTGCGTCATACCGCTGGTCGGGATCGCTGGTGCATCGCTAAGTGTGCAGTACCTTAAAAATTAAAAGAAAAAACTTCCCTCATTGACAAAGAAACAGTTTGAAACAGCTGAAAGATACAGATCTATCAATTTCAACCTGACCTCCTTTTAGTTCGTTTGTGAGATGTGAACCAGGACCTGAATGTTGCAAAAGGTGAGTGCTAACCACTGAGCCACCAAGACATTTCTTTTATGTAAGGCAATATTGCATATAAGTGATCAATCTACCGCAGTGGGTTTATATAAAGCAAATGTTGTCTTGGTTGGATTAGAACCCAACACAGCTGCAAAAAGTCAGTGTGTACCACTGAGCCACCGTGCTAGATCAAATGATTGTGATTCCCCAGCAACCAAACCACTGCATAATTTTTTTTCCATTTAAATGACCTTTTTTTTGCCAAATAAATACAAATATAGCTTTAAGAAAACATTGCCGCATTGAATGCAACAAACTTGGTGGGATTTGACCACTGAGCTACCGTGCAGCCCCAGGTAAGAGACTGTTTCTTCTACATAAAGATATTATTCAACAGCATTTCTTGATGAGATTAGAACGCAGAACCTCAGCACGGCAATCCAGCAGTATTAACCACCGGCTGCCGTGAGTCATAAAGAAGTAATTTCTTCTATATAATTCAGAAGCAGAACAAGCAATCAAATCACTGCTGATCCAAGTTTCCTATAAGGCTAGTTTCACACTTGCCTTTTTTTTGCAGTGCGTTTTTCCCGCAAAAAAACGCATTGAAAAAACGCATACAAACGCATACAGATGCTGCCTTTTTTTTCAAGCATTTTTATGAGCATGCATGAAAAAAACGCAGCGTTTTTATGCGTTTGTATGCGTTTTTAGTGCGTTTTTACCGCGTTTGCGTTTTTTCCAACATTAGGTGGCCCCTCACACTAACCCAAACCATGACTTTACTAACCCTAACCCTGACCCTAACCCTTAACCAAACCATACCCTGATCCTAACCCTAACCCTGACCCTAACCAAACCATATCCTGACCCTAACCCTGACCCTAACCCTTAACCAAACCATACCCTGATCCTAACCCTAACCCCCCTTAACTAACCCTAACGCTAACCCAAACCCCTAAATTCCATTGTCTAAACTAATGGTAAAAAAAAAAACGCATGTGCAAAAAAACGCATACATAAGCATGCCAATGCGCACATATGCTCACCATAGACTTATAATGGGTGTCTTGCTGTAAAAAAAACGCATTGCGCGCGCATGCGTTTTTTTGAGGCAAGTCGGACGCCCAAAAAATGCAACAGGTTGCATTTTGTGCGCCCGAGCGCAAACCGCAAAAAAACGCATGCGCGGAAAAACGTGTACAAACGCATGTGTATGCGCACATAAGCGCATCCCATGCAAAGTATAGGAAAAAAAAACGCATGCGCTATTTAGCGCTAAAATACCGCGAAAAAAAACGCAAGTGTGAAACCAGCCTAAGAGGGGGAAAAAGTAAGATAGTACATTAATTTAGTTTTTTCCCCAAACAAATTCACCTCCTCTTCTCCTAATGACAAAGAAATATATTGATTGTGTCAAGGTTGTCAGAACACACGAGTCCGGCAGCTGCAACATGGCCTCCTCCCTTTTAGATGTTTTCCTTAGAGGGATTTGAAGCCAGGATCCCAAAACTACAAAAAAAAAATAAAAAAAAAAAAAAAAAAATGTGTGAACCACTGAGCCACCATGCTGTCTTGAGAGCTTATTTAGGAGGTTGTTCTCTCTGAGCTCAGTGCTGCAAAAAAAGAAAAAAAAATAGAATTAGACTTACCGGTAATTTGGTTTCTAGGAACCTTCCACGACAGTCACCTTGGAGGATGTCTCCCCGCCCTAATGGGGGACAGGGATCACAAAGAGGTTAAATAACCCTCCCCTTCCTGCTACCTCCAGTGTTTTTTCTGGACATACTAGCATGAATAGTTACCGCCAAAGTGCAGGAATCATCCAATAAGGTATTTAGATAGGGAGGGAAATTAGTGCTGTCGTGGAAGGTTCCTAGAAACCGAATTACCGGTAAGTTTAATTCTATTTTCTCCAGTCACCTTCCACGACAGTCATCTTGGAGTCATACCAACACTAATTTGTTAGGAAGGGACCACAGCTTGCAGAACACATCTGACAAATGTTAGATCCCTATCAAAATTTGTGTGCACAGAGGACCAGGTGGCGGCTCTGCATATCTGCTCCGATAACGCGTTCCCTCTCGCTGCCCAGGACGTAGCGACTGATCGAGTGGAGTGTACCTTTAGAGACTCGGGAGGAGAGAGATCTTTTGACGAGTTTGCCAGGCAGATGGCCTGTTTGATCCAATTTGCAGTTGTGCTTTTTGCTGCTTTCTTTCCTTTATTCTGTCTTGAATATTGGATAAAAAGGTTCTGGTCAACTCTCCACTCCTTGGTTAGCTCAAGGTAATGGAGAACCACTCTGCGAACATCCAAAGTGTGGAATCTTTCTTCCTTCGCATTAGAAGGATTTGGGCAAAATGAGGGCAACACGATATCCGAACCCCTATGAAAGTCTGAGACAACTTTGGGAATAAAGGAGGGGTCCGGACGTAGCACTATGCTGTCCGAGTTGAGTGATAGGTATGGCTCTTGTACCGATAGGGCCTGCAATTTACCTATACGTTTAGCTGTGGTGATTGCTACGAGAAAGACTGTCAAAGTGTCAAGGTCTTTAGTGAAATTGAAGGTAAGGGCTCGAATGGGGCCTGTGTTAGACTATTGAGGACTAAATTAAGATCCCCGGGGGGGGAACCTGACTAGGAAGTGTAGGCCGTATCCTGCTTGCAGCGGTCATAAACCGTTTGAGCCAATGGTGTCTGGCCAGGTCCTGGTCAAAGAAGGAACTAAGGGCAGAAACTTGTACCCTCAATGTGCTTGGAGTAAGCCCTAGCTCTAAACCCTTCTGGAAGAAATCTAGGACCTGAGCAATGTTGGGATGGAAGGAATCAGGGACACTAGGAAGACACCAGGAAGAGCACTTCTTCCATACTTTGCCATATATGGCCTTACCGGTTTTCTGCTTTTTTGGAGAGTCTGGATTACCCCATTCGAGAGACCTCTGGCCTTCAGGATGTTGGCCTCAGTAACCAAGCCACAAGGTTTAGTTTGTTGAGATTTGGGTTATAGTAGGGGATCCTGATGAATGAGGTCGCTTTTTTGGGGTAGGAGTAAGGGACCTTTCTGGGCCATATCCATCAGAGCACTGTACCAGCTTCACCCTGGCCACAATGGAGCACAAAAGGATTGTCGTGACCTGGTCCAATCTGATCTTTTGTAGCGTCTTTGCCAGCATAGGGATTGGCGGGAAGGCATAAGCTAGGCTGAAAGCCCACGGATGGGCAAAAGCGTCTATCCCCCGGGCTCCGTATGAGGGACTGACGGAGAAATATGTTCCTGTTTTTGCGTTTTGAGCATTTGCAAATAGATCGATCTCTGGGTCCCCCCATCTCACGGTCAGGGATTGGAAGACCACTTGGTTCAGACACCATTCTCCAGGATGGACATCCTTCCTGCTGAGGAAGTCCGCCTTGGATGTTGTCCAACCCTTTCAGGTGTACCACTGAGATGGACAATAGGTGTTTCTCCGCCCAGAGGAATATTAATGCCGCCACTGACTTTAGGCTGACATACTTCGTGCCCCCTTGGTGTCTGAGGTAGGCTACCGTAGTTACATTGTCGGAGTAGATCCGAACATGATGGTTTTGGATGAGGGATGAATCGGCTATCAGTGCTTCTTCCACCGCCTTTAATTCTCTTCGAAGATCTGGCTCTTATGTTCTGGGACCATTGTCCTTGGAAGATTCCTCCACCATGGCTCCCCAATCTCTCAGGCCGGCATCAGTACAAAGTACTTTCAGGGGAAGCTGATCCCAGCTCACCCCCCGCCTCAAGTTTCGTCAGTTCAGCCACCATGAGATAGCAGATTTCATGTGTCCTGGAAGTGGAATTCTTCTGGACAGAATGTTTCGATACTTCCTTGAGCTTACCAGGACGTATGATTGAAGGGTTTGCGTATGTGCCTGAGCCCAGGACACTGCCTGAAAAAATGACGTCAGGGACTCCACAATGGACATGGAGTCCCTTAGGGTCGGTGCCCTTTATTTTCTGAATTTGGCAATTCTCTGGCGAAGGTCGTGTTGACGATCCTAGGGAAGGAAGGATGTCCTTTCTCCCCCCCCCCCCCCGAGCCTAAGAGAATCCCCAGGAATTTCTTCCTTGGGGAAGGGTGAAGGTCCGACTTCTGAAGATTCGGGATCCAGCCTAGGGATTCGAGGATCTCCAGAGTTCTTGACACATCCTGGTTTAGTCGAGATATTGATGATGCGATGATGATCAGGTTGTCTAAATATGGAACAATACATATTCGTTGAAGACGGATGAAAATTACTGCTTCGCTCATGACCTTTGTGAACACCCATGGCACCGAGACACACCGAACGGGAGAGCATTGAACTGGGAGATAGCTGATCCCCCCCCCCAGTCATGGGAGACTGCGAACCTGAGGAACTTCCTGTAATCCGGATGGATTGGTACATGATAATAATCGTCCCTCAGGTCTATCGTAGCCATCAGCCAGCCCTGTCCAATGAGGGGGACTGCCGATTTGACCGATTCCATCTTGAACCTCCGGTATTTGATAAATTGATTCAGGGGTTTCCAAGTTTATGATAACCCTGTATTTTCCGGAGCACTTCTTCACGAGGAATAGGCAGGAATAATGTTCTCTGCCTATCTCTTGCTGGGGTACATATGAGATTACTTCTTCCTGTAAGAGATGTTGAAGTAAGGTTTATTGGAGATCTGGGGACTGTGACGGGGTAATTCTCAGAGTGCTAAGATACTGGGGGGGGGGGGGGGAGACATTCGAATTCCAGCTTCAGCCCATTGCTTTTTGGAGAAGTGGAAGGGAGTCTAAGATCTCTTCCCTGGGGGTACCCCGAGAGAGGTGTTCCTCTAACGTACGAAGCCAGAGAAATAAGGCTCTGGCGACGCATGTAGAGGCTACGTTTGCTTTGAGCAGATTCGTAGACGTTTCCCAAGACTTTTTAAGGTGACTTTCTATCTTACGATCCATGTGATCTTTCAATTGGGAAGAATCCTCTAAAGGGAGGGACGTTTTCTTGGTCACCTTAGAGACCTGGACGTCTATCTTAGGGATATCCCAAATAGAATTGTCGTCTTCAAGGGGAAAGCGATTCTTTAGCTCAAAGGGTACGCTAAGTCCTTTCTCAAGGGAGGACCACTCCTGAAATACCAGATTTTGGACATTTTCATGAACCGGAAACCCTTTCCTACCTCTTGGTTTCAGCCCCCCAAACATCTCATCCTCAACTGAGAACTTCACCTCCTCTTCCTCAACCCCCATGGTGTTTCTCACCATGGAGACCAGCTCTTCCATATCCTCAGAAGAGTAGTAGTACTTTTTTTTTTTTTAAATCGGGTTTATGGGTGGATGTGGAGTCCTCATTTTCCCAAGTATCCTCAGACTCTGAGGTACGAATTTTTCCCGAGTCTGAGTCTGTTTCCTTAGGTGCTATTTTCTTCTTTTTAGAGAGGGGGATGCGGCACAGGGGTCTGGGAAAAGGCTGCCATGGAGGCCTAATTCTGCTTAATGAGTGTTTTGATACTGTCCAAGAGGGAGAGCTGTTCGGTGCGTAGTATGTCCAAGGTTGGCACAGCTTCTTCTTATAATCAAAAGGAAGCCTGGAACCACAAACACCACACTTGCTGCTGGGTTTATTCTTTGGGTCAGAGACCTTTTCTCCCTGAGGCTATGTGCACACGGTGCGGATTCTGCTGTGGAATTTTCCACGCAGATTTTGCTAAATCTGCAGGTAAAATGACCTGCGTTTTACCTGCAGTTTTTGTGTGGATTTCCCCTGTAGATTTCTATAATGGAGCAGATGAAAAACTGCTGAACTGCACAAAAGTGACATGCTGCAGTTTTAAATCTGCACGGAAAAATCTGCAGCATGTGCACAGTGTTTTTTGTTTTACATTGCCTTAAATGGTACTGTACATCACTTGCAGTTCTGCTGCAGTTCTGCAGGGCCAAATATGCTGCAGAATTGCACCATGTGCACACCCTAAGGCTATGTGCACATGCTGCGGATTCACCTGCGGGTTTTTCCGTGCGGAACCGCAGGTAAAGTGACCTGCGGTTTTCCCCTGCGGTTTCACACCTCTACTATGTTAAAGATGTGAAACCGCAGCGGAATCCGCAGAAACAATTGACATGCTGCGGTTTATAAACCGCAGCAAAACCGGGCGGAAAAAAACGCGTAAGCACAGGTTTTTAAAACCCATAGGGTAACATGGTACTGTACCATGTCTGCGGAACTGCTGCAGTTCCGCAGGGCCAAAAACGCTGCGGAACCGCAGCAGAATCCGCAACGTGTGCACATAGACTAAAAAGGAGAGAGAAGGTATACTCAATGACCCATGCCACCAATGTTTGGACAGTAAGGGACCAGCCATGCTACTCACGGTAGGAGGGGGAACACTGGACTCCGCAGACGCAGCTGCCGAAGGTTTGTCGTCGTCCATAGTCAGCACCAGTCACACCGACACACACACTGCACCTTACATGGAGCTCCTGACCCAGTTATATAGGTGTCCACAGTGTTCAGTTTTGTGCCCCTCCTGGTCCGCGGGGAGGAACCTTTCGGAACGACCCTTCACCAATCCACCGCCGGAGCCCTCTGATCCTCCCCCGGGCGCGTGTCACCTCCAGTGCACGTCGACACCGGCAACATATGAGGAAGGATGCCGGGGAGCTGCGAGAGGACCCCAGCTGCACTACACAGCCCCGCTTTACCCCTGAAGAGGTGCGGGAGGGGACCCGAGTCGCATAGCATGGAGACAGGAGCAGCCACCTGGAGAACTCCCCGACCTCGGCTGCCCGGCATGGTAAGTTTGTAGGAGCTCCACACGCCGGCAGCACCTGTAACCTCTTCATGCCCCACTGGGGGACAGGAAAAACACTGGAGGTAGCAGGAAGGGGAGGGTTATTTAACCTTTTTGTGTTTCCTGGCCCCCATTAGGGTGGGGAGACATCCTCCAAGGTGACTGTGGTGTAAGGTTACTGGAGAAAAATGGTGGTAACCAATGAGCTGCCCTGAATAGTAGAATGACATTTCTTCCATAGCACAAGGAAGAATATAAACATTCCTTGCAGATGTTGCCCTTGGTGGACTGTGAACACAGAATACAAACACGGCAAACCACTGTGGAAGCAGTGGCCAGAGGCAGGCTAAAGCAGAGGACGGCCTGAACGGGGAACAGAGGCCAGAGCCGGGGAGGCAGGCCGGTGGGGGGTAATAAGGCAGTAGCCAGAGGCAGGCCAAAGCAGAGGACAGCCTGAAGGAGGAACAGAGGCCAGAGCTGGGGAGGCAGGTCGATAGGGGGTAATAAGGCAGGGCCCAGAGGCAAGCCAAAAGCAAAGGCTGGCCTGGAATGAGGCAGAGACCAAAGGCAAGTCGAGGGGGGAAAATGCAGAGACCAAGCAGCAAAGGCAAGAGGTGGGCAGGGATGACAGGCTGAGGCAAGAGGTGGGCTTGGGAGACAGGCTAAGGTCAGAGGAGGGCCAGGGGAGGCAGGAAGAGCTGGAGGGGGCAATGGGAGAGGCACAGGCGGGCCAAAGGAGAGCGACCCAGGGAGGAGGAATCAGAGCAGAGGTGGAACAAGGCAGTGGTGAGCCAGGGGGAGGCAGAGGCTTTTTGTGAGAGGGAGCAGATGCAAGAGGCTGGTCGGGGGGAGGGGAGAGGCTGGTCCGGGGGGAGGTTTGAGAGGGCAGAGGCCAGAAGCTGACCACGAGGGGGGGCGGAGAGGTGAGAGGCAAAGGACAGAGGTGGGCCAGGGGAGGCAGGAAGAGCTAGAGGCCAGAGGTGGGCGGGGGAAGCAAAGGCAGGCCAGGGGGCAGAAAGAGGCAAAGGCTAGAGCAGCGGATGGCCAAAGTAGAGAGCAGCCCGGAGGGGGCAGAGATAGAGACCAGATGAGGGTCAGGGGAGAGAGGCAAAGGCCAAATGCCGTCAGAAGAGGTGGCTGGGGTGGTAGGGAAGAGAGGCAAACGCCAGAGGCGGGCCAGGGGAGAATGCAGGTGTCAAAGGAGGGACGGAGGGGGAGAGCAGATAACATTTTTAATTTAAAAAATATACAAAGTAAATGAAATATAAGTTGTCTGAGTCTCCTCTCAGCTTCCAGCTCCTCAACCCCAGAAAAGTAAACTCCATGAGATAACGTGGTGACATTGGACGCCGGGAGCGGTGAGTGACCAGCGGAGGCGGCTGCAGTATTTTAATGCTTTATTCATTGATTAAAAGAATATACATTGAACATAAACCAAACAACATCAGTCGTCGCTAACATTCGGCTGTTTCCTCATTTGTGTCATTCCCCTGTCAGGAGTTTCTGAATTCGTCTCCCACGTTTGTTTCTGACCTCGTTGATAAAACGCCGCCATCGTTGCTGCCACATCTGGCCTGTATGTTGTCCCCCCCCTCCCCTGCACAGCACGCCCGTGGCTCCTCTACACTGATGTACATCATATAAAATAATCCGCACGGCGTGTGCTGGAAAAAACGCAGCGCACACCTGTCCGAGAGCAGCGTCCTTAAATATAAGATGGTAAAACCATTTTTTTTTTTTACTTTGTAAAACACATAGAAACTTTTTTTTTTCTTTTTCTTACTATATCTCCATAAATAGAATTCGCATCCGGACATCTGTTAAACGTAGATGGTCGGGATTTTTTTTTTCGAAGTCGCGGCCCGGGTGCGGTCAAGCTCTGCTGGACACCCCCCTATCGCGCACACACTTCGTCGGCTATTGGTTCATTATTGCAGACCGTCCATATATATATATATATATCGTTAAATGCACAACATTCGTACCACTTAAAACTGGGGTCAGATGGAAGTCTCACAGAGACCACGTCCGTACCGCGGTTGCCCTGAAACGAGATAAAGGCGGCTTGTAAAAGCCTCTCGGATAGAACGAGATATTAAAACAAACGTTATGGAATGTTTTCTCTTGGTAGTAACGCGTGATAGCGGCTCACACCAGCGATATCTCTTCTCGTTTTTTTTTACATTCGCTAGTCACAGTGAAAACAGGTGTGTGTTTCTTTAAGAATTCTTAGGCGTTGTTCACACTGAACCACAGCACAGCTGCGTACCGCAGGTCGAAACCCGACCTTTGTGTTTTTTATATTACAATCTAGCAGTGTCGCGGCGGGCGGCCACCCATGACGGTGGCACAGCCCACCCCCTCCCTTTCCTGCCAGCATGTGGGCACTTCTTAAAAGTTTATTAAGTTTAATCTATTCTTTGGCAGCTGAAACCGGCGCTGACAGAGAAAATCCAGTGACCGTCGTCAGGTATCTCACGACTAAAAGCTTGCAAGCGTCTAACTGTGGACATAAAAAGACAATTATATATAAGGGGAGAGAAAAAGAAAAAAAAGACAAAAACTAAAGAAAAAAAAAGACAAAAAAAACTTGGGCCTGTGTACAAGTGATCGCCCGCTGGCTCGAGTCCTTTCGCGTTTTGGAGTCTGACTGCACCCAGAGGCCCCAAAAGGAAGAAAAAAAAATATATATATTTATCTAACGCATGACCCAAAAAAAAGAAAAAAAAACAAAACCAGGATCATGTGACCTATCAGCGTACAGAGTAACCACTGACTCTCCAGGCGCATCGGGATCCCCCCTTCTGAAGCTCCACGTCAGTTCCAAATCAATTAGCGCACATTATATACAGAATCACTGGCACAGAAATATATGGAAACACAAAGCAAGAAAAAAAAAAAAAAAAAAAAAGGGAGTACATAACGTATATCATACACACAACAAACAAACCCCTAAGGCCGTGTTCACATGATGCTTTTTCTTTTGCATGTTGGCAGGAAAAAAAATAAAAAAAACATTGGAAACGCATCATTTGAACACGGCCTGTAAGGGCATGTATCTCCCGAAATCAGCCAACTCCCCGATATTTTCCATCAGGTCCTGCTATAATCGATGACCTTATTTATCAGGGGTCTTTTTGACCTCCGGGGGGGGTAAATGCCCTTTTGGCCAGTTATCCATACACAGGACTCAATGGCAAAATTCATCTACGAAGTAGGGGGGATAAAAAAAAACAAAAAACACAATACACAAAGACCCAATAAAGTTCAGTTCTGCACGAGAAGGTTCTGCTGCAATTGCTCTTGATATTTTCCGATGTGGGAAATTCTCTACTGTCCGCCCATGACCTGCCGAGCTCCGGAATCCGAGAGAATCGCTTCTAACCGTGAAAAAAAGACCCAGAAAAACAGCGTCGCTTTCAGCTTCTGAACCAAGAGCTGACGTTCCTCAGTCCCATCAGTCCGTACACGCACCATTTCTTATTTTCTATATATATAGCGCTAATACTGATTAAACACGGCACAAAGGGTTAACTCACTACTGAGGAAACATGATAAGACCCTAATTGCATATTGTAACCACAAGGAGGGGGGGAAAAAAAAAAGTAAAAAAAAATATTATATATATATATAATTAAATGCCTTCGCTGAAGTTTTGCATCTCGCGGTAAAAGTGTCGTGCCGGCTCGGTGAAGACGCTGAGCAGCTCGATGTCCATGACGGCGCGCCAGGGTCGGGCCAGGCCGATGGACACCTGCTCTATCAGGTTGTGAACTGGGTCCACGTCCTGGTCGGCCAGCTCGCTTTGGTCAAAGTCTATGCTTTCCTCAGTAACTTCCAGGACTTTCAGGTCCGGTCCTCGGAGACGGGCGATAGCGATCAGGTTGTGGGCCCAGACTGTGTAACCTGCGGGAGAGAATGGCGTTACTGGGGGAATTGCAGCAATGTGTCACTTACTGGGCTGCTTGTTGCAGTTTTGATAAAATTCCTGTTTTCTCTGCTGCAGATCTCTGAATGCTGAGCTCTACTGATAATCTTCTGCTGATAAAACACTGATTGAGCTGAAAATAAAACCTAAAATGCAAAAGTGCATTTAAATAGCATAAAAGCCATCCCATCATCAACAAGGTGACTCTGGTCGGGGCAGTCCTACATTGTCTAATATTAAAAATCTTATCCTGTGTCAAAGTTGACGTCCGTGTGTGAATAAGGGCAGACAAAAGGACCGGATCCCAGCCAGTGGACACCAGTCAGGGGAAGCCTTTAAACACAATTTCCAGCTCAGGAGAGGGAGGCCACACCCCAGCTTGCACAGAATGAAAAAAAAAAAAAAATACAAAAATTGAGCTTGGTTTGAGTTGGTACACATGCAGAACATAAACACATGTTCACATTGGCTATAAAGCATTGCTCATTTTGTCTCTTGTAGGTTTCATGTGCTTTTTGTGCTGCATGTATACCAACTCAAACCAAGCTCAATTTGTTGTTTTTTTTGTGTCAAAAATGCAGAAAGCAGCCCAGTCAGTGACACATCGCTGGAATCAGCTACATCATGCTGCTCTCATCACATAGCAAAAACCTGCCGACAGATTCCCTTTAAGTAAGGAACTGAAGTCCGATTCCTCGAACTCGAATACAGAATGATGGGAGTGGTAAAATATGCAACACCGAAATCACAATGCGGTATTTTTTTTTTGTCAGGAAGCGCTTACGTGTGTGTCGTCCTATTCGCTGCGGCACATACCAGGGAGCAGTGATCTGCAGAGAATCCCTACAACCTGCCGGCAGCATCGAGAACAAGTCTTCCTGCACCTCTGAGATCGGCCCGGCCATCAGAGGCCGGATTCAGAATTTCGCCTCCAAATTTTAAGTTCTATTCAAAGGTTTTCCCCACTACTGAGACACTCGGGGAGGGAAGTAGATATCCATTTTATAGGGGCCGTCTGCCCCAACATTCCCTGCATGCTACAAAAGCTCTTGGCTATAAGCTGATCAAAGTGCCGGGACTCTCAGCGATCAGCTGTGATTAACTCTTCAGTGACAGTCAATGTTCATTTTCTCCAATCACTTAAAGGGAAATGAACTCCACATCAAACACAAGACAATAGAATTTAAGAATATAAATACATGTAAATATTTGTATTCACATTTTATTATATAGCTATAATATTTATTATATATCTATAATAAAATTTAAATACAAATATATACTTTTTTTGTTTTTAGGCATGGACTAAGAGAAACAGAAAAGGAGGCCAACTTGCCTTCCAGTACTGGTCACTTCAAAAGTCTCCATTGCCTCCATATACTGTCGGATCCCATCAGAGGTCACAGCACCGTCACATGACTGAAGGAGCCAGTCATCAGAAATATCCAATCACGCACCCTCCTGGTCACATGGCGGCTGCAGCGGCACTCTATTCTGGCAGAGATCTCTGCAGAGACCCGCGTTGGATCTGCCGGGGTCGCTGTAAGGAGAGTATGGCTCCGTTTACTCTAAGGCTATATGCACATTGCGTATTTGATGCAGTTTTTTACGCACGTAAATGGTCCAAAAACACAATGGAATACTTATGCAAGGTAACTCAATGACAATCCTGAAGTGTTGTGCACATGATCAGTAAGATACAGTCCGTATTTGCAGCGTTTTGTCTGCAGCATGTCAATTCTTTTTGATTTTTGACCCATTGAATGGACAGGAAAAAAAATGCATGCAAAAACACCAAAAAAAAAAACGCATGTAGTTTCCGCCACAAAATGCAAAAACCTTGCAGAAAATTCTGCAAGCAAATAAGCAACGTGTGCACGTAGCCTAGAGAAATCGGCGTCAAATAAATATGTCCGGCCTGATGACCCCTTTAAACGCTGCTGTCAATTTCAAATAGCAGCTGATAAAGCAGCGATCAGAGACCAGTCACAGGCGCTGAATGTCTAAGAGCCGATACCTGCCCTGCGAGATGTTATGGGGCAGGAAAGGGTCAATCCTGACAGTAAGTGTTCAGTTTCTTGGTGGCGCCACCTCTGAGGAAAAGAAGAACTACACTGTCCATTCACATCAGTGAGCTGCCTCTGTAATGCAGTACAGGACGGGTCCTCAATGGTTTCGCACAGCACTCTGGAGCATGGCGTTCGCCCCTTAAATGTCCATACGACCCAATTCCATGCAGTGTCACCCTCTTGAGACCCCTTACCATGGATCGCCAGCAGCGACAGCCTCATGCACCTCCAAGCCAAAAGGACCAGTGGGTCTTCATTTCTGTTGTCGCTGAGATCCGGGAAGCCAGACGTGTCGTTGACATCATTCATGAGGATGAAGTGGGTGAGGAATGTGTCATACTGCCGGGAGATGAGGTCCACCACCGCCCCGGAAACGCAGGTGATGTAGCTGTCGAAGTGAATCCTCTCCAGCGGGATGCCGGGCTTGAGTATTCGCAACATGTCATCGCTCTTCACATCAAACGCCATCATGTACACCCGGAGGTTGGCGCTGTTCCGCGTCAGTGCCCTCCAATCCTCGTCCTCCGGCATCTTGTCTAGGGTTTTGCTCTTGAGCGAGGTGCTGTGGACCAGGAGCGAGAGGCGATGCAAAGGCACGTGGTTATTATTCGCCAACACCCGCGTCATTTCTGCCGTGAAGTCGCAGAAGTCCAGAGCCAGCGAGCGCAGGTTGACGAAGCGTTCCAGCTCAATGGCCGTCACCAGGGTCGTGTCGGCGGATGTGTGGTTGTCCAGGAGGCTCAGGTGCTCGATGGTGTTGGCAACTGGATTCGACAAGGATGACAGAGAGGTTGGGGTTACGATCTCGAGCATGAAACCGCAGGAGAGCCACTTCAGATGCCGGCTGTTTGCCAGGATCTCCTCGAACAGCTGTTGGATCCTGTGAACAGAGATCTAGGTTAGCAAATGGGTGCTGCAAAATTAGGAATGATGCCCCCAACCCTTCCCCAGCAGCTGGAGACCCCCATAACAAGGACCCTTAGGCTGGGTTCACACGTAGCGGAACTCTCGCGGAAATTACCGTGAGAATTCCGGAAATCCATTCTCTCCTCTCCTCCGACCGTGGGTACCATTCGCAAATGTTCTGCTTACTTTTCGCATGGTGGGCACAGCCACATGCGGAGAGTAAGCAGAACAATGCATTCCTATGGGTGCTGGATCGCTGCGATTCCACGAAATTAATGAGCATGCTGCGTTTTTACCACGAAGCAATTCCGCCGCGGTAAAAACTGCAGCATTAGAACAGCATTGCGGAATCCCATAGGAATGCATGGGATGATTATTTTTTGCGGTAAAAACCGCCGCGGAAACGTGAAAAAACTGCCACGTGTGAACCCAGCCTCAGGGAGCAGTGACTGATTGCAGGACTGGTGCCCCCCCTCACCAGCACCACTTACTGTTGCATCTTTTTGCCGCCCGGATCCGCTTTATTTAGGTAAGTGCTCGTTATGGTGCCATTCTGCTGCAAAATACTAATGTCGCCAAAAAGGCTCAGCTTCTGGAGATTTCTGCAAAGATGGAGAAAAAAAAAAAATAGAGGTGTTAAGCAGAGGATGAGGGGGATCTCAAGGGGGTATTCCAGTCTACAAAAAAAATAACAATGTTTGTACAGGTACAGATCACCAGAACGAGGGGCCAATCTCTATCCTGCATGAAGTGAGTGGTGGTATATGCCCCTGCCACATCACACTGCATGGCATGACTGTCAGGCGGGCTGCGCTCATATGCCCATTTCACTATTATCTCCTGGAGGGAAGGGACACAAGTCTCCTAATTAGTGGAGGTCCCCGTGGTCAGCAGACGGTGAATGCAGTCACCATCCATCCAAGAACGCTTCCTGCAATACATTGTGAAATCCTTGGTAAGGAAAGGGAAGTAACCAGACGCCATCTCAAGTCTCCTGTCCAAAGTTCTGGTGATCTATAGAGTCCTAGTGCAGGGCCCTACCATAATTCACTGACCCACCACCTATCAATAGAAGGAAGATAACATTTATAAACTGGGCACCCCATCAAGCTTTCATTGCACCCACAAGATCTTCGTTCCTTTTCTCTCCGATCTGACGCAGAATAATAATGACGGCAGCTCCTCACCGTGACCTCTATGGGGACATCACAAGACTGGAAGGTCCTGGCAGGGCACTACAGAGGGTACATACAGGACTGCCACTTTGTCACCTTACAGGTGGCCTCTTCTTGTGATTTCAGTTTTCTGCTCGTGTCTCGGCTGTCCAGGCAGAAGCTCCTGGATCACGTTCCTGATCTCATGGAGACCAAACACAATGTGGCCTCCTCCCAAGTATCAGGACTCCACAAGAGGTTGCGCCAATGGGGTTAGTCACATGGGACAGAGGTGACTAGCTTCGTGTCCTCCGCTCTCATGAAGAAGTGCTAACACACGACACCTCCCTGAAGAAACACGACCAGAAACCCAAAAAGGTGACTTTCGTTCTCCAGCAAAGCCCTGTAATCCAGCATCAGGAAGACCAGCCGCCAGATTACAGAACGCTCATAGAAAGGTCATACCAAACCAGTGGAAGAACTACAACTCCCAGCATACCCATACAGCCTGCAGCAGCTGGAGAGTCAAAGACTCCAAGAGTGGGGATGGGGAAAGGGACTGTTTTTCTAGGGTCTCCCTGGCACAGGTATAGGGTCAGCTATGGGATGGGGGAGGGGCTATGATCCTGGGGTCTCCCTGAAAAGGTATAGGGGGTTACCTGTGCTATGGGGGTGTTTGGCAGTTATGGGGGTACTAGAGGTCAGCCTATGTACATTATAGAGTGCAGGGAAGAACTTGGATTGGGGGAGAGATACAGAAATAGAGGGGCAGTACTCAAAAAAGCTTTGAGAACAGGGGCCCTCTTCACCAATGGAGGTCCACACAAACACTGTAGCCCCCGGGGCTCACCTGTTGCCTCGCACATATTGGCCCCAGAGTGGATATTAGGCCCCTATACACACACACACTACGGCCCTCCTGTGCAGTGCGGCCCCTGGATCTCACTTGTATCCCGCACACATTGGCTTCTGTACAAACTGCGGCCCCTGCTCATCTGTTGTCCTGCACACAGCCCAGCTCCAGGTGTACATACTACGGCCCCTGTACTGTGGATGTTGGGCCCCTGTCCAACACAGCTACGGCCCCCATATCTCACCTGTTTCCCCGCACATATTGGCTCCTGTACACACTACAGCCCGTGCTCACCTACTGCCCACTTTCCAGACACATTGGCCCCTGAACATTGGCTTATAAACTCCCCTGTACACACAGTGTCACACCACACACTGGCCCCTGTAGCGTGGATATTAAACCCCAGTACCACACACATCGGCCCTGTGTACAGAGCGGCCCCACGCTGTTTAACAAGCATCGCACACGTTGGCCCCATGCACAGTGTGGCCCTGCATACTGAACGCTGGGCCCCCGTACCGCACTCTTTGGCCCCACTCACCTGTTGCCTCAGTACCACACACACTGGTCCTGCAGCCCCAGTACTGAACACATTGTCCTGCTCAGCTGTCGCCCCCAGCACCGACCACGCTGTCGCCCCCAGCACCGACCACGCTGTCGCCCCCCAGCACGCTGTCGCCCCCCAGCACGCTGTCGCCCCCCAGCACGCTGTTTAACAAGCATCGCACACGTTGGCCCCATGCACAGTGTGGCCCTGCATACTGAACGCTGGGCCCCCGTACCGCACTCTTTGGCCCCACTCACCTGTTGCCTCAGTACCACACACACTGGTCCTGCAGCCCCAGTACTGAACACATTGTCCTGCTCAGCTGTCGCCCCCAGCACCGACCACGCTGTCGCCCCCAGCACCGACCACGCTGTCGCCCCCAGCACGCTGTCGCCCCCCAGCACGCTGTTTAACAAGCATCGCACACGTTGGCCCCATGCACAGTGTGGCCCTGCATACTGAACGCTGGGCCCCCGTACCGCACTCTTTGGCCCCACTCACCTGTTGCCTCAGTACCACACACACTGGTCCTGCAGCCCCAGTACTGAACACATTGTCCTGCTCAGCTGTCGCCCCCAGCACCGACCACGCTGTCGCCCCCAGCACGCTGTCGCCCCCAGCACCCGGTCGCCCCCAGCACCCGGTCGCCCCCAGCACCCGGTCGCCCCCAGCGCCGAGCACGCGGTCGCCCCCAGCGCCGAGCACGCTGTCGCCCCCAGCGCCGAGCACGCTGTCGCCCCCAGCGCCGAGCACGCTGTCGCCCCCAGCGCCGAGCACGCTGTCGCCCCCAGCGCCGAGCACGCTGTCGCCCACAGCACAGAGCACGCTGTCGCCCCGAGCACGCTGTCGCCCCGAGCACGCTGTCGCCCCGAGCACGCTGTCGCCCCGAGCACGCTGTCGCCTCCAGCACCGCACACTGGCCCTGTGCACACGGTGCGGCCCCGCTCACCTGTTGCCCCGCACGCAGCCCAGCACGCACAGCACCAGCTCCAGGTAGGTCCTCAGCACCTCCATCCACCTCCCCGAGGGCGGCGCCTCCCCGTCCGCGGCGTCCTGCGCGGAGCAGGAGGGGGGAGAGGCGCCGCCGGCCTCCGACGATCCGGACAGATAATTCTCGGCCGCGAACTCCACCCGCAGCTCCCGCACGAAGCAGCCGCATTTCCGCATGAGGAACTCGAGCCGCGGCCGCTCGGCCAGGGACGCCTGCAGGCTCAGTCGCAGCTCCGGCCACAGCGCCGGGTAGAACAGGCAGTCCCGCCAGTGCGAGCAGGCGGCCGAGGCCCGCAGCCGGTCCGGCGCCGGCAGGAACGAGAAGATGTGCACGACCAGCTCGCTGGGGAGGGACGAGGCTCCCGCATCCCCGCACAGAGCCATGGAGGACACCGGGAGACGAGCGCCGCCTGTGGCCGACTGTCCTCTCCGGACCCCGGGGAACAACAAACGGAGGTGAAGGAGAGGGCGGGGATAGCTGACACTGCGCTGCGGAACGTACCACAACACTGACCCGGGGGGAGGCGGAAGCACAGGCCGAGACCCCTGCACGGACTGCTGATATGAGGCGGACACTGAAAGACCAGAGGAAGACAAAGCACCCACAGCAGAGCCGACCTGACTCCCTCACTAATCCATCATTTCCGACTGACCACATCTCCCCGCTGTAAAACCATGGCATATTCCAGATTGAGCAACTGTATAGTGAGGTCGAACCACTATTCATTCATTATGGGGTACATAATAAATGCTTCATAGGTTCTTCCTTCTTTTACATGAAAAACGCAGACAACATCAATAATCGCATTTTATGGCCAATTGAACACTGAAAAAAAACCCATAATACCCGTGTTCTGTACGTTCTACTGTAAATACCACCCCTCTGCACATTAATGGTATCTTCTAGATAAAGCACCGTTACTGCGATTCTAGACTGTACCACTCTGCTAGTGTAAGAGGGGTGGACGCTTAGTGTTCACCCATATCGTAAGTAAAGTCAGGAGGGGGCGTGACGGCTGCGGCCCCTGTGCTCAGATGGTGCGGCCCGGAGATGCCGCAGTTGTTTTGCTGCGTGCGGCTTCTGTGATGTAACGGCGGTGATGTGCGACAGCGGAAACTCTGGGGTGCAGGGGGTTAACCCACAAAAGTGCAGGAATGAGCAAGTAACAAAACGGCAGATCCTGAGAATAAATGATAATAAATGATACAGACTGAAAGTAAAAAGTATTGTGGTTCTTCAGCTTTTCAAGATGTTTCCTGGGATGAAAAAAAAAATAGGCTAAAGAAAGGGGTTTGTGAATCGAATTGCCCTGGGTAGTGCATTCCAGAAAGCTGGTGCAGCATGAGAGGAGTCCCGGAGACGAGAGCAGGAGGGTCAGCTTGTGGAGGATGATATTCTGAGCCCGGAGACACACTGGTGTTAAAAAAAGCTGCCAAAAATGTTCCTGAAAAGTCAGACGAGCGTCATGCAAGTCGCATGTGCTTTTCTAGCAAGCACGATGCAATTTTAATTTGAGCTATTACACAGAGTAATTCTCTGTCATTTACACGGTGTTTAAAGTAAATATACTTTAATATATATAAGCCACCGTATCCCTCACCTTTCTGATGAGAAGGTAATCTTCCGAAGCCCTTGTCCCCTGTAAATGAGTTAAAAAATAAACATTTTTCTCGCCTGTCCAAACAGAAGATAATCCATTTGTCCCTTGATGAGTCTCTGCTTTATGTACGTGGCACACTGAATGTAGGCGTGATGCGAGCGTTCATCCTGCCAGCCAGCAGAGAAACTGAGCTGCGCCTGATAGCTCAGCTCTGCCTCACGGTGACATGAGAACGTTGAGCGGAGTTCATAATGACCTCCATTCACCTCACTGTAGGCTATCACACACATCTCAGGGTCACTGCTGGCTACAGGATGAACGCTCACATCATGCTAGTGTTCAGTGTGCCAAGTACATAAAGTAGAGCAAGACTTGTGAAGGGACAAATTGATTATCTTCTCTTCGGACAGGTGAGGAATATGGTTGTTTATTTTTTTAATTCTTTGACAGGGGACAAGGTCTTTGGAGGATTATCTTAACGTCGGACAGGTCAGGGATATGTTGGTTTATGATATTCTTTTACATATGACATGAGCTTCAGTGGATTAGGTAACAAAGTGAGTATAAATTTTTTTTTTTTTTTTCATTAAAGTAAAGGAGTCATAGTCTTTATTTCAATTAAAGCAATTTATTCTGGGAGTTGTTTATTTACTATTTGACTATTATTATTATTATTATTATTATTATTATTATTATTATTATGCATTTATATAGCACCATTTATTCCATGGCGCTTTACATGTGAAAAGGGGGAAAATATAGACAAGTACAATAAACATGTGTAAGACAAGGGACACACAAGTACAGAAGGAGAGGGGACCCTGCCCGCGAGGGCTCACAGTCTACAAGGATGGGTGAGGATACACTAGAAGAGGGTAGAGCGGGTCGTGCGGTGGTTCAGTAGACTGAGGATCATTGCAGGCTGTAGGCTTGTCAGAACAGGTGGTCTTCAGGTTCTTCTTGAAGGTTGACTATGGGATTAGTAAAGGGGGCATTTTATAGATGTCTCTCCATTGCTAACTTCAGCGGCCAGTACACAGGTGACATCAACCACACAACTATCACACCACTTGCAGTGGCACCAGGGCAAGTTGGGAGAGAGAGGGTAAGTGCCAGAAATGATGCATGCATTAGATGCGCCATTTCTTGGGCGGCTGAGAACTGATATTTTTAGTCTGGGAGGGGGCCAATATCCATGGTCCTTTCCTATGCAATTTTCAGCCCACAGCTGTCTGCATAGCCTTTGTTGGTTATTAATTATAGGGAGACTCCATATCATTTTTTTGGGGTCCCCCATTTTAATAACCAGTAAAGGCTAAGTATACAGTTATGAGCAGATATTAATAGCTTGGGAAGCTGCATAGGTATTACCCCCTTCCCAGGATATAAACATCTGCCCCCAGCCATCAGATTTCACTCTGCTGGTTAATAAAACTTCAAGGGAGCCCATGACATTTTTTTCTTTAATGTATTGATTTATTAGTTAATTCCAAGTACAATAAGCTGCAAACACACTGTATTAATTATATATGTCTCTGCCAGCTGTATATCTAATCTATATGTATATATTCTGACGGGTCACGCTCTGATTTTACTGTACTCGGCAGATGAAATGTCGGGTTTTCTAAGAGATGGATGTGTAAAAATCGGATGGCACTCACATGGTCCATGTGCTGTGCGATTTTTTCCTCGCACCAGTTGACTTGGATTGGTGATTACGATCCAAAATTCACATCCACTTGCAGCATGCTGATTAGAGTTGAGCGAAACGGGTCGAAAAATTTCAAAAGTCGCCGACTTTTGGCAAAGTCGGGTTTCATGAAACGAAACCCGACCCTAGGATGAGGTCGGCCACGAGGTCGGCGACTTACGCGCCAAAGTCGCGTTTCAAAAGTTTGTTTTGCGCTCTTTTTCAGCCAATCAGGATCCACGGACACTGTGGGCAACGTGATGACATAGGCAGGGGTCACCACCATCTTTCAGAAGGGCATGCAAGTGATTGGCTTGCTTTGGTGGGCGTCACAGGGGTTATAAAAGGGCGTGCACGCCGACCGCCATCTTACTTCTGCTGATCTTAGTATAGGGAGAGGTTGCTGATTCTGTAGGGAGAGCGTTAGGCAGGGAAGAAGAAAAAAAAACCGCTTCTGCTGCTAGCGATTTTGCCTGTACAACACACCAGTCACTGTGTGTGCAGTGCAAGGGGAGGCTATATTGTGGTGGATCAGCGGTGTTGGTTGTTAGGCTGCCTTCTAAGGCTTCCTGACAGCTGCATTGCTGTTTACCCACTGCTCCGCAAACTGCTTTTTTAAAAGCAATCCCAATTTTTTTTTTGTCCTGCTGAGGTACTGAGCGTGCATTTTTTCACACCATACAGCGGTGTACGCTCCTCACACAGTACCGTGTAACGGCTGTTATCACAGCCACAGTGAAGCTATCTGTGTGTCACTCTGTGAGAATAAGTCGAGGACATGTTCCGTTCTTACAGACCTGCACCTACTGGTTTTGTCTAGCTTTCAAACAGTTAAATATATTTGCTGTTTGATCACATTCAAAACAATAGAGAGACAGCGTGTGTCAGTCCGTATACTTAAAAAACACGGAGCTTGACAATTTTACGTACACCGGACAGCCGTGTACGTGTACGCTCCTCTCAGTACCGTGTAACGGCTGTTATCACGGCCACAGTGAAGCTATCTGTGTGTCACTGTGGAAGGATAAGTGGAGGACTTGTTCCGTTCTTACAGACCTACACTCTAGGGAGATTCCTATTCTGCCCAATTCTACATACACCTTGTAGTTTGTGATACACTAGCCAATTTCTGCCTGTGACATAGCGCTCTGATATTCAGTGGGCCTCACACAATCCAAAAGTGTCCAGTGTCCACTAGTGTGTGCAGAAATTCAAAATCTCCCTTATCCTGTAGTCACTTTTTTCACACCTGTGCCATCGAGCCTGTGACATAGCGCTCTGATATTCAGTGGGCCTCACACAATCCATAAGTGTCCAGTGTCCACTAGTGTGTGCAGAAATTCAAAATCTCTGTGATCCTGTAGTCACTTTTTTCACACCTGTGCCATCGAGCCTGTGACATAGCGCTCTGATATTCAGTGGGCCTCACACAATCCATAAGTGTCCAGTGTCCACAAGTGTGTGCAGAAATTCAAAATCTCTGTGATCCTGTAGTCACTTTTTTCACACCTGTGCCATCGAGCCTGTGACATAGCGCTCTGATATTCAGTGGGCCTCACACAATCCAAAAGTGTCCAGTGTCCACTAGTGTCTGCAGAAATTCAAAATCTCCCTTATCCTGTAGTACTATACTATATATACTGTAGAACTATCAATATGGGAGAGGGAGAAACATAAATATAAACATTGGACCACTTCATAGATCAGGAGTCTGGATGTTTTATGGTCCTCTGATTGGGGTCTAGTTCTATGTTGCCCCGCAAGGTTTTAAAAGGAAATTCCTTAATTGATGTAAAAAGACATAAATCCATGCGACACATTCATTCCAGCACTGAGAGTGTCAAAGTTCGTTGGGGGAGACAGGGCAAAAGCTCAGAACAAGGATGAATGCTCATCGTCACACAATAAGAGAAAAAAGAATGGATCTACCTGTGGCAAAACATTTCTGTATCCCTGATCATAGCAGCATGGATATGAAATTACTGGTATTGAAAGGTAACTTCACATCTCAGAGAGAGAGACGAGTTTGGGAGTACAAATTTATGACGAACTTTGACACTCTCAGTGCTGGAATGAATGTGTCGCATGGATTTATGTCTTTTTACATCAATTAAGGAATTTCCTTTTAAAACCTTGCGGGGCAACACAGAACTAGACCCCAATCAGAGGACCATAAAACATCCAGACTCCTTATCTATGAACTGGTCCAATGTTTATATTTATGTTTCTCCCTCTCCCATATTGATAGTTCTGCTTCACGTCACTTGTCTTATCTATTGCATTTTTTCTAGGCTGTATTGTGCATAAATATGTGACTTCAGATTTTGTATTAGTCTAGCCTGATGAAGAGACCTGAGTAGTCTCGAAAGCTTGCAATGTATTACCATCTTTTCAGTTAGCCATTAAAAGGTATCAACTACTGAGGACTCTCAATCCTGAATATTTTTCAGTGTCCACTAGTGTGTGCAGAAATTCAAAATCTCCCTTATCCTGTAGTCACTTTTTTCACACCTGTGCCATCGAGCCTGTGACATAGCGCTCTGATATTCAGTGGGCCTCACACAATCCATAAGTGTCCAGTGTCCACAAGTGTCTGCAGAAATTCAAAATCTCCCCTGTCCTATAGACACCTTGTACCTTGTTTTACATTACTATATAGTTTGTTGGATTTTGTCTACATTTCTACAAAAAATGAGGAAGGCTGGTGGAAGAGGCCGAGGAATTGGGCGGGGGTTGGCAGCTGGTAATGATGGTGTTGGTGGTGGATCTGATGGTAGTGGCAAGAGCAAAATAGGACCGAATGCAGGAGGTGTTGAGCCTGCGTCATCGTCTGGCTCCATAAGGCCTCGAAGGCTTAGTTTTCTATGAGTTGGCAAACTGCTTTTAAAGCCAGAGCTTCAGGAAAAAGTTTTGTCTTACATTGCTGACTCAGCCTCCAGCTCTATCGCCTCCTCTTCTGAAGTTGTAAAAAGTAAAAGCACTGAGTCGTCATTGGAGGCTGATGTTCATGAACCACACCTTTCCTTGTGTCCTTCACCCCAACCAAGATTGAAGGATGACGCAGGCCATACTACTGATTACTCCATGGAGCTGTTTTCACATACCATGCCTGGATTATCAAGTGAAATGGTGAATTACCCAGGCCAAGATCAATCTGACATGGAGTGCACTGATGCACAGCCGCTGATAGATGATTCTGCTGGTACATTCACTCAGAGCACTACATTGTCCTCGCAGTGTACAGAGCCAGATTCTGACCCTGATGAGACTCAGGTGCCCCTTCCCGCACACTATACCACCATACACGGTGACACAGAGGAAGGTGCACATGACATTGAAGAGGAGGTGATGGATGACCCAGTTGTTGACCCAGATTGGCATCCATTGGGGGAAGAGGGTGCTGCTTCCAATAGCTCAGATGAGGAACATCCATAGCAGACATCGACATCGCAACAGCTGTTATCTGGCAGGCCCGGAGCACTCCAAAGACAGGTTCCAAAAATCAAAAGAGTTGCTGGACAGCTTGTCCAGAGGGTCAAAAGATCACAGCGTGCTAGGCCGCAAAATGTCTGCCAAAGTAGGAAGAGTGCAGTGTGGCACTTTTTTGAACAAAATCCTCATGATCAGGCCAAGGTTATCTGTAAGAAGTGCGCAAAGACCTTTAGCCGAGGGAAAAATCTGAAAAATTTGAATACCAGTTGCATGCTTAGACATTTAACCACCATGCACTTGCAAGCGTGGACACAACACCAAACCTCAAGTGCCACATGTGCAACTGATCACAAAGAAGGTAGTCAGCAACGCTACATTGTTTCCCCCACTGTAAGCCCACCGGTTAGCACAGCAGCAAATGTTGAGGTGTCGTTGCAAGGCCACAGCAGTCAGGGAATCCCACTGTTATATCAACGAAATACTGAATCTAGGCCATCAGAAAGAACACCGACTCCATCACCATCATCAACCCTCTCTCAGTCCGCCCTGTCCACCGCTACTTCCACCATATGCAGCTCTCAAGTCCAGCTCACCCTCCCAGACACTATGAGTAGGTCAAGAAAGTACTCAGTCTCTCATCCGCGTACACTGGGTTTGAACGCCCACATTGCCAAACTAATCTCATTTGAGATGATGCCCTATCGGTTGGTGGAAAGCGCAGCTTTCCGCGAACTCATGGCCTATGCAGTACCACGCTATGACCTACCCAGTCGCCACTTCTTCTCTCACAAAGCCATCCCAGCCCTCCACCATCATGTAAAAGACCGCATTGTCCATGCACTCAAGCAGTCAGTGAGTGGAAAGGTGCACCTCACAACTGATGCAAGTCCAGTCGGCATGGCCAGGGCCGTTACGTGTCCATCACTGCGCACTGGGTTAATGTGGTGGATGCAGGGTCAACAGGGGACAGCGGTGGTGGGACAGTGCTGCCTAGCCCACGGTATAGGAAACAGTTGGCTGTAGGCGTTCGACCCTCCTCCTCCTCCTCCTCCAGAAGCGAAAGCTCGTCCACAGAGCGCAGTCGTATGAGCGCTCCATCTGCAGCTGCCACTGTTGCACACGAGGTGTCCCCCTATCGAGCAGCTAGTGGAAAGCGTCAGCAGGCTGTGTTGCAGATGATGTGTTTGGGCGACAGACACACCGCCGAGGTGCTGGCCGAGTACTTGAAGCGACAAACTGAGTCATGGCTGGGCAGTGTACATCTTGAGGAAGGCAAGGTAGTTAGTGATAACGGCCGTAATTTTGTGGCAGCCATAGCCCTTTCAAAACTCAGCCACATACCTTGCTTGGCTCACACCTTGAACCTGGTGGTGCAGTGCTTCCTCAAAAATTATCCGGAGTTAACAGCCCTGCTCCAGAAGGTGCGAAGACTGTGCGCGCACATCCGCCGGTCGCCTGTACACTCCGTTCGTATGCAGAAGCTGCAGCGATTGCTCCACCTTCCCAACCACCGCCTCATTATCGACATTGCAACAAGGTGGAACTCCACCCTGCACATGGTGGAGCGGCTGTGCGAGCAGAGGCAGGCCATAATGCATTTGTGGGAGGATACACGGCCAGGCACTTTGAGAGCAGACATGGAGTTGACAGGTGTGCAGTGGTCGAAGCTGAAAGACCTCTGTAAAGTCGTTCAGTGTTTTGAGGAATGCACACGGCTGGTAAGCGCAGACGACGCCATCCTAAGCATGAGCATCCCACTTATGCGTCTGCTCATGCAAACTTTGACGCACCTTAAGGAGCAGGCGTCTGCAGCCAATGTTGATGAGGAGGAAGAGGAGGAGGGAATCCTTGATGACATTCAGCCATTGTCTGCTCAGGGACCTCTCCTGGACGAGTTGGAGGAAGAACAGGAGGAGGAGGATGATGATGGGGATGATTACTTAGGGGAGGAGGATGCATCTCGTGGGGCAAGTGAAAATGTTGGCGTGGCAAGGTCTGGTACAGGGTTTGTGCGTGACTGGAGGGATGTGGATTTGCCAGAAAGTGCTCCTCCAACCAGCACTCGCAGTGCATCATTGACACCGGGAACATTGGCCCACATGTCAGATTATGCCTTGCAGATCCTAAAAAGGGACCCCCGCATTGCCAAAATGATGAACGATGACGACTACTGGTTGGCCAGCATCCTGGATCCACGCTATAAAGGCAAATTACAAAACATCATGCCACAGGAGAACCTTGACCTAATATTGGCTAATAAACAAGCAACTCTGGTAAATCGGTTGCTTGAGGCATTCCCAGCACACAGCAGCGGTGATGGTTCTCACACGAGCCGTACGGGCCGGGGGCAGCTTGGCAGAGGTGTTCATGGTGCACACAGCAGAAGTGGCGTTGGAGACAGGGGTTTCATGACAATGTTGTGGACTGATTTTTCAAGTACCGCTCACACAACTGGTAATACTGCATCGATGGAAAGTGACAGGAGACAGCAGTTGTCAACTATGGTAACAAACTACTTTTCCTCCCATATCGATGTTCTCCCACACAGGTCATTCCCCTTTGACTATTGGGCCGCTAAACTGGACACCTGGCCTGAATTGGCACAATGTGCCTTACGGGAGCTCGCTTGCCCAGCTGCAAGTGTGCTATCGGAAAGAGTCTTCAGTGCAGCTGGATCAATCCTGACAGAAAAAAGGACCCGTCTGTCAACCCAAAATGTGGATGATCTAACCTTCATTAAAATGAACCATGCATGGGTTTCAAAGGATTTTGTCCCACCTTCCCCTGATGACACATAGGGTGACAGAAAAATGGCTTGCTTTGGTCCACCTCTTCCTGGGACTTAACCTATTTCGCCTTTTGCATCAGCTGAATGTCCAACATCAACATATGCCACTTTCTAAAACTCCCTAACTGTGCTGAATCCCCCCCCCATGGCCGGGGTCACCACCTAGCGCACGACACCGTGCGAGTGCTGTTGCCCTGGACAGGTGGGTAGGCCGACTCTTGGGCGCGGGCACTGGCACAGGGTCCCTCATAGTGCAATCAAGTGTCTCTGACGGTGGTGGTGCACACCCGCCGTCAGACACACCGCCGTACTATGAGGGGCCCAGTGCCAGTACCGACGCCCACAAGTGGGCCCCCCTTGCTTGGGCAGGGCCCCAGCATTTGCAATCTTTACCTCTCCCTGCTCCTCCGCTGTGTAGTCTGGGCCGTCAAATCCATACTGGGCCTAACACCGTCTGAGCCTGCCTCCTGATGTATAGACATATATTTTGAATGTGTACGCTATCCATACATGTTATCCGGGGATACGGTACCCTTTCTCACCTTTGTGCAATCACGTGCAATCCATACTGGGCCTAACACCGTCTGAGCCTGCCTCCTGATGTATAGACATATATTTTGAATGTGTACGCTATCCATACATGTTATCCGGGGATACGGTACCCTTTCTCACCTTTGTGCATTCACGTGTAATCCATACTGGGCGTGAGAACGGCTGGCGAGCTGTTAAGCAAGCTACAGCACCTGTGGTTTGCACACGTAAGTTTTTCATTTTTTCAGGAATGACGGTTAGGCCTAATTCCGGAACTGCGGTTGACCTGCACTTACTGGGAAATCATCGTTCGCGGGTAATAATTGTAATCAGTGATCCCCATCAATAACGTTGTTCAGCGGGTTATCTGCACCTGTAAGCGACAAACGCTGGCCTTTTCAGTGTAGCGCACATGCAGCCACGGACATGTAAGGGCATGACACACCAGTTATTGGCCAATCTCATGTGCCAGAGCCTCACGTGTCCCTCTAGTAAGCCGGACTCGGACCGCGGGGCATGACGGAGTCTCGTTCGTTAACGGAATTAAGCTTGCAATGTGTGCATCTTTTCTGTATCTGGCATGGTTGAGGTTTCCCAGGTGGAGTCGAATTTAACCGTAGGCTCCACTCCTGGTGGTGCCCTTCTGGACATTCCTTTAAGGTTCAGCTTTGCAACCATACTGCCCACGTAAAACAAACACTTTGCCTTCATGAACGCTGTTTGGAGGGTCATGACTCGTGGGAATAACGCCGCCCAATCAGTTAACCTGCTAGAGAGATCCTTCGTTGCTCCCAAGCATGACATCACACTCCCTAGGAGGAAGGTAATGCCACTGTGGCGACCGTACTCCTGGGGGCGACACAAGTGCACTGATGCCCAGCCACTGCTCGATGAATCTGCTGGCACATTGACCCAGACCACTACATTCCCCTCGCACGCTACACGGCCTGAATCTGACCCTGATGAAACTCAGGTTACCCTTCCCATATACAGTTCCATCTTACACGGTGACAAAGAGGAAGCTGCAGATGAAAGTGCAGGTTTGGCCCATCCGCCATCAGACACACCACCGTACAGTGAGATGAAAGATGGGGACAACGAGGAGTCCAGACTAGTACAGGGATTCCCTAGCGAGGAGACTTATTTGATTGTTTTCAATGTTGGGACAGCAATTTTTGGGGCGCACTATACTCTGGAGAATGATAGATGGGGCCCACCATACACTGGAACATTCCAAAGGTGGACATCAGACACTGGAGCAGCATTTACAGGGCCCATTATACACTAGAACATTAGAAATGGGGCCCATTATGTTTGGAGCATTATTTGGGCCCATAAGACAGTGGAGCTTCATCCATGGGGACCAACATATACTGTAGCATTATGTGGAGCTCATCATATACTGTTTCAAACATTATATGGGACCAATGATTCTGTATGGAGAAATAGATGGGCCTCGTCATGAGATGTAAAAAGTGAAGTATTTTTCATTGTACTATACCGCTATTTCTCTGCCGTATCGGAGCATGATGAGTTGTGGTATGTGTTAAAGGGGCGCTCTTTCGCCCAGGGCACATGAGAACCTGGAGCCAGCCCTCCCCCCCCACAACTGTAGCCAAATAACCCCCATTTTTCAGTGAGTAACTTGTATTATGAAGTTAATTAAGGTTGACAAGCTTAAGTAAGAAGAATTGATGCTTTTGGCATTCAAATGGGCACTGTAGGTGTGTTTCCTGTCCTCCTCTCGCTGCCGACTTTTATTCCCCATTGACTTACATTGGGTTTCGTGTTTCGGGATGACCCCGACTTTTCCCTATAATCGGCCGATCTTGCTCGACCCGACTTTTGGAAAAGTCGGGTTTCACGAAACGAAACTCGACCCTAAAAAACCAAAAGTCGCTCAACTCTAATGCTGATATTTCTTAACAGACCGAATTGAGCTGATGAAAAGCAGGGACTCACTGAATAACATTGGTCCAAACGCAATCTGATTTTTTATCGGACTGCATTTGTCTGATTTCAACAAAAATGGAAGCAGAATGAGGGGCAAGGGTATGGTGGTAGACTGAGGTCGCGGAGGAGACGTAGGGCAGTGCTGAACCGTGGATCTCTTGGTGGGTCAAAGTGATAACATAAATTGGACCCTGTAGCAGTTGGGTAACCAGTGCAATGACTGGAGAAGGATAGAAATACAATCCTGGCTGCTGCAACCAGGACGAATTGTAGAGAGGAGAGTTGATAAGAGACCGATCAGAAGAGAGTCAATAGTCCAGACGAGAATGGATCAGAGCTACAGCAAGAGTTTTTGTGGAGTCAAAGGTAAGAAAAGGTCGAATTCCTGAGACATTTTTAAGGTGTTGATAACAAGTCACTGTGTACATACATAACATTACAGATCCTGAGTTACATCCTGTATTATACTCCAGAGCTGCACTCACTATTCTGCTGGTGCAGTCACTGTGTACATACATTACATTACTGATCCTGAGTTACATCCTGTATTATACTCCAGAGCAGCACTCACTATTCTGTTGATGCAGTCACTGTGTACATACATTACATTACTGATCCTGTACTGATCCTGAGTTACATCCAGTATTATTGTCCAGAGCTGGACTCACTATTCTGCTGGTGCAGTCACTGTGTACATACATTACATTACTGATCCTGAGTTACATCCTGTATTATACTCCAGAGCTGCACTCCCTATTCTGCTGGTACAGTCACTGTGTACATACATTACATTACTGATCCTGAGTTACACCCCAGAGCAGCACTCACTATTCTGCTGGTGCAGTCTCTGTGTACATACATTACATTACTGATCCTGAGTTACATCTTGTATTATACCCCTGAGCTGTCTTCACTATTCTGCTGGTGCAGTCACTGTGTACATACATTACATTACTGATCCTGAGTTACATCCTGTGTTATACTGCAGAGCTGCACTCACTATTCTGCTGGTGCAGTCTCTGTGTACATACATTACATTACTGATCCTGAGTTACATCTTGTATTATACCCCCGAGCTGTCTTCACTATTCTGCTGGTGCAGTCACTGTGTACATACATTACATTACTGATCCTGAGTTACGTCGTGATGTATTACACTCCAGAGCTGCACTCACTATTCTGCTGGTGCAGTCAATGTGCACATGCATTATATTACTGATCCTGAGTTACATCCTGTGTTATACTCCAGAGCTGCACTCACTATTCTGCTGGTGCAGTCACTGTGAACATACATTACATTACTGATCTTGAGTTACATCCAGTATTATTGTCCAGAGCTTGACTCACTATTCTGCTGGTGCAGTCACTGTGTACATACATTACATTACTGATCCTGAGTTACCTCCTGTGTTATACTCCAGAGCTGCACTCATTCTCCTCATGCAGTCACTGTGTACATACATTACTGATCCTGAGTTAAATCCTGTATTATACTCCAGAGCTGCACTCACTATTCTGCTGGTGCAGTCACTGTGTACATACATTACATTACTGATCCTGAGTTATATCCTGTATTATACCCCAGAGCTGCACTCACTATTCTGCTGGTGGAGTCACTGTGTACATACATTACATTACAGATCCTGTACTGATCCTGAGTTACATCCTGTATTATACTCCAGAGCTGCACTCACTATTCTGCTGGTAGAGTCACTATGTACATACATTACATTACTGATCCTGAGTTACATCCTGCATTATACTCCAGAGCTGCAGTCACTATTCTGCTGGTGCAGTCACTGTGTACATACATTACTGATCCTGAGTTACATCCTGTATTATACTCCAGAGCTGCAGTCACTATTCTGCTGGTGCAATCATTGTGTACATACATTGCATTAGTGATCCTGAGTTACATCCTGTATTATACTCCAGAGCAGCACTCACTCTTCTGCTGGTGCAGTCACTGTGTGCATACATTACATTACTGATCCTGAGTTACATCCTGTATTATACTCCAGAGCTGCACTCCCTATTCTGCTGGTACAGTCACTGTGTACATACATTACATTACTGATCCTGAGTTACACCCCAGAGCAGCACTCGCTATTCCGCTGGTGCAGTCACTGTGTGCATACATTACATTACTGATCCTGAGTTACATCCTGTGTTATACTCCAGAGCTGCACTCACTATTCTGCTGGTGCAGTCACTGTGTACATACATTACATTACTGATCCTGAGTTACATCTTGTATTATAGCCCCGAGCTGTCTTCACTATTCTTCTGGTGCAGTCAATGTGTACATGCATTATATTACTGATCCTGAGTTACATCCTGTGTTATACTCCAGAGCTGCACTCACTATTCTGCTGGTGCAGTCACTGTGAACATACATTACATTACTGATCCTGAGTTACATCCTGTATTATACCCCAGAGCTGCACTCACTATTCTGCTTGTGCAGTCACTGTGCACATACATTACATTACTGATCCTGAGTTACATCCAGTATTATTGTCCAGAGCTGGACTCACTATTCTGCTGGTGCAGTCACTGTACATACATTACATTACTGATCCTGAGTTACATCCTGTATTATACTCCAGAGCTGCACTCACTATTCTGCTGGTGCAGTCACTCTGTACATACATTACATTACTGATCCTGAGTTACCTCCTGTATTATACTCCAGAGCTGCACTCATTCTCCTCATGCAGTCACTGTGTACATACATTACTGATCCTGAGTTACATCCTGTATTATACTCCAGAGCTGCACTCATTCTCCTCATGCAGTCACTGTGTACATACATTACCAATCCTGAGTTACATCCTGTATTATACCCCAGAGCTGCACTCACTATTCTGCTGGTGCAATCACTGTGTACATACATTACTGATCCTGAGTTACATCCTGTATTATACCCCAGAGCTGCACTCACTATTCTGCTGGAGCAGTCACTGTGTACATACATTACATTACTGATCCTGAGTTACAGCCTGTATTAAACCCCAGAGCTGCACTCACTATTCTGCTGGTGGAGTCACTGTGTACATACATTACATTACAGATCCTGTACTGATCCTGAGTTACATCCTGTATTATACCCCAGAGCTGCACTCACTATTCTGCTGGAGCAGTCACTGTGTACATACATTACATTACTGATCCTGAGTTACATCCTGTATTATACTCCAGAGCTGCACTCACTATTCTGCTGGTGCAGTCACTGTGAACATACATTACATTACTGATCCTGAGTTACATCCTGTATTATACTCCAGAGCTGCACTCACTATTCTGCTGGTGCAATCACTGTATACATACATTCAAGGTCAGACTGGGGCTCACAGGGGGAATGGACTCTAGCTATATACCAATATCTGTCAGTCGTTACCTCCATTATAGTGGACCATCGGCTGTGAAACACAGGGGGCACCTGAACATCCACTGTGCATAATTGGGATGTATAATTATGGTAATGGGGTTCTTTGGTTAAAACAAGTTATCACCGATCCATGGGCTCCATAGGATACTTAGGTCCGACTAGAAGAATTAGGAGGTTTTATCGTTGATAGGATACTTATCCCCATTTTAAAATGGAGCGGCAGGTGGGATATCTGACCGCAGCTCCATTCCTTCTCTTTGGGGCTTCTAGAAAAAAACAAGTGCAGCCACTAAGGGAATTAATGAATCAGTGGTCAAGTCAGACATGCCACTCCAGTCTAATGGGGATAAAAAGTTTCACATTTTGCTGAATGAGTCCAAGTAGTCAGACTCCCACCAATCAATACATTGTCACTTATCCTGTGGAGAGGTGATTACTTTTTTTTACAGGAAACCCCTGTAAGTGCATCTCTGCCATTGTGTACAAAGTATTTAATCTCTTATGGAAATAAAGAATTTTCTCCTAATAGAGAGAACAAATGGCCGCCTTATACAACACAATCCACTATACCAAGACCAATAATGCCCCATACAGGGAAGAAATTCCACCACACCATGACCAGACCACATAGTGAACGAATAATACTACATACAAGGGACAAATACAGCCACACAATGACCAGACCACATATCATCACCACAAAGTGACCGAATAATATGATATATTACCAGTAGATAGGGACCAAATAATACCACATACAAGGAGAAATACTGTCACACCGTGAACAGACCACAAATTACCACCACATAGTGACCGAATACTATAATACTGATTATGAATACAAACCACAATACTAACAACACTGTTATTACCACCAGTGACATTATACACAAGAGCTCTGTATATAGTGTCAGTGTACAGGTAATACAGAGATCACCAGTGACATTATACACAGGACCTCTGCATATAGTGTCAGTGTACAGGAAAAAACAGTGATCACCAGTGACATTATACACAAGAGCTCTGTATATTGTGTTAGTGTATAGGTAATACAGTGATCACTGGCGACATTATGCACAGCAGCTCTGTATATAGCGTTAGTGTACAGGTAATACAGTGATCGCTGGCGACATTATACACAGGAGCTCTGTATATAGTATCAGTGTACAGATAATACAGTGATCATCAGTGACATTATACACAGCAGCTCTGTATACAGTGTCAGTGTACAGGTAATACAGTGATCACCGGCGACATTATACACAGGAGCTCTGTTTATAGTGTCAGTCTACAGGTAATGCAGTGATCACAGTGATATCATACACAGGAGCTTTGTATATAGTATTATTGTACAGGTAATGCAGGGATCACCAGTGACATTATACACAGAAGAGCTGTATTTAGTGTCAGTTTACAGGTAATACAGAGATCACCAGTGACATTATACATAGGAGCTCTGTATATACTGTTAGTGTACAGGTAATACAGTGATCACCAGTGATATTATGCACAGAAGTTCTGTATATAGTGTCAGTGTACAGGTAATACAGGGATCACCAGTAACATTATACACTGGACCTCTGTACACAGTACAGTGGGTATGGAAAGTATTCAGACACCTTTACATTTTTCACTCTTTGATTCATTGCAGCCATTTGGTGAATTCAAAAAAGTTCATTTTGTTCTCATTAATATACTCTCTGCACCCCATCTTGAATGAAAAAAACAGAAATGTAGAAATTTTTGCAAATATATTAAAAAAGAAAAACTGAAATATCACACGGTCAAAAGTATTCAGACCCTTTGCTCAGACACTCATATATAAGTGACATGCTGTCCATTTCCTTGTGATCCTCCTTGAGATGGCTCTACTTCATTGGAGTCCAGCTGTGTTTAATTAAACTGATAGGACTTGATTTGTAAAGGCACACCCCTGTCTATATAAAGGTACTGTCACACTTAGCGATGCACCAGCGATCCCGACCAGCGATATGACACGGTCAGGATCACTGGTGCATCGCTAAGTGGTCGCTAGTCAGCTGCCACACAGGCAGATCTCACCAGCGACATCGCAGGGGTCGGGGGTCACTACTTACCTGTCAGACGAGGCGATCCTCACGTCCTCCCGCCTGCGTCCACGCGTCGCTCGTCTCCACAGCAGGAAGCCCAGCAGGAAGCTGACTACGAGAAACGGTCCAGGACGTTCTCACGCGATCAGCGATAACCAGCGGGGGAGCGGTCGGAGGTAAGTATCACACACAGCGATATCGCTAGCAATATCGCTATAACGTCACAAAAACCAGTGACGTTATAGCGATATTGCTAGTGATATCGCTTAGTGTGACAGGCCCTTAAGACCTCACAGCTCACAGTGCATGTCAGACCAAATGAGAATCATAAGGTCAAAGGAACTGGCCAAGGAGCTCAGAGACAGAATTATGGCACGGCACACATCTGGCCAAGGCTACAAAAGGATTTCTGCAGGTGTTTGGGACCACCAGAAGTCTTCCTAGACCTGGCAGTCCAGCCAAAATGAGCAATCGTGGGAGAAGAGCCTTGGTGAGAGAGTTAAAGATGAACCCCAAGATCACTGAGGCTGAGCGCCACAGATGCAGTAGGGAGATAGGAGAAAGTTCCACAATGTCACCTATCACTGTAGCCTCTCCTCAGTATAAGACATATGAAAGCCAAAAAAACACATGAAGGACTCCCAGACTATGATAAATAAGATTCTCTGGTCTGATAAGACAAAGATAGAACTTTTTGTTGATAATTCTAAGTGGTATGTGTGGAGAAAACCAGGCACTGCTTATCACCTGCCTAATACAATCCCAATAGTGAAACATGGTGGTGGCAGCATCATGCTATGGGGGTGTTTTTCAGCTACATGGACAGGACAACTGGTTGCAATTGAAGGAAACATGAATATGCCAAGTACAGAGATATCCTGGATGAAAACATCTTCCAGAGTGCTCTGGACCTCAGACTTGGCCCAAGGTTCACCTTTCAACAAGACAGTGATCCTAAGCACACAGCTAAAATAACAAAGGAGTTATTTCAGAACAACTCTGTGACCATTCTTGACTGGTCCAGCCAGAGCCATGACCTAAACCCAACTGAGCATCTCTGGAGAGACCTGAAAATGGCTGTCCACCAACGTTCACCATCCAACCTGACGGAACCGGAGAGGATCTACAAGAAAGAATGGCAGAGGATCCCCAAACCCAGGTGTGAAAAACTTGTTGCATCATTCCCAAGAAGACTCATGGCTGTACTATCTCAAAAGGGTGCTTCTACTCAATACTGAGCAAAGGGTCTGAATACTTATGACCATGTGATATTTCAGTTTTTCTTTTTTAATAAATTTGCAAAAATTTCTACATTTCTGTTTTTTTTTAGTCAAGATGGGGTGCAGAGTGTACATTAATGAGAAAAAAATGAACTTTTTTGAATTTACCAAATGGCTGCAATGAAACAAAAAGTGAAAAATTTAACCCCTTTACCTCCGAGGGTTGTTTGCATGCTAATGACCGGGCCAATTTTTACAATTCTGATCACTGTCCCTTTATGAAGTTATTACTCTGGATAGCTTCACCAGATCTTGGCGATTCTGAGGCTGTTTTTTCGTGACATACTGTACTTCACGTTAGTTGTAAAATTTATTCGATATATCTTGCTTTTATTTGTGCAAAGCGGAAATTTCGCAAAAATTTGGGAAATTTAGCAATTTTCAAACTTTCAATTTTTATGCCCTTAAAACAGAGAAATATGTCACACAAAATAGTTAATAAATAACGTTTCCCATATGTCTACTTTACATGAGCACAATTTTGGAAACAATTTTTTTTTTGTTAGGAGGTTATAAGGGTTAAAAGTTCACCAGCAATTTCTCATTTTTACAGCAAAATTTACAAAACCACTTTTTTTAGAGACCACCTCATATTTGAAGTCACTTTGAGGGGTCTATATGGCAGAAAATACCCAAAAGTGACACCATTCTAAAAACTGCACCCCTCAAGCTGATCAAAACAACATTCAAGAAGTTTATTAACCCTTCAGGTGTTTCACAGTAGCAGAAGAAATGTGGCACCCCAGGAGTTCGGTTGCCAAAGTGGCGTTGCTTCCTTCACAGGGGGTGATGCCATGCCTGGAAGCAAAGAGGAGACCCCTTGCCAGGTAACACACAGCATGCCTCACTTTTCCTACTCCAGACCAGAAGTTGGAGCTCTAACAACTGATTTCAGGGGAGCTTCCTTGGAACATTCTGGCTTGTGGAGGAGTTAGGGGAGTTTGTCTGTAGATAGGGACGAGAGAGGACTTGTGGAGAGAAGCTCATGGGAGAGGAGCTGTATGCTCCATCTCACTCAGAGCACAGGTCTGATAAAAGAGAACGCCAGAGTCCTGGACCAGTTGGGGACGCCAATCCTGACAGTCGCATCTGGAGAACAGAGAATTGCAAGTTCTCTGTTCACACTGACACCTGCTAGCACAGCAGTAAAACAAGAGCCAAAGTTGCCAGTGAGAAGGGACGGAGCCCTTGATAGGCTCACTCTGCCTGCTATACAGGTTGGAAAAACAACACAGAGAAGAGGGCTGCAGCTTAGCTATAAGCAGCATAGGCTAGGAACAGAGAGCGCAGCAGGAAGACCTCTAAATCCTCCTGGCAAGGTGGAACCCAAATTGTTTCCAGGCAATCGGATCTCCAGCACCATCTGTAGCCCGTGCCCTGGACATTTTACCTGCAAGACTGCGTATAAAGCTTTGAAAACAGCACCTGACTGTGTCCTTTCAAGTTCTTCCTGCAACACCCACTCAGCACTGCTACATCCCTTGCCAAATACTACATCATTACTATCTTGAACATGCTACATCTGCCCTGGGACTCAGCTCCACCTGTAGGGAGCTATACCAACTCTGCTGCCTCATCACCAGTCCCAGAGGATCTGCATTGCAGCGGTGGTCCCCTCTGACCACAAACCACAGGTGGCATCACGAACATTTCCCCTTTAAAAAATCCCCTTTTCCTTTAACTTCATTAACACCATTTTTGCATGGACGCCCGGGACCACGGACCGGGTTATTTTCATAAGGATAAAATGGACAGATAAACTTGTTGTCCAATTTATCCTGAGTACGCCGATACACGATATGTGGGGAAAAACCACTGTTTGCGTGCACGGCAGAGTTTGGAAGGGAAGGAGCGCTGTTTGACTTTTTCAAACCAAAATTGGCTGGAATTGAGATCGGATGCCATGTTGCATTTGTTGAGCCCCTGATGTTCCTAAACAGTGGAAACCCCCCAGTAGTGACCCCATTTTGGAAACTAGACACCCCAAGGAACTTATATAGATATGTGATGAGCACTTTGACCCTCCCCCAAGTATTTCACTAAAGTTTATAATGCCCGGGCTTGAAAATAAAAAATCATATTTTTTCCACAAACATGATCTTTTAGTCCCCAATACTTTATTTTCCCAAGGGTAACAGGAGAAATTATTCCCCAAAAGTTATTGTCCAATTGGTCCTGAGTACGCTGATACCCCAAATGTGGGGGGGAACCACTGTTTGGGTGCACGGCAGAGCTCGGAAGGGAAGGAGCGCCGTTAGACTTTTTCAAGCCAAAATTGGCTGGAATTGAGATCGAACGCCAAGTCACATTTGGAGAACAGAGAATTGCAAGTTCTCTGTTCACACTGACACCTGCTAGCACAGCAGTAAAACAAGAGCCAAAGTTGCCAGTGAGAAGGGACGGAGCCCTTGATAGGCTCACTCTGCCTGCTATACAGGTTGGAAAAACAACACAGAGAAGAGGGCTGCAGCTTAGCTATAAGCAGCATAGGCTAGGAACAGAGAGCGCAGCAGGAAGACCTCTAAATCCTCCTGGCAAGGTGGAATCCAAATTGTTTCCAGGCAATCGGATCTCCAGCACCATCTGTAGCCCGTGCCCTGGACATTTTACCTGCAGGACTGCGTATAAAGCTTTGAAAACAGCACCTGACTGTGTCCTTTCAAGTTCTTCCTGCAACACCCACTCAGCACTGCTACATCCCTTGCCAAATACTACATCATTACTATCTTGAACATGCTACATCTGCCCTGGGACTCAGCTCCACCTGTAGGGAGCTATACCAACTCTGCTGCCTCATCACCAGTCCCAGAGGATCTGCATTGCAGCGGTGGTCCCCTCTGACCACAAACCACAGGTGGCATCACGAACATTTCCCCTTTAAAAAATCCCCTTTTCCTTTAACTTCATTAACACCATTTTTGCATGGACGCCCGGGACCACGGACCGGGTTATTTTCATAAGGATAAAATGGACAGATAAACTTGTTGTCCAAATTATCCTGAGTACGCCGATACACGATATGTGGGGAAAAACCACTGTTTGCGTGCACGGCAGAGTTTGGAAGGGAAGGAGCGCTGTTTGACTTTTTCAAACCAAAATTGGCTGGAATTGAGATCGGATGCCATGTTGCATTTGTTGAGCCCCTGATGTTCCTAAACAGTGGAAACCCCCCACTAGTGACCCCATTTTGGAAACTAGACACCCCAAGGAACTTATATAGATATGTGATGAGCACTTTGACACTCCCCCAAGTATTTCACTAAAGTTTATAATGCCCGGGCTTGAAAATAAAAAATCATATTTTTTCCACAAACATGATCTTTTAGTCCCCAATACTTTATTTTCCCAAGGGTAACAGGAGAAATTATTCCCCAAAAGTTATTGTCCAATTGGTCCTGAGTACGCTGATACCCCAAATGTGGGGGGGAACCACTGTTTGGGTGCACGGCAGAGCTCGGAAGGGAAGGAGCGCCGTTAGACTTTTTCAAGCCAAAATTGGCTGGAATTGAGATCGAACGCCAAGTCGCATTTGGAGAACCCCTGATGTGCCTAAACAGTGGAAACCTCCACAAGTGATCCCTTTTTGGAATGTAGACCCCTCAAGGAGGTTGTCTAGTTGTGTGGTGAGCACTTTGACCCCCCAAGTGTTTCACTAAAGTTTATAACGCCCGGGCGTGAAAATAAAAAATCATATTTTTTCCACAAACTTGATCTTTTAGTCCCCAATTTTTTAGTTTCCCAAGGGTAACATGAGAAATTGGACCCAAAAAGTTGTTGCCCAATTTGTGCGCTATACCCCATATTAGTATGCTAATACCCCATATGTGGGAGGTAAACCACTGCCTGTGCGCATGCCACAGCTTGGAAGGGAAGGAGCGCCGCTCGACTTTTTCAAATCAAAATTGTCTGGAATTGAGATCGGATACCATATCGCGTTTGGAGAGACCCTGATGTGCCTAAACAGTGGAAACCCTCCACAAATGACTCCATTTTGGAAACTAGACCCTTTAGTGACGTTGCCAATTTTTTAAATTCTGACCAATCCAATGTCACTTTATGTGGTGATAACTCTGGAACGCTTCAACAAAGCTCATTGATTTTGAGATTGTTTTTTGTGGCACATTATAATTTATGATGATGGTAAATTTAGTTTGATATATTTTATGTTTATCTATAAAAATATCAGAAACTTGACAAAAATGTAAAAAAAATTGCAATTTTCAAACTTTTAATGATTATCCCTTTAATTCAGATAGTCATACTATTCCATCCTCAGCTAAATGCACGGGGTTCATATAGCTTATACGGGTAGCTAAACCGCTATACCGGGGATCCAATAAGAAGACTGTAGGTTGAATCTGTGTTTATTGAACGCGATGGTATATAGATGCACGGTGAAACTACAAATAAGCACATAATACAAACATACAGTATAGCTACATAAAAATACAAAAGGAAAAAAAATAGGCAGCACTCAAATTAAATGTGAAAACAGTGGATACTTTAATGATCCTCAGGTGGTAACGTTTCAACGGTGACCCGTCTTTCTTTCTTTCTTGATTTACATATATACATTACAGATTACCTGCTAATCAGGGGAGAGCTGACTGAGGGGGTGATCTAGGACAGGAATTAGATGAAAGAAGAGTGATTACGTACCGACGATGCTGACATAAGGGGAGGTAGAGAAATGAGATGTCCACATGAAGCAGGCTTGGCAGAAAATGGCAGACTGGACAGAGAAAGAGGGCAGTCTTAGACCATGATGCCTTGTAACTTACCCAGGATACATTGGGAATTGGAGGGAATGAATCAGCAAGTACAATGTATGACATCATGCAGTTATATCTTTTGGCCACTAGATGGAGTAAAGGAAACAATAAACATTAGCTAAGGAAAAACTGAACATCCTGGACATACAGCAATATGGTATGTTTTCAAAACAGGTAATTAAGAGTCATTTCTTATGTCGGAGACAGAACACTCCCCATCTGGCATTGAACGGATGCCACTTTACTATCCTCTGAAGACAACAATAGGACCAGCTCAGTCACTGGTCTGGAGAATGTCTTAGGTCCATCTCCTTTGGCCATCCTGAGTTCGACTTTGTGGACATGGCCATCTTAACTCGGAAATGTAGTAGTCACTAGTCCAAGTGGCCACTGATTCCGATGGGCCTGACAGTCTTTAACAAGGACGAGGTCACCAATCCGAAGATTAGGCCTGGTAGATTGCCACTTTGTCCATGGCTTCAAGGTAGACAAATATTGTTTGCGCCACCTGTCCCATAATGTATTGGCAAGACTTTGTACCTGCCTCCATTGGCGCTTGTAGAGATCGATAGCGTCAAACCCTCTTGGAGGGGCACTGCGTAGTCCTGTTTTCTGGTTTAGAAGAGTAGCTGGAGTCAATAACAAGGGCTCCTCAGGGTCATTAGGAACTGGAACCAAGGGCCTTGCGCGGCTTCTGCCATGAAGGTGGTTAGACTTTCGTGGGTAAGTCTCGCTGCTTCTTCCTGAAGAAAAGTAGAGTCAAGAATTCTTCGTACTAGACCAATCATTTGTTCCCAAGATCCACCCATGTGTGATGAGTGAGGTGGGTTGAATGACCAGGTGCAACTTTGGTCACTGAGGAACTTCTCGAGAGTCTTATAGTCTAAATTTGAAGGTATGCCCAATTCCTTTGCTGCACCAATGAAGTTGGTACCTCTGTCTGAACGTATATGCTTGATAGGACCACGGATGGCAATGAAACGTCTCAAAGCGTTGCTGAAGCTTGAGGTCTCAAGTGACTCAATGAGCTCTATGTGGACGGCTCTGATTGACAGACAGGTAAACGTGACGGCCCAACGTTTACTATTTCAATACAAAAAGGGTGGGGGAACAAGAGGCGCAATAGTGCCCTATCACTAGTGACACTACGATGTGAGTGGTGTAATGCAGTTCCACTCACCTATTCCAGTTGTGTGACCCACAACTGGCTTGAAGACATAACACAGTATCAGCTGCTGCAGGACCTCCACCGACCACTCCAACGTGGAAAAACTGCCAGAGAATATAGGAAGCAAGATGTGCCACAGTCCGCGCTGCTGAATCCACAAAATCACCTGGGATGCAAGATGTTGTAACAAAGTACTTCTTTATTCCTTCCTACGCGTTTCGGCGCCCTTCCTGGCACCTTCCTTAGGGATATGAGGAAGGTGCCAGGAAGGGCACCGAAGCACGTAGGAAGGAATAAAGAAGTAGTTTGTTACAACATCTTGCATCCCAGGTGATTTTGTGGATTCAGCAGCGCGGACTGTGGCACATCTTGTTTCCCATATTCTCCACGTTTACTATTGGCTTGTCCACCTCTCGTGTGACGAGTAACAACTGACCAAGGTCCAAACACATCGAGACCAACGTTGGTAAAAGGAGGGTCTGGGCTGAGTCTATCTGCCATCTTTTGGGTTTGAGTGGAGCCACGAAGCTTACAGCAGGTAATACATTTGTAGATGACACTACAGATGAGTTTCTTTACATCGACAATCCACAGGCCAGCAGTTCTGATGGCTCCTTCTGTGAATAGTCTTCCTTGGTGTTTGACCAGATTGTGGTAGTGTTGCACGATTAGGTAAGCAACATGACATTTTCCAAGAATGATAAGAGGGAATTTCTCCTCAAACTCTATTTTAGCTTCTTTGAGGCGACCTCCTACTCTCAGCAGGCCGTTGTTATCGATGAATGGGTCGAGTTTCCTCAATGAGCTGCTCGCAGGCATTGAAGCTTTGTTAATGAGACATTGGATTTCCACAGAGTAGGTTTCTCTCTGAACTGTAGAGATGATGTGGTTTCTGGAAGATTCTAAGTCAGAGGTTACGTAGGTGTTTTTACAGAGATGCCAACCTTTACATTTTTCTGTGTCACAAACTCTGGTGGTCTTGAATGAGCGAGCTATATGAGTCAGGCAGGTAATGGCTCGAGTAAGTGACTTCCAACTTGAAAATTTGTCAAATCAGTGGGATCCAAGCTGAATATCAGAAGCCATTGTATGAAGTGTGGACACCTGAGAGTGGATTTCAGCATCTGAGTCCTCTCCTATCAGTTCAAAGGTGTCTGGACAACGCTCCTCAGTGTACAATAGTTTTGGTCCTGAGAGCCATGTTGTGCTCTCTAGTCGACTTGCGTCAACTGCTCTAGTTGCATGATCTGCAGGGTTTTGGTCCGTGGGGACGTAATGCCACTGTTTTGGATGAACTGATCTCCTAATTCGTAGCACTCTGTTGACATAAACGTAGAATCGCCTGGTTTCATTGTGGATGTATCCCAGGACTACCTTGATGTCTGAGTAGAACTTGGCTTGTGTGAGGTCGATATCCATCTCAGATGTGATGAACTTTGCTAACTCAACGGCTAAGACTGCAGCACAAAGTTCTAACCTTGGTATGGTGTGCTTTGGTTGTGGAGCAAGTTTGGCTTTCCCCATGACGAATCCAATGTGGCTTTGACATTTGGAGTTCACAGTTTTGAGATAAGCAACAGCAGCAATTGCTTTGACAGAAGCATCTGCAAATACATACAGTCTTTGGCTCTGTATCTCTGTAGACGGCACAGGGGTGTATGGCCTTGGCACATTTAGGTTGGAGAGAGCTGCTAAACAGTTCTTCCATGCTTCCCACTGTGTTCTCTTATCAGGTGGCAGAGGTGCATCCCAGTCAGAAGACTCCTTGGTTAAGTCTCTTAGTATGGCTTTGCCTTGTATAGTAACAGGGGCTGCAAAACCTAAGGGATCGTACAGGCTGTTGATGGTAGACAGGACACCTCTGCGTGTGAAAGGCTTTTCTTCCAGGCTGACCTGAAAGGTAAAAGTGTCTGACTGTAGATTCCAGAGAAGCCCGAGGCTGCTGTCACGCTCGCACCTTGGCTGAATGGCGCGAGCCGGGGGTTTGTGGCCCCACTGTGCCACAAACCAGACTACCCTGAAAGGGGCGTGACTACGACAGCTACCTCGGTCTTCACTGGAGCCTCTGATGGTGAGGTCAGGCTTGTGCGGCAGATAGCTGTCGGGTGCCACTCCAGGGTGGTGTCTGGCTGTGGCTGCTGGTCCCACTCGGGGACAAGTCACTTGGACAGGTGTGACTAACAGGCAGGCTGAGACACTGGGCAAGCAGGCACGGCTTGGTACACTGGCAGGCAGGCACGGCTTGGAGACACTGGACAGGTAGGTGACGGCTTGAGACACAGGACAAGCAGAAGTGGTATATGAGAGAACAGGTTTGGACCTGTTTACACAGGAGGTGCAGGTAGGCAGAGCGGCGAGGGTGCAGATGCACAGATAAAGCTGCGAGGGTGCAGATGCACAGATAAAGCGGCGAGGGTGCAGATGCACAGATAAAGCGGCGAGGGTGCAGATGCACAGATAAAGCGGCGAGGGTGCAGATGCACAGATAAAGCGGCGAGGGTGCAGATGCACAGATAAAGCTGCGAGGGTGCAGATGCACAGATAAAGCTGCGAGGGTGCAGATGCACAGATAAAGCTGCGAGGGTGCAGATGCACAGATAAAGCTGCGAGGGTGCAGATGCACAGACAGGGAGGACACAAGGAAAGACACGGCAGAGAAGGAACCACAAACAAGGAGACTGACAGACAGAGGTAAGACTGAGTTCAGACAGAGACAGGGACAAAGACACAAGGACCAGGATATTCTGCCTCCTGGCAGGCGGACAGAGCACAGACAAGGCACTGGGAACAAGACTCAAGGGCCAGGATATTCTGCCTCCTGGCAGGGGGACAGAGAAATGCTAGGCAAGGTACCAAGACACAGGAATACGCAGTAAGGGCCTTCAGAGAAGGCAAGACATAGGACAGGGCCTGGCTGGCTCAGCAGCAAGGAGCTGACTGGGTTTAGACATTGCACAGGCAAAGGTCAGTGGGTGTGGTGAAACTAAATAGTAAAGGGCTCTAGGTGATTGGTCAGGGACATATTACACAGGTGCACCCTGACTGCATAAGAACCAGAGAGTTCAGGCGCCGCCCCCTATACACACAGTCAGGAAACATGGAGCGCAAGCAGGAAGACAAGAGGCATAGCACATGGAGCTCAGGGCAGGCAACAGACAGAATTCACAGCATGGCTTGAAGCAGAAAGTAAGTTGGTGTGCGGGGGGATGGGAGGCCATGCAGTGATGCCAGCAGGGTTGTTACAGCTGTGTTGCATTGGTGTGGGGTCTGACCCCAGGTCCAGGTCTCTGAGACCATTACACAAGTCTTGTGAAGGGAATGCTTTCATGAGTTCTTTGCTGTTTGAGGCTATTTTGTGAAGCCTGAGGTTAGAGCAGGCAAGCATCTCCTGGGCTCTTGAGAAGACTGATGACAGTCTCATTTGAAGGCATGGTTTTCAGACAGTCATCAACATAAAAGTCTTTCTCTATGAATTGTCTGACATCTGACCCGTATTCTGTTTCTCCTTCTTGAGCCAACCTTTTGAGTCCATAAATGGTGACTGCAGGTGAAGGACAATTGTCAAAGATGTGCACTCTCATGCGGTACTCTGTGACCTCTTTATTAGGATCATTTCTCTGTACCAGAAGAATCTTAGGAAGTTCCTGTCTCTCTCTCTCACAAGGAAACAATGGAACATTTGCTGGATGTCAGCGATGAAAGCAATGGAATCCTTACGGAAGCGCATAAGTACTCCCAGTAGTTTGTTATTGAGATCTGGTCCTGTCAGTAGAACATCATTCAGGGAGACATCATCAAACTTAGCACTGGAGTCGAATACCACTCTAATCTGGCCTGGTTTCTTAGGGTGGTATACTCCAAATATGGGTAGGAATCAGCATTCTTCAGAGTCTTTGAGAGTGGAAGCTAGTTCTGCATGGCAGTTCTCAAATATCTTTGACATGAAGTAGAAGTGATCTTTCATCTCTGGCTTCTTTTGCAGATTATGTTTGAGAGAGGAGAAACGTTTGAATGCCTGATCTCTGTTGTTTGGTAGACGTGGTCTGTGGGTTCTGAAAGGAAGAAGTGCGACCCAGCTGTTGGTCTCATCTTTTATGAGCCCTTTGTCCATTACCTCTAAGAACAGCTGATCCTCTACCGACATTGCTACTTGGTTGTCTTGCTTAGTTCTCTGGAAGACTGTGCACCCCAACTGATCCTCATAGCTTCCTGACACCATACTGCTGCCATGAGTAAAGTCTATTAAGTGATTGGGTAGTTGGATGCTGTGTGGTAGTTCCTTGACATGGAACTTGTTGCAAGGTTGAAACAGAGATGGGCGCCCTTTCTCCTGTTTATTTGTTAGCATGCTTGTCACAGAAGATGGGGCGTGCATGTGTCCCAAGCATACGTTTCCTATTATGACCCATCCTAGGTCTAGCTTTTGTGCATAGGGAGCATTGTTGAGTCCATTGATATGACTTCTCACTTTATGAACCTGCAGGATGTCTCTTCCCAACAGCAGTATTATCTGTGCCTGAGGGTCGAGTTCTGGTATGAGGTGTGCTATGCGTTTTAAGTGAGCATGATGGATTGCCACGTCTGGTGTAGGGATTTCAGACGTGTTGTCTGGGATTTGATTACACTCGATGATTGTAGATAGTGGCAGGCAGAATTGTCCGTCTAAGGACTCAATTTGGTAGTCAGTGGCTTTCCTGCCCACTGTTGTCACAATACCTGCACATGTCTTTAATGAGTAAGGAGTGCTTGGTACTTTAATGTTGAATAGGTCAAAGAATGTTGATCTAGCCAGGGATCGATTACTTTGATCATCCAAGATGGCATACAGTCTCACGGCTTTGTCTCTATGGCCCTTTGGGTACACTCTGACGAGGCATATTTTTGAACAAGACCTACTGTCTATTGTCCCTTTACAGACTTCAGTACATTGTGAAGTGATCTCTGGTGTAGCTGCATCGGTGCTCTTTTCCTCCCCGCCATGCTCACTGTCAGCTGGCGTATTTTGCGCACTCCATGGAGCTGGGCCAGGGTGTAGGGCAGTGTTATGATCTGTGGTGCCACATTCTGTGCATTTTACACTGACATTACAATCCTTGGCGAGATGAGTGGTGGATGAGCAGCACTTGTAGCAGATACCGTTCTCTTTCAGGAAGCTTCTGCGATCCGGCAGAGATTTTCCTCTGAAGGCTCTGCATTTCAGGAGAGGATGAGGCTTCTGATGGAGCGGGCACAGCTTGTCAGGTTCTCGTACCTTTGTCTCTGATCGAGAGCAGCCAGCAGACCTGTAATTGGAACTTGGAGAAGAAACATTAGTCTTGTGCACTGCCACAGATGTTCTCCGTGGGTTTGCAGCTGGTGGTGGTGCGGTATATGACATTGCAAAGTCAAAGCTGGGATCATTTCTGATTGCCACTTGTTCGTGTATAAAGTCCACAAAAATGGAGAAGGGAGGGAATGAAACACTGTGTTTGTATTTGTACGTGGAGCCACGTGTGAGCCACCTCTCCTGTAGATTGTAGGGCAACTTTTGGACTATAGGGTTAACACCTTTGGCTGTGTCGAGGTATGCAAGTCCTGGTAGGTCACCTTCACATTTGGCAACTAGGACCTCTTGTAGCAGGTCACCTAGCTCTCTAAGCTTTGGGAGACCTTTGTTAGATATTTTAGGAAAGTCATCGATTCTTTTGAACATGGCTCTCTCTATTACCTCTGTAGAGCCTTAACACCCATCTAGCCTCTTCCAGATCTCTTTAAGGCCTATTTGAGGGTGGTTTATAGTAATGTCTCTGATCCTTACTGCGTGTTTGACTGACTCTTCTCCCAGGTATTTGACTAAGAGGTCTATTTCCTCCCTGCTTTTAGCCCCAAGTCTCTAGTAACATTTTGGAAGGCTTTCCAAGCGCTGTAACTTTCAGCGTGGTCAGTGAATTTCATGAGTCCCTTGGCAACTAGATCACGTCGTGTGAAGATCCTAGCAAGTTCTGATGTGAACCGGTTGTCAGCAGAGTATACTGGTGATGGGTCACCCTGTGTTAGGAATCAGTGTCCTGCCATACTTATGCAGAGATCCAGATGCTCACATTTGTCTCCAGAGGCTAAGTCCTTTCAGCCAGCTTCTGAGCATGCTTCTGGAATGAGCTCCCATTGGAGTTCAGGAGTCAGGTGCTCAGGTCCTGCTCCTGATTCCATTGGTTCAGCTCAGGGCTCTGGAGATTTCCGGAAGGTCCCGCTCACTATAAAAAGTGCGCATGTATTTCTCGTACTTGCTGCTGTGTGTTTGGTATGGATGCTTGGACTGCTGGATGACTTATTATGAAACCCCTTCCCTCGGATATTACAATTGTGTGAGTGATTGGGCAGCCGCCAGTAGCAGCGCTAGCGCCAGCGCACTCCAGCTGTACCTTTTCAGCAGCTAAGCGTCTTGCATTGCGCCAGCGTCCTTGCAGCGCCTTGCTTGCGGCTCTGTTCACGCCGCGCTGCGGTTGCAGCGTTCCGGGTGTTCGCAGTTGCGACACCTCGTACCTTATTTTTTACGGTAGGTCTAGAGGGGATAGTCCTGGTGCTTAAGGCTATTTCTGTGACCTTTAAGACCGTGTCCACATTGCTGAAGTCTGTGACTCTATACAGACTCAGCGGTATTTATGTTTTTGTTGGCAGCTCTGTGCATATAACAGAGTCTGCTTTAGTGTACTGAGTGCAGCTAAAACCCTGTGCACATTACTGCCTGAGTGCCCTGCCTCTTTTAGCAGCGGTTATCCCATCTACCGCATGGTGGACCCCGAACGGTGAACGCACTTTATTTTAATTTTATTTAGTGCGTTCCACCGCTCATAGCATAATACTAGCGCCAGGGTCTGGCTAGAGATGGCAGCTGTTACAGCTTGTGCTTCAGCTCGAGGCTCGTCTTGCTACTCTTGAGAGGTCTCTCGTAGCTGCGCAGGCTACAGATGCTGCCATCCAGGCACTCACAGATGCAGTAGGATGTATGTCCATGTCCGCCCTTGCACCGACAGTTACCCGCCTCCCGTTGCCCGATAAATATGCTGGGGATGGCACCTCCTGTAGGGGTTTTATCAGCCAGTGCTCGATACACCTGGAGCTGCTGGCTGCGCAATTCCCTACGGAGTGGGCCAAGGTGGCTTTTGTTATCTCTCTACTGTCGGGCAAGGCGCTGGAATGGGCTACGCCTCTGTGGGAGCGTGGCGACCCCGAGATTCGGTCCGCGGCTAACTTGCTAACTGCCATCAGGCAAGTTTTTCTCGGTCCTCGGGTCACGCATGATACGTCCCTGCAGTTACTCGCCCTTACTCAGGGGTCACTCTCGGTTAGCCAGTATGCCGTCCGTTTTCGGACACTGGCGTCCGAGTTGGAATGGTCTGAAAAGGCCCTAATCCCCGTTTTTTGGCGAGGTCTAGCGGAGCATGTGAAGGACGCTCTCTCTACTAGAGAGATTCCCACTAGCTTGGAAGAGCTAATCTCAGTCTCCTCATGTATCGATCTCTGTTTTTCGGAGCGCGGTATGGAGCGAGCTCACTCCAAGCGCAAATCCGTTTCGGCTCCCAAATTTTTTGTACCCCTTGAGCTAGACAAGCCGGAGGATCTACCTCCTGAGCCCATGGAGGTGTCTCGCACCAACTTTAATACAGACTCTGACCAGGAATCCATCTGCTTTAGTGCACTGAGTGCAGCTAAAACCCTGTGCACATTACTGCCTGAGTGCCCTGCCTCTTTTAGCAGCGGTTATCCCATCTTCCGCACAGTGGACCCCGAGCGGTGAACGCACTTTATTTTAATTTTATTTAGTGCGTTCCATCGCTCATAACACCCTGATAGTGATGTGAGGTGCGTTCATACCTGTTAGTATCCTCAGGGTGGCGCCAGCCGGTGTCATATTGCTTCGGTCTGACATGCGGTGTGTCAGCAAGGTGATTCACGTTGGTTACCTGGTGAGGGGCAAGGAAGACAGGAGAGTTGCTTTGCTTCACGTTTTCCTGGAGTTGAGCCTCATGATGACTCTCCCTCGTTTCACTGGATGTGTCGTGATTAGTGTTGAGCATTCCGATACCGCAAGTATCGGGTATCGGCCGATACTTGCTGTATCGGAATTCCGATACCGACTTCCGATATTTTTTCAATATCGGAAGTCGGCATCGGAATCGGAAGTTCAAAGTTGATTGACAGCCGAAATGACGTCATCATGATGCGCGGTGTGTGCGCATCATGATGCGCCGTCATTTCGGGCCTTCCGGGGGTCTCTGCCGGCCTGCCGGGGGGCTGTGTGGACTGCCCGGGGTCTGTACCGGCCTGCCGGGGGGCTGTGCCGGCCTGCCGGTGGTCTGTGCACCCTGTGGGGGTCTGTACCGGCCTGCCGGGGGGCTGTGCCGGCCTGCCGGTGGTCTGTGCACCCTGTGGGGGTCTGTACCGGCCTGCCGGGGGGCTGTGCCGGCCTGCCGGGGGGCTGTGCTGATGTCCGGGGGTCTGTGCAAGCATCGTCCGATGGGACTATAAGTCCCATCTGGCGATGCCTGCTACCATGACAGTGATTGACACATTAGCCAATGATTGGACAGTAGTAGTCCCATCATCCGGCTAATGTGTTAAATGTTAAAAAAAAAAAAAAAATACTACATACATACTACATACATACTACATGCATGCTACATACATACTACATGCTACATACATACTACATATATACTACATGCATGCTACATACATACTGCATGCTACATACATACTACATACATACTACATACATACCACATATATACTACATACATACTACATGCATGCTACATACATACTACATACATACTACATGCATGCTACATACATAACACATATATACTACATGCATGCTACATACATACTACATGCTACATACATACTACATATATACTACATACATACTACATACATACTACATGCATGCTACATACATACTACATGCTACATACATACTACATATATACTACATGCATTCTACATACATACTAAATGCTACATACATACTACATATATACTACATACATACTACATACATACTACATGCTACATACATACCACATACATACTACATACATACTACATGCTACATGCTACATACATACTACATATATACTACATGCATACTACATACATACTGCATGCTACATGCATGCTACATACATACTACATACATACTACATGCTACATACATACCACATATATACTACATACATACTACATACAATACATTCATACAATACATACATAGACATACAGTACATATAACATAGAGTAACATACTTACCAATACTTGTCACATTGTTCCCCGAAGCCATTGTCTTTTACGGAATAAATATTAACATAACAAACCACAAAAATACTCACCCACGATCCGAAGCAGTCCACGAGTGTGTCCCACGACGATCTTGGGTAGAGAACTGCAGCATCAGCTGATGCTGCCGTTCTCTACGGGCTGCAGGAATCCAATGACGGAAGGTAGGTATCCTTCCGCACTGTATTCCTCCGCCACTTAAAAAAAAAAAGTCCCTAGTCTCACTTTATGCCATTGCTGCGTGGGAAATTCCCACACAGCAATGGCATAAAGTGAGACTAGGGACTTTATTTTTTTTTAAAGTGGCGGAGGAATACAGTGCGGAAGGATACCTACCTTCCGTCATTGGATTCCTGCAGCCCGTAGAGAACGGCAGCATCAGCTGATGCTGCAGTTCTCTACCCAAGATCGTCGTGGGACACACTCGTGGACTGCTTCGGATCGTGGGTGAGTATTTTTGTGGTTTGTTATGTTAATATTTATTCCGTAAAAGACAATGGCTTCGGGGAACAATGTGACAAGTATTGGTAAGTATGTTACTCTGTTATATGTACTGTATGTCTATGTATGTATTGTATGAATGTATTGTATGTAGTATGTATGTAGTATATATGTGGTATGTATGTAGCATGTAGTATGTATGTAGCATGCATGTAGCATGCAGTATGTATGTAGCATGCATGTAGTATATATGTAGTATGTATGTGGTATGTATGTAGCATGTAGTATGTATGTAGCATGCATGTAGTATGTATGTAGTATGTATGTAGCATGCATGTAGTATATATGTAGTATGTATGTAGCATGCATGTAGTATATATGTAGTATGTATGTAGCATGTAGTATGTATGTAGCATGCATGTAGTATGTATGTAGTATGTATGTAGTATGTATGTGGTATGTATGTAGCATGTAGTATGTATGTAGCATGCATGTAGTATATATGTGTTATGTATGTAGCATGTAGCATGCATGTAGCATGGATGTAGTATGTATGTAGTATGTATGTAGTATGTATGTGGTATGTATGTAGCATGTAGCATGCATGTAGTATGTATGTAGTATATATGTGGTATGTATGTAGCATGTAGTATGTATGTAGCATGCAGTATGTATGTAGCATGCATGTAGTATATATGTAGTATGTATGTAGCATATATGTAGTATGTATGTAGCATGTAGTATGTATGTAGCATGCAGTATGTATGTAGCATGCATGTAGTATATATGTAGTATGTATGTAGCATATATGTAGTATGTATGTAGCATGTAGTATATATGTAGTATGCATGTTGCATGCATGTAGTATATATGTAGTATGTATGTTGCATGTAGTATATATGTAGTATGTATGTAGCATGTAGTATATATGTAGTATGCATGTTGCATGCATGTAGTATATATGTAGTATGTATGTTGCATGTAGTATATATGTAGTATGCATGTTGCATGCATGTAGTATATATGTAGTATGCATGTTGCATGCATGTAGTATATATGAAGTATGTATGTTGCATGTAGTATATATGTAGCATGTATGTAGCATGTAGCATGCATGTAGTATATATGTGGTATGTATGTAGCATGTTGTATGTATGTAGCATGTATGTAGCATGTAATTTTTTTTTTTTTTTACATTCAACACATTAGCCGGATGATGGGACTACTACTGTCCCATCATTGGCTAATGTGTCAATCACTGTCATGGTAGCAGGCATCGCCCGATGGGACTTTTAGTCCCATCGGACGATGGCTGCACAGACCCCCGAAGCCTGCACAGACCACCGGCAGGCCGGCACAGCCCCCCGGCAGGCCGTCACAGCCCACCGGAGCCTGCACAGACCACCGGCAGGCCGGCACAGCCCCCCGGCAGGCCGGCACAGCCCACCGGAGCCTGCACAGACCACCGGCAGGCCGGCACAGCCCCTCGGCAGGCCGGCACAGACCACCGGAGCCTGCACAGACCCCCTGGCAGGCCGGCACAGCCCCCCGAAAGGCCCGTACAGACCCCAGAGAGGCTGTACAAGGCAAAAACAGGGTTTTTCTTATTCCGATACCGGAAGTCCCATAGACTTGAATGGGACTTCCGGTATCGGAATCGGCGATACCGATACTTTTTTTTAAGATCGGCCGATCCATTCCGATCCGATACTTTGAAGTATCGGACGGTATCGCTCAACTCTAGTCGTGATCTTGGTTATAGTTTGGATCAGGAAGTTCATTAACTTATTGAGATGCGCGTTGGTGAATCTTGCAGCGGCAACTTCAGACTTGACGTACTGCTGCGACTATCCAGCTCATGGTTGTGTGCGGCTTCCAGTGCTTCTGCTTCGGCCAATGCTGCAGCAGCCTCTCTTTTTACTGCTAGGCTCTCTAAGGCGGCATCCACACGTGCCTTCTGTAATTTAAGTTCCATCTCTTCTGCAACAAAGCTTGCTCGCATTTTGGCGGCTTCAGCGTTTGCACGCGCAATGGCGACCGGGCTGCTGATAGCTACAGTCTTTGAGGAGACGATGTAGCAGATTTTGTCCTGTGTGATTTGTGGGACATGGTGTCTTGGAGGAATGCTTGGCTGTGCAGAGATTGCTGTAGCTGTGTTAGTCTCTGTGTAGCCGGTGACTTGAATCTCACTAGATGGATTTCTGCAGCATCACTAGTGCCTGCAAACTGGATGGAGGCTCTTCTCTCTGTATTCCCACTAGCTGGAGAGCCATCGCTTCACTATTCCATCCTCAGCTAAATGCTCGGGGTTCATATAGCTTATACTGGTAGCTAAACCGCTATACCGGGGGTCCAATAAGAAGACTTTAGGTTGAATCTGTGTTTATTGAATGAGATGGTATATAGATGCACGGTGAAACTACAAATAAGCACATAATACAAACAATCAGTATAGCTACATAAAAATACATATATACATTACAGATTACCTGCGCCAACAGCTAATCAGGGGAGAGCTGACTGAGGGGGGTGATCTAGGACAGGAATTAGATGAAAGAAGAGTGATTACGTACCGACAATGCTGACACAAGGGGAGGTAGAGAAATGAGATGTCCACATGAAGCAGGCTTGGCAGACTGGACAGAGAAAGGGGGCAGTCTTAGACCATGATGCCTTGTAACTTACCCAGGATACATTGGGAATTGGAAGGAACGAATTAGGAAGTACAATGTATGACATCATGCATTTATATCTTTTGGCCACTAAATGGAGTAAAGGAAACAATAAACATTAGCTAAGGAAAAACAGAACATCCTGGACATACAGCAATATGGTATGTTTTCAAAACAGGTAATTAAGAGTCATTTCTTATGTCAGAGACAGAACACATACCATAGCACATTAATAAATAACATTTCCCACATGTCTGCCTTACATCAGCACCATTTTTAAAATGCTAATTTATTTTGTTAGCCTTTTAGGAGGTTTAAAAATGTAGCAGTTATTTTTATTTTTTTCAAGTTAATTTACAAAATTTAGTTTTCTGAAGGACCTATCCAGGTTTGAAGTGACTTTGTGGGTCCTATATATTTGAAAACCCCAAAAGTGATACCATTTTAAAAACAGCATCCCCTGACATATTGAAAACTTCTGTCAGATAGTTTATTAACCCTTTAGGTGATTTTCAGGAATTAATGCAAAGTGATATAGCAGGAATGAAAAAGTGTTTGCTTACCATCTAAATGTTGCTAACTTCTGAACCGACCGCTATAGCCGGGAGACTCTAAGGCTGTGTGCCCACATTGCGTTTTTTAAGCATTTCCGCCGCTGCGGAAATGCTTAAAAAACGCTAACAAAATGCATCCCATGCAATCCTATGTGATTCCGCAGTTGCTGTGCCAGTGCTGTGGATTTTTCCGCTGCAGAATCGCATAGCGTAAAAATCCGCAGCATGTCCATTAATTTTCTGGAATCTTGGCGATTCCGCCGCCATAGGATTGCATTTAAATGCTCACTTTACACATGTAGCTATGCCTACCATGCGTAAAGTGAGCATTTCATGTGCGGATGGTACCCAGGGCCTGGAGGAGAGGAGACTCTTCTCCATGCCCTGGGTACCATATTCCTGTAAAAAATAGAATTGAAATAAAAAATAGGGATATACTTACCCTTTGTAGGCCCCCGGAGTCCTCAGCGGCGCTGTCGGCAAGTTCCGTTCCCAGGCGTGCTTTGCGAGAATGAACTCTGATGACGTAGCGGTCACGCGACCGCGACGTCACAAAGGTCATTGTCACAAAGCACACCTGGGAATGGAACTTTCCGGCAGCGCCGTTGAGGACCGGGATCGCCGCTGAGGAGAACGGGGGCCACCAGGAGGTGAGTATATCCATATTTTTTATATTTTAATTATTTTTAACATTCTATCTTTTACTATTGATGCTGCATAGGCGGCATCAATAGTAAAAAGTTGGTCACACTTGTCAAACACTATGCTTGACAAGTGTAACCAACCTGTCAATCACTTTTACAAGCGATGCTTCAAATCAAATCGCTTGGAAAAGTTCTAGCATTCTGCAAGTTACAAATGCTTGCAAAACACAAGTGGCGGCGAGTTGCGGAAATGCTGCGGACAATTCGGCAGCATTTCTGCAAAGTGGGCACATAGCCTAAGGCCATGAACTGCTATGGCAAACATCAGGACCACACAATCATGATCTCGGTGTGTCAATTAGATTAAACGGAAGCCCCCATAATCTATTAACCATTTATTTGATGTAGTCACTTTTGACATCAGCAACTAAGGGGTTAAACAGATATGGACAGTGCCAACACTGATCGTTGGTGATACAGCAAGTTGTCAGCTATAGTGTACAGTTGACAGATGCTGGATTGTCACCAGTATGGGGATGATATTCTCTTATATCTCAGGTCAGTGAAAAGATGTATTGGCTGTCATTAAGGGTTTAAGGAAATTATCTGGAGGTGTGGTGAGCACTTTGACCCCCCAAGTGTTTCAATAAAGTTTATAACGCCTGGGCGTGAAAATAAAAAAATCATATTTTTTCCACAAACATAATCTTTTAGTCCCAATTTATTTAATTTTATAAAGGCAACAGGAGAAATTGGACCCCAAAAGTTCTTGTCCAAATTGTCCTGAGTACGCTGAAACCCCAAATCTGGGAGAAGCACTGTTTGGGCGCACGACAGAGCTCGAAAGGGAAGGAGCGCCATTTGACTTTTTCAAACCAAAATTGGCTGGAATTGAGATCGGTCACCAGGTCGTGTTTGGAGAGCTCTAGATGTGCATAAACAGTGGAAACCCCCCACAAGTGACCCCATTTTGGAAACTAGACCCCTTAATGAACTTATTTAGTTGTGTGGTGAGCACTTTGACCCCCCAAGTGTTTCACTAAAGTTTATAATGCCCTGGGGTGAAAGAAAAACATTTTTTTTCCACAAAAATGATTTTTTAGCCCCCAATTTTTCATTTTCCCAAGGGTAACAAGAGAATTTGGACCTAAAAAGTTGTTGTCCAATTTGTCCTGATTATGCTGGTACCCCATATGTGGGAGAAAACTACTGTTTGGGCACACGACGGGGCTTGGAAGGGAATTAGTGATGTTTTGGAATGCAGACTTTGATGGAATGGTCTGCGGGCATCATGCTCCGTTTGCACAGCCCCTGATGTGCCTAAACAGTAGAAACCCCCCATAAGTGACCCCATTTTGGAAACTAGACCCCCTAAGGAACTTATCTAGATGTGTGGTGAGAACTTTGAACCCGGGTGTGAAAATAAAAAATCATATTATTTCCACAAACATGATCTTTTAGTCCTCAATTTTTTATTTTCCCAAGGGTAACAGGAAAAATTGGACCCCAAAAGTTGTTGTCCAATTTGTCCTGAGTACGATGATAACCCATATGTGGGAGAAAACTACTATTTGGGCACACAACGGGGCTTGGAAGGGAAGTAGTGACGTTTTGGAATGCAGACTTTGATGGAATGGTCTGCGGGCATCATGTTCTTTTTGCCGAGCCCTTGATGTAAACAGTAGAAACCCCCCACAAGTTACCCCATTTTCGAAACTAGACCCCCTAAGGAACTTATTTAGATGTGTGGTGAGCACTTTGAATCCCTAAGTGTTTCACTAAAGTTCATAACGCCTGGCCGTGAAAATAAAAAATCCAATTTTTTTCCCTACAAAAATGATCTTTTAGTCTTTAATTTTTAATTTTTCCAAGGGTAACAGGAGAAATTTGACCCAAAAAGTTGTTGTCCAATTTGTCCTGAGTATGCTGATACCCCATATGTGGGAAAAAACACTGTTTGAGCACACATTGGGGCTTGGAAGGGAAGTAGTGACATTTTGGAATGCAGACTTTGATGGAATGGTCTGCGGGAGTCATGTTCCATTTGCAGAGCCCCTGATGTGCCTAAACAGTAAAAAAAGACCACAAGTGACATCATTTTGGAAACTAGATCCACAAGGAACTTATCTAGATGTGCCCCCTTTTTGGAACTAACCTACTGTTTCCTGTTATGTAAATTTAAGTAAATTAGTAGTGCATGGAGGTGTAGTACAGTTTGAAGCAATCTTTCATACACAGGCCAGGTTTTTCAGGGCAGGTTTCACATTGATAAATGGGGTCCTTAAATATTAATAATAATAATAATAAATTTTATTTTTATAGCGCCGACATATTCCGCAGCACTTTACATTTCAGAGGGGATTTGTACAGACAATAGACATTACAGCATAACAATAATCACATACAGTAGATTATAACAAATACCAAGAGGAGTGAGGGCCCTGCTCGCAAGCTTACAGTCTATGAGGAAAGAGGGAGACACGAAAGGTGGGTGGTAACAGTTGCTCTGATTGTATGGACCAGCCATAATGTTAAGTGTGTAACAGTACAGACACAGAGGGCTAATGGATGCATAAAGCATGTGGGAACATGATGCTGGGAACCTGGTTATGGTAAAACTTTTGGCTCTGCCACACAGGGATAGGTTAGGTTAATGTGTTGAGGCGATAGGCCAGTCTAAATAAATGCGTTTTCAGGACACGCTTAAAATTGTGGGGATTGGGGACTAATCGTATTGACCTGGGAAGTGCATTCCAAAGAATTGGCGCGGCACGTGTAAAGTCTTGGAGACGGGAGTGGGAGGTTCTGACTATTGAGGATACTAACCTCAGGTCATCAGCAGAACGGAGGGCGCGGGTAGGGTGGTATACTGAAACAAGGGAGGAGATGTAGGGTGGTGCTGAGCCATGGAGGGCTTTGTGGGTGAGGGTAATAAGTTTATACTGAATTCTGGAGTGGATGGGTAGCCAGTGTAATGACTGGCACAAGGTAGAGGCATCGGTGTAACGAATGGTGAGGACTATGATCCTGGCTGCAGCATTCAAGACAGATTGGAGAGGGGAGAGTTTGGTAAGAGGGAGACCGATTAGAAGAGAGTTACAATAGTCGAGACGAGAATGAATAAGAGAAACAGTAAGAGTTTTCGCAGAGTCAAAAGTAAGAAAAGGTCGAATTCTAGAAATGTTTTTGAGGTGCAGATAACAAGAGCGAGCCAGTGATCGAATGTGGGGGGCAAAGGAAAGCTCGGAATCAAGTATGACCCCAAGACAGCGAGCATGTTGCTGGGGAGTAATAGTGGAACCACACACAGAAATAGCAATGTTGGGTATAGGTACATTAGTAGCGGGAGGAAACACCAGGAGTTCAGTCTTTGACAGGTTCAGTTTCAGATATAGTGAGGACATGATATTAGACACAGCGTTTAGACAATCGCCAGTGTTTTCTAGAAAGGCTGGCGTGATGTCAGGAGAAGAAGCGTATAATTGGGTGTCATCAGCATAGAGATGGTACTGGAAACCAAATCTACTGATTGTTTGACCAATAGGGGCAGTGTACAAGGAGAAGAGGAGGGGGCCTAGAACCGATCCTTGAGGAACCCCAACAGTAAGGGGAAGGTGAGAGGAGGAGGAACCGGCAAAAGAAACAGTAAAGGAGCGGTCGGAGAGATAGGAGGAGAACCAGGAGAGAACGGTGTCCTTGAGGCCAATGGAATGGAGCATAGTGAGGAGGAGCTGATGATCCACAGTGTCGAATGCTGCAGAGAGATCCAAGAGAATTAGCATGGAGTAATGACCATTTGATTTAGCTGTTAGCAGATCATTAGAGACTTTAGTGAGGGCAGTTTCAGTGGAGTGTAAAGAGCGGAAACCGGATTGGAGAGGGTCGAGAACAGAGTTTTCTGAGAGATAGCGGATAAGACGGGAGTGGACCAGGCGTTCCAGGAGTTTAGAGATGAAGGGAAGATTAGAGACAGGTCTATAGTTAGCGGCACAGTTTTGGTCGAGGGATGGTTTTTTAAGTAGTGGATGTATGATGGCATGCTTAAATGAGGAGGGAAAAATACCAGAAGAGAGAGAGAGGTTAAATATTTTAGTTAGGTGAGGGGTGACAGCAGGGGAAAGGGACTGGAGGAGATGTGACGGAAATGGGTCACTGGTGCAAGTAGTTGGGCGAGAAGATGCAAGGAGCCTGCTTACTTCTTCTTCTGTGACTGGTTCAAAATCAGAGAGTGAGTTAGATGCAGTGGGGGAGGGAGGACAGTGCATGGTATGAGGGGATTTGGAGATAATTTCCTGTCGGATCTGGTCAATTTTTTCTTTGAAGTAATTGGCCAGATCGTCAGCTCGGAGCTCCGTGGTTGGGGCCTGTACTCTTGGATTGAGTAGAGAATGAAAAGTGTCAAAGAGACGTTTCGGGTTATTGGACAGTGAGGTGATGAGGGTGTTGAAATAGGTTTGTTTGGAGAGGTGAAGGGCAGTGTTGTATGTTCTAAGCATAAACTTAAAATATTCCCCTTTTGTAACACACTCGGCACCTTTTTTGCGACTTACCTCTTTTTCCAGTTTGCGGGACCACCCCCGGGAAATGCTGACCTGGTACGATACGAGCACCTTTAGTTCCGGAAGTACTGGGGCCCACTCCTTCCTGAGTGCCAAATATTAACCACTACCTCCTGGAACTGAAGGTATGACGTATTGGTGTGGCGTGCACATCGTGGCAGCAGGAAAGCATTGAGCATTGCCATTTGTACGATGAGCACGGCCAGCTTTTTGTACCACACCTTGGCCTTTCTCAAAGCACTGTACGGTTGAAGGAGTTGATCAGAGAGATCAATGCCCCCATGTTTTTGTTGTACCCCAGTAAACAGTTCGGTTTGCAGATCTGTGTAGAAGTACCTCGTACAGTGCTGAGGGCACTGCCATCACCGTGTATAGTGGTCAAGAGAAGGACATCGCTCTTGTCCTTGTACTTTACCACCAGCAGGTGGTCCGCTACATTGGGCTCTGCTGTCACCCCTTCTGAGCATCTGCCCAAGTAGCATTTTCGAGAGGCCTCTCTGATTTTTACAGACAGTACCGCAGGCTGCGGTACCTCGCGCAGAGAGAGATTTGATGAGTGGCATGATGGTATAAAAGTTATCGGTGTATAGGTGATAACCTTTATCCAGCAGTAGGTTCACCAAATCTCACACAATTTTCCCACTCACTCCCAGGACAGGAGGACATTCAGGGGGTTCAATCCTAGTGTCATTTCTTTCGTAAATTCTAAACCTGTGTGTGTACCCCGAGGAGTTTAATTCCGTACCTGGCCCTCTTGCTAGGCAGGTACTGACAGAATCTGAGCCTTCACTTAAAATGAACTAAGGACTCATATACGCAGATGTCCCTTTGGGGCATGTACACTTCAGCAAACTTTTTTTTTAATTGTTCGATGACCGGCTGAACTTTGAACAGATGGTCAAAGTTGGGGTCATTTCGTGGGGATACTGTGCATTATTGTTATAATTTGTGGATGGCCTCAAAATGCGTCCGGTCTGATAGGAACTGAAGGAGTTAAATTGAGTTCTGTCTATGTTGTATTTTCTTGTTTAGACTCATCTTACCTGTTCCCTTGAGAACTAAAACCAGATAACAGATGAATTCCTGTTTTTCAGCCTACGTGGCTTCCTCTGTCTTGTTGAAACCAGTTGTGAAATTGTTTTATACTACGCATGTCTGTAAATGTTTAACTTCTTTGCTATAAAGAATGGAAACCTAACTGATAAGCCAGAGGCGTCTCAGCAGGCTTCCCGAGTTGTACAATACAGCGTAAGTCTGTGTTATTCTTCTCGACGGAGCAATCAATTAGAGACATATGGTGTCTCACACCCAAGAACATCGGTCCTTCAGGTGAAAGAGGTACTCTGAGGGATCCCGACAGTTTCCTGGCGCCAGAACAGGGACCTGATATAGGCACCTCTCCAAGACTACCCGATCTACAGACCATTCCAGTTACTGATGAAATTGTGAACAGCAGACCTAAACACCTGGCCAGGTAAGAGATCAATTCTTCTCTTCTCTGCTCTTCATAATCTATCATTGTAACTAAGGTCCGTATAAAGGGGAATCTAGTAGAGGAGGGGGCCGTAGGATCAGGTCTATATAAGAACTCTGAGGAAATCGGGTGTGATACGCATATGTAATTTTTGCTCGAATGAGAGGTCATTGCAGATTCTGTCTGTGTACTGCTATCTTCAGGAGAAGAACTGATGCAAATCATAACGGGTATGGTGATTGGACATTTGCAGGAACAACCCCAGACACCAATATAAGAAAGTTTCATTATGCCAAAAAGGGAGATCAGTGGTGGATACTGTTAGCATTGAATACACATATCCCATTGAGTAATACGTTGAGAGGTCAGACATTACGGAATATAAGGCTAGGTGAACAGTTCATATTACAAAGCCCAGACGGACAAGTTTTCCACAATAGAAGATTCTGTGTTAGGAATCAGGGAGGTTGTTGAGTGGCTGCTCTGAGTTGAAGGATTGTGGAAAGTAGAAAATAAGCTGCACAGCAGGTATTCGTTCAAAGAGTGGTGATATTGCCTAACTGGGTCATGTGACAGCGTCCTTTCGGGGAGGTCACCGCCTAAGCTTAAATCAACACCCTTTACGAATAAACCTTGTGACAGATAAGAGTGTGATTGAATGAGCACAGGATAACAATATAAGCCTGTGACAAGATATGACTGAAGAAACCCAGTGAATGGATGTCCTGTTCACATCCCTGTGTATCGTGGGAGTGCTTCTGTTTGCAGTGTATATAGCGTTTAAGTATACGAAACATATAATACAAAGAGGAACAGAAACTCCATTCAGTCTGTTAGCACCTTAGGAAGAAGGTAACGAGGTATAGTAGAGCTGAGTCTTGAGCTTACCCAATACACCACCTAAGGCAGGGGACTAACAGAAGGGATAAGTGATACGGGACAAGAAAATGGGAAACAGTCAGGGGAAAACAGTGGTAGAAGGAAAATTGTTAAGTGAGATAATAAAGGACAGATGTGGAAGTAGTGCAGCAAAGGACCTAAAAGCAGTATTAAGAGAGTTTAAGTTAAAAGGTAAAGAAGCTCTAGATGAAGAAAAGTGGAAGGAGATAAAAGACATAAAATCAGGAAGAATTGCAGACAATGAGTGGGGGGAACAAGTGGAGGCATGCATTAAAGTATCACAGGTTGCTAAGCGAGAGAACTGGGCATATAATGAGAAAACAAAACGATGGATTCGTCCCAAAGAATTTAGCCCTGTGTCAGAGAAGCAGGAACCACCACCATATCCTGCCCCAGCCCGTATAACAACCCCACCTGCAGCACCGGTTATATCACTGCCCACCGGACTGTGCCCTGATGTACAATCACCATTACCTAGCAATGGCGATCTAGGATGGACTTGTAATAATTGTGGTCAACAAAATCCAGACTGGAGAGAGACGTGTCTAGCTTGTGGAGCACCCCGTTACCATCACCCTAGCAGATTAGCCCCCGTTAGGACCCAAACACGCCCTTTCAGGGAAACAGATGAACAGGGTGTTACCCGCACCAGACAGATTCAGACTACCCATTATACTCCATGGTCCGCTCCAGAATGTATGGCATTATTGTCTAATGCTCCAGATCCCACTACCTTTCCTATGGGGTTTGCCCAGTACATAAGACAAGTACTGACTGTACACAGAGGGACCTGGTTGGATGGGGAAGACTTATGCAGATTAAAACTACCAATAACTACCCAAGGGGAGTTTTCACAGATTGTTGGACCAAATAGACCCGCTGATAATGATCAAGAAGGTAATCCTCGAACTCAGGCTTCGAGAGAGCCCTTTTTAACTGCCCTTGACAATTTTATGCAGACGAAGCAGAGACAGAGAGGTAACATGACAGCCATACCGCAGAAACCGGGACAGTCAGTGACCGATTTCTTTCGGATATTGGAAACGGCGTTCCAAGATGAGGGTCTTGATACAAATAATGAGGGGGTATCACGACTATTGGCAAAAGCCTTTATGGAAGGGTTGCTCAAAGAAATACGAGATCCCCTGAAAATAAGCACCCCTGATTGGAGATCAGTACCTGATGTCCATGGATTAAGACAAAAAGCTATGGGCATTGAATTAGATTTGCAGGAAAGGAAGAATGCACCACCGGCCAAAACAAGAGTAGCGGTGACCCAATTTGACAACCAAGGACATCCAATCAATGAGGTTAGGAGGAGAACTTTTACATGTCATTACTGTAAAAAGCCAGGTCATTTCCAGAGAGATTGCCGTAAACGAAAAGCGGATAGAGAATCTCAGCCTAGGAGGGAGGAACCTACTAACTGACTAGGTGCAGTTAGAATGCAACTTGATTCTAGGGAACCAGTAGTTAAAATCAAAGTAAATGGAAAAAAGGTACCCTTTCTAGTAGATACCGGAGCAACCTCTTCAGTGGTTAATGACAAAGTAATAACTCCAGATCTCCTTTCAGAAAACTCGACCTTTGTTTCAGGATTTAGTGGACAATCTAGCTTAATCCCTTTTAGCAAACCTCTGCCAGTTAAAGTAGGACCTAAAATGTTTCTGAATAAATTTTTGTTTGTCAAAAAAGCACCAATTTGCCTATTGGGAGTAGATGTACTAAAGAAACTGCAGGCAGATATCCAATTTACTGAAGATGGTACAGTACACCTTACCATTCCAGATGAGGAAGGGGATGCTATTGAGGCTTGCATGATAATTCAAGCTCTCGAGTCACAAAATCATGATGACACCACATCACAACCATGGGACCCAGCCCTAGACAAATTACCTGATACCTTATGGGCAAAAGGGAATGCGGATATTGGCTTACTTCCCGTATCCCCAGTTGTGGTAGAGGTGCCCGCAGACACAAGATTGCCACAGCTGTGGCAGTACCCTATCAGTGCCCAACAAGAGGCTGCTATTGAGGCACAAGTCACTGATCTTGTAAACAATGGAGCATTGGTGTCAATTAAATCACAAGCTAATACGCCATTGTTTCCTGTCAAAAAGAAAGGAGGACCAGGTGATGCCCCGAAATATTGCATGGTACATGATCTGAGAGAGATAAATAAGGTCCTTGTTCCTTTGACACCAGTAGTACCTAACCCACACATGCTATTGGCAAAAATCCCTAGTCAATCGAAATGTTTTTCGGTGATTGATTTGTCAAACGCATTTTTCTCAGTGCCCCTCCACAAAAGCTGTTGGCATCTGTTCGCTTTTACATTTAAGGGCAAACAATATGCCTGGACCAGACTGCCACAGGGCATGCAGCATTCACCCACACTGTACACGCAGGCATTGCAGTCTGTGTTGGCCGGCTGGCCACACCCACCTGATGTAGTGCTCTTACAATATGTGGATGACCTGTTGCTTTGTGCACCTGATGAGGCTAACTGTAGAATCCATACACTTTCACTACTGATGTTTTTATCAGACAATGGATGTAAGGTCAACAGAGAAAAGTTACAGTTTTGCCAACCAAAAGTCGTATTCTTAGGACATTGTCTATCACACGGTACCCGACACTTAACCAATGACAGAATCACAATTGTACAACAAATGAAGGAACCGACAACCCACAAGCAGTTGAGAGCATTTTTGGGTTTAGTTTCGTCTTGCCGCCAATGGGTCATACATGCTAGTGAACACATGCAGCCACTGTATGATTGCATCAACACAATACCTTTTCAACTGACTGACATTGCACGAGACTCATTTCAGTATCTGAAGAAGGCCATAGTGTCAGCCCCAGCATTAGGTATACCTAACTATGATATACCCTTTCAACTGATGGCCGCTGAAATTAGAGGGCATGCTACTGGCATTTTGACACAGAAACATGACAAAAAGAATAGACCCCTTGCATACTATTCTGCCAAACTAGACTCTGTAGCACAGGGAACACCATCCTGTGTTAGAGCAGTCTCTGCAATCGCATTGCTACTTGACAAAGTTTCTGATATTGTACTGGATAACCCACTAACTGTCTGTACCACACATGATATATACGGTATTCTGAATCAGGTTTCTTCTAAACATATTTCTATGGCAAGACAACTCAGATTGCAATGTGCCTTGCTTATGCCTCCTAATGTTACGTTTACTAAAACTCAGAATCTGAATCTGGCTACATTGTTGCCAATTGCAGATTCTGAAAGGGGGGATATAGATGAGAACACATTATCGCTTTCTTTTGAGCCCCCACACGAGGTTGAACATGATTGCATAGAACTGATGCAGCAAGAAGTTGTTGGCTTGCCCAATGTCACTGACACACCATTGTCAAATCCAGACTTTATATTTTTTGTGGATGGCAGCAGATATGCCGATGAAAGTGGAAAATTCCACACAGGATATGCGGTAGTGTCACCACATGAGACTATTGTAGCAAAGGCACTTCCACCCCACATGTCCGCACAAGAGGCTGAGCTGACAGCTCTGAATGAGGCATTAAAACTTTCCAAAGGACAAACAGCAAATATCTACACTGACTCAAGATATACCTTTGGGATAGTACATGATTTTGGGGTTTTGTGGCGCACAAGGGGTTTCATGACAGCAGCAGGAACACCCATAAAACATGCCACACTGATCAGAGACATCCTCGAGAATGTGGCCCAGACACAGGGGGTAGCCGTTATGAGGGTGCCAGCACACACCAGAAAAGACAACATGGAAGCAAAAGGCAACGAGAAAGCAGACCAGGCGGCGAAGCAAGCTGCCTTGGGGACTCCAGAAAAAGTAAACATAGTGCACAAGGATGCATCAGAATTGTTTACAGACTTACAAAGGTTCCAAGAAGACTCCGCTCAGACGGACAAGGAAACTTGGGAAAAGATGGGAGCTGAGAAGACGAATGGAATGTGGAAGAAAGATCAGAAGTACTGCTTGCCTAGGGTTTTGTACCCAAGGATGGCAGAAGCAGTTCACCTTCCAACTCACATGTCCGCCAATGGAATGACGCGCCTAGTCACGAAGGTTTGGATTGCTCCTGGGTTTGGGAAGGTGGCGCAGCTACACTGTATCTCCTGTCCCATATGCCTAGCACACAATCCCGGACAGGTAGTGAAAACTCCACGGAAACACAGTCCTAGGCCGTTATATCCCTTCCAGAGACTACAGATCGACTACATTCAACTCCCCAGAAGTGGACCATATGAATATGTTCTGGTGTGTGTTGACATGTTCTCTGGATGGCCAGAGGCCTACCCGGTGAAAACGGCTACAGCTCGAACCACTGCAAAGAAACTAGTGATGGAACTAGTACCACGATTCGGTGTTCCTGAAACAATTGAATCAGACAGAGGTACACACTTTACTGCTGAGGTAATGCAAAATGTCATGCAAATGATAGGTGTAGAACAAACATTTCATACACCCTACCACCCACAGAGTTCAGGGAAAGTAGAAAGAATGAATGGGACACTAAAATTAAAAATACAGAAAACCATGGAACAGACCCATAGACCATGGCCAGAGTGTCTTCCGTTAGCATTATTCTCAGAAAGGTACACACCCACGGGGAAAACTAAACTGTCACCCTTCGAGATATTGTTTGGAAGACCACCAAACACAGGGTTGTACTACCCACAGGTCTTAACACTCAATGTGGATAATTTGACAAGTTATGTAATCCAGTTGCAAAAGCATTTAACTCAAATGCATTCTCTAGTCTTCTCTTCCATTCCAGATCCAGATAGTGTGGAAGGAACTCACTGTCTACAACCCGGTGATTACGTATATGTCAAGAAACACTCCAGAAAGACCCTTGAACCCCGATATCAAGGACCTTACCAAGTACTCCTAACAACGCCTACTTCTGTTAAGTTGGAAGGACGACCAACCTGGATCCACGCATCGCATTGCAAACTAGCCACAGGAATTAACAAAGCATAAGAGTGCATAATGTTTTGGTTTGGTTTTGTTGCATTATCTGTAATAATGGTAGCTGCGTGGGACAGTCTAAATTCTCCAATGTCCTTGAATAATAAGTTTATACAACATCATAAAAAATTACTGAATGATTGGTCAAATGACACTCAGTCTCCAGCAGATTGCTGGATCTGCACACATTCACCAGTATCAGCCACCAGTATTCCGTTCCTTGTTATTCCTGTGCCACCCAAGGAATTATTTGCCTGGACCAGTTGTTCTGATACACTTGCTAATAATGCCACAAATAATGTGAAGTTATGGAACACAACGGTTGGTATACCCATTGTGGGATGGGTAGGATATCCCTGGTGGCAAGGTAACCTTTCAGGAAGTAGTACTCACCTTCAATATCTGGCATATAAGGGGGGGGGCTTGGGTACCTAGGAATAGAACCCGGTTAACCTACTTGGGACAAGTTCCAACGTATGGTTTACAAGTTAGCTTTAATGTAACTTCCCATTCTACTGATGCCTTCAAACCAATGTTGCTAGAAAGAAAGTTACATAATATGTCATGGGAGTACTCCAATTTATTTCCCCAAGGCACTAACGAAACTTGTATTAATATTCCTGGTAATATGCCTTGTAACGAGTCCTCGGAATATAAGAAGGGAACCTCCCCTTGTGGAAACCCTGATGCAGGTTATTGTAGTCCTTTAGGACAATTTTCACCTTGGTGCATGCTCCAGAATGCATCTGCGTTCATAGACTGGTACTACAACATTCAGCCCTATGGGACCTACCTAGTGACATGTACTGGGTATGTGGAGACAATGCATATAAATGGTTGCCAGTAGGGGTAAAAGGTGCTTGTACTCTGGGTCGTTTGACTCCAGCTACCTTTGTTATTCCGAATGACCAGTTGAGTACTCAGAGCATACCTAAACACAAGTTGTACAAAAGAGCTGCTGATAATACACCTCGCCTCTCTGGAAGACCACACATAGTGCAGATGAGTGTGGCCAATAAAATTGTTAGCTCTATTTTTATCTACCCTATGATCACTCAAATGTGGGATAAATTAGTTAGAGCTACAGATTATTTAGATGGCCAAATATGGGATATATTGGATATACTGAACACCACTGTTGCTGTTCAAAATCAGCTTATCATAGTCACTAATCAGCATACCATAGTATTAGATTATTTAACTGCAGCACAAGGAGGTATGTGTCAAGTCATCGGACCAGCTTGCTGTCATTATATAGATCCTGACAAAACTTTAAGATTAAAACTAAAATTAGAGGATGTTCAAAGACTCAGAGATCAGTATGATAAAGACAATGATCGCAATAAAGATAGTTGGTGGTCAGATACCTTCTCCTTTTTGAATCCAGCCAATTGGTTTAAAGGTATAGGGGGTTGGATAGCTGGAATTATATTAAGCCTACTACGTATCTTTGTTTGTCTTTTCGTAATATATGTATTTTTAAAATTCGTTTTTTGGTGTTTAACTGTGTGTAAGAAAAGATACAGAAACAGATGAGAAAGATGAATTAATGACAGAACCCTTACCAAAGTTGATAATTGTTTCCTTTAAGTCTTAGGTTGACATCTCATTTCTGACATGAAGGAGCGTACTCTTGTGATGACAGACGTGGCCTTAGTAACTGGGGGATGGAGAGGGTAAAAGAAGATATCTGTCTCCCTCGGGCAACCCGTCGGCCTGGGATAGTACCTGGTGAATAGGACACTATCAGCTGTCATTACAGGATCCAGTGTTCCAGATTGTGAAGAATGAAGATGTCAAAGGGGGGACTGATAGGAACTGAAGGAGTTAAATTGAGTTCTGTCTATGTTGTATTTTCTTGTTTAGACTCATCTTACCTGTTCCCTTGAGAACTAAAACCAGATAACAGATGAATTCCTGTTTTTCAGCCTACGTGGCTTCCTCTGTCTTGTTGAAACCAGTTGTGAAATTGTTTTATACTATGCATGTCTGTAAATGTTTAACTTCTTTGCTATAAAGAATGGAAACCTAACTGATAAGCCAGAGGCGTCTCAGCAGGCTTCCCGAGTTGTACAATACAGCGTAAGTCTGTGTTATTCTTCTCGACGGAGCAATCAATTAGAGACATATGGTGTCTCACACCCAAGAACATCGGTCCTTCAGGTGAAAGGTACTCTGAGGGATCCCGACAGGTCCATGACCAGTCGGAACACTGGAGTGTTGTATAAAATATCAATACTCCAATATTGCCGAATTTATGGCTTCTTCAAGATCCCCATGTGAAGGACCAGGCCCCAAAACTGCATCATTTCAATTGCGTCTACAGGAGACCAGTTAGAAAATGATGAACCGGGGTTTTGTGCCAAAAATTGGCAAGAATATAAATTAGGTTGGCCCACCATGAGGTTAACAAAATCCTCAGATAATAAGACTTTAAAAAAGTCTATTTCTGTGAGACCGGTGATGTCAAACTTGATTCTTGATTTAGCCACAAAATCAGGAATCAGTGGCTCGTAATTTTCGGGGTGGTGAGGTCCATATGGGGTCCGCAATGGGGTGCGCTGGTTCATCACCATTTTGGAATGGTGGGTGCTGCCTCATCTTCTGTCCTGGGACGTATACGTGGTGGTTCTGCAGGACCCGAGGAGGAAGATGAAGAGGAGGAAGACGAGGAGGAAGAATCTGAGAAATAGAGAAATGTGGGATCCTCTCCCTCTCTATCAGTGTCGGAGGCAAGGAAAGCATATGCCTCCTCCAGTGAAGAGCGCTGCTGGGACGAACATGACCGGTGGGACTTTTTTTTTATGAATATGGTGCTTGTGTCAAGTACTTTATTTTTAACTGTTTGTGTATGTGTGGGGGGGATAGTGCTTGATGTAAACTTGTCTGAAAAGAAAAAGCTAATAAAAAAAAAGAACCAGGGAGCAAAAAATGTCTGTGAAAAGAAAAGTGTAAAACAGCAAGCACAAGCTCTGATTAGTGAATTGTTTCACTTATCAAAGTTCGGTGAGTGCTGGATGTGCGCATGGGGGTGGCGCAAGAGGGGTGAAAAAGAAAACTGGATAACAGCAGGCACGAGCTCTGATAAGTGAACTGCGTCACTTATCAAAGTTCGGCGGCTGCTGGATGTGTGCACGGAAGTGGGGCAAAGGGAGGTGAGAAAGAAAAGTGAGCACGAGTGTTGATCGGTGAACTGCGTCACCAATCAACTCTCTGCGGCTGCTAAATGTGTGCACGAAGGTGGTGCAAATGGGGGGTGGAGGGGGGTAAAAAAGAGGGGGAAAGGAAAGGGGGAACGGGGGGCAAAGGGGATTGGGGTGGATGAAGAGAAATCGGGCAAGGATCAGGGATCAAAACACGGTTGTAGTTTCTCTTCTTTCTTGCAGGGATTGTGGTGTCACAGGTTTCTGTGGCATCACAAGGCCCAGCACAGCAGGAGATCTAGCAGTGTGACCACTCTGGAGGAATCCTCAGCTAGTGTGAGGACCTGCAGAGCGGTCACAGGCAGGTCAGAGACAGATCATAGACAGAGCACATCGATCCCACCAATCAGAGCTGGCCCTGGTGATACCGGGGTTGCTAGGCGCTGGCCTAGGATTGGAGCTCACAGCTCCAATCCTAGGCAGGTCACCAGCAGGGCACAGCGTGGTCACACCACGGATATGCACTGTGATTGGAGTGATCGACGATTACATCGATCACGCCAATCAGCAGCTGCAGGCCATGCTAGGCCTTTCCTAGGCACCGATCATCGATCGCGCCAATCTGAGAGGTCTTCGCTGATGCCTGGCATTGCCAGGCACCGGCCTAGGATCAAGCATCAATCGAGGAGAAATTTGATTGGCTGAAACAATGAGAGAGGTTGTGACTGGCTTTTCAGAATTGAACAGCCAATCACAAATATCGTGAGTGCGGGTGGGCGGGGACAGCCCCCAGAATGCCGGCACCATCTTCCCACAGGTAAGATGGCACCGGAAGTTTAATGCGATCACCACGACTTCAGTTGCAGTGTCGCAGTAAAAGACATGACGTACTATTCCGTCCATGGTCAGACTGGCCCAGGTCACATGGACGGAATAGTACGTCGGAGGGCAGAAAGGGATTAAAGGGGTCTGAATACTTTCTGTACCCACTGTATATAGTGCTATGTATTTGTGTACTTGTAATACATTGACTCACCAGAGACGTCTGTAGTTGAAGTCCTTCATTTTCGCTTTTCTTCAACCAGCACAGACCGCCATGACTTCTTCCAGCCAGAACTCGTCTCTGCAAAAAATAACACACAGTCATCAATAACTGATTGCTTCCAGAGTACATTCCTCACTTTTTCCCTGACTTCTACACTACGTCAGATGAAGAAGAAAAGCGACGTAGTGCCGCCATGCACAGTAACAGGACCTTCCTTTTTTTCCCTCCTTGGAAAACCATTTCCTAAAAAGTAAATTATATTACAGTGGTAATAATGTCCCAAATTGGACCCTAAAGAAATTCTGTTCCCCACTTGTCACCATAAACTAATATAGCATGTTCATCATTCTGGCCCTCAAACAGTAAGTCCCTCATCCTGGCCCTCTTTATTTAATAATCTCGCCCAGCCTTGCCCCCCTTTATTTTATAATATGCCCCAGCCTGGCCCCCTATGTCCCTTGTCCATCTTGGCTCCCAGATATCCATTCCGCCTCCCCAGCTATACATACTGGCCCTCATATGTCCCTTGTCCTGCCCCCCATATATCTCTCCTGGACCCCCATATATCCTTCCTGGTCCCCCTTGTCCTGGCTCCCCCATATATCCATCCTGCACCCCATATATATGCATCTTGTCCCCCATATATACAGTATATCCTTCCTGGTCTCTTGTCCTGTCCCCCATATATCCATCCTGGCCCCCCATATATGCAACCTGGCCCCCCCAAATATATCCATCCTGACCCCTCCACATATATCCATCCAGCCCCCCATATATACATCCTGCCCAACCCATATATATATATGCATCCTGCCCCCCATATATATATGCTTCCTGGTCTCTTGTCCTGCCCCCCATATATCTTTGCTGGTCCCCATATATGCATCCTGTCCCTCCATAGATATGCATCCTGGTCTCTTGTCCTGCCCCCTCCCCCATAAATCCATCTTGGCCCCCCATATATATGCATCCTGTCTTTACTATATATATGCATCCTGGTTCCCCATATATCCATCTTGATCCCTTGTCCTGTCTCCCCCATATATCCATCCTGGCCACCCATATATGCATACTTGCCCCTTCATACATATCCATCCTGCCCCACCTATATCCATCCTACCCCCCATATATCCATCCTGGCCCCCCATATATATCCATCCTGGCCCCCCATATATTCATCCTAGCAACCCCAGATATGCATCCTGGCCCATTGTACTGCCACTCCTCCATAAATCCATCCTGGTCCCCCCCATATATATGCATCCTGGCCCTCCATATATTTGCATCCTGGTCCCTTGTCCTGCCCCTTCCCCCATTAATCTATCTTGGCCCCCCAAATATATGCATCCTGGTTCCCCATATATCCATCTTGGTCCCTTGTTCTGCCTCCTCCATTTATCCATCCTGGCCCCCCATATATGCATACTGGCCCCTTCATACATATCCATCCTGCCTCACCTATATCCATCCTACCCCCCCATATATCCATCCTGACCCCCCATATATATCCATTCTGGTCCCCCATATATTCATCCTGTCAGCCCCAGATATGCATCCTTTCCCCCCATATTTATGCATCCTGGCCCATTGTACTGCCACCCCTCCATAAATCCATCCTGGCCCCCCATATATATGCATCCTGGACCCCCATATATCGATCTTAGCACCCCATATATCCATCCTAGTCCCTTGTCCTGTCACCCCCATTTATCCATCCTAGCAGCCCCTCAGATGCATCCATCCTGTTTTCTTGTCCTGCCCCCCCCATATATCCATCCTGGCCCCCCATATGTATCCATCCTGGCACCTTGTCCTTCCCCCCTCCCCAATACATCCATCATGGCCCTCCATGTGTTTCCATCTTGGCCCTCTATGTGTATCCATCCTGCTTTACATGTGTATCCATCCTATTTCCCAAGTGTATCCATCCTGGCCCCATGTGTTTCCATCCTGTCCTCCCATGTGTATCCATCCTGGCCCCTTGTCTTGGCTTCATGCACAGAGAGAGAAAGAGAAGAGAAAAAAAGGGTTAGGCCGGAGTCACACTGGCGAGGAATACGGGAGAGTGAGAGGCGCAAAAAGCACGTATTAGACACGGACAAATGATTTTCTATGGGGTCACTCGCACCAGCCGTATATTTCTCATCCGTATCCTACGCTCCGTGCCACTCGCAGAATGCTGCGATTGTCAGCGTACTACGCCCGTAGGTACGCCAATGCAAGTCTATGGGTGCGCTAAAAATACGGATTACACACGGAACACACGTGTGACCTGCGAGCAATACGCAGGTCTTTTGGCTGGTGAACAGGAAATGGGCCAATCCATCATCAGGAAGCCTAGACATGCAAATGAGCTCAAAAACCGCTCCAGACATCCAGGAAGTACGCCTCCACGGAGTACAGCAGCAGCATGGCGTCCACATATATTAATGTAGAGATGCTCATTGTGCTGGTGCAGGAGCATCCAGAAATATGGGACCCACGCGATGCAAACTATGCGAACCGCACAAGAAAGGAGGCGTCATGGAGGCGCATCTGTCGCCAGATGTACCATGACTTTGGTGACAGACCACGTGATGAGCAGCATAAAATTCGTAAGTGCAACCATAAAAACATCATTAACCTTAGCGTGCGATATAAAATGAATCTAGAATCAGCACCCCCCCTTCCTGTGCCTGTACTTTTATTAGCCTCATGAGGCCGTTACATTTGGATGTGACACGTGGCTTCACACAGCCATAATTTGGGGTTAGGCCACAAGCTCCTCATCCTCCTAGCCACTAAAATTAGTTTAAGTGGAGCTAATGAGACCATGTGTATCGGCCCAATTACATATGCCACCATGGGTAGAACGCACGCTCCAGAAGGCCCCATGCCTAGACTACTGTTCGAAAATGTGACCTCTCAAATATGTGATTTTGACAATCTTTCCTGTCACATTGCAGTGGAAGATGTGATGAAACGGTGGAGAAGCATCCGGGACCAGTACCGCCGGGAACGCCAGCAGCGGTCCAGGAGTGGGGATTCTGGACATGTCAAACGCAAATATATATACTATGACCGGCTGAACTTCCTCGCCCCAATTCTGGAGCTGAGACCGTAAGTACATACCTCACACCACATGACACAAAAACATTACACAAATACTTTACAGGGACAAAAATATTGATGTATTTTTGGCTCTGTTCTATTTCATAACAGAACTCAATCCAACCTTACGGATCGAGGAACGGCCTCAGAAGCAGAGCCAATTATAGATCCTGTAGGGGATTAGGTGGCTGGCCCATCTTCTCCCCCTACAAGAAGGATGGCTGAAGAGGAGGCATCACAAGACCACACAATGGCTGGCCTACACACCACACCACCAGGACGGTCTGCTGCTGCCACCTCACCCATCCTGGAAGAGCCGGGCAACTTGAGCAGCAGCCCAACTGCCCCGATCAGGTCCTCCCCACAGGCTGCTCTAGCATCACGGCGAACAAGAAGAAGGCGCCAGGTCACTATTCAAGAGAGCAGGACCAATGTGGACACAGGGGTGCTGAATTATTTGTCCAGAGTCACTACAGATGATGGTGAGGAGGCCTATGCACGTAGCCTCACCCTTTATCTCCGTGCCCTTACCCGTGAGGTCAGGCTCCGTATTAGGGGTTGTATTCAGATCCTGCTTGATGCAAGCACCCCCCCCAATACCCCATATGAGGTTTTTGAATTTCTGGAGAGGTGGCAGCTCTCACCCCGAAATTTAATGCGCATGAGACCATCCACACAGATGCTTGCTCAAGCAGGGTCTGAACAGCCCCTAATACGTGGGCCAACACCTCAAGCCCTTCCTCCCCCTACCCATCCTTCTATTCCGCAGCCCCAAATGTCTTCCTCAAGCCAACCCCACCAATATGGCCACTTGTACCCACCCAGTGTTGGAGGCTGGTCCCAACCTGGTTGGGGACGATCTGGTTATGTTGGTGGGTATGAGCCACGGGCCTACCATAGCCAACAAGAAGCCCCTCACCATCATCATTACTCTGGCCAGTATCCCCAACAGGCCCAGGAGGCTGGCCAATTACAGCATCATGGGCAACAGTATGGCCCCACACAGGGCGATGTTAGCCACAATGTCCAGCAGCACCCACAGGCTGGTCATCCACGTTCTCCTTCCCCTACATACGAGGATTTATGATTCTAATGTTTGGAGATGTCCAGTGAGATGTAACTGGTGCTCCTAATCTAAAACTAAAAACAGGTGTTCTCTTTCACCAACATTTAGAACATAATTTAACACTCACATTTTTAAACAATGTTTTCCAAACATATGAAACAATCCATCATGACAGGCAACGCTACCTCACGCCTTTCAAACAGATATTACATGTGTGTTGAAAAGAGAATATTTAAATGCGCTATACTGTAAAATGAAAGGATGGAAATACACTACTCACTTGCTAACGCCTAGGAAAGGCGTGCTCGCCTTAGTTAAGTAGTCACCTTTTTTGTTAGCAATCTCTAGTCCAAAAATTGGAGGCGACCAGCATACAGAATATCACGCTCTCTCTATGTCTTAACAAGTGAGTTTTGTATTTTGATCCTTTCCAGTATAGCATGCTTAAATATTGTCTGTTCTACAGACAGGTAATATCTGTGTGAAAGATGTGAGGTAGCCTTGCCTGTCATGGAGGAATCTTTCTATGATTGGATAACATTATGAGGAAATGTGAGTGTTATCTTGTTGCCTTTATTTTGGTGATGGAGCTCACCTTTTGTTGCCAAATCAAGGTTAATCTAGGCATGCAGCAATGTTGTTATTGCCTAATGTTTGTTGCTGTTTTGTTCTGTTATGTTAATTTAACACCAAGTTAAAGAAGGCACAAAGGCTCATTTTGGCCATTGCCAAATTTGTGTTATGGCAATATTATGTTTGCCTTTAAGCAAACCAAAAAAAAAATAGGCAAAACTAAAAATTTGTCTACTCTAGTTAACGTCTCTGTGTGATTTTTCTCAATCCCTCACAACATACTAACAGACACCAACCAATGCAATGAAACACTCATAGAATCATAAAGGCTTGAGCAAAATATATTTAGACACACTTAAAGAAACAAATTAGAACATAGACACAGCATGTTCTTGCCAAGAAGTTGCCCCCTCAGGTGAGATAAAGTAATTTGTTAAAATATCACGCACTTTGAGGCCAGAGAGCGGTCTACGTAGAGGGTTGATAGGTGGTCTCACCCTGCGCACATTGTCCGGCCTACGCACAACACCATCAGAGGAGGAACAATCATGTATCCTGGTGAAGTTATGCAGGACAACACAGGCTTTCACAACTTCATTCACATTTTGCTCACTCAACTGAATGGCAGACTGGAGTACCCGCCATTTGGCACAAAGAATCCCAAAGGAACACTCCACCAGTCGCCTAGCACGTGATAGGCGCAATTTAAAAATTCTGCGCCTGTGGTCAAGGTTGCGCCGGGGATATGGCCTCATGACATTGCGTGATAACTGAAAGGCCTCATCTGCCACAAGGACATAAGGGACTGATTGTTCGGGGGAGCCTGGTAGCTGGCGTGGTGGTGGTAGATCCAACTGGTTGGTGCGTAGCCGCCGAGCCATTATGGAAGTATTGAAGACTCTAGAGTCTCCCGTCCTTCCATAGGCCCCAATGTCAACAATTATAAACTTGTATTGAGGGTCTGCCAGAGCCAACAATACAACAGAAAAGTATTGTTTATAACTGAAGAATTGGGAGCCTGAGTTCGGCGGCTTACGCACCCTGATATGTTTGCCATCCAGGGCCCCAATACAATTTGGAAACTGGCAGTCCTCCTCAAAGTCCCTTGAAATCCTTAACCAGTCTTCCATCCTGGGCTCGGGCATGACCACTTGATGGAGTCTTGTCCAGATTTGTGCACATGTAGACCTCACTATGCCTGAAATGGTGGACTTTCCAATGAGAAACTCATGGTGGAGGGCGGCATAAGACAGGCCAGTGGACAGGAAGCTGTAGAACAACAGAAATAGTACAGTTTAGAATGGCTTAAGTAAAAAAAAATCAGTTACATGCCGACCAAACTTGGTAGGAAATGAGAGAGAACAACACACACATATTTGGTGGCACAATGACTAAGTGATATGCAGGACATATTAGATGTAAAAATCTGGTGTGTCAGGTGAAACATATTTTGAGTAAGATGAGGGCATTAAACTTTGTCCAAGAAGGCCAAAAAACATAAATTAACACACACATTATGACCATAGAGAATGTGGTTGTGTAGTACATACCGTATTGTGAGTAGAAGTCGCTCCTCTGCAGATATGGCTTTGCGCATCCTTGTGTCCTGAAAGGTTATCCCAGGGCGCACTGTCTCCAAGAGTCGATCAAATGTGGAAATGCTCATACGAGAGTACTGGTAAAATTTCTCCGGATGCTCCCGCAGAGAAGAATAGAGGCGGTGAAAATGACCTCTTGTGAGTCGTTGCCTCAAAAGTGGATGGACCCACATGCGTCTCCTCCTCCGCGGATCCACTATCACAGGATATGGTTGTCCAAAGTGCCGTGACAAAAGCCAGGTAAAGAGAACCTGCTCAGTTGTATTGAATCGCAGACCCTCTGCCATGCTGCACAAAGAACACCAACACACCTCGTGAAAGCAAGGTGACAAATGTACAGAATGTAGGCAGCCACCTGTTTCTGAGTGTCTAAATAGGGTGCAGGCTAATGAATTAAATTGTTTGCAGGCCTCAAAACCGTTAAATGTCCATTTTGCAAGGCTGCGAGAAAATCTCGCCATACGGATTGCATACGGATGCCACACGGATTACATACGGATGCACACATGCGCAAAATACGCGACCTCACCTTGCTTACGGATGACCTACGGAGCACTGTTTAGGGGTCATTCATCCGTATTACACATGTAAACAACGGAGCGTATTTTGCGCAGGTTAGTGTGACTCCAGCCTTACTCTTACCAGCCTGCGCTCCCGGCGGCATATAATACATATCTATAACATATATATATATATCTAATATATAAAGCTCAAGTGTGTGTATGTATGTATGTGTGTATGTCCGGGATTGGCATCCGCACAGTCGCAGCTACAGCCAGAAAAATTGGCACAGTCACACGTCTGGACCCCGAAGGTGTCTTAGGCTATGTTGTGAGGTGAAATTTTAACCCCGCACATTCCAATTCACCAAACAATTTTGCCCCTATGTACATAATGGGGAAGTGTGTGTATCAAGCCCCGCCCCTCATTATGATGTCATAATGGTTGACTATGGTAAGGAGGATGTGTGTTGGGTATATGGGCACTGGACTATGGGATGGAGGATATGTATGACGGGTATATGGGCACGGGACTATGGGATGGCGGATATGTATGATGGGTATATGGGCACGGGACTATGGGATGGAGGATATGTATCATGGGTATATGGGCATGGGACTATGAGATGAAGGATGTGTGATGGGTATATGGGCACTCGACTATGGGATGGCGAATATGTATGATGGGTATATGGGCATGGGACTATGGGATGGAGAATATGTATGGGATGGAGGATGTGTGATGGGTATATGGGCACTCGACTATGGGATGGAGGATGTATGATAGGTATATGGGCACTCGACTATGGGATGGAGGATAGGTATGATGGGTATATGGGCACGGGCCTATGGGATCGTGGATATGTATGATGGGTATATGGGCACGGGACTATGGGATGGAGGATAATTATAATTTGCTATAACTAACCACAGTTAGTTACTATGCCTGGGCAGCGCCGGGCTCTTCAGCTAGTATATATATAAAATTGAATGTGTGTGTGTCACCAACCAATCACGAAGCATCTTTCATTTCACCAGCGCTGTTTAAAAGAAGCTGAGCTGTGATTGGTTGCTATGAGCAACAGTTTTCTTTGCAACCAATCACTAAGCATCTTTCATTTCACCAGAGATGTTTAAAAGAACCTGAGCTGTGATTGGTTTCTATGAGCAACAGCTATCCCAACTCGACAACACCTCAGCAGACACTGACATGGTGGGAGAAATCTAGCATCCCTGGAAACATAAGCTCCCAGAGATTGTCTGCCCCCCAGAAAGGAGAAGAGAGCACATGACAGAAATGAATCCCCCCTCCTGTGCCTATATACCCATCACACATCCTCCATCCAATAGCACATCTTCCCTCTTAAAGGGATCTCCGGTATGGAAGTAAGGGCAAATCCCTCAGCGCTCTAATACTGACCCCAGGCCTCTCTTAAAGGGATCATTGGTATGGAAGTTAGGGCAATTCCACCCAGAGCTCTGGTTCTGACCCCAGACTGACGGAATGATGTGGGATATTAGGGGTAGTAGTCCGGTGGCTGTGGCTGACGGGATGATGTGGGATATTAGGGGTAGTAGTCCGGTGGCTCTGGCTGATGGGATGATGTGGGATATTAGTGGTAGTTGTCTGGTGGCTCTGGCTGATGGGATGATGAGGGATATTAGGTGTAGTAGTCTGGTGGCTTTCACGGGATGATGTGGGATATTAGTAGTCCGGTGGCTCTGGCTGATGGGATGATGTGTGATATTAGGGGTAGTAGTCCGGTGGCTCTGGCTGATGGGACGATGTGGGATATTAGGGGTAGTAGTCCAGTGGCTCTAGCTGACGGGAAGATGTGGGATACTAGGGGTAGTAGTCCAGTAGCTCTGGCTGACGGGGTGATGTAGGATATTAGGGGTAGTAATCCAGTGACTTTGACGGGATGATGTGGTATATTAGGGGTAGTAGTCCAGTGGCTCTGATGGGATGATGTGGGATATTAGGGGTAGTAGTCCAGGGCTCTGGCTGACAGGATGATGTGGGATATTAGGGGTAGTAATCCTGTGACTTTGACGGGATGATGTGGTATATTAGGGGTAGTAGTCCGGTGGCTCTGACGGGATGATGTGGGATATTGGGGGTAGGAGTCTGGTGGCTCTGGCTGACGGGATAATGTGGGATATTAGGGGTAGTAGTCCAGTATCTCTGGCTGACGGGATGATGTGGGATATTATAGTGAATGTGGCTATACGGAGTGAGCGAGGCTCTACACTCAGTTTTATATATATAGATATAATCATTATAATTTGTTATAACTAACCGTAGTTAGTTACTATGCCCGTGCAGCACCGGGCTCTTTAGCTAGTATATATAATCTATTTATATAATTGCCTTGTAATGTTTTCATTTCCTGTTCTGTCCAGATGTCACCGTATCCCAGAATTCCAAGCGGAGGAATTTCACCGACCGCCATATTAGGACACCCAAATGATAGGTGTCTCAATATGGAAACTGCTGCTGGTACCAACCTATTGCGCAGTACCACCAACAGAACACTGTCGCACCACACACACTCTATACACTCTACGCACCACACACACTCACTCACACACTCTCACTCATACACTCACACTCACACACACTCATGCAGCCTCTTGCATGGTACCACCAGCGGAACACTGTTGCACTGCTCCTGCGTGAATTCCATGTAGGCGCAGTGAATCATTCGACTGATCCCGGTGGCAGATGCGCGACGTGTCTCCAGGCAGAGGAAGCTGGTCACATTAAAGGGGTTTGTCCCACGAACAAAAGTTCATTTTAAAAATTGTCTGTGTCTGACCGTGAACAGAGCATACCACATCTCCTGGGCAGGGGAGGAAGCAAAAGACAATACTGACATGACAGCAGGAGATCACAGAGGATTCATTTTGTAAGGTAAGGTAAAATATTTCACTGACTGTTTTTAGGCTAGTTTCACACTTGCTTTTTTTTGCAGCACGTTTTTCCAGCAAAAAAACGCATTGAAAAAACGCATACAAAAGCATACAACTGCTGCGTTTTTTTCAAGCATTTTTATGAGCATGCATGAAAAAAACGCAGCGTTTTTATGCGTTTTTAGTGCGTTTTTACCGCGTTTGCATTTTTTCCAAACATTAGGTGGCCCCTCACACTAACCCAAACCATGACTTTACTAACCCTAACCCTAACCCTGACCCTAACCCTAACCCTAACCCTGACCCTAACCCTAACCCTTAACCAAACCATACCCTAACCCTAACCCTGACCCTAACCCTAACCCTGACCCTAACCCTAACCCTAACCCTGACTCTAACCCTAACCCTAACCCTTAACCAAACCATACCCTGATCCTAACCCTAACCTTGACCCTGACCCTAACCCTAACCCTTAACCAAACCATACCCTAACCCTAACCCTAACCCTGACCCTAACCCTAACCCTAACCCTGACCCTAACCCTAACCCTAACCCTTAACCAAACCATACCCTGATCCTAACCCTAACCTTGACCCTGACCCTAACCCTGACCCTAACCCTAACCCTGACCCTAACCCTGACCCTAACCCTAACCCTAACCCTTAACCAAACTATACCCTGATCCTAACCCTGACCCTGACCCTAACACTAACCCTTAACCAAACCATACCCTGATCCTAACCCTAACCCTGACCCTGACCCTAACCCTAAACCCCCTTAACTAACCCTAACTCTAACCCAAACCCCTAAATTCCATTGTCTAAACTAATGGTAAAAAAAAAAACGCATGTGCAAAAAACGCATACATAAGCATGCCAATGCGCACATATGCTCACCATAGACTTATAATGGGTGTCTTGCTGTAAAAAAACGCATTGCGCGCGCATGCGTTTTTTTGAGGCAAGTCGGACGCCCAAAAAATGCAACAGGTTGCATTTTGTGCGCCCGAGCGCATACCGCAAAAAAACGCATGCGCGGAAAAACGCGTACAAACGCATGTGTATGCGCACATAAGCGCATCCCATGCAAAGTATAGGAAAAAAAACGCATGTGCTATTTAGCGCAAAAAATACCGCGAAAAAAAACGCAAATGTGAAACCAGCCTTAAACAATGTTTTACCTCACAAAATGTATCCTCTGCGATCTCCTGCTGTAATGTCAGTACGGTCTTTTGCTTCCTCCCCTGCTCAGGAGATGTGGTATGTTATGTACAGTCAGACACAAGGGTGAGAAAGACAGAGTACAGGGGGGAGACAGCTCAAACAGGACAGCACATGAGGGGAGAACACAGCACAGGAAGGAGAGAGACAGCAGACAAGGGGGGATAGCACATGGCGTAAACAGGTCAAACAAGAGAGCACAGACGGGAGAAGTCAGCACATGGGGAAAGAGGAAGTGGATAGGTGGGTGAGCACATGGGGGGAGAGATTCTCAGCGTTGCAAAGCTTGCCCCCATTGTGACATTACCGCCCTCCCGATGCGATAGCATCAGGCCTCCATCTAGTATATATATAATAGGTCCGGCGGGCTCATAGTAAAATGTCCACAGACATAGCAGAGGCTGGCAGAGAATATATGCGCCCGTCGCATGCGTCGCATAACACTGACATAATACGCCAGTGACCACGGGTGCACACTCTTCAGAATTGACGTGCGCCGCGGCGGTTCAGGTAAAGACTGCTGCGTGCGTATGCCCCTGCACATATTCTGCCTGCACTTTTAAATGACCCGCGCCCCTAAAAACCGCAGTTTTTTTTTCCTTCTTCTACTCTTTTCCTTTTTCCCACAGCCAAGAGCCCACTGGGGATTTCCAAGATAACCCGCCAGGCCAGTTCGACCCTGCATACATTGCATTACTGATCCTGTGCTGATCCTGAGTTACATCCTGTATTATACTCCAGAGCTGCACTCACTATTCTGCTGGTGCAGTCATTGTGTACATACATTATATTACTGATCCTGAGTTACATCCTGTATTATATTCCAGAGCTGAACTCACTATTCTGCTGATGCAGTCACTTTGTACATACATTACATTACTGATCCTGAGTTACATCCTGTATTATACTCCAGAGCTGCACTCATTATTCTGCTGGTGCAGTCACTGTGTACATACATTACATTACTGATCCTGAGTTATTATACTCCAGGGCTGCACTCACTATTCTGCTGGTGCGGTCACTGTGTACATACATTACATTACTGATCCTGTGCTGATCCTGAGTTACATCCTGTATTATACTCCAGAGCTGCACTCACTATTCTGCTGGTACAGTCACTGTGTACACACATTACTGATCCTGATTAACAACCACTATTATACTCCAGAGCTGTGCTCACTATTATGTTGGTGCAGTCACTGTGTACATACATTACATTACTGATCCTGAGTTACATCCTGTATTATACTCCAGGGCTGCACTCACTATTCTGCTGATGCAGTCACTGTGTGCATATATAACATTACTGATCCTGAGTTATTATACTCCAGGGCTGCACTCACTATTCTGCTGGTGCGGTCACTGTGTACATACATTTCATTACTGATCCTGTACTGATCCTGAGTTACATCGTGTACGAGAGCTGCACTCACTATTCTGCTGGGGCAGTCACTGTGTACGTACATAGACACCACTGAGCTTTTACAAGCTTTTCACTTTTCTAATGAAGGGATTGTTGAGGTTGGAAATGAATGAGGCTGAGTATTTTGTGTTTAATCTCTATGGAGAAAAGTATTTTCCCCACCCCCCACTCCACATCTCACCTCTGTGGCTATGTGACTCTGGAAGAGGTTATCATACAGGATATCTCTGTACTTGGCCGCATTCATGTTTTCTTCAATTGCAACCAGTTGTCCTGTCCCTGCAGCTGAAAACCACCCCATAGTATGATGCATGTTTCAATGTTGGGATTGTATTGGGCAGGTAATGAGCAGTGTCTGTTTTTCTCCACACATACTGGACCTCTTAGAATTATCACCAAAAAGTTCTATCTTCATCTTATCAGACCAGAGAATCTTATTTCTCATAGTCTGGGAATCCTTCATGAGTCTTTTAGCAAACTCTATGCGGGCTTTCATATGTCTTGCACTGAGGACATTCTTCCGTCGGGCCACTCTGCCATAAAGGCCTGACGGGTGGAGGGCTGCAGTAATAGCTGACTTTGTGGAACTTTCTCCCATCTCCCTACTGCATCTGTGGAGCTCAGCCACAGTGATTTTGGGGTTCTTCTTTACCTCTCTCACCAAGGCTCTTCTCCCACGATTGCTCAGTTTGGCAGGACGGCCAGGTCAAGGAAGACTTCTGGTGGTCCCAAACTTCTTCCATTTAAGGACTATGGAGGCCACTGGGCTCTTAGGAACTTTGAGCACTGCAGAAATTCTTTTGTTACCTAGGCAAGATGTGTGCTTTGCCACAATTCTGTCTCTGAGCTCCTTGGCCAGTCTCTTTGACCTCATGATTCTCATTTGGTCTGACATGCACTGTGAGCTGTGAGGTCTTATATAGACAGGGGTGTGCCTTTACAAATCAAGTCCTATCAGTTTAATTAAACACAGCTGGACTCCAATGAAGGAGTAGACCCATCTCAAGGAGGACCACAAGGAAATGGACAGCAAGTGACTTAAATATGAGTGTCTGAGAATTGGATCTGAATACTTATGACGATGTGATATTTCAGTTTTTCTTTTTAATAAATTTGCAAAAATTTCAACATTTCTGTTTTTTTTTTAGTCAAGATGCGGTGCAGAGTGTACAATAATGAGGAAATTACCAAAAGGCTGCAGTGAAACAAAGAGTGAAAAATGTAAAAGTGTCTGAATTCTTTCCGTACCCACTGTATAACGTCTCTGCTCTTCTGGGAAGGATTCCTTTAATATTTTGGAGACGTTGGTGGGAATTTTTGTCCCATTATCCAAAAGAGCCTTTGAGGGGTCAGACTCTGAGGTTGGGGGGTCCAAGCTCATAATCTCCTGTGTTGGATGGGGCTGAGGATCAGGCTCTTTGCGTCCCCTCATGTTCTCTCCTCCATGACTGTGTGGGACTCTGTGAGCCCGCTCATGTTCTCCACTCCATGTCTGTGTGGGGCTCTGTGTGGTCACTCATGTTCTTCCCTCCATGTCTATGTGGGGCTTTGTGCTGCCGCTCATGTTCTCCCCCCTCCATGTCTGTGTGGGGCCGCTCATGTTCCCCCCTCCATGTCTGTGTGGGGCTCTGTGCGGCCGCGCATGTTCTCCCCCCTCCATGTCTGTGTGGGGCTCTGTGTGGCCACTCATGTTCTGCCCTCCATGTCTGTATAGGGCTCTGTGCGGCTGTAAGGAGAAGACCTGGACTAGGTCTACCTACTCTGAGACGGAACCAGAACTGTCGGAGCTGTCACCCAGGTTTCAAGGGGCAAAGCTTAAGGCCCCGGGCTGGAGCTCTGTTCTCCCCTCCATCTCTATGTAGGGCTCTGTGAGCCCACTCATGTTCTCCACTCCATGTCTGTGTGGGGCTCTGTGCAGCCACTCATTTTCTCCCTTCATGTCTGTGTGGGGCTCTGTGGAGCCGCTCATGTTCCTCCCTCCGTGTCTGTGTGGGGCTCTGTGGGGCCGCTAATGTTGTCTTCCCTCCATGTCTGTGTGGGGATCTGTGGGGCCGCTCATGTTCCTCCCTCCATGTATGTGTGGGGTTCTGTGCGACTGCTCATGTTCTCCCCCCTCCATATCTTTTGGGGCTCTGTGCGGCCGCTCATGTTCTACCCTCCATGTCTGTATGGGGGTCTGTGCGGCCACTTATATTCTCCCATCCATGTCTGTGTGGGGCTCTGTGCGCTCACTTGTTTCCTCCTCCAGGTCTGTGAGGGGCTGTGTGCAGCCACTCATGTTCTCCCCCCTCCATGTCTGTGTGGGGCTCTGTGTGGCCGCTCATGTTCTCCCCTCCATGTCTGTGTGGGGCTCTGTGAACCTGCTCATGTTCTCCACTCCATATCTGTGTGGGGCTCTGTGGGGCGCTCATGTTACCCCCTCCATGTCTGTAGGTGGCTCTGTGTGGCCGCTCATGTTCTCCCCTGCTTCTCTGTATGGGTCTCTGCAGCTGCTAATGTTGTCCTCCCTCCTTGTCTGTGTGGGGCTCTGAGCTTCCGCTCATGTTCTTCACTCCATGTCTGTGTGGGGCTCTGTGCGGCCACTCATGTTCTCCCCCTCCATATCTGTGTGGGGCTCTGTGCTGCCGCTCATTTTCTCCCCTCCATGTCTTTGTGGGGCTCTGTCACCCACTCATGTTATCTGCTTCATGACTATGTGGGGCTCTGTGCGCCGCTCATGTTCTCCCCTTCTTGTCTGTATGGGCCTCTGTCCTCCTTCCATGTCTGTGTGTGGATCTGTGGGGCCGCTCATGTTCCCCACAACATGTCTGTGTGAGGCTGTCTGAGGCCTCTCATGTTCTCCCTCCTACATGTCTGTGTGGGGCTCTGTGAGCCTGCTCATGTTCTCCCCTCCATGTCTGTGTGGGGCTCTGTGGGGCGCTCATGTTCCCCCCTCCATGTCTGTGTAGGGCTCTGTGTGGCCGCTCATATTCTCCCCTCCTTGTCTGTATGGGTCTCTGTGGGGCCGCTAATGTTGTCCTCCCTCCTTGTCTGTGTGGAGCTCTGTGCGGCCGCTCATTTTCTCCCCCTCCATGTCTGTGTGGGGCTTTGTGCTGCTGCTCATGTTCTCCCCTCCATGTCTGTGTGGGGCCCTGTCAACCTTCTCATGTTCTCTACTCCATGTCTGTGTGGGGCTCTGTGTGCCCAATCATGTTCTCCACGCCATGTCTATGTGGGGCTCTGTGCGGCCGCTCATTTTCTCCTCCCTCTGTGTCTGTGTGAGGCTCTGAGTGGCCACTCATGTTCTCCCCTCCTTGTCTGTATGTGTCTCTGTGCGGCCGCTAATGTTGTCCTCCCTCCATGTTTGTGTGGTGCTCTGTGGGGACGTTCATGTTCCCCCCTCCATGTCTGCGTGAGGCTGTATGCAGCGGCTCATGTTCTCCCGCCTTCATGTCTGTGTGGGGCTCTATACGGCCACTCATGTTTTCCCCTCCTTGTCTGTATGGGGTTTTGTGCGGCCGCTCATGTTCCCCCCTTCATGTCTGTGTTGGGCTCTGTGTGGCTGCTCATGTTCCATCTTCCATGTCTGTGCAGGGATCTGTGCAGCAGCTCATGTTCTCCTCCTCTATGTCTCTGTAGGGCTCTGTGTATCCGCTCATGTTCTCCTCCTCCATGTCTGTATGGGGCTCTGTATGGCCACTCATGTTCTCTACTCCATGTCTCTGTGGGGCTCTGTGCGACCGCTCATGCTCTCCCCTCCATGTCTGTGTGGGGCTCTGTGTGACTTCTCATGTTCACCCTCCTCTATGTCTGTTTGGGGCTCTGTGCATCAGCTCATTTTTTCCCCCCTCTATGTCTGTATGGGGTTCTGTATGGCCGCTCATGTTCTCCCCCTCCATGTCTGTGTGGGCCTCTATTGTTGTGAGTTCATTTTCCCCTTCACCGTTGATGTCTGATGAACTCCCTCTGCTGGTGAAGAGAGGTAGTGAAATTGATTGGGTTGAGAAGAACCTGTCATCTGAACAGGTGGCGCCTGATTGGACACCCGGAATCACTGAGTGGATATAAGGCAGCCGACGCCCTACAGGGGTTCTTGTGATCCTTTCTGCTCTGAGCTCTTGCAAACAGTTAGTCCTGTCTACTGAAAGCTAAGTTTTTGCTCTCTTATCTTTCCATGAGATTTTGTCTGTTTGCTTCGTGTTCTGTGTTCAGCCTGCCTTTGTTTGGACGGGCTGAGCTCCATTTTTGTCTCTGATCAGTTTATCTCTTTGTTCTGTTTTCAGAATATACCTGAGTGCTGATATAGTGATTTTGAAGTCTAGCGACTTCAGGGCCTTTTTTCCCTATCAGACGGTTGGGACATTTTTGGTAGGGTTTTTTGCGGATTGCAGCCAGCATCTTTTTTGTCCTTTCCTATTTAGTTAGTTGGGCCCCATCGTTTGCTCAACCTGTCTTTCTGTCTGTGTTTGTGTTTTCATCTGCTTTTCACCGACAATACATGTTGGGGGCTGTCTATTGCTTTGGGGTCTGCTCTGGGGCAGTTTAGATTTCCCCTTTCTTTCTTTAGGCTTATTTAGTTCTCCGGCTGTGAACGAGGGGTCTAGGGCACTGTAGGAACCCCCCACGGCTACTGTTAGTTGTGGTGAATAGGATCAGGGGTCTGCAATCCGATAGCTACCAACCTCTCCGGTTTTCTGGACTTAGCTTGTATTTTTGTTTTTTCCTCCTTCGGGGAATCATTCATAACACTCTATGCTTGTATGGACCTTGGGGTGAAAGATCAGGGTCTTCCCCAAACTTTTCCCACAAAGGTGAAGCTACACTTAGCCACAATGTCTGGTGTTGAAGATAAAGATTTCCCATCACTTTAGCTGAGGGGCTGAGGTGGTCCCCTGATAACAGCCTATAGCATTATCATCCTACACCATCTGTTCAGCTGCACAATGCAGCCAGGGGGTAACAGTTCTCATGGAATGACCAATTCCAGACTCCTCCATCAGACACAGATAGAGAATTGCGATCTGTTACTTTACAGAACACGTTTCCTCCAGAGTCCAGTGGTGGCGGCTAGAGTTGAGCGAAATGGGTAGGTCATATTCAAAAGTCGCCGACTTTCGCTGAAGTTGGTTTTCATGAAATGAAACCCGACCATAGCGTGAGGTCGGCCACGAGGTCGGCGACCAGAGCACCAAAGTCGCATTTCAAAAGATGCTTCCAGCGCCCTTTTTCAGCCAATGATGGAGGACGCACACTGTGGGCAACGCGATGGCATAGGCATCGGTCACCACCATCTTTGAGAAGGGCATGCAAGTGATTGGCTGGCTTTGTGTGGTGTCACAGGGGCTATAAAAGGGCGTGAATGCCGACCGCCATCTTACTTATGCCGATCTTAGCATAGTGAGAGCTGCTGCTGCTGATGGTTTTGTAGGGAGAGCATTAGGCAGGGAAGAAAAACCAAAAAACTGCTTCTGCTGTTAGCGATTTCCACTTACAACACAACACTTTGTGTGCAGTGACAGGGGAGGCTCTATTTTTGTGCATCAGCTCTGTTGGTTATTAGGCTGCCTTATAAGGCTCCCTGATAGCTGCATTGCTGTTTGCACATTGCTGTGCAAACTGCTTTTTTAAAAGCAAAAATACAGTTGTGGCCAAAAGTATTGACACCCCTGCAATTCTGTCAGATAATACTCAGTTTCTTCCTGAAAATGATTGCAAACACAAATTCTTTGGTATTATTATCTTCATTTAATTTGTCTTAAATGAAAAAGCACAAAAGAGAATGAAGCAAAAAGCAAAACATTGATCATTTCACACAAAACTCCAAAAATGGGCCAGACAAATGTATTGGCACCCTCAGCCTAATACTTGGTTGCACAACCTTTAGCCAAAATAACTGCGACCAACCGCTTCTGGTAACCATCAATGAGTTTCTTGCAATGCTCTGCTGGAATTTTAGACCATTCTTCTTTGGCAAACTGCTCCAGGTCCCTGATATTTGAAGGGTGCCTTCTCCAAACTGCCATTTTTAGATCTCTCCACAGGTGTTCTACGGGATTCAGGTCTGGACTCATTGCTGGCCACCTTAGAAGTCTCCAGTGCTTTCTCTCAAACCATTTTCTAGTGCTTTTTGAAGTGTGTTTTGGGTCATTGTCCTGCTGGAAGACCCATGACCTCTGAGGGAGACCCAGCTTTCTCCCCCCGGGCCCTACATTAGGCTGCAAAATTTGTTGGTAGTCTTCAGACTTCATAATGCCATGCAAATGGTCAAGCAGTCCAGTGCCAGAGGCAGCAAAGCAACCCCAGAACATCAGAGAACCTCCGCCATGTTTGACTGTAGGAAACGTGTTTTTTTCTTTGAATGCCTCGTTTTTTCTCCTGTAAACTCTATGTTGATGCCTTTGCCCAAAAAGCTCTACTTTTGTCTCATCTGACCAGAGAACATTTTTCCAAAACATTTTAGGCTTTTTCAGGTAAGTTTTGGCAAACTCCAGCTTGCCTTTTTTATGTCTCGGGGTAAGAAGTGGGGTCATCCTGGGTCTCCTACCATACAGTCCCTTTTCATTCACACGCCGACAGATAGTACGGGTTGACACTTTTGTACACTCGGACTGCAGGGCAGCTTGAACTTGTTTGGATGTTAGTCGAGGTTCTTTATCCAACATCCGCACAATCTTGCGTTGAAATCTCTTGTCAATTTTTCTTTTCCGTCCACATCTAGGGAGGTTAGCCACAGTGCCATGGGCTTTAAACTTCTTGATGGCACTGCGCACGGTAGACACAGGAACATTCAGGTCTTTGGAGATGGACTTGTAGCCTTGAGATTGCTCACGCTTCCTCACAATTTGGTTTCTTAAGTCCTCAGACAGTTCTTTGGTCTTCTTTCTTTTCTCCATGCTCAATGTGGTACACACAAGGACACAGGACAGAGGTTGAGTCAACTTTAATCCATGTCAACTGGCTGCAAGTGTGATTTAGTTATAGCCAACACCTGTTAGGTGCCACAGGTAAGTTACAGGTGCTGTTAATTACACAAATTAGAGAAGCATCACATGATTTTTCGAAAAGTGCCAATACTTTTGTCCACCCTCTTTTTTATGTTTGGTGTGGAATTATATCCAATTTGGCTTTAGGACAATTCTTTTTGTGTTTTTTCATTTAAGACAAATTAAATGAAGATAATAATACCAAAGAATTTGTGTTTGCAATCATTTTCATTAAGAAACTGAGTATTATCTGACAAAATTGCAGGGGTGTCAATACTTTTGGCCACAACTGTACTTTTCTTTCTCTTTTCTGCACAGTGACCAAACATTCATTTTTCCACCCTTTTGTGTGTGCACTGTGCAGCAGTCCTGCTTATTAGGCTACCTGCGTCCATACCTGGACTGAGAGCATCATTGTTAGCGCCCTCAAATCTCTAGTGACATCCAAATTCTCACCAATTCTATAGACACCCTCCACCTTGTCATACCCAATCCAATTTCAGCCTGTTACATTGAGGTGTAATCTCTCCTGGGCCAGAGACAATAGTTCTGCGTCCTCAAATCTATAGTGAGATTCAAAATCTCACCAATACTATAGACACCCTCCACCTTGTCATTCACCATCCAATTTCAGCCTGTTACATTGAGGTGTAATCTCTACTGGGCAAGAGACAATAGTTCTGCATCCTCAAATCTATAGTGAGATTCAAAATCTCACCAATCCTATACTTTAGACACCCTCCATCTTGTCATTCACCATCCAATTTCAGTCTGTTACATTGAGGTGTAATCTCTCTTGGCCAGAGACAATAGTTCTGCGTCCTCAAATCTATAGTGAGATTCAAATTCTCACCAATCCTATAGACACCCTCCACCTTGTCATTCACCATCCAATTTCAGCCTGTTACATTGAGGTGTAATCTTTACTGGGCAAGAGACAATAGTTCTGCATCCTCAAATCTATAGTGAGATTCAAAATCTCACCAATCCTATAGACACCCTCCATCTTGTCATTCACCATCCAATTTCAGCCTGTTACATTGAGGTGTAATCTATACTGGGCCAGAGACAATAGTTCAGCGTCCTCAAATCTATAGTGAGATTCAAATTCTCACCAATCCTATAGACACCCTACACCTTGTCATGCACCATCCAATTTCAGTCTGTTACATTGAGGTGTAATCTCTCCTGGGCCAGAGACAATAGTTCTGCGTCCTCAAATCTCTAGTGAGATTCAAATTCTCACCAATAGTAGATACACCTTCTACCTTGTTTTACAGTACCATATAGCTGGTGGTATTTTGGGTACATTTTCACAAAAATGAGCAAGTATGGTGGAAGACGCCATGGAAGTGGGCAGGGGTTGCCAGCTGGTCCCGATGGTGGTAGTGGTGTTGCATCTGTTGGTAGTGGCAAAAACACAATAGCACCTAAGGCAGGAGGTGTTGAGCCTGCGTCATCGTCTGGCTCCACAAGGCCTCGAAGGCTCTCTTTTCTGGGAGTAGGTAAACCACTTTTAAAGCCGGAGCTTCAGGAACAAGTTTTGGCTTACATTGCTGACACAGCCTCCAGCTCTCTCGCCTCCTCTTCTGAAGTTTCAAAAAATAAAAGCACTGAGTCATCAGTGGAGGCTCCTGGTCAGGAACAACACCTTTCCTTGTGTCCTTCACCCCTACCAAAAGTGAAGGATGTGGCAGGCCACACTACCGATTACTCCATGGAGCTCTTTTCACATACCATGCCTGGGTTAGCAAGTCAAATCGTGAATTCCCCAGTCTAACATGAATCTGACATGGAGTGCACTGATGCACAGCCACTGCTAGATTTTTCTGCTGGTACATTCACTCAGAGCACTACATTGTCCTCGCAGTGTACTGAGGCAGAATCAGACCCTGATGAAACTCAGGTGCCACTTCCCGCATACTATACCACCTTACACGGTGACACAGAGGAAGGTGCACATGAAATTGAAGAGGAGGTGATGGATGACCCAGTTGTTGACACAGATTGGCATCCATTGGGGGAAGAGGGTGCCGCTGCCAATAGCTCAGAAGAGGAGGAGGAGGATCCGCAGCAGGCAACGACATCACAACAGCTGTTATCTGGCAGGACCGTAGCAGTCCAAAAACGTGTTACAAAAACCAAATGAGTTGCAGGACAGCTTGGCCAGATGGTAAAATTAGCACAGCGTGCAAGGTCTCAAAATGTCTTCCATAGTAGGAAGAGTGCAGTGTGGCACTTTTTTGAACAAAATCCTAATGATCAGGCAAAAGTTATCTGTTAGAAGTGCGCAGACCTTTAGCCGAGGGAAAAATCTGAGAAATTTGAATACCAGTTGCATGCTTAGACATTTAACCACCATGCACTTGCCAGCGTGGACGGACTACCAAACCTCACGTACCACATGTGCACCTGCTCCGAATGAAAGTAGTCAGCAACACTACATCGCTTCCCCCACTGTAAGCCCACCGGTTAGCACACCACCAGCAGCAAATGTCGAGGTGTCGCAAGGGCGAAGCAGTCATGGAATCACAATGTTATTGCTACAATGCAATCAAACTAAAGGAACAAAAAGCGCAATAGGGTCTTATCCGGGTTATTGTTAGAAGAATAAATTAGAATCTACTCACCCTTTTCAGGAGAGGTTCAGGCATGTAAGATCGTAGTCAGCTTGCTGCACGTCCAAAGGTCAGCTCTGTGACCGTAAAACTTCAGATTCCTTGGGATAGATTCATGAACTTCAGTGCGCTGCTAGACATGCACTGAAGTCCATGAATCTATCCCAAGGAATCTAATGTTATTGCTACGAAAGACTGAATCTAGGCCATCAGCAACACCACCAACACCACCAACACCATCACCAACCCTCTCTCAGACGCCATGTCCACCGCTAGTTCCACCATATGCAGCTCTCAAGTCCAGCTCACCCTACCAGAGACTCTGAGTAGGACAAGAAAGTACTCATCCTCTCTTCCGTGTACACTGGCTTTGAACTCCCACATTGCCAAACTAATCTCGTTAGAGATGATGCCCTACCGGTTGGTTGAAAGCAAAGCTTTCCGCGATCTCATGGCCTACGCAGTACCACGCTATGACCTACCCAGTCGGCACTTCTTTTCACGAAAAGCCACCCCAGCCCTCCACGTGCATGTGAAAGACTGCATTGTCCATGCACTCAAGCAATCAGTGAGTGGAAAGGTGCACCTCTCAACAGATGCATGGTCCAGTAGGCATGGCCAGGGCCGTTACGTGTCCATCACTGTGCACTGGGTTAATGTGGTGGATGCAGGGTCCACAGGGGACAGCGGCGGTGGGACAGTGCTGCCTAGCCCACGGTATGGGAAACAATTGGCTGTAGGCGTTCGACCCTCCTCCAGAAGCGAAAGCTCGTCCACAGAGCGCAGTCGCACTCCATCCGCAGCTGCCAGTGTTGCACACGAGGTGTCCCACTATCGAACAGCTAGTGGATAGCGTCAGCAGGCTGTGTTGAAGATGATGTGTTTGAGCGACAACAGACACACTGCGGAGGTACTGGCCGACTACTTGCAGCGACAAAATGAGTCATGGCTGGGCAGTCTACATCTTGAGGCAGGCAAGGTAGCTAGTGATAACGGCCGGAATTTTGTGGCAGCCATAGCCCTTTCAAAACTCAGACACATACCTTGCCTGGCTCACACCTTGAACCTGGTGGTGCAGTGCTTCCTCAATAATTAACACCCCTGCTTCATAAGGTGCGAAGACTGTGCTCGCACATCCGCCGGTTGCCCGTACACTCCAGTCGTATGCAGAAGCTGCAGCGATTGCTCCACCTTCCCAAGCACCGCCTAATTATCGACGTTGCAACAAGGTGGAACTTCACCCTGCACATAGTTCAGAGGCTGTGCGAACAGAGGCAGGCTGTAATTCATTTGTGGGAGGATACACAGGCAGGCAGTTTGCAGGCAGACATGGAGTTGTCTGGTGTGCAGTGGTCGAAGCTAAAAGACTTCTGTAAAGTTCTTCAGTGTTTTGAGGAATGCACAGAGCTAGTAAGCGCAGACGACGCCATCATAAACAAGAGCATCCCACTTATGCGTCTGCTCATGCAAACTTTGACGCACATTAAGGAGCAGGCGTCTGCAGCCGAGGAGGAAGAGGAGGAGGGAAGCCTTGATGACAGTCTGCCATTGTCTGCTCAGGGAAGTCTCGTGAACGATGTGGAGGAAGAAGAGGAAGAGGAGGATGATGATGGGGATGATTATTTTGGGGAGGAGGATGCTTCTCAGGAAAATGTTGGCGTGGCAAGGTCAGGTACAGGGTTTGTGTGTGACTGGAGGGATGTGGATTTGCCAGAAAGTGCTCCTCCACCCAGCACTCGCAGTGCATCATTGACACCTGGAACATTGGCCCACATGTCTGATTATGCCTTGCAAATCCTAAAAGGGATCCCCGCATTGCCAAAATGATGTACGATGACGACTACTGGTTGGCCAGCATCCTGGATCCACGTTAAAAAGGCAAATTCCAAAACATCATGCCACAGGAGAACCTAGAGCTAATATTGGCTAACAAACAAACAACTCTGGAAAACTGTTTGTTTGAGGCATTCCCAGCACACAGCAGCGGTGATGTTTTTCCAACGAGCCTTAGGGGGCAACATGGAAGAGGTGTTCGTGGTGCGCACAGCCGAAGTGGGGTTGGACACAGGGGTTTCATGACCATGTTGTGGACTGATTTTTCAAGTACCGCTCACATGACTGGTAATACTGCATCGAACGAAAGTGACAGGAGACAGCAGTTGTCAACTATGGTAACAAACTACTTCTCCTCCCATATCCATGTTCTCCCTCACTGGTCATTTCCCTTTGACTATTGGGCCTGTAAACTTGAGACATGGCCTGAATTGGCACAATATGCCGTACAGGAGCTCGCTTGCCCTGCTGCTAGTGTGTTATCTGAACGAGTCTTCAGTGCTGCTGGATCAATCCTGACAGAAAAAAGGACCCATCTGTCGACCCAAAATGTTGATGATCTAACTTTCATTAAAATGAACCATGCATGGGTTTCAAAGGATTTTGTCCCACCCTCCCCTGCTGACACGTAGGTTGCCAGAAAAATGACTTGCTTTTGTCCTCCTCTTCCGCGGACTTCTCCAATTACTCCATTTGCAGCTGCTGAATGTCCAACATCAACATATGCCAATTTTTCCACCTCCCTAACTGGGCTGCCTCCCCCCACAGGGCCGGGGTTACCACCTGGCGCACGCATCCGTGTGAGGGCTGTTGCCCTGGACAGGTGGGCACACTCTTTGGCAACGGCACTGGCACAAGGTCCCTCATAGTAGAATCAAGTGACTCTGACGGTGGGGGTGCACACCTGCCGTCAGACACACCGGCGTACTATGAGGGGCCCTGTGCCAGTGCCATCGCCAATGAGTGGGCCCCCCCTGCTTGCTCAGGATCACAGCATTTGCAAAGTTGAAATACTTACCTCTCCCTGCTCCACCGCCGTGACGTCTTCCGCATTTCCTGACAGTGACATTCTGGTCAGAGAGCGCGATGACATCACGTCTGTACGCCCTCTGCCTAAACAGTCCAAGTGCAGTCAGATGGAAGATGGGGACGACGAGGAGTCCAGACCAGCACAGGGATTCCCTAGCGAGGAGACTTATTTAATTGTTTCAATGTTGGGACAGCAATTTTTGGGGAGCACGATACTCTGGAGAATGATATATGAGGCCCACCATACACTGGAGCATTCCAAAGGTGGACATCAGACACTGGAGCAGCATTTACAGGGCCCATTATGCACTGGAGCATTAAAAATGGGGCCCATTATATATGGAGCTTTATTTGGGCCCATAGCACAGTGGAGCTTCATCCATGGGGACCAACATGTACTGTAGCATTATGTGGAGCTCATCATATACTGTTTCAAGCATTATATGGGACCAATGATTCTGTATGGAGAAATATATGGGCCTCATTACTCTGTATAGCGCACTATGCGGTGGCCATAATACTGTATGGAGTAATATACTGTCTGTTTTTGGAGCTATTGGAGAATTTAAAATGGATATCAGTCTTGTGATGTAAGAAGTGAAGTATTTTTCATTGTACTATACAGCTATTTCTCTGCCGTATCAGAGGATCATGAATTGTGGCATGTGTTAAAGGAGCCCAGTGACACTCTTTGGCCCTGGGCACACGAAAATCTGGAACCAGCCCTACCCCTCCACAACTTTAGCCAAATAACCCCCAGTTTTCAATGCCTAACTATTATTATAAAGTAAATTAAGGTTGACAAGCTTAAGTAATAAGAATTGATGTTTTTGGCATTGAAATGGGCACTGTAGGTGTGTTTCATGTCCTCCACTCCCTGCTGACCTTGGTTCCCCATTGACTTGCATTGGGTTTCGTGCATGTTTCAGTCGACCTTCGACTTTTCACGATAATCGGCCGATTTCGTTCGACCTGACTTTTGAGAAAGTCGGGTTTCATGAAACCCGACTCGACCTGAAAAAAGGCAAAGTCGCTCATCTCTAATGGCGGCTTTACACCACTCCATCCGATGCTCAGCATTGTGCTTGGTGATGTATGGCTGTATGCAGCTGCTCAGACATGATGCTCCCAGCGGGGTGCAGTGTTTGTGCTGATGTTATATCAGAGGAGGTCTGCACACAAGCAGATCTAATACTTCACTTTGGCATTGAATGCAACTATGAAGTTTCTGGAGACCTCAGCACCTGAAATGCATCACATCATTGCTCTGCTAATTTTGCTCCTCCGATCTCTTGATGATAGAATATTGAACCTCAATCTGTGTCCCCCATATTGGGGCACCGCATGCTGAATTTTGGCTCATGCAGCAGCTCTTTGTGCAGGTTTCTTTTTAATTTCATCACTATTTATGTATTCTGCTTTTTCTCCAGCAGATGGTGCTGTTGTACTATCATATAGAATTTTCCAAAAATCCTTTCCCAGCACCTTGCACAGTATTTGCTTCTGCTTCAAATTTCCCAAATCTTCTGTGCTTTGTGTCACTGCTTCTGACAAACGTTTCCAGGGCCATTGATTTATATGTCCTTAAAGCAGCGCATGAGACGGAGCATTAGGACATTGTGTGCAGCGGTGGAAATGGCAGCAGTCACTATGACGATGGCGCAGAGATCCGGTACACATTCAAATATTCATGTGGTCGGTGCAAGCGAAAAAGAATGCAGGCCGCAGGGGAGAGAGCACAAAAAGAAGGGAGCTGCATTAAGAAAACTACAACTCCCAGCACTCTGTCAGACTGTAGAAATGTAGTCCTGAGTTCTGAAATATCAAAGACATGGATTGGTCTAATAAGTTATATGGGCTATTTATATTGTGCATTGGGGCTCATACAGGTTAACTGTCTAGTACAAAGGGTTAACTGTCTAGGTGCAAAGTTTTGCAGACCGATACAATGTATCAGAGAAGGTAAAATACAGCAACATGAGCAAGGTTTATAATGTGGAAGTGTTTAGATTAGATGCAATTGTAACAAAACCCCATCTGTGAGAAGCATTAGATCAGATATAATCAAGAAGCTTTCCAATTCTTGACAACAAGCAGAGATTTACCTGCACAGCTTTTTTTCTACATAGGTCTGCATGGTGTTAACAGGTAATGGTTCCAAGGACCCCTGATACTTCCCACAGCTGAGGGTTTGTTACAATTGTATCCCGTCTAGGTAATGTTCTGAGTTTTTCAAGATCACTGCTTGCTGTCTGTTAAAGGGGCATTCTTGCTTTGAACAATGATCTGAAAACATGTAGATCCAATATTTCTCACAGCTGAGAGTTTGTTTTATTGCATTTTTGCTGCGTTTTTTTTAATGCAAATTTTCAGCTGTGTTTTACAGTACCAGCAAAGTCTATGAGTTTGTAAGGTAATGGCAGGAACGCTGGATGCAGTGATGAGCAGGAGGCAGAGCAAGAGCTAACGGGCACTTTATGCAGAGTAATGTTACAGCTAGTCAGGGGCGTATCCAGGGGGGGGCAGCCGGGGCATTTGCCCCGGGCGCAGCTGTCAGGGGGCGCCATCGGGCCGCCTGATGCGGCAGTCCAAGGAGGAGAGTCGAGACTCCCAGTCAGCGGCATTCTGCCGCCCCTACACTCAGATGATTCTCCCGTTCTCTGACTGAGCCGGCTGTCAAACTGACAGCTGGCGCAGAGAAAGTGCTGCGCGTCGGTGTACTAGCGTCTTCAGACGCCAGTACATACATGTCCACTGACTCACTTTGTTCTGTAAGCACCAGCGGCGCCTCACCGCCGCCGGCACTTCCACATCAATGAAGCACCAGCAGCGTGGTCAGGTCACATGATCACGCTGCTGACGTCACACGCCGGCGGCCGGCTCTTCAGAGGCGAAGATTCAGGCAGGGAGGCAGGCAGCGTTGCGGTTGGTGGTAAGTGCTCCAGACGGGTAATGGAGCTGAAGACACCGAAGAAGATTATTGATGTAAATTAGGACATACTCTGGGGGCTAGGAAGGGATGGTTGGGGTCGGGGACAGACGCTAGCGGCTATGTGGAGTCAGTGCAAGGGAAGATTGGGCCTAGACAGTGTGGGAGGAGCAAGGCCATGGATGGTGCAGACATATTCATGTGGTGTGGTGGAGAAAGATGAGGAACATATGGGGGGGGGGAGGAAGGAGAAACCTGAGGACATTATGGGGGAAACCTGAGGACATTATGGGGGAAACCTGAGGATATTATGGGGGGGGGAGGAGAAACCTGAGGACATTATGGAGAAAACCTGAGGACATTATGGGGGAAACCTGAGGACATTATGGGGGAACCTGAGGATATTATGGGGGGGGAGGAAGGAGAAACCTGAGGACATTATGGGGGGAAACCTGAGGACATTATGGGGGGGAGGAGAAACCTGAGGACATTATGGGGGAAACCTGAGGACATTATGGGGGGTACCTGAGGACATTATGGGGGAAACCTGAGGACATTATGGGGGAAACCTGAGGATATTATGGGGGAAACCTGAGGATATTATGGGGGACACCTGAGGACATTATGGGGGAAACCTGAGGACATTATGGGGGAAACCTGAGGATATTATGGGGGGGGAGGAGAAACCTGAGGACATTATGGAGGAAACCTGAGGACATTATGGGGGAAACCTGAGGATATTATAGGGGGGGAAGGAGAAACCTGAGGACATTATGGAGGAAACCTGAGGACATTATGGGGGAAACCTGAGGACATTATGGGGGAACCTGAGGATATTATGGGGGGGGGAGGAAGGAGAAACCTGAGGACATTATGGGGGGAAACCTGAGGACATTATGGGGGGGGGAGGAGAAACCTGAGGACATTATGGGGGAAACCTGAGGACATTATGGGGGGTACCTGAGGACATTATGGGGGAAACCTGAGGACATTATGGGGGAAACCTGAGGATATTATGGGGGAAACCTGAGGATATTATGGGGGACACCTGAGGACATTATGGGGGAAACCTGAGGACATTATGGGGGGAAACCTGAGGATATTATGGGGGGAACCTGAGGATATTATGGGGGGGAGGAAGGAGAAACCTGAGGACATTATGGGGGAAACCTGAGGATATTATGGGGGGAGGAGGAAGGAGAAACCTGAGGACATTATGGAGGAAACCTGAGGACATTATGGGGGAAACCTGAGGACATTATGGGGGAACCTGAGGATATTATGGGGGGGAGGAAGGAGAAACCTGAGGACATTATGGGGGAAACCTGAGGACATTATGGGGGGGGGAGAAACCTGAGGACATTATGGGGGAAACCTGAGGACATTATGGGGGGTACCTGAGGACATTATGGGGGAAACCTGAGGACATTATGGGGGAAACCTGAGGATATTATGTGGGAAACCTGAGGATATTATGGGGGACACCTGAGGACATTATGGGGGAAACCTGAGGACATTATGGGGGGAAACCTGAGGATATTATGGGGGGAACCTGAGGATATTATGGGGGGAAACCTGAGGACATTATGGGGGAAACCTGAGGATATTATGAGGGAAACCTGAGGATATTATGGGGGAAACCTGAGGACATTATGGGGGAAACCTGAGGACATTATGGGGGAAACCTGAGTATATTATGGGGGGAACCTGAGGATATTATGGGGGGAAACCTGAGGACATTATGGGGGAAACCTAAGGACATTATGGGGGAAACCTGAGGATATTATGGGGGGGAACCTGAGGATATTATGGGGGGAAACCTGAGGATATTATGGGGGGAAACCTGAGGATATTATGGGGGGGAAACCTGAGGATATTATGGGGGGAAACCTGAGGATATTATGGGGGGAAACCTGAGGATATTATGGGGGGAAACCTGAGGATATTATGGGGGGAAACCTGAGGATATTATGGGGGGAAACCTGAGGACATTATGGGGGGAAACCTGAGGACATTGTAGGGATGAGTGGGGAGGGGGGAACATAATGTGTGGGAGGATTTGGAGTGGGGATGGGGGATACTTATGTGTTTGGGGAGATTTTAGGACACAAATGAAGAGTGTATCTATGAGGGCATGTATGAGGAAACAGTATGGGGGATGGGTGCTGGCACAGTATGGTGAGTGGGGGATGGTGCAGACAGTATGGGGAGCCAAACGGGTAAATGTATGTGGACACAGTATGAGTAGCGATGGAAAAAATCTATGTGGACACAATATGGGGAGTGAGGGTGATGGGATGTGTGCAGACACAGTATGGGGAGTCAGGGGAATGTGTGAGCAGGCAGTATAGAGAGTGAGGGGGTAATAATGAGACAGTATGAGGAGGGAGGGGAATAGTGTGAGGAGACAGTATACACTGTATTGCAGATATTTTTATTTAGGAGCATTATAATGACACTTCTATCTTTAAGGGCATCGTGTGGAGATTTTCTGCTGAAGATCGGAGAAGATGGAAGTCTGCATGGACGAGATGTGGATGAGAAAACTCATCAAGGGGTCTGGACAAGAAGAAAAGAAGGAGAACGACTCCAGAGACGACGTCATCTATAAGGTACCTGGATGTAAATGTTATTTGTGATACTGACTAATTCTCATGTTTTTTATTTATGTCAGGAGCATTACAGGGGTTCTCCAGGTTTATGCTGAGTCTGCAGACATTCTATGTGACTGCAGACTTCTGAATTCTCAGAGTGCTCACTGCACACTGTCAGGATTCTCTCGTGCCGGTAATTTACATGCATGCGGTCACAAGCTGACTAGACATGTGTGGCCTCACTCAATGAAAATTAACAGAGTGAGGCCGGGCACGTCTAGTCGGAATGTGGCCAGAAGTATACAGATCACATGCTTGTGCTGACATGACCGTGTACTCTTGCCATCTTGCCACCGGTACGGGAGAATCCTAAGTGTGCAGTGCATTTGTTGTGAGAATTCAGAAGCTGCAATGTCAGGATTCAGCTCTGCAGGTTCCAGTAGTCATCACATGGACACTTCACTCATATGCGATTTTCATACTTATGGTCTTGTGACAACGAGCTTCTCTTCCTGCTTCTTTCAGTTTTTCATTGAACATTGAGATCATTAGGGAGAGCAGCTCGTCAGTACGTGACTAAGTTTGGAAATCGCTTATGTACTGGGGGGGGGGCCGGCTTGCCAAACCGACTTCTTGCCCCGGGTGCCAGAAAGCCTAGATACACCTCTGCAGCTAGTCCTCCACGCAGGGAGTTTGCAGTAATGATTGAACACGAATGCAGGAGATGGGAACAGTGGTGATAAAAACGTTAACAACAAATAGCACGGAATGATTCAACTTATCATTCTGAAGCTTCCGGACGGACGGGGTTGAAAGATCCCATGATGGCGGCGCAAGTGCTGCGAGACGCCTCTGAAGCGGTCCCGGATGAAGTTAAGGCACTGTCTCTGTACCGAAACAGAGTAGCCTGGCTTGTCCCGCCGTAATCTCTCATTCCTGTTGCACGGTGTTATGTGACAGGTAGGAGTTGGCTCAGCACGTGCGATACAAAGTCCCGGGGTGGAGGCCACAGCAGGACCCCGCAGACACACGTGCTCTGTATGGTTGGCACAGTACGGATCGTCAGTTGTTGCCAGGGGTGCTGACCAGTCAGGGCTCTCGCGAGGTGTTCAGCCTTGTGCACAAGGCACGTGCGCAGGGGCAGACAGACTGCAGAGCTGGTTGGTCAGAAGCAGCGGAGACGGAGTCAACCTTCTCCTTGTGTGTGCACTGTCTTCCCACCAGAAGCCCCGTTTTCGCACGCTTCTCTCCTTTAATATCCACTCCACCCCCTACAGTCAGGTGCAAAGGTCTGCGTTGGTTATAAAGTCCTACTGGAAGCCGTTCCCCCGGCAACACTGGTGAAAGCCCCGATAGTTCCAGCCCGGGCACGCAAGAAGCTGCCCTAGCCCAGTCCATCCTCCTATAAGATTTCAGAAATCTCATGCACACATTGGATTTATTTTCCTGACTGAATTGGAGTGTTTTTGCAGCTTTTTTCACCCATAGAAAGCAACAAGTAAGCGCAAAAACACAGTAAAACCACAGTAAAAATGCAGGGATCAGGTTTTGCTGCCTTTTTGGTGCAAAAACTTAATGAAGTTGAATCATAATTTTTTTGTAAGGGGGGGGTAGCAAAAATGCAGCAAATGTGCAGAAAAAAAATGCAGCAAAACCTGCTTTTTTGTAGCACTTCGAGCAAGTTTTGCCTGCGGAAAAAAAATGCAACGTGTGAACATAGCCTAAGGCCGGGAGCGCGATTTGTGCTGCGGATGTACTCACCTCACAGAAGATTGGATTGGATACATTGCAGCAAACCGTCAGGTGTTGAGCGATCTTAATGGCAAATACTACAGATATGAGATTAGGAAAGTCGTATAACATGATGGGCACCTGAAGTAGAGCCTATGTGGGTAAAGCCACGCGTTTTCTGGGTCTGACGCATTTTGCAGGAAGAACGGCTCAGATGACCTGACATTTTTTGCATTGCTTACAATTAATTTGGCTCTGAACTGATCATGTGGCTGCAAAGTGTTTGTCTCCATAAGGTGAGGAGAGATCTGGAACTGAAACGCGTCACTTCTCTGGTCTGCTGATTAAGCTCCATTACTATAATAAAATCATCACTTAAAGGGCCCCTGTCCTAATTCTGTCTAGAGCGGAGGAATTGATATTCCGCAGATTCCATCTTTGCTGCCCTCTGATGATGGATGGCTCTACTGAACCCTCAGGATGATTCCCCGGACGGCAGGATGCATTTTTATTCTGTCAACACTCTTCGTTTCTGCTTTTGAGATGAAGCCGATAGTGGAGCGCGGAGAAGAGCGCTTTACAGGTGGAGAAGATAATATGCTTCCATTTAAAGTGGTCAATTATTTCCTCGACTGCCTGACAAAACAAATTACGTTCTATGGGCAAAATCGTGTCTGGGAGAAGCCGAGCTCTGGGGCGACCTATGGGCTTGGGGGTGGGGTGTAGAGATGTCTTGATGCCGGGATGGGGCAGGAGAGGCATGGAGATTATCAAAGCAACACGATATAGAAATCACAATATGAGATTTGCTTTTATCCACGGACAGTGACAAATGGGAAATAATATATCCAAGTAAGCGACGAGCGAGGTAGTATGCCCCAACAAATCCAAAATCCTTTATGTACCACTAAATTTGCTGCTTTATTGCAGGCTGCACACAATTTTTCATATATAACTTTCAATTAAACAAGATAAAAATGTCACCAACACACAAAATTCTGAAACCACCCAAAACTCCTAATAACAGTTAGTGACTGTATCTAATCTGCAGTTGTGGACAGGAAAGTTTAGGACGATGAACAATAGCCAGAGGGTTCTGGTGACCATGGCTAACCCTCGGAGATACTGATGGCACAGATCAATCAGCATCTGTGCCTCTGAGACACTGCTGGGTAGGCATATTGATATTATCGATAAAAAAGAAACTGGAATAATCTCACCCATTCTGTGTTGTGGACGATGTCCTTGTCCGGGACGACGTCCAGAAGCTGATTGTCCACAGGTAACTTTCTGGTGTAAGCTGGGAAAGAGGACCAGATCTGGCCCTGGTGGGACCTAATCAGCACTGGTCAGCTATAGGTCCCCAAGACTTCTGCCCTAAGAAGGGCAGTCCACAGCTTGCCCTAGTGGACATAATCTACTATATCTACTATATAATTGTCTAATTCTGTCTGTCTGTCTGTAATGGAAATCCCACCTCGCTGATTGGTCGCGGCAGTTAGGCCACGACCAATCAGCGAAAGTTGCTTAGTCGTCGTGGCAACACGGCCGCATTGCTTATTGTAAAGGTACATTACAGCCATTAAAGGCATCACTGCTGCGTTGGTCATTACACAGGCACAGTCTTGTACATATTCTGGACTACAATACATTAGGTAACAGAACAGTGACTGCAGCTCTGGATGTAACTTGCGTACAATACATTAGGTGACAGCAGAAAAGTGAATGCAGCTCTGAGATTAACTGGAGTACAATACATTAGATAACAGCAGAACAGTAACAGCAGCTCTGGGTGTAACTGGAGTACAATACATTAGGTAACAGCAGAACAGTGACTGCAGCTCTGGGTGTAACTTGAGTACAATATATTTGGTAAGATTTGAACAGTGACCGCAGCTCTGGCTGTAACAGGAGTATAATACATTAGGTAAGAGCAGAACGGTGACTGCACCTCTGGGTGTAACTGGACTACAATACATTAGGTAAAAGCAGAACAGTGACTGCAGCTCTGGGATTAACTGGAGTACAATATATTAGATAACAGAACAGTGACTGCAGCTCTGGCTGTAACTGGAGTACAATACATTAGGTAACAGCAGAACAGTGACAGCAGCTCCGGGTGTAACAGGAGTATAATACACTAGATGGTGGCCCGATTCTATCGCATCGGGTATTCTAGAGTGTCTGTTAAAATAAAAAATAGTGATATACTCACCTTCCGACGACCCCCGTACTCTGTCAATCCTCTCACCACGCTCCCGGCATCTTCCGGTCCCAGTAATGCTTAGCGAGAAGGGCCGGAGATGACGTCACTCTCGCGAGAGCGCGACGTCATCAGCGGTGTTTCGCGCTAAGCATTACTGGGACCGGAAGATGCCGGGAGAATGTTGAGAGGAGAGACTGAGTCTGGGGGCTGTCGGGAGGTGAGTATATCACTATTTTTTATTTTAACAGAGACTCTAGAATACCCGATGCGATAGAATCAGGCCACCATCTAGTACCCTATAAAGCCTTACGTGACACCGACGCGTCTCGCCTTCAATTGGTCATCAGGGGAGGATAGATGCACATAAATGAACTAACATGCGTCTTTTCGACTGATGATTATTATCACCCAGGAGATTCAGAGCTTCGACACATCTAATCGGCCACATACTACCCATGGGATGCTGATTATTGGGCACATTAGGGGGCCATCCCTTTAATCTGTATTGCATCAATCATGTCCTCTTTATCTATTCTCACAGTTTGTCAGCACTTAATAAATAAATAAAATAAATAAACCTCTGTGTTTATTTCTTTTTTCTGTTTCAAGTGCGGCTAGAACACTATTTCTATTTTCATTTTGTAGAGGAGGATAGTGTCCAGGGGATTAGCAAAAATATATGCCCTGGTGGTCATTATAATTTCCATAATAACTGTATGGAGATGGATCATCCATCTGGTGTCTCTTTGGAGGATCATTTTACCGCAGCCTCCGCCTGTTATTGGTTTAGGTATTTTCTCTATCCCCATAAAGGAGACTGCCCTCTTGTTTCCCCTTTGGCAGATGCTGACATGTTTTGTCAGGAGCTACCCCTTCTGTGCTTTATGTCTCCCAGGTGCTCACGACCCTTCACCTGACCGCCCTTCTCATGTTGCTGAAGTATTCCAATGTATCCTTGTATACGATACCTTTTGTAGAGAAATTTATGAAGTCTCTGATCATAAATGCTTTTTGTATGACACTTCCTCTAAAGATTTTACTGGTGGCAATATACGGACAGGCCACACATTTACTGCCTCTGAAACCCCCATCGGTGTTGGAGTCCCACCACGTTGTTTGTTTCGGTGCAACGAAGTGGCTTTGGACAAGTCTGTCCCTCAATGACCCATCACGTGGACAAGAATCAAGATGTTCACTGATATCTTTGTCAATTTTCAGTATGGACCAATGTTTTGTGAGAATACATCTCCCCATCTGCTCCAGATGAGTAGCAATAGACCTGGTCATGCAATTCACTTCGGTTCTGTCGGTAGGGCTCAGCGACTCAGTTCTATCTCTTCATTGTATACCATCTCTCTAGCAATCAATCTCTCAGATCTTTAGCATGCATCTCAAACGTTTCTTCCATGGTGCAATTACGTTGCACTCTTAGAAATTGCCCCTTCAGAATTCCTGTTAGGTGGGAGAGGATGGTTACTCTCCCATCTTGAGATTGAAGTACCGGCAGTAGCCTTTCTATACACAGATGTTGCCAGGTATCCATTTCTTGCTTTTTCAACAGACAAATACAGGAAGGGAAGCGTAATAAGAATGCAGACCAATTGTTTTTCCATTCAAATTGCTAACAAATTCACCAAAATAAGCTGCTGTACCCACCAAATGAGGAAGACATCATCGATATATCGACACCATAGGTAAATCTTCTCTGTGTGCCTCCCACTCAGGTCTGTGAAGACCATGGTTTCCTCCCACCAGCCCAGGAGTAAATTTGCACTGTAGGGTGCACAGGGACCACCCATTGCTGTGCCCCTGGGCCTGTGGTAGTACTTCGTGTCAAAAATGAAAAAGTTCCTGGTTAGGCAGAACTCGAGTGTCCTAAGGAGAAATGCATTATGGGCTTGATATTGAAATCCTCTCTTTTGTAGAATATTTTACTGCTTCTATACCTTTATCATGGTGGATGGAAGAGGACAGTGCCTCTATGTCAATACTGGTTAACAGGCAAATATCATCAATAGGAGTATTGTCCAATTATTTCAAGAGATCTGTTGTGTCTCTCATATATGACTGAAGGGATTGCACAAAGATGTGGTCAAAGTATGTGGTCAATGTATACCCCCAAATTTTGTCACATACTGTCTACATCTGATATTATTGGGCGACCTTTCAGTTGTTCTTTATTTTGGGTAGACTATAGAACATGGCCATTCTGCGATTAGTTGGCAAAAAGAATTCAGTTTTGTCAATCTTATTTCTGAGGCATCTTCCAAGATCAGTCTCAGCTCATCGATGAATTTGTTAGTTGGGTTTTGTCGTAAAATGGTGTACCCCTTCTTGTCCTGTAGGATGTCAAGGCACATTTTCTGGTACTGTTCTAAGTCAAGGACCACCACATTTCCACCTTTTGTCGAAGGGTTTTATGATGATGTGGAGGTCCTGATCCAGTTGTCTAATGGCCGGCATCTCTTTTTGGCTATAGTTGTGTCTAAATGGGACATTAAGCTCATGGAGAGCTTCAAGATACTTAGTGACAACGTTCACAAAGATGTCTACAGCTGATAAATCTTTTGAGATTGGTGGCATCCACAACTATCCCTCTGGTCCCGTTACACCCACACAGCCCCCTCATAGAGTGTGATGGTCTCCACACAAAGCAGGTGGCTCCGTGCTCCACCACAGATGTTAGCAGTGTCACAGTCAGTGCGGCCCATGGCCAGACCGGCCCATTGGCATTTGCTAGATTTACCAGATGGCCAGTGTGACTCTTTTTATAATACACCCCAATACTTCTGTATTGCACAAGAGATGGCAGGCAACAGACCCTGGGGAGCACTTTTGTATGCAGCTCCCTGTCAGTGAAGCCCCCTGTACGATTGCTGCTGCCTATTGGGGAGGGGGACTCATGGAGATATTGCTGCTCATCTGAATGAACGACTTGATGACTTTTTGCCCTTGACCACACACCTGACACGGCACAACCACAATATCGAGCTATGAAATAGATACACACAATCCTTCTGAGAACTGCGGCGCGTTCAAGTGGCATCAAATCACCAAAGTTCTTACTGGCTGCAAGGATCAGAAGTCTCAGAGAACGATTAAGAGGCGACTGCAAAAAATAAGATCATACACTCCCTGACAGAAGTTATGTTGTTTATCCATGTTATGTAAATAAAAGCTTATAACCTGACGTTAAATTCATCCATTGGTTGTATAAATTATTCTTTTGAGAGCTGAAACCCTCTGAAATGTGGTTTAGGTTAAAAAAATAAATTGGCATCAATGCAGAAATATTGATCATTTAATGGACACAGAATGGTCAGATTTTGGCAAGAGAAAAGTTTTGTCAGCCAAAGAAAGTAATGTGATATTCAAACAAATAATTAACTTAAAATTATTTATTTATTATTATTTATTTATATAGCGCCATTAATTCCATGGTGCTGTACATGAGAAGGGGGGTTACATACAAAGTTATAGATATTGTTAACAGTAAACAAATTTACAATGACAGACTGGTACAGAGGGGAGAGGACCCTGTCCTTGCGGACTTACATTCTGTGGGATAGTGGGGAAGAGACAGGTCGGGGTTGCAGCAGCTCTGGTTTGAGGCGGCGGCTCAGGCGGTGGTGAGGTGGCAGAATGGTTATTGCAGGCTGTAAGCTTTCCTGAAAAGATGGGTTTTCAGGTTCCGTTTGAAGGATCCAAGGGTGGTGGATAATCGGATGTATTGAGGCATGGCATTCCAGAGGATAGGGGATATTCGGGAGAAATCTTTGAGGCGGTTGTGTGAGGAACGAATAAGTGTGGAGAGTAGGAGGCCTTGGGAGGATCGAAGATTACGTGAGGGAAGATATTGGGAGATTAGTTCAGAGATATAGGGAGGGGAAAGGTTGTGGATGGCTTTGTAGGTCAGTGTTAGTAGTTTGAACTGGATTCGTTGGGGTATTGGGAGCCAGTGGAGGGATTTGCAGAGGGAAGAAACAGGGGAGTAGCGAGAGGTGGATTAGTCGGGCAGCAGAGTTGAGGACAGACAGAATGTTATGTTGCATAACATTGGTGAATGAAGTTGTGGTGCTATTAGAGTCATATTTAATATTTTGTGTGACTTCCATGAGCTTGAAGGACTGCATCCATGCAGTTCAACAATGATTCATACAATTTATTAATGAAGTCATCAGGAATAGCAAAGAATGCAGTCTTACATGCCTCCCAGAGTTCATCTAGATTCTTTGGTTTTGTCTTCCAAGCTTCCTCTTTCATCCTACCCCAAACATGCTCAATGATGTCATGTCTCGTGACTGAGCTGGCCAGTCCTTGAGCACCTTGATCTTTTTTGCCTGGAGGAACGTTGTTCTGGAGATGGATGTATGAGATGGAGCACCATCCTACTGCAGAATTTGACCTCTTTTATGATTTGGAATGTGTCATGGCCACGCGCGGCCGTGCAATTTTAAAACTTTAAATTTTTATGCCCTTAAATCAGAGAGATGTGTCACACAAATTTCTTAATAAATAACATTTCCCACATGTCTACTTTACATCACCACAATTTTGGAAGCAAAATTTTTTTTTTGTTAGGAAGTTATAAGGGTTAAAGTTTGACCAGCGAGTTCTCATTTTTACAACAAAATTTACAAAACCATTTTTTTTAGGGACCACATCATATTTAGTCATTTTGAGAGGTGTACATGACAGAAAATACCCCAAAGTGGCACCATTCTAAACATTAGACCCCTCAAGGTGCTCAAAAACACATTCAAGAAGTTTATTAACCCTTTAAGTGCTTCACAGGAACTAAAGCAATGTGGAAGGAAAAAATTAACATTTAACTTTTTTTTGCAAAAAATTTACTTCAGAACCAATTTTTTTTATTTTCACAAGTGTTAAAAGAGAAAGTCAACCACAAAATTTGTTGTATAATTTCTCCTGAATACGCCGATACCCCATATGTGGGGGTAAAGCACTTTTTCAGCACACGGATTGGCTGGAATTGAGATCGGATGCCATGTTGCGTTCAGAGAGCCCTTAATGTGCCTAAACAGTGGAAACCTCCAACAAGTGACCCCATTTTGGAAACTAGACCCATTAAGGAACTTATCTAGATGTGTGGTGAGCACTTTGAACCTTCAAATGCTTCACAGAAGTTTATAACATAGAGCCGTGAAAATAAAAAATCCATTTTTTTCCCACAAAAATGATCTTTTTGCCCCCAAATTTTTATTTTTACAAGGGTAACAGGAGAAATCATACACCCACAGTTGTTATGCGATTTGTCCTGAGTACGCTGATACCCCATATGTGGGGGAAACCACTGTTTGGCGCATGGGAGAGCTCGGAAGAGAAGGAGTGTCATTTTGGAATGCAGACTTTGATGGAATGGTCTGCGGGCGTCATGTTGCGTTTGCAGAGCCCCTGATGGGCCTAAACAGTGGAAACCCCCCTCAAGTGACCCCATTTTGGAAATTAGACCCCCTAAGGAACTTATCTAGATGTGTGGTGAGCACTTTGAACCCCCAAGCGCTTCACAGAAGTTTATAAATGCAGAGGCGTGAAAATAAAAAGTCTTTTTTCCACAAAAGTGATTTTTTAGACCCAATTTTTAGACCCCCAAAGTTGGTAAATAGTGGAAACCCCTCAATTCTTGCTCCAACCCTAACCCCAACACACCCCTAACCCTAATCCCATCCCTAACCCTAATCCCAACCCTAATCCCTAATCCTAATTCTAACCCTAATTCTAACCCTAGCCCTAACCCTAATGGAAAACTGAAAAAAAATTTTTCTTTATTTCGTTATGGTGGCCTAACTAAGGGGGTGATAAACGGGGGGATTATGTACTATTTTGTTTATTTTCATCACGATGATAGTTTATCATCGTGATCAAAATGAATGAATGGAATCTGCCAGCCGGAGCCTGCAGATTCCTGGCGGGCGCACTGCGCATGCGCCCGCCATTTTCTCCAGATCCAAGATGGCGGCGCCCACCGGAGGACGCCGGCGGGACGCGGGACCACCGGGAGGGGACCCTGGACCACGGAGAGGTACCGGGGGGATCGGGGACCCTAGTTCTCTCTGCTGTGATGAGCGATCACATCAGAGGAAAGAGAAATTTAATGCACAATCGCGGCCATTTTTTTGCGGTCGCCGTTATAGGGTTAATAACGGTGATCGCAAAAGCGGGGTCGGTAAAAACTGACCGATTCATGTTCTCTGGGGTCTCGGCTACACCCGACAGCCGAGACGCCGGAGAAAATCCGACACTGGGGGGCGCTATTCACTTTCTTCACAGCGACGTGAATTATCGGCGCTGTGGTTTATGTACACTTAAATACCGCCGTTAAAAGGCGTATCGGCGGTCGCTAAGGGGTTAAATCAAGCTCAATATTTGTGTTTTTTGTTCTTTGTATTTTGGCAAGCCATAGTGTGGCCTCCCTCTCCTGAGCTGGTAATTACATTTAAAGGCTTCCCCAGACTGGTGTTCACTGGTTGGGACCCGGTCCTTTTGTCTGCCCTTATTCAAACACTGACATCAACTTTGACACATGGTAGGGTTTTTAATATTAGACAATGTAGGACTGTTCCGATCAGGGTCACCATGTCAATGGTGGGATGGCTTTTATGCTATTTTTGATCAAAATCAGTATTACTAAGAACCCTGTGTTATTAAAATTCACTTTTGCTTTTTACTTATTTAGTTACAACAGGAATTTTGCTCATTTTGTCTCTTGTAGGTCTGTTTAAACCTTTTATACCACCTGCGAACACAGAAGAGGCCCCTGTGCAAGAACAGAATATGGGCGCTTTGTAGTCCAATATCTCATCATAATGCACCATTCTAGCTGCTGTTGAGCTGGATGGGCCCCTGTGTAGCTGCACCAATGAGATGTTCGCTAGGGATGAGCGAGTAGTGAAGTATTCGGACTCGCTATACTCGTACCGAGTATACCATAATACTCGGGTATTCGGTACGACAATGATAGTCAATGGAAAATGTGAGTAATTGTCTGCTGGACCCTACAAAGTGGTCTGGGGGCTGAGGAAAAGGCTAAAAAATGTGTAAATGTTAAAAACAATGTATGCTGTAAACAAATGTATATAACATGGGGGCACCTGGTCAAGGGCTGCACCAGTGGTTTTACACCACTGCTTCACTAGAATGTACAAACACTATTTGAAGTCCTGTGTTTTTTTGCTGGCAGAGCGGGACTCGTACGCCACTTACGCATTGCCAGTGATATATCAGAAGTGCTGTAAAAGCGAGTGATGATGGAGGCGATCTTCTGACAGCTACGTGTGCAAGTGGTGTAAGGAGAGCAATCTGCCCTAGGGGCTGTGTTATGGTTAATGTAGGAAGAAGCCACCCATCATCATCTTCATCACAAGGGATTCACAATTATAAAGCTTGGACTACTGTCCTTGTTGTGCCACTGGCCAATGTGTAGGCATAGACATAGTATCTTCAAAACATTAGCCCTAGGGGCTGTATCATGGTTGATGAAGGAAGCAAGACAGGTCTGAAGAGCCAAACAATTATGACGTAGCTAGGACTACTAGCATAGAGGTTGCAGTGCCCAGTGTCTTGGCATAGCCATAGTGTCTCCAAAAATTAGTCCAAGGGGTTGTATCATAGTTGATGAAGGAAGCAAGACAGGTCTGAAAGGCCAAACAATTATGATGAAGCTAGGACTACTAGCATAGAGGTGGCAGTGCCCAGTGTCCAGGCATAGCCATAGTGTCTCCAAAAATCAGCCCAAGGGGCATGATACCATGGTTGATGAAGAAAGAAGGGTCTCACTCTCATCACAAGTGGCTCCGATGGGAAATATTAATTAACGTAACATTGTTTTTAGCTTATTGACCATGACGTACATGTGTCAGAAGGAGGTTTTGAAAACATGTGTAAGAAGAAGAAAAGGGGCTTGTATGGGAAGGGATGGACATGATCACCAATTTAAAAAAAATAACGTTTTGGGTGACTTTAGGTTGGGATACCTTCATCTGGAGGGCTTAAATACTGTTGTGAAATCTAGTCCTTGTTAAATTTATCAGAGTCAGCCTGTCTGCATTCTCTGTAGTCAACTATGTGCGTGTATCTGTGATGATTGCCCCAGCGGCACTGAAAACACGCTCTGACATCACACTAGCAGCAGGGCAGGCCAGCACCTCCAAGGCATAGAAGGAGAGGTCGGGCCAACTATGCAGCTTGGATACCCAGTAATTAAACGGTACAGAAGTGTCAGGAAGGACGCAGGTATGGTCACTTAGATAGTCGTTGACCATCTTGTTCATCTTCTCCCTCCTTGACATTGCTACTGTTCCAGCTAATCCTTGGTGATGAGCCGGTTAATTGAAGATGGCCCAGTTTGTGGACATTTTACCACCACCTCTTTTGGACCTGCTTGGCATATCTCTCTCCATTAATGCATGCTGTTGCACAGAGCTGGTATCTCTGCTAGCTGTGGTGTCTGAGGGTGCTGTTGCCATCAAATGATCGACAACGGCCTTCTTGAAGGATTCCATTGTGAAATCCCTTAGTGACTGCAACAGTAGAGAAGGAAATTTGTCCTTGTACCGTGGGTCTAGGAAGGTGGCCAACCAGTATAGGTTGCTATTGAAAATGTGGATTACGCGAGGGTCTTGGCACAGACAGTCAGATATAAAGTGTGCCATGTGTGCCAAGGTGCAAATGTTCTGTGACCCCTGAAGGAGGAACAATACCCATCCTCTCCTCACATTGACTCTCCTCCTCCACCTCCTCCTCTCCAGCCCACCCATGCTGGACAGACATGAAGCTGGGGTTGGGATTCCCCTCTGTAGCATGAGGTGTCTCCTCGGTACAACTGAAAAAGAAGTCCTCTCCCTCCTCATTTTCATCATCATCTTCATCCCCCAATGTTACCTGATGATATTGGCTGGGCTGGGTAGGATCACCCATTGTGAAATCTTGCTCCATACCCAGCTGCTGTGCACGGAAAGATTCCATTTTTTGATTCTGCAGCGATTTTTTTCAGCAGACATAGCATAGGGATGGTTACGCTGATAATAGCCTGATCACCTCTCACAAGCTTGGTGCAGTACTCAAAGTTATCAAGCACCTCACAAATATCAGCGATCCACACCCACTCGACAGTTGTTATGTGTCTTGGCTAAGTCTCAGTGTGACGGGCATGTTTAAGCTGGTATTCAGAAAGTGCCCTCTGCTGCTCACTTACCCTTGCCAACATATCATATGTTGAGTTCCACTGCGTTGGCAGGTCGCAAATGTGTCTGTGGTTAGGCAAAATTAAATTGCTTTTGAAGTCCTGCAAGGATGGCAACACCGGTTGAGGAGTGGCGGAAATGGGGGCAAATACGGCGTACCTTCTCAAGTAGGTACGGAAAGTCAGGGTATGTTTTTAGAAATTTCTGCACCACTAGGTTCAGCACGTGAGCCATGCATGGCATGTGTACCAGCTTCCCGAGCTTTAAAGCCGCCACCAGGTTACGCCCATTGTCGCAGACAACCAGACCAGGTTGGAGTTGCAGTGGGGAGAGCCACTTATCGGTCTGTTGTTTTATTCTTTGCCACAGCTCTGCTGCAGTGTGTGGTGTGTCACCTAAGCAGATCAGCTTCAGCAGAGCGTTTTGCCGCTTTGCCGAAGCGGTGCTGCACAGCTCCCAACTTGGGAGTGATGTGGAGGGTAATTCAGCATAGGATGACGAGGCAGAGGAGGAGGAGGAAGAGGGGAGACTGGACGTATATGATGAGGCAGAAATCCTGATTGAGGTTGGGCCTGCGGCGTGAGTAGGATATGTGTTGATGATCCAGTTTGAGACTTTGTCCCACCTTCGACCAGGTTGAGCCAGTGTGCCATGACAGAGATGTATCGTCCCTGGCCACAAGTACTTGACCACGTGTCTGTTGTAAGATGGACCTTCCCGGTTACGGCGTTGGTAAGAGCACGCTTTAGATTGTTTAAGACGTGCTGGTGTAATGCGGGGATGGCACTCCGGGAAAAATAGTGCCGGCTGGGAACAGAGTATCGTGTGGCAGCCTGTTATGAATGGGCCACTGAGGAGGATGGCAGGAACAGGCTAAGCCACCAGGAACCCAGAGAGGTTGGTAACTAAGCGGATTGCAGACCCCTGATCCTAACAACACAACTAGCAGTAGTCGTGGAGCGTTCCTACGATGCCCTAGACATCTTGGCACAGCCGGAGAAGTAACTAAGCCTAAAGCCAGAAAAGTGAAATCTAAACTGCTCCGGAGCAGATCCCCAAAGGAATAGACAGCCCCCAAACATATATTGTCGGTGAGACAAGATGAGACACAAACATGGCAAAAAATAGACTGAGCAAAAGATGGGGCCCAAACTGTTTAGATAGGACAGGAGAGAAAAGATACTGTCGGCAATCACGCAAAAACCCTAAAAAATCCAACACATCTGATATACAAAAAACTTGAGGTCACACGACCTCAACCCCGCTAGATCAGCACTCTGGTGTGAACTGGAAGCAAAGCAAAAGATACTAATATAACAGGGGACTGAACAAACTGACACAAGCTGTAACATATGGAGCGGGGCCCAGCGCTGCCCCCAGCAGGAGGTATGCTGAACTCTCGCAACCAAACAGAAAGCAAAAAAATGGCACAACCAGATTAGATGCAAAGAATTAGCAAAATAATCACTTAACTGAACCATGCAGATCAGGCAGGAGACTGAAGAGCTCAAAATGCACAAGGAGAAAATCACCAGCAACCACTAAGGGAAGCCTGCTCACTTATATGCTCCCAGCCATTAATCGCAGATTGCCAATCATCGTCATCAGGTGGCAAACTTCGATCAGACTGGCCAGCTCCACTACTCCCAGTAACCACCAGAGGGAGCTCCAGCTCAGAAGTCCAAGCAAGGGAATTCACAACAGTACCCCCCCTTGAGGAGGGGTCACCAAACCCTAATCCACGCCACCAGGCCAATCAGGATGGGCCCGGTGAAAAGCACAAATCAATCTCTTGGCATGAATGTCAGAAGCAGAGACCCAAGAATTATCCTACTGGCCATAACCTTTCCACTTGACCAAGTACCTACCTCATACTCCAAGTTACCCTTAACCAGTACAGGGTCAGGGGGGCCGCCATAGGAACTACTGGCTCCACAAACCTTCCCAACAAAGATTTGTGAAAAACATTATGAATCTTAAATGTAACTGGAAGAGCCAAATGGAAAGAAATGGGGTTAAGGATTTCCAAAATCTTATAAGGTCCAATAAACCTTGGCTTGAATTTTGGAGATGCAACCTTCATGGGAATATTTTTTGAGGACAACCAAACCATATCACCCACTTTAAACCGGGGACCAATGGTCTTATGCCAGTTGGAAAACTGTTGGACCTTTTCCTGAGAGAGGGACAACTTATCCACTACTTGGTCCCAAATCTGCTGCATTCTCTCTACCACAGAATCCACACTTGGGCAGGCAGAAGCTTCCACCTGCCCCGAAGAAAATCGAGGATGAAACCCAAAGTTACAGAAGAAAGGAGACATTAAAGTGGCAGAACTAGCCCTATTGTTTAGCGTGAATTCGGCCAAGGGCACAAATGAGACCCAATCATCCTGATCAGCAGATATGAAACATCTCAAATAGGACTCCAAAGTCTGGTTTGTTCTCTCAGTCTGCCCATTGGTCTGAGGATGAAATGCAGAGGAGAAAGACAACTGAATTCCCAGTTTGGAACAGAAAGCTCTCCAAAATCAGGAAACAAACTGGACTCCTCTGTCTGACACAATATTCTCAGGAATCCCGTGCAAACGAACCACTTGTTGTAAAAACAAGGGCACCAACTCAGAAGAAGAAGGCATCTTTGGGAGTGGTACAAGATGGACCATCTTAGAAAATCTATCACAGATCACCTAAATAACAGTCAGTCTATGAGAGACAGGGAAATCAGAAATAAAATCCATTGAGATATGGGTCCATGACAGGGGCATCAACAAACCACTAGCACGAGAACAGGGCTTGGACCGAGAACAAGTCCCGCAGGACTGCACAAAATTACGGCAGGCCACCAAAAAGACCGACTCACCAAATCTCTGGTACCAAAGATACCTGGGTGACCAGCCAACGTGGAGAAATGAATTTCAGACATTACTCTTCTCCTCCACTGGTCAGGGACATACAATTTCCCCATAGGGCATTGTTCTGGTTTAAACCTCCTGAAATTATTCCAGGGCATGTCTCAAATCGGGAGAGATGGCGGAAAGAACTACACCCTCATTTAGAATGGTAGTAGGCTCAGTCACATCAAGAGAATCCGCAAAGAAACTCCTAGAAAGGGCATCCGCTTTAACATTCTTAGTGCCCGGAAGAAAGGAGACCACAAAATTAAAACGTGTGAAAAACAAGGCCCACCTAGCCTGTCTAGGATTCAAGAACTTGGCTGATTCAAGATAAATCAAATTCTTGTGATCGGTGAGGACCACAACTTGATGTCTAGCTCCCTCCAACCAATGTCTCCACTCCTCAAATGCCCACTTCATGGCCAACAATTCCTGATTCCCCACGTCATAGTTACGTTCAGATGGAGAAAATTTTGGAGAAAAGAAGGCACAGGGATTCATCTTAGAGGTTACCGGATCTCTTTGAGACAAAACGGCTCCTGCACCAATCTCAGAAGCATCTATCTCCACCTGAAATGGGAGTGAAATATCAGGTTGCTGAAGAACCAGAGCAGAAGTGAATCTCTGCTTAAGCTCCTGAAATGCCGAGACTGCCTCTGGAGACCAATTCACCACATCAGCACCCTTTTTGGTCAGATTCGTCAGAGGTTTAACAATACCAAAAAAATTACTTATAAATTTACGGTAGAAATTAGCAAAACCCAAAAACGTCTGAAGAGCCTTGAGAGAAGTGGGCTGAACCCAATCATAAATGGCCTGTACCTTGGCCAAGTCCATTTCAATAGCAGACGGGGACAAAATGAATCCCAAAAACGAAATCCTCTGTACACCAAAAAGACATTTCAATCCCTTAACATACAGGAGTATTTTCCCTCAAAATCCGGAACACAGTCCGGACATGTTCCACATGAGAATCCCAATCACTGGAAAAAATCAAAATATCATCCAGATAAATGATCAAAAACTTATCCACAAAGTACTGAAAAATATCGTTCATAAAAGATTGGAAGATGGAAGGGGCATAAGTGAGCCCAAAAGGCATCACTAGGTACTCAAAATGTCCCTTCAGAGTATTAAACGTTGTCTTCCATTCATCCCCATGCTTGATGCGAATAAGATTATACGCCCCCTCTGAGGTCAAGTTTGGTAAACCAACAAGCACTTTTAACTCTGGAAAATAAATCAGAAATCAGGGGTAACGGGTACTGATATTTAACAGTGATTTTGTTAAGGGAACGATAGTCAATACATGGCCTTTTGAGCCATCTTTTTTGGCCACAAAAAAAAAACAGCACTCAAAGGTGAAGAGGATGGTCTGATATGACCCTTCTCCAATGATTCCTTGATATAAGATCGCATAGCATCATGTCCAGGTACCGATAAGTTGAAAAGCCGACCCTTGGGAAATTTACAACCGGGCATTAACTCAATTGCGCAGTCATAACTCCTATGAGGAGGCAAAGACGCGGACTTACTCTCACTAAATATATCAGAAAAATCAGCCAAATAGTCAGGAACATCTTGAGACTGGGGAGAGGTGAAGAAAATAAGAGTGTCACTATGAACACATTGACAACCCCAAATCACCACAGACACAGATTTCCAATCCAAAACAGGATTATGGGTTTGCAACCAAGGAAAACCCAGTACAATAATATCATGTAAATTGTGCAACACCAAAAATTTACAATTTTCTTGATGGTCCGGGGCGACCTGCATTATCACCTGGGTCCAAAACTGGGGTTTATTCTCTGCCAAAGGGGTAGCATCAATCCCCCTCAAGGGAATAGGGGTCCGCAGGGGCACCATGGGGAAACCACAACGCTTGGCAAAGTCAAGATCCATCAGATTCAAAGCTGCACCTGAATCAACAAAGGCCTTAGCAGAAAATGTAGACAAGGAGCAGATCAAGGTAACGGCCAACAGGAACAGGCTGTACACTGCCAACGGCAAATGAGTGAGCAAAATGTTTTTCTCATTTAGGGCAGACAGAAATAACATGAGAGGCGTCCCCACAAAAGAAGCATAACTTATTACTCCTTCTAAACTCTTAACGTTGCGCCCTGGACAAAACCCTATCACATTGCATGGGTTCAGAAGTTTGTTCAAAAGGCAGCACCGCCTCTCTCGTACTTTTACGCTCACGTAAACGTCAATCAATTTGAATGGCTAATGACATGGAGTCGTTAAGACCAGAGGGGACAGGAAATCCCACCATATAACATCTTTTACGGTTTCTGCCAGACCTTTCCGAAAGAGAGCTGCTAGGGCATCATCATTCCATTTAGTAAGGACCGCCCACTTTCGGAACTTCAGGCAATTTAACTCCCCAGCATCCTGACCCTGGTTCAAAGCCAATAAGGTTTTCTCAGCTTGATCAGTAGCATTAGGTTCATCATACAACAACCCCAGGGCCTGAAAAAACACATCTACATTAGCCAGAATAGGATCTCCAGGTGTCAGAGAAAAAGCCCAATCCTGGGGATCGCCGCGCAGCAGGGTGATGACAATTTTATTCTGCTGCACCAAGCTCCCCGATGAATTAGGTTTCAAAGCCAGAAATAGTTTACAGTTATTCTTAAAATTCAAATATTTTGACCGATCCCCCGAAAACACATCAGTAGTAGGGATCTTTGGTTCTACAGCAGATGATTGAGCGAGATAGGCAGAAATTCCCCGCACTTCAGCAGTGAGCTTCTCAACACGATCGAAAAATTGCTTAGGCTGGTTTCACATTCGCACTTTTTAAGCGCACGCACGGCCGGGGGTAGCTCCGCCCCCGAGCCGGCTCTCTGCCCGGCGTGCCCGCCCCTTCCTTGTAGCGCCGCCTCCTAGCGCACAGCGGCGCCTGCGATCGGCGCACCCTATCTTTAGCATAGGGTGCGCAGATCGTGCGCAGGCCGTGCGCTAGTTGCGCTTTGACCTGCGCTGCGCACTTTTGACGGTGCGCCGTGCGCGCCAAAATCAAACTTTTCGGATTTTGGCGCGCACGGCGCACCGTCAAAAGTGCGCAGCGCAGGTCAAAGCGCAACTAGCGCACGGCCTGCGCACGATCTGCGCACCCTATGCTAAAGATAGGGTGCGCCGATCGCAGGCGCCGCTGTGCGCTAGGAGGCGGCGCTACAAGGAAGGGGCGGGCACGCCGGGCAGAGAGCCGGCTCGGGGGCGGAGCTACCCCCGGCCGTGCGTGCGCTTAAAAAGCGCGAATGTGAAACCAGCCTTAGTCACCATTAAGGAAAAAATCCTCCTACGGCCCCAGAGAAAAAGAGGAAAAAAATATCCAAAAAATTCTGACACTTTTTTTTTCTTCACAATTCTATCCTTCTTTTGAGTTCCCTAGAGTCTACAGTTTAGGCTGGTGATTCTGTTATGAATGGGTCACAGAGGAGGATGGCAGGAACAGGCTAAGCCACCAGGAACCCAGAGAGGTTGGTAACTAAGCAGATTGCAGACCCCTGATCCTAACAACACAACTAGCAGTAGCCGTGGAGCGTTCCTACGATGCCCTCGACGCCTTGGCACAGCTGGAGAACTAACTAAGCCTAAAGCCAGAAAGGTGAAATCTAAACTGCACCGGAGCAGATCCCCAAATGAATAGACAGCCCCCAAACATGTCGGTGAAACAAGATGAGACACAAACATAGGCAGAAAATAGACTGAGCAAATGATGAGGCCCAAACTTTCTAGATAGGACAGGAGAGAAAAGATATTGTCTGCAATCACGCAAAAACCCTAAAAAATCCAACACATCTGATATACAAAAAAACCTGAGGCCACATGACCTCACCCCTGCTAGAGCAGCACTCTGGTGTGAACTGGAAGCAAAGCAAAAGATACTAATATAACAGGGGACTGAACAAACTGACACAAGCTGTAACATATGGAGCGGGGCCCAGCGCTACCCCCAGCAGGGAGTACGCTGAACCCTCGCAACCAAACAGAAAGCAAAAAAAAGGCACAACCAGAGTAGATGCAAAGGATTAGCAAAAGAATGACTTAACTGAACCATGCAGATCAGGCAGACTGAAGAGCTCAAAATGCACAAGGAGGAAATCACCAGCAACCACTAATGGAAGCCTGCTCACTTATATGCTCCCAGCCAGTAATCCAAGATTACCAATCATCATCAGGTGGCAAACTTACATCAGACTGGCCAGCTCCACTATTCCCAGTAACCACCAGAGGGAGCTCCAGCTCAGAAGTCCGAGCAAGGGAATTCACAACAGTAGCCACAGCCGAAATATCACGGAACGACTGTGTCCCAACAAGCCTAAACGGCAACATCTCCACGGCTAGCAACTTGGCAATGTGCGCGTTCAGTATTTGTGCTTGTGGGTGTGTGGCTTGGTATTTACGCCTCCTTTCATACATCTGGGGCACGGACAATTGGACGCTTTCCTGGGACAAACAAGTGGATGAGCTTGTTGTGGCCTGTGTCGGTGCAACCGCAGCTTGTGAGCAAGAGGTATGATCACCTGCTTCCTGCCCAGCAGATTGGAAAGGACATATCACAGATGACATGGCAGTGGTTTGACCCACAGTCGCAGACACTGATTTGGTACCCTGTTGTTCAGCCCACCGACTAGGGTGCTTGGCTGCCATGTGTTTCCGCATACTGGTGGTGCTTTGGTTGCCTTTGCTCTGGCCTCTGCTCACCTTCCTATGGCAGATGCTACAGATGACAACATTTGGTTCAGAAGTACTGTCGGAAAAAAATTTCCAGACAGCGGGTGAAAGCACCCTTGTCTTGACAGAGGGTTTGCTCTTGGCAACAGTTGACACACTTTGCACTCTACTCAAACCAGTACCCCTTGGTGCCTTTGTTGGTGCTACGTATCCACCTTCATCCTCTGTGCTGCTGTGCTGGCTATGCGTGCCAACGGTCCAGGTCGGATCGGTGGTCTCATCATCGACCACCTCGTCGTCCATGTCATCCTCCTTCCGTGTTGATATTGTCGACTGGCCAGATGGCAACTGTGTGTCATCACCATCAGCCTCCACCTCTTCACCCGGTATATCACGTAGATGAAAGTGGCTTTCTTCTGGCCGTGGGGTTTCAAAAATTTCACCATCATCAACAGACGATACCCCTTCACGTTCCTCTTCAATGTCGTGCGGTGAGAGGCCAGAGGCAATGCAAGGAAATGGATCAAACAGATCCTCAGAGTGACCAAGGTAGCAGTCAAATGTTTCCTGTGACTCCTGACTGGGTGATGAACTAGGAACAGGTTGAGAATAGGTTGACCCAGCGTTATCTGTATGGACAGTAGACTGTTTTGTCATGGACGATTGGTTGCTGCTAGAACATTTTGCTGAGGCCTTATCAGCCATCCAAGACAGTATCTGCTCTTGTTCTTCTGGCTTCCAGACCCATTTATTTTCCAGAGAAAATCACATAGTGCAGAAATATTAATGTAATGGGATGGCAATGTCACTGTATGTGCAGGATGGGAATCTCAAGCTAGATTTTAATAGCAAAAGAAACTGATGTGTTTCACATAACAAATGGCAAAGACTGCAATGGCATGTAGAAACTTGATCTTGTCACTGTGAATTGCTGTTCTTAATATTCATGCAGCTTACCTGAAACGCGTTGATTTCTGAAAAATCTGAGCTTCATGTGAACTTCCCATGATACACTGATACCTCTACCTTGTGCCAGTCATTACACTGGCTACCCATCCGCTCCAGAGTCCAGTATAAACTTATTACCCTCACCCACAAAAGTCTTCAAGGCTCAGCACCACCCTACATCTCCTCCCTCGTTTCAGTGTACCACCCTACCTGTGCCCTCCATTCTGCTGATGACCTGAGGTTAGCATCCTCAATAATCAGAACATCCCACTCCCGTCTCCAAGACTATACACGTGCTGCGCCAATTCTTTGGAATGCACTTCCCAGGTCAATACGATAAGTCTCCAATCCTTACAATTTTAAGCGTGCCCAGAAAACGCATTTATTCAGACTGGCGTACCACCTCAACACATTAACCTAACTATCCCTGTGTGGCACAGTCAAAAGTTTTATCATAACCAGGTTCCCCGCATCATGTTCCCACATGCTTTATGCATCTATTAGCCCTCTGTGTCTGTACTGTTACACACTTAACATTATTAAATCACAGAGAAAACAAGCGATCAGAAAAATCCAAATAACTACATATGTATGAAACATATAAAAGTTTATTTAGAAAACAGGGAAACAGGGCAGGAAGTGGAGTCATAGACTGACCATGGCAGCGTGCAAGCAACCAAATGGGGTAAGCATGGAGTGGAAAAAGCTAATAGGAACATTAATACAAGGCATGTAACTAGATGACATAATTGAAAACAAAAATTTTTTTTGCAAGTTCCTAAAGGAATAAAGAGTGTGACAAAACAGGACAAATACATAAATGCAAATAATGAGCAAATGTCCAATGACAAACTTAATACCTGTTTTAGTAGTATATAGCAGTCCACTCCAGCATAACCCCCCAACGCACGTTTCGGCAGATGGCCTTTCTCAAGGGGTACAAGGGAAGGAGGAAGTAGGGGATATTTAAGACAGAGTCAACCAATCAATCCAAAGGTCATACCCATGTGATCAATCACCAATGGTGCGAGTGTATCAAGGTTCCACCCACCCATAACATCCATTGTCATGGCTACAAACCGCCAATCCACTAAAGCAGACTCTTCATATGGGTGTTAATAAACAGGCTATCTGAAATAAGAAGCCAGCAAGTAGAATAGACACCTCCAAGTTAGGACTCTTTTAATAAAAATCGCTACTGACTTAAGTGAAAACTACCGTTCATGTATTTAACAACGTGTCATGATCTATGTGTCGTCCAATAAAGATGACATCATCATTGGTGGAGTCACGTGAGTCACCTTAGCTCACTATTTGCACCCAATGCGGTGCAAGTGACGATAACAGCAGCACTGGTCACATGACCATAATCGCGCTGCCAGGGCTCCTCCCCTATTGACATCACCACGCCGACGCGTCCACCAATGATGACGCGAGCGTTGCCCCGACAACCAAAACAATGGGCAGCGGCGGCAGCGGCGGCGTCATCGTTGTAACTGCCCACAATGAGGAGGAGTCAAAGAGCCCTACCTAACTACAACAGCCATGACGACGCGTCCTCCCATAATGACGCAGGCGTCACCCCGGCAACCAAGACAGCGGGCGACGGCGGCATCAATGTGACGTCACCGAAGCGACTGGCCACAATGAGAGATGCCGAAAGGCGTCCGATGTGAAGGAGACAGCGGCGCGCATGCGTACAGGGAGAGCGTCCGTCAATGGCACAAGGGTGTAGCAGACATAGTCCTAAAAGGGCAGTGTGGAAAATACATAAATTAGTAGCCTGCAAAGATAATCCTGCCTAAAGATGAAAAAAAATTTTAAAATAAAAAAGGTCAATTAAAGCCAATAGCATGGCAATAGCCAAACACCATATAATGTCAAATTTAACTAACAAAGGAGGTATTAGAACATGGACCAAAAACATGAAAAATATATAAATGTATATAGTAAAGATAACACTGCATAATATGGATCAGTCAAGAAAACAAAAACAAAACATATATATATTTTAATTTCATAGCAAAAACAGTCCTGCAGTCATTATCTTCATATTTTGCCATGCCAACGAAGAGGTCCAAACACCCAGGAAGATGAGACAATGGAGATATTCAGCCGGAGGAACACCGATACACAAGTACGGTAAAGGAAAACTCTGAAAAAGTAAAAACAAAAATTACACCAAAAACTTTAAAAACAATAGGGTATGCCACAAGCTACCCATGGTCAGAAAAAAAGTAAATGTAGCCAAACCACCATAAATTAATATATATATACGTTTAAATAAAAGGAGCAAAACTAATAGCCTCATTCAATCCCTTCGGATGTACTGTATCCAACAACCATATCCATCTTGTTTCACGTTGCAAAAGTCTCCGAGTTAGATTGCCACCACGGACACCCGGATTAATACCATCAATCCCACGAATCCGTAGTAGTGACCCGTCGCAACCGTGTTTGAGTTTAAAATGTCGAGGTATTGTCCTGAGTGTGGCCAGGTCCTCATGGCCAGCTGCCGCCTGTATACCCAACACGTGCTCCCGGACACGTGTCTTCAATTGCCGCGTAGTCATACCAATATAAATCAGATTACATGGACATAACGCAAAATAGATAACATACCGTGAGGTACATGATATACGATTGCGAATGTTGAATGTCCGAGTCTCTGAGGAATTGAAGAACGTGTCCGTTCGCTCGACGTTGGGACAAGCTACACAGCGGCCACAAGGAGCACAGCCACACCCAGGACGGACCAAGCTGAGAAAATTCTGCTTAGGTTCAGGTTGATAATGACTATGGACGAGATAATCCTTAAGATTTCTTGATCGACGAATAGTGACACTTGGTTTTGATGAAATAAATTGGTTAAGAATAGGGTCTGTCTGAAGAATGGGCCAAGCTTTTTGAAGACAGCCTCTCATTCTTGCAAATTGGGCATGATAGTTTGTAATAAATCTGATCTTATTGTCAGTTTTAATTTCCCTCTTTTTATAAAGTAATGACTGACGTGTGGACCATCTTGCACGGTTGAAGGCTCTCTTGATAGATCTCCTACTGTAGCCTCTCTCAAGGAACCTCTCCGCTAGGTCCTGGGCTTGAACCAAAAAATCCTGATCATTAGGGCAGATCCTGCGTAATCGCAGGAACTGCCCTAAAGGAATAGAATTAATCAAAGGTTTAGGGTGAGCAGAAGAGGCATGAAGTAACACATTAGAGGAGGTTTCCTTCCTAAATATTCCTGTCTGCAGTGTGTTATCAGAGTCTCTCCAGACATTAACATCCAAGAAACTCACCCTGGTCAAATCATGTTGGTATGTGATATGAATATTCATATTGTTCGAGTTAATTCCCTCCATAAATGTTGATAACTGAAGCTCATTCCCCTGCCAGACCAGAAAAATATCGTCGATGTACCGCACCCAAAGGGGGATGCGGTCCATCGACTGACGCTGGTCAGACAGGGGGAGGTCCCTCTCCCACAGCCCCAGGAACAGGTTGGCATATGAAGGGGCAAAAGATGCCCCCATTGCTGTCCCCTGGAGCTGTAGGTAGAAGGACCCCATGAACGTAAAGAAATTATGAGTAAGGGAAAACTCGAGCAATTCAATGACCAGGGAGATAATTTCTGCAGGTAAGTTTGACATGTTTAGGAAATAGCGGGTGGCAGCCAACCCATCGGTGTGCCTTATGCTGGTGTAGAGGGACTCAATGTTACCCGTCACCAGCATGTTGTCACTCCCAATATGTAAGCCATCAACTCTCCTAAGGAATTCTCCGGTATCAAGTAAAAAGGAGGGCAGACTTTCAACAAGGGGCTGTAATTTAGAGTCAATCCAACGGTTGACTCGTTCTAAATAATTAGCCGAGCCGGAAATAATTGGACTACCGGGGGGGGCCTCGAGACACTTGTGTATTTTGGGTAATAAATAAAATGTTGCAATGGCAGGTTCCTGTACCTGCATGGCAAGGGCCAGTTCCTTAGTGATAGCACCATTTTGTACAGCTGCATTAAGGATTTTATTCAGCTGTAACACAAATGATGCAAGGGGGTTAAACGTCAAACGCTTATAGCATGTCTTGTTGTTTAATTGTCTAAATGCCTCCTTCTCATAAAGGGACTTAGGCCATATTACCACGTTGCCCCCTTTATCGGCTGGCTTAAACACAATATCAGGGAGCCCCCTCAGGAGGTCCAATCTAGTGCGTTCCTCTCGGCTAAGATTGTCCCTGCCTACACCCCCAGGAATATTCATGAAGTCCTTCGTAACAACCTGAACAAAGAGGTCAATAGCTGCACATGTCGCTAGTGGAGGGAATTTTTTAGATTCCGTTCTGATAGATTGAGGAATCTTACCTCCCTCTCCAGTTGTATGTTCAATGGAAAGATCCTCAAGATCCTGCAGGGCTACTTGCTCCTCTTCTGTAGGAAAAAGATTTTGCAAATCATGGTTGAAAAAATGTCTCTTGAAGATCAGAGATCTAGCAAAAAGATGTAAATGTTTTATAGCCACAAATGCATTAAAATGAGACTTTGGAGAAAAAGTGAGTCCCCTACTCAACAGTGAAAGGTCAGAATCAGTTAGAGTGTGAGAGCTCAGATTAATTACCTTATTGTTGTTATTAGTACGTTCAAGTGATCTGAATTTCATACGCTTGTAAGGGTGGAAATTCACGTCTCTTACTCTCTTAGATCTTGTTCCAGATCGTGTGGTTATCGAAGAAGTAGACCATTCTGAAGAATCACTCATAGAGGAAAGGGAACTCACTGAAGATACTCCATGCATATTGGAAACTTTGGTATTAGTTTTTCTCCAAGAGTAGAAAAATATTCAGGATTGAGAGTCCTCAGTAGTTGATACCTTTTAATGGCTAACTGAAAAGATGGTAATACATTGCAAGCTTTCGAGACTACTCAGGTCTCTTCATCAGGCTAGACTAATACAAAATCTGAAGTCACATATTTATGCACAATACAGCCTAGAAAAAATGCAATAGATAAGACAAGTGACGTGAAGCAGAACTATCAATATGGGAGAGGGAGAAACATAAATATAAACATTGGACCAGTTCATAGATAAGGAGTCTGGATGTTTTATGGTCCTCTGATTGGTCCTCTCCAAGAGTAGACACTCTTATTTGCAAAATCTTTAGTATCACGATGTAATTTGGAGGCCTGTATTTCATTTATTTTTTTGACACAAGTGTCAAGATTTTTCTCAATGCGAGATTCATATTCAACAACCTTCTCAGATGGACATAATGCTTTAAAATTACGTTCAGCCTCATCAATCGATTTATCCAAGGCTACAATAAGCTTGGAATTGCGTTCAATTAGTAGCTTCAGGAAAACAGAAGAGCAAATACCACATGCTTCCTCCCATCGACTAATAAAGTCGTCATCATCGATTGGAAATGAGGGGGTAACCCTTATTCTCAGACCCCTTGGAATAATGTTATATGAAACATATTTCTCGAGGAAGGCCCTATTCCACCATATCCTCGTCCGTTTTAATAACAGTTTCTCAATTTCAAGAACTTGGCTATCGAGTGTTTGATCCACTGGTGGCTGTGACTCGACTCCACCTGTCCCAAATACCTGATCTAATTGTCCGAGCCAGGCCTTTTCTTTAGCTCGAAAATCCATATCCAAAACACCAAAAGAACCTGTGCATAACACAGTAAAATTAGTACATAACCATAGTAAGGATAACAATCCCATTCACGTAGATATGAATATACCAATCCTTTGCTAAAAATATAGAAAAATGGGATAAAGTAGAGGATATATATACAAGGATAATCGCAAAATGAATTAAATCACAGAGAAAACAAGCGATCAGAAAAATCCAAATAACTACATATGTATGAAACATATAAAAGTTTATTCAGAAAACAGGGAAACAGGGCAGGAAGTGGAGTCATAGATTGACCATGGCAGCATGCAAGCAACCAAATGGGGTAAGCATGGAGTGGAAAAACCTAATAGGAACATCAATACAAGGCATGTAACTAGATGACATAATTGAAAACAAAAAAATTTTTTTTGCAAGTTCCTAAAGGAATAAAGAGTGTGACAAAACAGGACAAATACATAAATGCAAATAATGAGCAAATGTCCAATGGCAAACTTAATACCTGTTTTAGTAGTATATAGCAGTCCACTCCAGCATAACCCCCCCCAACGCACGTTTCGGCAGATGGCCTTTCTCAAGGGGTACAAGGGAAGGAGGAAGTAGGGGATATTTAAGACAGAGTCAACCAATCAATCCAAAGGTCATACCCATGTGATCAATCACCAATGGTGCGAGTGTATCAAGGTTCCACCCACCCATAACATCCATCGTCATGGCTACAAACCGCCAATCCACTACTACGGGTCACTACTACGGATTCGTGGGATTGATGGTATTAATCCGGGTGTCCGTGGTGGCAATCTAACTCGGAGACTTTTGCAACGTGAAACAAGATGGATATGGTTGTTGGATACAGTACATCCGAAGGGATTGAACGAGGCTATTAGTTTTGCTCCTTTTATTTAAACGTATATATATATTAATTTATGGTGGTTTGGCTACATTTACTTTTTTTCTGACCATGGGTAGCTTGTGGCATACCCTATTGTTTTTAAAGTTTTTGGTGTAATTTTTGTTTTTACTTTTTCAGAGTTTTCCTTTACCGTACTTGTGTATCGGTGTTCCTCCGGCTGAATATCTCCATTGTCTCATCTTCCTGGGTGTTTGGACCTCTTCGTTGGCATGGCAAAATATGAAGATAATGACTGCAGGACTGTTTTTGCTATGAAATTAAAATATATATATGTTTTGTTTTTGTTTTCTTGACTGATCCATATTATGCAGTGTTATCTTTACTTTATACATTTATATATTTTTCATGTTTTTGGTCCATGTTCTAATACCTCCTTTGTTAGTTAAATTTGACATTATATGGTGTTTGGCTATTGCCATGCTATTGGCTTTAATTGACCTTTTTTATTTTAAAATTTTTTTTCATCTTTAGGCAGGATTATCTTTGCAGGCTACTAATTTATGTATTTTCCACACTGCCCTTTTAGGACTATGTCTGCTACACCCTTGTGCCATTGACGGACGCTCTCCCTGTACGCATGCGCGCCGCTGTCTCCTTCACATCGGACGCCTTTCGGCATCTCTCATTGTGGCCAGTCGCTTCGGTGACGTCACATTGATGCCGCCGTCGCCCGCTGTCTTGGTTGCCGGGGTGACGCCTGCGTCATTATGGGAGGACGCGTCGTCATGGCTGTTGTAGTTAGGTAGGGCTCTTTGACTCCTCCTCATTGTGGGCAGTTACAACGATGACGCCGCCGCTGCCGCCGCTGCCGCCGCTGCCCATTGTTTTGGTTGTCGGGGCAACGCTCGCGTCATCATTGGTGGACGCGTCGGCGTGGTGATGTCAATAGGGGAGGAGCCCTGGCAGCGCGATTATGGTCATGTGACCAGTGCTGCTGTTATCATCACTTGCACCGCATTGGGTGCAAATAGTGAGCTAAGGTGACTCACGTGACTCCACCAATGATGATGTCATCTTTATTGGACGACACATAGATCATGACACGTTGTTAAATACATGAACGGTAGTTTTCACTTAAGTCAGTAGCGATTTTTATTAAAAGAGTCCTAACTTGGAGGTGTCTATCTACTTGCTGGCTTCTTATTTCAGATAGCCTGTTTATTAACACCCATATGAAGAGTCTGCTTTAGTGGATTGGCGGTTTGTAGCCATGACAATGGATGTTATGGGTGGGTGGAACCTTGATACACTCGCACCATTGGTGATTGATCACATGGGTATGACCTTTGGATTGATTGGTTGACTCTGTCTTAAATATCCCCTACTTCCTCCTTCCCTTGTACCCCTTGAGAAAGGCCATCTGCCGAAACGTGCGTTGGGGGGGTTATGCTGGAGTGGACTGCTATATACTACTAAAACAGGTATTAAGTTTGTCATTGGACATTTGCTCATTATTTGCATTTATGTATTTGTCCTGTTTTGTCACACTCTTTATTCCTTTAGGAACTTGCAAAAAATTTTTTTGTTTTCAATTATGTCATCTAGTTACATGCCTTGTATTGATGTTCCTATTAGCTTTTTCCACTCCATGCTTACCCCATTTGGTTGCTTGCACGCTGCCATGGTCAGTCTATGACTCCACTTCCTGCCCTGTTTCCCTGTTTTCTGAATAAACTTTTATATGTTTCATACATATGTAGTTATTTGGATTTTTCTGATCGCTTGTTTTCTCTGTGATTATTCATTTTGCGATTATCCTTGTATATATCCTCTACTTTATCCCATTTTTCTATATTTTTAGCAAAGGATTGGTATATTCATATCTACGTGAATGGGATTGTTATCCTTACTATGGTTATGTACACTTAACATTATGGCTGATCCAAACAATCAGGGTAATTGTTACCACCCACCTTTCGTGTCTACCTTTTTCCTCATAGATTGTAAGCTTGCGAGCAAGGCTCTCATTCCACTTGGTATCTGTTATGATCTATGTGATTATTGTTATGCTATAATGTCTATCGTCTGTACAAGTCCCCTCTGAAATGTAAAGTGCTGCGGAATATGTCGGCGCTATAGAAATAAAATTTATTATTATTATACACTAGAAAAAAATCATGGCTTTGCATCATTTAATCTCTTTTTCCTTTCCATACTACAATATATCTAAAATAAGGAATTAGTTGGACCCCACATGCGTTGAATTACTAATAAAACAGGAGGGAAGAACATAGTGCAAATTACCTACAGAAGGGAAAGTGTGCTAAAAAAGGAAAAGATTTCAAAGTGAGTAAAAAAAGGTTACTGTTAAAGAATATGTTAGAGAATAAGCCGCCTACTTCCTAATAAAAAACAGAAGATAGGTGCAGGGTAAAGAACAAACAGCAGAGAGATAAACCCTAGCTAGTCTTTCACTGACTGGCATAAACTACAGTGGTATGGCTGGACATCCAAATGAGACTATCACCTGCAGGAAATACCAGCAGGGGGAAGGTATATAGAGCCACACCAGAAAGGTGATAGGGCAGACAAATTAGTAAATTAAAGCACTGGCTATCATAAAAAGACTGGAGGAAGGATATCAGAAACTAAACACCAGGATAAAAAGATGTATCTACTGTTGCTCAGCGGACAGAGAAGCCAACTATAAAGCACAGGCTCAAGGGTTCGAACCCAAATGCATGACAGTAGCCCTCCTTCTAAGAAGGACCAATGGACCCACTGAGATCCCCAACTGCTAAAACTGCTGCCAGAACTCCCTCAGTAGACGATCCACATACAAGTCTTTCAAGTCAACCCAGGAATTTTCCTCCAAACCAAAACCCTTCCAATTAACAAGATATGTCAGTCGACGTCTGACACGTCTGGAACCCAAAACACGTTCCACCTCATACTCCTTGTCCTCCAAGTCAACCTCAAAGACGTCCTGAGGACCTGGCGTCTCCTCAAACTTTTTCAGAAGAATGGTTAATCCTACACGCAACCGGGAATTGGAGCTTGACCATTACAGGATTAATGATCTGAATTACCTCATACAACTTTAGAAGCAAATTTCCGTTATGGAACTTTAAGGCAAAGATTTTTTTAGAAAAGCCAAACAAAATTTCCCACCCCAAAGACAGGTGCCCTCCTACTTCTATGGTTTGCAGTTTTCTTGGTCTGATTGCAAATCAATTCTCTCCAGACCATAATCAAACGTGAAGAATATCTTTTCTCCTCTGGGAACGCAGACGGCAAACCAGTAAAATTTCCAAAACTGGATGAAAAGCCCACAATGTTGTGATAGCCTAGCAACTCACTTGGGAAAATAGGTAACACTAAAAACAAACCTCCATGTTCTGTACTGCCGACTCATCAAACAGCTAAAATACTTTTCAGTTTGGGGTCACTAAGACTTTTGATAAAATTCACCATGTATTGAGCATCCTATGCAGTTTCTCCGTTTTGTACTGCAGTATTTCACCTGGACCTGAAATGCGTTGCACTTCTGATAAAGTTGAGCGTTACATGACCACCTGATCATAGTGTTGTTCTTTGTCTTGTACGGCAGTATATTTGAAAGACGAAACTGAAATGCATTGCACTTCTGATAAAACTGACTTTCAAGTGACAATCTACTCTTATCATCTTTCTCTGTTCCATACTTCAATATACAGCTGTGGCAAAAATTAAGAGACCACTTTCAAATGTTCAGTTTGTCTGATTTTTCTCCTAATAGGTATATTTTTGAGTAAAATGTAAATTATTCTTTTAGTCTATAAACTTCTGACAACATGTCTCCGAATTTCCAAGCAATAAATTTTGTATTTTTTTCTGACAAAGAAAACAAGTTCATAATCATTTAGAAACAACAATACTAATGTTTTAACTCAGGAAGAGTTCAGAAATCAATATTTTGTGGAATAACGATGATTTTTAAAAACAGCTTTCATGCGTCTTGGCATGCTTGCCACCAGCCTTTCACACTGCTTCTGGCGCAAAAATGTAAGCAGTTCTTTGTTTGATGGCTTGTGACTATCCGTCATCTTCTTGGTTACATTCCAGAGGTTTCTGGAGAATGGGCTGTCCATGACAGGGTTTTGATGTGGTGGTCTCTTAATTTTTGCCAGAGCTATATGTGAGAAAAAAGTCAGTAGGTATTAAAATGCATTAAGTTATGGTTAAAGTTGAAGTTGAAGTGACCACCCCATCTTACAGTGTCTTCTGTTTTGTGCTACAACATAATTTAGAAAGTAAATAATTCAATCTGAAACGTGTTGCACTTCTCATAAAGTTTAGTAAAAATCATACACAGTATCTTTCTCAATTTTTTCCTACGATGTACTAAACAAAATAATATTGTGGTACCATGTTAGCCAGAAAAATAGATGTAAATACTTATGTCCCCCTCAAAAAATTGAGATAAGTATTCAAGCAGTGATACCTTTATTGGCTAACCATTAAAATTATAATTACAAGCAAGCTTTCAGGGCTCAAAAGGCCCCTTCATCAGGCTAGATTACAAGTGAATTACTGAGAAGAGACCGCAACATTTAAAAAGAAATTACAACAGGACATGAGGTGATACAGGCCAAGGAAATCAAATCAAATGTCCCCCCCAAAAAATTGAGATAAGTATTCAAGCAGTGATACCTTTACTGGCTAACCATTGAAATTATAATTACAAGCAAGCTTTCAGGGCTCAAAAGGCCCCTTCATCAGGCTAGATTACAAGTGAATTACTGAGAAGAGACCAAAACATTTAAAAAGAAATTACAACAGGACATGAGGTGATACAGGCCAAGGAAATCAAATTAAGGTTTTTGTTACACATGTAAATGAGGTGGCAGTGTTCTACTAGAGATCTGAAGACCTACTTGTGGAGGTGTGAACTCTGTCCATGTAATGAGTTATGAATCCAGGTGTCAAATTCAGTCCTATTGTTAGAGATTGAAACATATGTATAAATTTATACTCCCAAATTTTTCTTTGTCTGTCACTATTAAAATGACCTTTCAATATTAGGACTTTTAGATCTGCCAAGCTGTGTCCAGGTCTAGAGAAGTGTATTCATACAGGTGTGTCCAGCTCATTTTTTTTTCGCATGTCTATGCAGATTCATCCTTGTTTGAAGTTTTTGTTTAGTTTCTCCTATGTATATCCCTGCATTGCACCTTGTACATTGTATCATGTACACGACATTGGAGGATGTACATGAAAAATAGTCCATGAATTTTCCTTAAAATGTTCATGTGAGGGTTGTACGTGACCCAGGGGTGGATTAAGGGTAGCCAGGGCCTCGGGCTGTTCAGACTCTGTGTGCCCCTTGGTCATGTGATGGGGTCATGTGACGGGGTCGGGAAGTCACTAGTTTTCATGACGCATACGGTGCGTCAAGGGGCGGGAAGGGGTTAAATACTGAGGTAAAAAACTTAGCAAATACACAAAGTGTGCACAAGACCTCACAAATACTGAGGTAAAAAACACCAAATACTCAGCGTGTCCATGAGGCCTTACAAATACTGAGCGAAAAACTCACCCAATACTCAGCGTGTGCATGAGGCCTTATAAATACTGAGGTAAAAACTCACCAAATACTCAGCACGTGCTTGAGGCCTTATAAATACTGGAATGCTTCTACCCAACATCTAGTCCTGACTCACCTGTACCTAACATCGAAACCAGCTAATAGTCTGCAATCACCTGCTGACCTGGACCCATGACCTGCAGACAAGTTACTTCACATGAGTCACACAGGGGCTTCTGCTTCATGAACGTCCCCAGATAGAAGAAGCAGCCTCCGATGTGCAGCCTGTGGTCGGATACACAGGAAGAGACGCTCCTCATCACAGGCTGTGCCCAACATGGCAGCAGAGGGGTTAACGCCACAGACAAGTCAACATCTCCTCACAAACTGGACACGACGCTGCATCTGGCGATGAACAAGCGCACATTGCGCAATGTTAGTCATGTCCCAGATGTTCAGCATGTGGAGGACCAAGGGAGGACAAAAAGACCCCAGGATTGGAACAGGAGCATGGGAAAGTTGATGGCGGTCGGAGGGGCAGGGTTTATATAGGGGTCGGAGTAAGTAAATATAAACACACACACACATATTTCTACATGCGGGCAGCTCACACATTCACAATCCTCAGGTTGTATAACTTTCAATTGGTCAAAACATTTCTCTCAGTAGGCCAAGAAAGAAATGTGGCAGGAATAAAGTACACCTCATATTAACTTATGTGTGAGGCAGAGGTGACAAGTAGAGTTGAGCGAAACGGGTCAAAAAATTTCAAAAGTCGCCGACTTTTGGCAAAGTCGGGTTTCATGAAACGAAACCCGACCCTAGGATGAGGTCGGCCACGAGGTCGGCGACTTACGCGCCAAAGTCGCGTTTCAAAAGTTTGTTTTGCGCTCTTTTTCAGCCAATCAGGATCCACGGACACTGTGGGCAACGTGATGACATAGGCAGGGGTCACCACCATCTTTCAGAAGGGCATGCAAGTGATTGGCTTGCTTTGGTGGGCGTCACAGGGGTTATAAAAGGGCGTGCACGCCGACCGCCATCTTACTTCTGCCGATCTTAGCATAGAGAGATGGGTGCTGATTCTGTAGGGAGAGCGTTAGGCAGGGAAGAAGAAAAAAAACCTGCTTCTGCTGCTAGCGATTTTGCCTGTACAACACACCAGTCACTGTGTGTGCAGTGCAAGGGGAGGCTATATTGTGGTGGATCAGCGGTGTTGGTTGTTAGGCTGCCTTCTAAGGCTTCCTGACAGCTGCATTGCTGTTTACCCACTGCTCTGCAAACTGCTTTTTTAAAAGCAATCCCAATTTTTTTTTTGTCCTGCTGAGGTACTGAATTTTTCCACACCATACAGCGGTGTACGCTCCTCACACAGTACCGTGTAACGGCTGTTATCACAGCCACAGTGAAGTTATCTGTGTGTCACTGTGGAAGGATAAGTGGAGGACTTGTTTCGTTCTTACAGACCTACACTCTAGGGAGATTCCTATTCTGCCCAATTCTACATATACCTTGTAGTTTGTGATACACTAGCCAATTTCTGCCTGTGACATAGCGCTCTGATATTCAGTGGGCCTCACACAATCCAAAAGTGTCCACCAGTGTCCACTAGTGTGTGCAGAAATTCAAAATCTCCCTTATCCTGTAGTCACTTTTTTCACACCTGTGCCATCGAGCCTGTGACATAGCGCTCTGATATTCAGTGGGCCTCACACAATCCAAAAGTGTCCACCAGTGTCCACTAGTGTGTGCAGAAATTCAAAATCTCCCTTATCCTGTAGTCACTTTTTTCACACCTGTGCCATCGAGCCTGTGACATAGCGCTCTGATATTCAGTGGGCCTCACACAATCCAAAAGTGTCCACCAGTGTCCACTAGTGTGTGCAGAAATTCAAAATCTCCCTTATCCTGTAGTCACTTTTTTCACACCTGTGCCATCGAGCCTGTGACATAGCGCTCTGATATTCAGTGGGCCTCACACAATCCAAAAGTGTCCACCAGTGTCCACTAGTGTGTGCAGAAATTCAAAATCTCCCTTATCCTGTAGTCACTTTTTTCACACCTGTGCCATCGAGCCTGTGACATAGCGCTCTGATATTCAGTGAGCCTCACACAATCCAAAAGTGTCCAGTGTCCACTAGTGTGTGCAGAAATTCAAAATCTCCCCTGTCCTATAGACACCTTGTACCTTGTACCTTGTTTTACATTACTATATAGTTTGTTGGATTTTGTCTACATTTCTACCAAAAATGAGGAAGGCTGGTGGAAGAGGCCGTGGAATTGGGTGGGGGTTGGCAGCTGGTAATGATGGTGTTGGTGGTGGATCTGATGGTAGTGGCAAAAGCAAAATAGGACCGAATGCAGGAGGTGTTGAGCCTGCATCATCGTCTGGCTCCACAAGGCCTCGAAGGCTTAGTTTTCTAGGAGTTGGCAAACCGCTTTTAAAGCCAGAGCTTCAGGAAAAAGTTTTGTCTTACATTGCTGACTCAGCCTCCAGCTCTATCGCCTCCTCTTCTGAAGTTGTAAAAAATAAAAGCACTGAGTCGTCATTGGAGGCTCATGTTCATGAACCACACCTTTCCTTGTGTCCTTCACCCCAACCAAGATTGAAGGATGACGCAGGCCATACTACTGATTACTCCATGGAGCTGTTTTCACATACCATGCCTGGATTATCAAGTGAAATGGTGAATTACCCAGGCCAAGATGAATCTGACATGGAGTGCACTGATGCACAGCCACTGATAGATGATTCTGCTGGTACATTCACTCAGAGCACTACATTGTCCTCACAGTGTACAGAGCCAGATTCTGACCCTGATGAGACTCAGGTGCCCCTTCCCGCACACTATACCACCATACACGGTGACACAGAGGAAGGTGCACATGACATTGAAGAGGAGGTGATGGATGACCCAGTTGTTGACCCAGATTGGCATCCATTGGGGGAAGAGGGTGCTGCTTCCAATAGCTCAGATGAGGAGCATCCACAGCAGACATCGACATCGCAACAGCTGTTATCTGGCAGGCCCGGAGCACTCCAAAGACAGGTTCCAAAAATCAAAAGAGTTGCTGGACAGCTTGTCCAGAGGGTCAAAAGATCACAGCGTGCTAGGCCGCAAAATGTCTGCCAAAGTAGGAAGAGTGCAGTGTGGCACTTTTTTGAACAAAATCCTCATGATCAGGCCAAGGTTATCTGTAAGAAGTGCGCAAAGACCTTTAGCCGAGGGAAAAATCTGAAAAATTTGAATACCAGTTGCATGCTTAGACATTTGACCACCATGCACTTGCAAGCGTGGACACAACACCAAACCTCAAGTGCCACATGTGCAACTGATCACAAAGAAGGTAGTCAGCAACGCTACATTGTTTCCCCCACTGTAAGCCCACCGGTTAGCACAGCAGCAAATGTTGAGGTATCGTTGCAAGGCCACAGCAGTCAGGGAATCCCACTGTTATATCAACGAAATACTGAATCTAGGCCATCAGAAAGAACACCAACTCCATCACCATCATCAACCCTCTCTCAGTCCGCCCTGTCCACCGCTACTTCCACCATATGCAGCTCTCAAGTCCAGCTCACCCTCCCAGACACTATGAGTAGGTCAAGAAAGTACTCAGTCTCTCATCCGCGTACACTGGGTTTGAACGCCCACATTGCCAAACTAATCTCGTTTGAGATGATGCCCTATCGGTTGGTGGAAAGCGCAGCTTTCCGCGAACTCATGGCCTATGCAGTACCACGCTATGACCTACCCAGTCGCCACTTCTTCTCTCACAAAGCCATCCCAGCCCTCCACCATCATGTAAAAGACCGCATTGTCCATGCACTCAAGCAATCAGTGAGTGGAAAGGTGCACCTCACAACTGATGCATGGTCCAGTCGGCATGGCCAGGGCCGTTACGTGTCCATCACTGCGCACTGGGTTAATGTGGTGGATGCAGGGTCCACAGGGGACAGCGGTGGTGGGACAGTGCTGCCTAGCCCACGGTATAGGAAACAGTTGGCTGTAGGCGTTCGACCCTCCTCCTCCTCCTCCTCCAGAAGCGAAAGCTCGTCCACAGAGCACAGTCGTACGAGCACTCCATCTGCAGCTGCAACTGTTGCACACGAGGTGTCCCCCTATCGATCAGCTAGTGGAAAGCGTCAGCAGGCTGTGTTGCAGATGATGTGTTTGGGCGACAGACACACCGCCGAGGTGCTGGCCGAGTACTTGAAGCGACAAACTGAGTCATGGCTTGGCAGTGTGCATCTTGAGGCAGGCAAGGTAGTTAGTGATAGTAATTTTGTGGCAGCCATAGCCCTTTCAAAACTCAGCCACATACCTTGCTTGGCTCATACCTTGAACCTGGTGGTGCAGTGCTTCCTCAAAAATTATCCGGAGTTAACAGCCCTGCTCCAGAAGGTGCGAAGACTGTGTGTGCACATCCGCCGGTCGCCTGTACACTCCGTTCGTATGCAGAAGCTGCAGCGATTGCTCCACCTTCCCAACCACTGCCTCATTATCGACATTGCAACAAGGTGGAACTCCACCCTGCACATGGTTGAGCGGCTGTGCGAGCAGATGCAGGCCATAATGCATTTGTGGGAGGATGCACGGCCAGGCACTTTGAGAGCAGACATGGAGTTGACAGGTGTGCAGTGGTCGAAGCTGAAAGACCTCTGTAAAGTCCTTCAGTGTTTAGAGGAATGCACACGGCTGGTAAGCACAGACGACGCCATCCTAAGCATGAGCATCCCACTTATGCGTCTGCTCATGCAAACTTTGACGCCCCTTAAGGAGCAGGCGTCTGCAGCCAATGTTGATGAGGAGGAAGAGGAGGAGGGAATCCTTGATGACATTCAGCCATTGTCTGCTCAGGGACCTCTCCTGGACGAGGTGGAGGAAGAAGAGGAGGAGGAGGATGATGATGGGGATGATTACTTAGGGGAGGAGGATGCATCTCGTGGGGCAAGTGAAAATGTTGGCGTGGCAAGATCTGGTACAGGGTTTGTGCATGACTGGAGGGATGTGGATTTGCCAGAAAGTGCTCCTCCAACCAGCACTCGCAGTGCATCATTGACACCGGGAACATTGGCCCACATGTCAGATTATGCCTTGCGGATCCTAAAAAGGGAACATCGCATTGCCAAAATGATGAACGATGACGACTACTGGTTGGCCAGCATCCTGGATCCACGCTATAAAGGCAAATTACAAAACATCATGCCACAGGAGAACCTTGACCTAATATTGGCTAATAAACAAGCAACTCTGGTAAATCGGTTGCTTGAGGCATTCCCAGCACACAGCAGCGGTGATGGTTCTCACACGAGCCGTACGGACCGGGGGCAGCTTGGCAGAGGTGTTCATGGTGCACACAGCAGAAGTGGCGTTGGAGACAGGGGTTTCATGACAATGTTGTGGACTGATTTTTCAAGTACCGCTCACACAACTGGTAATACAGCATCGATGGAAAGTGACAGGAGACAGCAGTTGTCAACTATGGTTACAAACTACTTTTCCTCCCATGTCGATGTTCTCCCACACAGGTCATTCCCCTTTGACTATTGGGCCGCTAAACTGGACACCTGGCCTGAATTGGCACAATATGCCTTACAGGAGCTCGCTTGCCCAGCTGCAAGTGTGCTATCGGAAAGAGTCTTCAGTGCAGCTGGATCAATCCTGACAGAAAAAAGGACCCGTCTGTCAACCCAAAATGTGGATGATCTAACCTTCATTAAAATGAACCATGCATGGGTTTCAAAGGATTTTGTCCCACCTTCCCCTGATGACACATAGGGTGACAGAAAAATGGCTTGCTTTGGTCCACCTCTTCCTGGGACTTGACCTATTTCGCCTTTTGCATCAGCTGAATGTCCAACATCAACATATGCCACTTTCTAAAACTCCCTAACTGTGCTGCCTCCCCCCCCCATGGCCGGGGTCACCACCTAGCGCACGACACCGTGCGAGTGCCGTTGCCCTGGACAGGTGGGTAGGCCGACTCCTGGGCGCGGGCACTGGCACAGGGTCCCTTATAGTGCAATCAAGTGTCTCTGACGGTGGTGGTGCACACCCGCCGTCAGACACACCGCCATACTATGAGGGGCCCAGTGCCAGTACCGACGCCCACGAGTGGGCCCCCCTTGCTTGGGCAGGGCCCCAGCATTTGCAATCTTTACCTCTCCCTGCTCCTCCGCTGTGTAGTCTGGGCCGTCAAATCCATACTGTGCCTGACACCGTCTGAGCCTGCCTCCTGATGTATACACATATATTTTGAATGTGTACGCTATCCATACATGTTATCCGGGGATACGGTACCCTTTCTCACCTTTGTGCAATCACGTGCAATCCATACTGGGCCTGACACCGTCTGAGCCTGCCTCCTGATGTATAGACATATATTTTGAATTTGTACGCTATCCATACATGTTATCCGGGGATACGGTACCCTTTCTCACCTTTGTGCAATCACGTGCAAGCCATACTGGGCCTAACACCGTCTGAACCTGCCTCCTGATGTATAGACATATATTTTGAATGTGTACGCTATCCATACATGTTATCCTGGGATACGGTACCCTTTCTCACCTTTGTGCAATCACGTGCAATCCATACTGGGCCTGACACCGTCTGAGCCTGCCTCCTGATGTATAGACATATATTTTGAATGTGTACGCTATCCATACATGTTATCCGGGGATACGGTACCCTTTCTCACCTTTGTGCAATCACGTGCAATCCATACTGGGCCTGACACCGTCTGAGCCTGCCTCCTGATGTATAGACATATATTTTGAATGTGTACGCTATCCATACATGTTATCAGGGGATACGGTACCCTTTCTCACCTTTGTGCAATCACGTGTAATCCATACTGGGCGTGAGAACGGCTGGCGAGCTGTTAAGCAAGCTACAGCACCTGTGGTTTGCACACGTAAGTTTTTCATTTTTTCAGGAATGACGGTTAGGCCTAATTCCGGAACTGCGGTTGACCTGCACTTACTGGGAAATCATCGTTCGCGGGTAATAATTGTAATCAGTGATCCCCATCACTAACGTTGTTCAGCGGGTTATCTGCACCTGTAAGCGGCAAACGCTGGCCTTTTCAGTGTAGCGCACATGCAGCCACGGACATGTAAGGGCATGACACACCAGTTATTGGCCAATCTCATGTGCCAGAGCCTCACATGTCCCTCTAGTAAGCTGGACTCGGACCGCGGGGCATGACGGAATCTCGTTCGTTAACGGAATTAAGCTTGCAATGTGTGCATCTGTTCTGTAGCTGGCATGGTTGAGGTTTCCCAGGTGGAGTCGAATTTAACCGTAGGCTCCACTCCTCGTGGTGCCCTTCTGGACATTCCTTTAAGGTTCAGCTTTGCAACCATACTGTCCACGTAAAACAAACACTTTGCCTTCATGAACGCTGTTTGGAGGGTCATGACTCGTGGGAATAACGCCGCCCAATCAGTTAACCTGCTAGAGAGATCCTTCGTTGCTCCCAAGCATGACATCACACTCCCTAGGAGGAAGGTAATGCCACTGTGGCGACCGTACTCCTGGGGGCGACACAAGTGCACTGATGCCCAGCCACTGCTCGATGAATCTGCTGGTACATTGACCCAGACCACTACATTCCCCTCGCACGCTACACGGCCTGAATCTGACCCTGATGAAACTCAGGTTACCCTTCCCATATACAGGTCCATCTTACACGGTGACAAAGAGGAAGCTGCAGATGAAAGTGCAGGTTCGGCCCACCCGCCATCAGACACACCACCGTACTATCAGGGGCCCTGTGCCAGTGCCGTCGCCAACGAGTGGGCCCCCCTGCTTGCTCAGGATCACAGCACTTGCAAGGTTGAAATACTGTGCAGTGAGATGGAAGATGGGGACGACGAGGAGTCCAGACTAGTACAGGGATTCCCTAGCGAGGAGACTTATTTGATTGTTTTCAATGTTGGGACAGCAATTTTTGGGGAGCACTATACTCTGGAGAATGATAGATGGGGCCCACCATACACTGGAACATTCCAAAGGTGGACATCAGACACTGGAGCAGCATTTACAGGGCCCATTATACACTAGAGCATTAGAAATGGGGCCCATTATGTTTGGAGCATTATTTGGGCCCATAAGACAGTGGAGCTTCATCCATGGGGACCAACATATACTGTAGCATTATGTGGAGCTCATCATATACTGTTTCAAACATTATATGGGACCAATGATTCTGTATGGAGAAATAGATGGGCCTCGTCATGAGATGTAAAAAGTGAAGTATTTTTCATTGTACTATACCGCTATTTCTCTGCCGTATCGGAGCATGATGAGTTGTGGTATGTGTTAAAGGGGCGCTCTTTCGCCCAGGGCACATGAAAACCTGGAGCCAGCCCTACCCCCCCACAACTTTAGCCAAATAACCCCCATTTTTCAGTGCGTAACTTGTATTATGAAGTTAATTAAGGTTGACAAGCTTATGTAAGAAGAATTGATGCTTTTGGCATTCAAATGAGCACGAAACGAAACTCGACCCTAAAAAAACCAAAAGTCGCTCAACTCTAGTGACAAGACCCACCATCTCGTGCCCACCTTACTAGAGGTGCCCACTGCCCACATATAACAAAGTTGATGGAAACAGATGACTTCCACTATGATCATGTCACGGGGGGCTTAGTTCAACTAAGTCTGTAACCCCTGTGATGTCCCTATAACTAGGGGAAACCCTGTCTGACCCTCAACCCAGGGTTTTTGCTGATGGTGCAAATGCCTGAGCCTCCACCCTTTCCTTATCTCCTGCTCAGCCCTGCACTTAACCCTCCACCCTCCACCCAGTGAGGAGTCACAACACCAAAGCCCCCACACAATTATGACAGACAGGGAGAACTTAAACTGCACTGCGCCGCACACACACAGGAATATACAGTAATGTGAACAGGGCACAACTAAACACAAATATGGGAAGGAGAAAGGAAAACAACGGATCATACGCCACCAGACACGAATCTCTCTCTGCAACACCTCCACTCCAGACCGGAACCACTTGGTATGAAACACAAGCTATAATCGGCGACGCCCATAGGCCAGCATGACTATTTAAAGACTGTGGGCGTGACTAACCATCCAACCTGGTCTCCAGCAGGATTAACCCCCGAGAGCCTGAAGATCAAGCCGGCGCCACTGAGGCTATAGTGGCTGGAGGTGGAACTACCTCTGCCTGCCGGACGCAGTGGTGTGAACAGCGTCCGACATGACATTACCCCGTCTTCTACGAGGGACCTCCGGACCCTCAAGACTCATAGGTCCCGGCTTGTCTGGATGACGACGGTGAAAAGAACTGACCAGCCGATCCGCATGTATGTCTGAGGCTGGAACCCAAGACCTCTCCTCCGGACCATACCCCCGCCAGTGCACCAAATACTGAAGAGTACGGCGTACTACTCGAGAGTCCACTACCTTGGCGACCTCAAACTCTAAATCGCCATCCACCATGACTGGAGGTGGCATCGGCGTCGTGTCCACCAAGCCTACCACCTTTTTCAATAAAGCCCTGTGAAACAAGTTGTGTATCTTGTACACCGCGGGAAGTTCCAACCGATAAGCCACTGGGTTAATGATGGCAGAAATCCTAAAAGGCCCAATAAACCTTGGACCCAGTTTTAAAGATGGAATTTTGAGTTTTATGTTCTTCGTAGCTAACCACACCCATTCACCCACACACAGGTCCGGACCTGGCACGCGTCTACTGTCAGCCACCCGTTTGTACCTGGCACTCATGCTCAACAAACGCTGTTTCACCCGCCTCCAGACTGATGACAATTGGGCTCCTAGCTGATCCTCCTCCGGGACACCCCCCGACTCACCCTGACGTAAGGTACAAAACTGAGGATGTTGACCGTACACACAAAAGAATGGAGACTCTCCCGATGACTCTTGGCGGTGATTATTTAACGCGAATTTGGCCAGAGGAAGGAAAGTAGACCACTCCTCCTGGTTGTCGGACACAAAGCATCGTAAATACTGTTCTAGATTTTGGTTCATGCGCTCAGTTTGTCCATTAGACTGTGGATGAAACGCCGATGAATGTGACAACTTGGTCCCCAAACGTGAGCAAAAAGCTTTCCAAAACCTCGCCACAAATTGCGTACCCCTATCAGATACTATGTCCGACGGTACTCCGTGGAGTCTGACCACCTCCTTCACAAATACCTGAGCCAATGTCTAGGCTACTTTCACACATCAGGTTTTCGGCGTCAGGCGCGATCCGGCGCCGTGCCGGAATGCCGGATCCGGCAAATGTTTTGTAAAACCTGATGTGCCGGATCCGGTTTTCTGCCGGATCCGTCTTGTTCTTGACAGACAAAACCGGATCCGTCTCATCCGGTTCATCCGTTTTTTTATCCGTTTTTCGACGGATTACGCCGGATCCGGTTTTTAAAATTGACCCTTGTGGCCTTCCGAACGGGATTGGCTACTGGAAAACTATATATAGCATGTTCCTACAGCCCTTCTTTGACAGGTTGTAGAGGAGAAAGTGCAGGTTGGAGAGAAGAGCAAGTTACTGGCGAAGATGGATGTTGTCATTGGAAATATTTTGAAGAATTTGGCGGATTTTATAGCGGAGGCGAATCGTTTGAGGGTGATTGTTCTGGAGAAGGAGAGAGCGAGACAGCAGCGCATCAGGCATCGTAGACGACGTTTGTAGATCCACCCCATCACAGCCAAGAGAATGACGCGTGGGGTCTATTCTACACTCTGCATGGACCTACGACGAAACCCGGATACATTTTTTGGATATGTTCGGATGAAAATGGAGAATTTTGATTACTTGGTGGAGCGCATTGCACACCTCATAAGAAAAGCGGACACCTATTGCCGCTTCTCTGTTTCACCCGCAGAGCGTCTGATGGTGACTTTAAGGTAAGCCACATTTATTGGATGTGATCGCATCAGAGCACACTTTCACTGCAATCTTGTTGGTGGTAGTTTGTATCTCCAAGTGTTATAGCTCAGTTTTGGTATGTAATGCTGTGATTTAAAACTAATTTATTGTTTTTTAATTCCCCACAGATTTCTTGCAACTGGAGAATCCCTTTCGTCACTGCATTTCCAGTACAGACTCGGGATTTCCACCATATCTGGAATTGTGAAGTACACATGCCGTGCACTGTGGGACTCCTTAGCTGAAGAGTTTTTACCAGAGCCCACAACAGAGAGGTGGATTGAAATTGCTGACAAGTTTCAACAGATATGTCAGTTTCCCAACTGCTTGGGCGCTGTGGACGGGAAACATATCCGCATTGTAAAGCCAGCTGGATCGGGATCGGAATATTTCAATTACAAGAAATATTTTTCAATTGTCCTCATGGCCATCGCTGACGCGGAATACAAATTTATTGCGGTTGATATTGGGGCCTATGGCCGCTCCAATGACTCTCAAGTTTTCAAACTGTCTGCCATGGGGCGTAAACTGTATGGAAACACCTTCCAGTTCCCACCACCTAGACCGCTGCCGCAAACATCTGGTCCACCTATGCCATTTGTCTGTGTAGGGGATGAAGCCTTCCAGCTGTCAGAACACCTTTTGAAACCGTACTCTAGCAGAGGATTGACAAGACCAAAACGCATTTTTAATTACCGCCTCACAAGAGCAAGAAGAATGGTTGAATGTACCTTTGGTATTCTGACAGCCAAATGACGGGTCCTATTGACTGCGATCAACCTCAAGACAGAAACTGTGGACGAGGTGATCAAAGCTTGCGTGGTACTCCACAATTTTGTTATCTGCAAGGAACCCATTTCCATTGAGGACACCTCTGAAGAAACCACCTTGCAAGATTACCATGACATTACCACTAGAAGTTCTGTGACGGTTTCAGTAATGAGGGACAATTTTGCACTATACTTTGTCACCTCAAGGCAGAGTACACTGGCAGGATGACAGAGTGTGAAAGATTTGTGCCCTAACCAAATTGTGTACCTTCTGTACCAACAGTATATACCTTTGCCAACCAAAGTTGGCTATCTTGTCATGGTCTCTATTTTTAGCTTTAGGCCACAGGTGTGTACCTGGTTGTGTTTTATGCAAAGTATTTCACCTTTTAACAAAAGTTGTGTACATTGTTAGGAAATCACCAACAATAAACACAACTTTTCAGGTGAAATACTTTGCTTCAAACACAACCAGGAACACAACTGTGGCAAAAAGCTAAAATTTACCCACAGTTATATACCTGGTTTTGAATACCTTTTTACCTTTTAAATACCCTGTATTTAACCTTTTTTTTAAACATATTTCGCCGCAGAAAGAAATGACAGACAACCAGTGTAAACAGTAATTTAACTTTTATTTAAAATATTTTTTTTTGTGTAAACTGTTTTTAAAGTTAAAAAAACTTTTTTAATAAAGGTTTGAAACCAACCAAATGGGCATTTTTATTACAAAAAAAACATTATAGCTCGGTGTAGTGTGGGGTGGAAATACTGCTGGAGGGGCTGCGGGACACTTCGACAATGGGAGTGTGGAGAGAGGACTGGGATCGTGGTGGGGAAGGAACAGTTAGAGGTGATGGTGTGGAAAAAGCTACAGAATGGGTGGACATGTGGGAGGCAGAAGAGGTGGTGGGCGGTGGAGTGGAGGGTTGGGCAGGGACTGTAGGAGCAGATGATGTTGATGGAAAGTTGTATGGGGAAGGAGTTTGGTACGGGGAAGGAGTTTGGTACGGGGCAGGTTGCTGGAAGTGGGGAGATGTCTGGTACTGGGGAGGTTGCTGGTACTGGGGAGGTTGCTGGTACTGGGCAGGTTGCTGGTATGTAATAGGAGGGGGAGGATGGAAAGTGGCTGGAGGGGGTGCAGATGTAATAGGAGGGGGAGGATGGAAAGTGGCTGGAGGGGGTGCAGGTGGAGGAACTACAGTGGTGGGAGGTGGAGGTTGGGAGGTAACCTGCTGTAGAGCACCGTGGCACGAATGCATTACATGCATCTGCTGGGTAGGAGATAGTGTTGCCATGCGCTCCACAACAGACCTGAAAAAGGTGTGGTTTGGCGAAGATCTTGCTTCTGAATGCATGGTTTGCAGAAGTGTCTTCACCTCCAGAATGCTGGAGTTGATCTGCTGAAAGCCTGCGGAGATTTGCTCTGACAAGACTTTTAGACAGTTCTGGAAAGATGCATTCAGATGCAAGAACTCTGGCGCATAACTCTTTTCCTGACCCCTCTGCCGCTGCCGCCCAGTACCCGCAGGTGTACTAGAGGTGGCAGGGGCAGAAGGGTGGGGTAAAGGGAAAGCGATCTCCTCACCAGCAGCTTCATGTAATGTAGGCGGCCACGATGCTCCTGTGCTGGTGGATGGTACAGATGGGTCGAATGTGTTGGAAGGCTGGGAAGGTGCAGATGTACCGGGGCGGTCGAAGTGTCCCTCGGTGCCGGTCTCCTCAGGGATCGCCTCAGAAGGGTCCAATTGTGCAGGCTCCCGAGTGCTGCTCACCGTGCTGTGGAATAAAGAGAAAAAAAAACAATTAAAATAGTGACATGGTATGGCCCTGGCTGAAAAAAAAAAGTTACATCTAAACATTTTTTTGTCACATGTGGTGTGTAATATTTACCTTCTGGTGAGCATTGTTTCCCGGAGGAACGACAGGGCTCGTGCGTACTTGTACTTGCTCCTGCGTCCTCCAGATCCACTCGGGGCCCGCATCTCTTTATTGAACTCCTTCTTGAAACGATCCCTCACAGACCGCCACCGCTTCACAATTCTCTCCCCTGAAACGAGAAAGGACAAAGTGGTTAGTATACAACATCAGTGTTTCCCAAACTCCAGTCCTCATGGTCCCCAGGGGTCATGTTTTCAGGATTTCCAAAGTAAATAGAAATCCTGAACACATGATCCGTGGGGACCACAAGGACTGGAGTTCGGGAAACACTGGTTTAAATCAAGCAACCGGTACTGTATATACTTACGCTCTTTAATCTGGGCCCGAGCTTCGAGGTCCTCCCAGCGGTCCACAAGGAGCGAACAGATTTCCTCCCAGAGTCGTCGGGTAACGATAAGGTCAGCATGGCGGCGGTCAGCCATATTCCAGAGCGGCTCCCTTTCTCTGACGAGATCGATGAGGTGGTCCACATCGAGTCCTCCATCCTCACCGTCAGAGTCGGGAGCACGCTGTGAAGGCTGTTAAAGAAAAAGACAAAAATAACATAATTAGCCTCCACAAAAGAAATGAAATAAAAAGTGCAAAAAAACAAAGCAAAAATATTTATACTTACACGCTGGTGACCGCCGCGTTGCTGTCGCCGACGACCCCGGGAGGCACTGCGAGGACCTCTTGGCCGAGTACCAGATTGGGAAGACTAGAGAAGAAAACAAAAAATGTTATGTCTTTGGATGTAGGCATTTGTTTGCTGTGTGTGGTCTGCAGAACATTGTTTTCTATGTGTTGTGTGTAGTGTGATGTTGTGTTTCTGCGTTTGATGCAAAAAACTTACCAATTGTGAGCCCACTCCAAGTGTCTGTCCACCCCTTCCTTCTTCTTCTGGGAGCTCCTCTTCATCTTGTGAATCCTGTTTTGAAATAAAAGGCAATGAATAGACATATATTACAGAGATGATGGATTTTGGAAATAAAAACTTACCGTCAAACGCTGACGATGCGAGGGAGGGCTCCCAGAAGATGATGTGCTGTCTTCCTGGTGGCCACACTCCATGCCTGTGGGTGGTGTTCCAGCTGCTGCCATTGCTGCTGCTGCTGCATCTATTGGGCGGCTGTTGAATAAAGAGAAACAAAGGGCCAATGAATATCTTGATATTCAATAGCCCTAGTTTGGAGGAATGGGGGATTTGATAATTACCGTCTCTCATCTGCTGCTGGACTCCCCTCCCGTTTCTCAGCATGTTCCCTTTGCTGCTCCATTTGGGTGGTGGTGGTGCTGATGGTGCTGCAGATGTCTGCTGCCTTCTCCTGGTTCTTGGCTTGGGTGGCATGTTGGGTGTGGCTGAGGGTCCCACTGTCTTGCTTTTATATATGTCTTGTGGGCAGAGCTACTGAGCATGCTCAGACCAAAAAAACCGGATCTGGCCACCGGATCCGGCTTTCGCCGGATCAGGCGCATTGCGGCGCTCATAGGCTTTCATTGTATGAAAAAGCCGGACACGCCGGATCCGGCGTGTCCGGCTTTTTCGCCGGAGACAAAAAACGTTACAGTAGCCGTTTTTTCCAGACGCCGGATCGCGTCACATTGCCGGATCCGGCGAAAACCGGATGAAACGCATGGCCATCCGGCTCGATCCGGCTCTAATGCAAGTCAATGGGGGGGAAACCGGATCCGGCATTGCATTTCGCCGGATCCGGTTTCTGTCAAAAGCGCCGGATCGCGCCTGACGGCGAAAACCTGATGTGTGAAAGAGGCCTGGGCAATGAAGACAACGCCACAAAAGGCGCGATCTTTGAAAAACGGTCAACCACCACCAGGAAGACCGTGTTCCCCACCGAGGCTGGCAAGTCAGTGATGAAATCCATGGAGATTTCTGTCCATGGCCTATTGGGTACCCCCAGAGGCTGTAGCGTGCCAGCAGGACGGGTACGGGGTGACTTAGCCCTAGCGCACGTGATGCAAGCTGCCACGTATGAGACCACGTCCTGCCGGATTTTGGGCCACCAGAAACGAAGCGATACCAGCTCTAAGGTGCCCCTCACCCCTGGATGACCAGCCAGTACCGAGTCGTGGTGTTCCTTCAACAGCTTAAGCCGAAGATGCAGGGGTACAAATGATTTGTTGGCGGGAAGTCCTGATGGTACCTCCTCTTGGGCCTCGGCAATCTCCGCTTCTACCTCCGTCGTGAGAGCAGAGACCACTACCCCTTTCTGGAGGATGGGTACCGGCTCTTCCCGAGGTTCTCCCCCCGGAAAACACCTAGACAAAGCATCCGCCTTGGTGTTTTTAGCCCCGGGACGGTAAGTCACAAGAAAATTGAAACAAGTAAAAAACAATGCCCAGCGGGCCTGCCTAGGAGACAGACGCTTGACCGACTCCAGATAGAGCAGATTCTTATGGTCGGTGATGACTGTGACCTGGTGAGCCGCCCCCTCCAAAAAGTGTCGCCATTCCTCAAAAGCCAATTTGATGGCCAACAACTCCCTGTTGCCGATATCATAATTCCGTTCAGCCGGCGACAGCTTCTTGGAGAAGTAGGTGCATGGATGCATCTCGCTCAAGGACGAGCCTTGAGACAGTACTGCCCCCACTCCCACCTCCGACGCATCAACCTCCACCACAAAAGGTTTAGACACGTCTGGTTGCACCAGAATGGGGGCTGAAGCAAAACTATTCTTCAGACGCTCAAATGCACGTATAGCCACCTCAGGCCAGTTCGCTAGATCGGCACCCTTTTTTGTCATGTCCGTGAGCGGTTTGGCGATAGTCGAAAAGTGTTTTATAAATTTCCTATAATAATTGGCAAACCCAAGGAACCACTGGAGTGCTTTCAGACTCTCCGGCCTCTCCCATTGCAGCACCGCTTGCACCTTAGCGGTGTCCATTTTAAACCCGGCTGCGGACACAATATATCCTAAAAAGGGCAACTCCTGGACAAAAAATAAACATTTTTCCAGCTTAGCATAGAGCTGGTTCTCCCGGAGCAACTGTAACACCTGCCTGACATGCTCCAAATGAGTGTCCCGATCGCTAGAATAAATGAGGATATCATCCAGGTATACAATCACAAATCTCCCCAGGATATGAGCAAATACATCATTAATAAAATGTTGGAAAACAGCAGGCGCGGTGGTCAACCCAAACGGCATAACCAGACTCTCAAAATGACCCTCAGGAGTGTTAAATGCCGTCTTCCACTCATCCCCCTGACGGACCCTTATGAGGTTATACGCCCCCCTGAGGTCCAGCTTGGAAAACCATTTCGCCCCCGCTACCTGGTTGAACAAATCCGGGATTAACGGCATTGGGTAGGGATCACGGATAGTAATCTGGTTTAACTCTCGGAAATCCAGACACGGGCATAACCCCCCATCTTTCTTATTAATGAAGAAAAACCCCGCGGCTACAGGCGAGGACAAAGGCCGGATGTGTCCTTTGCTCAGACTCTCCGCGATGTAGTCTTTCAGAGCTTGTCTCTCAGGACCAGAAATATTAAACATCCTGGCCTTAGGTAATTTGGCCCCGGGTTTTAACCTAATCGCACAGTCATAGGCTCTATGTGGAGGCAGTTCTGAGCAACCCTTCTCAGAGAAAACATCCGCGAAATCCTGCAAAGCCTCCGGCAGGCTGGGCGTCACGGCGGACACACATGTGGCCAAGCAATTGTCTTGGCAGAAACCACTCCATTGTACTATGTACTGAGTTGTCCAATCAATTACCGGGTTGTGCCTGGACAACCATGGAAATCCCAGGACCATTTGTGCTGGGAGATTACGGAGGACCCTACATGTAACCGACTCAGAATGTAGGACCCCAATGTGGAGTTTCACCTCTGCCACAAACTCCGTAATCTCCCCTTGAGGGAGGGGAACAGCATTAATGGTCACCACCTGTATGGGGTGAGGAAGTTTTTCGATCTTAAACCCGGTGGTGTGTGCAAACTTCTCATCTATGAGATTGGTGGCGGAACCGCTATCCACAAATACTGATATTGGTAGCTCTCTGCCCGCGATAATAACCTTGGCAGGGAGCATACATTGAGATACCATCATGGAGGATATGCATACGCTCAGTTGGGTCTCCTCCATACCCACTGAGCTTAACAGTTTTCCGCCGATGTGACCCTCTTAGGTAGTACCGGGCAAACGTTAACATAATGACCACTTTTACCACAGTAGAAACATGCTCCGGGCTTCCGGAATCCCGGAGCGCGACGCTTAACCTGTGCCACGCCAGCAATCTGCATAGGTTCAGGGAACTCATCAACTTCAACCACACTTGCACCTCTGCTTTCCCCCAGAGGTAGCGTCTCCTGTGCCCCCTGATGAAAACGGCGATCAATACGTATCACCAAACTCATGGCAGACTCCAACGATGCCGGAGTCTCATACATCAGGAGGGCTTGTTTAACCCTCCCTGATACCCCATGAATAAACTGGCTCCGCAGGGCTGGGTCATTCCACTGTGTGTCTACGGCCCAGCGGCGAAATTCCGAACAATAGTCCTCTGCCAAGCGCTCCCCCTGGCGGAGGGCGCGGATTTTAGATTCCGCTAGAGCCAGTCGGTCAGGATCATCGTAAATGAGCCCGAGGGCAGAAAAAACATTATCAACAGAATGAAATGTAGCAGAGTCAGCTGGTAAAGAAAATGCCCATGCTTGGGGGTCATCACTCAGTAATGACAACACTAGCCCTACCCGCTGGGCCTCATTACCTGAGGAGATTGGCCGCATGCGGAAGTATAACTTGCAGGCCTCCCGAAATACGACAAATTTGCTGCGATCCCCTGAAAATCGTTCTGGCAGCGGAAACTTCGGCTCTGCACCGATACCTGCAGATGCCGTTTGCACCTTCGCTACTACCAGGGCCTGCTGCTGAACTGCTCCTTTCAACTCGGAGACCTGTATGGACAGCGCCGCCAACATGCGGGTTATGGATTCTAATGGATCCATGGACTCCTGAAAAAATGTGGGCCGATTATAATGTCACGGGGGGCTTAGTTCAACTAAGGCTGTAACTCCCGGGGCCCCTGTGATGTCCCTATAACTAGGGGAAACCCTGTCTGACCCTCAACCCAGGGTTTTTGCTGATGGTGCAAATGCCTGAGCCTCCACCCTTTCCTTATCTCCTGCTCAGCCCTGCACTTAACCCTCCACCCTCCACCCAGTGAGGAGTCACAACACCAAAGCCCCCACACAATTATGACAGACAGGGAGAACTTAAACTGCACTGCGCAGCACACACACAGGAATATACAGTAATGTGAACAGGGCACAACTAAACACAAATATGGGAAGGAGAAAGGAAAACAACGGATCATACGCCACCAGACACGAATCTCTCTCTCTCTGCAACACCTCCACTCCAGACCGGAACCACTTGGTATGAAACACAAGCTATAATCGGCGATGCCCATAGGCCAGCATGACTATTTAAAGACTGTGGGTGTGACTAACCATCCAACCTGGTCTCCAGCAGGATTAACCCCCGAGAGCCTGAAGATCAAGCTGGCGCCACTGAGGCTATAGTGGCTGGAGGTGGAACTACCTCTGCCTGCCGGCTGCAGTGGTGTGAACAGCGTCCGACATGACAGATGATTGGTTACTGGCTCCCGGCCACACCCATTTTCACAACTAGTCACACCCATGTCCACGCCCCAACCACACCCATTTAGCACTGCTGATCACACTGACTGGTACTGAGGGCACAGTGGCTGGCATTATGGGCACAGTGGCTGGCATTGTGGGCACACTGACTGGTACTGAGGGAAATAAAGAAAGAACAGAGCTAGAGAAAGAAAGGAGAGACAATGAAAGGAGAGAAAGAACAGAGAGAAAGAAAGAAGAAAGAAAGAGAGAAGCAGAGAAAGAAAGAAAAGAGAGAAAGAAAGGGGACAGAAAAAAAGAACAGAGAAAAAAGAAAGAAGGGAAAGAAAGAACAGAGAGGGAGAGAAGAAAGAGGGGAAAGAAAGAACAGAGAGGAAGAGAGAAAGAAAGAGGGGAAAGAAAGAACAGAGAGAGAGAAAAAAAGAAAGAAATAATGGGGAAAGAAAGAACAGAGAGGGAGAGAGAAAGAAAGACGGGAAAGAAAGGACAGAGAGCGAAAGAAAGAGAAAGAAAGAACAGATGTCAGGGTCCTGACAGCGCCGGCGTACAGCCTCCGCTAAGCAGGGACTCACCCGCACCGTAGGGACCCATGGGGACAAGAACAGCCGGAAAATAAAGATACACAGGACCTGAATGTAGAAGGTTAGCAAGCCGGCACAGGACCTACGATCATGTGAACGGTCATGTGACTGCAAGAGGACGGGGCTTAGCGTCCTGCTTTCAAAGAAGGTAGAAAACTCAAAGTCGGGCAAATCGGGGGTCATTCACAGTAGAGACAAGCGAGGTACAGGAGGGATAAACAGACGGGAGGTCAGACAAAGCCAAAGGTCATACACAAGACATCAGTAAAGTACCTGGGATGAGACAGAACGGATAGTCAGGGCCAAGCAGAGATCAAAACCAAACAGACGTAGAAGGTACCAGGCAGAATCCAAAGCAATATCCAGAGAACAGACCGAGTCATACGCAGATTATCAAGCAACCAGAACACAGCACGAACACAATCAGGGGTCACCACAGAATGCCAAGGGCGAAAGTATAACTGACAGGGGATGGGAGCTTCCTGAGGCTGTAAGAAGTCTCCCCAGAACCAATGAGAGGCCACCATAATAGGTCCCAGGTGTGCAGGTGAGAGTCTGCACTGAGGTCAGAACATTAACCCCAGCAGTGCCATTCACCCAGCACTGGTATCATGACAACAGATAGAGAAAGAAAGAAAGAGGGGAAAGAAAGAACAGAGAGAGAGAAAGAAAGAAAGATTCTATAGATACTATAGCAGCCCGGCTCCCATTGTAATGCCCACCTGAGCCTCCTGGTGCATATCATATCATGAGCCACTCAAACACAAGTGGATTCAAAGAAAATTCCTTTTTTATTTCATATTACTCAATTTTCCACAGATGGACCAAAAATTCATTGCAGACAAAAAATATCAACGTTTCGGCCCTTTGACAGAGCGCATTACTTCCTGCACCGGCTCCTATCAGCACACACCGTGGACACCCATTTTTGGTGGCGCTTGTGAATAAGCCTCTTTTGAACCTTATAACTTTGGACCTGACCTTTTACAGATAAGTCTCGATAAAGGCCAGTGGGCCGAAACATTTGATATTTTTTGTCTGCAATGAATTTTTGGTCCAACTGTGGAAAATTGAGTAATATGAAATAAAAAAGGAATTTTCTTTGAATCCACTTGTGTTTGAGTGCCAAGGTTATTCTTTTCATGGTTTGCATTTTACCTCAGAGCACCTACTTCTTAAAGCAGTGAGCACCCCATTATCTATTCTATACGATATCATGATCCACTCACATGGCCGACATCCCCGAGTCCAAGGCGATCCCGCTGTGCGCGCTGTTGGAGGACACGGTGATGGATCTGAAGCATTCCCTGAAGTGCCTCCATGGTTCGTTCCGTCACAATCTCCTCCCGAAATTACTTAATTTCCGGTCAGCTTCCAGCACATCACTTCCGATGGAACGTCACATGCGAGTTTTCAAGTGCTCCTCGGGGCTCCGCCGTGTACTCCTGTGTCTGCAGGAAAAGTAAGCTCCCGGTCGGCGCAGTGGGGCAGACTCTCAAAATCTGGGACGGTTGCGCCCCATCATACACCTTGTAAATGCATGGCTCCGCACACCTCATACACACATGGATCTGCTTTGTATGCCTCGTACACACACGGCTCTGCTCCATACACCTCGCGCTCACACGGCTCCACTCAGTACACACATGGCTCCACTCCGTAAACCTTGTACACATGCGGCTCTGCTCCGTACACCTTGTACACAACAGCCACGCTCTGTACACCTTGTACACACATAGCTCCGCTCCGTAAACCTTGTACATGTGCGGCTTTGCGCCATACACCTCGTACACACGTGACTCCGCTCCGTAAACACACGGCTCAGCTCCGTACACTTTGTACACATAGGGCTCCGTTCCGTACACCTCATACACACGCGACTCTGCTCACCTTGTACACACACGCGGCTTCGCTCTGTACACCTCGAACAGGCGCGGCTCCGCTCCTACATGCGCGACTCCGCTCCACACACCTCGTACACGCGCAGCTCCGCTCCGCACACCTCGTACACACTCACCTCAAACACGCGTGGCTCTGCACACCTCGTACATACTCACCTCAAACACGTGCAGCTCTGCACACCTCGTACACACTCACCTCACACACGCACGGCTCCGCACACCTCACACACACACCGCTCCGCTCAACTCGTACACGCTCCGCTCTGCACAACTTGCACATGCGCAGCTCCGTACACTTCGCACATGCGCGGCTTTGCTCCGTACACCTCACGCACACACACAGCTCTGCTCCATACACCTCACGCACACAGCTCTGCTACATCCACCCTGTAAACCCCTCCTGACCCCACACATACTTCCCTAATCCAGCACGATGACAACCAGCACAGCAGAGTCCTGCATACAATACATCGAGGTCTGTGCACACAGGACTTGTGATGAGGTCACAGGAGGGGAGGAGTCAGGGGTCACATGATCAGGGGACTCGGACTGAAGCCTCTGATCATGTGACCCATGACTCCTCCCCTCCTGTGACCTCATCAGAGGTCCTGTGCTCACAGAGCAGAGATTTATGAGTGAGGGGCACTGGCTGCAGTGGCACCGGTGGGCTTGTCTGGGAGGGCGAGGATGGCGTCAGTACATGGGGGGCCATGGCGCTATGGTGGCGGATTATAATGGGGCAATTTACCATGGGCTGGTGGGCCCCCCACACCACCGGGCCCTGGGCTACTGCCCAGATTGACCTCATTATAATCCGCTACTAATGTGACCACAAGCAGCACCCTGTCATTCCTACACCAAGTATATCATCCACTTGTAATTGATGAACAGATCCACAGAGGTACAAGGATCCCAAGAAGCAGCCTCCTGGATTACAAACAGAAGGAGGATAACAACAGGGTGCTGCTTGTGGTCACTTACAACCCTCACATGAACATTTTAAGGAAAATTGGCGCTGACCTCCAACCCATATTCCACTGAGACCACAGACTGTAAGCAATATTCCCAGAACTGCCACTGCTCTCCTACAAACAGCCTCCAAACCTAAGGAATATGCTTGTCAGAAGTGCCCTCGCATCACCATCAGAGACAGGCACAGTCCCCGGTAACAGTAAGAAATGCAAGACCTGCACCCACATATCACCAACAGATAAAGTCCCCATACCCAACACAAATCAGGACTATAAGATCATGGACTATTTTTCATGCACATCCTCCAATGTCGTGTACATGATACAATGTACAAGGTGCAATGGAAGGACATACATAGGAGAAACTAAACAAAAACTTCATACAAGGATGAATCTGCATAGACATACTGTACAATAAAAAATGAGCTGGACACACCTGTAGGAATACACTTCTCTAGACCTGGATATAGCGCAGATCTAAAAGTCCTAATATTGAAAAGTCATTTTAATAGTGACAAAGAAAAATTTGTGAGTATAAATTTATACATATGTTTCAATCTCTAACACTAGGACTGAATTTGACACCTGGATTCATGACTCATTACATGGACACAGTTCACACCTCCACAAGAAGGTCTTCAGATCTCTAATAGAACACTGCCACCTCATTTACATGTGTAACAAAAACCTTAATTTGATTTCCTTGGCCTGTATCACCTCATGTCCTGCTGTAATTTCTATTTAAATGTTGCCGTCTGTTCTCAGTAATTCACTTGTAATCTAGACTGATGAAGGGGCCCTTTGAGCCCTGAAAGCTTGCTCGCAAATATAACTTCTCTGGTTAGCCAATAAATGTATCACTGCTTGAATACTTTTCTCAATTTTTTGGGGGGGACATAAGTATTTACATCCATTTTTTCCTGTAATATATCTGACAAAGATGTCAGTTGGACCTGAAATGCATTCCCTTGAGTCACTGCCCTGTTCTGCAATTCATGATTATAAGGTAACTGCAACATTTTTGCAATTTGACCAGAAATGTGTTGCACTTCTGATAAAACTAAACATTGCGTGACTATCTCATTGTACAGCCTAATATTTTAGTCAGATAAAGGAGTGAGCATCCTGCCCTACACTTCAGATCTATCAGACAACTACAATACTATTAGAAAGGAGTGAGTCGGACCTGAAACGCGTTGCATCGCCAATACCTTGACTGCAACAAAGAAGTATTCATCGCATCATTTTGCACCTTCGCTCCTTTTCCTCTAATTAAAATTGATCCGATTTCTCTGGAACACAGTACATTTTTCAGGAGTTAAACTAACATGACTAACATAACTTTGTGCAACATTTAAACAATGTAACTTATTATATAAACTTCTGCTTCTGATCATGTGACCCATCCCGCATCCATTCTCAGATAGCGCCATTTAGTTTTACAAAACTGAATGAGCCTCCATAAACAATTGCTGATATATTGTTTCATTAAACGATTCTTCTGTCTTGAAACGTGCTTTAAACTCGCCTGTGATGTGGGATCTCTTTGTATTAGCCCGCAGTTCTGCCACTGACGATGCATGAGGTGTGTTTAGTCTAGATAAGCAGAAGTTTCTTTTCTCTGCCGCTGACGCATTACAAGTTTGTTTCTTGTTTTGTCTTTGAGGCTTTGAAATGATTATATATATAATAGAACAACGACTGCTGAGCCGGCGAATCTGTGTATTATGTGCCGCGCCACCGCTCTACCTGCACACACACATCCTCATCAGCCACCAGGCAAAAGAAACATTTCTACTGTATTTATACAAATTATTTAGGATGGCGGCCCCTTCATATTTCCCTTCAGATATTACTTTTCCCAGGGGGATGGGGCTCACTGAGATAAGTTACATTGGACATGTGCTGTGTCCAAAGCACTCCAATACTGACCTTGGAAACACACCCTTAGGGTATGTGCGCACGTTGCGGATTTGCTCTTGTAAAAATCTGTGCGGATTCTTCCTCTCTTGGTAGAAAACGCAGTTGAAAATCCACGCGTTTTTGATGCGGATTTGTACGCGTTTTTGTAAGCTAAATAAAGATATATTATTTACAAAAAAAAACAATTGTGATGTAATTTCCTTGTCCAACCTCTTCTTTTACATTCTCCATTGAAGACCATAATATCATTACATACCATGTTGAAATATAATGTTTATGTAATGTCACGTGTGACTGGATGCACCGCCTCCAGCAGGGTGAATTTCTATAACACCCGTGACCCTGGATACACCGCCTCCAGCAGGGCGAATTTAAACAGAGTTAAGGGAAACACCGGGGAAACCGTTAAAATGGAGGGCCCTGCAATAGGGAACGGGGATGTGGAGACCTTCTGCACTCCCCTGAGTCAGTGTCCCTACACTCCTGACGATCCCTAGGCAGGTTCTGCACCTGGCGACGAGCTGGATACCTCAAATCCCTAGCTTGCCCTGCACCTTTCCCTTTCTAGTGAATTGGACGGTGCAGAAACTAATCCCACCACTGCACTAATACACACACAAGGAAAGTAACAAACAGGGAAAAACACCACTTAGCTTTGCTCTGTTGCTATTGCCCCCAGCAACAGAGTACAACACCAAAGTTCAGCTTCACCCCTGAAGCTCGACACCTGAATTCAGCTTCTGCCTGAAGCTATTACACCAGAGCTCCCCTGAGCTGCAAGGAACTCCTCTCTGAAGTTCCTTCCTTCACCAGACTTGGTTGGAAATGAGCAATATCACCAACAGTGAGTGAGACCACCTGCTACTCCTTTATAGGTAGCAGCCAGGAATCACACCTGCTTCATTATCACGTGCAATAACACTAGTGGCCACCGGGGGCAACTAAACTAAAGTAACCAGAGTGTAATGACCCTAACGGCCACCGGGTGCAAAACTAGAACTAAAACTAACTTTAAGCAAACAGCTTAAAGGAAAAAAAAAAGGTTACTTGTGGAAAATCTGTCATAATCCAACCTAGATCATGACAATTTACACACACAAAACAAATATAAGTGAGTATAATATACACAAACACACATATATATATATATATATATATATATATAGAGTTGAGCGACTTTTGGTTTTTTAGGGTCGCGTTTCGTTTCGTGAAACCCGACTTTTCCAAAAGTCGGGTCGAGCAAGATCGTCCGATTATAGGGAAAAGTCGGGGTCGTCCCGAAACACGAAACCCAATGTAAGTCAATGGGGAATAAAAGTCGGCAGTGAGAGGAGGACAGGAAACACACCTACAGTGCCCATTTGAATGCCAAAAGCATCAATTCTTCTTACTTAAGCTTGTCAACCTTAATTAACTTCATAATACAAGTTACGCACTGAAAAATGGGGGTTATTTGGCTAAAGTTGTGGGGGGGGAGGGCTGGCTGCAGGTTTTCATGTGCCCTGGGCGAAAGAGCGCCCCTTTAACACATACCACAACTCATCATGCTCCGATACGGCAGATAAATAGCGGTATAGTACAATGAAAAATACCTCACTTTTTACATATCATGACGAGGCCCATCTATTTCTCCATACAGAATCATTGGTCCCATATAATGTTTGAAACAGGATATGATGAGCTCCACATAATGCTACAGTATATGTTGGTCCCCATGGATGAAGCTCCACTGTCTTATGGGCCCAAATAATGCTCCAAACATAATGGGCCCCATTTCTAATGCTCTAGTGTATAATGGGCCCTGTAAATGCTGCTCCAGTGTCTGATGTCCACCTTTGGAATGTTCCAGTGTATGGTGGGCCCCATCTATCATTCTCCAGAGTATAGTGCTCCCCAAAAATTGCTGTCCCAACATTGAAAACAATCAAATAAGTCTCCTCGCTAGGGAATCACTGTACTTGTCTGGACAGGTGCTGTAGCTTGCTTAACAGCTCGCCAGCCGTTCTCACGCCCAGTATGGATTGCACGTGATTGCACAAAGGTTAGAAAGAGTACCGTATCCCTGGATAACATGTATGGATAGCGTACACATTCAAAATATATGTCTCAGGAGGCAGGCTCAGACGGTGTTAGGCCCAGTATGGATTGCACGTGATTGCACAAAGGTTAGAAAGGGTACCGTATCCCTGGATAACATGTATGGATAGCGTACACATTCAAAATATATGTCTCAGGAGGCAGGCTCAGACGGTGTCAGGCCCAGTATGGATTGCACGTGATTGCACAAAGGTTAGAAAGGGTATCGTATCCCTGGATAACATGTATGGATAGCGTACACATTCAAAATATATGTCTCAGGAGGCAGGCTCAGACGGTGTTAGGCCCAGTATGGATTGCACGTGATTGCACAAAGGTTAGAAAGGGTACCGTATCCCTGGATAACATGTATGGATAGCGTACACATTCAAAATATATGTCTCAGGAGGCAGGCTCAGACGGTGTTAGGCCCAGTATGGATTGCACGTGATTGCACAAAGGTTAGAAAGGGTACCGTATCCCCGGATAACATGTATGGATAGCGTACACATTCAAAATATATGTCTCAGGAGGCAGGCTCAGACGGTGTTAGGCCCAGTATGGATTGCACGTGATTGCACAAAGGTTAGAAAGGGTACCGTATCCCCGGATAACATGTATGGATAGCGTACACATTCAAAATATATGTCTCAGGAGGCAGGCTCAGACGGTGTTAGGCCCAGTATGGATTGCACGTGATTGCACAAAGGTTAGAAAGGGTACCGTATCCCCGGATAACATGTATGGATAGCGTACACATTCAAAATATATATCTCAGGAGGCAGGCTCAGACGGTGTCAGGCACAGTATGGATTGCACGTGATTGCACAAAGGTTAGAAAGGGTACCGTATCCCTGGATACATGTATGGATAGCGTACACATTCAAAATAAATGTCTCAGGAGGCAGGCTCAGACGGTGTCAGGCCCAGTATGGATTGCACGTGATTGCACAAAGGTTAGAAAGGGTACCGTATCCCTGGATACATGTATGGATAGCGTACACATTCAAAATATATGTCTCAGGAGGCAGGCTCAGACGGTGTCAGGCACAGTATGGATTGCACGTGATTGCACAAAGGTTAGAAAGGGTACCGTATCCCTGGATAACATGTATGGATAGCGTACACATTCAAAATATATGTCTCAGGAGGCAGGCTCAGACGGTGTTAGGCCCAGTATGGATTGCACGTGATTGCACAAAGGTTAGAAAGGGTACCGTATCCCCGGATAACATGTATGGATAGCGTACACATTCAAAATATATGTCTCAGGAGGCAGGCTCAGACGGTGTCAGGCCCAGTATGGATTGCACGTGATTGCACAAAGGTTAGAAAGGTTACCGTATCCCTGGATAACATGTATGGATAGCGTACACATTCAAAATATATGTCTCAGGAGGCAGGCTCAGACGGTGTTAGGCCCAGTATGGATTGCACGTGATTGCACAAAGGTTAGAAAGGGTACCGTATCCCCGGATAACATGTATGGATAGCGTACACATTCAAAATATATGTCTCAGGAGGCAGGCTCAGACGGTGTCAGGCCCAGTATGGATTGCACGTGATTGCACAAAGGTTAGAAAGGGTACCGTATCCCTGGATAACATGTATGGATAGCGTACACATTCAAAATATATGTCTCAGGAGGCAGGCTCAGACGGTGTCAGGCACAGTATGGATTTGACGGCCCAGATTACACAGCGGAGGAGCAGGGAGAGGTAAAGATTGCAAATGCTGGGGCCCTGCCCAAGCAAGGGGGGCCCACTCGTGGGCGTCGGTACTGGCACTGGGCCCCTCATAGTACAGCCGTGTGTCTGACGGCGGGTGTGCACGACCACCGTCAGAGACACTTGATTGCACTATGAGGGACCCTGTGCCAGTGCCCGCGCCCAAGAGTCGGCCTACCCACCTGTCCAGGGCAACGGCACTCGCACGGTGTCGTGCGCTAGGTGGTGACCCCGGCCATGGGGGGGGAGGCAGCACAGTTAGGGAGTTTTAGAAAGTGGCATATGTTGATGTTGGACATTCAGCTGATGCAAAAGGCGAAATAGGTGAAGTACCAGGAAGAGGTGGACCAAAGCAAGCCATTTTTCTGTCACCCTATGTGTCATCAGGGGAAGGTGGGACAAAATCCTTGGAAACCCATGCGTGGTTCATTTTAATGAAGGTTAGATCATCCACATTTTGGGTTGACAGACGGGTCCTTTTTTCTGTCAGGATTGATCCAGCTGCACTGAAGACTCTTTCCGATAGCACACTTGCAGCTGGGCAAGCGAGCTCCTGTAAGGCATATTGGGCCAATTCAGGCCAGGTGTCCAGTTTAGCGGCCCAATAGTCAAAGGGGGAATGACCTGTGTGGGAGAACATCGATATGGGAGGAAAAGTAGTTTGTAACCATAGTTGACAACTGCTGTCTCCTGTCACTTTCCATCGATGCAGTATTACCAGTTGTGTGAGCGGTATTTGAAAAATCAGTCCACAACATTGTCATGAAACCCCTGTCTCCAACGCCACTTCTGCTGTGTGCACCACAAACACCTCTGCCAAGCTGCCCCCGGCCCGTACGGCTCGTGTGAGAACCATCACCGCTGCTGTGTGCTGGGAATGCCTCAAACAACCGATTTACCAGAGTTGCTTATTTATTAGCCAATATTAGGTCAAGGTTCTCCTGTGGCATGATGTTTTGTAATTTGCCTTTATAGCGTGGATCCAGGATGCTGGCCAACCAGTAGTCGTCATCGTTCATCATTTTGGCAATGCGGGGGTCCCTTTTTAGGATCCGCAAGGCATAATCTGACATGTGGGCCAATGTTCCCGGTGTCAATGATGCACTGCGAGTGCTGGGTGGAGGAGCACTTTCTGGCAAATCCACATCCCTCCAGTCACGCACAAACCCTGTACCAGACCTTGCCACGCCAACATTTTCACTTGCCCCACGAGATGCATCCTCCTCCCCTAAGTAATCATCCCCATCATCCTCCTCCTCCTCTTCTTCCTCCACCTCGTCCAGGAGAGGTCCCTGAGCAGACAATGGCTGAATGTCATCAAGGATTCCCTCCTCCTCTTCCTCCTCATCAACATTGGCTGCAGACGCCTGCTCCTTAAGGTGCGTCAAAGTTTGCATGAGCAGACGCATAAGTGGGATGCTCATGCTTAGGATGGCGTCGTCTGCGCTTACCAGCCGTGTGCATTCCTCAAAACACTGAAGGACTTTACAAAGGTCTTTCAGCTTCGACCACTGCACGCCTGTCAACTCCATGTCTGCTCTCAAAGTGCCTGGCCGTGTATCCTCCCACAAATGCATTATGGCCTGCCTCTGCTCGCACAGCCGCTCCACCATGTGCAGGGTGGAGTTCCACCTTGTTGCAATGTCGATAATGAGGCAGTGGTTGGGAAGGTGGAGCAATCACTGCAGCTTCTGCATACGAACGGAGTGTACAGGCGACCGACGGATGTGCGCGCACAGTCTTCGCACCTTCTGGAGCAGGGCTGTTAACTCCGGATAATTTTTGAGGAAGCACTGCACCACCAGGTTCAAGGTGTGAGCCAAGCAAGGTATGTGGCTGAGTTTTGAAAGGGCTATGGCTGCCACAAAATTACGGCCGTTATCACTAACTACCTTGCCTGCCTCAAGATGCACACTGCCCAGCCATGACTCAGTTTGTCGCTTCAAGTACTCGGCCAGCACCTCGGCGGTGTGTCTGTCGCCCAAACACATCATCTGCAACACAGCCTGCTGACGCTTTTCACTAGCTGCTCTATAGGGGGACACATCGTGTGCAACAGTGGCAGCTGCAGATGGAGTGCTCGTACGACTGCGCTCTGTGGACGAGCTTTCGCTTCTGGAGGAGGAGGAGGAGGAGGGTGGAACGACTACAGCCAACTGTTTCCTATACCGTGGGCTAGGCAGCACTGTCCCACCACCGCTGTCCCCTGTGGACCCTGCATCCACCACATTAACCCAGTGCGCAGTGATGGACACGTAACGGCCCTGGCCATGCCGACTGGACCATGCATCAGTTGTGAGGTGCACCTTTCCGCTCACTGACTGCTTGAGTGCATGGACAATGCGGTCTTTCACATGATGGTGGAGGGCTGGGATGGCTTTGCGAGAGAAGAAGTGGCGACTGGATAGGTCATAGCGTGGTACTGCATAGGCCATGAGTTTGCGGAAAGCTGTGCTTTCCACCAACCGAAAGGGCATCATCTCAAACGAGATTAGTTTGGCAATGTGGGCGTTCAAACCCAGTGTACGCGGATGAGAGACTGAGTACTTTCTTGACCTACTCATAGTGTCTGGGAGGGTGAGCTGGACTTGAGAGCTGCATATGGTGGAAGTAGCGGTGGACAGGGCGGACTGAGAGAGGGTTGATGATGGTGATGGAGTTGGTGTTCTTTCTGATGGCCTAGAATCAGTCTTTCGTTGATATAACAGTGGGATTCCCTGACTGCTGTGGTCTTGCAACGACACCTCAACATTTGCTGCTGTGCTAACCGGTGGGCTTACAGTGGGGGAAACAATGTAGCGTTGCTGACTACCTTCGTTGTGATCAGTTGCACATGTGGCACTTGAGGTTTGGTGTTGTTTCCACGCTTGCAAGTGCATGCTGGTTTAATGTCTAAGCATGCAACTGGTATTCCAATTTTTCAGATTTTTCCCTCGGCTAAAGGTCTTTGCGCACTTCTTACAGATAACCTTGGCCTGATCATGAGGATTTTGTTCAAAAAAGTGCCACACTGCACTCTTCCTACTTTGGCAGACATTTTGCGGCCTAGCACGCTGTGATCTTTTGACCCTCTGGACAAGCTGTCCAGCAACTCTTTTGATGTTTGGAACCTGTCTTTGGAGTGCTCCGGGCCTGCCAGATAACAGCTGTTGCGATGTCGATGTCTGCTGTGGATGCTCCTCATCTGAGCTATTGGAAGCAGCACCCTCTTCCCCCAATGGATGCCAATCTGGGTCAACAACTGGGTCATCCATCACCTCCTCTTCTATGTCATGTGCACCTTTCTCTGTGTCACCGTGTATGGTGGTATAGTGTGCGGGAAGGGGCACCTGAGTCTCATCAGGGTCAAAATCTGGCTCTGTACACTGCGAGGACAATGTAGTGCTCTGAGTGAATGTATCATCTTGGCCTGGGTAATTCACCATTTCACTTGATAATCCAGGCATGGTATGTGAAAACAGCTCCATGGAGTAATCAGTAGTATGGCCTGCGTCATCCTTCAATCTTGGTTGGGGTGAAGGACACAAGGAAAGGTGTGGTTCATGAACATGAGCCTCCAATGACGACTCAGTGCTTTTACTTTTTACAACTGAAGAAGAGGAGGCGATAGAGCTGGAGGCTGAGTCAGCAATGTAAGACAAAACTTTTTCCTGATGCTCTGCCTTTAAAAGCGGTTTGCCAACTCCTAGAAAACTAAGCGTTCGAGGCCTTATGTAGCCAGATGATGACGCAGGGTCAGCACCTCCTGCATTCGGTCCTATTTTGCTCTTGCCACTACCATCAGATCCACCACCAACACCATCATTACCAGCTGCCAACCCCCGCCCAATTCCACGGCCTCTTCCACCAGCCTTCCTCATTTTTGGTAGAAATGTAGACAAAATCCAACAAACTATATAGTAATGTAAAACAAGGTACAAGGTGTCTATAGGACAGGGGAGATTTAGAATTTCTGCACACACTTGTGGACAGTGGACACTTTTGGATTGTGTGAGGCCCACTGATATCTGAGCGCTATGTGACAGGCTCGATGGCACAGCTGCCTGTGACCAAAGTGACGAGAGGATAATGGAGATTTTGAATCTCTGCGCACACTTTTGGACACTGGACACTTGTGGATTGTGTGAGGCCCACTGATATCTGAGCGCTATGTGACAGGCTCGATGGCACAGCTGCCTGTGACCAAAGTGACGAGAGGATAATGGAGATTTTGAATCTCTGCGCACACTTTTGGACACTGGACACTTGTGGATTGTGTGAGGCCCACTGATATCTGAGCGCTATGTGACACGCTCGATGGCACAGCTGCCTGTGACCAAAGTGACGAGAGGATAATGGAGATTTTGAATCTCTGCGCACACTTTTGGACACTGGACACTTGTGGATTGTGTGAGGCCCACTGATATCTGAGCGCTATGTGACACGCTCAATGGCACAGCTGCCTGTGACCAAAGTGACGAGAGGATAATGGAGATTTTGAATCTCTGCGCACACTTTTGGACACTGGACACTTGTGGATTGTGTGAGGCCCACTGATATCTGAGCGCTATGTGACACGCTCGATGGCACAGCTGCCTGTGACCAAAGTGACGAGAGGATAATGGAGATTTTGAATCTCTGCGCACACTTTTGGACACTGGACACTTGTGGATTGTGTGAGGCCCACTGATATCTGAGCGCTATGTGACATGCTCGATGGCACAGCTGTCTGTGACCAAAGTGACGAGAGGATAATGGAGATTTTGAATCTCTGCGCACACTTTTGGACACTGGACACTTGTGGATTGTGTGAGGCCCACTGATATCTGAGCGCTATGTGACAGGCTCGATGGCACAGCTGCCTGTGACCAAAGTGACGAGAGGATAATGGAGATTTTGAATCTCTGCGCACACTTTTGGACACTTGTGGATTGTATGAGGCCCACTGATATCTGAGCGCTATGTGACACGCTCGATGGCACAGCTGCCTGTGACCAAAGTGACGAGAGGATAATGGAGATTTTGAATCTCTGCACACACTTTTGGACACTGGACACTTGTGGATTGTGTGAGGCCCACTGATATCTGAGCGCTATGTGACACGCTCGATGGCACAGCTGCCTGTGACCAAAGTGACGAGAGGATAATGGAGATTTTGAATCTCTGCGCACACTTTTGGACACTGGACACTTGTGGATTGTGTGAGGCCCACTGATATCTGAGCGCTATGTGACACGCTCGATGGCACAGCTGCCTGTGACCAAAGTAACGAGAGGATAATGGAGATTTTGAATCTCTGCGCACACTTTTGGACACTGGACACTTGTGGATTGTGTGAGGCCCACTGATATCTGAGCGCTATGTGACAGGCTCGATGGCACAGCTGTGACAAAAGTGACTAGAGGATAAGGGAGATTGGATTGCTTTTAAAAAAGCAGTTTGCGGAGCAGTGGGTAAACAGCAATGCCAGCGTGTCAGGAAGCCTTAAAAGGCAGCCCAACAACCAACACCACTGATACACCACAATATAGCCTCCCCTTGCACTGCACACACAGTGACTTGTGTGTTGTGCAGGCCAAATCGCTAGCAGCAGAAGCAGTTTTTTTGTCTTCTTCCCTGCCTAACGCTCTCCCTACAGAATCAGCAGCAACCTATCCCTATACTAAGATCTGCAGAAGTAAGATGGCGGTCGGCGTGCACGCCCTTTTATACCCCCTGTGACGCCCACCAAAGCAAGCCAATCACTTGCATGCCCTTCTGAAAGATGGTGGTGACCCGTGCCTAGGTCATCACGTTGCCCACAGTGTCCGTGGATCCTGATTGGCTGAAAAAGAGTGCAAAACAAACTTTTGAAACGCGACTTTGGCGCGTAAGTCGCCGACCTCGTGGCCGACCTCATCCTAGGGTCGGGTTTCTTTTCATGAAACCCGACTTTGCCAAAAGTCGGTGACTTTTGAATTTTTTCGACCCGTTTCGCTCAACTCTATATATATATATATATACTGTATATATATACACGTGGTCAAAATTGTTAGTACCCCTCATTTAATGACAGAAAAACCCACAATGGTGACATAAATAACTTGAATCTGACAAAAGTAATAGTAAATCAAAAATCTATGAAAATTAACTAATGAATGTCAGACGTTGCTTTTCAACCATGCTTCCACAGAATTAAAAAAAATAAAACTCATGAAACAAAAATAAAGTAATAAACCAACACAAATACTCCCTGGTCAGATGTAGTCCTAAATAACGAGTGACCCACGATGATCTCACGTGTAGAATAGTGATATCAGGAGGTTACTGCTCTACATGGCTCAGATGACAAACTGACAGGAGGTAATATCTCCCGCAGTGTATCACTGAGAGCTCACCGGAGTTCGTGCTCTCACTTTACTCCGGTGACCTCTAATGGCGTTGCAGTGATACACTTCGAGAGAATACCTGAGTCCTATCACTGTGTCACCAGAGCCGTATAGAGCAGTCACATCTTCCGATGTGACTATTCTACACGTGAGATCATCATGGGACAATCGTTATTTAGGACTACGGTGGACAAGGGAGTATTTGTGCTAGTTTACTATTTTATTGTTTTGCAGGAGATCGAGGGTGTCGGGGAATTAGCTGTTTGGTGAGTATGAATTTTTTTTTATGTTTTACAATTGAACACAGTCGCCAGATGATGGGACTACTACTGTCCCATCATCGGCTCATGCTGTTACTTTTATATGTGACACCAGACGTAGCCGGATGGGAGTAGTAGTCCTATCAGATAACACCTGGCTACACACAGACACCCACAGACACACACACAGACACCTGCAGACAGACCCACACATATTTTCTGCTCACACAGTCTCTGCCTACACACAGTCTCCACAGACACACTCTTTCTCCTTTCTTTCAGCGGCGTTTTTGGCACACAAATCCGCAGCTAATCCACAGATCTTTTTACACCTGCGGTTTAGCTGCTGACTTCACTGACTCAATGTAAGTCAGTGGGTCAGTGGAATCCGCATAAAAATCCACAACATGTGCACATAGCCTTACAGTCCCTTACAGATACTGCCAACCTCTATACTGACCGACCTCAGTAGTGTCTGTCCTCTGCCTTATATACATTGCAAGACTCTACACTGATACTTATTCTGCTGTCAACTCTGTTGTTATCTGATAATAAGCTTTTTTCCAATAAAAAACAGCAGAACAGTGAGTGCAGCTCTGGAATATAATACAGGATGTAACTCAGTTTCAGTAATGTAATGTATGTACACAGTGACTGTACCAGCAGAATAGTGAGTGCGCTCTGGGGTATAATACAGGATGTAATTCAGGATCAGTGCAGGATAAGTAATGTAATGTATATACACAGTGACTGCACCAGCAGAATAGTGAGTGCAGCTCTGGAGTATAATACAGGATGTAACTCAGGATCAGTAATGTAATGTATGTACACAGCGACTGCACCAGCAGAAAAGTGAGTGCAGCTCTCGAGTATAATACAGGATGTAACTCAGTGTCAGTGCAGGATAAGTAATGTAATGTATGTACACAGTGACTGCATCAGCAGAATAATGAGTGCAGCTCTGGAGTATAATACAGGAGGTAACTCAGGATCAGTAATGTAATGTATGTACACTGACTGCACCAGCAGAATAGTGAGTGCAGGTCTGGAGTATAATACAGGATGTAACTCAGGATCAGTAATGTAATGTATATACACAGTGACTGCATCAGCAGAATAATGAGTGCAGCTCTGGAGTATAATACAGAAGGTAACTCAGGATCAGTAATGTATGTACACAGTGACTGCACCAGCAGAATAGTGAGTGCAGCTCGGGAGTATAATACAGGATGTAACTCAGGGTCAGAAATGTAATGTATGTACCCAGTGACTGCACCAGCATATTAGTGAGTGCAGCTCTGGAGTATTAAACAGGATGTAACTCAGGACCAGTACAGGATCAGTAATGCAATGTATGTACACAGTGACTGCACCAGCAGAATAGTGAGTGCAGCTCTGGAGTATAATACAGGATGTAAGTCAGGATCAGTACAGGATAAGTAACTTACTGTAGGATGATTGGTGATATCTTTTCATTTATGTTTTACAAAGTTTATAAAAATGTGATTTATTCTAGCACATACCAGAAGTGATGAAAAGATCCCTCATAACCTAATAATTTAAGCATTTCCAACCTATTCACAGTCATTTTTGATTCTGGTACAAAACAGCTTTGTTGTTGCTACAGGACACAGTCTCCCTCCAGTAAATCACACTCTTCCTTCTGTGTCGTACATTGACGCATCTTTGGGTTGTCTATTAGCATCTTCAATCTCCACCATCGGTTTATGTGGCAATCACGTCATGAGCCAAGGATGCAGGAACATCACTGCGATTGCCTTTATTTCCTACTGACTGAATACCAGCTGTTATCACAAAAATGATTAAAGAGAAGAGAAAGCGGGATGTAGTGGGAATTGAAAAATCTAATTTAATATTGCAAAGTGTATGATAGCAAGGCCACTCCATAATTCATGGTCTGATCTATAGAACTGAAACCAAGGAGCTCGCAAGGTGTTTGGTCTGTTCAGAAAAGTGGGAGGGGGATAGGGAGGAAAGTAATCCGTAATTTACAAGCTTTCAGTGACAATGAGTTTCCTATGATCCTAACCAAAAATAAGTAGGCAATATTAAAATAATGACATACATAAGAGCAGTATTATAGTAGTTATATTCTTGTACATAGGAGCAGTATTATAATAGTTATATTCTTGTACATAGGGGCAGTATTATAGTACTTATATTCTTGTACATAGGAGCAGTATTATAGTAGTTATATTCTTGTACATAGGGGACAGTATTATAGTAGTTATATTCTTGTACATAGGGGCAGTATTATAGGAGTTATATTCTTGTACATAGGAGCAGTATTATAGTAGTTATATTCTTGTACCTAGGAACAGTATTATAGTAGTTATATTCTTGTACATAGGAGCAGTATTATAGTAGTTATATTCTTGTACATAGGGGCAGTATTATAGTAGTTATATTATTGTACATAGGGGGCAGTATTATAGTAGTTATATTCTTGTACATAGGAGCAGTATTATAGTAGTTATATTCTTGTACATAGGAGCAGTATTATAATAGTTATATTCTTGTACATAGGGGCAGTATTATAGTACTTATATTCTTGTACATAGGAGCAGTATTATAGTAGTTATATTCTTGTACATAGGGGACAGTATTATAGTAGTTATATTCTTGTACATAGGGGACAGTATTATAGTAGTTATATTCTTGTACATAGGAGCAGTATTATAGTAGTTATATTCTTGTACCTAGGAACAGTATTATAGTAGTTATATTCTTGTACATAGGAGCAGTATTATAGTAGTTATATTCTTGTACATAGGAGCAGTATTATAGTAGTTATATTCTTGTACATAGGGGCAGTATTACAGTAGTTATATTCTTGTACATAGGGGGCAGTATTATAGTAGTTATATTCTTGTACATAGGAGCAGTATTATAGTAGTTATATTCTTGTACATAGGGAGCAGTATTATAGTAGTTATATTATTGTACATAGGAGCAGTATTATAGTAGTTATATTCTTGTACATAGGGAGCAGTATTATAGTAGGTATATTCTTGTACATAGGACCAGTATTATAGCAGTTACAGTTGTGGCCAAAAGTATTGACACCCCAGCAATTCTGTCAGATAATACTCAGTTTCTTCCTGAAAAAGATTGCAAACACAAATTCTTTGGTATTATTATCTTCATTTAATTTGTCTTAAATGAAAAAACACAAAAGAGAATGAAGCAAAAAGCAAAACATTGATCATTTCACACAAAACTCCAAAAATAGGCCAGACAAAAGTATTGGCACCCTCAGCCTAATACTTGGTTGCACAACCTTTAGCCAAAATAACTGCGACCAACCGCTTCCGGTAACCATCAATTAGTTTCTTACAATGCTCTGCTGGAATTTTAGACCATTCTTCTTTGGCAAACTGCTCCAGGTCCCTGATATTTGAAGAGTGCCTTCTCCAAACTGCCATTTTTAGATCTCTCCACAGGTGTTCTATGGGATTCAGGTCTGGACTCATTGCTGGCCACCTTAGAAGTCTCCAGTGCTTTCTCTCAAACCATTTTCTAGTGCTTTTTGAAGTGTGTTTTGGGTCATTGTCCTGCTGGAAGACCCATGACCTCTGAGGGAGTCCCAGCTTTCTCACACTGGGCCCTACATTATGCTGCAAAATTTGTTGTTAGTCTTCAAACTTCATAATGCCATGCACACGGTCAAGCAGTCCAGTGCCAGAGGCAGCAAAGCAACCCCAAAACATCAGGGAACCTCCGCCATGTTTGACTGTAAGGACCGTGTTCTTTTCTTTGAATGCCTCTTTTTTTCTCCTGTAAACTCTATGTTGATGCCTTTGCCCAAAAAGCTCTACTTTTGTCTCATCTGACCAGAGAACATTCTTCCAAAACGTTTTAGGCTTTTTCCGGTAAGTTTTGGCAAACTCCAGCCTGGCTTTTTTATGTCTCGGGTTAAGAAGTGGGGTGTTCCTGGGTCTCCTACCACACAGTCCCTTTTCATTCAGACACCGACGGATAGTACGGGTTGACACTGTTGTACCCTCGGACTGCAGGGCAGCTTGAACTTGTTTGGATGTTAGTCGAGGTTCTTTATCCAACATCCGCACAATCTTGCGTTGAAATCTCTTGTCAATTTTTCTTTTCCGTCCACATCTAGGGAGGTTAGCCACAGTGCCATGGGCGTTAAACTTCTTGATGACACTGTGCACGGTTGACACAGGAACATTCAAGTCTTTGGAGATGGACTTGTAGCATTGAGATTGCTCATGCTTCCTCACAATTTGGTTTCTCAAGTCCTCAGACAGTTCTTTGGTCTTCTTTCTTTTCTCCATGCTCAATGTGGTACACACAAGGACACAGGACAGAGGTTGGGTCAACTTTAATCCATGTCAACTGGCTGTGTGATTTAATTATTGCCAACACCTGTTAGGTGCCACAGGTAAGTTGCTGGTGCTGTTAATTACACAAATTAGAGAAGCATCACATGATTTTTCGAACAGTGCCAATACTTTTGTCCACCCTCTTTTTTATGTTTGGTGTGGAATTATATCCAATTTGGCTTTAGGACAATTCTTTTTGTGTTTTTACATTTAAGACAAATTAAATGAAGATAATAATACCAAAGAATTTGTGTTTGCAATCATTTTCAGGAAGAAACTGAGTATTATCTGTCACTACTTTTGGCCACAACTGTACAAGAATATAACTACTAAAATACTGCCCCCTAGGTACAAGAATTTAACTACTATAATACTGCATATATGTACAAGAATATAACTACTATAATACTGCCCCTATGTACAAGAATATAACTGCTATAATACTGCCCCTATGTACAAGAATATAACTATTATAATACAGCTCCTATGTACAATAATATATCTACTATAATACGGCCCCTATGCTTTAATACTGTCCTTTATGTACAAGAATATAACAACTAAAATATTGCTCCTATGTAAAAGAATACATTTACTATAATACTGCCCCTATGTACAAGAATATTACTACAGTATTACTGTCCGTATGTACAAGAATATATCTACCATAATACTGCTCCTATGTACAACAATATAGCTACTATAATACGGCTCCTATGTACAAGAACATAACTACTATAATACAGCTCCTATGTACAAGAAAAAAACTACTATAATACTGCTCCTATGTACAAGAATATAACTGCTATAATACTGCCCCCTATGTACAAGAATATAACTACTATTATACTGCTCCTACGTACAAGAATATAACTACTATAACACTGCTCCTATGTACAAGAATATAACAACTATATTACTACCCCAATGTACAAGAATATAACTACTATAATACTGCCCCTGTGTACAAGAATATAACTACTATAATACTGCTCATTTGCACAAGAATCTAACTACTATAATACTGCCCCTATGTACAAGAATATAACTACTAGAATTCTGCTCCTATATACAAGAATGCAACCACTATACTACTGCCCCGTATGGTCAAAAATATAACTACTATAATACTGCTGCTATGTACAAGAAAATAACTACTATAATACTGCTGCTATGTACAAGAATATAACTGCTATAATACTGCCCTCTATGTACAAGATTATAACTACTATAATACTGCCCCTATGTACAAGAATATAACTACTGTAATACTGCATCTATGTACAAGAATATAACTACTATAATACTGCTCCCTATGTACAAGAATATAACTACTATAATACTGCTTCTATGTACAAGAATATAACTACTATAATACTGCCCCTATGTACAAGAACATAACTACTATAATACAGCTCCTATGTACAAGAATATATCTACTATAATACGGCCCCTATGCTATAATACTGTCCTTTATGTACAAGAATATAACTACTAAAATATTGCTCCTATGTGCAATAATATATTTACTATAATACTGCCCCTATATACAAGAATATTACTACTGTAATACTGTCCGCATGTACAAGAATATAACAACTATAATACTGCTCCTATGTACAAGAATATAATGACTATAATACTATGCTTATGTACAAGAATATAACTACTATAATACTGCCCCTGTGTACAAGAATATAACTAGTATAATACTGCTCCTATGCACAAGAATATGCCTACTATAATACTGCCCCTGTGTACAAGAATATAACTACTATAATTCTGCTCCTATGTACAAGAATGCAACCACTATACTACTGCCCCTTATATAACTACTATAATACTGCTGCTATGTACAAGAAAATAACTACTATAATACTGCCCCTATGTACAAGAATATACTGTAGCTACTGTAATACTGCTCCTATGTACAAGAATATAACTACTATAATACTGCTCCTATGCACAAGAATATAACTATTATAATACTGCTCCTATGCAAGAGAATATAACTACTTTAATACTGCTCCTATGGACAAGAATATAACTACTATAATACTGCTCCTATGCACAAGAAAATAACTACTATAATACTGCTCTTATGTACAAGAATATAACTACTATAATACTGCCCCTATGTACAAGAATATAACTACTTTAATTCTGCTCCTATTTACAAGAATACAACCACTATACTACTGCCCCGTATGTACAAGAATAGAACTACTATAATACTGCTGCTATGTAGAAGAAAATAACTACTATAATACTGCTGCTATGTACAAGAATAATATAACTACTATAATACTGCCCTCTATGTATAAGATTATAACCACTATAATACTGCCCCTATGTACAAGAATATAACTACTGTAATACTGCTCCCTATGTACAATAATATAACTACTATAATACTGCTTCTATGTACATGAATATAACTACAATAATACTGCCCCTATGTACAAGAACATAACTACTTCAACACAGCTCCTATGTACAAGAATATATCTACTATAATACGGCCCCTATGCTATAATACTGTCCTTTATGTACAAGAATATAACTACTATAATACTGCCCCTGTGTACAAGAATATAACTGCTATAATACTGCTCCTATGCACAAGAATATTACTACTGTAATACTGCCCCTATGTACAAGAATATAACTACTATAATTCTGCTCCTATGTACAAGAATACAACCACTATACTACTGCCCCGTATATATCTACTATAATACTGCTGCCATGTGCAAGAAAATAACTACTATAATACTGCCCCTATGTACAAGAATATAACTACTATAATACTGCCCCTATATACAAGAATATAGCTACTATAATTCTGCTCCTATGTACAAGAATACAACCACTATACTACTGCCCCATATATAACTACTATAATACTGCTCCTGAAACTGAGTATTATCTGACAGAATTGCAGGGGCGTCAATACTTTTGGCCACAACTGTACATAGGGGGCAGTATTATAGCAGTTATATTCTTGTACTAGGAGCTGTATTTTAGTATTATAGTAGTTATATTTTTGTATATACGAGGCAGTATTATAGTAGTTATATTCTTGTACATAGGGGCAGTGTTATAGTAGTTATATTCTTGTACATAGGAGCAGTATTATAGTAGTTATATTCTTGTATATAGGAGCAGTATTATATTAGTTATATTCTTGTACATAGGAGCAGTATTGTAGTAGTTATATTCTTGTACATAGGAGCAGTATTATAGTAGTTATATTCTTGTACATAGGGGCAATATTATAGTAGTTATATTCTTGTGCATAGGAGCAGTATTATAGTAGTTATATTCCTGTACATAGGGGTAGTATTATAGTAGTTATATTTTTGTATATAAGAGGCAGTATTATAGTAGTTATATTCTTGTACATAGAAGCAGTATTAAAGAAGTTTTATTTTTGTATGTTGGATGCAGTATTATAGCAGTCACTGTTAATGATGATATTTTGTAACCTTGACCTCGTATATTCAAATGTATTTTGGTGATTGTGGATTTCTCTCTCATTATTGATAGCTGTCATTGAGATCTCTTTGGGTTACGAGGTGCTCAATGCTTTTTCACTTTTTTAGCACTTTACAATCCCAAGTGGCGGGTAGGATAAGTCAAATCTGAAGGTTTTATTTTGTAGATTGGGTCAGAGAAGTGTGAGTTTTATCAATAAGAAGTCAAGGGGCACAACACTTTTAATCCCTTGCTTGGCGCTGGAACGTAAAACTCAGTACCGGGGAATGTAAGAATAATTGAGCAGGTAAAAAAAATCAATCCTATTGAGTTTCTGACGATCCGTAGTTTCGCTGTTCACATTATCAGTATAATTATACTAATTAAAACGTGTTTTAGAGCAGAATTTCACCATCAGCAACAAAGAGGCAGTGAAGTGCTTAAGGGAAAAGGACACCATTTTTTTTATTTATTCTTTTTAATTGTTTATAACTATTGACTTTCTTAATGTAAATAACGTTTGTCACATTTTCTATTATATACAACATGTGTCCATTTGTCATGAGTTTCATGATCTCTGCTTGCTGTTAGCAAACAGAAACATTTTTGAATATTCCCACAATTACACTAGATTGTAACTTAATAAGGTAACAAGAGAGAGACTTGTGCTGCTGATACTGTATATTTAGAATGGTGGACATTGTAACAAATTAATTTGGGATGTATTGCACCAGGTTGGAGTATTAGCCTCTAAAATAAAAATAAATGTTTAGGAAAGCTGGATGACAGCCTACGTGGTAGTCATAGAAGTAGCCATATTGACAGATTTTTTTACCACCTTGCCGCCTCCTGTACATTGACAGATGATTGTGGAGAGTGTAGAGTTTTGTACTCACTCAGCTGTGGTTGAGGTCAGGGCCGCCATGAGGGCATTACTGCCCTGACTGGCATATGGGGCCCGGTGGGCAGAGGGGGTCCACATCAGGCCCCATCTCATCTGCTCACCGGGCCCTACTGGCAGGCTAAACCGGGCCCTAGCAGCAGTTCAACTCTATTGACATGCGGGCCTAGGCCCGCATGTCAATAGTTAACAACCGCCAGTCAATCGGAGGCTGGCAGCTGATGTCAGCCGCAGCACGCATGTCACCGGCATCTGATGTCATTGTCATTCACTGGCGAGTGCGCGCTTCAGCTGCATGGAGGGAGATTCGCCGCAGGAGCGCGACCAGGTAAGGAGATCTTTTTTTGTTTTATTTTTATTGAAAGCGGCAAGCCGCGGGCAGAATGGACACAGGGGCAGAATGTGAGACACGGGGGTAGAATGTGAGACACGGGAGCAGAATGTGAGACATGGGGGCAGAATGGACATGGAGCAGAATGTGAGACACAGGGGCAGAATGTGAGACATGGGGGCAGAATGTGACAGTGAGATACAGGAGGGGGCAGAATGGACACGGGGGGCAGAATGTGAGACACGGGGAGCAGAATGTGAGACACAGGGCAGAATGTGACAGTGAGTCACAGGAGGGGGCAGAATGTGAGACACGGGTTGCAGAATGTGACAGTAAGACACAGGAGGAGGCAGAATGTGAGACACGGGGCAGAATGTGAGACACGGGGCAGAATGTGACAGTGAGACACAGGAGGGGGCAGAATTGACACAGGGCAGAATGTGAGACACAGGAGGGGGCATAATGAGACAGTGAGACACAGGAGGGGGCAGAATGAGACAGTGAGACACAGGACGGGGCACAATGTGAGACACAGGAGGGGGCAGGATGCGAGACACAGGAGAGTTGCAGGATGCGAGACACAGGGGACAGGATGGGAGACACAGGGGGCAGGATCATGGGGCAGGATGGATACGATGTAGACAGATGGGGCATGATCGGGAGATCATATGGGGCAGAATAGATACTCAAGAGGGTAAGATGAGAGAACAATTGGATGGAGCCAGGAATGGAGCACACGGGGGCCAGGATGGGGGATATTATTACCATAGGGGCAAATTAAGGGATATTATTACTGCAGTGATGCATTTATTTTATTTTTTTGAGGATACTGTTTTAAATGGGGGGAGGTCCTGGTGCTGTGCAGAGAGACACTATGTCGCCTTTTTTTCTTCTTCTGGTATAGTGTAGAAGTTGGGAAAAAAATGAGTATTGTGTTCTGCAAGTGGAGCTCTATTTAACGATGTTATTTCCTGCAGAGACGAGCCCTGACTGGAAGACATGATGGCGGTCTGTGCTGGATGAAAGATGAAAAGCGAAGCTGAAGGACTTCACCTAGAGACATCACTGGTGAGTCAGTGGGTTACCTATACACTGACACTATACACTATATACAGAGTGCCTGTGTACAATGTCACCAGTGATCACTGTATTACCTGTGTACTTACACTATACACTATATACAGAGTTCCTGTGTACAATGTCACCAGTGATCACTGTATTACCTGTACACTGACACTATATACAGAGCTCCTGTGTATAATGTCACTGGTGATCACTATATTACCTGTACACAGACAATGCATACTAAGTACAGATCTCCTGTGTATAATGGCACTTATGGTGAAAGTATTATGTTGTTTTTATTAATGATCAGTATTGTAGTATTCAGTCACCATGTGGTGGTAATATGTGGTCTGGGCATGGTGCAGTAGTATTTGTACCTTGCATGTGCTATTATTCTGTCACTGTGGTGGTAATATGTGGTCTAGTCATGGTATGGCTGTATTTGTTACTTGTATGTGGTATTATTGGTCACCATGTGGTGGTAATATGGTGCCTGGTCATGGTGCGGTGGTATTTGTCCCTTTGGATGTGATATTATTGGCCATTTTAAAAATTGAAAAAATAAAAATATACCTAAATTGTATTGGATATTTTAACAAATGTTTAATAGGTTAGAGTAGAGTAGGGCCTGGTCAAAAGAGTCTACCTTGTCGTGGTGACAGATTTAAAAAATCTTTTGGCCAAAACAAGAGCTGCTGGCTATGTGTGTGATATGGAGATGGGAACTGTTAATGTGTGATGGGTGAGAAGTGGAGTTTTTCCAAGTGGTGGGACTGTAGACAGTTTGAGGGTTGGAGGGCGGCGCTGGGGTGGAGCCTGGGCAGAGTCTCAAGGGGACCCCTAAAATTTTGCCAGTATGGGGTCTGAACTTCCTAGTGGCAGCCCTGGTTGAGGTAGGCACAGGAAGCGGTTTCATTAAAATGTCCAGGCAGGTTTATTAAAACTGCGTAAACCGCTCAGGAAACCAAACAAAAGAACAGCCTTTTCCAGCAGAAAGTGAAAACACAAAGTAAAAAGTCCATACAATATAGCAGGTCTGCCCGCTCAGGATAGTGTCCAGTTCTCAAGGACTTGGCACAGACCAACACACAGGGGATCCATACATCTACAGACCCAGACACTGAATAAGACACTCAGTCTTCATTTTATCTGCCAAACCATGCCTACAGAGTTAGGGTATGTGAGTGGTCATTCCCACCCATCTCTTTTGACTCGTAAAACCTGTCCCTTAAACGCCCTAGCAATTCTCTCAGCACTATATGCGCTGGAGCATGCTTTCCTAGGCTTACATCTGTAATGCAGGTGCCTGGATGCAACGTACAGAGATCATGAGGCGGAAACAGGCAGGGGTTGATATATTGGTATTTTTATACAACAATAACTTCTAAACAATTAGGTTTAGTAAATATGCAATTTAACAATATAGAGGATAATAACAGGTTATGAACAAACAAGAAAGTCAGTATTTAATGTTAGTGATGTGGCCAGTCTTGGAAGATACCACTTCAGTTCTCACTTGAAGCTCTGGCTCTTGCGGGGGTCACTGGGTTTTCCCGCTAGGCCTCAAGTCTCTTCCTGACGTAGTCTATTAAAGCCCGTTGAGCCTCCAACACACCAACCAGCCCCCTCCCAAACTGTAATCCTAGTCCCAGTTGACCATGGTACCGTAGGTGATAGCTGGAAGTGATGGCCCTGCTCACTTGCACTGTTCCTCGTCTCTCGCAGGCGTGTCTCTCCTGTTGTAGTCAAACAAATAAAGCAGCACTCTGTAGCGCTATAGCATGCAAATATGAAACATGAAAATTGAATTGCATTACTGCACTAGAAATATGAAAAATTGAGAATGCTTAGCGCATAAATTGGCCAATTCATTTGTACCTGGAAGCTACGTTAAGACGATTCTCGCTTCCAGGACCTAACTTAACGCCAATCCTCTCTTAGACTAAAGTCTTCATCTGTATGGGAACTTAATGTGAATGCTCTTTTGGACTGAAATCTTTATCTCTGTGGAGGGGTAGGGTCCTGCTGTGATTAAAAACGCCTGAGGCTAAGGGGCGGAGTGCTCAGTCAGAAGGTTAAGGACCCTACCCCTCCACAGAGATTAGATTTATAAAACAAATTGTATTCATTAGCCTTCTGAGGTCACAACAGTTCAGCCCGACTGCGGGAACAGCTTCAGTGACTAGCGGTGACATCACTGACCTCTGTACCATGAGAAAATGTCAGTGATGAGGTCACTAGTATTGTGAGGAAAGAGGGAGACACAAGCGCAATATAGGGTCTTATCCCACAAATAAAGTAAGCGGTTTGACAAAAAACTGCTCACCTGGTAGTAGGTATTCAAAGCATGTATAGATAAGGGCTGCTGCAGATCCACAAGTCAGTCACCGACTATCTGAAACAGAGCTCTGCAAAGGAATACGTGGATTTCGTCCGCGCTGCCCAAATGATGAAATTCCAGAACGTTAGTAAAGTTTGACAGTGGTTTATTCTACGCGTTTCAAGGTTTTTTGCAACCTCTTCTTCAGGAAATACTGAAGAAGAGGTTGCAAAAACCCTTGAAACGCATAGAATAAACCACTGTCAAACTTTATTAACCTTCAGGAATTTCATCATTTGGGCAGCGTGGACGAAATCCACGTATTCCTTTGCAGAGCTCAGTGATGAGGTCACGGCAGTTCAAGCTCATTGTCTTCATAGCAGATCACCATGAGAATTTCTCACGGTGATCAGCTGTGAATACACTGAGCACAGTAGTGTAGCTACCGGGGGGGAGAGAGGGGGCGGTGGCCCCGGGCCCCGTGCTCTGAGGGGGCCCACCCGGACTTACGCTACTGTAACTGTATCTGCGGCAGAGCAGGGAGAATCGATCATCTCCCTGCTCTTCCGCTATGTTCTCTTCTCTGCCACAGGACCTGTGATGAAGTCACAGGAGGGGAGGAGTCGAGGCCACATAATCAGGGGCCTCTCAGTGTATGCAGGACTCTGCCCTGCTGGTTGTCATGGTGCTGGATGAAGGGAAGTTTCTGTGTGGGGTCAGGAGGAGTTTATAGGGTGGATGTAGCAGAGCTGCTTGTGTACAAGGCGTACGTAGCGGAGCCGCGTTTATCCGAGGTGTACGGAGCGGAGCCGCGTGTGTCCGTGACGTACGGAGCGGAGCCGCGTGTGTCCGCGGCGTACGGAGCGGAGCCGCGTGTGTCCGAGGTGTACGGAGCGGAGCCGCGTATGTACGAGGTGTACGGAGTGGAGCCGCGTGTGTCCGAGGCGTGCGGAGCCGTGTGTGTCTGAGGCGTGCGGAGCAGAGCCGCGTGTGTCCGAGGCGTACGGAGCAGAGCTGCATTTGTACGAGGTGTACGGAGCGGAGCCGCGTGTGTACGAGGCGTACGGAGCGGAGCCGCGTGTGTACGCGGTGTGCGGAGCCGCGTGTCTACGAGGCGAATGGAGCAGAGCTGCATTTGTACGAGGTGTACGGAGCGGAGCCGCGTGTGTACGAGGTGTACGGAGCGGAGCCGCGTGTGTCTGAGGTGTACGGAGCGGAGCCGCGTGTGTTTGAGGTGTACGGAGCGGAGCCGCTTGTGTCCGAGGTGTACGGAGCGGAGCCGCATGTGTACAAGGTGTACGGAGCAGAGCCATTTGTGTACAAAGTGTACGAAGCGTGGCCGTGTGAGTACAAGGTGTACGGAGCAGAGCCGCATGTGTACGAGGTTTATGGAGTGAAGCCATGTGTGTACTGAGTGGAGCCGTATGTGCGAAGTGTACAGAGCGGAGCCGTGTGTGTACGAGGCATAGAAAGCGGAACCGTGTGTGTATGAGGTGTGCGGAGCTATGCGTGTACAAGGTGTATGGTGGGAAGCATTCATACCTCACAAACATTTCGATTTTGAAAGAGTCTGCCCCGGTCGGGAGCTTATTTTCCCATGGACACAGGAGTACATGGCAGAGCCCCGAGGAGCACTTTAAAATTTGCACGCGATGTTCCATCGGAAGTGACATGCTGGAAGCTGACTGGAAATTAGGTAATTTCGGGAGGAGATTGTGACAGAACCATGGAGGCACCTCAGGGAATGCTTCAGATCCATCACCATCTCCTACGACAGCATGGACAGCGGGATCGCCTTGGACTCGGGGATGCCGGCCATGTGAGCGGATCATGATATGTCCTGCACCGGGAGGCTCACGTGGGCACTACAATGGGAGCCGGGCTGCTATAGTATCTTTATAGAATCTTTCTTTCTCTCGCTGTTTCTTTCTCTCTCTGTGTTCTTTCTTTCTCTCTGTTTCTTTCTCTATCTCTGTTCATTCTTTCTCCCTCTGTTCTTTCTTCCTCTCTGTTTTCTCTTTCCCCTCTTCCTTTCTCTCTCTCTGTTCTTTCTTTCCCCTCTTTCTTTCTTTCTCTCTAATCTTTTACTTTCTCTCTCTAATCTTTTACTTTCTCTCTCTCTGTTCTTTCTTTCTGTTCTTTCTTTCTCTCTGTTCTTTCTTTCTCTCTCTGTTCTTTCCTCTCTTTCTCTCTCTGTTCTTTCTTTATTTCTCTGTTCTTTCTCCCTCATAGGGTATCATGCTGCCCCCCTCATGGGGTATCATGGTGCCCTCCCTTTTATGGGGTGGGGTATCATGCTGTTCCCCTTATACGGGGTATCATGCTACCCCCCTCATATGGGGTATCATGCTGCCCCCCATCATACGGGGTATCATGCTGCCCCCTCCTCATACGGGGTATCATACTACCCCCCTCTTATGGGGTATCATGCTGACCCCATCATACGGGGTATCATGCTGCCCCCTCCTCATACAGGGTATATCATGCTGCCCCCTCATACGGGGTATATCATGCTGCCCCCTCATACGGGGTATCATAATCATGCAACCAAGACTCACTATATAAATAAAAAAAACATATACTTACCTCTCCTCCTCGCTCCCAGGCTGATTTCGGTGGCGGCTCTGCTCTGATGTCAGGAGCTGCGCTGCAGTCAGTCCGGCACACAGCGGGGACGTGATGAAGTAACATCATCGCGCACCCGCTGTGTGTCAGAGGAAGAAGGTAATGATGGGAGAGGGAATGTCATGTGACGCTCTCTCTTCCATTATTGTGGCACGCACTGAGGGCTGCGCTGACACAATAATGGAAAATATATATATTGTAAGGTAGCACTGTCATTCAAGGTTGGGGACACTCACTTGGCAGCCAAATAATCAGATCCGGCACGGGTTTTCCATAAAACAATAACAGTCCATGCGGTTTATTCAGGCATCATAAACCCACAGCAGCAACATAAAGTTCATATCCATAGCATAACGTTCATGACAGAGCTTCCCTCTGTTATCCCTGTGGTCACACAGCTTACGCAATGTCCAGTACTCAGGCTCTTCAGCCTCACAGTTATCTCACCCCGTCAGGGTTACCTCATGGTTGCTTCAGACTCCAGACGTTCATTTCCTCCCCTGGGAACTCTCAGATACTGGCAGCCATTACACACAGCCACTTCCCGTGCTGTCAGGCAGGAAGCCCCATCTCCCAGCAGGACCTTCCACAACGGACCAACCAGGTCCAAGCTTTCACTCCATGTGACCTACCCTGGCCACCTTATATGGTCCGTAGCCACGCCGACCAGGTCACATGGCTATGTCCTCATTACAGGTTCTTCACACACACAGTCTTTTACTACCAGCGCTTTCAGACACACCCCTGGGTGAATTTGTAGGTAGCTGGTTCCACCCGTCTCACCAACCACCTGAAGGCTTCTCCCTAACACATTGGCACGAAAGATCAGCTCTGCTGATCAGCACATACAGTAATCAAGCCTTCATCTCAAGGCCACCCACCTTTAGATACATTACGATCATTCAGCATCCTACTCCTATCAGGACACAGGAAATGCTTATACGCCTGTCCTGCACCCCCCCACACAGCGCCCCCTAATGGACACAGTGGTCACTACACCACAATATATATTATATAGATTATTTTTGGCAACAGCGCGGTCATCTGTTGAGGTTCTCTGGTTAGGGGCCCACTCAGAAGTTTCGCCCTCCCTGAACCAAAACCCTAGCAACGCCTCTGACTGAGCATGAACTGCGGCGACCACCTCACTGGCATTTTCCACGGTACAGAGGTCATTGCAGTTCAGGCTGTAAGGGAGCGCAGACTCCATGATGTCACCGCTGGTCACTGAGGCTGCGTTGGCAGCATCTCCTCATTCACCAGTGTTTTTCAGCCAGGACGGTTGCATCTTAGCACCGTTCAGGTTGAAAAATGTATATCCCCCAGATATGGATTACGGCGTGGGACACAATGACAGACAGATATGGTATATTGTTGCTTTTTTATTTTATATTTATTACAGGAGATTGAGGGCTTTGCATGGATTAGGTGTGGTTGCAAGTATGGTTTAATTAAGAAAAATAATGGAGTCTGTGTCTTTATTTCAATTAAAGGATTTTTAATGGGTGTCTGTTTCTTTACAATTTAACTATGGCGTTAGTAATATGGGCATCTTATTAACACCTCTCCATTTCTAACCTCGGGGCTTGATATCACCTGAAAGGTGACATCAACCCCCCAACTCTTACCCCACATGCCGCTGCTACAGAGCAGTGGGATGAGCAAGCCTATGTGCCAGATTCGGTGCATCTTAGAGATGCACCTTTTCTGGAGCAGCTGAGAGCTGATGTTTTTAGCCAAGGGTGGGCCAGTATCCATGGCCCCTTCCTAGGCTATTAAAGGGAACCTGCTACCTCTTTATGCTGCTATAAGATGCGGCCACCATCTTTCAGGGCTTATCTACAGCATTCTATAATGCTGTAGATAAGCCCACAGGGGCGGTCCTGTGTGGTCCGGTCCGATGGGTGTCACGGGTCCGGTGCCTCCCATCTTCATACAATGTTGTCCTCCTGCTTGCTTGGTGTCGTGATCTTGTGCAGGCGTAATTCTCTGCACTGTTGAGGGCAGAGAAAAGTACTGCAGTTCGCAGGCACTGGGCCTCTCTGACCTTTCCTGGCGCCTGCACATTGCAGTACTTTGCTCTATGCCATCGCATGAAGATGGGAGGAGCCAGACCCGAACTTGTAACATCCATTGGACCGGACCGCACAGGAACGCCCCCCAGGTGAGTATAATAAAACTTATTTTTCTTATCTTGCAGGTCGGAGCGGGGACTTATCTACAGCATTATAGAATGCTGTAGAAAAGCCCTGAAAAGAGGTGACAGGTTCCTTTTAACATCAGCCCTCAGCTGTGTGCATAGCCATTGCTGGCTATTAATTATAGGGGGACCCCACGCCATTTTTTTCTGTAAAATAATCTTTTATTGATTAAATACATGTCCAGTATTTTGCACACACACTATACTAATTGTATTTGTCACTGACATGTATTTATCTACCTATTCTATATGGATTTACTGTATGTAATCCATCTCACCTATCCTGTCGGCTCCTGCAGTGATTTTCCAGAAACCGGCAGATGTATTGCCGGTTTTTCTTCTATCTATCTCTCTATGCTATATATATACTGACAGCTATATACAGTACAAAATTAGAAAACACTACTTTTGCAATCTGGTGCTCAGAGGAAAAAATGAAACAATTTTTAGAAAAAACCTCGGCACACAGTATATTACGAATTTATTATTTATTCATCCAAAGAGGGCATAATATGATATGATGAGACCAGTGTTATGCAGACAGAGAATCAACGTTTCGGCTATTAAGCCTTTTTCAATATTTTATCTGCATAGAAAATGGTCCGCATATGCTGCCATTTGGAATACTCATATATCCACTCTATGTGGAACACATGTGAAATACCTTCTCCAAGCGTGACTGTCCGGGGGGCCCGCACAGGCAGACCTGAAGAGCCGTGGTATTAACCCACGTTTATCTGGCAAATATCATTCAATCTGACTTCACATCAAGATATACAGCGCTCTTTACTGGTCCTCTGGAGTCCAGACATCAAGTCAGATTACACCTTAAGGTAATAACTACCTAACTTGGATCAATCCAATTCATTTGTGTGTGTTTTTTAGTTCACTACAAGCTAAAGGGGTTCATTATTAAGCGCAAATTTTAATTATTTTTTTAATGCTGTTAAAAATAGTTACCTACAGGCCAGCTTTTTAAAACTGTAGTTTTCCGTTACACAGATCACATATAATTGGGCTCAAAATTCTGCCATTTCTGGCCTCCATTTACATTTTGTTGCAATGTGTTAGTGCAGTTATTGAGACCAGTTTGCTGTTAAAAATAGTTACCAACAGGCCAGCTATTTAAAACTGTGGTTTGTCCGTCACACAGATCACATATAAGTGCGCTCAAAATTCTGCCATTTCTGGCCTCCATTTACATTTTGTTGCAGTGTTTTAGCAAAGTTATTGACACCAGTTTGCTATTAAAAATAGTTACCTACAGACCAGCTATTTAAAACTGTGGTTTTCCGTCCCACGGATCACATATAAGTTCGCTCCAAATTCAGCCATTTGTAGTGAACTCTGTCTTCCACATGGTCAAGTCTCTGGAGCCGTGAGTCTGCACCGCATATTCCTCACCCTGATCCTCCTTCCTCCCACCATACTGAGTGCCCAGAGACAACTGATCCCACACTTGGACACTCGAAGATCTGTTCACTTTTCCATTTATTGAGTCGGGCCTCTCGCCTGGTCCACTTGAAGAAGAGCAAGAAGAGATCGCATGTAGTGATGCTCAAATATTTGAGCAGCGATGGGCACATGAAGGCAACAGTGGGAAAGTGTCACAAGAGGTGATATACTAACTGACCCAACCTGGCAGGAGGACATGCAGAGCGAGGACAGCAGCACACAGGGGGAGGGAGGCATAGCACCCCAACAGGTAGGAAGCAGCAGTGTGGTGGCCACAGACAGAAGGCGGGAAACAGTTCCACGTAACACCAACACGACGGAAGTTGCCAGTACAACTGTTAGGTCTTGCCGAGTCTGGTTGTTTTTTAAAGACTCTGCTGATAACCCCAAAAAGGCCATTTGCACCACCTGCCAGGCCAGAATCAGCATGGGTAGCAAAGCTACCAGACTGGCCACCACCAGCATGAACAGGCACATGGCAGCAAAGCACCCGACTTTGTTGGTCGAACCCCAGGTTCCAGGAACAGTGTCTGCGGGTGACACCACCGCTTCTTCCACTATTGTGCTTGCAAGTCAATCCCCTGTCCATGGTGCATGCGAAGATGCCTCCTGCCCTTCATACTCAACTAGCACCATCAGCAAGCATGTCCACGTCCTTGTCCCAGCGCAGCATTCAGTTGTCCATACCCCAGTTCTTGGAAAGCAAGCGCAAATACGCAGCCAATGCCCCACAGGCCACACTACTAAATTCCAAAATTTTGTGACTGCTTGCGCTCGAAATGTTGCCTTTTAAGCTTGTGGAGATGGAAGCTTTCCGCAACCTGATGGCGGTGGCCATCCCTCAGTACTCGGTCCCCAGCCACCACTATTTCTTCTGGTGTGTCATCCTCACATTACACAAGTAGGTGTCCCTCAACATTAGCCGTGCCCTCAACAATGCAGCTACTGGGAAAGTCTATCTAAGCACATACACATGGGCAAGTGCTTGTGGGCAGGGACAGTACATCTCACTGACGGCACACTGGGTTAACATAGTGGAAGCCAGGACCCAGTCAGACCTTGGGATGGGGCACGTCCTCCCGACACCGAGGATTGCGGGCCCTATGTCAATCAGGGTTGCCGCCACAGTATACAGCTCCTACACCTCATCCTTCTCCTCCTCTTCAGCCTCCATCTCTGAAATGACCTCATCTGTCACAAGCTGTAAGCACTGTAGCACTGCCTCAGCCAAGCGGCAACAGGCTGTGCTGAAGCTAATATGCTTAGGTGACAAACCACACAATGCTGAAGGAGCTGTGGATAGCTCTGAAACAGCAGGCAGATCTGTGGCTGACACCGCTGAACCTACAGCCAGGCATGTTCATGTGTGACAATGGCCAGAACCTGGTGGCGGCTCTGAGGCGAGCTCTCACGTACCATGTCTGGCCCATGAGCTTAACCTCGTGGTTCAGCGGATTCTCAAAACCCACCCGGAGCTGCTTAATCTGCTTGTCAAAGTACACCACCTGTGTGCCCCTTTTAGACAGTCATTTACAGCTTCCACCGCCCTTGCTGTGCTTCAGCAGCGTTTGCAGCTTCCGGCTCACCGCCTGGTGTGTGATGTCCTCACGTGTTGGAACTCTACACTGCAGATGTTGGCTAGGATTTGTGAGCAGGAGAGGGCAGTTGTTGACTATCAGTATCAACAAGGCCATCGGTATTCAGTTCAGAGTCCACACATAAAACCTCAGGAGTGGACATGAATGTTAGACATATGTACCATCCTCCAAAACTTTGAAGACTCCACCAAGATGGTGAGCAGCGATGAAGCCATAATTAGTGCCACCATCCCGCTTATCTGTGTTCTGAAACGCTTTCTGCTCACAATCAAAGAGGATGCATTGCAGGCGGAGCACGATGAGATGGAGAAAGGAACCATTCAGGGTGATTACACACGGCACAGCCTCATCTCATCTCAACATGGATTGGGTGACAATGAGGAAGAGGAGGAGGAGGAAGAACAGGAGCTAGTTTCATGCACTATAGATGGCACTACCTGCATAACTGTCTTACCGTCTGTTGAGCGTTGCTGGCCTGAGGACAGGGAGGAGGAGGAGGAGAGCATGGTCAGTCTTCCTCTTGGTGAGGACACGGAAGTCTTGCCTGTTAGCAGTCTGGCATGCAGACTGAGTTTATGCTATGCTGTCTTTCCCGTGACCCTCGCGTTCTCAAAATTTTAGGTGACAGTCATTACTGGTGGGTGACACTTCTAGACCCACTCTAAAAGGAGAACTTTCTATCTCTTATTCCCGATTAGGACAGGTCTACTAAAATGGTACCAGAAGGCCCTTGTTGCGGAATTTTTTAAAAAATTCCCATCTGAAAACGCTGGCAGCAGAGGTCACAGTCCGTTCGACAACCAAGGAGTTCAGGCGAGAGAGACACAACTCCAATCCAGCAGAGGCAGGGGAACACTATCAAAGTTCTGGGAGAGTTTTGTCAAACCCTACCATCGCACAGGCCCTGAGGTGCGGCGTACTCTCACAAGGAGTGCAAAGTTTGGGAATATGCTGAGGGAGCACCTTGCTAACCGTATCAACGTCCTCCAAGCTTCCTCTGTTCCTTATAGTTATTGTGTATCCAAGCTGGACACGTGGCATGAACTGGCTCTCTACGCCTTGGAGGTCCTGGCCTGCCCTGCTGCTGGCGTTTTGTCAGAGTAGGTTTTTAGAGCCGCTGGTGGAATTATAACTGATAAGCGCATCCGCCTGTCAACTGAAAATGCTGACAGGCTGACTCATAAAAAATGAACAATATCTGGATTGGGCCAGGTCTATTCCCATGCACCTCTCCACACACACACACACATGTTTCCTGATTTTGGCTATTTGCTGTTGTCCTCCTCCTTCTCCTCATTCTCCACCACCATATCACCAGGGTGACCGTGGTCCGTAATGCAAAACCCACATTTTTTTAAAGGGTGTTTATGATGCCCATAAATAAAATTGTCATACAGTATGTTCATGTATACCCCCCAGGGGTAAATGTTTGTCACCCCATACACTTAGTGTATGGGCAATACAAGTATAGGAGATCCTCTCCTTTCTATTGGGAACATTTTTTAATGAGGCCTTCCCCCACATCTCTTCCAAGAGGCATTGGAGTGCCTCCAAATTTTTGGCAGCCCTTGCATTCACTGCATAGGCAAACACTATGGGAGACCCACTTCCTAATAATGGGAATTTTTTTTCATCATGCGCTCCTCTACGTCTCTTCAATGGGGCATTGGAGTGCCTCCAATTTTTTGGCAACTCTTGTATTCACTACATACGCAATAACAGTATAGGAGGCTCACTGTTTAATAATGGGAACAAAGCATAGCCGACTGATGGCTCTCTAAGAATAGTGAGGTCCGACAGCTGGCCCTTTAAGAATGGTAAAGGCTGCCTGATGGCTCTATAAAAATAAATAGGCTTTGTGACTTTCAGAGTCCCTCCTTCATAAATGAAACAGAATGTGTCGGATGATGTCTCACACACCACATGGCCAGATAAGGTTGTAAAATGTTAAAATGACATTTGTCTTGTTTGAAAGCAATGCTAAAGTTCAAAAACGCATCAAAAACGCTACGTGTGAACATAGCCCAAGGTGTGCAGGAGCATTTTTATTTTTGGTTATTTATTTTGCCTTATACTGTATAAAAGTCATTACTGTATAAAAGTCATTACCCTGGAAAGGATGTTCCTTAACATATTTCCCAGGAAAATCAATTTTGGGTTTGTTTTTGTATGTTTTATTGTGAGTCTGTAAGTGAGTGAGTAGTGTAAGACTCTGACAACATTGTTCACAGCAGTAACGTGGGAGTCAGAAATGCTTCAAGTGGTCGTCCCCATGATGTTCCTATGTCATTTGAGCACTGTTCCCATCAATTTCCGCAATTTCTATCCCCTCAGCAGACTGCTAGAGGGGGAAGGCGCGCCGGAAAAATGCTTGAGTTTCCCATAGACTTACATTGGGCTCGTTGCTCCGGTCGTCCAATTTACTCGACCGGAGCAATGAGCACCCGAGCATTTTAGTGCTCGCTCATCACTAGAGGAGGCCTGTCAACGATGTCAGAGCTGTGAACTAGCCAAACCTCCAGAGCAGAGAACTCCAACACAGACCATAGTGACATCTGCCCCTTAAGAGCTACTGATGATTGTCTACCTAGCTGTAGACCTGGCACACCTCGGGTATGAATTTCTCTGGTGATGACCGACCACTTCACCAAGTTCGCTGTAGTGACGCCGACCCAGGACCAGACTGCTGAGTCAGTTGCACAGGCCATCAGCTGAGACTTCATCCAGGTGTATGGTTGCCCAAAGAGGATTCATTCTGACCAAGGCGCTTGCTTCCAAGGTCAAGGGATGGAGGAGCTATACCGTTTGTATCAATATTGAGACGTCAAGGACTATGCCCTATCATCCTCAGGGAAATGGAGCCTGTGAGCGTTTCAATCGAACGTTAATTCAGATGCTCTGAACATTGGAGGAAGAACGGAAAATATGGTGGCATGAGTTTGTGGCTGAATTGATCTGGGTATACAACAACCGAGTGTACAGTACAACTGGATACACTCCGTATACTTTGCTGTTTGGGCGTGTTGCAAAGGATGAGAGATCACTGAGCTGGAGTTAGACCCAGAAGAAGACTACCCGCAGACGGGGGTGTCTTCCTGGGTTCGAGAACACTGACATTGACTACAGACTTTTCACCGACTCATACAGACGAAGTTCTAGGAACTTCAGCAACATGAAATGCCACCCACTCGAGGGACAGCCCCGGGGAAAACTGAACCTTCGATGGGAGAAGACCCCACATCGAGTGAAGTGCCGAGTTGGCTCTGATGAGGCAATGTATGAAGTTCAACCTGAACAAGAAGGAAAAGCACCTACCCGAATAGTTAATCGCAGCATGCTGCGGCCGTTTGTCACAGGGACCTGAGGAAGGAGGAAGATTGCTGGACATCGGCGAAGTGCCCACTCCAACGGTTCTCGACTGTGATGAGGAGGAGACACTCACCTCAGCCCCGGACTTGAATAAGTCACTGTCAACTGGTCTCAGGGAAGTGCCCAGGCCTGAAGCAACAGGGACGGCAGATTCATTGGACCAAAATGTTCTCCCACCTCCTCTCCGTCAACCCGAATTATGTCAGTAGTTGCGGACAACCGCTGGAGTACCTCCCACTCGTTATGAACAAAATCAATTTATTTGGCAATGTATTATTCAAGGAGTGGAAGGGTGTGAAAGTCTGATGAAGGAGCTCTCGCCAGTGGAATGGCGAGTTAAAGGAAAGCAGGAGTGTAAGTTGGAAGACTGGGCTGTGGGTACCTGTATGATGCCGGATCCGGAACTGTCAGAGCTGCGTCCAGTGTTGATGGGGAACCGGAGAGGACTGATGACCTTTACTTCTCCTCACGTTCCGTACAAATCCTTCTTTCTTATGGAGAGAGTCAGGCTTTCTATCAATGTTCCTTTCCTGTGCCAGCAGACCCAGGTCACTGAGGTCTGCTGCAGCACTTCCTTCAATCCATCCCACTCAGGGGATCTTCACTCACTGACTCCCTGAGTCAGACTGACTAATTCCTAAACTCTTCCCGCTCTCTTGTGCTGACTAAGCTCCACCCACATCCCAGCACTCTTCGTGTTCCAAGCAGGGACCCACCAAAGGGTGCTTTGCTACACTACGTTATGTTGTGTGGGATGCAGGTGTTGGAGCGTGGTCAGGCGTCTCCACCTAACCTGGATGATGGGGTACCACACCTCAGGAGGAGGTGCAGTACCTCTGTGGCGACTGAACCCTCAGGGGCACCACACATACATTATATTACTCATCCTGAGTGAGTTACATCCAGTATTATACTCCAGAGCTGCCCTCACTATTCTGCTAGTGCAGTCACTGTGTACATACATTATTACTGATCCTGAGTTACATCCTGTATTATACTCCAGAGCTGCACTCACTATTCTGCTTGTGGAGTTACTGTGCACATACATTAAATTACTGATCCTGAGTGAGTTACATCCAGTATTATACTCCAGAGCTGCACTCACTAGACTGTTGCGACCCAGGAGCAAACCCACATACATTACCTCTGCCCCCCATAATAAATCAAACTCAGAAACCAAGTGATGGGTGAAGGTCGGTCACAGCTTTATTAAATGCTTTGTTAAACAACCATTTTGAAGGCACATAACTTCTCTTAACACGCGCTCGCCGCTAAATACCCTGCTCCATATTCGCAGGCAAGTCAGCCAGCGAGCCGTAACTCCGTGCCATTCCTTCTTTCACCGCTGTGACTTGTAACTACAAAAAACAGAACAAAAAGGAACATTAATAATAGACATAACAGGGAGGGAGGGTGGGACAAGCTCTTCCAGGATGTGCTCGAGGAGGAAAGAGGGAGGGCGGTCTCGGACCCACTGATATATACCCCACAGGAAGGGGCTGTGTGCTACCCCTTCCTGCTCCCAATGGTCCCATAATTCTTAACCCCAAACCCACCAGAACGTAGGTGGGCAACTCCAGTCACTATGAGGGAAGGGGAGGGGAAGAGAGGCACAACAGTCAGTGGCACTCTCCTTATTCAGTACAGTGCCCACCAGACTGTTGCGACCCAGGGGCAAACCCACATACATTACCTCTGCCCCCCATAATAAATCAAACTCAGAAACCAAGTGATGGGAGAAGGTCGGTCACAGCTTTATTAAATGCTTTGTTAAACAACCATTTTGAAGGCACATAACTTCTCTTAACACGCGCTCGCCGACAAATCCCCTGCTCCGTATTCACAGGCAAGTCAGCCAGCAAGCCGTAACTCCGTGCCATTCCTTCTTTCACCGCCACGGAGGATCCTGTTTTTCTAAACAGGACTCCGACCCCCACCCATCAATAACAAAGCCTGCTCCACACCATCTTGCAATCCGGATAGAAATATATCAAGCCCGATATCGTTTAAATGCACCCCATCAGGCCTTAACAGGGCACTGTTATCCCCTTCCAACTGTCGGTGCCGTACTACCACACCAAACCTATCACGCACAAACTTAGAGATGCGGGCATTAATCGACCGTTCAACCGCCATCCCATCACGAGCCCCTTGCCACACCGCCCTCGGGACAATCTCGGACCACACCAAAACTAGTTCCTGGAAGAAACTATGGAACCGTTCCATATCAGCCCGCATCATCGTCAACAACTCTGCCACTTTGTAGGAGCACAGGTCATTTTCCCAGCGTGCAGGACCAAAATAACAGGCCCCCGAGCCCCTCTTGCCACCGAAATGACCTCAGGCAACACTTGCGGCCATTGCAGGCCCCTAACGCCTCTCCACATGAACTCCACATCCCGAAATCCAAGGTAACGTCCACCTGGGCGACACTCAGCACGTTGCGCAGCCCAGAAAATATAAGAATGTCCCAGCAACCAAACGGTCGGTCTGATGGAACCTGCAGAAAAAGAAATACGTTAATACAATAAATCCAGACGAATATATCGAGCAAAGCATGCCGAACGCCACCTCCCGATCTTTTGAACTTCCGAATCCGGAAGACCCTCCTTAGCTGCCGCCGTAGCAGCACCAATGCGAAAAGAATGCGTACCATACTCACCAGCTGGAACTCCTAAACCCTTCAAACATTTATTAAACACAGACTGAAATTGGTACCTAGTTAACGGTGAAAAATCGAAATGCGAGAAGAAAAAATTACCCCCTCGTCTCATCGCCACATATGCCCGAAGCAAAGCGACCGGACACTTTGAGGATTCGGCAGCATGTAACAAAACCCAAGAACCCCGACCCAACGGATCAGTCTTTGATTTACGGATTCTTACACGAACCGACCCTTCCAAAAAAAACACTTCCTCGAAACGCAAACCACACCCCACGTCGAGCTATGAACGCGGAACCAATTCCCCAACTCTTAGGGCCCTGAAAAATGCTAAACCAAAAGCAGCGGATAAAAGAGCTGTTTCAAAAGTGGATCTGCACACCTCCTGAGGCGTAGTTATGATCCGGCTAAGCAAGGCTAGCGACACAGGTCGCCGACACTCATTACTAGGTTGAACCCTCCTCAAACCTTTTATAGCCTGCCGAATGATGAAAGATTTCGTAACATCAGGCCATCCTAAAAGCTGAAAGTGAAAAGCAACCCCCGATAATCGCTGCTGCATCGATGCTTCCGATAAACCCTTGTTAGTCAACTGGCACAAGTACTCAACCGTAACTTGCAATCTGGAATTCTCGCACGCCTGGACCGGAATATGACCCACCAACTGGCACCATTCTGTCCATGCCTTACCATACGCACACCAAGTCGATTGAGACACCGAGGAGCAGACAAGGGACATCAACTGTTCCCAACCACATCCTACAGAACCGACGGGCAATTGAAATCCTCCGGATTGACATTGGGGCCATGAAACGTGGAGACCTGAAAAGCAGAGAAATCAGAAAGGTTAAAAGAAAAACCATCCTGCCCCTGCACCAATTGAACCCGAAGCCAAATGTTGAACCTCAAACATAGTAGGGCAAGTCTACGCAGAAGGCCCAAAACCGGCAAAGACCTGGATGTCATGTGATTGATACAGCGAGACACCCACGGGTTGACAGACCTCAACTGAATTTCCTGATTGCACAGTAACTCGCGCCACAACTCAAACAAAACCACGATTGGAAAAATCTCACATAGGGTCCTGTCCTGACAAAGGCCCGACTTAGACCACAACTCCGGCCAAACCTCCCGGCAATGCCGATTGCCAAATCCAGCCACAAAACCCATCACTCCGTCTCCTTCTGCAAACAAAATCAATTTCTGAGCCGTCTGGCATGGTAACATGAAACAAGTGTGACCATTAAACGATTGCAAGAAAGAAAGCCACACTTCCAAATCCGCCTTCATGGCCCTCGTGACCCGCACCCTGTGGTGCGGGCTAGAGGCACCTTTCGTAGCCAGCGACAGCCGTCGCGAGAAAACCCTGCCCACTGGCATGACCCTGCACGCAAAAGCCAACAAACCTAGCAATGATTGCATCTGCAACAGGGTGACTTTCCTAACAGACATAAAACCCTCAATCAAGGAAACCAATTTTTGAATCTTTTCCACAGGTAAGCGAAAAACCATCGCTACCGTGTCAATTTCGATGCCAAGAAACGACAGAATTTTAACCGGGCCAATCGTCTTCTCCGGAGACAGAGGAACGCCAAATTCCTTTGCTATTGCCGTGAACACGGCAAGCAACCTGTGACACACATCCGAGTCATTTGGGCCTACAAAAAGGAAATCATCCAAATAGTGAGTAACTGACCTGACTCCTGCTTCCCACCTAACCACCCACTCCAGAAAGGAACTAAAAAGCTCAAAGTAATAGCACGAAATAGAACACCCCATGGAAAGACACATGTCAAAATAAAACTCTCCTGCAACTTGACAACCCAACAAATGAAAACATTCCGGATGCACCGGCAACAGGCGAAAAGCCGAATCGATATCTGATTTCTCCAACCATGCTCCTTCCCCCGCGCTCCTGATCAAAGCCACAGCCCTGTCAAAAGATGCATACGATACTGACGCATCATCAGGAGAGATTCCATCATTCACCGAAAAACCCTTTGGGTGCGACAAATGGTGAATTAAACGAAGAGCCCGGTTCCTTCTTCGGGACCACTCCCAGAGGAGACACTCTAAAATCCTGAAAAGGCGGCGACAAAAACGGGCCCGCCATCCTACCTAGATCTACCTCCTTCTGCAATTTTTGTAACAAAACCTCAGGATGTTCTCGAGCAGACTGCAAATTTTCCGAAAAACCAGGGGACCTATGCAATCTAAACGGAATTAAAAAAACCTTCCGAAAACCCAAAACGCAACTGACCGGCAGCCTCCTTATTGGGATACCGGTCTAACCACGGTCCAATCGCGACTATGTTCACTGGTGTCCTTACTCTCGGTTTGCTGCGGCTTGACTGGCAACTTTCCTGCAGGGCGGGAACACCTAGCCGCCGGGTGTGAACCTCCACATGAGGAACACTCATGACGGAATTTGCAGAGACCGTAGAATCAACAGTGTCCCTCATTAACCCCTTTCTGACATCAGACGTACTATCCCGTCCATGGGACCCGGGCCCCTATGCCCATGGACGGGATAGTACGTCTAGCGTGATCAGCGGCGCCCACGTGGTGAGCGCCGCTGATCGCGGCCGGGTGTCAGCTGATTATCACAGCTGACACCCGGCACAATGTGTCAGGGGCGGTCACGGACCGCCCCCGACACGTTAAGCCCTTGCACACCGCGATCAAACATGATCGCGGTGTACCGGGGGTTAAAGGGAAGCATCGGCAGGGAGGGGGCTCCCTCCGTGCTTCCCTGAGCCCCCCACAGCAGCGCAATGTGCAGCGCTGCTGCGGGGGGCTCTTTCCCTGCAGGCCCTCGAATCCAAGATGGCAACGGGGGCCTTCGGGGGCCTGCAGGGAGCTGGCTTCCTCAGTGCCTGCAAAGCGCAGGCATGAGGAAGTCTGCAGTAGTGCCTGTGACAGATCGCTGATCTGTCACTGTGATGTGACAGATCAGCGATCTGTCACAGGACGGTGATGTCCCACCTGGGACTATGTAATAAAGTTAAAAAAAAAATAAAAAAAAGTGTTAAAATAATTTTAAAAAAATCGCCAAATAAATTAGAAAAAAAAAATATTCCCCCAATAAATCCATTTTTTGGAAATAAAAAAACAAAAAAACAATTAAAGTACAAATATTAGGTATCGCCGCGTCTGTAACGACCCGCCCTATAAATCTGTCCCATTAGTTAACCCCTTTAGCGAACCCCTTAAAAAATAAAAAAAAATAACAAGCAAAAAATAATGATTTATTATCATACTGCCAAACAAAAAGTGTAATAACGCGCGATCAAAAAGACGCATATAAATATCCATGGTACCGTTGAAAACGTCATCATGTCCCGCAAAAAATGAGCCACCATACAGCATCATCAGCAAAAAAATAAAAAAGTTATAGCTCGCAGAATAAAGCGATGCAAAATAATTATTTTTTATATAAAATAGTTTTCATTGCATAAAACCACCAAAACATAAAAAAATGACCTAAATAAGGTATTGCTGTAACCGTACTGACCCAAAGAATAAAACCACTTTATCAATTTTACCACACTCGGAACGGTGTAAATGCACCCCCCCAAAAGAATTTCATGAAACGCTGGTTTTTGTTCATTCTGCGTCCTAAAAATCGGAATAAAAAGTGATCAAAAAATGTCACGTGCCCGAAAATGGTACCAATAAAAACGTCAACTCGTGCCACAAAAAATAAGACCTCACATGACTCAGTGGGTCAAAATATGGAAAAATTATAGCTCTCAATATGTGGTGATGCAAAAACTATTTTTACAATAAAAAGCGTCTTTTAGCGTGCGACAGCTGCCAAACATAAAAACCGCCATAAATAGTAAATCAAACCCCCCGTTATCACCCCCTTAGTTAGGGAAAAATAATAAAATAAAAAAAATGTATGTATTTCCATTTTCCCATTAGGGTTAGGGTTAGGACTAGGGTTAGGTCCAGGGCTAGGGTTAGAGTTAGGGCTAGGGTTAGGGCTAGCTAGGGCTAGGGCTAGGGTTAGGGCTAGGGTTAGGGTTAGGGCTAGGGTTAGGGCTAGGGTTAGGGCTGAGATTAGGGTTAGGGGTGTGTTGGGGTTCGGGTTGGAGTTAGAATTGGGGATTTCCACTGTTTGGGCACATCAGGGGCTCTCCAAATGCAACATGGCGTCTGATCTCAATTCCAGCCAATTCTGAGTTGGAAAAGTCAAATGGTGCTCCTTCCCTTCCAAGCTCTGCCATGCGCCCAAACAGTGTTTTATCCCCACATGTAGGGTATCAGCCTACTCAGGATAAATTGCAAAACAACTTTTGGGGTCCAATTTCTCCAGTTACCCTTAGGAAAATAAAAATAGGGGGCAAAAATATCATTTTTGTGGAAAAAATGATTTTTTTATTTTCTCGTCCGAGCGTTATAAACTTCTGTGAAGCACTTGGGGGTTCAAAATGCTCACCACACATCTAGATAAGTTCCGTGGGGGGTCTAGTGTCCAAAATGGGGTCACTTGTGGGGAGTTTCAATAGTTTAGGTACATCAGGGGCTCTCCAAACGCACATGACACCCGCAGACCATTCCATCAAAGTCTGCATTCCAAAACGTCACTACTTCCCTTCCGAGCCCCGACGTGTGCCCATACAATAGTTTTCTCACACATATGGGGTATCAGTGTACTCAGGACAAATTGTACAACAACTTTTGGTGTCCAATTTCTCCTGTTACCCTTGGGAAAATGAAAAAATTGGGGACTAATTGATCATGTTTGTGGAAAAAATACGATTTTTTTATTTTCATGCCCGGGCATTATAAACTTCTGTGAAGCCCTTGGGGGTTCAAAGTGCTCACAACACATCTAGATAAGTTCCTTAGGGGGTCTAGTTTCCCAAATGGGGTCATTTGTGGGGGGTTTCCACTGTTTAGGTACATTAGGGGCTCTCCAAAGGCAACATGACACCCGCAGAACATTCCCTCAAAGTCTGCATTCCAAAACGTCACTACTTCCCTTCCGAGCCCCGACGTGTGTCCATACAGTAGTTTTCTCCCACATATGGGGCGTCAGTGTACTCAGGACAAATTGGACAACAACTTTTGGGGTTCAATTTCTCCTGTTACCCTTGGTAAAATAAAAAAATTGGGGACTAATTGATCATGTTTGTGGAAGAAATACTATTTTTTTATTTTCATGCCCGGGCATTATAAACTTCTGTGAAGCCCTTGGGGGTTCAAAGTGCTCACCACACATCTAGATAAGTTCCTTAGGGGGTCTAGTTTCCCAAATGGGGTCATTTGTGGGGGGTTTCCACTGTTTTGGTACATCAGGGGTCAGGGTCGGACTGGGGTGTCTAGGGCCCACCAAGGGAATTAATTTTAGGGGCCCACCTACAGTAATGTACAACTCAACATTTAGGCTTTGAGACCGCAGAATTACACCATGGGTTCTTTTGCCGTATATCCCACGCCAAATCTGCATCATTTCAGCATCCTAATTCTACTAAATGCTGCACCGTTGTTCATCTGTTGCAGATCTTTCCGCACTACGATTCATTTAATCCTTTAGGGCCGCAGGCCTGTTTTCACCTTAATGCCCAGGCCATTTTTTGCAAATCTGACCTGTGTTAATTTGAAGTTAAAAAGTGACCCCATTTTGGAATCTACACCCCCAAGGATTGAAGTAGGGGGTATAGTGATCACTTTGTCCCAACAAGCGTTCCATGGTAGATGCTACACAGCCCAGCCAATCGAAGCGTTCGGATCTGCAGGGGGGGCTAAAATTCGCCTTGACCAGCCAGGCAGTGTTGCTGCCTGCCGGTCTTAGCGGCGAAAGTCTCCCGGTACCCGTGCGATTAGCTGCGGGGACCGACGGAACCCCTCGCCATACATTAGTACAATAGTGGACATTTTAATTTAGAGACTTGGAGAAAAGATGTCTGAACACAAGGATGTCAGCGCCATCACCGCACATACAAGAAACAAACAGAAGAATCCAGAAGAGGGATCATTAATGGCAATGGCAGGCCTGGCATAGCATACAGTACACCACATATCCCTACATACAGTATTATGGGCACCGCATTGTCCTCCATACAGAATTATGGGCACCGCATAGTCCTTCATACAGAATTATGGGGCACCACGTATCTCTCCAAACAAAATTATGGGCACCACATAGTCCTCCATGCAGAATTATGGGCACCGCATAGTCCTCCATAGAGAATTATGGGGCACCACGTATCTCTCCAAACAAAATTATGGGCACCACATAGTCCTCCATACAGAATTATGGGACACCATGCAGTCCTCCATACAGAATTATGGGCACCACATAGGCCTCCATACAGAATTATGGGACACCACGTATCTCTACATACAAAATTATGGGCACCACATAGTCCTCCATACAGAATTATGGGACACCATGTAGTCCTCCATACAGAATTATGGGCACCACATAGGCCTCCATACAGAATTATGGGACACCACATATCTCTCCATACAAAATTATGGGCACCACATAGTCCTCCATATAGAATTATGGGCACCGCATAGTCCTCCATACAGAATTATGGGGCACCAAGTATCTCTCCAAACAAAATTATGGGCACCAAATAGTCCTCCATACAGAATTATGGGACACCATGTAGTCCTCCATACAGAATTATGGGCACCACATAGGCCTCCATACAGAATTATGGGACACCACGTATCTCTACATACAAAATTATGGGCACCACATAGTCCTCCATACAGAATTATGGGACACCATGTAGTCCTCCATACAGAATTATGGGCACCACATAGGCCTCCATACGGAATTATGGGACACCACGTATCTCTCCATACAAAATTATGGGCACCACATAGTCCTCCATATAGAATTATGGGCACCGCATAGTCCTCCATACAGAATTATGGGGCACCAAGTATCTCTCCAAACAAAATTATGGGCACCACATAGTCCTCCATACAGAATTATGGGACACCATGTAGTCCTCCATACAGAATTATGGGCACCACATAGGCCTCCATACAGAATTATGGGACACCACGTATCTCTACATACAAAATTATGGGAACCACATAGTCCTCCATACAGAATTATGGGACACCATGTAGTCCTCCATACAGAATTATGGGCACCACATAGGCCTCCATACAGAATTATGGGACACCACGTATCTCTCCATACAAAATTATGGGCACCACATAGTCCTCCATACAGATTTATGAGACACCATGTATTCCTCCATACAGAATTATGGGCACCACATAGGCCTCTATACAGAATTATGGGCACCACATAGGCCTCCATACAGAATTATGGGCACCACATAGTCCTCCATACAGATTTATGGGCACCACATAGTCCTCCATACAGTATTATGGGCACCGCATAGTCCTCCATACAGTATTATGGGCACCACATAGTCCTCCATACAGTATTATGGGCACCGCATAGTCCTCCATACAGTATTATGGGCACCGCATAGTCCTCCATACAGTATTATGGGCACCGCATAGTCCTCCATACAGTATTATGGGCACCGCATAGTCCTCCATACAGTATTACGTGCACCGCATAGTCTTCCATACAGTATTATAGGCACCACATAGGCCTCCATACAGAATTATAACATTTCATTACTGATCCTGAGCTACCTGCTGTATTACATTCCAGAGCTGTAGTTCACATCCGTCTCTCCCTTGTGGGATGATAGAATGTACAGCTGCAGGAGCAGCGCTCCCCGTGACATAGGAGTATTACAGCTCCAGGCTGTGTAACCTGTGCATTCACCCTCCCACCCCCTGTAATTACTCAGCGCTCCCTCCTGTGCTCCTCCGGTTGGTGCACGGCTTGTAGGAATGATTGTATAATCCTGGGACCTTATAAGATGAGAATTTGACAACCCGACTAGCGCTCAGAAAACGCCCAGCGGAGATTCAGGCAGCGAAACCTTCATGCAGGATTATCCAGCCAACCAGACATGGATTTGCAGTCAGTTCACCAGCCTCATCAGGTCCGCTAATGCAGGCAGATTGGAATGTGAATTCTGCTGATAGATTTCCTTGAAGTTTTACTGACACTGACGGCCATTTCTTGTGTACAGCGCAAAACATATTGTGGCCTGTACAAAACTCAGGTGCATGCAGAGCGTAGCGGCACAAGAAGAGAACGTTGGCACAGGCAGAGAAAGAGAAGAGAGCGTTGGCACAGGCAGAGGAAGGGTATGTGCACATGTTGCAGATTTGGCTGCGAATCCGCAGCAGTTTTCCATGCGGTGTACAGTACCATGTTATCCCATGGAAAACCAAATCCGCTGTGCACATGATGCGGAAAATTCTACGCAGATTTGCTGCGGTTTATTTTCTGCAGCATGTCATTTCTTTGTACGGAATCCGCAGCGTTTTTACACCCATTCCATTATAGGAATACGCAGGTGTAAAAACACAGGTGAAATCCACACAAAATCTGCACTAAATCTGCAGGTAAAGCACAGGTCATTTTACCTGCAGATTCAGCCAAATCCGCAGCACAATCCACAACGTGTGCACATACCCAAAAAGAAGAGAGCGGCGGCAGGGAAAGGGCAGAGCGCAGCTGAGGGGACAGGGCAGAGCGCAGTGACAGGGCAGAGCGCAGCTGAGGGGACAGGGCAGAGCGCAGTGACAGGGCAGAGCGCAGCTGAGGGGACAGGGCAGAGTGCAGTGACAGGGAATAGCGCAGCTGAGGGGACAGGGCAGAGCGCAGCTGAGGGGACAGGGCAGAGCACAGTGACAGGGCAGAGCGCAGCTGAGGGGACAGGGCAGAGCGCAGTGACAGGGCAGAGCGCAGCTGAGGGGACAGGGCAGAGCGCAGGGACAGGGCAGAGCGCAGCTGAGGGGACAGGGCAGAGCGCAGTGACAGGGCAGAGCGCAGCTGAGGCGACAGGGCAGAGCGCAGTGATAGGGCAGAGCGCAGCTGAGGGGACAGGGCAGAGCGCAGTGACAGGGCAGAGCGCAGCTGAGGGGACAGGGCAGAGTGTAGGGACAGGGCAGAGCGCAGTGACAGGGCAGAGTGCAGCTGAGGGGACAGGGCAGAGCGCAGGGACAGGGCAGAGCGCAGGGACAATGCAGAGCGCAGGGACAGGGTAGAGCGCAGCTGAGGGGACAGGGCAGAGTGCAGGGACAGGACAGAGCGAAGTGACAGGGCAGAGTGCAGCTGAGGGGACAGGGCAGAGCGCAGGGACAGGACAGAATTTTGTTCCTATCTTCAAAAAGGGGAAGAAGGTGGACCCAGGCAACTATAGGCCGGTGAGTCTGACTTCTATACCAGGAAAGATCTTTGAACAAATTATTAAACAACATGTATGTCAGTACCTGGATAAGAATGAAGTGATTAAACAGAGTCAGCATGGGTTTGTAACTAATAAGTCATGTCAGACTAACTTAATTTCCTTCTATGACGGAATCACTGATTGGGTGGATCAAGGAAATGCTGTAGATATAGTATATCTTGACTTCAGCAAAGCATTTGACAAAGTATCTCATACAATCCTTATTGAAAAAATGACTAAGTATGGAATGGACAAGGCAACTGTTAGGTGGATTCATAACTGGCTTAGGCCTCTTTCACACTTCCGTTTTTGACAACCAGTCAAGATCCGCCATTTTTCTTTGCTGATCCGTTTTTTTCCCCATTGACTTTCATTATTGGCGGATCCTGACTGATTGCCGTCCGTTGCATCCGTTTTTTTGAGGATCCGCCACAACGTCAGTGTCCGGCAACATCCTCAAAGATTTCCAAACGGAGCTTGCAACGTTTTTTTGGCCGGCGGATCCTCCAGACACTGAATTAACCCCAAAATATTTCTGGGTGCTGGACAAAAAAAATTCTCTCTCTCTCTCTCTCCCCTTCCCGGCCAGCGGTTCCTTTAAATTTCCTCTTTTTCAGGATCCGTCTAAAAACGGATCCTGTGCCATCCGTTCACATCAGTTGACAACGGATCCGCTTGTCTGCCTTTTTGGCGGATTATAACTGATGCAAATAACTGAAGTGTGAAAGAGGCCTTAGTGATCGGACCCAAAGAGTGGTTGTAAATGGCTGCACATCCAGTTGGAAGAATGTCTCAAGTGGGGTACCACAGGGCTCTGTCCTGGGCCCTGTATTGTTCAACATCTTTATCAATGATTTAGATGAAGGAATTGAGGGTAAACTGATTTAATTTGCTGATGACACAAAGCTAGGAGGGATAGCTAATACTAGAGAAGAGAGAGAGAGAGGATTCAAAAAGCTATAAATAAACTGGAGAAGTGGGCAGCAACTAACAGAATGGTTTTTAACAGGGAAAAATGCAAAGTACTACATCTGGGCAATAAAAATGAAAAAAGCATATACAGAATGGGAGGAATAGGCCTAAGCAACAGCACATGTGAAAAAGACTTGGGTATACTAATAGATCACAGACTGAATATGAGTCAACAGTGTGATGCAGCAGCAAAAAAGGCAAATGCAATTCTAGGATGTATTAACAGAAGCATACAGTCTAGATCACGTGAAGTCATTATTTCCCTCTACTCCTCTTTGGTCAGACCTCATCTGGAATATTGTGTCCAAAACTAAAATGTGGGCACCACATTTTAAAAAAGACATCAACAAACTGGAGCAAGTTCAGAAAAGAGCAACCAGAATGGTGACCGGTCTGCAAACCCTGTCTTATGAGGAAAGGTTGCAAGATTTGGGATTGTTTAGTTTGCAAAAGCGAAGACTGAGAGGAGACTTAATAGCTGTCTACAAATATCTAAAGGGCTGTCACATTGTAGAAGGATCAACTTTATTCTCATTTGCACAAGGAAAGACTAGAAGCAATGGGATGAAACTGAATGGGAGGAGACACAGATTAGATATGAGAAAAAACTTTTTGACAGTTAGAGTGATCAATGAGTGGAACAAGCTGCCACGAGAAGTGGTGAGCTCTCCTTCAATGGAAGTCTTCAAACAGAGGCTGGACAGACATCTGACTGGGATGATTTAGCGAATCCTGCTTTGAGCAGGGGGTTGGACCAGATGGCCCAGGAGGTCCCTTCCAACTCTACGATTCTATGATTCTATGATTCTATAGGACAGGACAGAGCGCAGGGACGGGACAGAGGCACTCACCACTAGAGTTGAGCGACTTTTGGTTTTTTAGGGTCGCGTTTCGTTTCGTGAAACCCGACTTTTCCAAAAGTCGGGTCGAGCAAGATCGTCCGATTATAGGGAAAAGTCGGGGTCGTCCCGAAACACGAAACCCAATGTAAGTCAATGGGGAATAAAAGTCGGCAGTGAGAGGAGGACAGGAAACACACCTACAGTGCCCATTTGAATGTCAAAAGCATCAATTCTTCTTTCTTAAGTTGTCAACCTTAATTAACTTCATAATACAAGTTACGCACTGAAAAATGGGGGTTATTTGGCTACAAACTGTGGGGGGGGAGGGCTGGCTCCAGGTTTTCATGTGCCCTGGGCGAAAGAGCGCCCCTTTAACACATACCACAACTCATCATGCTCCGATACGGCAGAGAAATAGCGGTATAGTACAATGAAAAATACCTCACTTTTTACATCTCATGACGAGGCCCATCTATTTCTCCATACAGAATCATTGGTCCCATATAATGTTTGAAACAGTATATGATGAGCTCCACATAATGCTACAGTATATGTTGGTCCCCATGGATGAAGCTCCACTGTCTTATGGGCCCAAATAATGCTCCAAACATAATGGGCCCCATTTCTAATGCTCTAGTGTATAATGGGCCCTGTAAATGCTGCTCCAGTGTCTGATGTCCACCTTTGGAATGTTCCAGTGTATGGTGGGCCCCATCTATCATTCTCCAGAGTATAGTGCTCCCCAAAAATTGCTGTCCCAACATTGAAAACAATCAAATAAGTCTCCTCGCTAGGGAATCCCTGTACTTGTCTGGACAGGTGCTGTAGCTTGCTTAACAGCTCGCCAGCCGTTCTCACGCCCAGTATGGATTACACGTGATTGCACAAAGGTGAGAAAGGGTACCGTATCCCCAGATAACATGTATGGATAGCGTACACATTCAAAATATATGTCTCAGGAGGCAGGCTCAGACGGTGTTAGGCCCAGTATGGATTGCACGTGATTGCACAAAGGTTAGAAAGGGTACCGTATCCCTGGATAACATGTATGGATAGCGTACACATTCAAAATATATGTCTCAGGAGGCAGGCTCAGACGGTGTTAGGCCCAGTATGGATTGCACGTGATTGCACAAAGGTTAGAAAGGGTACCGTATCCCTGGATAACATGTATGGATAGCGTACACATTCAAAATATATGTCTCAGGAGGCAGGCTCAGACGGTGTTAGGCCCAGTATGGATTGCACGTGATTGCACAAAGGTTAGAAAGGGTACCGTATCCCCGGATAACATGTATGGATAGCGTACACATTCAAAATATATGTCTATACAGCATGAGGCAGGCTCAGAAGGTGTGAGGCCCAGTATGGATTGCACGTGATTCCACAAAGGTTAGAAAGGGTACCGTATCCCTGGATAACATGTATGGATAGCGTACACATTCAAAATATATGTCTCAGGAGGCAGGCTCAGACGGTGTCAGGCACAGTATGGATTTGACAGCCCAGATTACACAGCGGAGGAGCAGGGAGAGGTAAAGATTGCAAATGTTGGGGCCCTGCCCAAGCAAGGGGGGCCCACTCGTGGGCGTCGGTACTGGCACTGGGCCCCTCATAGTACAGCGGTGTGTCTGACGGCGGGTGTGCACCACCACCGTCAGAGACACTTGATTGCACTATAAGGGACCCTGTGCCAGTGCCCGCGCCCAAGAGTCGGCCTACCCACCTGTCCAGGGCAACGGCACTCGCACGGTGTCGTGCGGTAGGTGGTGACCCCGGCCATGGGGGGGGGAGGCAGCACAGTTAGGGAGTTTTAGAAAGTGGCATATGTTGATGTTGGACATTCAGCTGATGCAAAAGGCGAAATAGGTGAAGTACCAGGAAGAGGTGGACCAAAGCAAGCCATTTTTCTGTCACCCTATGTGTCATCAGGGGAAGGTGGGACAAAATCCTTGGAAACCCATGCGTGGTTCATTTTAATGAAGGTTAGATCATCCACATTTTGGGTTGACAGACGGGTCCTTTTTTCTGTCAGGATTGATCCAGCTGCACTGAAGACTCTTTCCGATAGCACACTTGCAGCTGGGCAAGCGAGCTCCTGTAAGGCATATTGGGCCAATTCAGGCCAGGTGTCCAGTTTAGCGGCCCAATAGTCAAAGGGGAATGACCTGTGTGGGAGAACATCGATATGGGAGGAAAAGTAGTTTGTTACCATAGTTGACAACTGCTGTCTCCTGTCACTTTCCATCGATGCAGTATTACCAGTTGTGTGAGCGGTATTTGAAAAATCAGTCCACAACATTGTCATGAAACCCCTGTCTCCAACGCCACTTCTGCTGTGTGCACCACGAACACCTCTGCCAAGCTGCCCCCGGCCCGTACGGCTCGTGTGAGAACCATCACTGCTGCTGTGTGCTGGGAATGCCTCAAGCAACCGATTTACCAGAGTTGCTTGTTTATTAGCCAATATTAGGTCAAGGTTCTCCTGTGGCATGATGTTTTGTAATTTTCCTTTATAGCGTGGATCCAGGATGCTGGCCAACCAGTAGTCGTCATCGTTCATCATTTTGGCAATGCGGGGGTCCCTTTTTAGGATCTGCAAGGCATAATCTGACATGTGGGCCAATGTTCCCGGTGTCAATGATGCACTGCGAGTGCTGGGTGGAGGAGCACTTTCTGGCAAATCCACATCCCTCCAGTCACGCACAAACCCTGTACCAGACCTTGCCACGCCAACATTTTCACTTGCCCCACGAGATGCATCCTCCTCCCCTAAGTAATCATCCCCATCATCCTCCTCCTCCTCCTCTTCTTCCTCCACCTCGTCCAGGAGAGGTCCCTGAGCAGACAATGGCTGAATGTCATCAAGGATTCCCTCCTCCTCTTCCTCCTCATCAACATTGGCTGCAGACGCCTGCTCCTTAAGGTGCGTCAAAGTTTGCATGAGCAGACGCATAAGTGGGATGCTCATGCTTAGGATGGCGTCGTCTGCGCTTACCAGCCGTGTGCATTCCTCAAAACACTGAAGGACTTTACAAAGGTCTTTCAGCTTCGACCACTGCACGCCTGTCAACTCCATGTCTGCTCTCAAAGTGCCTGGCCGTGTATCCTCCCACAAATGCATTATGGCCTGCCTCTGCTCGCACAGCCGCTCCACCATGTGCAGGGTGGAGTTCCACCTTGTTGCAATGTCGATAATGAGGCGGTGGTTGGGAAGGTGGAGCAATCGCTGCAGCTTCTGCATACGAACGGAGTGTACAGGCGACCGGCGGATGTGCGCGCACAGTCTTCGCACCTTCTGGAGCAGGGCTGTTAACTCCGGATAATTTTTGAGGAAGCACTGCACCACCAGGTTCAAGGTGTGAGCCAAGCAAGGTATGTGGCTGAGTTTTGAAAGGGCTATGGCTGCCACAAAATTACGGCCGTTATCACTAACTACCTTGCCTGCCTCAAGAGGTACACTGCCCAGCCATGACTCAGTTTGTCGCTTCAAGTACTCGGCCAGCACCTCGGCGGTGTGTCTGTCGCCCAAACACACATCTGCAACACAGCCTGCTGACGCTTTCCACTAGCTGCTCGATAGGGGGACACATCGTGTGCAACAGTGGCAGCTGCAGATGGAGTGCTCGTACGACTGCGCTCTGTGGACGAGCTTTCGCTTCTGGAGGAGGTGGAGGAGGTGGAGGAGGAGGAGGGTCGAACGCCTACAGCCAACTGTTTCCTATACCGTGGGCTAGGCAGCACTGTCCCACCACCGCTGTCCCCTGTGGACCCTGCATCCACCACATTAACCCAGTGCGCAGTGATGGACACGTAACGGCCCTGGCCATGCCGACTGGACCATGCATCAGTTGTGAGGTGCACCTTTCCGCTCACTGACTGCTTGAGTGCATGGACAATGCGGTCTTTCACATGATGGTGGAGGGCTGGGATGGCTTTGCGAGAGAAGAAGTGGCGACTGGGTAGGTCATAGCGTGGTACTGCATAGGCCACGAGTTCGCGGAAAGCTGTGCTTTCCACCAACCGAAAGGGCATCATCTCAAACGAGATTAGTTTGGCAATGTGGGCGTTCAAACCCAGTGTACGCGGATGAGAGACTGAGTACTTTCTTGACCTACTCATAGTGTCTGGGAGGGTGAGCTGGACTTGAGAGCTGCATATGGTGGAAGTAGCGGTGGACAGGGCGGACTGAGAGAGGGTTGATGATGGTGATGGAGTTGGTGTTCTTTCTGATGGCCTAGAATCAGTCTTTCGTTGATATAACAGTGGGATTCCCTGACTGCTGTGGCCTTGCAACGACACCTCAACATTTGCTGCTGTGCTAACCGGTGGGCTTACAGTGGGGGAAACAATGTAGCGTTGCTGACTACCTTCGTTGTGATCAGTTGCACATGTGGCACTTGAGGTTTGGTGTTGTGTCCACGCTTGCAAGTGCATGCTGGTTAAATGTCTAAGCATGCAACTGGTATTCAAATTTTTCAGATTTTTCCCTCGGCTAAAGGTCTTTGCGCACTTCTTACAGATAACCTTGGCCTGATCATGAGGATTTTGTTCAAAAAAGTGCCACACTGCACTCTTCCTACTTTGGCAGACATTTTGCGGCCTAGCACGCTGTGATCTTTTGACCCTCTGGACAAGCTGTCCAGCAACTCTTTTGATGTTTGGAACCTGTCTTTGGAGTGCTCCGGGCCTGCCAGATAACAGCTGTTGCGATGTCGATGTCTGCTGTGGATGCTCCTCATCTGAGCTATTGGAAGCAGCACCCTCTTCCCCCAATGGATGCCAATCTGGGTCAACAACTGGGTCATCCATCACCTCCTCTTCTATGTCATGTGCACCTTCCTCTGTGTCACCGTGTATGGTGGTATAGTGTGCGGGAAGGGGCACCTGAGTCTCATCAGGGTCAGAATCTGGCTCTGTACACTGCGAGGACAATGTAGTGCTCTGAGTGAATGTACCAGCAGAATCATCCATCAGCGGCTGTGCATCACTGCACTCCATGTCAGATTCATCTTGGCCTGGGTAATTCACCATTTCACTTGATAATCCAGGCATGGTATGTGAAAACAGCTCCATGGAGTAATCAGTAGTATGGCCTGCGTCATCCTTCAATCTTGGTTGGGGTGAAGGACACAAGGAAAGGTGTGGTTCATGAACATGAGCCTCCAATGACGACTCAGTGCTTTTACTTTTTACAACTGAAGAAGAGGAGGCGATAGAGCTGGAGGCTGAGTCAGCAATGTAAGACAAAACTTTTTCCTGATGCTCTGGCTTTAAAAGTGGTTTGCCAACTCCTAGAAAACTAAGCGTTCGAGGCCTTATGTAGCCAGACGATGACGCAGGCTCAACACCTCCTGCATTCGGTCCTATTTTGCTCTTGCCACTACCATCAGATCCACCACCAACACCATCATTACCAGCTGCCAACCCCCGCCCAATTCCACGGCCTCTTCCACCAGCCTTCCTCATTTTTGGTAGAAATGTAGACAAAATCCAACAAACTATATAGTATGTAAAACAAGGTGTCTATAGGACAGGGGAGATTTTGAATTTCTGCACACACTTTTGGACACTGGACACTTTTGGATTGTGTGAGGCCCACTGATATCTGAGCGCTATGTGACAGGCTCGATGGCACAGCTGTGACCTAAGTGACTAGAGAATAAGTGAGATTTTGAATCTCTGCACACACTTTTGGACACTGGACACTTTTGGATTGTGTGAGGCCCACTGATATCTGAGCGCTATGTGACAGGCTCGATGGCACAGCTGTGACCTAAGTGACTAGAGAATAAGTGAGATTTTGAATCTCTGCACACACTTTTGGACACTGGACACTTTTGGATTGTGTGAGGCCCACTGATATCTGAGCGCTATGTGACAGGCTCGATGGCACAGCTGTGACCTAAGTGACTAGAGAATAAGTGAGATTTTGAATCTCTGCACACACTTTTGGACACTGGACACTTTTGGATTGTGTGAGGCCCAATGAATATCTGAGCGCTATGTGACAAGCTCGATGGCACAGCTGTGACCTAAGTGACTAGAGGATAAGTGAGAGTTTGAATCTCTGCACACACTTTTGGACACTGGACACTTTTGGATTGTGTGAGGCCCAATGAATATCGGAGCGCTATGTGACAAGCTCGATGGCACAGCTGTGACCTAAGTGACTAGAGGATAAGTGAGAGTTTGAATCTCTGCACACACTTTTGGACACTGGACACTTTTGGATTGTGTGAGGCCCAATGAATATCTGAGCGCTATGTGACAAGCTCGATGGCACAGCTGTGACCTAAGTGACTAGAGGATAAGTGAGAGTTTGAATCTCTGCACACACTTTTGGACACTGGACACTTTTGGATTGTGTGAGGCCCAATGAATATCTGAGTGCTATGTGACAGGCTCGATGGCACAGCTGTGACCTAAGTGACTAGAGAATAAGTGAGATTTTGAATCTCTGCACACACTTTTGGACACTGGACACTTTTGGATTGTGTGAGGCCCAATGAATATCTGAGCGCTATGTGACAAGCTCGATGGCACAGCTGTGACCTAAGTGACCAGAGGATAAGGGAGATTGGATTGCTTTTAAAAAAGCAGTTTGCGGAGCAGTGGGTAGACAGCAATGCCAGCCTGTCAGGAAGCCTTAAAAGGCAGCCCAACAACCAACACCACTGATACACCACTATATAGCCTCCCCTTGCACTGCACACAGTGACTGGTGTGTTGTGCAGGCCAAATTGCTATCAGCAGCAGAAGCAGTTTTTTTTTCTTCTCAGCAGGACAAAAAAAAAAATTGGGATTGCTTTTAAAAAAGCAGTTTGAGGCCCAATGAATATCTGAGCGCTATGTGACAGGCTCGATGGCACAGCTGTGACCAAATTGACTAGAGGATAAGTCAGATTGGATTGCTTTTAAAAAAGCAGTTTGCGGAGCAGTGGGTAAACAGCAATGCCAGCCTGTCAGGAAGCCTTAGAAGGCAGCCCAACAACCAACACCACTGATACACCACTATATAGCCTCCCCTTGCACTGCACACACAGTGACTGGTGTGTTGTGCAGGCCAAATCGCTAGCAGCAGAAGCAGTTTTTTGGTCTTCTTCCCTGCCTAACACTCTCCCTACAGAATCATCAGCAACCTCTCCCTATACTGAGATCGGCAGAAGTAAGATGGCGGTCGGCGTGCACGCCCTTTTATACCCCCTGTGACGCCCACCAAAGCAAGCCAATCACTTGCATGCCCTTCTGAAAGACGGTGGTGACCCGTGCCTATGTCATCACGTTGCCCACAGTGTCCGTGGATCCTGATTGGCTGAAAAAGAGCGCAAAACAAACTTTTGAAACGCGACTTTGGCGCGTAAGTCACCGACCTCGTGGCCGACCTCATCCTAGGGTCGGGTTTCATTTCATGAAACCCGACTTTGCCAAAAGTCGGCGACTTTTGAATTTTTTCGACCCGTTTCGCTCAACTCTACTCACCACCTCTCCTAGCATGTCTCTTGCAGCCCCCGGCCGGTGCTTATTCCATCTTCAATCTCACCGCTGTTCTTCTTCCTGCTTTCAGCGTCCACGTGGTTCTGCTGAGCCGCTCATTACATATGCGCGTATGTAATGAGCCGCTCATTACTTATGTTCATAGGTAATGAGCGGCCGCTGAATACAGGAAGATAGAACATCGCTGAGATTGAAGATGGAATAAGCACAGGGGGGGCTGCAAGAGACATGCTAGGAGAGGTGACTGTGACTGAGTATGTAATTGCACTACCCCGGTAGTTACGCCACTGACTTGGATGATCTGATTCACAGGTACAAGCAGCCGGGCCGCAAGCGGGCTTGTTCAGTGACATTCATGGTCGGGCAGGGGCGGGGCCCACCGAGGGATCCAACGGTTCCTCGGTGGGCCAGTCCGAGCCTGTCCAGGACTATGCTTGTGCCTAACAGGAAGACATCGCCATCTACAGTGCGACATGGGAAGGCCATCTACAGTGCGACATGGGAAGAGCATCTAAAGCACCTAGAGACAGTATTGGCCAGGATCCACCAGGCCGGAATCACCCTGAACCCAAACAATTGTCACGTGGGTAAAGCAGAGGTTCAGTATTTAGGGCATTGAGTGGGAAGTGGGAAACAGCGACCAGAACCAGCCAAGATTGAGGCCATAGCCAAGTGGCCCATCCAACGCATTAAAACCCAGGTCATGGCGTTTCTAGGGTCAGCGGGGTATTACAGGAAATTCGTTCCCAATTACAGCAGCGTAGCCAAGCCCCTCACTGATCTGACCCGTAAGAACCAACCCCGCCAGGTAACCTGGACCTCAGAGTGTGAGGAAGCCTTCCGCCAACTAAAGGACGCCCTCACCAATACCCCTGTATTGGCCGCACCCGATCCAACTAAACGTTTCCTTGTTCACACAGACGCTTCTATGTTTGGATTGGGGGCAGTACTGAGCCAAGTTGGGCCGGACGGCCAAGAACACCCGGTAGCTTACCTGAGTCGGAAACTACTGCCCCGTGAAGTAAGCTATGCTGCCATCGAGAAGGAGTGCCTGGCGGTAGTATGGGCACTCAAGAAGTTGCAACCATATTTGTATGGACAACAGTTTTCCCTCCTAATGGACCATAATCCCCTAGTCTGGCTTAATCGGGTCTCCGGAGACAACGCCAGATTACTGCGGTGGAGTTTAGCCCTACAACCTCTGGACTTCACCATCCACCACAGACCCGGAAAACAAAACGGTAACGCCGATGGACTAAGTCGACAAACGGAACTTATACCAACCCCATAAACTTTGGTCATCGCCAAACCGATCCGTTGAGGATCAGACTGTGTATGCCGATCGCGTCGCTGAAAAGGGGAGCCGTGTTACAGAACCACTCAGCACCCAGAATATGTTGTGCAGTTATATGTATGTATAATAGGAAAACCGAAAGAACAATGGAAGCTCAAATACCATAAAAAATGGATTTTTATTTAGTATATGCAACAATGCAAATTTTACATATTTTCATAATAAAAGACAAATTTTATTTAATAAATGCAACAATGCCGATTAAAAGCGGGTAACACTAATACAACAAAATTGCTGCACAAATATCCTATGGTATAGATGGATGATGCATTCCCTGCATAAATGTATGCCCAGAGAAAGTTGTGCTTAATATAGAGTACAAAAAAGGTTATCTTACCAAAAACTGTCCAAAAGACTAGCCTACATGACCAAATCCTTATAAAATATGTATGTATATACAAAGGCTAGTACCAAGTATTAGAGAGAAGTCTCTTTTGATAGAGTAATGCAAGCATAACAATAATAAAGTGAATAAAGTGACTGTGCAAGCAGAACAACCAAGTCCAGAAAAAAAAAATCTACAAGAGGGACAAGTCCATGGTCCTTAAAGTATATAATTAAATTGCTATACTAGCATTGCCCAAGATGGAACAAATAACCGAGACAAACAAGTCTCATTACCATAAGAAAGTATATAAGGAATCTGTATCTATACCTGTTAGCAGCAATGACCCCAACGCACGTTGAGCACTTGGCTTTGTCCAGGGGAGATGTACAAAGACAAAGACAAGTGCGAAACGCGCGTTGGGGTCATTGCTGCTAACAGGTATAGATACAGATTCCTTATATGGGCACCTTTTGCATAACCAGTGTTTTTTTGTAGCACTTTCTTATGGTAATGAGACTTGTTTGTCTCGGTTATTTGTTCCATCTTGGGCAATGCTACTATAGCAATTTAATTATATACTTTAAGGACCATGGACTTGTCCCGCTTGTAGATTTGTTTATCTGGAATTGGTTCTTCTGTTTGCACAGTCACTTTATTCACTTTATTATTGTTATGCTTGCATTGCTCTATCAAAAGAGACTTCTCTCTAATACTTGGCACTAGCCTTTGTATATACATACATATTTTATAAGGATTTGGTCATGTAGGCTAGTCTTTTGGACAGTTTTTGGTAAGATAACCTGTTACAGAACCACTCAGCACTCAGAATATGTTGTGCAGTTATATGTATATATAATAGGTTCCATGTGAGATGCATGTCCCTAATGTATCAGCAGTGTCCGCCCTCCCCCCACCTTTGTAATTCCCACAGTAAACATCCGCAGGCTCCGGCCACCTGCGTCTTTTGTAATGCATATCTGGCCTGATGCTTGTCTATTGGCGGGTCCTCTGTATCTGTGTGATATATTCTGTGTCCTGTGAGTAAAGTGTTGTCAGACTGGAAATACGTGGAGAAGCAGTGATCTTTTATATGCGCCCATGCACTCAAAGGAATTCCAGCCAGCGTCCTTCATTCAGACTCCAGCCAACGGAGAGCGGACCTCCGAAAACACGGGGTGGTACTGAAAGAGGTACCCCAGCTTGGAAGAACCTGTTACACTGGTGGCAGCCAGTGGGATTTGATACCCCTTCTACAGGAGGAAAGGAATGAATGGAAAATAATTACCAGAAGTTAAAGAGGACTACATTAAAAGTCCTGGTGGAAGCCCGAGGGTTGATCGCCAGCAACAAAACAAAAGCGGATTTGATAGCAGCCATCATGGAACACGACAGTGCAGCGCCCCCCAATGTGAATGTGGAGGAGACCGAATTCCAGAGGGAGGTAAAGAACAGACTGGCGTTCTATGGCCCAAACCCTGCAGTAGAGATCATACGAGAGGTGATGTGTTGTGAGTTCATTTTCCCCTTCACCATTGAGGTCTGATGAACTCCCTCTTCTGGTGAAGGAAGGTAGTGAGGCTGATTACCAAACACCTGAGCTGGATTAGGATGACTGGGTGACGGGAATTGCTGACTGGATATAAGGCAGTCGACGCCCTTCTGCCTTGCTGGTGACCTCTCTGAGGGATTCTAGGAGACCAGTCTGATTACTGCTCCTCAAAAGCTAAGTTTTCTGCTCTGCTTTTTGCATTTGTGTTTTGGTTTTGTTTTGCCTTGTTTTTCTGGATTTGTGCCATTCCCTGCTGGGGTGAGCTGAATTCCTTTTTGCTCTGTCTTCAGAAGATACCTGAGTGCTGATATAGTCTTTTTGAAGCCTAGCATCTTCAGGGCTTTTTTCCCTATCAGCCTGTTGGCTCTTGTTTTGATAGGGTTTTGGCGGATTGCAGACAGCAGCTTTTCTATCCTGTCCTATTTAGTTAGCTTGGGCCCCATCATTTGCTCAGCCTATCTGTCTATCTGTGTGAGTGTTTTTTCATCTTGCTTCATCGTCATTATATGTTGGGGGCTGCCTATTGCTTTGGGGTCTGCTCTGGGGCAGTTTAGATTTCCCTTTCTGTCTTTAGGTTATTTAGTTCTCCGGCTGTGATCGAGGGGTCTAGGGCACCGTAGGAACCCCCCACGGCTACTGCTAGTTGTTGTTGATAGGTTCAGGGGTCTGCAATCCGATAGCTGCCAACTTCTCTGGTTTTCTTGACTTAGCTAGTATTTCTGTTTTTGCCTCCTACGGTGACTCATTCATAACAGTGATGGCTGATGTGCGTACTGATCTGAAGGAAAAGATGGCCGAGCGGACCAGGATAGAGCTAGCCAAGATGGAGATGGCAGAGCGGACCAAGGTGGAGCTGGCCAAGATGGAAATGGCAGAGCGGAGAGAGGAGAGTCAGCGAGCAGGGGGAGCTCTAGCCTTCGACCAGGTACCTTCAACAGCAAGCCACAAAAAGATCCAGTATAATGCCTTCCGACAGTTGGGGGAGGCAGAGGAAGTCATTGATGGCTTTCTGCTGGACTTTGAGCGGCTGTGTGCTCTTCATCAAGTAAAGCCGGAGGAACGGGTTCAGATTCTGGCCAGCAAGCTGACAGGCCGGGCAGCGGACGCCTATCGCACGGTACCTGATGAGGACTGTATGGACTATGAGCGGATCAAAGAAGTGATCTTGGCCCGGTATGCGCTGACACCAGAGGCCTACCGCCAAAAGTTCTGCGGACATATAAAACGTGTAACCGATACCCACGCTGAATGGGCCTGTAAATTACGGCGGTCACTGCTACAGTGGGTACAAGGGAGCCAAGCAACCACTAAGGAGGACATCCTCCAGCTCTTCCTGTTAGAACGATTCTTTAATGGACTAAACCCGGACTCAACGACTCTTGAGGAAGCCGCTCGTCTGGCCGATGAACATCATGATGCCAGAAGGCCGCAGTTGTCCGGATCAAAGGTGGTCACTAGGGGCCCGCCCATGAACCTGGAGGGCCCCAAACCACCGAAGATTGTAGGGGGACCAGCTAGAAACCCGGCCTACAACAGTCCCCCTGGGGTGCGATGCCACACCTGTCGTCAGCTGGGCCACCTGCAAAGACAATGTCCCAACCGGACTCAGCATACCCAGTGGCCAAAGGCGGGAACAGCTACCTTCAACCGGGCTGCTGTACACTGCTACCAAGGCGAAGCCGACCCGGCATTTGGGGCTACGATTAACCAAGGGGTGGAAGAAATGGAGGAAGTGCTGCATGAAGAAGACCCCGTGCAGGCAGCCCGGGAAGATATTTGACAACAGCATCGACAAGTCGTGTGGGTTAATGGGAAACGTATGCAGGGACTAAGAGATTCCGGGGCAACTTTGACCCTTGTGAAGCCTCATCTCGTCCGGGACCAAGAGAAGACGGACTGGACAGTGGCAGTGATCTTTTATATGCGCCCATGCACTCAGAGGAATTCCAGCCAGCGCCCTTCATTCAGACTCCAGCCAACGCAGAGCGGACCTCCGAAAACACGGGGTGGTACTGAAAGAGGTACTCCAGCTTGGAAGACCCCGTTACATAACCTTTTTTGTACTCTTTATTAAGCACAACGTTTTCTGGGCATACATTTATGCAGGGAATGCATCATCCATCTATACCATAGGATATTTGTGCAGCAATTTTGTTGCATTGTTGTTACCCGCTTTTAATCGGCATTGTTGCATTTATTAAATAAAATTTGTCTTTTATTATGAAAATATGTAAAATTTGCATTGTTGCATATACTAAGTAAAAATCCATTTTTTATGGTATTTGAGCTTCCATTGTTATTTCGGTTTTTCTATTATTTATTGGAAGCACCAAGTAAATTTCAATATTATATCTATTTGGTCTGTAAAATAGGTTCTATGTGAGATGCCTGTCCCTAATGCATCAGCCCACAGGCTGCGCCCCTGGGCAGAGGGGACACGATATTCTCCTTTTGTCCGCCCTCCCCCCACCTTTGTAATTCCCACAGTAAACATCGGCAGGCTCCGACCACCTGCGGCTTTTGTAATGCATGTCTGGCCTGCCACTTTTCTATTGGCCTGCCCTCTGTATCTGTGTGATATATTCTGTGTCCTGTGAGTAAAGTGTTGTCAGACTGGAAATACGTGGAGAAGCAGTGATTTTTTATATGCGCCCATGTAACCAAGGAATTCCAGCCAGCGTCATTCGTTCAGACTCCAGCCAACGCAGAGCGGACCTCCGAAAACACGGGGTGGTACTGAAAGAGGTACCCCAGCTTGGGTAGACCCCGTTACAACACCATTTGACTTTCTCAACGCAGAATTGTCTGGAATTGAGATCAGACGCCATGAGATGTGCCTAAACAGTGGAAAACCCCCAATTCTAACTCCAACCCTAACCCCAACACACCCCTAACCCTAATCTCAGACCTAACCCTAGCCCTAACCTTAATGGGGAAATGGAAATAAATGCTTTTTTTTATTTTAATATTTTTCCCTAACTAAGGGGGTGATAACGGGGGGTTTGATTTACTATTTATGGTGGGTTTTATGTTCGGCAGCTGTCACACGCTAAAAGACGCTTTTTATTGTAAAAATAGTTTTTGCATCACCACATTTTGAGAGCTATAATTTTTCCATATTTTGATCCACTGAGTCATGTGAGGTCTTATTTTTTGTGGGACGAGTTGACGTTTTTATTGGTACCATTTTCAGGCATGTGACTTTTTTGATCGCTTTTTATTCTGATTTTTGGGATGCAGAATGAACAAAAACTAGCATGTCATGAATTTCTTTTGGGGGGTGCGTTTACAGGGTTCCATGTGTGGTAAAATTGATAAGGCGGTTTTATTCTTCGGGTCAGTACGATTACAGCGATACTTCATTTATGTCTTTTTTTATGTTTTGGCGCTTTTATGCAATGAAAGCAATTATATATAAAAAAAATAATTATTTTTGCATTGCTTTATTCTGAGAGCTATAACTTATTTTTTCGCTGATGATACTGTATGGCGGCTCATTTTTTGTGGGAAAAGATGACGTTTTCAGCGATACCATGGTTATTTATATCCGTCTTTTTGATTGCATGTTATTGCACTTTATGTTCGGCGGTATGATGATAAAGCATTGTTTTTTGCTTTGTTTTTTATTTTTGAAGGGGATCACTAAAAGGGTTAACTAGTTGGACAGTTTTATCGGGCGGGTCGTTACGGACGCGGCGATACTAAATATGTGTGCTTTAATTGTTTGTTTTTTTTATTTCCAAAAATTGAATTTATTAGGGAATATATACAGTGGGGAAAAAAAGTATTTAGTCAGTCAGCAATAGTGCAAGTTCCACCACTTAAAAAGATGAGAGGCGTCTGTAATTTACATCATAGGTAGACCTCAACTATGGGAGACAAACTGAGAAAAAAAAATCCAGAAAATCACATTGTCTGTTTTTTTTTCATTTTATTTGCATATTATGGTGGAAAATAAGTATTTGGTCAGAAACAAGCAATCAAGATTTCTGGCTCTCACAGACCTGTAACTTCTTCTTTAAGAGTCTCCTCTTTCCTCCACTCATTACCTGTAGTAATGGCACCTGTTTAAACTTGTTATCAGTATAAAAAGACACCTGTGCACACCCTCAAACAGTCTGACTCCAAACTCCACTATGGTGAAGACCAAAGAGCTGTCAAAGGACACCAGAAACAAAATTGTAGCCCTGCACCAGGCTGGGAAGACTGAATCTGCAATAGCCAACCAGCTTGGAGTGAAGAAATCAACTGTGGGAGCAATAATTAGAAAATGGAAGACATAAAAGACCACTGATAATCTCCCTCGATCTGGTGCTCCACGCAAAATCCCACCCCGTGGGGTCAGAATGATCACAAGAAAGGTGAGCAAAAATCCCAGAACCACGTGGGGGGACCTAGTGAATGAACTGCAGAGAGCTGGGACCAATGTAACAAGGCCTACCATAAGTAACACACTACGCCACCATGGACTCAGATCCTGCAGTGCCAGACGTGTCCCACTGCTTAAGCCTGTACATGTCCGGGCCCGTCTGAAGTTTGCTAGAGAGCATTTGGATGATCCAGAGGAGTTTTGGGAGAATGTCCTATGGTCTGATGAAACCAAACTGGAACTATTTGGTAGAAACACAACTTGTCGTGTTTGGAGGAAAAAGAATACTGAGTTGCATCCATCAAACACCATACCTACTGTAAAGCATGGTGGTGGAAACATCATGCTTTGGGGCTGTTTCTCTGCAAAGGGGCCAGGACGACTGATCCGGGTACATGAAAGAATGAATGGGGCCATGTATCGTGAGATTTTGAGTGCAAACCTCCTTCCATCAGCAAGGGCATTGAAGATGAAACGTGGCTGGGTCTTTCAACATGACAATGATCCAAAGCACACCGCCAGGGCAACGAAGGAGTGGCTTCGTAAGAAGCATTTCAAGGTCCTGGAGTGGCCTAGCCAGTCTCCAGATCTCAACCCTATAGAAAACCTTTGGAGGGAGTTGAAAGTCCGTGTTGCCAAGCGAAAAGCCAAAAACATCACTGCTCTAGAGGAGATCTGCATGGAGGAATGGGCCAACATACCAACAACAGTGTGTGGCAACCTTGTGAAGACTTACAGAAAACGTTTGACCTCTGTCATTGCCAACAAAGGATATATCACAAAGTATTGAGATGAAATTTTGTTTCTGACCAAATACTTATTTTCCACCATAATATGCAAATAAAATGAAAAAAAAACAGACAATGTGATTTTCTGGATTTTTTTTTCTCAGTTTGTCTCCCATAGTTGAGGTCTACCTATGATGTAAATTACAGACGCCTCTCATCTTTTTAAGTGGTGGAACTTGCACTATTGCTGACTGACTAAATACTTTTTTTCCCCACTGTATATATTTTTTTAATTTATTTAGTGATTTTTTATAAATTATTTTTACAGGTATTTTTTTTTTCATTTTAATTTATTGTCCCGGGGGGGGGGACATTACTGTAATGTGTCAGATCGCTGATCTGACAGTTTGGACAGCACTCTGTCAGATCAGCGATCTGACAGGCGCTGCACAGGCTTGCTCAATGCCTGCTGAGACGCCTACCTGCAGGCCCCCGAAGGCTCCCTCAGCCATATTGGATCCGAGGGCCTGCAGGGAGGATGTGATCGCGCTGTTTCGAGGGTCCAGGGAAGCACGCAGGGAGCCCCATGTTTGATCGCAGTGTGCCAGGGGTTAACGTGTCGGGGGCAGTCCGTGACAGCCCCTGACACATAGTGCCGGGTGTCAGCTGTGATAATCAGCTGACACCCCGCCAGCGATCAGCAGCGTCCCCCCTCGGAAGGGCCGCTAATCGCTTAGACGTACTATCCCGTCCCCGGTCATACGGGCCCGGGTACCATGGACGGAATAGTACGTCTGATGTCAGAAAGGGGTTTAGGACTGTTTACCTTTCTGTTGTGGGTTTCATGGTTTATGAAGCAAATAAACCCACATGAACGTTGAAGAGAATGTGCCTCCTGTATCATCCTACGCAGCTGAGTGCAAACCTTACAACCCCCTATAATGTATATATGTTACCCAGGTATATAGCGAGGTGTACAGTATATATACATTATAGGGGTACACAGCAGGGTGTGTATATATTACTCAGGTATAGAGCAGGGTTGTGCATAAATATTACACAGGTATAGAGCAGGGGGTGTACATACTGCACATCAGCTGTTGGATGGGGCCTCGCACACCACACGGTATGATGTCACGTGATTGTGATGTCACAATAGACTCCAGAGACCGGAACTCAGAGATAAGGTGACGTGACATCACAGGAAGTCAGAACACCGAGATCAAGTGACCAGGACAGCAGCTAAGGTAACAGAGGGAAGAGAGAAAGCAAGGTAAGTCCTCTGGGGCAGATGGTTTTCATGACAGGGACTTGTGAATTATAGGACAACTAGTGATGGGCAGTGTGGATTTCTGGCGCTCATTTTCATCAGCCGCCGACAACTGCCATTTTAGTCCCCATGAGAATGCAAACGGCTCTTACTGGGTCGCTGACACCCATCGTTCACTGAAGGGAGCAGGGGTGCACATATATGCACATATTATAGGGTTATACTGCAGGATGTATATAGTTCACACAGGGTATACAGCAGGGGTGTATATACAGTATATATATATATATATATATACACATTATAGGAGTATTACACAGGGTATAGAGTAGGTGATATCTAATATATAAAGCTCAAGTGTGTATGTATGTATGTATGTATGTATGTGTGTATGTGTGTGTGTGTGTATGTCCGGGATAGGCATCCGCACCGTCGCAGCTACAGCCACAAAATTTGGCACAGTCACACGTCTGGACCCCGAGAGTGTCCTAAGCTATGTTGTGAGGTGAAATTTTAACCCCGCACATGCTAATTCACCAATTTAGCCCCTATCTACATAATGGGGAAAAAGTGGTGTATCAAGCCCCGCCCCTCATTATAATGTCATAATGGTTGCCATGGTGACGCTGATGTCATCATAGGTTGCAAGCCCCGCTGCTCATTATCATAATGGTTGACTATGGGATGGAGGATGTGTGATGAGTATATGGGCACTGGACTATGGGATGGAGGATATGTATGACGGGTATATGGGCACGAGACTATGGGATGGCGGATATGTATGATGGGTATATGGGTACGGGACTATAGGATGGAGGATGTGTGGTGGGTATACGGGCATGGGACTATGGGATGGAAGATATATATGATGGGTATATGGGCACGGGACTATGGGATGGAGGATATATAAGATGGGTATATGGGCATGGGACTATGGGATGGAGGATGTGTGATGGGTATATGGGCACTCGACTATGGGATGGAGGATATGTATGATGGGTATATGGGCACAGGCCTATGGGATGGTGGATATGTATGATGGGTATATGGGAACGGAACTATGGGATGGAGGATAATTATAATTTGTTATAACTAACCACAGTTAGTTACTATGCCGGGCTCTTCAGCTAGTCTACTATATAATTGCAAATCGCCTCTGTCACAGCTTCCGGCGATTGTGTCGCTATCCCACAATCCACCGCGGCCGGAAGCTGTGCTAGAGCAGACACCCAAGCAGGGGCGTATCTACCGTGGTCACAGCTGCCACGGGCTCGGAGTGCTTAGGGGCCCGATCGTGGAGCTGCAGCTGCTCATTGGCTGTGCGACTCCGTGGCTGCCAGGCTTCAATTGGCCTGACGCGATGGCTGCTCTGTGCGCACAGGACCTGTGACAAAGTCACAAGAGGGGAGGAGTCAGGGGTCACATAATCAGGGGCCTCGGTGTGTGCAGGACTCTGCTGTGCTGGTTGTCATGGTGTTGGATGAAGGTAAGTTTATGTGTGGGGTCAGAAGGGGTTTGCAGGGTGGATGTAGCAGAACGTATGTGTACAAGGTGTACGGTACGGAGCGGAGCCACATGTGTACAAAGTGTATTTAGCGCAGCCACGTGTGTATGAGGAGTATGTAGTGGAGCCGTGTGTGTACAAGGTGTACAGAGCGGAGCCGTGTGTGTGCGAGTTGTACGGAGCAGAGCTGTCTGTACAAGGTGAGCGATCCGCGTGTGTACGGAGCGGAGCCATGTGTGTACAAGGTGAGCTTAGCCATGTGTTTACGGAGAGAAGCCGTGTGTGTATGGAGCAGAGCTGCGTGTGTGTGAGGTGGACGGAGCAGAGCCGTGTGTGTACGAGGTGAGTGGAGCCATGTGTGTACGAAGTGAAGCCGCGTGTGTACGAGGTGGACGGAGAGAAGCGGTGTGTGTACGGAGTGGAGCCGTGTGTGTACGAGGTGGACGGAGCGGAGCCGCTTGTGTACGAGGTGGACGGAGCGGAGCCACGTTTGTACGAGGTGGACGGAGCGGAGCCGCGTGTGTATGAGGTGGACGGAGAGGAGCCATGTGTACGGAGCAGAGCCACGCATGTACGAGGTGTACGAAGCGTAGATGTGCATGTATTTTGGCATGGGGGGGCCCATTTGAAAGTTAGCATCGGGGCCCATAACATTGTAGTTATGCCACTGCACCCAAGTTATGGGTATTCCGATCTGGCGGCCGGGATTCATATGCCCCGCCGGCTGAGCCAATGAGCGTTGCTGCGCTGGATTTGAATCCCCCCCAAGCCGCTCCCCTGGCCTCAGCCAATGAGCGGTGCTACTCATTGGCTCAGCCAGCGGGGCAGGGGATTACTTACATACTTACCTGACCAGGAGGAGCGTTGCCGCGGCGCTTCTCTTCTCACCGGAGACCGGGGCAGGAGTGCGGTATCGAAATCGCGCATGTGCATAGCGCTATCCTGTGCCATTTTACTGAAGACACATTTGCAGTGTGCTTTCAGCAATATGGCGCCGGACAGCGCAGTATGGTCATGCGCGTACTCCGGCGCTCCTCCCCCGGCCTCCAGCAGAACGGGACAGCGCTGGAGCACAGGGAAGAAAGGTGAGTATAAATGTTTTTTTTTTTTGTAGGTGTGCAGTTTAATAGGGGTGAGAGGACCCTACATATCAGGATAGGGGGATGAGAGGTAGCATGCATACCAGGATAGGGGCTGAGGGGACCATGCATATCAGGATTGGGGGGTGAGAGGGCCATGCATACCAGGAAAGGGGGGTGAGGGGACCATGCATATCAGGATAGGGGGGTGAGGGGACCATGCATATCAGGATAGGGGGGTGAGAGGACCATGCATACCAGGATAGGGGGGTGAGAGAACCATGCATACCAGGATAGGGAGGGGAAAGGGCCATGCATGCATTCAAATCCCGCGTGGCACCGCTCATTGGCTCAGTCGGCAGGGCAGGGGATTCAAATCCCCCGCCAAAGCCGCGCGGCACTGCTCATTGGCTGAGCCGCCTGCCGGCGGATGTTCATTTCACCGCACTCCCGATGCAATAGCATCGGGCCTATTTCCATTATATATATATTTAAATAGTATATACATTATAATACACAGGTATACAGGAGGGGTATGTCATGACTGCAGCCGCTGCCGCGGCCCGGCAGGCGCCTCCACGCCGATGGCCAGGGGCGGGCATCCCCTGGCGACGCAATATGGACCCTCTATACCACAAAGGGGGACCCGGGCCTACCCGAACTAGGGAAGGGCAGCGACCGGGATACTGTGGCAGCTGAGCATGTGGACAAAGAGGACGTAGAACTTGATGACACCGCACAACTACAGGTATAAATAAAGTAAAGTTTACTTAATGTAAAGTCACAGTACATAGACAAAACCAGGACACACGAGGACATCAGGACACACAAGGTCATCAGGATACACGAGGTCATTCAGACGCAGGCAGGACATCAGCGTCACCGGCAGACATCAGACGGGAGTCGTTTGGTTCCGGACATCCAACACGACCTACAGGCACCACTGCAGTCATCCAGCTCCAGGCAGCGGTCATCAGGTTCCAGACTGCGGTCGTCAGGCTCCGGGCATCGGACCTAGGAAGGAACTCAAGCGTGATGGTGCTAACACCGCAGGATTGCTGGGCCTGCATTGAGCTAGCACCGCATAGTAGTCAGAGCACAGCATAGTAGATGCTCAGCAGGAACACCGGTTACAAGAGTCTCAGAGTCACTGGGTGCAGGGCTCCAAACACAGAGGGATTCCAGGAACACAACATAGCAGACAGTTCAGACAAGGTCAGGTACGGGATAGGTACAGGATCAAGGATTCAAGCCTGGATACACCGCCTCTAGGCCAGGGCGAATTTAGACGGGGTAAGGCACAGGACAGGTACAGGATCAGGGATTCAGGCCCGGATATAACGCCTTCGGGCAGGGCGAAGGAACAGGACAAAGCAGAAATCAAGGCAGGGAATTCCAGGAGCTTTGTGAGTAGCTTTGGCCCCGCCCATAGTGACACTGGGACGGAGTGAGGGCCCCCAAGCTAGGCGACACTCGGACGGAGTGTGGACCCCCTAGCTAGGCGACACTCGGACGGAGTGTGGGCCACCTAACGACACTTGGACAGAGTGTGGGCTCCCCAGCTAGGTGACACTGGGACGGATTGTGGGCACCCTAGCTAGGTGAAACTTGGACGGAGTGTGGACCCCTAGCTAGGCGACATTCGGACGGAGTGTGGGCCCCCTAGCAACACTCGAATGGAGTGTGGGCCCCCTAGCTAGGCGACACTCGAAGTGTGGGGCACCTAGCGACACTCGGACGGAATGTGGGCCCCCTAGCTAGGTGACACTCAGACGTAGTGTGGGCCACCTAGCGACACTCAGACGGAGTGTGGGCCCCCTAGCGACACTCGGCCGGAGTGTGGGCCCCCTAGCTAGGCGACACAGGGAGTTTGGGCCCCCTAGCTAGGTGACACTCGGGCAGAGATTGGGCCCCCTAGCTAGGCGACACTCGGGCGGAGTGTGGGCCGCCTAGCCAGGCGACACTCGGACGGATTGTGGGCCCCCTAGCCAGGCGACACTCGGACGGAGTGTGGGCCCCCTAGCTAGGCGACACTCGGACGGAGTGTGGGACCCCTAGCTAGGCAACACTCGGACGGAGTGTGGGCCCCCTAGCTAGGCGACACTCGGACGGCGTGTGGGCTCTCTAGCTAGGCGACACTCAGACGGAGTGTGGGCCCCCTAGCTAGGCAACACTCGGATGGAGTGTGGGCTCCCTAGCTAGGCAACACTCGGACGGAGTGTGAGACCCCTAGCTAGGTGACACTGGGGTGGAGTGTGGGCCCCCTAGCTAAGCGAAACTCGGATGGAGTGTGGCCCCCTAGCTAGGCGACACTCGGACAGAGTGTGGGCCCCCTAGGTAGGCGACACTCGGACGGAGTGTGGGCCACCTAGCTAGGCGACACTCGGACGGAGTGTGGGCCACCTAGCTAGGCGACACTCGGACGGAGTGTGGCTAGGGGACACTCGGACGGAGTGTGGGCCCCCTAGCTAGGCGACACTTGGACGGAGTGTGGGCCCCCTAGCTAGGCGACACTCGGACGGAGTGTGGGCCCCCTAGATAGGTGGCACACGGAGTGTGGGTCCCCTAGCTAGGTGGTATTCGGACGGAGTGTGGTCCTCCTAGCTAGGCGACAGTCGGATGGAGGGAGAGCCCGCTAGCTAGGTGACACTGGGACAGAGTGTGGGCCCCCAGCTAGGCGACACTCGAACGGAGTGTGGGCCCCCTATCTAGGCGACACTCGGACGGAGTGTGGAACCTTTAGCTTGTCGACACTCGGACGGAGTGTGGGCCCCCTAGCTAGGCGACACTTGGATGGAGTGTGGGCCCCTTAGCCAGGCGACACTCGGACGGAGTGTGGGCCCCCTAGCCAGGCGACACTCGAACCGAGTTTGGGCCCCTTATCTAGGCGTCACTCGGACGGAGTGTGGGCCCCCTAGCTAGGCAACACTCAGACGAAGTGTGGGCCCCCTAGCTAGGCGACACTCAGACGGAGTGTGGGTCCCCAAGCTAGGCGACACTCGGACTAAGTGTGAGCCTCCTAGCTAGGCGACACTCGAACGGATTGTGGGACACCTAGCTAGGCGACACTCGGATGGAGTGTGGGACCCCTAGGTAGGCGACACTCGGATGGAGTGTGGGCCCTCTAGCTAGGCGACACTCGGACTGAGTGTGGGCCCCCTAGCTAGGCGACACTCGGACGGAGTGTGGGCCCCCTATCTAGGCGACACTCGGACGGAGTGTGGGCCCCCTAGCTAGGCGAGACTCGGACGGAGTGTGGGCCCCCTAGCTAGGCGACACTCGGACGGAGAGTGGGCCCCCTAGCTAGGTGACACTCGGACGAAGTGTGAGCCCCCTAGCTAGGCGACACTCGGACGGAGAGTGGGCCCCCTAGCTAGGCGACACTCGGACGGAGTGTGGGCCCCCTAGATAGGCGACATTTGGACGGAGTGTGGGCCCCCTAGCTAGGTGACACTCGGAAGGAGTGTGGGCACACTAGCTAGGCGGCACTTCAAGTGTGGGTCCACTAGCTAGGTGATACTCGGACGGAGTGTGGACCCCCTAGCTAGGCCACAGTCGGACGGAGAGTGGGCCCCCTATCTAGCCGACACTCGGACGGAGTGTGGGACCCCTAGCTAGGCAACACTCAGACGAAGTGTGGGACCCCTAGCTAGGCGACACTCGGACTAAGTGTGAGCCTCCTAGCTAGGCGACACTCAAACGGATTGTGGGCCACCTAGCTAGGCGACACTGGGACAGAGTGTGGGCCCCCTAGCTAGGCGATACTCGGACGGAGTGTGGGCCCCCTAGCTAGGCGACACTGGGATGGAGTGTGGGCCCCCTAGCTAGGCGACACTCGGACGGAGTGTGGGCCCCCTAGCTAGGTGACACTCGGACGGAATGTGGGCCCCCTAGATAGGCGACACTTGGACGGAGTGTGGGCCCCCTAGCTAGGCGACACTCGGATGGAGTGTGGGCCCCCTAGCTAGGCGACACTCGGACAGAGTTTGTGCCCCCTAGCTAGGCGACACCCAGATGGAGTGTGGGCCCCCTAGCTAGGCGACACTCGGATGGAGTGTGGCTAGGGGATACTTGGACGGAGTGTGGGCCCTCTAGCTAGGCGACACTCGGACAGAGTCTGGGCCCCCTAGCTAGGCCACACTCGGAATGAGTGTGGGCCGCCTTGCTAGGCGACACTCGGACGGAGTGTGGGCCCCCTAGCTAGGCGACACTCGGACGGAGTGTGGGCCCCCTAGCTAGGCGAAACTCGGACGGAGTGTGGGCCCCCTTGCTAGGCGACACTCGGACGGAGTGTGGGCCCCCTAGCTAGGCGACACTCGGACGGAGTGTGGGCCCTCAGCTAGGCGACACTCGGACGGAGTGTGGCCCCCTAGCTAGGCGAAACTCGGACGGAGTGTGGGCCCCCTAGCTAGGCGACACTCAGACGAAGTGTGGGTCCCCAAGCTAGGCAAAACTCAGACGGAGTGTGGGCCCCATATCTAGGCGACACTCGGACAGAGTGTGGGCCCCCTAGCTAGGCGACACTCGGACAGAGTGTGGGCCCCCCAGCTAGGTGACACTCAGACGGATTGTGGGCACCCTAGCTAGGCGAAACTTGGACGGAGTGTGGACCCCTAGCTAGGCGACATTCGGATGGAATGTGGGCCCCCTAGCAACACTCGAACATAGTGTGGGCCCCCTAGCTAGGCCACACTCGGAATGAGTCTGGGCCGCCTTGCTAGGTGACACTCGGACGGAGTGTGGGCCCCCTAGCTAGGCGACACTCGGACGGAGTGTGAGCCCCCTAGCTAGGCGACACTCGGACGGAGTGTGGGCCCCCTAGCTAGGCGACACTCGAACGGAGTGTGGGCCCCCTAGCTAGGAGACACTCGGACGGAGTGTGGGGCCCCCTAGCTAGGCGACACTCGGAGGGAGTTTGGGCCCCCTTGCTAGGCGACACTCGGACGGAGTGTGGGCCCCCTAGCTAGGCGACACTCGGACGGAGTGTGGGCACCCTAGCTAGGTGACACTCGGAAGGAGTGTGGGCCCCCTAGCTAGGCGACACTCGGACGGAGTGTGGGCCCCCTAGCTAGGTGACACTCGGACGGAATGTGGGCCCCCTAGATAGGCGACACTTGGACGGAGTGTGGGCCCCCTAGCTAGGCGACACTCGGACGGAGTGTGGGCCCCCTAGCTAGGCGACACTCGGACAGAGTTTGTGCCCCCTAGCTAGGCGACACTCAGACGGAGTGTGGGCCCCCTAGCTAGGCGACACTCGGACGGAGTGTGGGCCCCCTAGCTAGGCGACACTCGGACGGAGTGTGGGCCCCCTAGCTAGGCGACACTCGGACGGAGTGTGGGCACCCTAGCTAGATGACACTCGGAAGGAGTGTGGGCCCCCTAGCTAGGCGACACTCGGACGGAGTGTGGGCCCCCTAGCTAGGTGACACTCGGACGGAATGTGGGCCCCCTAGATAGGCGACACTTGGACGGAGTGTGGGCCCCCTAGCTAGGCCACACTCGGAATGAGTGTGGGCCGCCTTGCTAGGCGACACTCGGACGGAGTGTGGGCCCCCTAGCTAGGCGACACTCAGACGGAGTGTGGGCCCCCTAGCTAGGCGACACTCGGACGGAGTGTGGGCCCCCTAGCTAGGCGACACTCGGACGGAGTGTGGGCCCCCTAGCTAGGCGAAACTCGGACGGAGTGTGGGCCCCCTTGCTAGGCGACACTCGGACGGAGTGTGGGCCCCCTAGCTAGGCGACACTCGGACGGAGTGGGGGCCCTCAGCTAGGCGACACTCGGACGGAGTGTGGCCCCCTAGCTAGGCGAAACTCGGACGGAGTGTGGGCCCCCTAGCTAGGCGACACTCAGACGAAGTGTGGGCCCCCTAGCTAGGCCACACTCGGAATGAGTGTGAGCCACCTTGCTAGGTGAAACTCGGATGGAGTGTGGCCCCCTAGCTCGGCGACACTCAGACGGAGTGTGGGCCCCCTAGCTAAGCGACTCTCGGACGGAGTGTGGGCCCCCTAGCTAGGCGACACTCGGACAGAGTGTGGGCCCCCTAGCTAGGCGACACTCGGACGGAGAGTGGGCCCCCTAGCTAGGCGACACTCGGACGGAGAGTGGGCCCCCTAGCTAGGCGACACTTGGACGAAGTGTGGGCCCCCTAGCTAGGCGACACTCGGACGGAGTGTGGCTAGGGGACACTTGGACGGAGTGTGGGCCCCCTAGCTAGGCAACACTCGGACGGAGTGTGGGCCCCCTTGCTAGACACTCAGAAGGAATGTGGGCCCCCTAGCTAGGCGACACTCGGACGGAGTGTGGGCCCCTTGCTAGGCGACACTCGGACGGAGTGTGGGCCCCTTAGCTAGGCAACACTCGGACGGAGTGTGGGCCCCCTAGCTAGGCGACACTCGGAATGAGTGTGGGCCCCCTTGCTAGGCGACTCTCGGACGGAGTGTGGGCCCCCTAGCCAGGTGACACTCGGACGGAGTGTTGGCCCCCTAGCTAGGCGACACTCGGACGGAGTGTGGGCCCCCTAGCTAGGCGACACTCGGACGGAGTGTGGGCTCCCTAGCTAGGCGACACTCGGACGGAGTGTGGGCCCCCTAGCTAGGCGACACTCGGATGGAGTGTGGGCCCCCTAGCTAGGTGACACTCGTACGGAGTGTGGGCCTCCTAGCTAGGCGACAGTCGGACGGAGTGTGGGCCCAATAGCTAGGCGACATTCGGAGGGAGTGTGGGCCCCCTACCTAGGCGACACTCGGACAGAGTGTGGGCCCCCTAGATAGGCGACACTCGGACGGAGTGTGGGTCCCCTAGCTAGGCGACACTCGGACGGAGTGTGGGCCCCCTTGCTAGGTGAAACTCGGACGGAGTGTGGGCCCCCTAGCTAGGCGACACTCAGACGGAGTGTGGGCCCCCTATCTAGGCGACACTCGGACGGAGTGTGGGCCCTCTAGCTAGGCGACACTCAGACTGAGTGTGAGTCCCCAACCTAGGCAACACTCAGACGGAGTGTGGGCCCCCTATCTAGGCGACACTCGGACGGAGTGTGGGCCCCCTAGCTCGGCGACAGTCGGACGGAGTGTGGCTAGGGGACACTTGGACGGAGTGTGGGCCCCCGAGCTAGAGGACACTCGGACGGATTGTGGGCCCCCTAGCTAGGCGACACTCGGACGGAGTGTGGTCCCCTTAGCTAGGCGACACGCGGACGGAGTGTGGGCCCCCTAGCTAGGTGACACTCGGACGGAGTGTGGGCCTCCTAGCTAGGCGACTCTCGGACAGAGTGTGCGCCCCCTAGCTAGGCGACTCTCGGATGGAGTGTGGGCTCCCTAGCTAGGCGACTCTCTGACGGAGTGTGGGCCCCCTAGCTAGGCGACACTCGGACGGAGTGTGGGCCCCCTAGCTAGGCGACACTCGGACGGAGAGTGGGCCCCCTAGCTAGGCGACACTCGGACGGAGAGTGTGCCCCCTAGCTAGGCGACACTCGGACGGAGTGTGGGCCCCCTAGCTAGGCGACACTCGGATGGAGTGTGGCTAGGGGACACTTGGACGGAGTGTGGGCCCCCTAGCTAGGCGACTCTCGGACGGAGTGTGGGCCCCCTAGCTAGGCGACTCTCGGACGGAGTGTGGGCCCCCTAGCTAGGCGACACTCGGACGGAGTGTGGGCCCCCTAGCTAGGCGACACTCGGACAGAGTGTGGGCCCCCTAGCTAGGCGACACTCGGACGGAGAGTGGGCCCCCTAGCTAGGCGACACTCGGACGGAGTGTGGGCCCCCTAGCTAGGCGACAGTCGGACGGAGTGTGGGCCACCTAGCCAGGTGACACTCGGACGGAGTGTGGGCCCCCTAGCTAGGCGACAGTCGGACGGAGTGTGGGCCCCCTATCTAGGCGACACTCGGACGGAGTGTGGGCCCTCTAGCTAGGCGACACTCAGACTGAGTGTGGGTCCCCAACCTAGGCAACACTCGGACGGAGAGTGTGCCCCCTAGCTAGGCGACACTCGGACGGAGTGTGGGCCCCCTAGCTAGGCGACACTCGGATGGAGTGTGGCTAGGGGACACTTGGACGGAGTGTGGGCCCCCTAGGTAGGCGACTCTCGGACGGAGTGTGGGCCCCCTAGCTAGGCGACTCTCGGACGGAGTGTGGGCCCCCTAGCTAGGCGACACTCGGACGGAGTGTGGGCCCCCTAGCTAGGCGACACTCGGACAGAGTGTGGGCCCCCTAGCTAGGCGACACTCGGACGGAGAGTGGGCCCCCTAGCTAGGCGACACAAGGACGGAGAGTGGGCCCCCTAGCTAGGCGACACTCGGACGGAGTGTGGGCCCCCTAGCTAGGCGGCACTCGGACGGAGTGAGGCTAGGGGACACTTGGATGGAGTGTGGGCCCCCTAGCTAGGCGACACTCGGACGGAGTGTGGGCCCCCTTGCTAGGCGACACTCGGACGGAATGTGGGCCCCCTAGCTAGGCGACACTCGGACGGAGTGTGGGCCCCTAGCTAGGCGACACTCGGACGGAGTGTGGGCCCTCTAGCTAGGCGACACTTGGACGGAGTGTGGGCCCCCTAGCTAGGTGACACTCGGACGGAGTGTGGCCCCACTAGCTAGGCGACACTCGGAATGAGTGTGGGCCCCCTTGCTAGGCGACACTCGGACGGAGTGTGGGCCCCCGAGCCAGGCGATACTCGGACGGAGTGTGGGCCCCCTAGCTAGGCGACAGTCGGACGGAGTGTGGGCGCCCTAGCTAGGCGATACTCGGACGGAGTGTGGGCTCCCTAGCTAGGCGACACTCGGACGGAGTGTGGGCCCCCTAGCTAGGCGACACTCGGATGGAGTGTGGGCCCCCTTGCTAGGCGACACTCGGACGGAGTGTGGGCCTCCTAGCTAAGCGACAGACGGACGGAGTGTGGGTCCCCTAGCGAGGCGACACTCGGACGGAGTGTGGGCCCCCTTGCTAGGCGACACTCGGACGGAGTGTGGGCCCCCTAGCTAAGAGACACTCGGAAGGAGTGTGGGCCCTCTAGCTAGGCGACACTCGGACGGAGTGTGGGTCCTCAAGCTAGGCAACACTCAGACGGAGTGTGGGCCCCCTATCTAGGCGACACTGGGACGGAGTGTGGGCCCCCTAGCTCGGCGACACTCGAACGGAGTGTGGCTAGGGGTCACTTGGACGGAGTGTGGGCCCCCGAGCTAGAAGACACTCGGACGGAGTGTGGGCCTCCTAGCTTGGCGACTCTCGGACGGAGTGTGGGCCCCCTAGCCAGGCGACACTCGGACGGAGTGTGGGCCCCCTAGCTAGGCGACACTCGGACGGAGTGTGGGCCCCCTAGCTAGGCGACACTCGGAAGGAGTGTGGGCCCCCTTGCTAGGCGACACTCGGACGGAGTGTGGGCCCCCTAGCTAGGCGACACTCGGACGGAGTGTGGGCCCCCTTGCTAGGCGACACTCGGACGGAGTGTGGGCCCCCTTGCTAGGCGACACTCGGACGGAGTGTGGTCCCCCTAGCTAGGCGACACTCAGACGGAGTGTTGGCCCCCTATCTAGGCGACACTCAGATGGAGTGTGGGCCCCCTAGCTAGGCGACACTCAGACGGAGTGTGGGTCCCCAAGCTAGGCAACACTCAGACGGAGTGTGGGCACCCTATCTACGCGACAGTCGGACGGAGTGTGGGCCCCCTAGCTAGGCGACACTCGGACGGAGTGTGGCTAGGGGACACTTGGACAGAATGTGGGCCCCCTAGCTAGGCGACACTCGGACGGAGTGTGGGCCCCCTAGCTAGGCGACACTCGGACGGAATGTGGGCCCCCTAGCTAGGCGAGTCTCGAACAGAGTGTGGGCCCCCTAGCTAGGCGACACTCGGACGGAGTGTGGGCCCCCTAGCTAGGCGACACTCGGACGGAGTGTGGGCCCCCTAGCTAGGCGACACTCGGTCGGAGAGTGGGCCCCCTAGCTAGGCGACACTCGGATGGAGAGTTGGCCCCCAGCTAGGCGACACTCAGACGGAGTGTGGGCCCCCTAGCTAGGCGACACTCGGATGGAGTGTGGCTAGGGGACACTTGGACGGAGTGTGGGCCTCCTAGCTTGGCGACTCTCGGACGGAGTGTGGGCCCCCTAGCTAGGCGACTCTCGGACGGAGTGTGAGCCCTCTAGCTAGGCGACACTCGGACAGAGTGTGGGCCCCCTAGCTAGGCGACACTCGGACGGAGAGTGGGCCCCCTAGCTAGGCGACACTCGGATGGAGAGTTGGCCCACAGCTAGGAGACACTCAGACAGAGTGTGGGCCCCCTAGCTAGGCGACACTCGGATGGAGTGTGGCTAGGGGACACTTGGACGGAGTGTGGGCCCCCTAGCTTGGCGACTCTCGGACAGAGTGTGGGCCCCCCAGCTAGGTGACACTCGGACGGATTGTGGGCACCATAGCTAGGCGAAACTTGGACTGAGTGTGGGCCCCCTAGCTAGGCGACACTCAGACGGAGTGTGGGCCCCCTAGCAAGGCGACACTCGGACGGAGTGTGGGCCCCCTAGCTAGGCGACACTCGGACGGAGTGTGGGACCCCTAGCTAGGCCACACTCGGAATGAGTGTGGGCCTCCTTGCTAGGCGACACTCGGACGGAGTGTGGGCCCCCTAGCTAGGCGACACTCGGACGGAGTGTGGGCCCCCTAGCTAGGCGACACTCGGACGGAGTGTGGGCCCCCTAGCTAGGCGACACTCGAACGGAGTGTGGGCCCCCTAGCTAGGCGACACTCGGACGGAGTGTGGGCCCCATAGCTAGGCGACACTCGTACGGAGTGTGGGCCCCCTTGCTAGGCGAAACTTGGACGGAGTGTGGGCCCCCTAGCTAGGCGACACTCAGACGGAGTGTGGGCCCCCTAGCTAGGCGACACTCGGACGGAGTGTGGGCCCCCTAGCTAGGCGACACTCGGACGGAGTGTGGGACCCCTAGCTAGGCCACACTCGGACGGAGTGTGGGCCCCCTTGCTAGGCGAAACTTGGACGGAGTGTGGGCCCCCTAGCTAGGCGACACTCAGATGGAGTGTGGGCCCCCTAGCTAGGCGACACTCGGACGGAGTGTGGGCCCCCTAGCTAGGCGACACTTGGACGGAGTGTGGGCCCCCTAGCTTGGCGACTCTCGGACAGAGTGTGGGCCCCCCAGCTAGGTGACACTCGGACGGATTGTGGGCACAATAGCTAGGCGAAACTTGGACGGAGTGTGGGCCCCCTAGCTAGGCGACACTCAGACGGAGTGTGGGCCCCCTAGCAAGGCGACACTCGGACGGAGTGTGGGCCCCCTAGCTAGGCGACACTCGGACGGAGTGTGGGACCCCTAGCTAGGCCACACTCGGAATGAGTGTGGGCCTCCTTGCTAGGCGACACTCGGACGGAGTGTGGGCACCCTAGCTAGGCGACACTCGGACGGAGTGTGGGCCCCCTAGCTAGGCGACAGTCGGACGGAGTGTGGGCCCCCTAGCTAGGCGACACTCGAACGGAGTGTGGGCCCCCTAGCTAGGCGACACTCTGACGGAGTGTGGGCCCCATAGCTAGGCGACACTCGTACGGAGTGTGGGCCCCCTTGCTAGGCGAAACTTGGACGGAGTGTGGGCCCCCTAGCTAGGCGACACTCAGACGGAGTGTGGGCCCCCTAGCTAGGCGACACTCGGACGGAGTGTGGGCCCCCTAGCTAGGCGACACTCGGACGGAGTGTGGGACCCCTAGCTAGGCCACACTCGGACCGAGTGTGGGCCCCCTTGCTAGGCGAAACTTGGACGGAGTGTGGGCCCCCTAGCTAGGCGACACTCAGATGGAGTGTGGGCCCCCTAGCTAGGCGACACTCGGACGGAGTGTGGGCCCCCTAGCTAGGCGACACTTGGACGGAGTGTGGGCCCCCTAGCTTGGCGACTCTCGGACAGAGTGTGGGCCCCCCAGCTAGGTGACACTCGGACGGATTGTGGGCACCCTAGCTAGGCGAAACTTGGACGGAGTGTGGGCCCCCTAGCTAGGCGACACTCAGACGGAGTGTGGGCCCCCTAGCTAGGCGACACTCGGTCGGAGTGTGGGCCCCCTAGCTAGGCGACACTCGGACGGAGTGTGGGACCCCTAGCTAGGCCACACTCGGAATGAGTGTGGGCCGCCTTGCTAGGCGACACTCGGACGGAGTGTGGGCCCCCTAGCTAGGCGACACTCGGACGGAGTGTGGGCCCCCTAGCTAGGCGACACTCGGACGGAGTGTGGGCCCCCTAGCTAGGCGACACTCGAACGGAGTGTGGGCCCCCTAGCTAGGCGACACTCGGACGGAGTGTGGGCCCCCTAGCTAGGCGACACTCGGACGGAGTGTGGGCCCCCTTGCTAGGCGACACTCGGACGGAGTGTGGGCCCCCAGCTAGGCGACACTCGGACGGATTGTGGCCCCCTAGCTAGGCGAAACTCGGACGGAGTGTGGGCCCCCTAGCTAGGCGACACTCAGACGAAGTGTGGGTCCCCAAGCTAGGCAACACTCAGACGGAGTGTGGGCCCCATATCTAGGCGACACTCGGACAGAGTGTGGGCCCCCTAGCTAGGCGACACTCGGACAGAGTGTGGGCCCCCCAGCTAGGTGAAACTCGGACGGATTGTGGGCACCCTAGCTAGGCGAAACTTGGACGGAGTGTGGACCCCTAGCTAGGCGACATTCGGATGGAATGTGAGCCCCCTAGCAACACTCGAACATAGTGTGGGCCCCCTAGCTAGGCCACACTCGGAATGAGTGTGGGCCGCCTTGCTAGGCGACACTCGGACGGAGTGTGGGCCCCCTAGCTAGGCGACACTCGGACGGAGTGTGAGCCCCCTAGCTAGGCGACACTCGGACGGAGTGTGGGCCCCCTAGCTAGGCGACACTCGAACGGAGTGTGGGCCCCCTAGCTAGGCGACACTCGGACGGAGTGTGGGCCCCCTAGCTAGGCGACACTCGGACGGAGTTTGGGCCCCCTTGCTAGGCGACACTCGGACGGAGTGTGGGCCCCCTAGCTAGGCGACACTCGGACAGATTGTGGACCCCTAGCTAGGCGAAACTCGGACGGAGTGTGGGCCCCCTAGCTAGGCGACATTCAGACGAAGTGTGGGTCCCCAAGCTAGGCAACACTCAGACGGAGTGTGGGCCCCATATCTAGGCGACACTCGGACAGAGTGTGGGCCCCCTAGCTAGGCGACATTCGGACAGAGTGTGGGCCCCCCAGCTAGGTGACACTCGGACGGATTGTGGGCACCCTAGCTAGGTGAAACTTGGACGGAGTGTGGACCCCTAGCTAGGCGACATTCGGATGGAATGTGGTCCCCCTAGCAACACTCGAACATAGTGTGGGCCCCCTAGCTAGGCGACACTCGGACGAATTGTGGGGCACCTAGCCACACTCGGACAGAATGTGGGCCCCCTAGCTAGGTGACACTCAGACGTAGTGTGGGCCACCTAGCGACACTCGGACGGAGTGTGGTCCCCTTAGCTAGGCGATACTCGGACAGAGTGTAGGCCCCCTAGCGACACTCGGGAGTGTGAGCCACCTAGCCAGGCGACACTCGGACGGAGTGTGTGCCCCCTAGCTAGGCGACACTCAGATGGAGTGTGGGCCCCTAACGACACTCATACGGAGTGTGGGCCCCCTAGCTAGGCGAAACTCGGACGGAGTGTGGGCCACCTAGCTAGGCGACACTCGGACGGAGTGTGGGCCACCTAGCGACACTCGGACGGAATGTGGGCCCCCTAGCTAGGCGACACTCGGACGGAGTGTGGGCCACATAGCGACACTCGGCCGTAGTGTGGGCCTCCTAGCTAGGCGACACTCGGACGGAGTGTGGGCCCCCTAGCTAGGCGACACTGGGAGTGTTTGGCCCAATAGCTAGGTGACACTCGGGCAGAGTTTGGGCCCCCTAGCTAGGCGACACTCGGGCGGAGTGTGGGCCCCCTAGCCAGGCAACACACGGACGGATTGTGGGCCCACTAGCCAGGCGACACTCGGACGGAGTGTGGGCCCCCTAGCTAGGCGACACTCGGACGGAGTGTGGGCCCCCTAGCTAGGCAATACTCGGACGGAGTGTGGGCCCCCTAGCTAGGCGACACTCGGACGGAGAGTGGGCCCCCTAGCTAGGCGACACTCGGACGGAGTGTGATCTCCCTAGCTAGGCAACACTCAGACGGAGTGTGAGCCCCCTAGCTAGGTGACACTGGGGAGGAGTGTGAGCCACCTTGCTAGGCGAAACTCGGATGGAGTGTGGCCCCCTAGCTCGGCGACACTCAAACGGAGTGTGGGCCCCCTAGCTAAGCGACTCTCGGACGGAGTGTGGGCCCCCTAGCTAGGCGACACTCGGAAGGAGTGTGGGCCCCCTAGCTAGGCGACACTCGGACAGAGTGTGGGCCCCCTAGCTAGGCGACACTCGGACGGAGAGTGGGCCCCCTAGCTAGGCGACACTCGGACGGAGAGTGGGCCCCCTAGCTAGGCGACACTCGGACGAAGTGTGGGCCCCCTAGCTAGACGACACTCGGACGGAGTGTGGCTAGGGGACACTTGGACGGATTGTGGGCCCCCTAGCTAGGCGACACTTGGACGGAGTGTGGGCTCCCTTGCTAGGCGACACTCAGACGAAATGTGGGCCCCCTAGCTAGGCGACACTCGGACGGAGTGTGGGTCCCTTGCTAGGCGACACTCGGACGGAGTGTTGGCCTCTTAGCTAGGCAACACTCGGACGGAGTGTGGGCCCCCTAGCTAGGCGACACTCGGACGGAGTGTGGGCCCCCTAGCTAGGCGACACTCGGAATGAGTGTGGGCCCCCTAGCTAGGCGACACTCGGAATGAGTGTGGGCCCCCTTGCTAGGAGACTCTCGGACGGAGTGTGGGCCCCCTAGCCAGGTGACACTCGGACGGAGTGTTGGCCCCATAGCTATGCGACACTCGGACGGAGTGTGGGCCCCCTATCTAGGCGACACTCGGACGGAGTGTGGGCTCCCTAGCTAGGCGACACTCGGACGGAGTGTGGGCCCCCTAGCTAGGTGACACTCGGACGGAGTGTGGGTCTCCTAGCTAGGCGACAGTCGGACGGAGTGTGGGCCCAATAGCTAGGCGACATTCGGAGAAGTGTGGGCCCACTACCTAGGCGACACTCGGACGGAGTGTGGGCCCCCTAGCTAGGCGACACTCGGACGGAGTGTGGGTCCCCTAGCTATGCGACACTCGGACGGAGTGTGGGCCCCCTTGCTAGGCGACACTCGGACGGAGTGTGGGCCCCCTAGCTAGGCGACACTCATACGTAGTGTGGGCCCCCTATCTAGGAGACACTCGGACGGAGTGTGGGCCCTCTAGCTAGGCGACACTCAGAATGAGTGTGGGTCCCCAACCTAGGCAACACTCAGACGGAGTGTGGGCCCCCTATCTAGGCGACACTCGGACGGAGTATGGGCCCCCTAGCTCGGCGACAGTCGGACGGAGTGTGGCTAGGGGACACTTGGACGGAGTGTGGGCCCCCGAGCTAGAGGACACTCGGACGGAGTGTGGGCCCCCTAGCTAGGCGACCCTCGGAGTGTGGGCCCCTTAGCTAGGCGACACGCGGACGGAGTGTGGGCCCCCTAGCTAGGTGACACTCGGACGGAGTGTGGGCCTCCTAGCTAGGCGACTCTCGGACAGAGTGTGGGCCCCCTAGCTAGGCAACTCTCGGATGGAGTGTGGGCTCCCTAGCTAGGCGACTCTCTGACGGAGTGTGGGCCCCCTAGCTAGGCGACACTCGGACGGAGTGTGGGCCCCCTAGCTAGGCGACACTCGGACGGAGTGTGGGCCCCCTAGCTAGGCGACACTCGGACGGAGAGTGGGACCCCTAGCTAGGCGACACTCGGACGGAGAGTGTGCCCCCTAGCTAGGCGACACTCGGACGGAGTGTGGGCCCCGTAGCAAGGCGACACTCGGATGGAGTGTGGCTAGGGGACACTTGGACGGAGTGTGGGCCCCCTAGCTAGGCGACTCTCGGACGGAGTGTGGGCCCCCTAGCTAGGCGACTCTCGGACGGAGTGTGGGCCCCCTAGCTAGGCGACACTCGGACGGAGTGTGGGCCCCCTAGCTAGGCGACACTCGGACAGAGTGTGGGCCCCCTAGCTAGGCGACACTCGGACGGAGAGTGGGCCCCCTAGCTAGGCGACACACGGACGGAGAGTGGGCCCCCTAGCTAGGCGACACTCGGACGGAGTGTGGGCCACCTAGCTAGGCGACACTCGGACGGAGTGTGGCTAGGGGACACTTGGATGGAGTGTGGGCCCCCTAGCTAGGCGACACTCGGACGGAGTGTGGGCCCCCTTGCTAGGCGACACTCAGACGGAATGTGGGCCCCCTAGCTAGGCGACAATCGGACGGAGTGTGGGCCCCTAGCTAGGCGACACTCGGACGGAGTGTGGGCCTCCTAGCTAGGCGACTCTCGGACAGAGTGTGGGCCCCCTAGCTAGGCAACTCTCGGATGGAGTGTGGGCTCCCTAGCTAGGCGACTCTCTGACGGAGTGTGGGCCCCCTAGCTAGGCGACACTCGGACGGAGTGTGGGCCCCCTAGCTAGGCGACACTCGGACGGAGTGTGGGCCCCCTAGCTAGGCGACACTCGGACGGAGAGTGGGACCCCTAGCTAGGCGACACTCGGACGGAGAGTGTGCCCCCTAGCTAGGCGACACTCGGACGGAGTGTGGGCCCCGTAGCAAGGCGACACTCGGATGGAGTGTGGCTAGGGGACACTTGGACGGAGTGTGGGCCCCCTAGCTAGGCGACTCTCGGACGGAGTGTGGGCCCCCTAGCTAGGCGACTCTCGGACGGAGTGTGGGCCCCCTAGCTAGGCGACACTCGGACGGAGTGTGGGCCCCCTAGCTAGGCGACACTCGGACAGAGTGTGGGCCCCCTAGCTAGGCGACACTCGGACGGAGAGTGGGCCCCCTAGCTAGGCGACACACGGACGGAGAGTGGGCCCCCTAGCTAGGCGACACTCGGACGGAGTGTGGGCCACCTAGCTAGGCGACACTCGGACGGAGTGTGGCTAGGGGACACTTGGATGGAGTGTGGGCCCCCTAGCTAGGCGACACTCGGACGGAGTGTGGGCCCCCTTGCTAGGCGACACTCAGACGGAATGTGGGCCCCCTAGCTAGGCGACACTCGGACGGAGTGTGGGCCCCTAGCTAGGCGACACTCGGACGGAGTGTGGGCCCCCTAGCTAGGCGCCACTTGGACGGAGTGTGGGCCCCCTAGCTAGGCGACACTCGGACGGAGTGTGGCCCCCCTAGCTAGGCGACACTCGGAATGAGTGTGGGCCCCCTAGCCAGGCGACACTCGGACGGAGTGTGGGCCCCCTAGCTAGGCGACAGTCGGACGGAGTGTGGGCCCCCTAGCTAGGCGATACTCGGACGGAGTGTGGGCTCCCTAGCTAGGCGACACTCGGACGGAGTGTGGGCCCCTAGCTAGGCGACACTCGGATGGAGTGTGGGCCCCCTAGCTAGGCGACACTCGGACGGAGTGTGGGCCTCCTAGCTAAGCAACAGACGGACGGAGTGTGGGTCCCCTAGCTAGGCAACACTTGGACGGAGTGTGGGCCCCCTTGCTAGGCGACACTCGGACGGAGTGTGGGCCCCCTAGCTAGGAGACACTCGGACGGAGTGTGGGCCCTCTAGCTAGGCGACACTCGGACGGAGTGTGGGTCCCCAAGCTAGGCAACACTCAGACGGAGTGTGGGCCCCCTATCTAGGCGACACTCGGACGGAGTGTGGGCCCCCTAGCTCGGCGACACTCGAACGGAGTGTGGCTAGGGGACACTTGGACGGAGTGTGGGCCCCCGAGCTAGAAGACACTCGGACGGAGTGTGGGCCCCCTAGCTAGGCGACACTCGGACGGAGTGTGGGCCCCCTAGCCAGGTGACACTCAGATGGAGTGTGGGCCCCCTAGCTAGGCGACACTCGGACAGAGTGTGGGCCCCCTAGCTAGGCGACACTCGGAAGGAGTGTGGGCCCCCTTGCTAGGCGACACTCGGACGGAGTGTGGGCCCCCTAGCTAGGCGACACTCGGACGGAGTGTGGGCCCCCTTGCTAGGCGACACTCGGACGGAGTGTGGGCCGCCTTGCTAGGCGACACTCGGACGGAGTGTGGGCCCCCTTGCTAGGTGACACTCGGACGGAGTGTGGGCCCCCTTGCTAGGCGACACTCGGACGGAGTGTGGTCCCCATAGCTAGGCGACACTCAGACGGAGTGTTGGCCCCCTATCTAGGCGACACTCGGATGGAGTGTGGGCCCCCTAGCTAGGCGACACTCAGACGGAGTGTGGGTCCCCAAGCTAGGCAACACTCAGACGGAGTGTGGGCACCCTATCTACGCGACAGTCGGACGGAGTGTGGGCCCCCTAGCTAGGCGACACTCGGAGTGTGGCTAGGGGACACTTGGACAGAATGTGGGCCCCCTAGCTAGGCGACACTCGGACGGAGTGTGGGCCACCTAGCTAGGCGACACTCGGACGGAGTGTGGGCCCCCTAGCTAGGCGACTCTCGGACGGAGTGTGGACCCTCTAGCTAGGCGAATCTCGGACAGAGTGTTGGCCCCTTAGCTAGGCGACACTCGGACGGAGTGTGGGCCCCCTAGCTAGGCGACACTCGGACGGAGTGTGGGCCCGCTAGCTAGGCGACACTCGGTCGGAGAGTGGGCCCCCTAGCTAGGCGACACTCGGATTTAGAGTTGGCCCCCAGCTAGGCGACACTCAGACGGAGTGTGGGCCCCCTAGCTAGGCGACACTCGGATGGAGTGTGGCTAGGGGACACTTGGACGGAGTGTGGGCCCCCTAGCTTGGCGACTCTCGGACGGAGTGTGGGCCCCCTAGCTAGGCGACTCTCGGACGGAGTGTGAGCCCCCTAGCTAGGCGACACTCGGACGGAGTGTGAGCCCCCTAGCTAGGCGACACTCGGACAGAGTGTGGGCCCCCTAGCTAGGCGACACTCAGACGGAGAGTGGGCCCCCTAGCTAGGCGACACTCGGACGGAGAATGGGCCCCCTAGCTAAGAGACACTCGGACGGAGTGTGGGTCCCCTAGCTAGGCGACACTCGGACGGAGTATGGCTAGGGGACACTTGGACGGAGTGTGGGCCCCCTAGCTAGGCGCCACTCGGACGGAGTGTGGGCCTCCTAGCTAGGCGACACTCGGACGGAGTGTGGGCCCCCTAGCTAGGCGACACTCGGACGGAGAGTGGGCACCCTAGCTAGGCGACACTCGGATGGAGTGTGGGCCCCCTAGCTAGGCGACACTCGGACGGAGAGTGGGCACCCTAGCTAGGCGACACTCAGACGGAGTGTTGGCCCCCTATCTAGGCGACACTCGGATGGAGTGTGGGCCCCCTAGCTAGGCGACACTCAGACGGAGTGTGGGCCCCCTTGCTAGGCGACACTCGGACGGAGTGTGGGCCCCCTTGCTAGGCGACACTCGGACGGAGTGTGGTCCCCATAGCTAGGCGACACTCAGACGGAGTGTTGGCCCCCTATCTAGGCGACACTCGGATGGAGTGTGGGCCCCCTAGCTAGGCGACACTCAGACGGAGTGTGGGTCCCCAAGCTAGGCGACACTTGGACGGAGTGTGGGCCCCCTAGCTAGGCGACACTCGGACGGAGTGTGGCCCCCCTAGCTAGGCGACACTCGGAATGAGTGTGGGCCCCCTAGCCAGGCGACACTCGGACGGAGTGTGGGCCCCCTAGCTAGGCGACAGTCGGACGGAGGGTGGGCCCCCTAGCTAGGCGATACTCGGACGGAGTGTGGGCTCCCTAGCTAGGCGACACTCGGACGGAGTGTGGGCCCCCTAGCTAGGCGACACTCGGACGGAGTGTGGCTAGGGGACACTTGGACAGAATGTGGGCCCCGTAGCTAGGCGACACTCGGACGGAGTGTGGGCCACCTAGCTAGGCGACACTCGGACGGAGTGTGGGCCCCCTAGCTAGGCGAGTCTCGGACAGAGTGTGGGCCCCCTAGCTAGGCGACTCTCGGACGGAGTGTGGACCCTCTAGCTAGGCGACTCTCGGACGGAGTGTTGGCCCCTTAGCTTGGCGACACTCGGACGGAGTGTGGGCCCCCTAGCTAGGCGACACTCGGACGGAGTGTGGGCCCCCTAGCTAGGCGACACTCGGTCGGAGAGTGGGCCCCCTAGCTAGGCGACACTCGGATTTAGAGTTGGCCCCCAGCTAGGCGACACTCAGACGGAGTGTGGGCCCCCTAGCTAGGCGACACTCGGATGGAGTGTGGCTAGGGGACACTGGGACGGAGTGTGGGCCCCCTAGCCTGGCGACTCTCGGACGGAGTGTGGGCCCCCTAGCTAGGCGACTCTCGGACGGAGTGTGAGCCCCCTAGCTAGGCGACACTCGGACAGAGTGTGGGCCCCCTAGCTAGGCGACACTCAGACGGAGAGTGGGCCCCCTAGCTAGGCGACACTCGGACGGAGAGTGGGCCCCCTAGCTAGGAGACACTCGGACGGAGTGTGGGGCCCCTAGCTAGGCGACACTCGGACGGAGTATGGCTAGGGGACACTTGGACGGAGTGTGGGCCCACTAGCTAGGCGACACTCGGACGGAGTGTGGGCCTCCTAGCTAGGCGACACTCGGACGGAGTGTGGGCCCCCTAGCTAGGCGACACTCGGACGGAGAGTGGGCACCCTAGCTAGGCGACACTCGGACGGAGAGTGGGCCCCCTAGCTAGGCGACACTCAGACTGAGTGTTGGCCCCCTATCTAGGCGACACTCGGATGGAGTGTGGGCCCCCTAGCTAGGCGACACTCAGACGGAGTGTGGGTCCCCAAGCTAGGCAACACTCAGACGGAGTGTGGGCACCCTATCTACGCGACAGTCGGATGGAGTGTGGGCCCCCTAGCTATGCGACACTCGGACGGAGTGTGGCTAGGGGACACTTGGACAGAATGTGGGCCCCCTAGCTAGGCGACACTCGGACGGAGTGTGGGCCCCCTAGCTAGGCGACACTCGGACGGAGTGTGGGCCCCCTGGCTAGGCGAGTCTCTGACAGAGTGTGGGCCCCCTAGCTAGGCGACTCTCGGACGGAATGTGGGCCCCCTAGCTAGGCGACTCTCGGACGGAGTGTTGGCCCCTTAGCTAGGCGACACTCGGACGGAGTGTGGGCCCCCTAGCTAGGCGACACTCGGACGGAGTGTGGGCCCCCTAGCTAGGCGACACTCGGTCGGAGAGTGGGCCCCCTAGCTAGGCGACACTCGGATGGAGAGTTGGCCCCCAGCTAGGCGACACTCAGACGGAGTGTGGGCCCCATAGCTAGGCGACACTCGGATGGAGTGTGGCTAGGGGACACTTGGACGGAGTGTGGGCCCCTTAGCTTGGCGACTCTCGGACGGAGTGTGGCCCCCCTAGCTAGGCGACTCTCGGACGGAGTGTGAGCCCCCTAGCTAGGCGACACTCGGACAGAGTGTGGGCCCCCTAGCTAGGCGACACTCGGACGGAGAGTGGGCCCCCCAGCTAGGCGACACTCGGACGGAGAGTGGGCCGCCTAGCTAGGCGACACTCGGATGGAGTATGGCTAGGGGACACTTGGACGGAGTGTGGGCCCCCTAGCTAGGCGACACTTGGACGGAGTGTGGGCCTCCTAGATAGGCGACACTCGGACGGAGTGTGGGCCCCCTAGCTAGGCGACACTCGGACGGAGAGTGGGCACCCTAGCTAGGCGACACTCGGACGGAGAGTAGGCCCCCTAGCTAGGCGACACTCGGATGGAGTGTGGGCCCCCTAGCTAGGCGACACTCGGACGGAGTGTGGGGCCCCTAGCAAGGAGACACTCGGACGGAGAGTGGGCCCCCTAGCTAGGCGACACTCGGACGGAGTGTGGGGCCCCTAGCTAGGAAACATTCGGAGTGTGGGCCCCCTAGCTAGGCGACACTCGGACGGATTGTGGGCCCCGTAGCTAGGCGACATTCGGACGGAGTGTGGGCCCCCTAGCTAGGCGACACTCGGACGGAGAGTGGGCACCCTAGCTAGGGGACACTCGGACGGAGAGTGGGCCCCCTAGCTATGCGACACTCGGATGGAGTGTGGGCCCCCTAGCTAGGCGACACTCGGACGGAGTGTGGGGCCCCTAGCTAGGAAACACTCGGACGGAGTGTGGGCCCCCTAGCTAGGCGACACTCGGACTTAGTGTGGACCCCTTTGCTAGGTGACACTCGGAGTGTGGGCCCCCTTGCTAGGCGACACTCGGACGGAGTGTGGGCCCCCTTGCTAGGCGACACTCAGACGGAATGTGGGCCCCCTAGCTAGGCGACACTCGGACGGAGAGTGGGCCCCAAGCTAGGCGACACTCGGACAGAGTGTGGGCCCCCTAGCTAGGCGACACTCGGACGGAGTGTGGGACCCCTAGCTAGGCGACACTCGGAATGAGTGTGGGCCCCCTTGCTAGGCAACACTCAGACGGAGTGTGGGCACCGTATCTACGCGACAGTCGGACGGAGTGTGGGCCCCCTAGCTAGGCGACACTCGGACGGAGTGTGGCAAGGGGACACTTGGACAGAATGTGGGCCCCCTAGCTAGGCGACACTCGGACGGAGTGTGGGTCCCCAATCTAGGCAACACTCAGACGGAGTGTGGGCACCCTATCTACGCGACAGTCGGACGGAGTGTGGGCCCCCTAGCTAGGCGACACTCGGACGGAGTGTGGCTAGGGGACACTTGGACAGAATGTGGGCCCCCTAGCTAGGCGACACTCGGACGGAGTGTGGGCCCCCTAGCTAGGCGACACTCGGACGGAGTGTGGGCCCCCTGGCTAGGCGAGTCTCGGACAGAGTGTGGGCCCCCTAGCTAGGCGACTCTCGGACGGAGTGTGGGCCCCCTAGCTAGGCGACTCTCAGACGGAGTGTTGGCCCCTTAGCTAGGCGACACTCGGACGGAGTGTGGGCCCCCTAGCTAGGCGACACTCGGACGGAGTGTGGGCCCCCTAGCTAGGCGACACTCGGTCGGAGAGTGGGCCCCCTAGCTAGACGACACTCGGATGGAGAGTTGGCCCCCAGCTAGGCGACACTCAGACGGAGTGTGGGCCCCCTAGCTAGGCGACACTCGGATGGAGTGTGGCTAGGGGACACTTGGACGGAGTGTGGGCCCCCTAGCTTGGCGACTCTCGGACGGAGTGTGGCCCCCCTAGCTAGGCGACTCTCCGACGGAGTGTGAGCCCCCTAGCTAGGCGACACTCGGACAGAGTGTGGGCCCCCTAGCTAGGCGACACTCGGACGGAGAGTGGGCCCCCGAGCTAGGCGACACTCGGACGGAGAGTGGGCCGCCTAGCTAGGCGACACTCGGACGGAGTATGGCTAGGGGACACTTGGACGGCGTGTGGGCCCCCTAGCTAGGCGACACTTGGACGGAGTGTGGGCCTCCTAGCTAGGCGACACTCGGACGGAGTGTGGGCCCCCTAGCTAGGCGACACTCGGACGGAGAGTGGGCACCCTAGCTAGGCGACACTCGGACGGAGAGTGGGCCCCCTAGCTAGGCGACACTCGGATGGAGTGTGGGCCCCCTAGCTAGGCGACACTCGGACGGAGTGTGGGGCCCCTAGCTAGGAGACACTCGGACGGAGAGTGGGACCCCTAGCTATGCGACACTTGGATGGAGTGTGGGCCCCCTAGCTAGGCGACACTCGGACGGAGTGTGGGGCCCCTAGCTAGGAAACATTAGGAGTGTGGGCCCCCTAGCTAGGCGACACTCGGACGGATTGTGGGCCCCCTAGCTAGGCGACATTCGGATGGAGTGTGGGCCCCCTAGCTAGGCGACACTCGGACGGAGAGTGGGCACCCTAGCTAGGGGACACTCGGACGGAGAGTGGGCCCCCTAGCTATGCGACACTCGGATGGAGTGTGGGCCCCCTAGCTAGGCGACACTCGGACGGAGTGTGGGGCCCCTAGCTAGGAAACACTCGGACGGAGTGTGGGCCCCCTAGCTAGGCGACACTCGGACTTAGTGTGGACCCCTATGCTAGGTGACACTCGGACGGAGTGTGGGCCCCCTTGCTAGGGGACACTCGGACGGAGTGTGGGCCCCCTAGCTAGGCAACACTAGGACGTAGTGTGGGCCCCCTAGCTAGGCGATACTCGGACGGAGTGTGGGCCCCCTAGCTAGGCGACACTTGAATGGAGTGTGGGCCCCCTAGCTAGGCGATACTCGGACGGAGTGTGGGCCCCCAGCTAGGCGACAGTCGGACAGAGTGTGGGCCCAATAGCTAGGCAACACTCGGAGGGAGTGTGGACCCCCTACCTAGGCGACACTGGACGGAGTGTGGGCCCCCTAGCTAGGCGACACTCGGTCGGAGTGTGGGCCCCCTTGCTAGGTGACACTCAGACGGAGTGTGGGCCCCCTATCTAGGCGACACTCAGACGGAGTGTGGGCCCTTTATCTAGGCGACACTCGGACGGAGTGTGGGCCCTCTAGCTAGGCGACACTCAGATGGAGTGTGGGTCCCCAAGCTAGGCAACACTCAGACGGAGTGTGGGCCCCCTATCTAGGCGACACTCGGACGGAGTGTGGGCCCCCTAGCTAGGCGACACTCGGACGGAGTGAGGGCCCCCTTGCTAGGCGACACTCGGACGGAGTGTGGGCCCCCTAGCCAGGCGACACTCAGACGGAGTGTGGGCCCCCTAGCTAGGCGACATTCGGACGGAGTGTGGGCCCCCTAGCTAGGCGACACTCGGACGGAGTGTGGGCCCCCTAGCTAGGCGACACTTGAACGGAGTGTGGGCCCCCTAGCTAGGCGACACTCGGACGGAGTGTGGGCCCCATAGCTAGGCGACACTCGTACGGAGTGTGGGCCCCCTTGCTAGGCGAAACTTGGACGGAGTGTGGGCCCCCTAGCTAGGCGACACTCAGACGGAGTGTGGGCCCCCTAGCTAGGCGACACTCGGACGGAGTGTGGGCCCCCTAGCTAGGCGACACTCGGAAGGAGTGTGGGCCCCCTTGCTAGGCGAAACTCGGACGGAGTGTGGGCCCCCTAGCTAGGCGACTCTCGGACGGAGTGTGAGCCCCCTAGCTAGGCGACACTCGGACAGAGTGTGGGCCCCCTAGCTAGGCGACACTCGGACGGAGAGTGGGCCCCCTAGCTAGGCGACACTCGGACGGAGAGTGGGCCCCCTAGCTAGGTGACACTCGGACGGAGTATGGCTAGGGGACACTTGGACGGAGTGTGGGCCCCCTAGCTATGCGACACTTGGACGGAGTGTGGGCCTCCTAGCTAGGCGACACTCGGACGGAGTGTGGGCCCCCTAGCTAGGCGACACTCGGACGGAGAGTGGGCACCCTAGCTAGGCGACACTCGGACGGAGAGTGGGCCCCCTAGCTAGGCGACACTCGGATGGAGTGTGGGCCCCCTAGCTAGGCGACACTCGGACGGAGTGTGGGGCCCCTAGCTAGGAGACACTCGGACGGAGAGTGGGCCCCCTAGCTATGCGACACTCGGATGGAGTGTGGGCCCCCTTGCTAGGCGACACTCGGACGGATTGTGGGCCCCCTAGCTAGATGACATTCGGAGTGTTGGCCCCCTAGCTAGGCGAAACTCGGACGGATTGTGGGCCCCATAGCTAGGCGACATTCGGACGGAGTGTGGGCCCCCTAGCTAGGCGACACTCGGACGGAGAGTGGTCACCCTAGCTAATGGACACTCGGACGGAGAGTGGGCCCCCTAGCTATGCGACACTCGGATGGAGTGTGGGCCCCCTAGCTAGGCGACACTCGGACGGAGTGTGGGGCCCCTAGCTAGGAAACACTCGGACGGAGTGTGGGCCCCCTAGCTAGGCGACACTCGGACTTAGTGTGGACCCCTTTGCTAGGTGACACTCGGACTGAGTGTGGGCCCCCTTGCTAGGCGACACTCGGACGGAGTGTGGGCCCCCTTGCTAGGCGACACTCAGACGGAATGTGGGCCCCCTAGCTAGGCGACACTCGGACGGAGAGTGGGCCCCAAGCTAGGCGACACTCGGACGGAGTGTGGGCCCCCTAGCTAGGCGACACTCGGACGGAGTGTGGGCCCCCTTGCTAGGCGACACTCGGACGGAGTGTGGGCCCCCTTGCTAGGCAACACTCGGATGGAGTGTGGGCCCCCTAGCCAGGCGACACTCGGACGGAGTGTGGGCCCCCTAGCTAGGCGACACTAGGACGTAGTGTGGGCCCCCTAGCTAGGCGATACTCGGACGGAGTGTGGGCCCCCTAGCTAGGCGACACTTGAATGGAGTGTGGGCCCCCTAGCTAGGCGATACTCGGACGGAGTGTGGGCCCCCAGCTAGGCGACAGTCGGACAGAGTGTGGGCCCAATAGCTAGGCAACACTCGGAGGGAGTGTGGACCCCCTACCTAGGCGACACTCGGACGGAGTGTGGGCCCCCTAGCTAGGCGACACTCGGACGGAGTGTGGTCCCCCTTGCTAGGTGACACTCAGACGGAGTGTGGGCCCCCTATCTAGGCGACACTCAGACGGAGTGTGGGCCCTTTATCTAGGCGACACTCGGACGGAGTGTGGGCCCTCTAGCTAGGCGACACTCAGATGGAGCGTGGGTCCCCAAGCTAGGCAACACTCAGAAGGAGTGTGGGCCCCCTATCTAGGCGACACTCGGACGGAGTGTGGGCCCCCTAGCTAGGCGACACTCGGACGGAGTGAGGGCCCCCTTGCTAGGCGACACTCGGACGGAGTGTGGGCCCCCTAGCCAGGCGACACTCAGACGGAGTGTGGGCCCCCTAGCTAGGCGACATTCGGACGGAGTGTGGGCCCCCTAGCTAGGCGACACTCGGACGGAGTGTGGGACCCTAGCTAGGCGACAGTCGGATGAAGTGTGGGCCCCTAAGCTAGGCGACACTCGGATGGAGTGTGGGCCCCCTAGCTAGGCGACACTCGGTCGGAGTGTGGGCCCCTAGCTAGGCGACACTCGGACGGAGTGTGGGCCCCTTAGCTAGGCGACACTCGGACGGAGTGTGGGCCCCCTAGCTAGGCGACACTCGGACGCAGTGTGGGCCCCCTTGGTAGGCGACACTCGGAAGGAGTGTGGGCCTCCTTGCTAGGCGAAACTCGGCCGGAGTGTGGGGCCCCTAGCTAGGCGACACTCGGACGGAGTGTGGGCCCCCTTGGTAGGCGACACTCGGACGGAGTGTGGGCCCCCTTGCTAGGCGACACTCGGACGGAGTGTGGTCCCCCTAGCTAGGCGACACTCAGACGGAGTGTGGGCACCCTATCTAGACGACACTCGGATGGAGTGTGGGCCCCCTAGCTAGGCGACACTGAGACGGAGTGTGGGTCCCCAAGCTAGGCAACACTCAGACGGAGTGTGGGCCCCCTATCTACGCGACACTCGGACGGAGTGTGGGCCCTCTAGCTAGGCGACACTCGGACGGTGTGTGGCTAGTGGACACTTGGACGGAATGTGGGCCCCCTAGCGAGGCGACACTCGGACGGAGAGTGGGCCCCTAGCTAGGCGACACTCGGACGGAGTGTGGGCCCCCTAGCTAGGCGACACTCGGACGGAGTGTGGGACCCCTGGCTAGGCGACACTCGGAATGAGTGTGGGCCCCCTTGCTAGGCGACACTCAGACGGAGTGTGGGCCCCATTGCTAGGCAACACTCGGACGGAGTGTGGGCCCCCTAGCCAGGCGACACTCGGACGGAGTGTGGGCCCCCTAGCTAGGCGACACTCGGATGGAGTGTGGGCCCCCTAGCTAGGCGACACTCGGACGGAGTGTGGGGCCCCTAGCTAGGAGACACTTGGATGGAGAGTGGGCCCCCTATCTATGCGACACTCGGATGGAGTGTGGGCCCCCTAGCTAGGCGACACTCGGACGGATTGTGGGCCCCCTAGCTAGGCGACATTCGGAGTGTGGGCCCCCTAGCTAGGCGACACTCGCATGGATTGTGGGCCCCCTAGCTAGGCGACATTCGGACGGAGTGTGGGCCCCCTAGCTAGGCGATACTCGGACGGAGAGTGGGCACCCTAGCTAGGGAACACTCGGACGGAGAGTGGTCCCCCTAGCTATGCGACACTCGGATGGAGTGTGGGCCCCCTAGCTAGGCGACACTCGGACGGAGTGTGGGGCCCCTAGCTAGGAAACACTCGGACGGAGTGTGGGCCCCTAGCTAGGCGACACTCGGACTTAGTGTGGACCCCTTTGCTAGGTGACACTCGGACTGAGTGTGGGCCCCCTTGCTAGGCGACACTCGGACGGAGTGTGGGCCCCCTTGCTAGGCGACACTCAGACGGAATGTGGGCCCCCTAGCTAGGCGACACTCGGACGGAGAGTGGGCCCCAAGCTAGGCGACACTCGGACGGAGTGTGGGCCCCCAGCTAGGCGACACTCGGACGGAGTGTGGGACCCCTAGCTAGGCGACACTCGGAATGAGTGTGGGCCCCCTTGCTAGGCGACACTCGGACGGAGTGTGGGCCCCCTTGCTAGGCAACACTCGGACGGAGTGTGGGCCCCCTAGCCAGGCAACACTCGGACGGAGTGTGGGCCCCCTAGCTAGGCGACACTAGGACGTAGTGTGGGCCCCCTATCTACGCGACACTCGGACGGAGTGTGGGCCCCCTAGCTAGGCGACACTCGGACGGTGTGTGGCTAGTGGACACTTGGAAGGAATGTGGGCCCCCTAGCGAGGCGACACTCGGACGGAGAGTGGGCCCCTAGCTAGGCGACACTCGGACGGAGTGTGGGCCCCCTAGCTAGGCGACACTCGGACGGAGTGTGGGACCCCTGGCTAGACGACACTCGGAATGAGTGTGGGCCCCCTTGCTAGGCGACACTCAGACGGAGTGTGGGCCCCCTTGCTAGGCAACACTCGGACGGAGTGTGGGCCCCCTAGCCAGGCGACACTCGGACGGAGTGTGGGCCCCCTAGCTAGGCGACACTCGGATGGAGTGTGGGCCCCCTAGCTAGGCGACACTCGGACGGAGTGTGGGGCCCCTAGCTAGGAGACACTTGGACGGAGTGTTGGCCCCCTAGCTATGCGACACTCGGATGGAGTGTGGGCCCCCTAGCTAGGCGACACTCGGACGGATTGTGGGCCCCCTAGCTAGGCGACATTCGGAGTGTGGGCCCCCTAGCTAGGCGACACTCGGACGGATTGTGGGCCCCCTAGCTAGGCGATATTCGGACGGAGTGTGGGCCCCCTAGCTAGGCGACACTCGGACGGAGAGTGGGCACCCTAGCTAGGGGACACTCGGATGGAGAGTGGGCCCCCTAGCTATGCGACACTCGGATGGAGTGTGGGCCCCCTAGCTAGGCGACACTCGGACGGAGTGTGGGGCCCCTAGCTAGGAAACACTCGGACGGAGTGTGGGCCCCTAGCTAGGCGACACTCGGACTTAGTGTGGACCCCTTTGCTAGGTGACACTCAGACTGAGTGTGGGCCCCCTTGCTAGGCGACACTCGGACGGAGTGTGGGCCCCCTTGCTAGGCGACACTCAGACGGAATGTGGGCCCCCTAGCTAGGCGACACTCGGACGGAGAGTGGGCCCCAAGCTAGGCGACACTCGGACGGAGTGTGGGCCCCCTAGCTAGGCGACACTCGGACGGAGTGTGGGCCCCCTAGCCAGGCAACACTCGGACGGAGTGTGGGCCCCCTAGCTAGGCGACACTAGGACGTAGTGTGGGCCCCCTAGCTAGGCGATACTCGGACGGAGTGTGGGCCCCCTAGCTAGGCGACACTTGAATGGAGTGTGGTCCCCCTAGCTAGGCGATTCTCGGACGGAGTGTGGGCCCCCAGCTAGGCGACAGTCGGACAGAGTGTGGGCCCAATAGCTAGGCAACACTCGGAGGGAGTGTGGACCCCCTACCTAGGTGACACTCAGACGGAGTGTGGGCCCCCTAGCTAGGCGACACTCGGACGGAGTGTGGGCCCCCTTGCTAGGCGACACTCAGACGGAGTGTGGGCCTCCTATCTAGGCGACACTCAGACGTAGTGTGGGCCATTTATCTAGGCGACACTCGGACGGAGTGTGGGCCCTCTAGCTAGGCGACACTCAGATGGAGTGTGGGTCCCCAAACTAGGCAACACTCAGACGGAGTGTGGGCCCCCTTGCTAGGCGACACTCAGACTGAGTGTGGGCCCCCTAGCTAGGCGACACTCGGACGGAGTGTGAGCCCCCTAGCTAGGCGACACTCGGACGGAGTGTGGGCCAACTAGCTAGGCGACACTCGGACGGAGTGTGGCTAGGGGACACTTGGACGGAGTGTGAGCCCCCTAGCTAGGCGACACTCGGACGGAGTGTGGGCCCCCAGCTAGGCGACACTCGGACGGAGTGTGGGACCCCTAGCTAGGCGACACTCGGAATGAGTGTGGGCCCCCTTGCTAGGCGACACTCGGACGGAGTGTGGGCCCCCTTGCTAGGCAACACTCGGACGGAGTGTGGGCCCCCTAGCCAGGCAACACTCGGACGGAGTGTGGGCCCCCTAGCTAGGCGACACTAGGACGTAGTGTGGGCCCCCTATCTACGCGACACTCGGACGGAGTGTGGGCCCCCTAGCTAGGCGACACTCGGACGGTGTGTGGCTAGTGGACACTTGGAAGGAATGTGGGCCCCCTAGCGAGGCGACACTCGGACGGAGAGTGGGCCCCTAGCTAGGCGACACTCGGACGGAGTGTGGGCCCCCTAGCTAGGCGACACTCGGACGGAGTGTGGGACCCCTGGCTAGACGACACTCGGAATGAGTGTGGGCCCCCTTGCTAGGCGACACTCAGACGGAGTGTGGGCCCCCTTGCTAGGCAACACTCGGACGGAGTGTGGGCCCCCTAGCCAGGCGACACTCGGACGGAGTGTGGGCCCCCTAGCTAGGCGACACTCGGATGGAGTGTGGGCCCCCTAGCTAGGCGACACTCGGACGGAGTGTGGGGCCCCTAGCTAGGAGACACTTGGACGGAGTGTTGGCCCCCTAGCTATGCGACACTCGGATGGAGTGTGGGCCCCCTAGCTAGGCGACACTCGGACGGATTGTGGGCCCCCTAGCTAGGCGACATTCGGAGTGTGGGCCCCCTAGCTAGGCGACACTCGGACGGATTGTGGGCCCCCTAGCTAGGCGATATTCGGACGGAGTGTGGGCCCCCTAGCTAGGCGACACTCGGACGGAGAGTGGGCACCCTAGCTAGGGGACACTCGGATGGAGAGTGGGCCCCCTAGCTATGCGACACTCGGATGGAGTGTGGGCCCCCTAGCTAGGCGACACTCGGACGGAGTGTGGGGCCCCTAGCTAGGAAACACTCGGACGGAGTGTGGGCCCCTAGCTAGGCGACACTCGGACTTAGTGTGGACCCCTTTGCTAGGTGACACTCAGACTGAGTGTGGGCCCCCTTGCTAGGCGACACTCGGACGGAGTGTGGGCCCCCTTGCTAGGCGACACTCAGACGGAATGTGGGCCCCCTAGCTAGGCGACACTCGGACGGAGAGTGGGCCCCAAGCTAGGCGACACTCGGACGGAGTGTGGGCCCCCTAGCTAGGCGACACTCGGACGGAGTGTGGGCCCCCTAGCCAGGCAACACTCGGACGGAGTGTGGGCCCCCTAGCTAGGCGACACTAGGACGTAGTGTGGGCCCCCTAGCTAGGCGATACTCGGACGGAGTGTGGGCCCCCTAGCTAGGCGACACTTGAATGGAGTGTGGTCCCCCTAGCTAGGCGATTCTCGGACGGAGTGTGGGCCCCCAGCTAGGCGACAGTCGGACAGAGTGTGGGCCCAATAGCTAGGCAACACTCGGAGGGAGTGTGGACCCCCTACCTAGGTGACACTCAGACGGAGTGTGGGCCCCCTAGCTAGGCGACACTCGGACGGAGTGTGGGCCCCCTTGCTAGGCGACACTCAGACGGAGTGTGGGCCTCCTATCTAGGCGACACTCAGACGTAGTGTGGGCCATTTATCTAGGCGACACTCGGACGGAGTGTGGGCCCTCTAGCTAGGCGACACTCAGATGGAGTGTGGGTCCCCAAACTAGGCAACACTCAGACGGAGTGTGGGCCCCCTTGCTAGGCGACACTCAGACTGAGTGTGGGCCCCCTAGCTAGGCGACACTCGGACGGAGTGTGAGCCCCCTAGCTAGGCGACACTCGGACGGAGTGTGGGCCAACTAGCTAGGCGACACTCGGACGGAGTGTGGCTAGGGGACACTTGGACGGAGTGTGGGCCCCCTAGCTATGCGCCACTTGGACGAAGTGTGGGCCCCCTAGCTAGGCGACACTCGGACTTAGTGTGGGCCCCCTTGCTAGGCGACACTCGGACGGAGTGTGGGTCCCAAAGCTAGGCAACACTCAAACGGAGTGTGGGCACCCTATCTAGGCGACACTCGGATGGAGTGTGGGCCCCCTGGCTAGGCGACAATCGGAGTGTGGGCCCCCTAGCTAGAAGACAGTCGGACGGAGTGTGGGCCCCCTAGCTAGGCGACACTCGGACGGAGTGTGGCTAGGGGACACTTGGACGGAGTGTGGGCCCTCTAGCTAGGCAACACTTGGATGGAGTGTGGGCCCCCTAGCTAGGCAACACTCGGGCTGAGTGTGGGCCCCCTAGCTAGGCGACACTCGGACTTAGTGTGAGCCCCCTTGCTAGGCGACACTTGGACTGGGTGTGGTCCCCCCTGCTAGGCGACGCTTGGACGGAGTGTGGGCCCCCTAGCTAGGCGACACTCGGACTGAGTGTGAGCCCCCTTGCTAGGCGACACTCGGACTGAGTGTGGGCCCCCTAGCTAGGCGACACTCGGACTGAGTGTGGGCCCCTTTGCTAGGCGACACTAGGACTGAGTGTGGGCCCTCTAGCTAGGCGACACTCGGACTGAGTGTGGGCCCCCTTGCTAGGCGACACTCGGACGGAGTGTGGGCCCCCTAGCTAGGCGACACTCGGACGGAGTGTGGGCCCCCTAGCTAGGCGACACTCGGACGGAGTGTGGGCCCCCAAGCTAGGCGTCACTTGGGCGGAGTGTGGGCCCCCTAGCTAGGCGACACTTGGGCGGACTGTGGGCCCCCTAGCTAGCCGACACTTGGACGGAGTGTCAGCTCTCTAGCTAGGCCACACTCGGTCGGAGTGTGGTCCCCTAGCTGGGCGACACTCGGACTGAGTGTGGGGCCTCTTGCTAGGCGACACTCGGACTGAGTGTGGGCCCCCTAGCTAGGCGACACTCGGACTGAGTGTGGGCCCCCTAGCTAGGCGACACTCGGACTTAGTGTGAGCCCCCTTGCTAGGCGACACTTGGACTGGGTGTGGTCCCCCCTGCTAGGCGACACTTGGACGGAGTGTGGGCCTCCTAGCTAGGCGACATTCGGACTGAGTGTGGGCCCCCTTGCTAGGCGATACTCAGACGGAGTGTGGGCCCCCTATCTAGGCGACACTCGGACGGAGTGTGGGCCCCCTAGCTAGGCGACACTCAGACGGAGTGTGGGTCCCCAAGCTAGGCAACACTCAAACGTAGTGTGGGCCCCCTATCTAGGCGACACTCGGACGGAGTGTGGGCCCCCTAGCTAGGCGACACTCGGACGGAGTGTGGGCCCCCTAGCTAGGCGACACTCGGACTGAGTGTGGGCCCCCTTGCTAGGCGACACTCGGACGGAGTGTGGGCCCCCTAGCTAGGCGACACTCGGACGGAGTGTGGGCCCCCTAGCTAGGCGACACTCGGACTGAGTGTGCGCCCCCTTGCTAGGCGACACTCGGACTGAGTGTGGGCCCCCTAGCTAGGCGACACTCGGACTGAGTGTGGGCCCCCTTGCTAGGCGACACTCGGACTGAGTGTGGGCCCTCTAGCTAGGCGACACTCGGACTGAGTGTGGGCCCCCTAGCTAGGCGACACTCGGACGGAGTGTGGGCCCCCTATCTAGGCGACACTCGGACGGAGTGTGGGCCCCCTAGCTAGGCGACACTCGGTTGGAGTGTGGGCCCCCAAGCTAGGCGTCACTTGGGCGGAGTGTGGGCCCCCTAGCTAGGCGACACTTGGACGGACTGTGGGCCCCCTAGCTAGGCGACACTCGGACGAAGTGTCAGCTCTCTAGCTAGGCCACACTCGGTCGGAGTGTGGTCCCCCTAGCTGGGCGACACTCGGACTGAGTGTGGGCCCCCTTGCTAGGCGACACTCGGACTGAGTGTGGGCCCCTTAGCTAGGCGACACTCGGACTGAGTGTGGGCCCCCTATCTAGGCGACACTCGGACGGAGTGTGGGCCCCCTAGCTAGGCGACACTCGGACGAAGTGTGGGCCCCCTAGCTAGGCGTCACTTGGGCGGAGTGTGGGCCCCCTAGCTAGGCGACACTTGGACTGACTGTGGGCCCCCTAGCTAGGCGACACTCGGACGGAGTGTCAGCTCTCTAGCTAGGCCACACTCGGTCGGAGTGTGGGCCCCCTAGCTAGGCGACACTCGGACTGAGTGTGCACCCCCTTGCTAGGCGACACTCGGACTGAGTGTGGGCCCCCTAGCTAGGCGACACTCGGACTGAGTGTGGGCCCCCTTGCTAGGCGACACTCGGACTGAGTGTGGGCCCCCTAGCTAGGCGACACTCGGACTGAGTGTGGGCCCCCTAGCTAGGCGACACTCGGACGGAGTGTGGGCCCCCTAGCTAGGCGTCACTTGGGCAGAGTGTGGGCCCCCTAGCTAGGCGACACTTGGACTGACTGTGGGCCCCCTAGCTAGGCGACACTCGGACGGAGTGTCAGCTCTCTAGCTAGGCCACACTCGGTCGGAGTGTGGGCCCCCTAGCTAGGCGACACTCGGACTGAATGTGCACCCCCTTGCTAGGCGACACTCGGACTGAGTGTGGGCCCCCTAGCTAGGCGACACTCGGACTGAGTGTGTGCCCCCTTGCTAGGCGACACTCGGACTGAGTGTGGGCCCCCTAGCTAGGCGACACTCGGACTGAGTGTGCGCCCCCTTGCTAGGCGACACTCGGACTGAATGTGGGCCCCCTTGCTAGGCGACACTCGGACTGAGTGTGGGCCCTCTAGCTAGGCGACACTCGGACTGAGTGTGGGCCCCCTAGCTAGGCGACACTCGGACGGAGTGTGGGCCCCCTAACTAGGCGACACTCGGACGGAGTGTGGGCCCCCTAGCTAGGCGACACTCGGACGAAGTGTGGGCCCCCTAGCTAGGCGTCACTTGGGCGGAGTGTGGGCCCCCTAGCTAGGCGACACTTGGACTGACTGTGGGCCCCCTAGCTAGGCGACACTCGGACGGAGTGTCAGCTCTCTAGCTAGGCCACACTCGGTCGGAGTGTGGGCCCCCTAGCTAGGCGACACTCGGACTGAGTGTGCACCCCCTTGCTAGGCGACACTCGGACTGAGTGTGGGCCCCCTAGCTAGGCGACACTCGGACTGAGTGTGGGCCCCCTTGCTAGGCGACACTCGGACTGAGTGTGGGCCCCCTAGCTAGGCGACACTCGGACGGAGTGTGGGCCCCCTAGCTAGGCGACACTTGGACTGACTGTGGGCCCCCTAGCTAGGCGACACTCGGACGGAGTGTCAGCTCTCTAGCTAGGCCACACTCGGTCGGAGTGTGGGCCCCCTAGCTAGGCGACACTCGGACTGAGTGTGCACCCCCTTGCTAGGCGACACTCGGACTGAGTGTGGGCCCCCTAGCTAGGCGACACTCGGACTGAGTGTGGGCCCCCTTGCTAGGCGACACTCGGACTGAGTGTGGGCCCCCTAGCTAGGCGACACTCGGACTGAGTGTGCACCCCCTTGCTAGGCGACACTCGGACTGAGTGTGGGCCCCCTAGCTAGGCGACACTCGGACTGAGTGTGGGCCCCCTTGCTAGGCGACACTCGGACTGAGTGTGGGCCCCCTAGCTAGGCGACACTCGGACGGAGTGTGGGCCCCCTAGCTAGGCGACACTCGGAATGTGGGCCCCCTAGCTAGGCGTCACTTGGGCAGAGTGTGGGCCCCCTAGCTAGGCGACACTTGGACTGACTGTGGGCCCCCTAGCTAGGCGACACTCGGACGGAGTGTCAGCTCTCTAGCTAGGCCACACTCGGTCGGAGTGTGGGCCCCCTAGCTAGGCGACATTCGGACTGAGTGTGCACCCCCTTGCTAGGCGACACTCGGACTGAGTGTGGGCCCCCTAGCTAGGCGACACTCGGACTGAGTGTGTGCCCCCTTGCTAGGCGACACTCGGACTGAGTGTGGGCCCCCTAGCTAGGCGACACTCGGACTGAGTGTGCGCCCCCTTGCTAGGCGACACTCGGACTGAGTGTGGGCCCCCTAGCTAGGCGACACTCGGACTGAATGTGGGCCCCCTTGCTAGGCGACACTCGGACTGAGTGTGGGCCCTCTAGCTAGGCGACACTCGGTCTGAGTTTGGCCTTCTAGCTAGGCGACACTCGGACGGAGTGTGGGCCCCCTAACTAGGCGACACTCGGACGGAGTGTGGGCCCCCTAGCTAGGCGACACTCGGACGGAGTGTGGGCCCCCAAGCTAGGCGTCAATTGGGCGGAGTGTGGGCCCCCTAGCTAGGCGACACTTGGATGGACTGTGGGCCCCCTAGCTAGGCGACACTCGGACGGAGTGTGGGCCCCCTAGCTAGGCGACACTCGGACGGAGTGTGGGCCCCCTAGCTAGGCGTCACTCGGACGGACTGAGTGTGGGCCCCCTAGCTAGGCGACACTCGGACGGAGTGTGGGCCCCCTAGCTAGGCGACACTTGAATGGAGTGTGGTCCCCCTAGCTAGGCGATTCTCGGACGGAGTGTGGGCCCCCAGCTAGGCGACAGTCGGACAGAGTGTGGGCCCAATAGCTAGGCAACACTCGGAGGGAGTGTGGACCCCCTACCTAGGTGACACTCGGACGGAGTGTGGGCCCCCTAGCTAGGCGACACTCGGACGGAGTGTGGGCCCCCTTGCTAGGCGACACTCAGACGGAGTGTGGGCCTCCTATCTAGGCGACACTCAGACGGAGTGTGGGCCATTTATCTAGGCGACACTCGGACGGAGTGTGGGCCCTCTAGCTAGGCGATACTCAGATGGAGTGTGGGTCCCCAAGCTAGGCAACACTCAGACGGAGTGTGGGCCCCCTTGCTAGGCGACACTCAGACTGAGTGTGGGCCCCCTAGCTAGGCGACACTCGGACGGAGTGTGAGCCCCCTAGCTAGGCGACACTCGGACGGAGTGTGGGCCAACTAGCTAGGCGACACTCGGACGGAGTGTGGCTAGGGGACACTTGGACGGAGTGTGGGCCCCCTAGCTAGGCGCCACTTGGACGAAGTGTGGGCCCCCTAGCTAGGCGACACTCGGACTTAGTGTGGGCCCCCTAACTAGGCGACACTCGGACGGAGTGTGGGCCCCCTAGCTAGGCGACACTCGGACGGAGTGTGGGCCCCCAAGCTAGGCGTCAATTGGGCGGAGTGTGGGCCCCCTAGCTAGGCGACACTTGGACGGACTGTGGGCCCCCTAGCTAGGCGACACTCGGACGGAGTGTGGGCCCCCTAGCTAGGCGACACTCGGACGGAGTGTGGGCCCCCTAGCTAGGCGACACTCGGACGGAGTGTGGGCCCCCTAGCTAGGCGTCACTCGGACGGACTGAGTGTGGGCCCCCTAGCTAGGCGACACTCAGATGGAGTGTGGGTCCCCAAGCTAGGCAACACTCAGACGGAGTGTGGGCCCCCTTGCTAGGCGACACTCAGACTGAGTGTGGGCCCCCTAGCTAGGCGACACTCGGACGGAGTGTGAGCCCCCTAGCTAGGCGACACTCGGACGGAGTGTGGGCCAACTAGCTAGGCGACACTCGGACGGAGTGTGGCTAGGGGACACTTGGACGGAGTGTGGGCCCCCTAGCTAGGCGCCACTTGGACGAAGTGTGGGCCCCCTAGCTAGGCGACACTCGGACTTAGTGTGGGCCCCCTAACTAGGCGACACTCGGACGGAGTGTGGGCCCCCTAGCTAGGCGACACTCGGACGGAGTGTGGGCCCCCAAGCTAGGCGTCAATTGGGCGGAGTGTGGGCCCCCTAGCTAGGCGACACTTGGACGGACTGTGGGCCCCCTAGCTAGGCGACACTCGGACGGAGTGTGGGCCCCCTAGCTAGGCGACACTCGGACGGAGTGTGGGCCCCCTAGCTAGGCGTCACTCGGACGGACTGAGTGTGGGCCCCCTAGCTAGGCGACACTCGGACGGAGTGTGGGCCCCCTAGCTAGGCGACACTTGAATGGAGTGTGGTCCCCCTAGCTAGGCGATTCTCGGACGGAGTGTGGGCCCCCAGCTAGGCGACAGTCGGACAGAGTGTGGGCCCAATAGCTAGGCAACACTCGGAGGGAGTGTGGACCCCCTACCTAGGTGACACTCGGACGGAGTGTGGGCCCCCTAGCTAGGCGACACTCGGACGGAGTGTGGGCCCCCTTGCTAGGCGACACTCAGACGGAGTGTGGGCCTCCTATCTAGGCGACACTCAGACGGAGTGTGGGCCATTTATCTAGGCGACACTCGGAGTGTGGGCCCTCTAGCTAGGCGACACTCAGATGGAGTGTGGGTCCCCAAGCTAGGCAACACTCAGACGGAGTGTGGGCCCCCTTGCTAGGCGACACTCAGATGGAGTGTGGGTCCCCAAGCTAGGCAACACTCAGACGGAGTGTGGGCCCCCTTGCTAGGCGACACTCAGACTGAGTGTGGGCCCCCTAGCTAGGCGACACTCGGACGGAGTGTGAGCCCCCTAGCTAGGCGACACTCGGACGGAGTGTGGGCCAACTAGCTAGGCGACACTCGGACGGAGTGTGGCTAGGGGACACTTGGACGGAGTGTGGGCCCCCTAGCTAGGCGCCACTTGGACGAAGTGTGGGCCCCCTAGCTAGGCGACACTCGGACTTAGTGTGGGCCCCCTAACTAGGCGACACTCGGACGGAGTGTGGGCCCCCTAGCTAGGCGACACTCGGACGGAGTGTGGGCCCCCAAGCTAGGCGTCAATTGGGCGGAGTGTGGGCCCCCTAGCTAGGCGACACTTGGACGGACTGTGGGCCCCCTAGCTAGGCGACACTCGGACGGAGTGTGGGCCCCCTAGCTAGGCGACACTCGGACGGAGTGTGGGCCCCCTAGCTAGGCGTCACTCGGACGGACTGAGTGTGGGCCCCCTAGCTAGGCGACACTCGGACGGAGTGTGGGCCCCCTAGCTAGGCGACACTTGAATGGAGTGTGGTCCCCCTAGCTAGGCGATTCTCGGACGGAGTGTGGGCCCCCAGCTAGGCGACAGTCGGACAGAGTGTGGGCCCAATAGCTAGGCAACACTCGGAGGGAGTGTGGACCCCCTACCTAGGTGACACTCGGACGGAGTGTGGGCCCCCTAGCTAGGCGACACTCGGACGGAGTGTGGGCCCCCTTGCTAGGCGACACTCAGACGGAGTGTGGGCCTCCTATCTAGGCGACACTCAGACGGAGTGTGGGCCATTTATCTAGGCGACACTCGGAGTGTGGGCCCTCTAGCTAGGCGACACTCAGATGGAGTGTGGGTCCCCAAGCTAGGCAACACTCAGACGGAGTGTGGGCCCCCTTGCTAGGCGACACTCAGACTGAGTGTGGGCCCCCTAGCTAGGCGACACTCGGACGGAGTGTGAGCCCCCTAGCTAGGCGACACTCGGACGGAGTGTGGGCCAACTAGCTAGGCGACATTCGGACGGAGTGTGGCTAGGGGACACTTGGACGGAGTGTGGGCCCCCTAGCTAGGCGCCACTTGGACGAAGTGTGGGCCCCCTAGCTAGGCGACACTCGGACTTAGTGTGGGCCCCCTTGCTAGGCGACACTCGGACGGAGTGTGGGTCCCCAAGCTAGGCAACACTCAAACGGAGTGTGGGCCCCCTATCTAGGCGACACTCGGATGGAGTGTGGGCCCCCTGGCTAGGCGACAATCGGAGTGTGTGCCCCCTAGCTAGACGACAGTCGGACGGAGTGTGGGCCCCCTAGCTAGGCGACACTCGGACGGAGTGTGGCTAGGGGACACTTGGACGGAGTGTGGGCCCTCTAGCTAGGCAACACTTGGATGGAGTGTGGGCCCCTAGCTAGGCAACACTCGGGCTGAGTGTGGGCCCCCTAGCTAGGCGACACTCGGACTTAGTGTGAGCCCCCTTGCTAGGCGACACTTGGACTGGGTGTGGTCCCCCCTGCTAGGCGACGCTTGGACGGAGTGTGGGCCCCCTAGCTAGGCGACACTCGGACTGAGTGTGCGCCCCCTTGCTAGGCGACACTCGGACTGAGTGTGGGCCCCCTAGCTAGGCGACACTCGGACTGAGTGTGGGCCCCCTTGCTAGGCGACACTAGGACTGAGTGTGGGCCCTCTAGCTAGGCGACACTCGGACTGAGTGTGGGCCCCCTTGCTAGGCGACACTCGGACGGAGTGTGGGACCCTAGCTAGGCGACACTCGGACGGAGTGTGGGCCCCCTAGCTAGGCGACACTCGGACGGAGTGTGGGCCCCCAAGCTAGGCGTCACTTGGGCGGAGTGTGGGCCCCCTAGCTAGGCGACACTTGGGCGGACTGTGGGCCCCCTAGCTAGCCGACACTTGGACGGAGTGTCAGCTCTCTAGCTAGGCCACACTCGGTCGGAGTGTGGTCCCCTAGCTGGGCGACACTCGGACTGAGTGTGGGGCCTCTTGCTAGGCGACACTCGGACTGAGTGTGGGCCCCCTAGCTAGGCGACACTCGGACTGAGTGTGGGCCCCCTAGCTAGGCGACACTCGGACTTAGTGTGAGCCCCCTTGCTAGGCGACACTTGGACTGGGTGTGGTCCCCCCTGCTAGGCGACACTTGGACGGAGTGTGGGCCTCCTAGCTAGGCGACACTCGGACTGAGTGTGGGCCCCCTTGCTAGGCGATACTCAGACGGAGTGTGGGCCCCCTATCTAGGCGACACTCGGACGGAGTGTGGGCCCCCTAGCTAGGCGACACTCAGACGGAGTGTGGGTCCCCAAGCTAGGCAACACTCAAACGTAGTGTGGGCCCCCTATCTAGGCGACACTCGGACGGAGTGTGGGCCCCCTAGCTAGGCGACACTCGGACGGAGTGTGGGCCCCCTAGCTAGGCAACACTCGGACTGAGTGTGGGCCCCCTTGCTAGGCGACACTCGGACGGAGTGTGGGCCCCCTAGCTAGGCGACACTCGGACGGAGTGTGGGCCCCCTAGCTAGGCGACACTCGGACTGAGTGTGCGCCCCCTTGCTAGGCGACACTCGGACTGAGTGTGGGCCCCCTAGCTAGGCGACACTCGGACTGAGTGTGGGCCCCTTTGCTAGGCGACACTCGGACTGAGTGTGGGCCCTCTAGCTAGGCGACACTCGGACTGAGTGTGGGCCCCCTAGCTAGGCGACACTCGGACGGAGTGTGGGCCCCCTATCTAGGCGACACTCGGACGGAGTGTGGGCCCCCTAGCTAGGCGACACTCGGTTGGAGTGTGGGCCCCCAAGCTAGGCGTCACTTGGGCGGAGTGTGGGCCCCCTAGCTAGGCGACACTTGGACGGACTGTGGGCCCCCTAGCTAGGCGACACTCGGACGGAGTGTCAGCTCTCTAGCTAGGCCACACTCGGTCGGAGTGTGGTCCCCCTAGCTGGGCGACACTCGGACTGAGTGTGGGCCCCCTTGCTAGGCGACACTCGGACTGAGTGTGGGCCCCTTAGCTAGGCGACACTCGGACTGAGTGTGGGCCCCCTATGTAGGCGACACTCGGACGGAGTGTGGACCCCCTAGCTAGGCGACACTCGGACGAAGTGTGGGCCCCCTAGCTAGGCGTCACTTGGGCGGAGTGTGGGCCCCCTAGCTAGGCGACACTTGGACTGACTGTGGGCCCCCTAGCTAGGCGACACTCGGACGGAGTGTCAGCTCTCTAGCTAGGCCACACTCGGTCGGAGTGTGGGCCCCCTAGCTAGGCGACACTCGGACTGAGTGTGCACCCCCTTGCTAGGCGACACACGGACTGAGTGTGGGCCCCCTAGCTAGGCGACACTCGGACTGAGTGTGGGCCCCCTTGCTAGGCGACACTCGGACTGAGTGTGGGCCCCCTAGCTAGGCGACACTCGGACGGAGTGTGGGCCCCCTAGCTAGGCGACACTCGGACGGAGTGTGGGCCCCCTAGCTAGGCGTCACTTGGGCAGAGTGTGGGCCCCCTAGCTAGGCGACACTTGGACTGACTGTGGGCCCCCTAGCTAGGCGACACTCGGACGGAGTGTCAGCTCTCTAGCTAGGCCACACTCGGTCGGAGTGTGGGCCCCCTAGCTAGGCGACACTCGGACTGAGTGTGCACCCCCTTGCTAGGCGACACTCGGACTGAGTGTGGGCCCCCTAGCTAGGCGACACTCGGACTGAGTGTGTGCCCCCTTCCTAGGCGACACTCGGACTGAGTGTGGGCCCCCTAGCTAGGCGACACTCGGACTCAGTGTGCGCCCCCTTGCTAGGCGACACTCGGACTGAGTGTGGGCCCCCTAGCTAGGCGACACTCGGACTGAATGTGGGCCCCCTTGCTAGGCGACACTCGGACTGAGTGTGGGCCCTCTAGCTAGGCGACACTCGGACTGAGTGTGGGCCCCCTAGCTAGGCGACACTCGGACGGAGTGTGGGCCCCCTAACTAGGCGACACTCGGACGGAGTGTGGGCCCCCTAGCTAGGCGACACTCGGACGGAGTGTGGGCCCCCAAGCTAGGCGTCAATTGGGCGGAGTGTGGGCCCCCTAGCTAGGCGACACTTGGACGGACTGTGGGCCCCCTAGCTAGGCGACACTCGGACGGAGTGTGGGCCCCCTAGCTAGGCGACACTCGGACGGAGTGTGGGCCCCCTAGCTAGGCGTCACTCGGACGGACTGAGTGTGGGCCCCCTAGCTAGGCGACACTCGGACGGAGTGTGGGCCCCCTAACTAGGCGACACTCGGACGGAGTGTGGGCCCCCTAGCTAGGCGACACTTGGACGGAGTGTGGGCCCCCTTGCTAGGCGACACTCGGACTGAGTGTGGGCCCCCTAGCTAGGCGACACTCGGACTGAGTGTGGGCCCCCTAGCTAGGCGACACTCGGACTGAGTGTGGGCCCCCTAGCTAGGCGACACTCGGACGGAGTGTGGGCCCCCTATCTAGGCGTCACTTGGGCGGAGTGTGGGCCCCCTAGCTAGGCGACACTTGGACTGACTGTGGGCCCCCTAGCTAGGCGACACTCGGACGGAGTGTCAGCTTTCTAGCTAGGCCACACTCGGTCGGAGTGTGGGCCCCCTAGCTAGGCGACACTCGGACTGAGTGTGCACCCCCTTGCTAGGCGACACTCGGACTGAGAGTGGGCCCCCTAGCTAGGCGACACTCGGACTGAGTGTGGGCCCCCTTGCTAGGCGACACTCGGACTGAGTGTGGGCCCCCTAGCTAGGCGACACTCGGACTGAGTGTGGGCCCCCTAGCTAGGCGACATTCGGACGGAGTGTGGGCCCCCTAGCTAGGCGACACTCGGACGGAGTGTGGGCCCCCTAGCTAGGCGTCACTTTGGCGGAGTGTGGGCCCCATAGCTAGGCGACACTTGGACGGACTGTGGGCCCCCTAGCTAGGCGACACTCGGACGGAGTGTCAGCTCTCTAGCTAGGCCACACTCGGTCGGAGTGTGGGCCCCCTAGCTGGGCGACACTCGGACGGAGTGTGGCTGGGGACGCTCTGACGGAGTGTGGGGCCCCTAGCACGGCGACACTCGGACGGAGTGTGGGCCCCCTAGCTAGGCGACACTCGGACGGAGTGTGGGCCCCCTAGCTAGGCGACACTTGGACGGAGTGTGGCCAGGGGACACTCGGACGGAGTGTGGGGCCCCTAGCAAGGCGACACTCGGACGGAGTGTGGTGCCCCTAGCAAGGCGACACTCGGACTGAGTGTGGGCCCCCTAGCTAGGCGACACTCAGACGGAGTGTGGGCCCCCTAGCTAGGCGACTCAGAGGGAGTGTGGGCCCCCTATCTAGGCGACACTCGGACGGTGTGTGGGCCCGCTACCTAGGCGACACTCGGACGTAGTGTGGGCCAACTAGATAGGCGGCACTCGGACGGAGTGTGAGCCCCCTAGCTAGGCGACACTCGGACGGAGTGTGGGCCCCCTAGCTAGGCGACACTCGGACGGAGTGTGGGCCCCCTATCTAGGCAACACTCGGACGGAGTGTGTGCCCCCTAGCTAGGCGACAATCGGTCAGAGTGTGGGCCCCCTAACTAGGCGACACTCGGAGTGTGGTTCCCCTAGCTAGGCGATACTCGGATGGAGTGTGGGCCCCCTAACTAGGCGACACTCGGACGGAGTGTGGGCCCCCGAACTAAGCGACACTCGGACGGAGTGTGGGCCCCCGAACTAAGAGACACTCGGACGGAGTATGAGCCCCCTAGCTAGGCGACACTCAGACGGAGTGTGGGCCCCTTAGCTAGGCGACACTCAGATGGAGGGAGAGCCCCCTAGAAAGGCGACACTCGGACGGAGTGTGAGACCCCTAGCTAGGCGACACTCGGACGGAGTGTGAGCCCCCTAGCTAGGCGACACTCGGACGGAGTGTGGGCCCCTTAGTTAGGCGACACTCGGACGGAGTGAGGGCCCCCTAGCTAGGCGACACTCGGATGGAGTGTGGGCCCCCTTGCTAGGTGACACTTAAACGGAGTGTGGGCCCCCTAGCTAGGTTACACTTGGACGGAGTGTGGGCCCCCTTGCTAGGCGACACTCGGACGGAGTTTGGGCCCTTTAGATAGGCGGTGTAACGGGGTCTAGCAAGCTGGGGTACCTCTTTCAGTACCAACCCGTGTTTTCGGAGGTCCGCTCTGTGTTGACTGGAGTCTGAATGAATGACGCTGGCTGGAATTCCTCTGAGTGCATGGGCGCATATAAAAGATCACTGCTTCTCCACGTATTTCCAGTCTGACAACACTTTACTCACACGACACAGAATATATCACACAGATACAGAGGGCCGGCCAATAGACAAGCGTCAGGCCAGACATGCATTACAAAAGCAGCAGGTGGCCGGAGCCTGCGTATGTTTACTGTGGGAATTACAAAGGTAGGGGAGGGCGGACACTGCTGATACATTAGGGACATGCATCTCACATGGAACCTATTATATATACATATAACTGCACAACATATTCTGGGTGCTGAGTGGTTCTGTAACATGGCTACCCCTTTTCAGTGACGCGATCGGCATACACAGTCTGATCCTCAACGGATCGGTTTGGGGATGACCGAAGTTTATGGGGTAGGTACAAGTTCCGTTTGTCGACTTAGTCTATCGGCGTTACCGTTTTTTTTACCGGGTCTGTAGTGGATGGTGAAGTCCAGAGGTTGTAGGGCTAAACTCCACCGCAGCAATCTGGCATTGTCTCCGGAGACCCAATTAAGCCAGACTAGGGGATTATGGTCCGTTAGGAGGGAAAACTGTCGTCCATACAAATATGGTTGCAACTTCTTGAGTGCCCATACTACCGCCAGGCACTCCTTCTCGATGGCAGCATAGCTTACTTCACGGGCCAGTAGTTTCCAACTCAGGTAAGCTACCAGGTGTTCTTGGCCGTCCGGTCCGACTTGGCTCAGTACTGCCCCTAATCCAAACATAGAAGCGTCTGTGTGAACAAGGAAACGTTTAGTTGGATCGGGTGCGGCCAATACAGGGGTATTGGTGAGGGCGTCCTTTAGTTGGCGGAAAGCTTCCTCACACTCTGAGGTCCAGGTTACCTGGCGGGGTTGGTTCTTACGGGTCAGATCAGTGAGGGGCTTGGCTACGCTGCTGTAATTGGGAACGAATTTCCTGTAATACCCCGCTGTCCCTAGAAACGCCATGACCTGGCGGTTCTGGTCGCTGTTTCCCACTTCCCACCCAATGCCCTAAATACTGAACCTCTGCTTTGCCCAAGTGACACTTGTTTGGGTTCAGGGTGATTCCGGCCTGGTGGATCCTGTCCAATACTGTCTCTAGGTGATTTAGATGCTCTTCCCATGTCGCACTGTAGATGGCGATGTCGTCCAGGTAGGCACAAGCATAGTCCTGGAGACCATCCAGAAGCCGGTCAGCCAGCCTTTGGAAGGTTGCCGGGGCATTCTTCATCCCGAATGGCATAACTTGAAACTGGAATAAGCCAAACGGGGTGACAAATGCTGACTTGGGAATAGCGTCTGGACTAAGGGGAATCTGCCAGTAGCCTTTGCATAGATCGATGGTGGTCAAATACTTTGCCCCCGCCAGCCGGTCTAACAACTCATCCACACGCGGCATGGGATATGCATCCGTCACTGTTTTCTCACTGAGCTTACGATAGTCTACACAAAACCGTGTAGTCCCATCCTTCTTGGGCACTAACACTACGGGGGATGCCCAGGGACTATCTGACTCTTCAATGACCCCTAAACGCAGCATCTCTTGAATCTCTTGTCACATCCCCTCTCGTACAGACTCAGGGACGCGGAAGGGGTTTTGTCGCAGGGGGGTCTGATCCTGGGTCTCAACCTTGTGTTGTGCCAGGCGAGTGTACACCGGTCTCTCTGAAAACATCCTCTGTCGCAGCCTCAACAATGCCTCCGCCGGCTGTCTCTCCCGGGGGCCTAGGTCTTTGCCCAAGTGTACCTGGTCCCATGTTTTAGACTGAGTCCTTTCCCCTAAGACATCCAGCAAGGGAAGTCCGGCTAAATCCTCTGCTTCAGGTGCACAGATGGCCACTACCTCTTCAGTGCGCTCCTGGTAGGGCTTCAGCATATTCACGTGGAACATGCGGATAACCCTGGGGTCTTTACAATCGGCGACATTATAGGTTGTGTCGGCTATTTTCCCCACTACCTGGTAGGGCCCCTGCCATGCAGCTTGGAACTTATTCTGCTTAGTAGGCTCTAACACCAGGACCTTCTGTCCTACTTCCAAAGTGCGCTCTCTGGCCCTCCGATCGTACCATAAGCGCTGGCGCCGCTGTGTCGCCTGCAGGTTCTCACGTACAACCTGGGTCAGCTCCTGTAGGCGGTCCCGGAATTCCAGCACATAGGGTACAATAGGTACCCCTTCTATGAGGCCCTCCCCTTCCCAGTGTTCCAGCACTAAGTCTAGGGGTCCCCTTACCCGTCTCCTATATACCAGTTCGAACGGGGAGAACCCCGGGGATTCTTGGGGCACCTCCCGATAGGCAAACAGGAGGTGTGGCAAGAATTTCTCCCAGTCCCTGTAGGTCCTGGTAAAAGTCCCAATGAGCTGTTTTAATGTCCCGTTAAAGCGTTCACACAACCCATTGGTTTGCGGGTGGTACGGGGCGCTTCTATTGGACTTTACGCCGCACAGCTTCCACAGTTGGTTGGTCACCTCTGCTGTAAACTGGGTACCCCGGTCCGAGATAATCTCCCAGGGAAATCCAACCTTTGAGAAAACCTGGAGCAGGGCGGCCGCCACCGTCTCTGCCAGTATGTTAGGTAACGCAACCGCCTCTGGATATCGTGTGGCATAATCTACCACTGTCAATATATACTTTTTCCCTGACGGACTGGGTTTGGCTAACAGCCCTATAAGATCGACCGCTACTCGGCTAAATGGTTCCTCCACAATGGGGAGGGGGCGTAATCTGGCCTTGCATCGATCCCCCCTCTTGCCAGTGCGCTGACAACTGTCACAGGTCTTGCAGTACTGACGAACATCATAGGTTACCCCCGGCCAAAAGAAGTTTTGTGTCAGACGATGCCTGGTGCGACTGACGCCGAAGTGTCCGGCCAAGGGTATATCATGAGTAATTCGCAGTAGCTCCTGCCTATACTTCTTGGGAACTACCAGCTGTTGTTTTATAGTGGGGCTCGTCCCTGTGTGGTGCTGCTCTGTGATCCGGTAGAGAAGTCCCTACTTCCATACAAACTGTTCCGCTTCCAGTACCCCTCTCCCCTCCTGTGCCTTCCCACGATATCCCTCTAATGAAGGATCCTCAAGTAACTCCCTCTTAAATTCATCTGGGGTGGCCCAAGAAATGTGTCTGGCTATGGGAATACGAGTAGGGCTGGAGTGTCTTACATGGGCCTCTGAGTGTGATTCCACCTCCGCAGCTCGAGCTTGTCTCCGGGTGGTCACAGGATATGTCTCAGCCAGAGGGGCCACCGAGAATGCAGACAACATGGGCCCCAAGTCATTTCCCAGCAAGACGTCTGCAGGAAAATCCTCCATCAAGCCGACCTCAACAAGGCCATCCCTGACTCCCCAGTTCAGGTGAATCCTGGCAGTGGGAAGTCGATGTATGGCTCCCCCTGCTACATGGACTGCCACTGTCTGGTCTGTCGTCTCTTGGTCCCGGACGAGATGAGGCTTCACGAGGGTCAAAGTTGCCCCGGAATCTCTTAGTCCCTGCATACGTTTCCCATTAACCCACACGACTTGTCGATGCTGTTGTCGATTATCTGCCCAGGCTGCCTGCACGGGGTCTACTTCATGCAGCACTTCCTCCATCTCTTCCACCCCTTGGTTAATCGTAGCCCCCAATGCCGGGTCAGCTTCACCTTGGTAGCAGTGTACAGCAGCTCGGCTGAAGGTAGCTGTTCCCGCCTTTGGCCACTGGGTATGCTGAGTCCGGTTGGGGCATTGTCTTTGCAGGTGACCCAGCTGACGACAGGTGTGGCATCGCGCCCCAGGGGGACTGTGGTAGGCCGGGTTTCTAGCAGGTCCCCCTACAATCTTTGGTGGTTTGGGGCCCTCCAGGTTCATGGGTGGGCCCCTAGTGACCACCTTTGATCCGGACAACTGCCGCCTCCTGGCATCATGATGTTCATCGGCCAGACGAGTGGCTTCCTCAAGAGTCGTTGGCCGCCTGTCCCGAAGCCATTCCTGTGTCTCGGGGTTTAGTCCATTAAAGAATCGTTCTAACAGTAAGAGCTGGAGGACATCCTCCTTAGTGGTTGCTTGGCTCCCTTGTACCCACTGTAGCAGTGACCGCCGTAATTTACAGGCCCATTCAGCGTGGGTATCGGTTACGCGTTTTACAAGTCCGCTGAACTTTTGGCGGTAGGCCTCTGGTGTCAGCGCATACCGGGCCAAGATCACTTCTTTGATCAGCTCATAGTCCATACAGTCCTCATCAGGTACCGTGCGATAGGCATCCGCTGCCCAGCCTGTCAGCTTGCTGGCCAGAATCTGAACCCGTTCCTCCGGCTTTACTTGATGAAGAGCATCAATGTCTTCCTCTGCCTCCCCCAACTGTCGGAAGGCATTGTACTGGATTTTTTTGTGGCTTACTGTTGAAGGTACCTGGTCGAAGGCCAGAGCTCCCCCCGCCTCGCTGACTCTCCTCTCTCCGCTCTGCCATCTCCATCTTGGCCAGCTCCACTTTGGTCCGCTCTGCCATCTCCATCTTGGCTAGCTCTATCCTGGTCCGCTCGGCCATCTTTTCCTTCAGATCAGTACGCACATCAGCCATCACCTCTCGTATGATCTCTACTGCAGGGTTTGGGCCATAGAACGCCAGTCTGTTCTTTACCTCCCTCTGGAATTCGGTCTCCTCCACATTCACATTGGGGGGCGCTGCACTGTCGTGTTCCATGATGGCTGCTATCAAATCCGCTTTTGTTCTGTTGCTGGCGATCAACCCTCGGGCTTCCACCAGGTCTTTTAATGTAGTCCTCTTTAACTTCTGGTAATTATTTTCCATTAATTCCTTTCCTCCTGTAGAAGTGGTATCAAATCCCGCTGGCTGCCACCAGTGTAACGTGGTCTTCCAAGCTGGGGTACCTCTTTCAGTACCACCCCGTGTTTTTGGAGGTCCGCTCTGCGTTGGCTGGAGTCTGAATGAAGGACGCTGGCTGGAATTCCTCTGAGTGCATGGGCGCATATAAAAGATCACTGCTTCTCCACGTATTTCCAGTCTGACAACACTTTACTCACAGGACACAGAATATATCACACAGATACAGAGGGCCAGCCAATAGACAAGCGTCAGGCCAGACATGCATTACAAAAGCAGCAGGTGGCCGGAGCCTGCGTATGTTTACTGTGGGAATTACAAAGGTAGGGGGAGGGCGGACACTGCTGATACATTAGGGACATGCATCTCACATGGAACCTATTATATATACATATAACCGCACAACATATTCTGGGTGCTGAGTGGTTCTGTAACAGCGACATTATAGGTTGTGTCGGCTATTTTCCCCACTACCTGGTAGGGCCCCTGCCCTGCAGCTTGAAACTTATTCTGCTTAGTGGGCACTAACACCGCGACCTTCTGTCCTATTTCCAAAGTGCGCTCTCTGGCCCTCCGATCGTACAATATGCGCTGGCGCCGCTGGGTCGCCTGCATGTTCTCACGTACAGCCTGAGTCAGCTCCTGTAGGCGGTCCCGGAATTCCAGCACATAGGGTACAATAGGTACCCCTTCTATGAGGCCCTCCCCTTCCCAGTGTTCTAGCACTAAGTCTAGGGGTCCCCTTACCCGTCTCCCGTATACCAGCTCGAACGGGGAGAACCCCGTGGATTCTTGGGGCACCTCCCGATAGGCAAACAGGAGGTGTGGCAAGAATTTCTCCCAGTCCCTGTATGTCCTGGTAAAAGTCCCAATGAGCTGTTTTAATGTCCCGTTAAAGCGTTCACACAACCCATTGGTTTGCGGGTGGTACGGGGCGCTTCTAATGGACTTTACGCCACACAGCTTCCACAGTTGGTTGGACACCTCTGCTGTAAACTGGGTACCCTGGTCCGAGATAATCTCCCAGGGAAATCCAAGCCGTGAGAACACCTGGAGCAGGGCGGCCGCCACCGTCTCTACCAGTATGTTAGGTAACGCAACCACCTCTGGATACCGTGTGGCATAATCTACCACTGTCAATATATACTTTTTCCCTGACGGACTGGGTTTGGCTAACGGCCCTATCAGATCGATGGCTACTCGGCTAAATGGTTCCTCCACAATGGGGAGGGGGCGTAATTTGGTCTTGCATCGATCCCCCCTCTTGCCAATGCGCTGGCAACTGTCACAGGTCTGGCAGTACTGACGAACATCATAGGTTACCCCCGGCCAAAAGAAGTTTTGTGTCAGACGATGCCTGGTGCGACTGACGCCGAAGTGCCCGGCAAAGGGTATGTCATGAGAGATTCGCAGTAGCTCCTGCCTATACTTCTTGGGAACTACCAGCTGTTGTTTTATAGTGGGGCTCGTCCCTGTGTAGTGCTGCTCTGTGATCCGGTAGAGGAGTCCCTGCTTCCATACAAACTGTTCCGCTTCCAGTACCCTCTCCCCTCCTGTGCCTTCCCACGAAATCCCTCTAATGAAGGATCCTCAAGTAACTCCCTCTTAAATTCATCTGGGGTGGCCCAAGAAATGTGTCTGGCTATGGGAATACGTGTAGGGCTGGGATGTCTTACCTGGGCCTCCTCTGAGTGTGATTCCGCCTCCGCAGCTCGAGCTTGTCTCCGGGTGGTCACAGGATAAGCCTCAGCCAGAGGGGCCACCGAGAATGCAGACAACATGGGCCCCAAGTCATTTCCCAGCAAGACATCTGCAGGCAAATCCTCCATCAAGCCGACCTCAACAAGGCCATCCCCGACTCCCCAGTTCAGGTGAATCCTGGCAGTGGGCAGTCGATGTATGGCTCCCCCTGCTACATGGACTACCACTGTCCGGTCCGTCTTCTGTTGGTCCCGGACGAGATGAGGCTTCACAAGGATCAAAGTTGCTCCAGAATCTCTTAGTCCCTGCATACGTTTCCCATTAACCCACACGACCTGTCGATGCTGTTGTGGATTATCTGCCCGGGCTGCCTGCAAGAGGTCTACTTCATGCAGCACTTCCTCCGTCTCTTCCACCCCTTGATTAGTCGTAGCCCCCAATGCCAGGTCAGCTTCGCCTTCGTAGCAGTGTACAGCAGCCCGGCTGAAGATAGCTGTTCCCGTCCTTTGGCCACTGGGTATGCGAAGTCCGGTTGGGACATTGTCTTTGCAGGTGGCCCAGCTGACGGCAGGTGTGGCATCGCGCCCCAGGGGGACTGTGGTAGGCCGGGTTTCTAGCTGGTCCCCCTAAATCTTCGGTGGTTTGGGGCCCTCCAGGTCCATGGGCGGGTCCCTAGTGACCATCTCTGATCCGGACAACTGCGGCCTCCTGGCATCATGATGTTCATCGACCAGACGAGAGGCTTCCTCAAGAGTCGTTGGCCGCCTGTCCCGAAGCCATTCCTGTGTCTCGGGGGTTAGTCCATTAAAGAATCGTTCTAACAAGAAGAGCTGGAGGACGTTCTCCTTAGTGGTTGCTTTGCTCCCTTGTACCCACTGTAGCAGTGACTGCCGTAATTTACAGGCCCATTCAGCGTGGGTATCGGTTACGCGTTTTATAAGTCCGCGGAACTTTTGGTGGTATGCCTCTGGTGTCAGCGCATACTGGGCCAAGATCACTTCTTTGATCCGCTCATAGTCCATACTGTCCTCATCAGGTACTGTGCGATAGTCATCCACTGGCCGGCCTGTCAGCTTGCTGGCCAGAATCTGAACCCGTTCCTCCGGCTTCACTTGATGAAGGGCACACTGCCGCTCAAAGTCCTGCAGAAAGCCATCAATGTCTTCCTCTGCCTCCCCCAACTGTCGGAAGGCATTATACTGGATCTTTTTGTGGCTTACTGTTGAAGGTACCTGGTCGAAGGCCAGAGTTCTCCCTGCTCTCTGACTCTCCTCTCTCCGCTCTGCCATCTCCATCTTGGCCAGCTCCACTTTGGTCCGCTCTGCCATCTCCATCTTGGCTAGCTCTATCCTGGTCCGCTCGGCCATCTTTTCCTTCAGATCAGTATGCACATCAGCCATCACCTCTCGTATGATCTCTACAGCAGGGTTTGGGCCATAGAACGCCAATCTGTTCTTTACCTCCCTCTGGAATTCGGTCTCCTCCACGTTCACATTGGGGGGTGCTGCACTGTCGTGTTCCATGATGGCTGCTATCAAATCCGTTTTTGTTTTGTTGCTGGCGATCAACCCTCAGGCTTCCACCAGATCTTTTAATGTAGTCCTCTTTAACTTCTGGTAGTTGTTTTCCATTCATTCCTTTCCTCCTGTAGAAGGGGTATCATATCCCGCTGCTGCCACCAGTGTAACGGGGTCTACCAAGCTGGAGTACCTCTTTCAGTACCACCCCGTGTTTTCAGAGGTCCGCTTTGCGTTGGCTGGAGTCTGAATGAATGATGCTGGCTGGAATTCCTTGGTTACATGGGCGCATATAAAAGATCACTGCTTCTGCATGTATTTCCAGTCTGACAACACTTTACTCACAGGACACAGAATATATCACACAGATACAGAGGGCCAGCCAATAGAAAAGCGGCAGGCCAGACATACATTACAAAAGCCGCAGGTGGCCGGAGCCTGCCGATATTTACTGTGGGAATTACAAAGGTGGGGGAGGGCGGACAAAAGGAGAATATCGTGTCCCCTCTGCTCAGGGGCGCAGCCTGTGAACTGATGCATTAGGGACATGCATCTCACATGGAACCTATTATACATACTTATAACTGCACAACATATTCTGGGTGCTGATTGGTTCTGTAACACGTAACAAGCGGTACCAGGTGACCGCTGAACACAGGAAGAGCTGCGGTGCCGGAGACTATCTGAGAAGCAGGGAAGTGCAGAGACCATGCCAGGAGGGGGTATGATCTGACAGCCGCCGGCTCCTGCGCTCCCCCTCCCGCGCCTACCCCCTGGGACAATGACTTGAGTATAAACCGAGAGGTGCCCTTTCAGCCTAAAAAAATGGGCTGAAAATCTCGGCTTATACAAGAGTATATACGGTATTTGTTTCTTTAGTCTGATTCTTTAAGGACCTGGCCATTTAATCACATGATTGAGCTAAATTTTTTCATTGGTCTATAGAATCTACAAGACTAGCTATTGATTAGAGGTTGATCAGCTGTGACAAAGATCCTTGTGATTGAAACGCGTCACTGTACCTCTATGTGCCCTTAGTTTATATTCACTTCTGAGGATATGCCGAAACAACTGTTTTAATGGATCAATAAAGACTTCATATTTTAAGGAGCTGGAATGCTTTTTCTATCTTTTCCTTTGAAAACTACACGTCCTGTCAAGATGGAGTTCCAAGCACCTGAGGTTGTCGGTGAGCTGACTGGGGCGGAAAGCCAATTTTTCTACTTACTGTATATACTCGTGTATAAGCCGACCCCCCTAATTTTGCCACAAAAAACTGGGAAAACGTATTGACTCACGTATAATGAGTTCTTGTACGGCCCTGAGTTCTTGTTAGGTTCACTTGGTGAGCACTAGCAATATTAAATTGTATTTGCTTTAGTAAATTTTATTAATTGAACTGCTGTTGTATAAAAATACGGGTGAGAGTTCTTGTAGCAAATGTTGACAATCTTCCATCTCTCGAATAATTCACTGCCAAATAAATTGGTCTTGCTCGTTTCGGTTGGGTGTCATTCCAGTTGTTGTCCGTTCGGTGCAGCGTAAACCAGATTGAGTGAGTAGTGGAGTCAGGTTGAGTAATGAATGCAGTTTGACAGGGCGGGGACGCGCCCAATTTCAATGGAGCAGCCATTTTGGGAGTTTCAGGCTCCTGTTCCTCCTCTGGGTCAAGGGAAGGCGGGTCAGAGAATTCTTACTCATCATAGTCGAAAGCTGCAGCAGGGACTGGTTCGGGAGTAACTTATGCTCTCTCTGGTTGATTGCGGTCTCATGACAAGCAGGGACATAGCATGTTCCGATGTACTACTCGAGTGAGAGCATCTTCTCCTTCAGGTTGAACCTCGTAAACAGGACCTTCAGTTCTGATCCGACGTTTCACCCAATATGGGGTCTTTTCCTACCGATACTCCAACTTGCCTCAAGGTCGTTTGTCTCGGACTAACACACGTCTCAAGCCTCAAGAGCTGTCCCTCGCAGAGGAGCTGTCTCCGGATGTTCAATCTCTTCTTACTTGGTCTGCACAAGGCGATGTAAAGTTTGCAACTGGTGTCGACGTTCACGGACCCAGGTGGACACCCCCCATCCGTGGGTAGGCCTCCTCGGGATCCAGTTCTAGCTCAGTGATCTCTCATCCCAGTCGGCCAAATAGTAGGGTGTGTACCAAGTGGTGCGATGTACTCGTTTGTTGTTCAGCCACAAACTCAGGCCGGCGAGCTTTTCGGTCTTCCTCTAATGTCCTCAGCATCTGGATCAAGGTTCGATTGAAATGTTCAGAGGCCTCATTCCTTTGAGTATGGTAAGGCATCATCTGAGATTTCTCAATCTGATACATGCAATACAGTTTTTCCATCACATCCTTGGAAACAGGTGCCTTGATCTGAGTGAATTCTCTTCGGACAGCCATACACTTGGATGAATTCCCTGCAGATGGCCTGTGCCACTGATTTAGTAGTCTGAACCCGAGTTGGAGTCACCGCAGTGAATTTGGTGAAGTGGTTGGTTATTACTAGACAGTGTTCGTATCTAAGGTGAGTCGGGCCTATAGTCAAGTAATCTATCATCAACATCTCTAGGGGAGCAGAAGTCACGATGGATTGCGTAGGAGCTCTCTGTTCCGGAGGCTCACAGCTGCTACACTGCCGACAGGCTTCCTCTACCGCAGCTCTTAGTCGAGGATGATAGACCAACTGCTGTAACCACTGGGACGTCATCTCCGGGCCAAAGTGCTCCCCTCTTTCGCGAGCCTCCGTGGCCACCTTGTAGAGCAAGGTTTCAGGAAGCACCACTTGCCAGGTAATTCCCAGTTCACGGTTCAACTGGCTCTTCCGATACAATAGACCATCTTTTAGTTGGAGCCTTTCCCACTGTCGAAAGATTTGAACCATTCCCAGGGACAGGGTGTCTCTCTCTCTCTTTGGTTGGGAAGTTGTTTTACAGCCACCCACTACCTCATCTGAGTGAGTTCCCCATCTTCCTGTTGAAGTTGGACCCACTCTTCATGGGTCGCCCCAGGGTACATTCTCTGAGCGCCTTCCTGATCTGTCCTTGCATGGCCGCCACTGTCCTGGCGGGGTTATAAAACTTACGGATCTCCTCAGCCTCCAGCTCCTCGTCCCGGTTGGGTCCAGGTCGCTCATGTGTTACTCTGGATAGAGCGTCGGCGTGTGTGTTCCCAGCTCCTCTATGATAAGTGATCTTATATCAGTACTTAGCCATCCGGGCCACCCACCACTGCTCCAGGGCCTCTAACTTCGCATTTTCAAGGTGAGCTAGGGGATTGTTGTCGGTGCGTACCAAGACTTCAGACCAACACCAACAATTCTAGCTTTAAAGAACTGTAGTTGTCTGGATTTTGCTCGGAATCGTGGAGAGACCGACTCGCATAAGCGATCACTTGCTCTTTTCCTTCCAATATCTGTGATAACACGGTTCTTAATCCACGTAGATTCCCATCAGTGTGAAGAATGAATGGTTGGGGGAAGTCTGCGTAGGCCAGTACCGGTGCCTCAGTCAGAGCCATCTTTAAGGATCGGGACACCTCTTCCTGGCTGTCTCCCTACTGAATGGTCCTATTCTTTGTGCCAGACGATACTTCTTTCAACAGCTCCAGTAGTGGGTTGACAATATGAGTGAAGTTTTTCACAAACCATCGGCAGTACCCTGTGAGTCCCAGGAAAAAAAACACAAAAATTGAGCTTAAGGTTGGTATACATGCAGCATACAAACTTGACCTCAGTGTGTGAATAAGGGCAGACAAAAGGACCATGTCCCGACCTAAGGACACCAGCCTGGGGAGGCTTTTAAATGTAATTTACAGCTCAAGAGGGTGAGGCCACACCCCGACTTGCACAGAATGCAAAAATACAAAGAAAAAAACACACAAAAATTGAGCCTAGTTAAAGTTGATACACATGCAGCATATAAACGCATGTTCATTTTGGCCATAAAGCCTTGAAAAAACCTACAAGAAGCAAAATGAACATATAGCAGGGTTTAACTAAATAAATAAAAAGCAAAAATGCGTTTAAAAACACAGGGTTCTTAGTAATACGATTTTTGATCAAAAATAGCATGAAAGCCACCTCACAGTCGCCAAGGTGACCCTGATGTTCATTTTGCTTCTTGTAGGTTCTTTTTTCAATGAGTCCCAGGAAAGCCCGAACATCCTATACAGTCTTTGGAGTGGGCCAGTCCTGTCCCGCTGCTATCTTTTCACGGGACGGTCTTACTCCTTCTGCAGAGACAACATGTTCCAGGTATTCAATCTGTGTGCTGAAGAGGTGACACTTCCAGGACTTTACTTTCAGGCCATGCTTCTCTAAACGACTCAACACTTGTTCCAGGCTTTGCAGATGCTCCTCAAAAGTGTCACGCCGTTCTTTCTTTACCTGGTTGTCGGCGTGACAATGCATGTCTTTGCTTTAACCCCTTGCTCCTTTCCCCCTAATTGAGCTGGGATACTGTTGGCTGTTACCTGTATGGAGCCTGCTCAGTTCCCTGCTCTGCTGCGCAGCCGTGCATGTGTTGTTAGGTCTTTGCTCTGCTGCATGACCATCTGCATGTGCGGTCTCTGGTTGCAGCTGTGGAAGCTGTCTGCGGGTTGTGAGGTCATTTGCAGCTGGTGCATGACTTTCCACGTGTGTCTAGGCTTGCAGCCGCTGCCAGGTGCTCTAAGCCTCAGTTCCTGCATTGACTGTGCTGCAATGGCTTCTGTGTGCTTAGGGCAAGCACAGCCACACCTTCCCTGCATTTATCAGGGTTAGTGTGTGTACTTGAAATGCTGTCTCCAGCCAATGGCTGAGGGGCAGGTCCTATATAAACTTCCCCTTCCCTGCGGGGTGTGGCCAGAGGTACTCACAAAGCTTCTGAACTTTGCCATGTGTGTTTTGTGTCTGTATCCCTGGACCTCTCCTGTCTATGTTTTGGTACCAAAGTCCCTGCCTTGGTTCCTGCTTTGTCCTGCTCCGGCGCCCTGCCCTGGAGGCGTTATATCCAGGCCTGAATCCATGATCCTGTACCTGTCCTGTACCTGACCCTGTCTGAACAGTGTCTGCTGTGTTATGTTCCTGGAATCCCTCTGTGTTTGGAGCCTCGCACCCAGTGACTCTGAGTCTCTTGTAACCGGTGTTCCTGCTGAGCATGTACTACCCTGTGCTCTGACTACCATACGGTGCTAGCTCCATGCAGGCCCAGCAATCCTGTGGTTTTAGCACCATTATGCTTGAGTTCCTTCCTAGGTCTGATGCCCGGAGCCTGACGACCGCAGTCTGGAACCTGATGATCGCTGCCTGGAGCCTGATGACTACAGTGGTGCCTGTAGGTCGTGTCAGATATCCGGAACTGAATGACACCTGTGTCCTGATGTCCAGCCTGTGTCCTGATGTCCTTATGTACCACCTATGTGTGCCTCGGTGATCCGTTGGTGCCTTGGGGTCCACTGGGTGGTACCCTTCTGGGAGGTGTTGAATTGGGAGCCTGGCATAGTCATGTTTGGTTTATGTACTGTGTGACTTTACTTTAGTAAACTTTACATTCTCTATATCTGAAGTTTTGCGGTGTAATCAAGTCCTACTAGTCTTCTTTGTCCACATGCTCAGCTGCCACAGATCCCCGTTCACTGCCCTTCAATAGTTCGGGTAGGCCCGGGTCCCCACCTCTGTGGTATAGAGGGTCCATATTGTGTCCCCGGGGCATGCCCCACGCCATCGTGGTCGGTCAGTGTGGGGGCGTTTATGGGCTGGACCACGTCTGCGGCTGCAGTTTTAACCGTGAAAAAAGTAACATAGTTACATAGTTATTAAAGGGAAGGTGCCATCCAAAAAATTTTTTTTCAGCAATTGAAAAAATGTAAAGAATTAATGTTTACATTTTCTTAAAAAAATTATCATTTGTTTTTAATTTTGCAAAATATGAAAAATAATTTTAAAAAGTTTGGCATTTCCACTTGTTAACACTAGGGGGAGCAGCTACTGAAATTTGGCACAAAAACCTAGTGTACAACTAGCTCACATTACTGCCCTGCTGTAATTATGGGCAGAATCTGCTGACATGGGTGTGATGTCACTCCTCTCCTCCCCTTCTGGGTGTTTGCTAAGTTAAAAAGAGAGGATGACATCTGGTAACACAGTGAGCAGCCATTTTGATGGGGCCTGCAAAGTTACTGACTGTCTTTGCATGCGAAGTCTGGATCAGAACAGGCCATCAATCAGCAGAAATGTGTCCTGGATTTCTGTGGAGCAGACAGTCCATCCATGTGTATAAAACACAGCGCTCTATGTACAATCCCTGACACGGCACCGAACAGGGTTCCCCCCATAGACCAGAACACTGCTCTCCTGAAATACTCTGTGCTGCTGTCACTCTGCTCCTTCCACTATATATCAGGCCCCTGTCGCCTCGCTTTCACACATCGCCAGGACAGGATCTGAGGAGAGGAATGGGGTCTTTGGTCACTGAGCATGGCAGGCAGCAAGGATTCTGGGAGCAGGGTGACAGCAGCACAGAGTATTTCAGGAGAGCAGTGTGCTGGTCTATGGGGGGCACAGAGGGAATTATATGGGGAGGAGCAGGGTGACAGCACCACAGAAATCCAGGAAACATTTCTGCTGATGGCCTGTTCTGATCCAGAATGCAAATACCACATTCCCCTCCTCAGATCCTGTCCTGGCGATGTGTGAAAGCGAGGCGACAGGCACAGTCTGGGGTGACGCTGGGAAGCAGGATGGGGGGAAATGTAGCCATTCAGTAGCGATAAAAATGAGACCCCTCTCTTCAGCTCCAGCCCTCCCCTGACTGCACCTAACTATTACCCCTGACCCGTGTGCAGGTGCTCAGTCAGAACCACCCTAGAATGGGTCCCCTTTTAGCAGATAATACTGCCATAGTGTTCTCACATAATACCACCATATGCTTCACACATAATACCGCCATATAGTTCATACACAATACCACCATGTAGATCACACATAAAACCAGCAGGGTGACAGCAGCACAGAGTATTTCAGGAGAGCAGTATCACACTGGATAGGATTAGATACACGGCTCAGCAGTCAGTATCACACGGGATAGGATTAGATACATGGCTCAGCAGTCAGTATTACACGGGATGTGATTAGATACACGGATCAGCAGACTGTATCACACAGGATAGGATTAGATACACGGATCAGCAGTCAGTATCACACGGGATAGGATTAGATACACGGCTCAGCAGTCAGTATCACACAGGATAGGATTAGATACACGGATCAGCAGACTATCATACAGGATAGGATTAGATACACGGCTCAGCAGTCAGTATCACACAGGATAGGATTAGATACACAGCTCAGCAGTCAGTATCACACAGGAGAGGATTAGATACACGGCTCAGCTGTCAATATCACACAGGATAGGATTAGATACACAGCTCAGCAGTCAGTATCACACAGGAGAGGATTAGATACATGGCTCAGCAGTCAGTATCACACAGGATAGGATTAGATACACAGATCAGCAGACTATCACACAGGATAGGATTAGATACACAGCTCAGCAGACTGAATCACACAGGATAGGATTAGATACACGGCTCAGCAGACTATCACACAAGAGAGGATTAGATACACAGCTCAGCAGTCAGCATCACATAGGATAGAATTAGATACACGGCTCAGCAGACTATCACACAAGAAAGGATTAGATACACAGCTCAGCAGTCAGCATCACATAGGATAGGATTAGATACACGGCTCAGCAGACTATCACACAAGAGAGGATTAGATACACAGCTCAGCAGTCAGCATCACACAGGATAGGAGTAGTTACACGGATCAGCAGTCAGTATCACACAGGAGAGGATTAGACACATGGCTCAGCAGTCAGTATCACACAGGAGAGGATTAGACACATGGCTCAGCAGTCAGTATCACACAGGAGAGGATTAGATACACGGCTCAGCTGTCAGTATCACACAGGATAGGATTAGATACACGGATCAGCAGACAGTATCACACAGGAGAGGATTAGATACACAGCTCAGCAATCAGTATCACACAGGTTAGGATTAGATGTCCAGCAGATGGCCAAGTGTTTTGAAAGAGCAGGGAGCAGCTCCTCCTATGTTTTGCAAGAGCAGGGGCTGCAGCTGGTCGGGTGTTTTGGAAAGAGCAGCTCAGTCTCCAGGAGCTCCTCCTGTATCCTCTCCGGCAGCTGGTATGTGCAGAGTGAACATCCAAGCCGTTATGCTGGAACAGTACAGTATCCCGGGCTTGCAATAGAGTGTAAATGAAGCTAAAAGGAACGCACTGAGCTCTAATAAAATGGCGCCTGGCCACACCTACAGCTGTGAATTGAGCTGTCCACAGAGACGTGCCCAGTTCACTCCTGAAGCTGCTGCAATGAAAGAGATAGGGTCGGGAGCCGACTGTTATGTAATATGCCCAGGGACTGCCGTAAATAAGCATGGAAAGTGTCGTTCAGCAGCCAGCAAGGTAAGATGGCAGCCCCCAGTGGCTGCATTAATACCGTACAAAAAACAAACCATACACACCACTGAGTCAAGCTTAGGGGACAATATCTTTTTATACTATTTTCTTTTTTACATTAAATTATGAAAAAACACGGCACCTTCCCTTTAAGGTTGAAGGAAGACTAAGTCCATCTAGTTCAACCCATATCCTATCCTAACTTGCCCTAACATGTTGATCCAGAGGAAGGCAAAAAAACGTCACTGAGGCTGCAGGGAGTCCCCGTAATTTAATACAACGAATTAACCCCTTAAATTAACCCCTACAACTCCATAATTTTACCCACAAACACTCATCTAATTAATAGTGATAGACATTACAAAAAAAACATGAAATGAAATGGTTAACGATATGTAAACCATGTGTCATTTCATGTCGGGCAGGAGCATAATTATACAAAAGCCGGCAAATGTTTCTGCGGCTATTCTGCTATGAAGAACTGTATGAATTAGAAATATATGTATAAATGTGTCTCTATGACATTATGACATGTATAAAATATATATATATATATATTGTGTCTAGATAAATTCATTCTTTCTTTATTTAACTGGTGTCTGTGATTTTACTGTATTGGAATAAAGAATTGCCGGCTTTTGCTAAGGGACACCGGGTGCGATTTAATCGCAACTCACACGTTGGGTCCGTTTTTAGTCCCATTTTTTCTCGCCCCCATAGACTTGTATTGTCGAATCCGATCCGAAAATCGGTGACAATCGCAGCATGCTGCGATTGTCTCGGTCAGAGGATCGGATGCGATAAAAAAAATCGCATGATGGGAGCTGCCCCATAGAATAACATGGGTTCGAATGCAATGCGATTTTTTATCGCATTGCATTCGTCCGTTTTATTCGCCAGTGTGACCCCGGCCTAAGAGTAAAAAGATCATTAGAAAGGTCTTTGTACTGTCCCCGCATATATTTATACATTGTAATAAGATCACCCCTAAGCGTTCGATTTTCCGAACTAAATAACCCCAAGTGTAATAACTTGTCTTGGTATTGCAGACCCCTTAGTTCCCTAATAACCTTGGTCGCTCTTCTCTGCTCCATTTCAGCTATGTCTTTCTTATACACCGGAGACCAGACCTGTGCGCAGTATTCTAAGTGTGGTCGCACTAGTGACTAATATAGAGGTAAAATTATGTTCTCCACATGAGCATCTATGCCTCTTTTAATGCATCCCATTATTTTATTTGCCTTTGCAGCAGCTGCCTGACACTGGCCACTAAATGTGCGTTTGTCGTCCACCCATACACCTAGGTCTTTTTCAGTGACAGTTTTGCCCAGTGTTCTACAATTAAGCACATAATTATACATCTTGTTTGTTCTACCCAAGTGCATGACCTTACATTTATCCCCATTAAAGCTCATTTGCCATTTATCAGCCCAAGCTTCTTGTTTACATAAATCCTCCTGTAATATAAAATTGTCCTCCTCTATATTGATCACCCTGCAGAGTTTAGTGTCAGCTGCAAATATTGAAATTCTACTCTCTATGCCCCCTACAAGGTCATTAATATGTTAAAAAGAAGCGGGCCCAATACTGACCCTTGTGGTACCCCACTGCTAACCGTAACCCAGTCCGAGTGTGCTCCATTAATAATCACCCTTTGTTTCCTATCCCTGAGCCAACTCTTAACCCACTTACACATATTTTCCCCTATCCCCATTGTTCTCATTTTATGTCAACATTTTGTGTGGCACCGTATCAAAAGCTTATGAAAAGCTTTTGTCATGAAGTCTAGTCCTGATTCCTGCTGTGTTATGTTCCTGAAGTGCTTCTGTGTCTTGAACCCTGTGCCCAGTGACTGTGACACTTTGCTATCTGACTTTCTGTGATTCAACCTGGGTTCATCTTGGAAGTAGGAGTCCGATGTGTCTGCTGAGTTTCTGCTACTCTGTGCTCAGCTTGTTATTCGGTGCAACCCCCGACCGGTTCCAGTCCAACCCAGCTGGGCTTGCACCAGACCACTTGAGTTCCTTTTTAGGTTGCTGCCAGATGTCTGGAGCCTGATGACCGCGGCCTGATGTCCGGTGTCTGACAACCACTTCCAGATGTCCAGTGCCTGATGTCCTCCGACAGATGTCCGGATCCTGATAACTGCAGCCTCATGTCCGGAGCCTGATGATCATTGCCAGGTGTCCGGAGTCCGATGCCAGTGTACTGATGTTCTATCCGAGATCCGAGTCCTGATGTCCTGCCTGTGATCTGATGTCCTGATGTCTGCCTGGAGTCCGGATGTCCTGTCTGAGACCTGATGTCTGCTTGGTGGCTTGATGTCCTGATGTCTAGATGTCCTACCTGATGACCTGAGGTCCTGATGTCCAGTTTGTACCCTGATGTCTTGCTGTCTAGATTTCCTTCCTGATGTCCTGCCTGTCCTGATGTGTCTCGATGTCTGGTCTGTGGTCCTGGTTGTCCAGCCTGTGTCCAGATGTCTGGTCCGTGGTCCAGCCTGTGTTCCTGGGGAGTCTCCAGCCTTGTTTGCCGGTGACGGCTCTGCCAGGATCTAACCAGCCAATGACATGTGTTCCCATGATGGTGTTCCTGTTCCTGTCCTGCATGTGTCCCAATGTTTCGCCGGTTCCCTGGGGTCCACCCTGTGATGACGTCTGTCCTGGGTCGGTGTCTGATGTTCGCCTGCTGAACCTGTGCTATGTCTGAGGCCTGAAAGAGAGGCCATCCTGATATACTCGTGTCAGATGACCCTGGACTGCATCAACCCGTGATGACCCCTGCCATCATCTGACGTCTATCCGAGGTCGGTGTCTGATGTTCTCCTGCTGAGCCTGTGCTATGCCTAAGGCCTGAGTGAGACCGTCCTAGTATGCCCGTTCCAGATGACCCTGGACTGCATCAACCCGTGATGTCCTCATGCCTTCGTCTGTTATCCTGAGCCGTGTACCTTTCCCTGATGTGAATCGGGAGCCTGGCAAAGTTATGTTTCGTTCTTGTACTGTGTTTTCATTTGAGTAAACTTTGTCTTCAAACCTGAAGTTGTGCGGTGTCATATAGTTCTGCATGTTGCCATCTCATCCACATGCTCAGCTGCCACAAGACCCTGCTCGCTGCCCTTCCCTAGTCTGGGTAGGTCCAAGTTACTCTACAGTATGTGGTCCAGTGGGTCCACATTCTGTCCCCACCTGGACGCTCGCCCCACGTCGTCGTGGTCGGGAGACGTGGAGGTGTCGGCTCGGCTGCATCTGCGGTCACAGTATTAACATCCACTTAGGAAGCAACACTGACAATCAATTTCACATGCTGTTGTGCAAATGGAATAGACAACAGATGGAAATTGACAATTATCAAGATATCCTCAATAAAGGAGTGGTTCTGCAGGTGGGGACCACAGACCACATCTCAGTACCAATGCTTTCTGGCTGATGTTTTGGTCACTTTTGAAAGTTGGTTGTGCTTTCACACTCGCAGCATGAGACGGACTCTACAACCCACACAAGTGGCTCAGGTAGTGCAGCTCTTCCAGGATGGCACATCAATGCGAGCTGTGGCAGGAAGATTTGCTGTGTCTGTCAGCGTAGTGTTCAGAGGCTGGAGGCGCTACCAGGAGACGTGGAGGGGGCCATAGGAGGGCAACAACCCAGCAGCAGGACCGCTACCTCTGCCTTTATGCAAGGAGGAACAGGAGGAGCACTGCCAGAGCCCTGCAAAATGACCTCCAGCAGGCCACAAATGTGCATGTGTCTGCACAAACGGTTAGAAACCAACTCCAGGAGGATGCTCTGAGGGCCCAACGTCGACAGATGGGGGTTGTGCTCACAGCCCAACACTGTGCAGGATGCTTGGCATTTGCCACATACTGTAACACCAGGATTGGCAAATTTGCCACTGACACCCTGTGCTCTCCACAGATGAAGGCAGGTTCACACTGAGCACATGTGACAGACGTGACATAGTCTGGAGACGCCGTGGAGAGTGATCTGCCTGCAACATCCTTCAGCATGACCGGTTTGGCAGTTGGTCAGTAATGGTGTGGGGTGGCATTTCTTTGGAGGGCCGCACAGCCCTCCATGTGCTTGCCAGAGGTAGCCTGACTGCCATTAGGTACCGAGATGAGATCCTCAGGCCCTTTGTGCGTCCATATGCTGCTGCGGTTGACCCTGGGTTCTTCCTAATGCAGGACAATGCCAGACCTCATGTGGTTGGAGTGTGTCAGTAGTTCCTGCAAGATGAAGGCATTGAAGCTATGGACTGGCCCGCCAGTTCCCCAGACCTGAATCCGATTGATCAGATCATGTCTCGCTCCATCTACCAACGTCACGTTGCACCTCAGACTGTCCAGGAGTTGGCGGATGCTTTAGTCCAGGTCTGGGAGGAGATCCCTCAGGAGACCATCCGCCGCCTCATCAGGAGCATGCCAGGCATTGTACAGTAGGGAGGTCATACAGGCACGCGGAGGCCACACACAATACTGAGCATCTTTTCCTTGTCATGAGGCATTTCCACTGAAGTTGGATCATCCTGTAATTTGATTTTCCACTTTGATTTTGTGTATTATTCCAAAACCAGACCTCCATGAGATAATCATTTTGATTTACATTGATAATTGTTATGTTTTATTGTTCTTAACACATTCCACTATGCAATGAATACAAATTTGCAACTGGAATATTTCATTCAGCGATACAGTGCCTTGCAAAAGTATTCGGCCCCCTGGAACTTTTCAACCCTTTCCCACATATCATGCTTCAAACATAAAGATACCAAATGTAAATTTTTGGTAAAGATTCAACAAGTGGGACACAATTGTGAAGTTGAACGAAATTTATTTGGTTATTTTAAATTTTTGTGGAAATTCAAAAACTGAAAAGTGGGGCATGCAATATTATTCAGCCCCTTTAACTAAATACTTTGTTGCGCCATCTTTTGCAGCCATTACAGCTGCAAGTCGCTTGGGGTATGTCTCTATCAGTTTTGTACATCGAGAGACTGAAATTCTTGACAATTCTTCCTTGGCAAACAGCTTGAGCTTAGGGTGGTTTCACATTTGCGTTTCCAGCAGCAGCATCGGCCTGCGCAGGGCCGCCGCTAAGCCTCGCCTCCTCCGGTGGCTCTGCCTAGGGGCGCATGACGCTGCATTCGACCTGCGTCCCCTATCTTTAGCACTGGGGACGCAGGCCGTGCGCAGGTATGCATTTGGCGGCGCATGCGTCCTTTTGACGGTGCGCCAAGCGCACCAAATTGCAACACCGTCAAAAGGGTGCATGCGCCGCCAAACGCATACCTGCGCACGGCCTGCGTCCCCAGTGCTAAAGATAGGGGACACAGGTCGCATGCAGTGTCATGCGCCCCTAGGCGGAGCTACCGGAGGAGGCACAGGAGGGGGTGGGGCTTAGCGGCAGCCGTGCGCAGCTGCTGCTGGAAACGCAAATGTGAAACCACCCTTAATGAGGTCTGATGGAGATCGTTTGTGAACAGCAGTTTTCGATTGAATTCAGGTCTGGACTTTGACTTGGCCAAACACCTGGATATGTTTATTTGTGAACCATTCCATTGTAGATTTAGCTTTCTGTTTGGGATCATTGTCTTGTTAGAAGACAAATCTCTGTCCCAGTCTCAGGTCTTTTGCAGACTCCAACAGGCTTTCTTCAAGAATGGTCCTGTATTGGGCTCCATCTTCCCATCAATTTTAACCATCTTCCCTGTCCCTGCTGAAGAAAAGCAGACCCAAACCATGATGCTGCCACAACGTTTGACAGTGGGGATGGTGTGTTCAGGGCGATGAGCTGTGTTGCCTTTACGCCAAAAATATCGCTTGGCATTGTTGCCAAAAAGTTCGATTTTGGTTTCATCTGACCAGAGCACCTTCTTCCACATGTTTTGTGTGTCTCCGAGGTGGCTTGTTGCAAACTTTAAATGACACTTTTTATGGATATCTTTTAGAAATGGCTTTCTTCTTGTCACTCGTTCATAAAGGCCAAATTTGTGCAGTGCACGACTGATTGTTGTCCTATGGACAGACTGTCCCACCTCAGCTGTAGATCTCTGCAGTTTATCCAGAGTGATCATGGGCCTCTTGGCTGCATCTCTGATCAGTCTTCTCCTTGTTTGAGATGAAAGTATAGAGGGACGGCCGGGTCTTGGTAGACTTGCAGTGGTATGATACCTTCCATTTCAATATGATCGCTTGCACAGTGCTCCTTGGGATGTTTAAAGTTTTGGAAATCATTTTGTATCCAAATCTGTCTTTAAACTTCTTCACAACAGTATCACGGACCTGCCTGTTGTGTTCCTTGGTCTTCATGATGCTCTCTGTGCTTCAAACAGAACCCTGAGACTATCACAGAGCAGGTGCATTTATATGGAGACTTTATTACACACAGGTGGATTATATTTATCATCATTAGTCATTTAGGACAATATTGGATCATTCAGGGATCCACAATGAACTTCTGAAGTGAGTTTGCTGCACTGAAAGTAATGGGGTTGAATAATATTGCACGCCCCACTTTTCAGTTTTTGAATTTCCACAAAAATTTAAAATAACCAATAAATTTCGAACAACTTCACAATTGTGTCCCATTTGTTGTTGATTCTTCACCAAAAATTTACATTTGGTATCTTTATGTTTGAAGCATGATATGTGGGAAAAGGCTGAAAAGTTCCAGGGGGCCGAATACGTTCGCAAGGCACTGTATCTAGGTTGTGGTATTTTAGTGTTCCCTTTATTTTTTTGAGCATTGTATATGGGTTTGCTGCATCCTGATAGAACTAACACACTAAGGCTACTTTCACACTTGCGTTTTTTTGCTGCGCGTTTTTTACGCACACAAACGCATGAAAAAAACGCATCATGCGTTTGTGTGCATTTTTTTCGGGTTTTGGTGCATTTTTTTAAAAAAAACGCATGTTTTTTTGTGCATACGTGCGCATATGCGCACCCATGTTAAAGTATAGGGGAAAAAACGCATGCTTTTTTTGCGCTAAAAAAGCAGCGCAAAAAAGCGCAAGTGTGAAACCAGCCTAAGACCTGGGCAGGTAAATACTGCTGCCCATTTTTGCTGTGTTCTATAGTAACAGCAAAAGGAATAATTTTTTTCAAAAATCTCATTCACCTGGTGCACCACTCACAGCAAATCAAATCTTTCAGAGTTTTTTGTTTTTCAGCATTGACATCAAAATGGATTAGCGCTAAAAATTAAATAAAAACACACCAAAAAAAAGAGCATAATTTCCCTTGCAGTTTTCTGTTCATAGCCTGCGGTTATCATGCAGAAAAATAGGATGAAATAAAGCTACTTGTGAAAAGAGCCTCATCTTACCATCGGAAGGCACATTGGGGTGGGAGATCCAGAGGTCATCTAGCACTTGCCTCCTGTCAGGTAAAAAAAAACATATGCATTAACCCCTTTATGCTATTACAATCTGCACTTGTGATGTATTTAACCATTTTATTTCCATATTCTACAAGTGAATGTAGTTTCAATGTAGCAAACTAGTATACCGAGGTACTATATATCAAGTTTACCCTTATCCATGCAGTCTGGCAGCTGTTACTATGCATGATCCTGTAGTCCGATATACCATGGACTCTTGCAGCAAAAGGCATACTCCCAGGCAGGTTAATAGCCTTGTGCAATTCCTGACAGGCAGGCAGATTAGTCCCCACGGGACCAATGAAGGCCTCACATGCATGTTTTACCTTGATTATCTAATATATAAAGCTCAAAGTGTGTATGTGTGTATGTATGTATGTGTGTATGTATGTGTGTGTATGTGTGTGTGTATGTCCGGGATAGGCATCCGCACCGTCGCAGCTACAGCCACAAAATTTGGCACAGTCACACGACTGGACCCTGAGAGCGTCCTAGGCTATGTTGTGAGGTGAAATTTTAACCCCGCGCGTTCTAATTCACCAAACAATTTTGCCCCTATCTACATACTGGGGAAAAAGTGTGTGCGCGTCAAGCCCCGCCCCTCATTATGATGTCATAATGCCCCTATCTACATACTGGGGAAACAGTGTGTGCGTATCAAGCCCCGCCCCTCACTATGATGTCACAATGGTTGCCATGGCGACGCTGATGTCATCATAGGTTGCAAGCCCCGCAGCTCATTTAGATGTCCTAATGGTTGACAATGGGATGGAGGATGTGTGATGGGTATATGGACACTGGACTATGGGATGGAGGATATGTATGACGGGTATATGGGCATTGGACTATGGGATGGCGGATATGTATGACAGGTATATGGGCACGGGACTATGGGATGGTGGATATGTATGATGGGTATATGGGCACGGGACTATGGGATGGAGGATATGTATGATGGTTATATGGACACTCGACTATGGGATGGAGGATGTGTAATGGGTATATGGGCACGGGACTATGGGATGGAGGATGTGTGATGGGTATATGGGCGCTGGACTATGGGATGGAGGATATGTATGATGGGTATATGGGCATGGGACTATGCGATGAAGGGTGTGTGATGCGCATATGGGCATGGGACTATGGGATGGAGGATGTGTGATGGGTATATGGGCACTGGACTATGGGATGGCGAATATGTATGATGGGTATATGGGCACTGGACTATGGGATGGAGGATATGTATGATGGGTATATTGGCATGGGACTATGGGATGGAGGATGTGTAATGGGTATATGGGCACGGGACTATGGGATGGAGGATGTGTAATGGGTATATGGGCATGGGACTATGGGATGGAGGATGTGTGATGGGTATATGGGCATGGGACTATGGGATGGAGGATGTGTTTTATGGGTATATGGGCACTCGACTATGGGATGGAGGATATGTATGATGGGTATATGGGCACGGGCCTATGGGATGGTGGATATGTAGGATGGGTATATGGGCATGGGACTATGGGATGGAGGATGTGTAATGGGTATATGGGCACGGGACTAAGGGATGGAGGATATGTATGATGGGTATATGGGCACTGGACTATGGGATGGAGGATATGCATGATGGGTATATGGGCATGGGACTATGGGATGGAGGATGTGTAATGGGTATATGGGCACGGGACTATGGGATGGAGGATGTGTGATGGGTATATGGGCATGGGACTATGGGATGGAGGATATGTATGATGGGTATATGGGCACGGGCCTATGGGATCGTGGATATGTATGATGGGTATATGGGCATGGGACTATGGGATAGAGGATAATTATAATTTGTTATAACTAACCACAGTTAGTTACTATGCCCGGGCAGCGCCGGGCTCTTTAGCTAGTTTAATTATAAGAAATAACTTTATGTCTAATGTATACCCTTTGCTTCATCTCCATGTTGACAGGAGGTATCTTTTTAACTTCTTTTATATTTGATTATTCTATGTTGTGAATTTATTAATAAAATTTCTGTCTATTCTACTTGTAGATACAGACACTCCTTTTCTCTGGATTTTATCTGGCTTTTGATTATTCATATAATTTACGGAGTGTGACCTAGTTTAGGCTCTATGGCCTAATATGTATTTAGCCCTGAGCAAAGCCCCTGTCACACACAGCGAGATTGCTGCCGAGTCACAAGTTTTATGACGCAACAGCGATCTCACCAGCGATATCGCTGTGTGTGACATCTATCAGCGATCGGTCCCCCTGACGGGTATCGCTGATCGTGCTCGAAAGCCCTGGACATTTTTTTGATCGTTGGTCTCCCGCTGGCCAGCACGCATCGCTGCGTGTGGCAGCGGGAGAGCAACGATCAGCGAGCTCCCAGCTCGTATCCAAGGTAAACAGCGGGTTTCTAAGCGCCGCACAGCACTTAGAAACCCGCTGTTTGTCTTGGTTACCAGTTCCTAGCTCCAGCATGCTGGTATCTAAGGTACACTGAGGGTAACTAAGCGACGCGCGCTTGTTACCCGCGTGTCGCTGTCCTCATCGCTGGTGAGATCTGCCTGTTTGGCAGCTCACCAGCGATCATGTAGCGACACACCAGCAAACCTGACAAGGTCATATCGTTGTTGGGATCACTGGTGAGTCGCTCTGTGTGACGGGGCCCTAAGGGTGGTCTATTCGCTTTATACGCGTTGGTTATTCTTGGATTTTACCCTTTTGTCTAGTCATGCTTTGTGGCCTAATAAAATAAAGAAAGTTTTTATAAGATTTGCTCAAGTGCTGGACTACATCCTTATTATCCTAAGAGTTGTGTCTGGTCGTATGCTCAGCCATGAGCAGCCACAGACAGGACAGGAGCGCGGTGCCGTCTGTGGTGTGACAACGGGGGCATCACGGAGTAAGAAATCTAAGGGACAATTTTCTAATCTCTGTTTATGTCAACAAGTTGCATAATTGGGTGGGCTACATGATTCTTAAAGGGAACGTATCCGTAGAATACGAATAGAAACCTGCTGTGACCTCCAGACAATTCACAGTCGCACGCCAGCTAGTCAAGTGTATGTAAATCCAAAGTAAATCTACACTCTACCCCTGCCCTTAATCTCGTCCACCCCTCTGTTCCGGTGTGGGTGATATTAAATGACAATGTAGAAATAAATGAAACCCTGAATGCGCAGACCTAGGGGTCATCTCACATGAACAAGAAGTTCAGGATCACCGACACCGTCACAGCGTGCACTAGTTTCTTCCGTATATGAGGTTGAAACTCATGGGAACCTGGACCAAGTATGTGTTCTCTTTCTTATGCCACCTAATGGGTGTTATTAACCAATACCTTTACCCCTGTCCCCTTTCTCCCCATAATAGTGCTGTATGGAAGCATAAGGAGGCACATTTGCTTGCCAATGGTTATAGGCTCTGAGCCCGAGTGTGCATGAGGCCTAGGGATGCATTTTAGCGGTACTTTCCTGCTCCGTAGGTTGTCCTCAGTTTTCAGGCACAGCGTTCGACTTTCAAAACAACCCACAGCAACTACACGTTATAAAATCAGTCGGACTGATAGCATGGTGACATCTCGGCAGTTTATTGATTTGCAATCATTGTCTCGGCCCATTAGGTTACAGAGAGTGACTCCAGTCCAGACGGCGGTGCCTTTCCCATCATTGTGGATGGGGGCGGATCAGTCTATCGTAGGAGCAGATGATGACTCCAGGCTGGCACAGATGAAACGACAAACTCCTTGGCAGAATCAAAGAGATGTCATAAAAAGTCAATAGGGTGTGTCCCGTACTGCTGGTGTCCATAGTGCTACAGTCCTGCCACGGTGCTGTGGTTTATTACATAATGTGAACACAGCCTTATTCTGAATAGTCAAATGATTGGTACACATCAAATCATTGATTCAGCAAAAGTAATAAGTGCCAATGTCAATTACAGACAAGCTCCCCTAGCAGCATTGTCACGGAGCACCATAGGTCATGTTCACACCAGATAGATTTGGCAAATATACAGTGAATCCAGACTCTGCATCGGAGTGATGTCTGCCATGGACGGAGCAGTAGCTTCTTACACAGATCAGCCACAATGTATTTCAATCGAGCTAATCTTTGGTAATGATGAACATACCATTTAATAACCACAGCAGGCTCCATGTTTTGTTCTGCTGCATTGACGCCGGGGATGAAATATCCCGCTCACTCGCATTATTAACAGCAGCAGCTCCTGTAAGGATACAGGTGCAGAACCCAACGCATGTATATCGTTTTAGGGGTATCGCACCATCAATCTGCGGTTAATCAGTACCCATTAGCAGTCACAGACAGGACTGCAGGAAATACCATTGTTTCCTCTTTGGAAACACAAAGCACCTACTGTGAAACCACAGAAAATGGAGGAGACACCTGACACCAGAGGTAGCAGAGAATAAGAGCGCCATGTATACTGCCCCTTTAAAAAGCACCTGTCCAAATGAAAATTGCCAATACTGGCACTGTCCCTATACATATTATACATAAACCGCCCCAACACAATATATGGCAGTGTAGGTCTCAAAAATACGAGATTACAGAAACGGATCCCTGTATGGCCCCTAGTGGTTCCTTCTATGTCAAGGAATCCCATGCTAGATGTATATTGCTAATGCAGTGTGATGTGCACTGGGGGCGGACATCATGGGGGTGAGGGCATCCGTTCTTCATTTCTCCATGTTGAGTGCCAGTCTGTTCTTAACCTACATGTTAACTCTATAGCAGCGTGTGCCGCCGGCAAGGAAGGGATGACAGCCCCAGGCAATGAGCAATGAGATGGCTAGTACAAAACCGCTACCTCCAAGTACATGGATGAGAAAATCATATTCTTGCGAATATTTCTGCGTATCACACAAGAAAAGAAAAACAACTATGACATAGGTAATAGTCATTGGAGCTAAACCTTATAGGAATAATTGTAGTGTTATGTGGAAACGGGCTAGTCAATGAGACCGGGTGCATCGGTGGGGAAAGTACAGGAGAATGAGCTCCAAACACTTGCAGCTCTGTTCACAGGTGAAACATTCCCCTGCACTTCTATAGTTTTCATGAAAAAATGCACAAGGTACAACAAGAAAGGCAGCGAAGAGGCAAGTCAATAGACAAAGTCTGATTATGGACAGTTTTGCTTTTGGAGTGATTTAAACAGCCAACAGGTACTGGGTCTCCGCACAACCTCTGAACTGGAACCTGTTGAACCCTGTCCAGCGGCCGCTGTTGGAAAGGGGTGTTGTTTCTGCGTCATCATAAGACGCAGCCATACCTCAGTCGCCTTAACCCCCCAACCAATCTCCGGGTGGATCGCTAATCGTCTCCTAAATTCCTCATCATACCTCCACCACGCTGACCCACCATGAGCCTTGTATGAGTTGTAAATCATATCCTGATAAATGAACAACTCTGAGCATCTACCCGGGTGCTTCTGACTCATAATACAACCCAATACGGCAAAAGCTTGCAGCCAATTATTCATAGTTTTTGCCACTTTTGGGCGCACTCTATCCGCAAACCTCTCCACAGGCCTCCTTTCCTTGTCCACAGTGTGTTGATCCACCGCAATCAGCGACCAAATATCCACATATTCATTGCTCCAAATCTTCCTTTTAGTATCATCGTCTATGTGCGAACCCAGCGCACTGATCCCACAGAACATGGTATCTTTGTACACCCCGGCAAACGGTGAATCAACCTTATTACCCTCCTTACCCGCATCAGCTGCAGGGGGCAATTGCCAGATCAACACTCTCAACACAGATATCACCGTTGCATTATCCACACTTGGAGAACCCAGCAGGGAACACTCACCCGGATTCGCCGTTGGAGGAGGGACTCCCATAGATGGAGGAACTCCGGCTCCTGGATAACCCGCCTGGATGCTGCTGTGATGACTTGTAGCCTCAGGAGGTGCGCTCAATGCAGCCAGGCTGGAAGTCCTTGACGGAACCCTCGACTCCCGGCGAGCAGGAGGAGGATTGAGGGCATGTTCGGGACTCACAGACGTGCTTGTCGCCTCAGACGCTGAAGACGGAGAGCCACGTCTTGAGGACCGGGTGCGGCGGCGGCGGCGGCGACCCCTAGAGGACGCACTGCGGCCTGAACGCCGTGATTTCCTGCACCTCCGCGAAGCATGCCGCCCATGGTGACATGACTGCGGAGAAGAGGAGTTGGGGGAAGAGGAGGATCTCCAGCGTCTACGCCTGTCCCGCCTCCCCTCCGGGGGGTACGCGCCCACCGCCCCCGCCGAGGAAGTCTCCCTGTTACCACCGGCAATGGCAGGAGCCGGAGCCGTGCTCTGAACCAACTCCCCCTGTATGCTTCCCACACGTGGGGCAGGGCCGGGCCCAGTACCGCCCAACGGAACCATCCCCGTGGGGGATGAATGTGGCAGGACACCACTTAGGGCCGATGCCTGCCCTTCTATGGCCAAATTCCCTTCCCCCTCCCTTTGCACCGAGGGCTGACCACTACATGGCTCCTCTGCAGAAGCAGAGGACGTAGCACTATGCCTCCCTCCCATCCTACACCCCTGTGCACGGGCAAAATTCTTCCCCTTCTGCTGCGCCCCCAACCCACTTCCCACTACCGCTGCTACCGTGGGCACCTGAACCCAACCCCCGGCCGGTGACAGGCAGTGCGGCGGCTCCTCAATACTCCTGCGCGCACAGCTACCACGTGCGGACGCCGCTGCCTGCTCCGTGACGCAGGGCCAGAAGTCGGGGGGCGCCCTCCGTTGCGGCTGAAAGACGCCTTTCCGGTGTCGGCCGCTGTGTCTCGGCAGCGCGCGGCAAGGCGTCTTTCAGCCGCAACGGAGGGCGGGAGCACCGTGCGGACCGCCTACCTCCCTGCAGCCCCACCGCCTCCGGCTGCTCAGAATGAACCACCGCGGCGGCGGCCAATCCAACCCGAGGGGAAACGGTGACCGGACCAGGGGCCCCTACAGATGCAGGAGCCTGAGAAGCTCCCAGGTGAGCCCCTATCCCCGCCAACGCGCTGTGTAACCACGACTCCCCCTCCTGCTGCACTCGCAAGCGCAGAGCCTCAAAAAAAGGATCTGCCATGGTACCAGACAGTGTTTCCAAACAAGCACTTCCAGGATGTGCTCGAGGAGGAAAGAGGGAGGGCGGTCTCGGACCCACTGATATATACCCCACAGGAAGGGGCTGTGCTACCCCTTCCTGCTCCCATTGGTCCCATAATTCTTAACCCCAACCCCACCATAACGTTGGTGGGCATTTCCAGTCACTATGAGGGAAGGGGAGGGGAAGAGAGGCACAACAGTCAGTGGCACTCTCCTTATTCAGTACAGTGCCCACCATTCTGCTGGTAAAGTCCCTATGTACATACATTACATTACTGATCCTGAGTTACAACCTCTATTATACTCCAGAGTTGCACTCACTATACTGCTGGTGCAGTCACTGCGTACATACATTACTGAGTTACATCCTGTAGATCTTTTATTATAAAAATGGAAAATATAACAATAATAATAACAGAAACATAACAAAAATATCAGCCAGAAAAATAATCAGTACACTGAACAATGGTCTAGCCGCTCATTCTCTCCTCACTCACATATTATATATACAGAATTATAACTAAAAATAAATAATAACTACTTTAACCTTTTGGTCCGGTCACCAAACAAAATAATAAAGAATAATAACAATAAATGAAATAAACAAAAGCCAACATAAATATATACATAAATGTTTTTTTTTAATATACACTCACTGGCCACTTTATTAGGTACACCTGTCCAACTGTGTGTTAAGACTTAATTTCTAATCAGCCAATCACATGGCGGCAACTCAGTGCATTTAGGCATGTAGACATGGTCAAGACAATCTCCTGCAGTTCAAACCGAGCATCAGTATGGGGAAGAAAGGTGATTTGAGTGCCTTTGAACGTGGCATGATTGTTGGTGCCAGAAGGGCTGGTCTGAGAATTTCAGAAACTGCTGATCTACTGGGATTTTCACGCACAACCATCTCTAGGGTTTACAGAGAATGTTCCGAAAAAGAAAAAAAATCCAGTGAGCGGCAGTTCTGTGGCCGGAAATGCCATGTTGATGCCAGAGGTCAGAGGAGAATGGGCAGACTGGTTCGAGCTGATAGAAAGGCAACAGTGACTCAAATTGCCACCCGTTACAACCAAGGTAGGCAGAAGAGCATCTCTGAACGCACAGTGCGTCGAACTTTGAGGCAGATGGGCTACAGCAGCAGAAGACCACACTGGGTACCACTCCTCTCAGCTAAGAACAGGAAACTGAGGCTACAATTTGCACAAGCTCATCGAAATTGGACAGTAGAAGATTGGAAAAACGTTGCCTGGTCTGATGAGTCTCGATTTCTGCTGCGACATTGGGATGGTAGGGTCAGAATTTGGCGTAAACAACATGAAAGCATGGATCCATCCTGCCTTGTATCAACGGTTCAGGCTGGTGGTGGTGGTGTCATGGTGTGGGGAATTTTTTCTGGGCACTCTTTGGGCCCCTTGGTACCAATTGAGCATCGTTGCAAGGCCACAGCCTACCTGAGTATTGTTGCTGACCATGTCCATCCCTTTATGACCACAATGTACCCAACATCTGATGGCTACTTTCAGCAGGATAATGCGCCATGTCATAAAGCTCGAATCATCTCAGATTGGTTTCTTGAACATGACAATGAGTTTACTGTACTCAAATGGCCTCCTCAGTCACCAGATCTCAATCCAATAGAGCATCTTTGGGATGTGGTGGAACGGGAGATTCGCATCAGGGATGTGCAGCCGACAAATCTGCGCCAACTGTGTGATGCCATCATGTCAATATGGTCCAAAATCTCTGAGGAATGCTTCCAGCACCTTGTTGAATCTCTGCCACGAAGAATTGAGGCAGTTCTGAAGGCAAAAGGGGGTCCAACCCCTTACTAGCATGGTGTACCTAATTAAGTGGCCAGTGAGTGTATATATACAGTATGAAATAACCAAACTATACAAATACATACAAGAATAAACTAACCACCACCTCACACTCAAGCCAACCATTCCTAACCCCCGCCCTGACCTGAAAGCTGGTCCTGCGTCTCATGTCTCAGTCCATGTTCAACATCCATAGGCCAGATCAGGCAGTGTCAGTTTTTCCTCTAAACACCCCAATGTCCCATAGTCCCACAAGATAACCTACCTTCCCCCCTTTTTCCACCACCCAACCTAACACCTACACCCAAATTTATATCCCTATATACAATATATACAGAAATAAACACAAGAACCACAAATAACAAAGTCCAAATTCGGCGCCTGAAGCCCTACATCAACATCACTGTATAATGATCAAACAAAACAAAAATCTAGTGTCAGCAGCAGCCCACCACCAGGAAAGGAGATAACTTGGGCACACTAAAAGAAAAGCCCCTCCAGAGAAGAGCGGCCCTACATGTGCCCAGTCTCTCATAATCCAGAGAGCGCACCTTCACCAGGTCATGGAGTATGGTTCTAAACACATCGTTCACCGGGAGGATTTTCCATTTTGTCTATACTAAGCACCGTGCGTTCCACCTGTGATACCTAAACACTGCACTAACTAAAAATAAGGTACAGTGGTCCTGACCACTAAGGTCTCCGAATGCACCTTAGGCCCATTCCGCATAGGAGACTGGCCAGCCGAGACCAGTCAATGGAGGCGCCCACCCTGTTGTACACCTCTTTGTTGAAGGGACAATGAAGCAGGAAGTGGTCCATGCTTTCCAGCATAGTACCACAATGCTCCCGAGGACAGTTCCTGTCCTCGGAGCTCTTACACTTCAGATTGTTCCTCACACACAGTTTCCATGGAAGCAACGCCAAGCCAAGTCCCAAAACTTCGAGGGGATCCTGATAGAATTCAGAAGATGCAACCCCACCCCAAGATCCTGACTAGGGCAATCCCTGAGCACCAGAGGCCCCTGGAAATGGGTCAACAGAACCCTATTGTCAAGGAGTTTCCTTGGCAGAGTTCTGATCTCCAACATTTCCAGACCTCACCGGCAAATTGCATTCAGAACTAAGGTAGCGTAAGCCGGAATATGTCCATGCGGTGTGCAAAGATCCTTCACTTGCCCTCCTGTCTCCCATTCCTGGAAGAAAGGCTGAAACCATCCCCTACAGGAGAATACCCATGGAGGAGCCCTCTCTTTCCAGAGGTTTGCAATATTAATCTTATTGAAGGTATCCACAAGGAATATCTCAGGGTTGACCATACCCAACCCTCCTAATCTCCTCGTATGGTAAGTAACCTCCTTCTTGACCAGGTTGTGTCTATTTCTCCATAACAGTTGGAAGAGCAAACTGTAGACTCGAGTCTAGAGAGACTCCGGCAAGATGCCCACACTGCCCAAATAAATCAGTAAAGGGAGCAGGTAAGTTTTGATCAGGTTTACCCTTTCCCTTAGGGTCAAAGACCAACCCTTCCATTGGTTCACCTTCTGAGTGGCGATCTCTAGCCTGCTGTCCCAATTTTGTTTGGGGTAATCCCCCTGACCAAATTCGATGCCAAGGACTTTTGCAGAGACTTTGGGTAATGGAAGGATGTCCGGGAGATCAAAACCAGTATCTCCTCCTCCCAGCCAGAGACACTCAAAGTTATCCCAGTTGATCTTGGACCCGGATGACTCTAAGTAGCGATCTACCTCTGACATCAGCCACCCTGCCTCGTGACAGGAAACAAAAACGGTGACATCATCGGCATACGCCACTACCCTCAGAGTGGCTTCCGGTGCTGCCCGATCTGTCCCAATCCCGGCCAACGGTCCACGCTCCACCCTCCTGAGAAGTGGATCAATCGCAAACACGTACAGCAGCGGGCTCAAGGGAAAACCCTGGCAAACACCATATCCAACCTCAAAGAGTTGCCAATCCAACCACTCACAAGCGGGAAACTCTCTGCCCCACCGTACAAGGTCTTAAGCCAATCAACAAACCCCCCGGCAGGCCATATCTCAGAAGAACAAACCATAGGTACTCATGATTAACCCGATCAAACGCATTTGCCTGGTCCAGTGACAGCATATACCCCTTCCAGTGACCAGCCCTACCCTGCACCAATGCCTCGGACACAGAGCACAGCTCTAAATGTGCTGCTGCCTGGAACAGAGCAATGCTGGGCCTCCAAAAGGAGTCGGGGTGCAAATTTTACCAACCGATTAAACAGCACCTTTGCCAGAACCTTCCTGTCTGCACTGGGAAGCGCTATGGGATGCCAATTCTCCTTACCCTTTGACAAGATGATGAGGGCAGACCTCCTGATTGACTTTGGCAGAGTGTCCGAGGAAAGACACTCATTGAATACCTCAGTCAAGAGGGGAACCAAAGCATCCTTAAAGGTTTTATAGAACTCAGACGTTAAGCCATCTGGACAAGGCAATTGTTTTTGGCCAAGCCCTTCAATCGCCAACTTAACTTCCTCTTCCCTGATCAATATCTGTCAAAATGTCAAGAGAGGGGTCTACCCCTGGTTCAGGGACGGTTTCAGCCAGGAAAGCCGACATTTCATCCCAAGATCCCTCTTAATTTAAGAGGTGCAAGAAGAAGGATCTGACAACCTCCAGAATCCCTGATCTGGATTGCCTCAGGGACCCTGCTGTCACAATCCATTTTTGGATCTGTCAAATTCTGGATTCTCTGATATAAACTTTTCTCCTTTCAGGCCATCGGGGGTTAATATCAGTTTTTGCCCCCGGTGGCCGCTGGTGTTACTACATGTTTAGTCTGCTAGTGGAGACCACTCCCGCCTTCCTATATAAGTTCATCTGGTACACCAGCTGACTGTTGGTAATAGCAGGTCCTTTGCAAACCAACCTTTGAGAAGAGAGGAGCTATCTGGAGCAGTGGTGTTTCTGCTGAAAGCTGAGTTCGGGTGCCTTACTTTGCTGCCTCGGAGCATTGGCAGCAGAGAAAGCTAAGTTGTTTGTTTTTCCCTGTCCGTTATTTTCCCTTGTGTTGTATTTGTGCAGTGGTGGGACCAGTTTCCGCACTTACCAATTCCCTACTGAGGGATAAGTGCAGGGTGAGTGAGGGCTGAGGTATCCTGGTCGGTGACAGGTTAAAAGAACTTGTAAGCATTCAAAAAGAGAAAAAGAAGCCAGCTCACCCGAAGGCATGTGTAGTGGATAGCCCGGACCACGTGCAGTCTTCACGCAGTAACCAAGAAAAAAGAAAAAAGGTCCAGCTTTGCAAATTCAAGTCCAATTTATTCTTAAAAACAAGTCCAAAACAGAGCAAGAAATAGTGTGTTCACATGAGTAACAAGTAGTAGATTACGCGTTTCGAACAATAGCTTGTTTTTTTTCTCTGTTTTGGACTTGTTTTTAACAATAAATTGGACTTGAATTTGCAAAGCTGGACCTTTTTTCTTTTTTCTTGAAAGAACTTGTATAGGTAACGTGAGGAGAGATCAGGGCTCTTCCTTAGGAGAGTGCAGGAGGCGTCCACTTCCCCGTTCCCTATTGAAGGGCCCACCGTTGTAATTGTGTCCCCGGTGTCCCCTTGTCTGTCTTGGTTGTTTTAGTGACCGACTGATCTTCGGGTCGCGTCATGCAGGGCCAGTCATTTCGTGACCCCAGCAGTGTCGACCAGTACCTGCTCAGACTCCTGATGCTTGAGAGCTGGCGGAAGAATTTCGTCACCTTTTTCTTGAACATCTCCCACCACGATGACTTACTACTACTAAAAGACCCAGTAAGGGTACCTGGCTCTGAGGAAAATCCTCAAAGGACTGCCTTATGTCCGCTTCTTCCAAGAGAGATGAATTGAGCCTCCAAAAGCCTCTTCCCATCCGGAGGGTGTCTGTAACATTCAGAGAAAACAAAATTAAACAGTGGTCGGAGAACTCCGCTTCAACAACAGCCACTGTTGAAGAGACAGCTTCCTCCTTTAAATAAAACCTATCTATTCTGGACCGACAGTTACCTCTATGGTAGGTGAACCCCTTGTAGCCTGGGGTGTGCCGAATGTGGACATCCACCAGGCGAGCCTCACTAGCTATACTATTAAGGGCAACGCTATCATAAGTCAGTTTGTCTCTGGAACCTCCTCTATCTCGGGGCCTCATGACAGTATTGAAGTCCCCTCCAAAGACAACCTGCCGACTTGTAAAAAGGTAGGGCTTGATCCTCATAAAGAGACAATTCCAATCCCACTTAGATTGAGGACTATAGATGTTCATGAGGCAGAGCTCTTGTCCCTTCATGAGGACATCTAAGATCAGGCACCTCCCCATTTCTAACTCAATAACTCATCTGCATTCTTCCAGTGCGGTAGAAAGGACCGCCACTCCACTATACGGCTCGGCCACAAGAGACCAATAGGAGGGCACAAGTCTCCACTCCCTCTTAGCTTTAAACACTTCTGCCATGTTTGGCAGCCTGGTCTCTTGCAAAAAGAAAATGTCAGCTTCAACACGGCTGAGAAGATCAAAGGCCGCAAATCTAGCTGTATTTGACTTTGACTCAGCTGGTCAGGCGTCTTTTTGTTGCTTTTCCTCCTTGGCCTCTCAGCTCCGTCACCCCTGCTAGTCCCTTTCCCAGCAGAATCAGCCTCATGGCTTTCTCCCATCGAGGTCATAACTGCATTAGCACATAATGCGGCAAGATGGCCGACATCCCCACACAATGCACATTTCTGCACAGGGCAGTTTGCACTGAAGTGCGTGGGGTCGCTGCACCTGTGACAGAGCTTCGGTTGCCCCTGGTAGAAGACCTGGATACTATCCCTACCCAGGAAGGCAGATGATGGAATGTGGGCAACCATACCACCTGAACACTTAAGTTTTACCATAAACGTCCAAGTCCCGAACCAGATACCAAACTCATCACGGTTCTTCACCACCTCTATGGAGATATGGATCTGCCAAGCCACGTTATGATATCATAACAAGAAAGTGACTTGTTACAAGTGATCATGGTCACTTTCTTGACTTGGCTTTGGAGAGACACCGCCTGAATGGCAAAGTCTCGCCAGCCTGGCTCATTTTTTGCCAACTCATAATTTGACCAGAAGAGCTCAAGCTCCTCTGGTCGATCAAAGCTGACATCAAACTCAGGCATGGAATAGGGATGTATCAAGGCATAGATGTCTATCGCCTTGAAGCACATCCTCAGCAGGAGCTCCACAACCTTAGACCTTGGAGGACACGCATCACTGCCCCTCCAGCAAAGACGGACCACATTCCTACGCCATGCCTCTCTATCCAGAAGGATAGATCAACCTCTCGAACCTCTACCATTAGTGATCTCTCCCCCTTCTTTAGAGCCTCCAGGAGACGCTGCTGCAACATGCCATGCCCAGAGCCCGGAGACGAGGAGGATGCCCTATTTCTCCCGGAGGTGACAGAGGCATAACTAACAGGTGATGTCACCACTGGGGGGCAACCGAACCAGTGACCACATCAACACCAACAGTACCATTATTACCCACCTCCATAACCCCCTCATCCCCCACCAAACCAGCAACCACACCACTGGAGAAAGAATTATCCTCATTCATACCCCCACCACATTCACTCCTGCTGGACCAGTGACAACAGGGGGTGACATTTTGACTTCCGCATCAACAGGCACAAGGGGCTCAGTCTCCTCCACAGAACTGGAGGCGACCTCACCCCTGGTCTTACGTGTGCCCTCCGCATCATCAGCTGGTAATTTTCGCTGTTTAACAGTTGACATCAGATGCCGCTGATCATTTGCTGTTGTGAGGCACCCCTGGTCAACAAGATGCTGATATAAAGGATCAGCGGCGACTCACAGCAGCAAAAGATCAACACAGAATAGGACTTTGGAAGGAATGGAACGCCCAGCCCCAACAACGTCCTCACACTGCAGCCGCTTCTCAACTAAGTGATCTGCGGCAACAGCATTCAGGGGTGCCGAGGCTACCGGAGCTGCCCCCAACACTGGGCCGCTCCCCTCTCCCACTGAAGAGCGCACTACAGTATCATGGCCTAACCGTATGCCCGCCGCGAGGCCGCCCTCACTGTCTAGACTCTTGGCTGATGCACCTGCTGCTACGTCCCTGCTACTACAAGCAAGAGACGGAGCTCTGCGCCTCATTACCATGCTCTGTACTCTCCCCGTGCCTTTGTACCACATCCACAGCAGAACCCGGGCAGGGCTGGGCAATGGGGTTTATACAGCGAGCTGATCCTGCAGCTGACTCAGGGGTTACAAGGGGGGCATATACATAGCTTACCGCTTCCTGGAGCTTTGGCTTGGTCTTCTTTGCCTTTTTATTCTGGCCCCCAGGTACTTCCTCTGGTAAATCATCAACTAGATGGAAATTCTGAAGGAACACTGGGGACTCCAGGAGCTTGATGTCCGCCATTAGTGCCCCTTCCTGGCCGCTGTTGTCACTGTCCTCCCCAGAGCCAGCAGAACTGCCACCAGATGCCAATGTCGCCTGTCCATCAGGGAGCTCGCTGCACATGGCCTGCAGGTAACTTTGCAGGCTGCCAGGTGGGGCTTTCTGCTGGTCTTCATCAACATCATCATCATCCATCTGGCTCTCAGGCTGCAGCCTCATCTGCCTTTGCTCTCTGTTATCAGCCATTTCTCTAAATCTGTCTTTATTGAGCATTTTTTCACTAAATGGTCCACTTTATTCTCTAATAATTTTCTCACCTCCAGCTCATTAATTTCATGTTTAAGTCGCTTTACCTCCGCCTGTGTTTGGAGGAACCCGCAGCTTTGGCGCTTGTGCAGCGCAGCTCCTCCCAGAGCCTCCTGATGGTCTTACTTGCTTCTTCATACTCACAGAGGTGGCTCATGACCCCGAGAGTTATAGGTAGACACAGACTCCTTGAGTCTCTGCAGCCCCCAACCTTCCTCAGTGAGGTCAGCCTCACCTCCGTGAGCACTCAGCTTTCCTCCAGAAGGATCGCAATCTTGAACGCTGCTAGCAGGCTTCTCCTCTATGCTGGAAGCCTTGCAGCTTCTCTGGGTCTCTGCAGACTTGGGGGGAGTAGAAGCCACATTGCTGCAACTCCTGGTGGAGCGTCTCACTCCCGAGTCCTCTGATATGCAGGCCAGCTGCTGGTTTCTTCTGCCCCCCGCCAGCCTGGACCGGGAAGCAAAAGCCTATGCTTGGCTCCTTCGCTTATCCCAGGAAGCCCACTCCCTCCCTGGGTAGGAAAGAGAGCAGGTCCCCAGGTGGAGAGGTGTTGGTTCTCTGGAGCTCAGGAGCACAAAGCAGGATCAGTGGCGACTGCACCCACAATTAGCACAGCAAGCAACAGCTGAACAGAGCTGCACTCACTATTCTGCTGGTGCAGTCACTGTGTACATACCAGGGCCGGACTGGGACTAAAATTCAGCCCTGGCATTTGAAGTTGCACAGGCCCACTAGTCACATGGTGACTATATAATATCTTTGTACACTTGTAGTTTACGAGAAGTGAGAGGAGATTAACACGACTATATAACATGTAGTCACAGCTGTGCCCAGTATTTCAGCTCAGTCCTATTTATTGCTTTTAGGTACAGTACTCCTCCCAAATCTCTGTCCCCTTTTGTACGCATGATTACAGAATTCCTGGCAGAGCTGCTCTCTATTGGGCAACCAGACCCCCTGGTCATAGCCGCCCCTATCATACCTCCCAACTTTTGAAGAAGGGAAAGATGGACAAAGACTGCGGCGCGCGCAAATTTTGGCCACGCCCAGCCACACCCATTTCACAACTAGTCACACCCATGTCCACACCTAATCGCACCCATTTAGCACTGCTGATCACACTGACTGGTACTGAGGGCACAGTGGCTGGCATTATGGGCACACTGACTGGCACTAAGGAAGAGAGAAAACAGAGAGAGAGAGAAAAAAGAAAACAGAGAGCGAGAAAGAACAGTGAGAGACAGAAAGAACAGTGAGAGACAGAGAAAGAACAGAGAGAGAAAGAAAGAGGGGAAAGAAAGAAAGAACAGAGAGAGACAGATAAAGAACAGAGAGAGAAAGAAAGAGGGGAAAGAAAGAAAGAACAGAGAGAAAGAGAGGAAAGAAAAAGAAAGAAAGAGAGGAAGAAAGAACAGAGAGAGAAAAAAGAAAGATTAGAGAGAGAAAGAAAGAACAGAGAGAGAAAGAAAATGAGGGAAAGACAGAACAGAGAATGAAAGAACAGAGAAAGAACGAAAAAGAGAGAAAGAAATAAAGAAAGATTCTATAAAGATACTATAGCAGCCCGGCTCCCATTGTAGTGCCCACCTGAGCCTCCCGGTGCAGGACCTATCATGATCCGCTCACATGGCCGGCATCCCCGATTCCAAGGCGATCCTGCTGTCTGCGCTGTCGGAGGAGGACATGGTGATGGATCTGAAGCATTCCTGGTTCCGTCACAATCTCCTCAAGAAATTATCTCATTTCTGGTCAGCTTCCAGCACATCACTTCAGGTGGAACGTCATGTGTGTGTTTTAAAATGCTCCTCGGGGCTCCGCCGTGTACTCCTGTGTCCGTGGAGCACGCTTTGTATGCTTTGTACACACTTGGCTCCGCTCCGTACATCCCGTACACATATGGCTCCACTCCGTCCACCTCGTACACACGGCTCCGCTCCGTACACCTCGTACACACACGGCTCCGCTCCGTACACCTCGTACACACACGGCTCCGCTCCGTACACCTCGTACACACGCGGCTCCTCTCCGTACACCTCGTACACACGCGGCTCCTCTCCGTACACCTCGTACACACGACTCCGCTCCGTACACCTCGTACACACGGCTCCGCACCGTACACCTCGTACACACGGCTCCACTCCGTACACCTCGTACACACGCGGCTCCGCTCCGTACACCTCATACACACACAGCTCTGCTACATCCACACAGTAGATCCTGACCCCACACATACTTACCTCAACCAGCACCATGACAACAGCAAAGCAGAGTCTTGCAGACGGTAGAGGCAAGGCTGAGCGCACAGGACCTGTGATGAGGTCACAGGAGGGGCGGAGTCAGGGGTGACATGTCGGGGGTCTGGACAAAGGCTCCTGATCATGTGACCCCCTTGACTCCTCCCCTCCTGTGACCTCATCACAGGTCCTGCGAACAGAGCGAGCAGGCAAGCGAGTGCAACGCTGTGAGTGGCTGCGGGGGGGGAGGGGGTCTCATGCTACGGCGAGGATGGGGTGCGTGGGGGGCGTGGCGGCTTATCTCCCTGCAGTGCGGGAGGAACTTGAAACTATCACCGCTGTGCCCACAGAGGGCCGGCGGCAGGAGCAACAGTGGCCGCAGCAGCTGGCAAGCGGCCAGATGATCGGGCGCTGCCGCCCGCGGCCCACATGACAGCGGCCCAGCGGGAAAATGCCCGGTTGGTTATATTGCCAATCCGGGCCTGGTACATACGTTTCATTACTGATCCGGAGTTACATCCTGTAGCTGTTTTTTTAATATAAAAGTACAAAATAAAACTTACAGGGAAACTTACAGACAAAACTTAGAAACTCAATAAAAAAACCATTATTCATACACCCCAAAAGTCCAATGTCCAGCAGATTTATACAAACAAAATGTTCCTCCATTTCATTAATACCCCCCAGCAAGGGAAGAGACCTCAACCTATATCCTTTTTCCCCCTCATACCCACACATTCACCCCTAGAAAAAAAAAGTAAATTCGGCCAACTGTCCTAAAGAAAGTAAACAGGTCACCTGGCCAAAACATATATACATATATATATATATATATATATCACACACACACACTATATATATATATATATATATATATATATATATATATATATATTATTTTTTTTATTTTTTATTTTTCCCTCCTAAACTAAACCACCACTATTCCTCCAAAGGTCCCACAAAAGTTTTTGTCCTATCACACCAGGTCCCACGAGAGTTTGTGGCCTATCCTACACAGCAAGGTCCATAAAAGTTTATGGCCTTTTTTTCCATCTTCTTGGCATCCCGTTGGATGTCCATTCTCCAAGACCCATCCCCACTCCCCCAAGAAACCTCCCACCTCACCTAAACTAATTCTCCCCTACACGCATCATAGTACACATACAACATATATATACAACCTGCAAAAAATCTCCAGTGCTGCATTATAAAGAGTCGTACACCAGTGTGCCGAATATCCCCAACTATATACCTAGAAGGAATATAGAGCGCACATAGGGTCTTATCCGAGATAAAAGGAATATTCGTGAGGGATAATCAAATTCCCTCACCTATTATGGTTGTGTGAGACACAACCACTGCACTTAGCATGGTCGGCTGCTGCAAGCCCCGATGTGATGATCCTTTGCTAGGTGGAGATCACCACAAAACGCGTATAAATAAAGTCTATTTTCTATTACATCCACTTGGACTCCTCTGGTCCATCATCCTGACCGGCGAGCAGTGCAGTCTGATGCCCCATTCTCTCCACCTAGCAAAGAATATCCCCAACTACAACTTCAACTACAATATGAACAAAAGAGGAGGAAAACAAGTCCACTACAAAATAGTTCAACTTTTATTAAGATGATACAAAAAGACACACCTGAGAACAAAGACCATAAAAACATCAAATACTAAGTGTGAAGTGATGAGGACAATCAGTAATCACTACCCAGAAGTGATATCGACCAGGTGTCGACCCAGATAGCGATTGTACAAAACCTTTAGGGCAAGGGCAAAGAAAGAGCTAGACAGCAACTGCACAATCCTTAATCCACCATGGGACTCAGGGGGTGGAAACTCCTACTGATAAAGCAGTGATCCATACCTCCAATAGTAATAAATGCATGCAAATATAACTAGTAGCGTTGTACCCCATAAACGAGACATGGTTTAACAACAAAACGGGGAAAGGGCATTAGACTGGTATGTGCCAATGTCAGGCTGGTTTCACATTAGCGCTTTTTAAGCGCACGCACGGCCGGGGGTAGCTCCGCCCCTGAGCCGGCTCTCTGCCCGGCGTGCCCGCCCCATGCTTGTAGCGCCGCCTCCTAGCGGACAGCGGCGCCTGCGATCGGCGCACCCTATCTTTAGCATAGGGTGCGCAGATCGTGCGCAGGCCGTGCGCTAGTTGCGCTTTGACCTGCGCTGCGCACTTTTGACGGTGCGCCGTGCGCCAAAATCCGAAAAGTTTGATTTTGGCGTGCACGGCGCACCGTCAAAAGTGCGCAGCGCAGGTCAAAGCGCAACTAGCGCACGGCCTGCGCACGATCTGCGCACCCTATGCTAAAGATAGGGTGCGCCGATCGCAGGCGCCGCTGTGCGCTAGGAGGCGGCGCTACAAGCAAGGGGCGGGCACGCCGGGCAGAGAGTCGGCTCGGGGGCGGAGCTACCCCCGGCCGTGCGTGCGCTTAAAAAGGCCTTAGGCTGGCGGAACACACCAAATAATATACACTCACTGGCCACTTTATTAGGTACACCATGCTAGTAACGGGTTGGACCACCTTTTGCCTTCAGAACTGCCTCAATTCTTCGTGGCAGAGATTCAACAAGGTGCTGGAAGCATTCCTCAGAGATTTTGGACCATATTGACATGATGGCATCACACAGTTGGCGCAGATTTGTCGGCTGCACATCCCTGATGCGAATCTCCCGTTCCACCACATCCCAAAGATGCTCTATTGGATTGAGATCTGGTGACTGAGGAGGCCATTTGAGTACAGTGAACTCATTGTCATGTTCAAGAAACCAATCTGAGATGATTCGAGCTTTATGACATGGCGCATTATCCTGCTGAAAGTAGCCATCAGATGTTGGGTACATTGTGGTCATAAAGGGATGGACATGGTCAGCAACAATACTCAGGTAGGCTGTGGCCTTGCAACGATGCTCAATTGGTACCAAGGGGCCCAAAGAGTGCCAAGAAAAAATTCCCCACACCATGACACCACCACCACCAGCCTGAACCGTTGATACAAGGCAGGATGGATCCATGCTTTCATGTTGTTTACGCCAAATTCTGACCCTACCATCCGAATGTCGCAGCAGAAATCGAGACTCATCAGACCAGGCAACGTTTTTCCAATCTTCTACTGGCCAATTTCGATGAGCTTGTGCAAATTGTAGCCTCAGTTTCCTGTTCTTAGCTGAGAGGAGTGGTACCCAGTGTGGTCTTCTGCTGCTGTAGCCCATCTGCCTCAAAGTTCGACGCACTGTGCGTTCAGAGATGCTCTTCTGCCTACCTTGGTTGTAACGGGGGGCAATTTGAGTCACTGTTGCCTTTCTATCAGCTCGAACCAGTCTGCCCATTCTCCTCTGACCTCTGGCATCAACAAGGCATTTCCGGCCACAGAACTGCCGCTCACTGGATTTTTTTGCTTTTTCGGACCATTCTCTGTAAACCCTAGAGATGGTTGTGCGTGAAAATCCCAGTAGATCAGCAGTTTCTGAAATACTCAGACCAGCCCTTCTGGCACCAACAATCATGCCACGTTCAAAGGCACTCAAATCACCTTTCTTCCCCATACTGATGCTCGGTTTGAACTGCAGGAGATTGTCTTGACCATGTCTACATGCCTAAATGCACTGAGTTGCCGCCATGTGATTGGCTGATTAGAAATTAAGTCTTAACACACAGTTGGACAGGTGTACCTAATAAAGTGGCCAGTGAGTGTAGATGTTAAAGAGGTGTGTTCGCAGCCTGGGGTCCACCGTGCAGTGATGGAAACTGATGCTAGACAATAGCGGATAGTAGCATGCTCAGGTTACCTCACCTGGAGTGTGCGAGGCGAACCCTGTTACTTCACAAGGTCGCACTAATATAATGTGAGCGCAAGCGATGTGGTCACAGAACTCTGCCCAAAGGCATGGAGTCAGAGTCCTTCTAGCCCCACTTACACACAGAGCAGTGCTAGAGAGTGATGCTAGGAATGTGTTGTGCCCTGTTAGCAGTCACAGGGAGCAGCAGATAGACTCGTACCGCCCAGAGGTAAGGGAGATATGGCGGCACTATGGCGCTAACCTTTGTGCTAGACTGGAGCACTGTGGCACATGCTTTGCCACCATGAGGCGCTGACTCAGGATAAACTAACCCCAACACAGACGTATCAAAGGAAGGGGTTATTTAATTTAGTCAGTCACCAGTTTCATGCATCCGTCATCACTCACACAAGCCTCAACAAAAGTCTATCATGCGAACATTTTATAGCCGCGTCCTTCCGGGACCTTCCTGATGGTCCAATCCGAGCTGGAGAAGGACCTGAGCATGTGACCTCCGATCTCCAGTGAGAGATCGTCCCATGGGCATGCTCAGTGGACTGACAGGAGGACTTAGTCCCTGGAGTAGCTCACTGCTGACCAACATGCGCTGCTATAGCTGGAACAGAGGTGGCAGCAGCAACCAAACCTATAATGCTAGTGTGAGCAAAGGGCTAGGATCGACGAGTCTGCTGAGCAGGCACCACTGCGGCCAAAGAGGAATGGGAAACTGCCGAAGGAAAGGCTTGGGATTCCTGCTGTACAGCAACAGGAACCCGACGCCTAACATTACCCCCTCTCCTAGGGCCCCCTCCTCTCTGAGCCTCGCTACGCTCAAATGCCATAATAAGCAGCGGAGCATGGATGTTCTCCACTGGCTTCCAGGTCCGAGACTCTGGACCATGACCCCAGGGGTGGGATTCAGCCAGTTCTTCCCGGTTTGGTGGAACCGGTTGCTAAAAAAGCAGCCGGTTCCCTGAATCGGGGAGAACCAGAGCCGCGTTCTGGTACCTTGCTGCAGCGGCCGGTTGCAAGTTGACACCGTCACACCGCGGAGGAAAGGAGCTGAGGAGGGACTCTTGTGCCGCTCCCTAGCCTGCAGTACGCGCAGGCCACCCCGCCCGCCGGTTACCGCGCACTGATACGTCACGTGCACAGTGCACACACTGTGACCCAGCAGCCCCCACGCACTAATACCTGCTGCAGTGCAGTGCGGCTATTGGGTGCGTGCGTCACGTGTCTGTGTCAGTGTGACTCCAGTCTGTCTGGCCTGCCTGTGCGACCTCACCTGCAGCTGCCATCATCTTCATCATCACCCCAGGGGCACGGTGGTGTGGCAGTTACTGTGTTTGTGTGTGTGTGTGCATGGCCACGGACGGTGGAGCAGGATGGTGTGGGGGCGCTGGGGGCCATCCAGGAGGTCTGGTCAGCTGCCGCCGGGACTTCAGACATTCATCCACTCAATGCCGACTTTTATTCCCCATTGACTTGCCTTGGGGTCGCGTTTCGGACGAAACTCCAACTTTTTTTGCCCTAGTCGGACCAGTTTCATCCTACTCAAATTTTGTTTCAGTCAGGTGTCACGAAACCCGATCCGACCAAAGTCGCTCAACTCTAACTCCACCGCCAGGTCAGAGCCCAACACGGTGACATCATGACACTGTCAAGTAACACCATGTGTGCAGCTGCTTGCCCCAAAATGTGCCCTGAAATGTCCCAAGTTTGCCCTGGGCATGTGCTGCATGCCCCAAAATAGGAGTCCTCAAACTGCGGCCCGCGGGCCACATGCAGCCCACTGAGGACATCTATCCGGCCCGTTGGCCCCGCCGACATTAAACATCACTACAGTTCAATGCCGGCGGGCCCTTTATTCGTGGGTGGAGCTACAAGGTGGCAAGGAAGGACTTGCGGCCTTCCATATGCAACACAGGCGCAGGACTACTATGTGTCAGGAACACCGCACTGCACCTGCTCACTGAGCCAGTACGCATGTCCTGAGTACAAAGATGTGCACAAAGATACCTGTGGAATGGGGCAGCAGTGGTGACGATGCATGCTCCAGGCTCACAGGACCTCAAGCATGTGACTGCTGAGGGCGTGGTCTAAACTCCAGAGAGCTAGGAGCTGAGGCAAACTCCTAGAACGGTATCTACAGGACAATGTTACCATGGGGCATAGACAGACAGAAACCAGATCAAGCCAGGGTCAAAGCACAACATAGCACGACAGTACCAAAGGGTTAGGCAGAATGGATAGTCAGGACGTAGCAATAGATCAGAAAGCCAGAAATGGCAATAGACGGTACAATAGGGACAAACTGTAATGGAGTAACGGTAGCCAAGCCAGGAGGTCAGAACCGGAAAAGGCAATAATACCAAAACGAGAGACGGAGTACAGAGTGAGGGGACAGACCGGGTCATACACGGGAAGCAAACAAGCAATGCAGTGCACACACACACCAGGGGGGTCAGACACACAATCAGAACAACAGTATATCTGACAGAGCACCTTGGTAAAGAGTGAGTATAAATACCCCTCCCAGATCCAGAAAGAGGCCATGTACACTTAACCCTGTGAGTGCAGGGCAAGAACACTGTCCAAACCATGGCAGTACCCCCCTCTTAACGGGGGGTCACTGGACACCCAGGCTTGTCTGGGTATCTGGTGTGGAAAGCCCGCAACAGATGATCGGCATGCACCGAAGTGGCCGGAACCCATGACCGATCCTCCAGAGAGTACCCCTTCCAGTGTATTAGATACTGGAGTCTCCGGCGCACCCACCGGGAGTCAACAACGCGCCCTACTTCATACTCCAGCTGCCCCTCTACCAGCACTGGCGGAGCATTGGACGAGGAATCCTCTCTCACAGTCCCCACAGGCTTTAACAGGGACCTGTGGAAGACATCAGAAATTTTAAAGGAGGTGGGCAGCTGCAGTCGGTAGGCTACTGGGTTAACAACCTCCACAACTTTGTATGGGCCAATAAACTTGGGGCCCAGCTTTATAGATGGTATCTTAGGCTCGATATTGAGGGGGGATAGCCACACCTTCTCCCCTACTGCAAATGCTGGACCTGGCCCCCTCCTCCTGTCAGCAAACCGCTTATAGTTTTCCTGTGCCTTGGAAATATTCCTCTGAACCTCCCTCCAAAGAATTCTAAGACGTTGTGTCGCATCCTCAGCACCAGGACAACCTGAATCCATGCGGGAAAACTCTCCAAAATGTGGGTTAAACCCATAGTTGATCTGAAAGGGAGATTTCCCAGTGGATTGGCTCACATGACCGTTGAACGCAAACTCTGCCATGGGCAATACCTCACACCAGTCCACCTGCCTGGAAGAGGCCAAGGATCTCAGAATCTGCTCCAATGATTGGTTCGTGCGCTCAGTCTGTCCATTAGACTCTGGGTGATAGGCAGAGGAGAAGGACAACGAAATCCCCAGCCTTTTGCCAAAAGCCCTCCAGCACCTGGCCACAAACTGTACCCCTCTGTCTGACACCACATTCATAGGAACTCTGTCACATCCGCCATGTCTGTTTTGCCTCATGAACCCCTGGAGCGGTGTGCACGCGCACCTTGTGTCTGCTATCCTGCTTGTTCCCTAGAGCAGTGTGCACACTCACCTCATGTCTGCTGAGCTGCAAAATGCCTGCGTTTCTGCTTTGCCTTCTGTGATCTTCTCGTCATGTCTAGAATCTCTGTTCATGTGACGTTTCCTAGGATCCTGCACTGTCTGGTTCTGCAATCATCTCGTCATGTCTGAAACCTTGATCGTGTGATGTTTCCTGGGATCCTACACTGTCTGGTTCTGCAATCATCTCGTCATGTCTGAAACCTTGATCATGTGACGTTTCCTGGGATCCTGCACTGTCTGGTTCTGCAATCATCTCGTCATGTCTGAAACTCTGATCATGTGACCTTTCCTAGGATCCTGCACTGTCCGGTTCTGCAATCATCTCGTCATGTCTGAAACTCTGATCATGTGACTACGCTCTGTGATCCTGGAGCATCTGAACTGGAAGTTGAACCCTGGTCCTGACCCGGAAGAGGAGGTGCTATGCCCTTTATTAGACCGCCCCTTCCTATGCTCAGAGCCTGATTATTGTGTTGCTTCCCTGCACGGCTCTTGGTCTGTGGGGTTGCTCCCTCTATTCTATGCCCTTGCACTTTGCTCTGTAGTGCGTCTCTGCACACACTCCGTGCTCGTATTCCGTCTCTTGTCTTGTGCCATGTCTTGTGTTGTCTCTCGTGCCATGTTTGTCTTTGCCTTGTAGTCCTTCCACTGTTCTCTGCTTTAATCTGTTTTGCTATGTCTCGCCTTAGCTATTCTTTGAAGGACCTCCAGAAGTTTTTGGGTTTTGCTAATTTTTATCGGAAATTTATAGCAACATTTTCTAGTATTGCCAAGCCATTGACTGATCTGACTAAAATGGGTGCTGATGTGTTGAATTGGTCTCCGGAGGCTGTTTCTTCCTTTCAGGAGCTGAAGCGAAGATTCACTTCTGCCCCGGTTTTGCGGCAACCTGATGTCTCACTCCCGTTCCAGGTAGAGGTGGACGCTTCTGAGATTGGTGCAGGAGCTGTTTTGTCCCAAAAGGATCCTGCAACATCTAAAATGAATCCCTGTGCTCTCTTTTCCCGAAAGTTCTCTCCATCTGAACGTAACTATGATGTGGGGAATCGGGAACTGTTAGCCATGAAATGGGCATTTGAGGAGTGGAGACATTGGTTGGAGGAAGCTAAACACCAAGTCGTGGTCCTCACTGACCACAAGAATTTGATTTACCTGGAGTCGGCCAAACGCTTGAACCCTAGACAGGCTAGGTGGGCCTTGTTTTTTACACATTTTGATTTTGTGGTCTCTTTTCTTCCTGGCACTAAGAATGTCAAGGCAGACGCCCTCTCTGGAGCTTCTTTGCTGATTCTCCTATGGTGACCAAGCCTGCTACCATCTTAGGCGAAGGGGTAGTTCTTTCTGCCATCTCGCCCGATTTGAGACGTGCTCTGGAAGAGTTCCAGGAGGACAAACCTGAGCGTTGTCCCAGTGGAAAGTTGTATGTTCCTGACCAGTGGAAGAAGAGAGTGATGTCTGAAGTTCATTGCTCTGCATTAGCTGGTCATCCAGGTATTTTTGGTACTAGAAATCTGGTGAGTCGGTCTTTTTGGTGGCCCGCCTTGTCTCGTGATGTCAGGAATTTTGTGCAGTCCTGTGGGACTTGCTCCCGGTCTAAACCTTGTTCTCGCTCTAGTGTGTTGTTGATGCCTTTGCCGGTCCCCAGGAGGCCATGGACCCATATTTCAATGGATTTCATCTCTGATATGCCTGTCTCTCAGAGAATGACTGTTATTTGGGTGATTTGTGATAGGTTCTCTAAGGCTACTTTCACACATCAGTTTTTTGCCGTCAGGCAGGATCCGGCTATTTTTAGAAAAAACGGATCCGGCATAAATTTTGGAGAACTGTAGAAACGGATCCGTTTTTCTGCTGGATCCGTCTAGCAGGTTATATCTGTTTCCTGGGGGCTGGCCAATTGGATCTGAGCATGCGCAGACTTAAAAAAACGGATCCAGTGGCTGGATCCGTCTTTTTCTGGATCCGGCGCATTCCGGCGCCCATAGACTTTCATTGTGGCAAAAAGTCGGAAGCGTCGGATCCGGCGCTTCCGGCTTTTTCGCCGGAGACAAAAAACGTTACAGTAGCCGTTTTTTCCAGACGCCGGAATGAGACAAGTAGCCGGATCCGGCAAAAAATGGATGAAACGCAATGCCATCCGGCGCGATCCGGCGCTAATGCAAGTCAATGGGGAAAAACTGGATCCGGCATTGCAATTTGCCGGATCCGGTTTTACAAAAAAAAGCCGGATCGCGCTTTCCGGCAAAAAACTGATGTGTGAAAGAGGCCTAAGATGGTTCATCTTGTACCACTCCCTAAGTTGCCATCTTCCTCTGAGTTGGTGCCCCTGTTTTTGCAACAGGTGGTTCGCTTGCACGGGATTCCTGAGAACATTGTATCTGACAGAGGAGTTCAATTTGTGTCTAGATTTTGGAGGACTTTCTGTTCCAAGCTGGGAATTCAGTTGTCCTTCTCCTCTGCTTTTCACCCTCAGACCAATGGGCAGACAGAGAGAACAAACCAGACCTTGGAGTCGTATTTGAGATGTTTTATTTCCGCCGATCAGGATGATTGGGTTTCATTTTTGCCCTTGGCCGAATTTGCTTTAAATAATAGAGCTAGTTCTGCCACTTTGATGTCACCTTTTTTTTGTAACTTTGGGTTACATCCTCGATTTTCTTCAGGACAGGTGGAGCCTTCTGCCTGCCCAGGTGTTTACACTGTGGTGGAGAGAATGCACCTGATCTGGGACCAAGTGGTGGATAAGTTATCTCTCTCCCAGGAAAAGGCCCAGCGGTTTTCCAACCGACATAGGACCATTGGTCCCCAGTTTAAGGTTGGTGATATGGTTTGGTTATCATCAAAAAATATCGCTATGAAGGTGGCTTCTCCTAAGTTTAAGCCCAGATTTATTGGACCTTACAAGATTTTGGAGATTATTAATCCGGTCTCTTTTCGTTTGGCTCTTCCTGTCACATTTAAAATTCATAACGTGTTTCATAAGTCGCTGTTGAAGAGATATGTTGAGCCAGTAGTTCCTATGGCTGCACCTCTTGACCCTGTATTGGTTGAAGGTAATGTGGAATATGAGGTAGAGAAAATACTGGATTCTCATCTGGCTAGACGGAGACTCCAGTATTTGGTTAAGTGGAAGGGTTATGGTCAGGAGGATAATTCCTGGGTCTCTGCCTCTGATATTCATGCCAAAAGATTGGTGCGTGCCTTTCATCGGGCTCACCCTGATCGCCCTGGTGGCGTGGATGAGGGTTTGGTGACCCCTCCTCAAGGGGGAGGTACTGTTGTGAGTTCATTTTCCCCTTCACCATTGAGGTCTGATGAACTCCCTCTTCTGGTGAAGGAAGGTAGTGAGGCTGATTACAAAGCACCTGAGCAGAATGATGAAGACTGGCTGACTGGGATTGCTGACTGGATATAAAGCAGCCGACGCCCTTCTGCCTTGCGGGTGATTACTTTGAGGGATTCTTGGAGACCAGTCTGATTCCTGCTCCTCAAAAGCTAAGTTTTCTGCTCTACTTTTTGCATTTGTGTTTTGGTTTTGTTTTGCCTTGTTTTTCTGGATTTCTGCCTTTCCCTGCTGGGTGAGCTGAATTCCTTTTTGCTCTGTCTTCAGATAATACCTGAGTACTGATATAGTCTTTTTGAAGCCTAGTGTCTTCAGGGCTTTTTTCCCTATCAGTCTGTTGGCTCTTGTTATTGAGAGGGTTTTGGCGGATTGCAGACAGCAGCTTTTCTATTCTGTCCTATTTAGTTAGCTTGGGCCCCATCATTTGCTCAGCCTATCTTTCTATCTGTGTGAGTGTTTTTTCATCTTGCTTCACCGTCATTATATGTTGGGGGCTGCCTATTGCTTTGGGGTCTGCTCTGGGGCAGTTTAGATTTCCCTTTCTGTCTTTAGGCTATGTAGTTCTCTGGCTGTGATCGAGGGGTCTAGGGCACCGTAGGAACCCCCCACGGCTACTGCTAGTTGTTGTTGTTAGGTTCAGGGGTCTGCAATCCGATAGCTGCCAACTTCCCTGGTTTTCTGGACTTAGCTAGTATTTCTGTTTTTGCCTCCTACGGTGACTCATTCATAACAGGGCATAAACAGACAGAAACCAGATCAAGCCAGGGTCAAAGCACAAGATAGCACGACAGTACCAAAGGGTTAGGCAGAATGGATAGTCAGGACGTAGCAATAGATCAGAAAGCCAGAATGGGCAATAGACGGTACAATAGCGACAAACTGTAACGGAGTAACGACAGCCAAGCCAGGAGGTCAGAACCGGAAAATACAATAATACCAAAACGAGAGACGGAGTACAGAGTGAGGGGACAGACCGGGTCATACACGGGAAGCAAACAAGCAATGCAGTGCACACGCACACCGGGGGGGATCAGACACACAATCCGAACAACAGTATAGCTGACAGAGAACCCTGGTAAAGAGTGAGTATAAATACCCCTCCCAGATCCAGAAAGAGGCCCCGTACACAACCCTGTGAGTGCAGGGCAAGAACACTGTCCAAACCATGACACTATGCTTCCTATGGTCGATTATGCTGCCTTTTGGGGACTACTATGCTGCCTATGGGGGATTATGCTGCCTTTTGAAGACTACTATGCTGTCTATGGGGGATTATGCTGCCTTTTGGGGACCTGTGCTACCTATAGGGAACAATGCTGCTTATTGGGGACCTGTGCCTGCCTATTGGGGACCTGTGCCTGCCTATTGGGAACAATGCTGCCTATTGCGGACCTGTGCTGCCTATAGGGAACAATGCTGCCTATTGTGGACCTGTGCTGCCTATAGGGAACAATGCTGCCTATTGTGGACCTGTGCTGTCTATTGGGGACCTGTGCTGTCTATTGGGGACCTGTGCTGCCTATTGGGGACCTGTGCCTGCCTATTGGGGACCTGTGCTGCCTATAGGGGCCTGTGCTGCCTATAGGGAACAATGCTGCCTATTGGGGACCTGCCCTGCCTATTGGGACTTTTAATTACCGTTAGGACGCAGACAGACTGTCGTATGAATCAGAATGTAGTGCACAGCCTGGCCAGCTGGTCAGTCAAGTGAGACAACTGCATAGAAATATATGCAGCTGTGACACTCAGGTCAGGAGAGCTGCTGGCCCGAAGGTGCACTGTTCTGATCCCATTCAAATTTATTTTTTTTCAACTGTTTGACTGCGTCCCTAGGAAAAGGTGTGTGTAAATGGGTGTGGCTTAATAATGGGTGTGGCTTAAAATAGGTGTGGCTTAAAAATGGGTGTGGTTTTCCTACACACAAACACAGAACCTGTTGTTAAAAATTTGAATCCCACCCCTGCATGACCCTTCCAATCCACCAAATAAAACTTTTTGCCCCGCATCACCTTGCATCCCACGATAGCATTGACCTCAAACTCATCCGAAGACAGGTTTGATGTCCCAGCAGATGACTCGGAGAACCGGGACATGTGAATAGGCTTAAGGAGGGGGGCGCAAACTTAGTGGACTCGACCCGCAGCCTGATGTTCCGGGCGGAGAGCCATACTAAGTCACCTGGGGCAAAAGTCAGAGCGGGACGCCTGTATGCATCGGCGGAGGACCTCATTCTCTCCTTAGAGGCCCGGATGGCATCCTAAATGTCACGCGCCTCCACCGCCCAGTCTGCCACCTTGGAATCGGTGGATGACACGGGCATAGGATCAGGGACATGCGGATGCTGGCCGTAGTTAAGGAGGAATGGGGTATGACCGGTGGAATTGGCCACAGTGTTGTTTAAAGCAAATTCCGCCGATGGTAGCAGGGATGCCCAGTCATCCTGCCTGGCCGAGACAAAATGTCGTAGGTATGTGACCAGGGTCTGATTGGCTCTCTCAACCAACCCGTTCGTCTCAGGATGATAGATCGAGGAGAGATTTAGCTCAATACTGAGCAAAGTGCAGAGCTCTCTCCAGAACCGAGACACAAACTGGGGACCCCGATCACTGACTATCTTGTCTGGCATACCATGCAAACAAAAGACATGTTTTATGAAAAACGCTTCCAGACCCCATGCAGAAGGTAGCCGCGAGAGTGGTACCAGGTGCACCATTTTGGAAAAATGATTGGTGACTACCCAGATGACCATGCTGCTATTGGACTTGGGCAACCCGACCACGAAGTCCATGCCGACCATTTCCCAGGGTCTGTCCGCCACCGGCAGGGGGTAAAGTAGTCCGGCAGGTCTCTGTTGAGAGGACCTGTTCTGGGCGCAGGAGACGCATGCCCGAATGTAATCCCCCACGAGCCATATGCGGCAACCAATATGTTCTTGCCAGGAGTTCGGTGATCTGCTTCGTCCCAAAGTGACCACCCACCCTGGATGCGTGAGCCCAAGAGAGAACCTCTGGTCGCAGACGGGGAGGGACTTGCCCGTAGGCACCAACTCAAGAGCGACCGGGGCCACGGTCCTCAGGCTATCGGAATGATTAGCCGAGGCTCAGACTCCTCCAATGACACCACGGAGCGAGAGAGAGCATCGGCCCGGACGTTCTTCTCACCGGATAGATAATGAAGGGTGAAACGGAAGCGAGAGAAGAATAGCGACAATCTGGCCTGGCGAGTATTCAGTCGCTGGGCCATTTGCAGGTATAACAGGTTTTTATGGTCGGTGGACACCTGGAAGGGAAAACGGGCTCCCTCCAGGAGGTGTCTCCACTCAGAAAAAGCCAATTTCATTGGCAGCAACTCCCTGTACCCGATTGAATAGTTCCTCTCCGCCGGTGAAAAAGTCTTAGAGAAGAAGCAGGGATGCTTCCGACCTTGAGCATCCTTCTGAAAAAGGACCGCTCCGTCACCGACGGACGAGGCATCTACTTCTAGGATAAAAGGTTTATCCACATCAGGATGGTGGAAGATAGGAGCGCCAGCAAAATTGGTCTTGATGGAGGAGAAGGCCTCGGAGACTTGTTCTGACCATACCTTAGGATTGACTACCTTTTTGGTGAGGGCGACCAAGGGAGCCACCAAGGTAGAGAAGTGGGGAATGAACTGGCGATAGTAGTTAACGAACCCCAAAAAGCACTGCACCGCCTTAAGGGAGTGGGGTTCTTGCCAGTCCATTACCACCTGCTGTTTGGCAGGATCCATAGCCAAACCCTGGGCCGAGATGATATAGCCCAGGAAAGGCAAGGACTCCTGCTCAAACTGGCACTTCTCTAACTTGGTGTAGAGGGAGTTCGCTCGCAAGTGGTCGAAGACCCTGCAAACGTCTCTCCGGTGGGAGTACAAATCTGGAGAGAAGATAAGGATGTCATCCAGATAGACCACCACCGAGGTGGAGAGCATGTTTCGGAAGACATCATTTACAAAGTCTTGGAAGACGGCTGGGGCATTACAGGGGCCGAAGGGCATGACCAGATACTCATAGTGGCCATCCCTGGTGTTAAAGGCCATCTTCCATTCGTCCCCCTCACGAATACGTATCAGGTTATAGATCCCTTGTAGGTCTAGTTTGGAGAAGATCCTCGCTCCACGCAACCTATCGAACAGCTCTGATATCAGGGGCAGAGGGGATTTATTATTAACGGTTATGGCATTAAGACCCCTGTAATCAATACAAGGACGCAGCTCTCCACTCTTCTTCTGTACAAAGAAGAATCCCGCCCCTGCTGGTGACACCGATTTCCTAATGAACCCTCTTGCCAGATTCTCCCTGATATATTGTGACATGGCCTCCGTCTCTGGGAGAGACAGGGGATACACGTGACCCCGAGGAGGCGCCGCACCTGACAAAAGGTCTATAGGACAGTCATAGGGGCGATGCGGCGGAAGAGTCTCTACTGCCTTTTTGGAGAATATGTCTGCGTACTGTTGATAGTGCCTAGGGAGCGAGGAAAGATCCGTGGGGACCTCAGTGGAAGCTACCTGAACGTACTCCCTCACGCATCTACCCTCACAGGACTTGCTCCAGCCAAGAATTCTCCCCGAGGACCACTCTATGTGAGGAGAGTGGCAACGCAACCAGGGAACTCCAAGGAGAACCTGATCGATGCCCTCGGGCATAATGAGGAGGGACAAGGTCTCGTGGTGGGATAGAGACAGCGAGAGCCTAAGAGGAGCAGTCTGATATGTGATTTGTGAGGGTAGTGTTGAGCTGTTCACCACCCTGATGGTAACGGGATGAGGTAGCAGAACCAATGGGACTGCGTGCCATTGGGCGACGGCTGAAGACATAAAATTGCCCTCTGCCCGGAGTCCATGCAAACCTCTACCACCAAGGTGAAGGAACCACACTCTAGCGTCCCTTTAAAGGACATCTTGGAGGAGAAAGTTTCAGTGTCTAGTAGGCCTCCTCCGATTACCACTAGACGCTGGCATTTCCCGACCGCTGTGGGCACCTGTTAGCCAGGTGACCAGGCTGTCGACATTGGAAACAAAGCACGGAGGCGCGCACAGAGCGAGACTTGGAGCCCGTGCGAGACACCTCCATGGCCTCAGGAGGCTCGATCGCCCGATCGGGAGGTTCCGGGAGTTTAGAGAAGGTTGGAGCCAACCTAACCCTCAATCTGGACTGGGAGCACCCCAACCCCCGCTCCGTGAAACGGAGATCTATGCGGGTGTAGATGGTGATAAGCTCCTCCAGAGAAAGTGAAACCTCCCTGGTGGCCAGAGTGTCCTTGACATGTTCCGCCAAACCGCTCCAGAAGACTGGCATAAGCGTCTTGTCAGGCCATTCCAACTCGGAAGCCATTGTCCGAAACCGGACGGCATAATGGCTGACCGAGGAGGATCCTTGCACCAGTGCCAACAACTGGAGAGCTGTATCGTGTGTGACCCGTGTCCCCAGAAAGACCTGTTTCAGGGATACCAGGAACTGAGCGGCAATCTGTACCACAGGGTCACCACGCTCCCACAGGGGAGTGGCCCACTCCAGAGCCCTGCCCGACAGGAGGGAGATAATGAATCCCACCTTGGCCCGTTCTGAGGGAAAACGTGTAGAAGATGGGACAATGTCGGGACAGGGATGGAAGTGGAGGCGCGAGAGACAGCCTCTGCGACTGCCTGAGCAGCGACTGCAGTGACATCCGCAGCTGAGGATGACCGCTCAAGAGCTGTCAATCTGCCCTCCAGCTTCTAGATATATCTCTGCAGACGCTGATCCTTCGCCATTGCTCGCCAGACCCTGGCGCTAAGATAATGTTAGGCTGGTGGAACGCACCAAATAGTCTAGATGTCAGAGGGTCACAGGGAGCAGCCCTAAAAGTAACAAAATCCCTGAATACATGCATGTTTTAAGAAAAATAATAACCTTTACCCATTCTGAGGCTGACTTTGGGAGCACCTGTCGGACCCCGACGCACGTTTCACAAAAAAGAAGTTTGCTTTCTCGGGGGGGCGTGGCTTCACAATAGTAGTGTTGCCTCTAAATACACTGGTCCCCCGGTCACCTGATAAAAAGAGACCAATCAAAAGCGGTCTAAGCCGCGCGTGCACACTACTGGTTAAGCCCCGTATCTGGGCCAACCACAAACCGCCGGTGATGCGGTCGCGCAGGACCGCCCACAACAGCACTGAGAGGCAAGGAGAGACGCGTCCAATGAAGTAAATCAGTGTGCATGCGTGGTGGGGTAAAAATGTGAATACCCACGGTGATCAAATGGAGCTGGGGAAAAGGCTGCGGGTACCCACATAGGGTGGCAAGCAGCCACCCCAGGAGAACATCACTCAACATATAAAAAAGGGGGAAAATACACAAGACAAATGCACAAAAAGATATATGATAAATACATGATAATAAAAGGCATATCATTATGCTGCAATATTATCCGAGGAAATAAATTTCTCAAGTATACAGAGTATCTTTGTGGAACATATATAAATTACACATCCAAAGGCCATAATATTGTAAGTTATACATCTCAAAGGGCATAATATAAATTATACATCCCAAAGGACATGATGGTATAAGTTATATATCCCATAAACACAATGTTAGTCCCTCAAAAAGTCCATAGAAGATGATTTTCTAACTGTAATCCTTCATCACTGGTGAACAAGAGGGGCTTCCAGGGATATCAATTAGCAGCAATCAAATATGCTATAGGCTAGAGTTGAGTGACTTTGGTCGGATTGTGTTTCATGAAACAAAATTTGTTTCAGATAAAACTGGTCCGACTAGGGTAAAAAAAGTCGGAGTTTCGTCCGAAACCCGACCCCAATGCAAGTCAAAGGGGAATAAAAGTCGGCATTGAGTGGATGAATGTCATCCGCTCAATGCCGGCTTTTATTTCCCATTGACTTGCATTGGGGTCGGGTTTCGGACGAAACTCCGACTTTTTTTGCCCTAGTCGGACCAATTTCATCTGAAACAAATTTTGTTTCATGAAACACGTTACGACCAAAGTCGCTCAACTCTACTAGAGGCAAAACATAAAAGTGAAAAAATAGGGACAAAGATTAAAAACAATATATTACAACTATATACAAAAAAAGAGGCAGCAGAGCGAACACAGGAACAAAAGATTTTCACCCCCTACAAGAAAGAGGAAAATCCCAAAGACTTATTAAGTCCATGAGGGGTCATTGTCCCCAAAACTGTGATCCATTTACAGTCATTTTGAGCTAAAAGACACTTTACATCCCCACCCCTTATACCACAATTAATGTGTTGAATGCCCCGGACCAAAAAGGATTTAGGGTTACACTGATGAGCAATTTTATAATGCCGCGGGATAGTCTTTAATTGCGACATATCAGTAATTGTATTTGCTGCCAGAAAGTCCCGTACGTGTTCTCTGGTACGTATTTTAAGTTGACGGGATGCAAGTTCAATGTACACTTTGGGGCAATCACAAGTGGCATAGTAAATTACCTGGGAGGTATTGCAGGTAATATGATGCTTGATGAGAAAGATTTTAGTACTATCAACAGATGTAAACGAGGTAGATCTCAATATGTTTTTGCAAGACACACAATTGCCACACGGGAAACAACCTGGCGGTGGACCACGAGAGTTAAACGGGTTCCTTTTGAGAGGGACATAATGGCTGTGCACCAAGATGTCAGCCAAATTAGGACTCCTACGGTAAGTCATCAATGGATGATTGGACAAATGCTCTGACAGATCAGGTTCAGTTTGCAAAATGTCCCAGTGTTTCTGTAGACACTCCCTCCTTACTCTCAATTCGCTGCTAAAAGTGGAAATAAATCTGATCTGATCCTGAGCATTCTTATTTTTCATGGGAGGATTTAATAATGTAGCTCTGTTGCAAATTCTCGCCCTCTCAAAACCCCTCTTAATGCTCCTGTTGCTATATCCTCTCATAGAGAAACGATCCCCAAGGTCCCTAGATTGTTGGTAAAATCTCTGGTCAGATGAACAAAGGCGTCTCATGCTCAGAAATTGGCTAGCTGGGATAGCCCTTATCGTGGTGGATGGATGGTAGGATTGCACATGTAATAATGCATTCACCGAGGTGGGCTTCCTATAAACATCCATCTGCAATTGCATATGGGAGTCCACCATGATTTTGATGTCTAAGAAGTCCACCTCGTTGACACTGGAGGTATATGTTAAATTAATATTGAACCGGTTAATGTTCAATTCCTCCATGAATGCTTGAAAATCATTCTGAGACCCTTGCCATACTATGAAGACATCATTAATATAGCGTGACCAGCACTGCACATGGTCCGTGGCCCGCGCACCCTCCCCACCGAATATCTCCCTCTCCCAAAAACCAACAAAGAGACAGGCGAAAAAAGGCGCACAAGCCGCGCCCATGGCAGTGCCACCCTGTTGTAAATAAAAGATGTCACAAAACACAAAAAATTGTCTGTTAGCATGTACTCCAGCAATTCCAGAACCAGATCACACGTAGGGCCTTCCCAGTTACTGCCCGACAGAAAGAATCTACACACCTCCAAACCATCCTGATGGCGGATGCAGGTGTACAGGGACTCAATGTCTGCAGTGGCCAAAATCATGTTATCATCCAAAGTCATCCCATCAATTCTAGCCAGGATGTCCATTGTGTCACGAGCATATGAGGGTTGAGGTAATGATCAATGAACTTGCAGACCGATTCACACAAACTGCCCAAGCTGGACACAATGGGACGTCCTGGAGGTTCCAAAGAATTTTTTTATGGATCTTGGATAAAAAGTAAATCGTAGGGACCTTGGGGAACTTGGTCAGAAGGCCCTCCAAAATCTTTTTTGGGTATCACACCTCTCTCAAATGCTCTAACCAAGATGTCCTCCAAATCAATAGTGAAAGTTCTCAGAGGGCTCTGATCCAATCTTTTATAAGTTGTCCTATCCTTTAGATGTTTTAGATTTTTCTTAAAACATGCATGTAGTCGAGGAATTTGCTACTTGTAGGGCTGCTGGCACATGCCAGTCTAATGCCCTTTCCCCGTTTGGTTGTTAGACCATGTCTCTTTTATGGGGTAAGTTATATTTGCATGCATTTATTACTATTGGAGCTATGCATCACTGCTTTCTCAGTAGGGGTTTCCACCCCCTAAGTCCCATGGTGGATTAAGGACTGTGCAGTTGCTGTCTAGCTCTTTCTTTACCTTTGCCCTAATGGTCTTGTACATTCTCTCTTTGGGTCGACACCTGGTCGATATCTCTTCTGGGTAGTGATTACTGATTGCCCTCATCACTTCACACTTTGTATTTGATGTTTTTATGGTCTTTGTTCTCATGTGTGCCTTTTTGTATCATCTTAATAAAAGTTGAACTATTTTGTAGTGGACTTGTTTACCTCCTCTTTTGTTCATATATATACAACCTTATATTAACATATATCAATAATGACATATATCAATAATAACCACTACACACCTTAACCATGACCAAAGAACAGGCCCAAGTTCAATGCTTGCAAGCCCTATACCCAGGTTACCAATTACAAAACAAAAATCTATAAGTGAGGGTTACAGCCCACCACCAGGAACTGGGGACCATAGAGGCTCTCACCCTAATCTACCACACATCAACCTGACCCTCCCTAACAACACAAAAGAGAAAATCCTGTCTCTATAGCCCTACCAATCTCTCCCTACCTGTCCCACACTGACCCTCCTTACTAACCTAACACTACTACCTGTCCCTAAAAAAACTGTCCCTATCTGTCCCTCCCTGTCCCTACACCTCTATCTGACCCTAAACAAAAGTAAGAAAGACACTAACTCACGCTATCACAAGCACACAAAGCCTAACTCCCCCTAGGGCACATAAAAAGGAGAACCCTCTCCATAGCAGAGAGGCCCTCCCTGCACCCAGCCTCTGAAACTCCAGCGAGTGCACCTTCACAAGATCACCCAAGGATGTTAATAACCACCTCTTCCCTGGGGAGGACTTTCTGCTGAGTAGACACTAGACACCATGCATTCCACGTGTAGAACCTAGTTACTAAACTAACTAAGAAAACAGTGCCCCGATCTCAACCACCAAAAGACCTGAATGCCCCATAGGCCCACTCCGCATAGGAAAGGCCTGCCAGCCTGGGCCAGCCAATGGAAGCACCCACCCTGCTGTAGACCTCTGTATTAAAGGGACACCGAAGCAGGAAGTGCTCCATGCTTTCAAGCATGCCGCCACACTCCTCACGGGGACAATCCCGGTCATCAGAGCTCCTGCACTTCAGGTTGTCCCTCACATACAGCTTCCCATGGAAGCAGCACCAAGCCAAGTCCCAAAACTTCAAGGGGATCCGCTTAGAGTTCAGTAACCCGAGCCCCACCTCCAGATCCCGGCTTGGGCAATCCCTGAGCGCCAGGGGCTTCTGGAAGTAGGTCAACAGGACCATATTGTCAAGAAACCTTCTTGACATGGTCCTGATCTCCCACACTCCCAGACCCCACCGACGGATCACCTTCAGAACTTGGGTAACATAAACCAGAAGATGCCCATGAGGTGTACGAAGGTCCTTCACCTACCCTCCTGTCTCCCATTCCTGGAACAAAGGCTGAAACCACTCCCTACAGGAGAATACCCACAGAGGAGCCCTCTCTAACCAGAGGTTGGCAATGTTTGCCTTAAGAAAGGTGTTTACTAGAAACACCACTGGATTGACCATACCCAACCCTTCTAGTCTCCTCGTGCGGTACATGACCTCCCTCTTGATTAGGTTCGGCCTATTTCCTATTTCCCCATAATACAGTAATTGGAAAAACAGGCTGTAGACCCGTGTCCAAAGAGGCTCTGGCAAGAAGCAGACTCTACCCAGATATATTAGCAAAGGAAGCAAATAGCCCTTGGCGAGACTAACCCTTTCCCTTAGGGTCAAAGACCAACCCTTCCACTGATCCACCTTCTGGGCGGCAATCTTAAGTCTGCCCTCCCAGTTTTGCTGGGGATAGTCCCCCGGGCTGAAACTGATGCCTAATATTTTTGCTGTGGCCTGAGACCCTGGAAGGGTGTCCGGGAGATCAAAACTTGGATCTCCCCCTCCTAGCCAGAGACTCTCACACTTTTCCCGGTTGATCATGGACCCGGATGCCACCGATGAGTCCAAAAACGGTCTCTAAATCTCGCCCTTCTTAAATGACATAAATACCCAAAAAGAAAAGAATAAGGCGCATCACAAAGAAGTACATGCAATAAATTTTATTAAGCTCATATAGCATGTACAAAGAAAAGAAACAAACAGGTGTGACCACCACCCCATAGGTAAACACAAATGCACATACATATGGGCGGGAATGAAGGAAACACAATTAAGATATAAATATTAGATATGACCCATCAGTATCAATGTACCGTATAAACGCAAGTTCACAAACAGCAGCTGTAAATCTCAAAAGAGAAGAGAGAATAGGCCAAAATTATGTATGACACTACAAATAATATATGCAAAGTTGCAGCTATAACCTCTCTCAAATTGAGATAAAACAGACACCGTAGTGATGGGCTACAAAAAATATGAAATAAAGTGCCATGTGCAGAAAAATACATAGTACATAATCCTCTTCATTCCAAATAGCAGCAAAGGATAAAATACATATTATATAGCAGCCATCCCAAGCATAAGTATGTGCACAAAATGGCTATGGAGGAATAGGTGCACACATATATAAAGCAGTCAATATCTAATAAAGTTGCACCTATCAATATAATTGCACCAATGCCCATGTGTAAGGTGAAATCACCCATGACCGCATATTTAGCCGCTAACAAGGAGGCCCATGATCAAAAACCTATGAATGACAAACTGCCATGTGCGTACCTGGGGTGGAAAAGTGCCCCGACGTACGTTTCGCGTCAGCTTCCTCGGGGGGCAATGTGAAAGCGGAGAGAGTGTGCATAGCACATACTTGTGCATAGCACATACTTGTGCATTTTGTGCATAGCTATTACAGGAAATTCATTCCTGATAGCTTTGGCACGAGAGGTCTGAGGTGGGGCTTTTTTCCTTGCAGAGACTGTGCGGCGTGTGCCAACCTGGAGCGATGCTCATCCTTTCTATCAGGGGATGGTTCCAGGGAATTTCAAATCACCCAACATATCACTTGTGGAACTGAGGGTGTGATATACCATGCGTCCTGTCCCTGTGGACTTGTTTATATTGGATTAACATCACGCCAGTTACGTGTCAGGGTGCGGGAACATGTCCGAGACATCACCAAGGCAGGTGATGTCACAGACGTGTCAACCTTGAAACCCATACCCCGGCATTTCAGGAATGTACATTCCTGCGATGCCAAACTCTTGAGAATAAGAGGTATAGATAGAGTTCTCATGGATGGTCGAGGGGGAGACTGGAAGAAGAGCCTTTCCCAATTGGAAGCCAAGTGGATTATGAGGGTAGATTGTGTACGACCCAAAGGCCTTAATGAGGTCTTGAGCTTTGCTCCATTTTTGTGAAATTAAGTTTTTTATGTTTTTTATTCTTGTTTTTAATTATCTTTTTTTATCTTATTTAGCTCTTTTAGGCCATGAGTTCCCTATATATGTCCTCCTGTGTCCTTCTGACTCTTGAGATGGTGATTCATGATATTACATATTCCACGTCTTTGAAGACATCCCTATTATGGTGCAAATTATGAAGAATTTTCATTACATCTGTTTTCATATTCTGTATTTGATTTTTAGTCCTGTTCAGTCGGATATGTATATATGTGATGAAAAATAGATGAGGATTGTTTCCGATACAGGATTTATATTTATATATATATTCATTCTGACTAATACAGATACAATGATTATGCATGTTCTTCTTGGAATAATATGTATTTTTTCTACATGATTTGTTATGTAGAAATATCACTCATTTGATTGGCATATGCTTAGTACCGGTATTACTCTCTCCAAGTTTCAATGACAGCTCTTTGCATCTCTTTTTTAAGATGTGGGCAGGTATATTTGATTCGTATGGACACTCGGGTTGATCTTTGCGGGGAGCGCTTCCGGATGTTTGGCTTCTTTCTGGTTGTCATGGATGCGCGCCCATACAGCGTCATGGGTCCTGCCTCTCAGCTGACGCGTCGCTGTTTGGCCGGCCCCTATGACGTGGGACGCGCACTCCGTCACTTCCGGCATGAGGCGCGAGCACCGGAAGCGCCGCCACACCGCGATCGAATCCGAGCGGTAGGGGACCTATTTAACGGCCACACTCTCTCCGCTTTCACATTGCCCCCCGAGGAAGCTGACGCGAAACGTGCGTCGGGGCACTTTTCCACCCCAGGTACGCACATGGCAGTTTGTCATTCATAGGTTTTTGATCATGGGCCTCCTTGTTAGCGGCTAAATATGCGGTCATGGGTGATTTCACCTTACACATGGGCATTGGTGCAATTATATTGATAGGTGCAACTTTATTAGATATTGACTGCTTTATATATGTGTGCACCTATTCCTCCATAGCCATTTTGTGCACATACAGTGGGGAAAAAAAGTATTTAGTCAGTCAGCAATAGTGCAAGTTCCACCACTTAAAAAGATGAGAGGCGTCTGTAATTTACATCATAGGTAGACCTCAACTATGGGAGACAAACTGAGAAAAAAAAATCCAGAAAATCACATTGTCTGTTTTTTTTTTCATTTTATTTGCATATTATGGTGGAAAATAAGTATTTGGTCAGAAACAAAATTTCATCTCAATACTTTGTGACATATCCTTTGTTGGCAATGACAGAGGTCAAACGTTTTCTGTAAGTCTTCACAAGGTTGGCACACACTGTTGTTGGTATGTTGGCCCATTCCTCCATGCAGATCTCCTCTAGAGCAGTGATGTTTTTGGCTTTTCGCTTGGCAACACGGACTTTCAACTCCCTCCAAAGGTTTTCTATAGGGTTGAGATCTGGAGACTGGCTAGGCCACTCCAGGACCTTGAAATGCTTCTTACGAAGCCACTCCTTCGTTGCCCTGGCGGTGTGCTTTGGATCATTGTCATGTTGAAAGACCCAGCCACGTTTTATCTTCAATGCCCTTGCTGATGGAAGGAGGTTTGCACTCAAAATCTCACGATACATGGCCCCATTCATTCTTTCATGTACCCGGATCAGTCGTCCTGGCCCCTTTGCAGAGAAACAGCCCCAAAGCATGATGTTTCCACCACCATGCTTTACAGTAGGTATGGTGTTTGATGGATGCAACTCAGTATTCTTTTTCCTCCAAACACGACAAGTTGTGTTTCTACCAAACAGTTCCAGTTTGGTTTCATCAGACCATAGGACATTCTCCCAAAACTCCTCTGGATCATCCAAATGCTCTCTAGCAAACTTCAGATGGGCCCGGACATGTACAGGCTTAAGCAGTGGGACACGTCTGGCACTGCAGGATCTGAGTCCATGGTGGCGTAGTGTGTTACTTATGGTAGGCCTTGTTACATTGGTCCCAGCTCTCTGCAGTTCATTCACTAGGTCCCCCCGCGTGGTTCTGGGATTTTTGCTCACCGTTCTTGTGATCATTCTGACCCCACGGGGTGGGATTTTGCGTGGAGCACCAGATCGAGGGAGATTATCAGTGGTCTTGTATGTCTTCCATTTTCTAATTATTGCTCCCACAGTTGATTTCTTCACTCCAAGCTGGTTGGCTATTGCAGATTCAGTCTTCCCAGCCTGGTGCAGGGCTACAATTTTGTTTCTGGTGTCCTTTGACAGCTCTTTGGTCTTCACCATAGTGGAGTTTGGAGTCAGACTGTTTGAGGGTGTGCACAGGTGTCTTTTTATACTGATAACAAGTTTAAACAGGTGCCATTACTACAGGTAATGAGTGGAGGAAAGAGGAGACTCTTAAAGAAGAAGTTACAGGTCTGTGAGAGCCAGAAATCTTGATTGCTTGTTTCTGACCAAATACTTATTTTCCACCATAATATGCAAATAAAATGAAAAAAAAACAGACAATGTGATTTTCTGGATTTTTTTTTCTCAGTTTGTCTCCCACAGTTGAGGTCTACCTATGATGTAAATTACAGACGCCTCTCATCTTTTTAAGTGGTGGAACTTGCACTATTGCTGACTGACTAAATACCTTTTTTTCTCCACTGTACTTATGCTTGGGATGGCTGCTATATAATATGTATTTTATCCTTTGCTGCTATTTGGAATGAAGATGATTATGTACTATGTATTTTTCTGCACATGGCACTTTATTTCATATTTTTTGTAGCCCATCACTACGGTGTCTGTTTTATCTCAATTTGAGAGAGGTTATAGCTGCAACTTTGCATATATTATTTGTAGTGTCATACATAATTTTGGCCTATTCTCTCTCTCTTTTGAGATTTACAGCTGCTGTTTGCGAACTTGCGTTTATACAGTACATTGATACTGATGGGTCATATCTAATATTTATATCTTAATTGTGTTTCCTTCATTCCCGCCCATATGTATGTGCATTTGTGTTTACCTATGGGGTGGTGGTCACACCTGTTTGTTTCTTTTCTTTGTTGCACCACCAGCTTAATAAAATTTATTGCATTTACTTCTTTGTGATGCGCCTTATTCTTTTCTTTTTGGGTATTTCCGGAGGCCACCGAGTAGCGTTCAACCTCAGACAATACCCAATCTGCCTCCTCTCTCGAGGATACAAAAAGGAAATGTCATCAGCGTATGCCACTACCCTCAAGGCGGCCTCTGGCTCCACCTGGTCCATCCCGACTCCCACCAACGGTCTGCGCTCCACCATCCTTAAATGGGGGTCGATCGCGAACACATATAACAGTGGGCTCAGAGGACAGTCCTGGCGGAAACCAGACCTCATCTCAAAAGGGTGTGCGACCCAACCGTTCACGAGCGGAAAAGGCTCTGCCCCATTGTACTCTCAACCAACCAATCAACATACCTCCCAGGCAGACCTTACGTCAGAAGGACGGACCAGAGGTACTCATGGTTAACCCGGTCAAAGCCCTTCGCATGGTCTAAGGACAGCAAGTACCCTTTCCAGTGGCCTGCCCTGCTCCACTTCCTCTCGGACATCGAGCACAGCACTAAATGTACTGCGGCCTGGAACAGAGAAGTGCTGGGGCACAAAATTCACCAACCGATTAAAAAGCACATTTGCCAGAACCTTTTGGTCCGTATTGAGAAGCACTATGGGATGCCAATTCTCAATACGGGACAAGTCTTTACCCTTTGACAGGATAATCAGAGCTGACTTCCTCATTGAACTGGGCAGAATATCCGAGGAGAGGCACTCATTAAACACCTCTGTCAAGAGGGGGACCAAAGAGTCCCTAAAAGTCTTATAGAACTTGGATGTTAAGCCATCTGGACCGGGTGACTTTTTGAGCCGGAGCCCACTAATCACCTGTATCACTTCTTCTTCCCTGATTGCTTCTGCCAAAACATGAAGAGAGGGGTCATCCCCCGGCTCAGGGATGGTTTCAGCCAGGAAAGCCGACATCTCATCCCGATCAGGATCCCTCCTCCCCAAGAGGTGCGAGTACAAGGATCTGACGACTTACAGGATCCCTGATTTGGATCTGTGCAACGACCCCATACTGTCGATCAGTCCTGTCACCATTTTACAATTCACTGACATCCTGCAGTTTCTGTAAGGGTTGGGCGAGCAGTACCTCCCGAAATCCATCTCAAAAACCAAGGATGTGTCACTATCGTATTGTCACCCCTTGAGCAAGGTCTTCACCCGAGATTTCCTCTCGGTTCCCTCCAGTCGAGACGAGCTGCTCGAGTTTCCTCCCCAGCTCCCGATACAGGTGGTACCTGTTCAGGCCCCTGAGGCTCAAGAGCTGACGGAAGAACCTTACGACTCTTCTTTTGAAGATCTCCCACCACTCAGACTTACTGCTACAAAGACCCAAGAGATACCTGGCTCTGAAGAAATTCCTCAAAGGACCGTCTTACTTCCGCTTCTTCCAGAAGGGATAAATTCAGCTTCCATAGGCCTCACCCCATCCGGGGAGTCTCTGTAATATTCAAAGTAAAGAAAATTAAACAGTGATCGGAGAACACCACCTCAACACCGGACACTGCAGAAGAGACGGCTTCTTCCTTTAAAAAAACCTATCTATTCTAGACGTACTGCTTCCCCTATAAAAGGTGAAACCCCCCTGACCTGGGGTGTGGCGGATGTGGACATCCACCATGCGAGCTTCGCTTACTATGCTATTCAAGGCTACGCTATCATAAGCCAGTCGGTCTCCGGGGCCTCCCTTATCACGGAGTCTGGTTATAGTATTAAAATCCCCACCGAAGACCACCTGCTGGCTAGTAAAAAGATAGGGCTTGATCCTCAGGAAGAGACATTTACGGTCCCACTTAGATTGCGGGCCATAGATATTGATGAGCCGAAGCTCCTGTCCCCTCATGAAGACTTCAAGGACCAAACATCTCTCCATTTCTACCTCGATCGCCCATCTGCATTCCACCTCCGCAGTCTTAAAAAGGACCGCTACCCAGCTATTTGGCTCGGCCGCAAGAGACCAGTATGAGGGCCCACTCATCCATTCTCTCTTTGCTTTGTAGATGGACCCCAGGCCCGTTAGTCTGGTCTCCTGCAAAAATAAAATATCAGCCTCAATCCGGGTGAAAAAATCAAAGGTCGTAAATGTAGCCGTATCCGACTTTATACTGGTGACATTAATCAACGCCAGAGTCAATTGGGTAGGTTCCGCCATCATGGGTGAATGAGTTAGAAGGCCTGTTTTTCAACCGTACAACCCGATTTCCTCTCCCCCTCTGAGAAGGAGCCCAACTCACTCCTCCTCTTTAAAAGACACCGGGGTGTTCATATGCTCCTTTACAGCACTGGCCATCTCCCTCCCAGAGGTAGATTCCTCACCCCTGGACCCCGAGGAATCCACCGGAGGACGGACCTCGCCACTCCCCGAAGGCACTCCAGTTGTTGCCTCTGGCCCCTCACCCCCGACCTCCGACACAGCAGTGTCATCAAGGGTTTGGAACCGATTGGAGAGGGGGATCAGAGGGGAGCCGGTGAGCCCTTCCGTAGGCACCCTAGTGGTCGGAGGGAGGGGCATTATATTTTTTAGCCTTGTTCTTCCTATTTTTCCAACTCTTACCGGTACGATTGTCACTCTTTTTTTTAAGCTGCTCCACCACCTCTTCATCTAGACTTTCATACTGGGAAGTTATCAGAAGCAGCCAACTCCTCCCTCTGGATCTCCTCACTCCCTGCCTTCTCCCCCAGGGCCTCAAAGGCTTCGGCTGCCACCTCCAGGGTGGGGGCAGTCATCACCAGAGTTGCCTGAGGCTTATCTTGCCCCTGCCCTTACGGCGCCTCACCTGTTGCCACTTGTGGGCAGAAGTAACAGCCTCGTCTTTCCTCACTGACCTCTCAGCTCCCCTCATGCAGAAGTTGTACCACCAGGGACCCCCTTGGCTCCCCCCCACCGGGCCAGAGATTCTGCTGGAAAAGGAATGGGGCAGCGGCTGTACAGGTGACCTAGGTCACCACACAGGTGACACCTAATGTCACCACAGGCCGCGGCAAGATGGCCTACCCGCCACACAAGGCACACTTCTGCACCTTGCAGCCTGCATTAAAGTGGTGTGGATCCCCGCAACTGTGGCAGACCTTTGGTTGTCCCTGGTAGAAGATCTGGATTCTGTCCCTCCCCAGAAATGCTGAGGAGGGGATGTGGGTGACCGTACCTCGTGAAACCTTCAACTTTACCGTGAAGGCCCAGCCCCCTGACCAAATGCCAAACTCGTCCCTATTTTTCTTAGGGACATCCATGACTTCCTCATAACGGGAAAGCCGTCATGATGTTGAACCCAGAGAGTGACTCGTTACTTGTCAGAACAATCACCCTCTCTACACTATTTTGGCGAGACACTGCCTGTATGGCAAAGTCTCGCCAGCCGGGCTCCCCCTTTGACAGTTCAAAATTCGACCAGAAAAGCTCTAAGCCCTCTGGCCGTACAAAACTGATATCAAAGAAGGAGGTGCCAAACGGATGAATCAGGGCAAAGATGTCCGTCACCCTGAAGTCCATCTTCAGAAGGAGCACCACAACCCTCGCCCTTGGCGGGCATGCTTCACTGCCCCTCCACTGAAGACGTACCACATTCGGCCTGGCCACCCCATGCCCGGCTGTCGGGAGGGACCAAACCGTTTCCCTCTCCCTTTTATCTTGGAAGGCAGCCAAGCCATATCTATCCAGCAGAAAGGCCAAGTCCACCTCTCTTCCCTCTACTTCAATTGTCCGTTCTCCCTTTTTGAGGGCCTCCAGGAAACGGCGCTGCTATCCTTGAGGTCCAGAGGCGAGGAAACCCCCTGACTAGACCCGGAGGCTTCAGTCACCATCCCCGAATAGCTCCAAGAATCAGTGACTGGGGGGCAGATGGACCGGCCCCCTCCTCCCACTACCATCAGACACCACACTTACACTTGCCACCCTATTCACACTTGCCACTTTAGACACACTGCCACTCGCATCCTCAACCACAGACACTTCCATACCTGCACCCTCCTCACCCACTCCATTAGTCACCCCACTCTCACTCACATGCACACTGGGGTCAATATCATTTTGCCTCACTTTTTGGGTATTTCCAGGTTCTGTTTCCCCACTGCTACCACCACCTACTGGTGGCATCTTCCCTGCTTGGGGATTCTGCACACAGAGTGCTGCTGTCCCTTTAAAAATCACACTGCCATAGGGTTTAAGCAGCACGATCTGACTTGCTAGAGACTCTGCCTCCACAGCATACACAGAGCTTCTTTCCTCAATGGCAGGGAGGAAGCCAGGAGCAGTCCAGCCTCCAGCTCCATCCTGCCTTGTCGCTGGAGCCCCCACCGCAGGTAAGCCCCCAGACACAGGGGACCCTGCTGTCTGCTGCAGCTCCAGTCCCTGCTCCATTACTGACCGCAGCTAAGATCATCATATTTTTTCCTTTGCTTGGGAAGCCACGCCCCCAGCCTCCAGCCACACAGCCCAGCTATCCAAAGCTGCACCTAAATGGGCAGCAGGTGCTGAGAAGGCCACGCCCCCCCAAGACCAGCTGCAGCGGGACCCCCAGAGCTCACCCAGAGCTGGGTCCACCCCCAGGGGCCCCCTGGTGGTACCAGGTACCCTGGGGCACAGCGCCCCCCACCATCACACCCTGGGCCACAAACAGCCTGGCCACAGCAACTCCGGCAGCCGGTCCCAGGCTAGGCCACTCCCCCTCAGTGTCCACCGGCAGCGGGGCCCCCAGTGCCAACCTTTTGCTGGATCCTTGCGCAGGGGCCCCCGACTTGATCACAGACCCCGCCAGGGGAGCCGACCCCAACATTTTCTTTTCATGAGCCTGCTCTGCCGGAGCTGCACGCCCCTCCCCCTTTACTTTACTAGGTGCCTGGGTCACCAGAAGCGATCATTTTAACAGATCTGTAAGTGGGGGACCCAGGCACCCCAGCGCTCACCGCCGGAAATGCGGTCCCGGCTGTCACTGTCTTGCCCACCACATCATGCTCCATATCAGGCACATCACTACCCCCTCCATTACCACAGAGGCAGTGCCCTGCGTGTCATGGCCTGTAATCTCCCCACTCCCTAGCTGCAGACCCACAAAAGAGCCCGAGTCGGTGTGGGTAGCGGTGCCGCACAGGGGGACCCCAGAGAGGGGGACATACACAAATTTCTGCACAATAGATGTTTTCTTCTTTTCCCTTTTTTTAGCCCTTCTCTTCATCTGCCTTCTGGTTGCCTCATTCTCGCAGATCTCATCCCGAACCTCAGCTAGTAAAACGGATGGGGGACTCAATCTGCCGGATTTGCTGCATGACGAGGCAGCCCCCTCACTGCTACTACTACCACCATCCTCATCCTCCCCCTCACTCCCGTTGCCCTCTGAAGGGTCAGAATCTGATGGCAGAGCCACTTGCTCGGGGGGGGGGCTATCCCACTATGCGACGCCTGGAGATCTCTTACCAGGCGATGGGTAGGGCACGACCTCCTCCTCGCATTCCTCTTTCTCATCATCCTCCTCCACCACCTGGCCGGAGCTCCATGACCCCTCCAGAGCCCCACTCGTCATGGCTCTGAACCGGTCATCGTTCTCCAACTTTTCGTGGAAGGGCCCGCTGCCTGCCAGGATTTCACATCTCCGGCTTTCCACGTCTTGTATGGATTTTTTTTATCTTCCTGAGCGGATAGCTCAGCCTTCTTATTGCCGGAGATCCTGTCAGACCTCTCCTTAGCTACCCTCAACTTCCCCCAGAGGGATCTTAGCTTCCTTGAGGTGTCCTCATACTCACAGAGGTGCACATGGATGCGGGAACCATAGTCCATGGTGGATTCTTTCGCCACCTTGGTGCCCCAATCAAGGGGCACCGCTGCAGCACCCCTGCTCGTACTCGGCCTACCTCCAGGGGAAGGAGCCACCACGGCCATGGCCTCAGGGGTCCTACGGGTCCTCATGCTGGATCCTTTGCCTGATCCTTGGCCAGGTCTTGTGACCCTAGCCAGATTGGGAGTCCTCCCACCCCCTGCCGGCTTGGACCAGGAGGTGGGAGTCGGGGGCCCAGCCCCTGAGGCCAGTCCCAAAATGAGCCTTCTTTCCTGGGAAGGGGGCAGACAAAAAGTCCTGGATGGAAAACTTCACCTCCCTTCCCAGGAGCTCTTCCAGGCAGCACACACACAGCACATGGCAAGCTCTGCCCCTTCCTGTGTGATACTCCAGAGCTGCACTCACTATTCTACCGGTCCAGTCATTGTATACATACAATACATTACTGATCCTGAGTTATATCCTGTATTATACTCCAGAGCTGTCCTCACTATTCTGCTGGTGCAGTCACTGTGTACATACATTACATTACTGATCCTGAGTTACATCCTGTATTATATCCCAGAGCTGCACTCACTATTCTGCTGGTGCAGTCAATGAGCACATACATTACATTACTGATCCTGAGTTACATCCTGTATTATACCCCACAACTGCTCTCACTATTCTGCTGGTGCAGTCACTGTGTACATACATTACATTGCTGATCCTGAGCTACATCCTGTATTATACTCCAGAGCTGTCCTCACTTTTCCGCTGGTGCAGTCACTGTGTACATACATTACTGATTCTGAGTTACATCCTGTATTATACTCCAGAGCTGTCCTCACTTTTCCGCTGGTGCAGTCACTGTGTACATACATTACTGATTCTGAGTTACATCCTGTATTATACTCCAGAGCTGCACTCTCTATTCTGCTGATGCAGTCACTATGTACATACATACATTACTGATCATGAGCTACAACCTGTATTATACTCCAGAGCTGCACTCACTATTCTGTTGGTGCAGCCACTGTGTACATACAATACATTACTGATCCTGAGTTACACCCTGTATTATACCCCAGAGCAGCACTCACTCTTCTGCTGGTGCAGTCACTGTGTGCATACATTACATTACTGATCCTGAGTTACATCCTGTATTATACTCCAGAGCTGCACTCCCTATTCTGCTGGTACAGTCACTGTGTACATACATTACATTACTGATCCTGAGGTACACCCTGTATTATACCCCCGAGCTGTCCTCACTATTCTGCTGGTTCAGTCACTGTGTACATACATTACATTTCTGATCCTGAGTTACATCCTTTATTATACTCCAGAGTTGCACTCACTATTCTGCTGGTGCAGTCACTGTGTACATACATTACATTACTGATCTTGAGTTACATTGTGATGTATTATACTCCAGAGCTGCAATCACTATTCTGCTGGTGCAGTCAATGTGTACATGCATTATATTGCTGATCCTGAGTTACATCCTGTGTTATACTCCAGAGCTGCACTCACTATTCTGCTGGTGCAGTCACTGTGTACATACATTACATTACTGATCCTGTACTGATCCTGAGTTACATCCTGTATTATACTCCAGAGCTGTCCTCACTATTCTGCTGGTTCAGTCACTGTGTACATACATTACATTTCTGATCCTGAGTTACATCCTTTATTATACTCCAGAGTTGCACTCACTATTCTGCTGGTGCAGTCACTGTGTACATACATTACATTACTGATCTTGAGTTACATTGTGATGTATTATACTCCAGAGCTGCACTCACTATTCTGCTGGTGCAGTCAATGTGTACATGCATTATATTGCTGATCCTGAGTTACATCCTGTGTTATACTCCAGAGCTGCACTCACTATTCTGCTGGTGCAGTCACTGTGTACATACATTACATTACTGATCCTGTACTGATCCTGAGTTACATCCTGTATTATACTCCAGAGCTGCACTCTCTATTCTGCTGATGCAGTCACTATGTACATACATACATTACTGATCCTGAGCTACAACCTGTATTATACTCCAGAGCTGCACTCATTATTCTGTTGGTGCAGTCACTGTGTACATACAATACATTACTGATCCTGAGTTACACCCTGTATTATACCCCAGAGCAGCACTCACTCTTCTGCTGGTGCAGTCACTGTGTGCATACATTACATTACTGATCCTGAGTTACATCCTGTATTATACTCCAGAGCTGCACTCCCTATTCTGCTGGTACAGTCACTGTGTACATACATTACATTACTGATCCTGAGGTACACCCTGTATTATACCCCCGAGCTGTCCTCACTATTCTGCTGGTTCAGTCACTGTGTACATACATTACATTTCTGATCCTGAGTTACATCCTTTATTATACTCCAGAGTTGCACTCACTATTCTGCTGGTGCAGTCACTGTGTACATACATTACATTACTGATCTTGAGTTACATTGTGATGTATTATACTCCAGAGCTGCACTCACTATTCTGCTGGTACAGTCAATGTGTACATGCATTATATTGCCGATCCTGAGTTACATCCTGTGTTATACTCCAGAGCTGCACTCACTAATCTGCTGGTGCAGTCACTGTGAACATACATTACATTACTGATCCTGAGTTACATCCTGTATTATACCCCAGAGCTGCACTCACTATTCTGCTGGTGCAGTCACTGTGTACATACATTACATTACTGATCCTGAGTTACATCCTTTATTATACTCCAGAGCTGCACTCACTATTCTGCTGGTGCAGTCACTGTGTACATACATTACATTACTGATCCTGAGTTACATCGTGATGTATTATACTCCAGAGCTGCACTCACTATTCTGCTGGTGCAGTCACTGTGTACATACATTACATTACTGATCCTGAGTTACATCCTGTATTATAGTCCAGAGTTGCACTCACTAATCTGCTGGTGCAGTCACTGTGTACGTACATTACATTACTGATCCTGAGTTACATCCTGTATTATACTCCAGAGCTGCACTCACTATTCTGCTGGTGCAGTCACTGTGTACATATATTACATTAATGATCCTGAGTTACATCCTTTATTATACTCCAGAGCTGCACTCACTATTCTGCTGGTGCAGTCACTGTGTACATACATTACATTACTGATCCTGTACTGATCCTGAGTTATATCCTGTATTATACTCCAGAGCTGCGCTCACTATTCTGCTGGTGCAGTCACTGTGTACATACATTACATTACTGATCCTGAGTTACATCCTTTATTATACTCCAGAGCTGCACTCACTATTCTGCTGGTGCAGTCACTGTGTACGTACATTACATTACTGATCCTGAGTTACATCCTGTATTATACTCCAGAGCTGCACTCACTATTCTGTTGGTGCAGTCACTGTGTACATACATTACATTACTGATCCTGAGTTACATCCTGTATTATAATCCAGAGCTGCACTCACTATTCTGCTGGTGCAGTCACTGTGTACATACATTACATTACTGAACCTGAGTTACATCTTGTATTATACTCCAGAACTGCACTCACTATTCTGCTGGTGCAGTCACTGTGTACATACATTACATTACTGATCCTGAGTTACATCCTGTTTTATACTCTAGAGCTGCACTCAGTATTCTGCTGGTGCAGTCTCTGTGTACATACATTACATTACTGATCCTGAGTTACATCCTGTATTATACTCCAGAGCTGCACTCACTATTCTGCTGGTGCAGTCACTATGTACATAAATTACATTACTGATCCTGAGTTACATCCTGTATTATACCCCAGAGCTGCACTCACTATTCTGCTGGTGCAGTCACTGTGTACATACATTACATTACTGATCCTGTACTGATCCTGAGTTATATCCTGCATTATACTCCAGAGCTGCGCTCACTATTCTGCTGGTGCAGTCACTGTGTACATACATTACATTACTGATCCTGAGTTACATCCTTTATTATACTCCAGAGCTGCACTCACTATTCTGCTGGTGCAGTCACTTTGTACATACATTACATTACTGATCCTGAGTTACATCCTGTATTATACTCCAGAGCTGCACTCACCATTCTGCTGGTGCAGTCACTGTGTACATACATTACATTACTGAACCTGAGTTACATCCTTTGTTATACTCCAGAGCTGCACTCACTATTCTGCTGATGCAGTCACTGTGTACATACATTACTGATCCTGAGTTACATCCTGTGTTATACTTCAGAGCTGCACTCACTATTCTGCTGATGCAGTCACTGTGTACATACATTACATTACTGATCCTGAGTTACATCCTGTTTTATACTCCAGAGCTGCACTCAGTATTCTGCTGGTGCAGTCACTGTATACATACATTACATTACTGATTATGAGTTACATCCTGTATTACACTCCAGAGCTGCACTCACCATTCTGCTGGTGCAGTCACTGTGTACATACATTACATTACTGAACCTGAGTTACATCCTGTGTTATACTCCAGAGCTGCACTCACTATTCTGCTGATGCAGTCACTGTGTACATACATTACATTACTGATCCTGAGTTACATCCTGTGTTATACTCCAGAGCTGCACTCACTATTCTGCTGATGCAGTCACTGTGTACATACATCACACTACTGATCCTGAGTTATATCCTGTATTATACTCCAGAGCTGCGCTCACTATTCTGCTGGTGCAGTCACTGTGTACATACATTACATTACTGATCCTGAGTTACATCCTTTATTATACTCCAGAGCTGCACTCACTATTCTGCTGGTGCAGTCACTGTGTACCTACATTACATTACTTATCCTGAGTTACATCCTGTATTATACTCCAGAGCTGCACTCACTATTCTGCTGGTGCAGTCACTGTGTACATACATTACATTACTGATCCTGAGTTACATCCTGTTTTATACTCCAGAGCTGTACTCAGTATTCTGCTGGTGCAGTCACTGTGTACATACATTACATTACTAATCCTGAGTTACATCCTTTATTATACTCCAGAGCTGCACTCAATATTCTGCTGGTGCAGTCACTTTGTACATACATTACATTACTGATCCTGAGTTACATCCTGTATTATACTCCAGAGCTGCACTCACCATTCTGCTGGTGCAGTCACTGTGTACATACATTACATTACTGAACCTGAGTTACATCCTGTGTTATACTCCAGAGCTGCACTCACTATTCTGCTGATGCAGTCACTGTGTACATACATTACATTACTGATCCTGAGTTACATCCTGTGTTATACTCCAGAGCTGCACTCACTATTCTGCTGATGCAGTCACTGTGTACATACATTACATTACTGATCCTGAGTTACATCCTGTTTTATACTCCAGAGCTGCACTCAGTATTCTGCTGGTGCAGTCACTGTGTACATACATTACATTACTGATTATGAGTTACATCCTGTATTATACCCCAGAGCTGCACTCACTATTCTGCTGGTGCAGTCACTGTGTACATACATTACACTACTGATCCTGAGTTACATCCTGTATTATACCTCAGAGCAGCACTCACTATTCTGCTGGTGCAGTCACTGTGTACAAACATTACATTACTGAACCTGAGTTACATCCTGTGTTATACTCCAGAGCTGCACTCACTATTCTGCTGATGCAGTCACTGTGTACATACATTACTGATCCTGAGTTACATCCTGTGTTATACTCCAGAGCTGCACTCACTATTCTGCTGATGCAGTCACTGTGTACATACATTACGTTACTGATCCTGAGTTACATCCTGTTTTATACTCCAGAGCTGCACTCAGTATTCTGCTGGTGCAGTCACTGTGTACATACATTACATTACTGATTATGAGTTACATCCTGTATTATACTCCAGAGCTGCACTCACCATTCTGCTGGTGCAGTCACTGTGTACATACATTACATTACTGAACCTGAGTTACATCCTGTGTTATACTCCAGAGCTGCACTCACTATTCTGCTGATGCAGTCACTGTGTACATACATTACATTACTGAACCTGAGTTACATCCTGTGTTATACTCCAGAGCTGCACTCACTATTCTGCTGATGTAGTCACTGTGTACATACATTACATTACTGATCCTGAGTTACATCCTGTGTTATCCTCCAGAGCTGCACTCACTATTCTGCTGATGCAGTCACTGTGTACATACATCACACTACTGATCCTGAGTTATATCCTGTATTATACTCCAGAGCTGTGCTCACTATTCTGCTGGTGCTGTCACTGTGTACATACATTACATTACTGATCCTGAGTCACATCCTTTATTATACTCCAGAGCTGCACTCACTATTCTGCTGGTGCAGTCACTGTGTACCTACATTACATTACTGATCCTGAGTTACATCCTGTATTATACTCCAGAGCTGCACTCACTATTCTGCTGGTGCAGTCACTGTGTACATACATTACATTACTGATCCTGAGTTACATCCTGTTTTATACTCCAGAGCTGCACTCAGTATTCTGCTGGTGCAGTCACTGTGTACATACATTACATTACTAATCCTGAGTTACATCCTTTATTATACTCCAGAGCTGCACTCACTATTCTGCTGGTGCAGTCACTTTGTACATACATTACATTACTGATCCTGAGTTACATCCTGTATTATACTCCAGAGCTGCACTCACCATTCTGCTGGTGCAGTCACTGTGTACATACATTACATTACTGAACCTGAGTTACATCCTGTGTTATACTCCAGAGCTGCACTCACTATTCTGCTGATGCAGTCACTGTGTACATACATTACATTACTGATCCTGAGTTACATCCTGTTTTATACTCCAGAGCTGCACTCAGTATTCTGCTGGTGCAGTCACTGTGTACATACATTACACTACTGATCCTGAGTTACATCCTGTATTATACCTCAGAGCTGCACTCACTATTCTGCTGGTGCAGTCACTGTGTACATACATTACATTACTGATCCTGAGTTACATCCTGTGTTATACTCCAGAGCTGCACTCACTATTCTGCTGATGCAGTCACTGTGTACATACATTACATTACTGATCCTGAGTTACATCCTGTATTATACTCCCGAGCTGCACTCACTATTCTGCTGGTGCAGTCACTGTACATACATTACATTACTGATCCTGAGTTATATCCTGTATTATACTCCAGAGCTGCACTCACTATTCTGCTGGTGCAGTCACTGTACATACATTACATTGCTGATCCTGTACTGATCCTGGAGTGTGTAAATGTGATATCTGATATAAAACAGTTTTGAGCAAGCAAAATACAGTTGACCAAAGTTGAATGAACGTGCCTGAATTTCTGGAGGTGCCACTGTTAGAAATAAGTAGCATTTCTAAATTACTGACACAGGTTCCTTTCCCAGCTACTCTCCTCAAGGTCGCCTCTTACAAGTATATTTCAGGTAATTGGGATACAGACAGACACCAGCATAACAGGCTGACGTCCGACTTTGGGCCCCGTGGGTAAAATTATATGTCCGACAGAGATGCTACAGAACCTGGAGATTAAAAGCTTCATCAAATCTACAGAAAGGGCAAAGAAGTGGAGATAACAGATCCCTGTGGCTTCTCCCTCCATCAAATACTGTGTGTAATCATTACACAAATGTTCAAAGTGGAGGAGCAAGGTGAAAAAGCAAAAAAGGCATAAAAAGGTGACAAAACATGAAAATAATGAACATAAAGGAGATAAAAGGACAAAAAATATATACTGATTACTGCTATTTGAGGTTAAAAAATATGCAGTTGGGGAAGATGGCTTTTTAATATTGACTCAGAGGTCAGAAAAATATAACACTGGAGACAGCTCAAACAGAATTGGAGGAACATTCTGTACCATTTATTAGGAGACGCAGCTTGGGATTGTGTTATTGCGTTAAAAAATATGTAAAGCAGTTTATTGTGTATTTACTAAGAGGGAAACAGGAAAGAACATGATACAAACATCACTCTGAGGATTCTTAAAGGGCAGCACTATAAATACGTATACTGAATTTATCACCAAGAAAATATCTATTGTACAAGAATATAACTATAATACTGCTCCCTTTGTACAAGAATAGAACTGCTATAATACTGCCCCTATGTAAAAGAATATAACTACTATAATACTGCTCCTTATGTAAAAGAATATAACTACTATAATACTGCCCCTACTGTATATACAAGAATATAACTACTATAATACTGCCCCAATGTACAAAAATACGACTACTATAATACTGTTCCTTATGTACAAGAATATAATAATACTGCTCCCTATGTACAAGAATATAACTACTATAATACTGCTCCTATGTACAAGAATATAATTTCTATATTACTGCCCCTTATGTACAAGAATATAACTACTGTAATACTGCTTCTATGTACAAGAATATACCTACTATAATACTGCCCCCTATGTACAAGAATATAACTACTATAATACTGCTCCTATGTACAAGAATATATCTACTATAATACTGCTCCTATGTACAAGAATGTAACTACTACAATACTGAACCCTACAGGAATATAACTACTATAATACTGCCCCTATGTACAAGAATATAACTACTATAATACTGCTATGTACAAGAATTAGTGTTGAGCATTCCGATACTGCAAATATCGGGTATCGGACGATATTCGCTGTATCAGAGTTCCGATACCGAGTTCCGATATTTTCACAATATCGAATACTGGAATCGGAAGTTCCATAATACAATGAGCCTGTTGTGTTAGCCATGTTAACTAATGGCATAGCTGTGATTGGCCGGTGGTCTGTACGGGCCTGCCGGGGGTCTGTGCGGGCTGCCGACGGTCTGTGCGGGCCTGCTGGGGGTCTGTGCGGGCTGCCAGGGGTCTGTACGGGGCTGCCGGGGGTCTGTGCAGGCCTGCCTAGGGTCTGTGCGGGCTGCCGGGGGTCTGTGCGGGCCTGCCAGGGGTCTATGCGAGTTGCTGGGGGTCTGTATGGGCATGCCGGGGGTCTGTGCGGGCTGCCGGGGGTCTGTACGGGCCTGTCGGTGGTCTGTGTTGGCTGCCGTGGGTCTGTGCGGGCCTGCCGGGGGTCTGTGCGGGCTGCCGGGGGTCTGTACGGTCCTGCCGGGGGTCTGTGCGGGCCTGTCGGGGGTTGTGTGTGTGTGTGCAGGCATCGTCCGATGGAACTACAAGTCCCATCGGGCTATGCTTGCTGCAATGACAGTGATTGACCCATTAGCCAATGATGAGACAGCAGTAGTCCCATCATCCGGCAAATGTGTTGAATGTAGAAAAAAAAACAAAAACATACATGCTACATACATACTACATATATACAACATTCATACAACATACATACATACATACTACATACATACTTCATATATACTACATTCATACAACATACATACATACTACATACATACTACATTCATACAGCATACATACATACTACATAATACATACATAGTACATATATACTACATACATACAACATGCTACATACATACAACATACATACTACATACATACTACATACAGTTCAATACATTCATACACTCATACATATAGACATACAGTACATATAACATAGAGTACATACTCACCATCACTTGTCACTTTGATCCCCGAAGCCAGTGTCATCTCACTGTAATAAATATTAAAATAACAAACAACCAATAAACTCCCTGATCTGCAGAAATCCACGAGTGTCCCACGACGATCTCCTGCAGTGCATCACTAAGAAGTTACTATAGTTCACTGGTCTCACTTTATGGCAAAAGCTGCGTGGGAACTTTCTCACACAGCAATGCCAAAAGTGAGACTAGGGACTATTTTTTTACAGTGGGGGAGTAATACAGTGTGGAAGGATCCCTACCTCCCGTCATTGTATTCCTGGAGCCCCTAGAGAGCGGTGGCATCAGCTGATGCTGCTATTCTCCACGGGAGATCGTCATGGGACACTCGTGCATTTCTGCGGATCAGGGAGTATATTGATTGTTTGTTATTTTAATATTTTTTACAGATGACACTGGCTTCGGGGATCAAAGTGACAAGTGATGGTGAGTATGTTATATGTACTAAATGTCTATATGTATGTATTGTATGAATGTATGAATGTATTGTATGTAGTATGTATGAAGTATGTGTGTTGTATGTCTGTAGCATGTTTTATGTATGTTGTATGCATGTAGTATGTATGTAGTATGTACTATGTATGTATGTTGTATGAATGTAGTATATATGTAGTGTGTATGTAGTATGTATGTATGTATGTTGTATGAATGTGGAATGTATGTAGTATGTATGTATGCTGTATGAATGTAGTATATATGTAGTAGGTATGTAGTATGTATGTATGTAGTATATATGTAGTATGTATGTTGTATGAATGTAGTATATATGAAGTATGTATGTAGTTTGTAGTATGTATGTATGTTGTATGACTGTAGTGTATATGTAGTGTGTATGTAGTATGTATGTTGTATGAATGTAGTATATATGTAGTATGTATGTATGTTGTATGAATGTAGTATATATGTAGTATGTATGTATTATGTAGTATGTATGTATGTTGTATGAATGTAGTATATATGTAGTATGTATGTATTATGTATGTATGTATGTTGTATGAATGTAGTATATATGAAGTTTGTAGTATGTATGTATGTATGTTGTATGAATGTTGTATATATGTAGTATGTATGTAGTATGTAGTATGTATGTATGTATGTATGATAGGGACTGCTCCATTAAGGGTTACCTTGATGAGGTGGAGTAGCTTGGTATACTTTTTTTTGCAAAAAAAGTATCGACTAAATACCCTGTATTTGTTGCAATCTTTTTACCAGCACTTGCTGATTACTGTCATATTTGTTACTGCAGGGTATTTCTGCACATTTGTCATTCTGTGTTTTCTTTTTATGTTTCAGTCAGTGGGTGGTGTGAACACTGTCCGACCGACTTGTTCACATTTGTGCATATCACATGTGTTTTTAATCCCTTTTTTTCCTTGCTTATGCATGGTTTGAGAGACCTCACCCCTCTCTTGTGTGACATGCACATAAAGAGCTGTCTTACACCACGTGCCCATACTAGGAAGCGCCTGTCTGAATCCTGTTCATTTAGACCAGGGTTTCCCAACTCCAGTCCTCAAGGCACACCAACAGATCATGTTTTCAGGATTTCCTTAGTATTGCTCAGGTGATAATTGCTTCACCTGTGCAATACAAAGGAAATCCTGAAAACATGATCTGTTGGTGTGCCTTGAGGACTGGAGTTGGGAAACCCTGATTTAGACACTGTTCATATGTTCAGGTTTTAAATACATTAGATAGGGACTGCTCCATTAAGGGTTACCTTGACGAGGTGGAGTATCTCGGTATACTTTTTTTTGCAAAAAAACGTATCGACTAAATACCCTGTATTTGTTGCCATCTTTTTACCAGCACTTGCTGATTACTGTCAGATGAGATGAAAGAGAGAGATGAAAGGAGAGAGATGAGAGGAGATGAAAGAGAGTACAGAGATACTAACCAAGCATTTGTGGAGTGGTGTCAGAGGAACCACCTTAGGATTAATTCCGGGAAGACCAAGGAATTGGTGGTGGACTTTCGCAAGGGAAAAAATCCACCAGTAGAGGTGAACATTCAGGGAAATGACATTGAGATAGTCGACACCTATAAGTACCTTGGTGTGATCCTCAATAATAAGCTTGACTGGGCCCATCACTTGGATGCAGTGTACAGGAAGGGCCACAGTAGGCTTTATCTGCTCAGAAGGCTGAGAGCCTTCGGAGTTAGGGGGGCACTCCTTGCATCCTTCTTCAACTCTGTTGTGGCATCAGTCATCTTCTTTGGTGTGGCGTGCTGGGGTAGGCTGAGCAAACGATGGGGCCCTCGCTAACTAGAAAGGACAGGAAAGAAAAGCTGCTGTCTGCAATCACGCAAAAAACCCTGCCAAAAAGAATGTCCAACACGTCTGATAGAAAAAGGCCCTGACAAAATGGGGATTCAGCCCAGTCCCAGCCAGGGCTGGCTGAACACAAAAACTAAGTAAACCAGACAAAAACTCATATGAACAATAGCAGAGAAAACTTAGCTTTAGGAAGGCAGGAACCAAACTGGAAACCAGGAGCCAGAGTCAGGAAATATCACCAGCAAGAAACTAGGGAGTCGGCTGCCTTAAATCCAATCAGAAACTCCTGATGTCCAATCACAGTCCTCCTCCTCTGGTGGCCAGTCTCTGCCATTTAGATCAGCTTCATTACCTCCCTTCACCAACAGAGGGAGTCCAGATAGAGAACTCACTACTCCTCTGTCAGCACAGCCAGCTCCATAACCCTCACCAGAAGCCAGAGGCAAACCCGAAAATGAGCTCACAACAGTACACCCCCTTGAGGAGGGGTCACTGAACCCTCATCCACGCCACCGGGCCGATCAGGATGGGCCCGATGAAAAGCACGAACCAATCTATCGGCATGAATATCAGAGGCAGAGACCCAAGAATTGTCCTCCTGGCCATAACCCTTCCACTTGACCAAATACTGGAGTCTCTGTCTAGCCAGACGAGAATCCAGTATTTTCTCTACCTCATATTCCACATTACCTTCAACCAATACAGGGTCAAGAGGTGCAGCCATAGGAACTACTGGCTCAACATATCTCTTCAACAGTGACTTATGAAACACGTTATGGATCTTAAACGTAACAGGAAGAGCCAATCGAAAAGAAACCAGATTAAGAATCTCCAAAATCTTGTAAGGTCCAATAAATCTTGGCTTGAACTTTGGAGAAGCCACCTTCATAGAGATATTCTTTGATGACAACCAAACCATATCACCCACTTTAAACCGGGGACCAATGGTCCTATGCCGGTTGGAAAACCGCTGGGCCTTTTCCTGGGAGAGAGACAACTTATCCACTACTTGGTCCCAAATCTGCTGCATTCTCTCTACCACAGTGTCAACACCTGGGCAGGCTGAAGATTCCACTTGCCCTGAAGAAAATCGAGGATGAAACCCAAAGTTACAGAAAAAGGGCAACATCAAGGTGGCAGAACTAGCTCTATTATTTAAAGCGAATTCGGCCAAGGGCAAAAATGAAACCCAATCATCGTGATCAGCAGATATAAAACATCTCAAATAGGACTCCAAAGTCTGGTTTGTTCTCTCCGTCTGCCCATTGGTCTGAGGGTGAAACGCAGAGGAGAAGGACAACTGAATTCCCAGCTTGGAACAAAAGGCTTTCCAGAATCTGGAAAGAAACTGAACGCCTCTGTCCGATACAATGTTCTCAGGAATCCCATGCAACAGAACCACCTGTTGTAAAAACAAGGGTACCAACTCTGAGGAAGATGGCAACTTTGGGAGTGGTACAAGATGGACCATCTTAGAGAATCTATCACAAATCACCCAGATAACAGTCATTCTCTGAGAGACAGGAAGATCAGAAATAAAATCCATTGAAATATGGGTCCATGGCCTCTTAGGCACCGGCAAGGGCATTACAAACCCACTAGAGCGAGAACAGGGTTTAGACCGGGAACAAGTCCCACAGGACTGCACAAAATTCCTGACATCACGAGATAAGGCGGGCCACCAAAAAGACCGACTCACCAAATCTCTGGTACCAAAAATACTTGGATGACCAGCCAATGCGGAGCAATGAACTTGAGACATCACTCTCTTCCTCCACTGGTCAGGAACATACCATTTTCCCATAGGACAACGCTCAGGTTTGTCCTCCTGGAATTCTTCCAGAGCACGTCTCAAATCGGGCGAGGTGGCAGAAAGAACTACCCCCTCACCTAGGATGGTAGTAGGCTTGGTCACAATAGGAGAATCAGCAAATAAACTCCTAGAAAGGGTGTCTGCCTTAACATTCTTAGTGCCTGGAAGAAAAAAGACCACAAAATCAAAACGCGTAAAAAACAAGGCCCACCTAGCCTGTCTAGGATTCAAGCGTTTGGCCGACTCAAGGTAAATCAAATTCTTGTGGTCAGTGAGGACCACAACTTGATGTCTAGCTCCCTCCAACCAATGTCTCCACTCCTCAAATGCCCATTTCATGGCTAACAATTCCTGATTTCCCACATCATAGTTGCGTTCAGATGGGGAGAACTTTCGGGAAAAGAAGGCACAGGGATTCATTTTAGACGTCACCGGATCTTTTTGGGACAAAACAGCTCCTGCACCAATCTCTGAACCGTCTACCTCCACCTGAAAAGGAAGTGAGACATCAGGTTGCCGCAAAACCGGAGCAGAAGTGAACCTCCGCTTCAGCTCCTGAAAGGCCGAAACAGCCTCTGAAGATCAATTCAGCACATCAGCACCCTTCTTAGTTAAATCAGTCAGTGGTTTAGCAATACCAGAAAAATTAGTTATAAATTCACGATAAAAATTAGCAAAACCCAAAAACTTCTGGAGAACCTTCAAAGAAGTGGGTTGAACCCAATCATAAATGGCCTGTACCTTGGCCGGGTCCATTTCAATAGTTGACGGAGGCAAAATAAATCCCAAAAATGAAATCCTCTGTACACCAAAAAGGCACTTCGATCCCTTAACATACAAGGAATTCTCCCTCAAAATCCGGAACACAGTCCGAACATGTTCCACATGAGAATCCCAATCCCTGGAAAAGATGAAAATATCATCCAGATAGATGATCAAAAACTTATCCACAAAGTCCCGGAAAATATCATTCATGAAGGATTGGAAGACAGAAGGGGCATTAGTGAGCCCAAAAGGCATCACCAGGTACTCAAAATGTCCCTCCGGAGTATTAAACGCCGTCTTCCATTCATCTCCATACTTGATGCGAATAAGATTATACGCCCCCCTGAGGTCAAGCTTAGTAAATCAGCAAGCACCTTTAACTCTGGAGAATAAATCAGAAATCAGGGGTAACGGATACTGAAATTTAACTGTAATTTTGTTGAGGGAACAATAGTCAATACAAGGCCTTAATGAACCATCCTTCTTGGCCACGAAAAAAAACCCAGCACCTAAGGGCGAAGAGGATGGTCTAATATGACCCTTCTCCAACGACTCCTTAATATAAGATCGCATAGCCTCGTGTTTGGGTACAGATAAATTGAAAAGTCGACCCTTGGGAAATTTACACCCAGGTCTCAACTCAATTGCACAATCATAACTCCTATGAGGAGGCAAAGACACAGACTTGCTCTCACTAAATACATCATAAAAATCAGCCAAATAGTCAGGAACATCATGCGACTGGGGAGAGGTGGAGAAAACAGGAGTGTCACCAAGAGCACACCGACAACCCAAGTCACCACAGACACAGATTTCCAATCCAAAACCGGATTATGGATTTGCAACCAGGGAAAACCGAGAACAATGGTATCATGTAAATTCTGCAACACCAAAAATCGGCAATTTTCTTGGTGGTCTGGGGCGACCCGCATTATCACCTCGGTCCAAAACTGAGGTTTATTCTTCGCCAAAGGAGTAGCATCAATACCCCTCAAAGGAATAGGTGTCCGCAGAGGTGTCATAGGAAAACCACAATGTTTAGCAAAATCCAAGTCCATTAGATTCAAGGCCGCTCCTGAATCCACAAAAGCCTTAGCGGAAAATGTGGATAAGGAGCAGATCAGAGTAATTGCCAAAAGAAACTTAGGTTGTACACCACCCACAGCAAATGTGTGTGCAAAACGTTTCTCTCGTTTAGGACAGACAGAAATAACATGAGAGGCATCTCCACAGAAAAAACACAGCTTATTACGCCTTCTAAACTCCTGACGTTGCGCCCTAGAAAAAACTCCATCACATTGCATAGGTTCAGACATTTGTTCAAAAGGTGGCAGCGCCTCCCGTGTAGTCTTGCATTCACGTAAACGCCGATCAACTTGAATAGCTAATGACATAGAATCGTCAAGACCAGAGGGAACAGGAAATCCCACCATAGTATCTTTTAAAGTCTCAGACAAACCCTTCCGAAAGAGAGCTGCCAATGCACTATCATTCCATGTAGTAAGGACCGCCCACTTTCAGAATTTCTGACAGTATAACTCTGCAAGATCCTGACCCTGGTTCAATGCCAATAGGGCTCTCTCAGCTTGATCAATAGCATTAGGTTCATCATATAACAACCCCAAGGCTTGAAAAAATGCATCCACATTAGTCAAAACAGGATCTTCAGGTGTCAAAGAAAACGCCTAATCCTGGGGATTGCCACGCAGCAAGGAGATGACAATTTTAACCTGCTGCGCAGAGCTCCCAGATGAGTTAGGCTTCAAGGCAAGAAATAATTTACAATTATTCTTAAAATTCAAAAATTTAGACCGATCCCCAGAAAGCACATCAGGAGCAGGGATCCTTAGTTCAACATCATGTGAGTGAGTGAGATAAGCGGAAATTCCCCGAACTTCACACGATCAGACAATTGCTTAATCTCCATCAAGGAGAAAAAAAAAAAAGAATCCTCCTACGGCCCCAGAGAAAAAGAGGAGAAAATATACATATAAAAAAAAAATTCTGACACTTTTTTTTTTTACAATTCTCTCCTGCTTTTGAGTACCCTAGAATCTGCGGTATGGCTGGTGATTCTGCTATGAATGAGTCACCGAGGAGGAAAAAACAAAAAGCAAGCTAAGCCCAGAAAACCGGAGAGGCTGGTAACTAGCGGATTGCAGACCCCTGATCCTATCCACAACAACTAGCAGTAGCCGTGGAGCGTGCCTACGGTGATCCTAGACGCCTCGTCACGGCCGGAGAACTAAATAAGCCTAAAGAAAGGAAGGGAAAATCTAAACTGCCCCAGAGCAGACCCCAAAGAAATAGACAGCCCCCAACATGTATTGTCGGTGAAACAAGATGAAAACACAGACACAGGTAGAAAGATATGCTGAGCAAACGATGGGGCCCTCGCTAACTAGAAAGGACAGGAAAGAAAAGCTGCTGTCTGCAATCACTCAAAAAACCCTGCCAAAAGAATGTCCAACACGTCTGATAGAAAAAGGCCCTGAAGTCGCTAGACTTCAAATCACTATATCAGCACTCATGTATATTCTGAAGACAGAGCAAAAGAGATCAACTGATCAGAGACAAAATGGGGATTCAGCCCAGTCCCAGCCAGGGCTGTTATGAGCTCATTTTCTGCTCCACCAGCTGGGAGTTCTCCTTCCATTCTCCCTCTGGTGGTGACAGGAGGTAGTGAGGTTAGTTTAATTGGCAATGGTCTGCCACCTGACGAGGAGGATAATGATTGGATCTCTGGAGTATCAGACTGGATATAAGACAGCCGACGCCCTATCCTGTTGCTGGTGATTCAGTCTGCTTCTCAGGTCTTGGACTTCAGCTCTGCTCCAGTCTTCTCAAGTTAAGTTTTGTTTTTGCTAATGTTCACACTTACTCTTGTTGGTCAGCTCAGTTTTTGTGTGGTCTGCCAGCCCGGCTGGGCTGTGCTGAATTTCCACTCTTATTTATTTGTATTTGCCAATTTGCCTTTTGTCCTTTATTAGATTGGCCTCTTTTTTGCTCTGTCTCAGAATATTTCAGAGTGCTGATATAGTGGGAGAAGTCTAGTGACTTCAGGGTTAATTTTGTTATCAGAAGTGTTGGACATTATTTTGGGTAGGGTTTTTGGGCAGATTGCAGACAGTATCTTTCCTTTCAAGTTAGTTTGGCCCCATCATTTGCTCAGCCTATTTTTCTGCCTTTGTTTGTGTTTTCATCTTGCTTCACCGTCAATACATGTGGGGGGCTGTCTTTCCTTTGGGGTCTGCTCTGGGGGAGTTAGTTTTCCTTTTTCTTACTTTAGGCTTATTTAGTTCTCCGGTTGTGACGAGGCATCCAGGACCATTGTAGGCACGCTCCACGACTGCTGCTAGTTGTGTGTTAAGATCAGGGATCTGCAATCTGCATATAGTTACCAACCTCTCTGGTTTTCTGAGACTTAGCGTGTGTTATTTTTCTCCTCGGTGACCCATTCATAACAGAATCACCAGCCATACCGCAGATTCTAAGGTACTCAAAAGCAGGAAAAAATTGTTTAAAAAAAAAAAAAAGTGTCAGAATTTTTTTTTTTATACTTTTTTTCCTCTTTTTCTCTGGGGCCATAGGATGATTTTTTTTTCTCCTAAATGGAGATTAAGCAACTGTCTGATCGTGTGGAGCAACTTGCTGCTGAAGTGCAGGGAATTTCTACCTACCTCATTCAGTCACATGTTGCTGAACCCAAGATCCCTACTCCTGATGTGTTTTCTGGGGATCGGTCTAAATTTCTGAATTTTAAGAATAATTGTAAATTATTTCTTGCCTTGAAGCCTAATTCATCGGGGAGCTCTGTGCAGCAGGTTAAAATTGTCATCTCCTTGCTGCGCTGCGATCCCCAGGATTGGGCTTTTTCTCTGACACCTGAAAATCCTATTTTGACTAATGTGGATGCATTTTTTCAAGTCTTGGGGTTGTTGTATGATGAACCTAATGCCGTTGATCAAGCTGAGAGAACCCTGTTGGCATTAAACCAGGGTCAGGATCCTGCAGAGTTATACTGTCAAAAATTCGGAAAGTGGGCGGTTCTTACTACATGGAATGATAGTGCACTGGCAGCTCTCTTTTGGAAAGGTTTATGAGAGACCGTAAAAGATGTTATGGTTGGATTTCCTGTTCCCTCTGGTCTGGATGGCTCTATGTCATTAGCCATTCAAGTTGATCGGCGTTTACGTGAACGTAAAACTACACGGGAGGCGCTGCCACCTTCTGAACAAATGTCTGAACCTATGCAATGTGATGGGATGTTGTCTAGGGCGCAACGTCAGGAGTTTATAAGGCGTAATAAGCTGTGTTTTTTCTGTGGAGACGCCTCTCATACTATTTCTGTCTGCCCTAAACGAGAGAAACGTCTTCCACACACATTTGCTGTGGGCAGTGTACAACCTAAGTTCCTTTTGGCAATTACTTTGGTCTGCTCCTTTTCCACGTTTTCCAATAAGGCTTTTGTGGATTCAGGACCAGCTCTGAATCTAATGGATTTGGACTTTGCTAAACATTGTGGTTTGTCCATGACGCCTCTGCAGACACCTATTCCTTTGAGAGGTATTGATGCCACTCATTTGGCAGAGAATAAACCTCAGTTTTGGACCCAGGTGATAATGCGAGTTGCCCCAGAACACCAAGAATATTGTAAATTTTTGGTGCTGCATAATTTGCATGATATTATTGTTCTGGGTTTCCCCTGGTTGCAAACTCATAACCCAGTTTTGGATTGGAAATCTGTGTCTATGGTGAGTTGGGGTTGTCAGTGTGTTCTTAGGGACGCTCCTGTTTTCTCCACCTCTCCTCAGTCTCATGATATTCCTGATTATCTGGCTGATTTCTCTGATGTATTTAGTGAGAGTAAGTCTGCGTCTTTGCCTCCTCATAGGAGTTATGACTGTGCAATTGAGTTGATGCCTGGGTGTAAATTTCCCAAGGGTCGGCTTTTCAACTTATCAGTACGCGAACATGATGCTATGCGATCCTATATTAAGGAGTCATTGGAGAAGGGTCATATTAGACCATCCTTGTCACCTTTAGGCGCTGTTTTTTTTTTTGTGGCCAAGAAAGATGGTTCATTAAGACCGTGTATTGATTATTGTTCCCTTAACAAGATGACGGTTAAATATCAGTACTCGTTACCTCTGATGTCTGATTTATTCTCCAGAGTTAAGAGTGCCTGCTGGTAGAGTTGAGCGAAACAGGTCGAAAAAATTCAAAAGTCGCCGACTTTCGCCAAAGTCGGGTTTCATGAAACGAAACCCGACCTCAGCGTGAGGTCGGCCACGAGGTCGGCGACTTTAGCGCCAAAGTCGCATTTCAAAACATGCTTTAGCGCCCTTTTTCAGCCAATGAGGAAGAACGGACACTGTGGGCAACGTGATGACATAGGCAGCGGTCCCCACCATCTTTGAAAAGGGCATGCAAGTGATTGGCTTGCTTTGGGGGGCGTCACAGGGGGTATAAAAGGGCGTGCATGCAGAATGCCATCTTACTTCTGCTGATCTCAGTATAGGGAGAGATGCTGCTGCTGCAGATTCTGTAGGGAGAGCGTTAGGCAGGGAAGAAGAAAAAAAATCAGCTGCTGCTGCTAGCGATTTTGCCTGTACAACACAGCAGTCACTGTGCAGTGCAAGGGGAGGCTATATTTTGGTGGATCAGCTCTGTTTGTTGTTAGGCTGCCTTATAAGGCTACCTGATAGCTGCATTGCTGGTTTCACACTGCTTTGCAAACTGCTTTTTTAAAAGCAATCCTTTTTTTTTTGCCCTGGTGAGATACTGAGCGTGTATTTTTTCACACCGTACAGCGGTGTACGCTGCTCTCTCAGTACCGTGTAACGGCTGTTATCACGGCCACAGTGAAGCTAAGGGTGTGACTCTGTAAGGATAAGTCGAGGAGTTGTTCCGTTCTTACAGACCTCCACCTTATAGTTTTGTCAGTTTTTCAAACAGTCTAGTCTATTTGCTGTTTGATTACATTCAAAGCTATAGAGAGACAGCGTGTGTCAGTCCGTATACTAAAAAAAACGGAGCTTGACAATTTAACATACACCGGACAGCTGCTCTCTCAGTACCATGTACGTGCATGCTGCTCTCTCAGTACCATGTAATGGCTGTTATCAAGGCCACAGTGAAGCTAAGGGTGTGACTCTGTAAGGATAAGTCGAGGAGTTGTTCCGTTCTTACAGACCTCCACCTTATAATTTTGTCTGTTTTTCAAACAGTCTAGTCTATTTGCTGTTTGATTACATTCAAAACTATAGAGAGACAGCGTGTGTTAGTCCGTATACTAAAAAAACACGGAGCTTGACAATTTAACATACACCGGACAGCGGTGTACGTGCACGCTGCTCTCTCAGTACCGTGTAACGGCTGTTATCACGACCACAGTGAAGCTAAGGGTGTGACTCTGTAAGGATAAGTCGAGGAGTTGTTCATTTCTTACAGACCTACACTCTAGGGAGATTCCAATCCTGCCCTGTCCTATATAACATTTTTCACACCTGCCAAATTCATCCTGTCATACAGCGGTGTGATATACACTGGGCCTGACACAATACATCAGTGTCCAGAAGTGTGTAAGGACATTCCATTTCTCCCATCCTATATAACATTTTTCACATCTGCCAAATTCATCCTGTCATACAGCGATGTGATATACACTGGGCCTGACACAATATATCAGTGTCCAGAAGTGTTTAAGGACATTCTATTTCTCTCGTCCTATATAACATTTTTCACACCTGCCAAATTCATCCTGTCATACAGCGGTGTGATATACATTGGGCCTCACACAATACATCAGTGTCCAGAAGTGTGTAAGGACAATCCATTTCTGCCGTCCTATGTCACATTTTTCACACCAGCCTAATTCAGTCTGTCATACAGCGGTGTGATATACATTGGGCCTCACACAATACATCAGTGTCCAGAAGTGTGTAAGGACATTCCATTTCTCCCGTCATATATCACATTTTACACACCAGCCTAATTCAGTCTGTCATACAGCGGTGTGATATACACTGGGCCTGACACAATACATCAGTGTCCAGAAGTGTGTAAGGTTATTCCATTTCTCCCGTCCTATATAACATTTTTCACACCTGCCAAATTCAGCCTGTCATACAGCGGTGTGATATACACTGGCCTGACACAATACATCAGTGTCCAGAAGTGTGTAAGGACAATCCATTTCTGCCGTCCTATGTCACATTTTTCACACCAGCCTAATTCAGTCTGTCATACAGCGGTGTGATATACATTGAGCCTCACACAATACATCAGTGTCCAGAAGTGTGTAAGGACATTCCATTTCTCCCGTCATATATCACATTTTACACACCAGCCTAATTCAGTCTGTCATACAGCGGTGTGATATACACTGGGCCTCACACAATACATCAGTGTCCAGAAGTGTGTAAGGTTATTCCATTTCTCCGTCCTATATAACATTTTTCACACCTGCCAAATTCAGCCTGTCATACAGCGGTGTGATATACACTGGCCTGACACAATACATCAGTGTCCAGAAGTGTGTAAGGACAATCCATTTCTGCCGTCCTATGTCACATTTTTCACACCAGCCTAATTCAGTCTGTCATACAGCGGTGTGATATACATTGGGCCTCACACAATACATCAGTGTCCAGAAGTGTGTAAGGACATTCCATTTCTCCTGTCATATATCACATTTTACACACCAGCCAAATTCAGCCTGTCATACAGCGGTGTGATATACTCTGGCCTGACACAATACATCAGTGTCCAGAAGTGTGTAAGGACATTCCATTTCTCCCATCATATATCACATTTTACACACCAGCCAAATTCAGCCTGTCATACAGTGGTGTGATATACACTGGCCTGACACAATACATCAGTGTCCAGAAGTGTGTAAGGACATTCCATTTCTCCCATCATATATCACATTTTACACACCAGCCAAATTCAGCCTGTCATACAGCGGTTGTCATGATCTCAGTGCGGGTTTGACTCACACACGTGGGGTTAATGTCTGGAACCAGTACTGATGACTGGTATTTCTGGGGTTAAAGGTTGTGATCCCAATGCAGGCTTACCTGCACACCTGGGGCTATGATTGTGGCCTCTCCCTGGTTCTGGGGGAGGCTTCTTATAGCCTCACGATGCTCCCATCCCTGTCAGTTATACTTTTGCCCTTGGCATTGTGTGGTGACCCCTGAGTGTGTTTGTGCTGTGTTCTGGTTACTTGATTCTCTGTGTATGACTCGGTCTGTTCTCTGGATATCGCTTTGGATTCTGCCTGGTACCTTATATGTCTGTTTGGTTTTGATCTCTGCTTGGCCCTGATTATCCGCTCTGTCTCCTCCCTGGTACTGTACTGTGATCCTGTGTATGACCTTTGGCTTTGTCTGACCTCCCGTTTGTTTATCCCTCCTGTGCCTCGTTTGCCCGTACTGTTGTGATCTCCGTGTTGCCTGACTCTGAGTTGTTGTATGGTGTCCTGTCATATCTGAAAGCTAAGCCACGCCCCCTTGCAGTCACATGACCATAGTTCCTGTGCAAGCTTGTTCATTTTCAGTGTCCGCAGGTCCCGTGCCTCTTTACTTTCCAGTGCTGACTGGACCCTGACACTATTAGTTGAAGCACGCCTGGTCACCTCTGATGCCCTGCTCCCCAGGTAACTCGTAGCACTGCTTCTGTACTCAGGACACGCGCACTGGCTCTATGAGCAAGTGTAGTGCGGTGTCTCTGACATTATAACTGACCGTTACAGTTTTTTTTTTTCTGAAGAAAAAAAAAAAAAAAGTGTGTTATCCTCATGGATCCCATACAAGCTTTGTCTGATCAGGTCATGCACCTGACCCAAATGTTCCATAAGCTCAGTGTGGAACAACGCACGATGGCCCAGACCCAGCAACAGTTGGTGGTTACTGTGCAGGGGGCTGTCGATGCAGGGGCTTCTGGTTCTGGGGGTAGGGATAATAATAATCTTTATTTTTATATAGCGCTAACATATTCCGCAGCGCTTTACAGCTTGCACACACATCATCACTGTCCCCGATGGGGCTCACAATCTAAATTCCCTATTAGTATGTCTTTAGAATGTGGGAGGAAACCGGAGTACCCGGAGGAAACCCACGCAAACACGGGGAGAACATACAAACTCCTTGCAGATGTTGTCCTTGGTGGGATTCGAACCCAGGACCCCAGCGCTGCAAGGCTGCAGCGCTAACCACTGAGCCACCGTGCCGCCCGAGATGTGTCATTAGCGTCCCCCGAATCTCCGGTCAAATTACCAGCCCTTTTCTCAGGGGATAAAAAGGAGTTCAGGTCTTTCAGAGAAGGATGCAAGCTTTTTTTTTCTCTAAGGTCCCGGGGATGAGTTCCAGAGGGTGGGGGTCATTATTTCCCTACTTCGGGGGGCTCCGCAAGCATGGGCTTTCTCGCTGTCTTCCTCTGCTCCTGAACGTATGTCAGTGAACGCTTTCTTTGAGGCCCTAGGGCACATTTATGATGAACCTGACCGAGTGCGATTGGCAGAGGACATGTTGATGAGTGTCTGTCAGGGGAAACACTCAGCTGAGTGGTTTTGTTCTGAGTTCCGCCGCTGGGCGGCAGAGGTCTCTTGGAGCGACGCCGCACTCCGAGGACTCTTTCGCAGAGGCTTGTCCGAGCGGCTGCAGGATGCATCCCCCACTTAACTCTCTCGAGGACGCCATGACCCAGGCCGTCCGGATGGACCGCAGGCTGCGGGCCAGAGGGGTGATGCAGGTGGATACTCCATTTTTCCCCAGTGGAAAAGAGACTGCCCCTGAGCCCATGGATGTAGGCGCCCTCTCCCTGAAGGATACGGAGAGGAAACGCCGGAAGGACAAGCAGTTATGCTTTTACTGCGGTAAAACGGGACATTGGAAAAGGGAATGCCCGAATTGCCCGTCTTCAAACCCGGTCGGCGGGAAACGACTAGGTCTGGGTAGTCAACGGGGAGGCTGCTCAGACCCTCAGGTACCATTTTCCTCGTTTTCTAAAGTAGTACTGCCTGTGGAACTGTTTGTGGATGGTAGTTCTTTTTCCTCTACAGCCTTCGTGGACTGCGGATCATCTATTAATCTTATTGACTCCCAATTGGTCACACACTGCAAGATAGGGACAGTTAGGCTCAAGGTTCCGATCAAGGTGATAGCCATTGACTCATCTCCCCTCACTAAGGAGGGAATTCGCTTTATGTCTGATGTGTTTTCGCTCAGAGTGGGCGCTACTCATGTGGAAAACATAAGTTGTTTTGTGCTGGACAATCTACCTGCAGGGTTGGTGTTGGGCATGCCCTGGTTACAACACCATAACCCAGTTATTAACTGGAAAACGGGGGAGATTGTACAATGGGGGTTTAATGATTTTGAGTTATGCGATAAATCCGCACTGCTGGTTGAACCTGTTAAATCTGTGTCTGTATCATCTGTCGAGCTGGAAGGTATTCCGGAATGCCTGAAGGACTTCGAAGATGTATTCTCCGAAAGCGAGGCCGAGATGTTACCGCCACATAGACCCTTTGACTGCGCTATTGAGCTGGTCCCGGGGGCTAAATTACCCAAAGCCCGTCTGTTTAATTTGTCCGGTCCTGAGCGCTTGGCTATGAAGGAGTACATTACTGAAAGTCTGCGCAAAGGACACATACGTCCTTCAGTCTCACCTGTGGCGGCAGGTTTCTTTTTTGTAAAGAAAAAAGATGGCGGGTTACGTCCCTGTCTCGACTTCCGGGAGCTTAATCAAATTACTGTACAGAATACCTACCCCCTTCCGTTGATTCCCGATTTATGTAACCAACTATCAGGTGCAAAGTGGTTTTCTAAACTGGACCTTCGGGGGGCATATAATTTGATAAGGGTCCGAGAGGGGGATGAATGGAAAACGGCGTTCCTCACGACCGAGGGACTATTTGAAAATTTAGTCATGCCGTTTGGTCTTACCAACGCCCCTGCCATATTTCAGAATTTCATCAACGTGGTATTCTCGGATCTCATTGGTCGTTTTGTCGTTATCTACTTAGATGATATTTTGATATATTCCCCCGACAAGTATTCTCATTTGGAACATGTACGAACTGTGCTCCAAAGGCTGAGAGAAAATCATTTGTATGCCAAATTGGAGAAATGTGTATTCTGTGTACAAGAGTTGTCCTTTTGGGGTTAATTGTATCCGGTGAGGGTTTTCGCATGGACCCCAAGAAGGTGCAGGCCATTGCGGATTGGGTGCAACCCCGAGATCTTAAGGGTCTTCAGCGCTTCTTGGGGTTCGCCAATTATTACCCCAAATTTATCCGGGGGTTTTCGCAAGTGGTCAAACCTCTCACGGATCTAACATGCAAAGGTGCGGATGTGAGAAATTGGTCCTCGCTCGCAAAAGAGGCCTTTACGACGCTGAAAAAATGTTTTATGTCTGCTCCTGTGTTAGTGCAGCCAGACCCGTCCAAACCATTCGTCGTGGAAGTGGACGCCTCTGAGGTGGGGGTGGGGGCGGTGTTGTCCCAAGGGCCTGCCACTCTAACCAACCTCAGGCCATATGCTTTCTTTTCCAAGAAGTTCTCTGCTGCGGAAAGAAATTACGACGTAGGCAATAGAGGGCTTCTTGCGGTCAAATTGGCGTTTGAATAATGGAGGCACTTTTTGGAGGGGGCCAGTCACCCAGTTACGGTGATCACGGATCACAAAAATTTGTCGTACATTGAGTCTGCTAAAAGACTAACGCCCAGACAGGCCCGTTGGTCACTTTTTTTTTCCCGTTTTCAGTTTACAATTACATTTCGTCCAGGGTCTAAGAATGTCAAGGCTGACGCCTTATCACGCAGTTTTCAGCCGGTGTCTCCCCTTGAGCCACCGTCCTCCATTCTTCACCCTGGGGTTGTGATAGCAGAGGTCTCATCTGAATTGGAACGGGAGATTCAGGGGGCCCAGTCGCAGGCCTCAGCGGCCAAGCCGGAGGGGAAGTTGTTTGTCCCAGAGCAACTTCGCCTGAAACTCTTGCAGGAGTTCCATGAATCCAAGCTGAGTGCTCACCCTGGTATTTCAGCCACACGTCTGGTGGTGGCTAGGATCTTTTGGTGGCCTACCCTTGGTTCGGACATAAAAAAATTCATTTCTGGTTGTGGGGTCTGCGCTCGTTCTAAAAGCTCTCATAGCCGGCCGGCAGGGGAGCTGATACCCTTGGCAGTGCCCGAAAGGCCATGGACTCACTTATCCATGGATTTTGTTACCAATCTCCCTCCATCTAAGGGTAATACAGTGGTATGGGTAGTGGTGGACAGGTTTTCTAAGCAGGCTCATTTCGTACCCCTGTCCGCACTACCGTCAGCTGAGACGTTGTTCAGGTTGTTTGTGCAGCATGTGATCCGGTTGCATGGGGTACCCCTGAATGTGATGTCTGATCGTGGTCTGCAGTTTGTGGCTAAGTTTAGGCGTGCTTTCTGCAAAAAATTAGGTATGTCTCTGTCCTTTTCGTCTGCATACCATCCTGAGAGCAATGGGCAGACGGAGCGCACTAACCAGTCCCTGGAACAGATCCTCCGGTGTCTAACCTCTGCTAGACAGAATGACTGGTGCGATGCACTGCCGTTGGCTGAATTTGCCTTCAATAGTCGGGTGAGTCAATCCACTGGTAGGTCCCCTTTCTTGATTAACTATGGGTTCAGTCCTCATTTTGGTGAGTTTTCTCGTCTGGATTCGGGGTGCCCCGGGGCTGAGGACTCTGTTCAGCGGTTAAAAGATACATGGGCAGAAGTCCAGCGGCGTATATCCAGGTCTCAAGGCAGGTATAAGTTTTTCTCGGACAGGAAACGAACACCTGGTCCCACGTTTCAGGTTGGAGAGAAAGTTTGGCTCTCCACACGTAACATTAAGTTAAAGATTCCGTCAGCCAAGTTAGGACCCAAATTCATTGGCCCGTACAAGATCGTGGAAAAAATCAATCCAGTGGCGTATAGGCTGTGCCTTCCACCCTCTTTCAAGATCCCTAACGTCTTCCACAAATCTCTACTGAAACCTTTTGAAGCAGTCCGGGGAGACTCCGAGTCTGCTGCTTCTCCTGTTTTGGTCGAGGGGCAGGTGGAGTACGAGGTTGGTCATATCGTAGATTCCAGGTTGGTACGGCGGTCGGTACAGTACCTGGTTCATTGGAAGGGGTATGGACCGGAGGACAGGTCCTGGGTACCAGCCCGGTTGATGCATGCTGATCGCCTGGTACGGGCTTTCCATGCTAAGTACCCGGGCAAGCCTGGGGGTCCAGAGGCCCCCCGTTGAGAGGGGGGTACTGTCATGATCTCAGTGCGGGTTTGACTCACACACGTGGGGTTAATGTCTGGAACCAGTGCTGATGACTGGCATTTCTGGGGTTAAAGGTTGTGATCCCGATGCAGGCTTACCTGCACACCTGGGGCTATGATTGTGGCCTCTCCCTGGTTCTGGGGGAGGCTTCTTATAGCCTCAGGACGCTCCCATCCCTGTCAGTTATACTCTTGCCCTTGGCATTGTGTGGTGACCCCTGAGTGTGTTTGTGCTGTGTTCTGGTTACTTGATTCTCTGTGTATGACTCGGTCTGTTCTCTGGATATCGCTTTGGATTCTGCCTGGTACCTTATATGTCTGTTTGGTTTTGATCTCTGCTTGGCCCTGATTATCCACTCTGTCTCTGTTAAATATTAATAATCCGTTAATTTCTTATAAGACCCAGTTCTGTAGAATGCTTTAGCTTACATGACATAGGCTATTTTTAAGCTTGGCTCATGGTAGAAAGACAGCTCCATATATGTAGAGACCACGTGCTTTAGGAGACGTATATAATTCATGGCTAACTGTAGAGGTCGCTCCTCTTCTTCCCTCACCATCATGAGAGACAGACGCAAGATGACATGACATAACAGCTGGTATATTACTTGACGGCGATGTGAGAAGCCGAACTGAGACACAGCAGCCATTTGCTATTCAGGATCTCGGAGAGAAGAAGAATACATGTTGCTTTTGCCATTTGGGATCTCAGAGCATGATCTAATGGACAATTTCTCTTTCACCTATTTTTATTCACCTGTTTTTCTGTAATAACCTTTCTTTGATGGAAGAAACCAAATAAACCACTATATTTTTATCTGGTAACTAGTCCTGAGTATTTTACAGGATATGCATTATTTTACATTGGAGAGCCAGCCAGATCTGAATTTTTGTACTTTTTTGCGGATTTCCTTCAACTTGCACACACGGGGGATTGGACTTTGCTAACGTCAAATCATATGTGCAAGTTATCGGGAATTCCACTACTTACAAGAATCACATAGAACCTAGAAGTAAGAAGTACCAGATAGATTGAGAAGTACTACAAGTGCCAAAAGTACCAGACGTAAGCCAGACGTGTAAAGACAGGAACCCAGCGTTGTCCATCAAAGGGAACAAGCTGAGACATTTCAAGGTAAGAGAAATGGATGTCATTAATTGTCTTGCTAAGCAGAGTAAATTGAAATTTAAGTCTGTAGACAATTCTAATTCAGAAGTTTTATGGTTAAGTTTATATGCCGAGTGTGAACTCGAGAATCAGAGGTTAGATTCTAAGTTTTTCAATAGAGAAAGAGAGAGATTAAAAAATATTCTACAGATGGTAGATATATTTCATAGATCTGTGTCAGAGAAATCTAAAAATGATTGTGTAGAGGATAGTGATATTCCCGAGATTCACTGTAATGTGGAGAAACAGTTACAAGTAGTAGCAGCTATTGAAGGTGACCTTGCAGACGTGGAACAAGATGGAGAAGTAGGAGGAGACTTCAGAACTGACGTAGAGGACGTACAAGGGAAAGACGTACCACTAAAAATAGAAGACTCACAGGCCCAAATCCGAAGTAGCGTGAGGAAGGATTTGATAAAGATATGCCAAATAATTCCTGCTTATGACAACAAAATAGATGTTTATAGAAACTCTGAGATCTTTGAAAGTTGTTCTGGAAAATTTGATTTATCTAACGAGGAGAAGAATCAGTTGTTCAAAATGTGGATCCCTGTAAATTTTGCTAGGAGATTGTCTTTAAAGTTATCTGGTGAGACACATGAGAATTTAACTGATAAGGACAGATTAAAAATTCTCATTTTTTGTTCATCAAATGAAAATCATCCAGATATTGATATTCTTCAAAAATTAAGGATTGGTCGGAAGGAATGTATTTTTACGTTCATGTCCATATATGAACGTTTGTATAGAATGCTGAGTGAGAATGTCAAAACACCGTCCCTCATAAGGAGTTTTGTAAGCAAATTTTGGTTTCTAAATCCTGCATCTCGTGTTATTGCGTCACAAAAAGATTCTTTGTTTGAATGTGCGCAATTCCTTGATTTTGCCAGAAAACACGAGAATTGTGAGAGGAAAGTAAATTGTGCTAATTTTGTAAAGACAGGCAGAGTAAAATCTTATCAGAAGCCTGTATTAGCAAAGCCTTCTAAAATGAGATTTCCCCAAAATCAAATCTACGAAGAAAGAAAAAGAAAATCACATGTTTGTTATAAACCATATGGAATGATGCAAAAGAACACCGAAAAGACACAAATTGAATTAAGAAAAATGATGAGTTCTGATTTTCTTTCTGTAACAAAGATGGCCGAATTTAACAGACAGAAACAGGTGGTGAGTGACATCATGGCCTGTAAACTGAATACTCTGCTCCAAGAATCTATCAGCTTTAAAATGGCAAGAACTTTTCAGGATATTTTTTGCAGAGAAATAAGTATGGGTGTAGGAATTGGCTAGAAAAAGTAATTATATATATATATATTGTGTAACAGTGTTATACAATTAGTGAGTTATATGTAATTATTTTATAGAGTATAATCCTGTAGTTTTATGGTTTGTGGATATATACATAGTCATACAGTATATATAGAGTGTTTGTAGAAGTAGAAATAGTAGAACTGTATTTTTTAATGAAAATTAAAATCTACATCAGTAATAATATTTAGAATATGAATATGATATTAACCTTATTTTTTTATGTTTCCTTAGAATTTTCATTTCAAAGCAGGACTTAATCGAGAAAAATTCTCTTCCAAGGATTTATGCCTTTATTTACACAGGATGTTGCAATAATTGCATGATTTTATATATCTAACCCTTAAAAGGAAATAACCAATTGCTTTTTAAAATGTTCTGGGTGTGTGTTTTTTTACTGCATGGTTTGAATGACAACCACAGCAGGGGAATTTGAACCTTGTTCTAATAATACAAGTATACCAGTATACTATGTCCCTGTTCCTTAGGAAAAGAATTTTAAAGGGGGTCTCAACTTTTGCAAAGCAATGGAATTTTTTTTTCCAGGCCTAAATGTCAAGTATAGCTATACATATACATATATTTATGTCATGTGTATTTGGGGAATATTCAAAGAAATATTAAGAGACTAAATTGAAATAGTTTACAATGCATTGATAATTAGGATAATTTGGGTTAAAATACGTGTATTCATCACACTTTCATATGTGAGGTATTTGGTTTAAACTTAATATGTGACACAGTCTGAGTGACAGTGACTGAGTGTATGAGCAGCTGCTGAGCGAGTAATGTGATACGTTTGTGAGACCTCAGGATCCTGAATGCATGAGAGAGAGAAAAAAAAAAAAAAAAAAACCCCAAAGCTTTTATCTTTAGGAAATTATTAGAATATTAAGATACATAATGAAATATTATCTATACAAACATATATTTCTATATTTCTATAGTAATTATTATTTCTTGATTTAGTTAATTGTGGATAAGTGCAATCGCACAACAAAATAGAAAATAGTTTAGGAAGAAAATCTATTCTTTCCTTATCAGCTTTAGCTCTTTTAAACAGGCACCAGCACAGAGCCTGGTATTCACCAGCTGCATCTGGGAATAGTGGACCTTCCTTCTCTGTCCAAGTGTGTTAATCTTAAACTACATTTAAATTAATTTTTCCAAAGGATAATTTTATGATATTCAAATTAATTTTGATGGTTACACATCTTCAGACAAATAATGGTATAAGCAAGTATAAATTCACATAATTTATACATTAATTATTTTTAATTTTGGTTTTGATAAATGAATTATTTCATGAAACAATATTTTTTGGTATTAAGGGGGAAATATGTTTTTTATCCTGACTACATAATCACATTTGATTAATACCTCTTCTTCACACATTTTAATAGGAAAAAAAAATATTAATAAGGTACAATGGTATAAGTATTGGGTATAATAACAAGTATTATAAAGAGTCATTTCTTTACACTAAGAGGAATTACATGCAAAGTTGCATGATTTGAATATTTTGATAACACAAGTTTATGACAATTATGAAATAATCCAGATCATGGAAATATTAAGGGTGTATGTTACTGAAGACATAACTACACTGCATCAACATAAAGGCCTTATTCTTATTTTTATTTTTATTCTTATTTTTCATTATTTTTAATTCTTTCACCAATATTTAGTAAAGTAATATCTACTGAGAATATTGCTTCATTAAATATAGCAATTATATGGTTCTATTACTAAGAAAATGTTTCACTTCTGAGTTATATGCAACAATTCTTTTATTCATTCATTCGCTCACTCATATATTCTTATTTTGGTTCATGGCTATACATTCCTACATATTATTAGTATAATAAATATATTCCTTATTAATAAAGATGAAAACACTGGTTACATAAAACACAGTGACACCTATGGGTTGAAAAAGGTAATTACACCTATGACATAAAAATGTTCTATCACATGAAAAAAATGGATAATAATGTATTATCACTTATTATTGGTTTATTATTTCAAATATTGAAATCCATATACAGTACAAATTCTGATAATAATTATATGGATATTACTGATTGCTATGGTACGCTGTGATATTATGGGATAGGGAAATTACCAGATTTGGTATAGAATAGGGAATGAAGACTTCAAGCAAGATACTGAAATTATGTTAATAAAGACTTTTCACATTTCTAAACTTCATTGATTTTTATCAGTTGCGAGAAGAAGAATGCCGCGATCCAGAAATCCCAGAAGGTAACAAAGCTGTGATTACTGAGTAATAGACTGTGTTAATCACAAGTGCAGTATCCACCACTGACAGTCACAAGTGCAGTATCCACCACTGACAGTCACAAGTGCAGTATCCACCACCGACAGTCACAATTAAAGTGTCTAACCTGACAACCAGAGGACGATGATCCTATGATGCTGAGATGAACGGTGTTATCACGTTCTTATCAAGTTCCAGAGGTTTTCAATCACCTGAAAAGCTTCGATGAAAGCTGGTGAACAATGAAGGTAATTATCAGGAAGCTACAACCCTGACATATGTCCTGTGCATTAGGACAAGGACTGGTTATGGTGCTATGTTTAGCAAGGAAGAGTCATTTTAACCCTTGCTTTGCTGACCAAAGACGTCACACCTGTTCAAAGACCAGTACCGATGGAGGATTCCAGAATATCCAAGGCGAGCCAATGTAAGCCCAGGTTTTTAAAGATGACACTGCACAGATATTAAAGCTGCATTTCATCTATAGACTTTGTTTCTTATCAACATTTGAATTTATGGACTTTGATTTGATACACCACACAATTCCTACAACATCTATATGCTATAAGAAAACTGTATTTTTAAAAGAACCAAGAAGAAGACAGAAGACATCAAAATGAAGACCAGATGACATCAGATGATGATGACTGGACCTGAGATGCTTCAATTTAGACTTAGGGAAGTATAATTATACATATTTTATATGAATATTGTTCACGACTTACCATAACATGAATTCACATCAATTATGTCATTGAGTACTTATAACGGTAATCTAATATTATTATTATTATTATTATTATTATTATTGATATTAAATTATTTTGTCAAAGAAGAAGAAAAGAAGAAAAAAAGATCGTTATATTTGAGGGTTCCAATTAATGTCTGTCTCCCTCAAAAGGGGGAATTGTTAAATATTAATAATCCGTTAATTTCTTATAAGACCCAGTTCTGTAGAATGCTTTAGCTTACATGACATAGGCTATTTTTAAGCTTGGCTCATGGTAGAAAGACAGCTCCATATATGTAGAGACCACGTGCTTTAGGAGACGTATATAATTCATGGCTAACTGTAGAGGTCGCTCCTCTTCTTCCCTCACCATCATGAGAGACAGACGCAAGATGACATGACATAACAGCTGGTATATTACTTGACGGCGATGTGAGAAGCCGAACTGAGACACAGCAGCCATTTGCTATTCAGGATCTCGGAGAGAAGAAGAATACATGTTGCTTTTGCCATTTGGGATCTCAGAGCATGATCTAATGGACAATTTCTCTTTCACCTATTTTTATTCACCTGTTTTTCTGTAATAACCTTTCTTTGATGGAAGAAACCAAATAAACCACTATATTTTTATCTGGTAACTAGTCCTGAGTATTTTACAGGATATGCATTATTTTACAGTCTCATCCCTGGTACTGTACTGTGATCCTGTGTATGACCTTTGGCTTTGTCTGACCTCCCGTCTGTTTATCCCTCCTGTGCCTCGTTTGCCCATACTGTTGTGACCTCCGTTTTGCCTGACTCTGAGTTGTTGTATGGTGTCCTGTCATATCTGAAAGCAGGACGCTAAGCCACGCCCCCTTGCAGTCACATGACCATAGTTCCTGTGCAAGCTTGTTCATTTTCAGTGTCCGCAGGTCCCGTGCCTCTTTACTTTCCAGTGCTGACTGGACCCTGACACTATTAGTTGAAGCACGCCTGGTCACCTCTGCTGCCCTGCTCCCCAGGTAACTCTTAGCACTGCTTCTGTACTCAGGACACGCGCACTGGCTCTATGAGCAAGTGTAGTGCGGTGTCTCTGACAGCGGTGTGATATACACTGGCCTGACACAATACATCAGTGTCCAGAAGTGTGTAAGGACATTCCATTTCTCCCGTCATATATCACATTTTACACACCAGCCAAATTCAGCCTGTCATACAGCGGTGTGATATACACTGGCCTGACACAATACATCAGTGTCCAGAAGTGGTAGGAAAATTAAATTCTCCCCTGTCCTATATACACCTTGTACCTTGTTTTACAGTTCCATATCGTTGGTGGAATTGTGGGTACATTTTTCAAAAAAATGAGGAAGTGTGGTGTAAGAGGCCGTGTTAGTGGGCGGGGGTTGCCAGCTGTTAATGATGGTGTTGGATCTGCTGGTAGTGGCAAAAGCAAAATAACACCTAATGCAGGAGGTGTTAAGCCTGCGTCATCATCTGGCTCCACAAGGCCTCAAAGGCTCCCTTTTCTGGGAGTAGGTAAACCGCTTTTAAAGCCGGAGCTTCAGGAACAAGTTTTGGCCTACATTGCTGACTCGGCCTCCAGCTCTATCGCCTCCTCTTCTGAACTTGTAAAAAATAAAAGCACTGAGTCGTCTTTGGAGGCTCATGGTCATGAACCACACCTTTCTTTGTGTCCTTCACCCCAACGAAAATTGAAGGATGCGGCAGGCCACACAACAGATTACTCCATGGAGCTGTTTTCACATACCATGCCTGGGTTATCAAGTGAAATGGTGAATTACCCAGGCCAAGATGAATCTGACATGGAGTGCACTGATGCACAGCTACTGATAGATGATTCTGCTGGTACATTCACTCAGAGCACGACATTGTCCTCGCAGTGTACTGAGCCAGATTCCGACCCTGATGAAACTCAGGTGCCCCTTCCCGCATACTATTCCACCGTACACGTTGACACAGAGGAAGGTGCACATGACATAGAAGAGGAGGTGATGGATGACCCAGTTGTTGACCCAGATTGGCATCCATTGGGGGAAGAGGGTGCCACTGCCAATAGCTCCGAAGAGGAGGAGGAGCATCCGCAGCAGGCATCAACATCGTAACAGCTGTTATCTGGCAGGCACGGAGCAGTCCAAAAACGGGTTACAAAAAGCCAAAAAGTTGCTGGACTGCTTGGCCAGACGGCCAAAATAGCACAGCGTGCAAGGACGCAAAATGTCTTCCATAGTAGGAAGAGTGCAGTGTGGCACTTTTTTGAACAAAATCCTAAAGATCAGGATAAGGTTATCTGTAAGAAGTGCGCAAAGACCTTTAGCCGAGGGAAAAATCTGAAAAATTTGAATACCAGTTGCATGCTTAGACATTTAACCACCATGCACTTGCAAGCGTGGACGGAACACCAAACCTCAAGTACCACATGTGCAAATGCTCCCAAAGAAGGTAGTCAGCAACGCTACATTGTTTCCCCCACTGTAACCCCACTGGTTAGCACAGCAGCAAATGTTGAGGTGTCATTGAAAGGCCAAAGCTGTCAGGGAATCACAATGTTATATCAACGAAAGACTGAATCTAGGCCATCAGAAAGAACACCAACTCCATCACCATCATCAACTCTCTCTCAGTCCGCCCTGTCCACCGCTAGTTCCACCATAGGCATCTCTCAAGTCCAGCTCACCCTGCCAGAGACTATGAGTAGGACAAGAAAGTACTCATCCTCTCATCCGCGTACACTGGGTTTGAACGCCCACATTGCCAAACTAATCTCGTTAGAGATGATGCCCTATCGGTTGGTGGAAAGCGCAGCTTTCCTCGAACTCATGGCCTACGCAGTACCACGCTATGAACTACCCAGTCGCCACTTCTTTTCTCGCAAAGCCATCCCAGCCCTCCACCTTCATGTGAAGGACCGCATTGTCCATGCACTCAAGCAATCAGTGAGTGGAAAGGTGCACCTCATAGCTGATGCATGGTCCAGTAAGCATGGCCAGGGCCGTTACGTGTCCATCACTGCGCACTGGGTTAATGTGGTGGATGCAGGGTCCACAGGGGACAGCGGTAGTGGGACTGTGCTGCCTAGCCCACGGTATAGGAAACAGTTGGCTGTAGGCGTTCGACCCTCCTCCTCCTACTCCTCTAGAAGCGAAAGCTCGTCCCCAGAGCGCAGTCGCAGCAGCACTCCATCCGCAGCTGCCAGTGTTGCACATGAGGTGTCCCCCTATCGATCAGCTAGTGGAAAGCGTCAGCAGGCTGTGTTGAAGATGATGTGTTTGGGCGACAGACACACCGCGGAGGTACTGGCCGACTACTTTTAGCAACAAACTGAGTCATTGCTGGGCAGTCTACATCTTGAGGCAGGCAAGGTAGTCAGCGATAATGGCCGTAATTTTGTGGCTGCCATAGCCCTTTCAAAACTCAGACACATACCTTGCTTGGCTCACACCTTGAACCTGGTGGTGCAGTGCTTCCTCAATAATTATCCAGAGTTAACAGGCCTGCTCCAGAAGGTTCGAAAACTGTGCTCGCACATCCGCCGGTCGCCCGTACACTCCAGTCGTATGCAGAAGCTGCAGCGATTGCTACACCTTCCCAAGCATCGGCTAATTATCGACGTTGTAGGAGGGAATTTATTGCTCAGACACGTACGGTAATGCATTTAGAGGAAAGCATTTACAAGCGAAGGCATGGTGAAAGAACTTTCGAAAAAATATGGTCCGCCTGGATGGCGGTGATATGCTTGCTAAGACTCTCAAGTATACCCGGCATAAGGAGTATTGGGGGAGGGGGGGATGGCTTTGATTGTATTATTACAAGATATGTGAATTGTTACATGTATATTGATATCCACTGTTTATTGTTTAAAATCTTTTGAAACCTAAATAGAAATAACTGGTTTTAAAAAAAATTATCGACGTTGCAACAAGGTGGAACTCCACCCTGCACATGATTGAGCGGCTGTGCGAATAGAGGCAGGCTGTAATGCATTTGTGGGAGGATACCCGGCCAGGCACTTTGAGGGCAGACATGGAGTTGACAGGTGTGCAGTGGTCAAAGCTGAAAGACCTCTGTAAAGTCCTTCAGTGTTTTGAGGAATGCACACGGCTGGTAAGCGCAGACGACGCCATCATAAGCATGAGCATCCCACTTATGCGTCTGCTCATGCAAACTTTGACGCACATTAAGGAGCAGGCGTCTGCAGCCGAGGTTGACAAAGAGGAAGAGAAGGAGGAAATCCTTGATGACAGTCAGCCATTGTCTGCTCCGGGACCTCTCCTGGACGAGGTGGAGGAAGAAGAGGAAGAGGAGGAGGAGGGTGATGATGGGGATGATTATTTAGGGGAGGAGGATGCTTCTCGTGTGTCCAGAGAAAATGTTGGCGTGGCAAGGTCTGGTACAGGCTTTGTGCATGACTGGAGGGATGTGGATTTGCCAGAAAGTGCTCCTCCACCAAGCAGTCGCACTGCATCATTGACACCGGGAACATTGGCCCACATGTCAGATTATGCCTTGCAGATCCTAAAAAGGGACCCCCGCATTGCCAAAATGATGAACGATGACGACTACTGGTAGGCCAGCATCCTGGATCCACGCTATAAAGGCAAATTCCAAAACATCATGCCACAGGAGAACCTTGACCTAATATTGGCTAACAAACAAGCTACTCTGGTAAACCAGCTGGTTGAGGCATTCCCAGCACACAGCAGCGGTGATGGTTCTCACACGAGCCGTAGGGGCCAGGGGCAGCTTGGAAGAGGTGTTCGTGGTGCACACATCAGAAGTGGCGTTGGAGACAGGGGTTTCATGACCATGTTGTGGACTGATTCTTCAAGTCCCGCTCACACGACTGGTAATACTGCATCGATGGAAAGTGACAGGAGACAGCACTTGTCAACTATGGTTACAAACTACTTTTCCTCCCATGTCGATGTTCTCCCTCACAGGTCATTCCCCTTTGACTATTGGGCCGCTAAACTGGACACCTGGCCTGAATTGGCACAATATGCGCTACAGGAGCTCGCTTGCCCAGCTGCAAGTGTGCTATCGGAAAGAGTCTTCATTGCTGCTGGATCAATCCTGACAGAAAAAAGGACCCGTCTGTCGACCCAAAATGTGGATGATCTAACCTTCATTAAAATGAACCATGCATGGGTTTCCAAGGATTTTGTCCCACCTTCCCCTGATGACACATAGGGTGACAGAAAAATGGCCTGCTTTGGTCCTCCTCTTCCTGGGACTTGAACAATTTCGCCTTTTGCATCAGCTGAATGTCCAACATCAACATATGCCACTTTCTAAAACTCCCTAACTGTGCTGCCTCCCCCCCCATGGTCGGGGTCACCACCTAGAGCACGAAACCGTGCGAGTGCCGTTGCCCTGGACAGGTGGGTAGGCCGACTCTTGGGCGCGGACACTGGCACAGGGTCCCTCATAGTGCAATCAAGTGTCTCTGACGGTGGTGGTGCACACCCGCCGTCAGACACACCGCCGTACTGTGAGGGGCCCAGTGCCAGTACTGACACCCACGAGTGGGCCCCCCGTGCTTGGGCAGGGCCCCAGCATTTGCAATCTTTACCTCTCCCTGCTCCTCCGCTGTGTAGTCTGGGCCGTCAAATCCATACTGGGCCTGACACCGTCTGAGCCTGCCTCCTTGATCTATAGACATATATTTTGAATGTGTACACTATGCTATCCATACATGTTATCCGGTGATACGGTACCCTTTCTCACCTTTGTGCAATCACGTGTAATCCATACTGGGCCTGACACCGTCTGAGCCTGCCTCCTGATCTATAGACATATATTTTGAATGTGTACACTATGCTATCCATACATGTTATCCGGTGATACGGTACCCTTTCTCACCTTTGTGCAATAACGTGTAATCCATACTGGGCCTGAGAACAGCTGGCGAGCTGTTAAGCAAGCTATAGCACCTGTGGTTTGCACACGTAAGTTTTTCATTTTTTCAGGAATGACAGTTAGGCCTAATTCCGGAACTGCGGTTGACCTGCACTTACTGGGAAATCATCGTTCGCGGGTAATAATTGTAATCCCAGATCCCCATCACTAACGGTGTTCAGCGGGTTATCTGCACCTGTAAGGCCGGTTTCACATTAGCGCTTTTTAAGCGCACGCACGGCCGGGGGTAGCTCCGCCCCCGAGCCGGCTCTCTGCCCGGCGTGCCCGCCCCTTGCTTGTAGCGCTGCCTCCTAGCGCACAGCGGCGCCTGCGATCGGCGCACCCTATCTTTAGCATAGGGTGCGCAGATCGTGCGCAGGCCGTGCGCTAGTTGCGCTTTGACCTGCGCTGCGCACTTTTGACGGTGCGCCGTGCACGCCAAAATCAAACTTTTCGGATTTTGGCGCGCACGGCGCACCGTCAAAAGTGCGCAGCGCAGGTCAAAGCGCAACTAGCGCACGGCCTGCGCACGATCTGCGCACCCTATGCTAAAGATAGGGTGCGCCGATCGCAGGCGCCGCTGTGCGCTAGGAGGCGGCGCTACAAGCAAGGGGCGGGCACGCCGGGCAGAGAGCCGGCTCGGGGGCGGAGCTACCCCTGGCCGTGCGTGCGCTTAAAAAGCGCTAATGTGAAACCGGCCTAAGCGACAAACGCTGGCCCTTTCAGTGTAGCGCACATGCAGCCACGGACATGTAAGGGCATGACACACCAGTTATTGGCCAATCTCACGTGCCAGAGCCTCGCGTGTCCCTCTAGTAAGCCGGACTTGGACCGCGGGGCATGACGGAGTCTCGTTCGTTAACGGAATTAAGTTTGCAATGTGTGCATCTTTTTTGTTGCTGGATGATTGAGGTTGCCCGTGTTGAGTCAAATTATGCCGCAGGCTCCACTCCTGGTGGTGCCCTTCTGGACATTCCTTTAAGGTTCAGCTTTGCAACCATACTGCCCACATAAAACAAACACTTTGCCTTCATGAACGCTGTTTGGAGGGTCGTGACTCATGGGAATAACACCGCCCAATCAGTTAACCTGCTAGAGAGATCCTTCGTTGCTCCCAAGCATGACATCACACTCCCTAGGAGGAAGGTAATGCCACTGTGGCGACCGTACTCCTGGGGGCGACACAAGTGCACTGATGCCCAGCCACTGCTCGATGAATCTGCTGGTACATTGACCCAGACCACTACATTCCCCTCGCACTCTACACGGCCTGAATCTGACCCTGATGAAACTCAGGTTACCCTTCCCATATACAGTTCCATCTAACACGGTGACAAAGAGGAAGCTGCAGATGAAAGTGCAGGTTCGGCCCACCCGCCGTCAGACACACCACCGTACTATCAGGGGCCCTGTGCCAGTGCCGTCGCCAACGAGTGGGCCCCGCCTGCTTGCTCAGGATCACAGCACTTGCAAGGTTGAAATACTGTGCAGTGAGATGGAAGATGGGGACGACGAGGAGTCCAGACTAGTACAGGGATTCCCTAGCGAGGAGACTTATTTCATTGTTTTCAATGTTGGGACAGCAATTTTTGGGGAGCACTATACTCTGGAGAATGATAGATGGGGCCCACCATACACTGGAACATTCCAAAGGTGGACATCAGACACTGGAGCAGCATTTACAGGGCCCATTACACACTAGAGCATTAGAAATGGGGTCCATTATGTATGGAGCATTATTTGGGCCCATAAGACAGTGGAGCTTCATCCATGGGGACCAACATGTACTGTAGCATTATGTGGAGCTCATCATATACTGTTTCAAACATTATATGGGACCAATGATTCTGTATGGAGAAATAGATGGGCCTCGTCATAAGATGTAAAAAGTGAAGTATTTTTCTTTGTAGTATACCACTATTTCTCTGCCGTATCGGAGCAGCATGAGGTGTGGTATGTGTTAAAGGGGCGCTCTTTCGCCCAGGGCACATGAAAACCTGGAGCCAGCCCTACCCCCCCACAACTTTTGCCAAATAACCCCCATTTTTCAGTGCGTAACTAGTATTATGAAGTAAATAAAGGGTGACAAGCTTCAGTAATAAGAATTTATGCTTTTGGCATTCAAATGGGCACTGTAAGTGTGTTTCCTGTCCTCTCACTGCCGACTTTTCTTCCCCATTGACTTACATTGGGTTTCGTGTTTCAGTCGGACCCCCGACTTTTCCCTATAGTCGGCCGATTTCGTTCGACCCGACTTTTGCGAAAGTCGGGTTTCGCGAAACCCAACTCGACCCGAAAAAAGGCAAAGTCGCTCATCTCTACCTGCTGGTTTACTAAGCTTGACCTCAGGGGGGCGTATAATCTTATTCGCATCAAGCACGGGGATGAATTGAAGACGGTGTTTTATACTGCGGAGGGATATTTTGAGTACCTGGTGATGCCTTTTGGGCTCTCTAATGCCCCTTCTGTCTTCCAGTCCTTTATGAATATTTTTCGAGACTTTGTAGATAAGTTTTCGATCATCTATCTGGATGATATTTTGATCTTTTCTAGTGATTGGGATTTCCATGTGGAACATGTCCAGACTGTGTTCCGGATTTTGAGGGAGAATTCCCTGTTTGTTAAGGGATCGAAATGCCTCTTTGGTCTAAGAGGATTTCATTTTTGGGATTTATCTTGTCTCCATCGACTATTGAAATGGACCCGGCCAAGGTACAGGCCATTTATGATTGGGTTCAGCCTACTTCTTTGAAGGCTCTCCAGAAGTTTTTGGATTTTGCTAATTTCTATTGTAAATTTATAGGTAATTTTTCTAGTATTGTCAAACCACTGACTGATCTGACCAAGAAGGGAGCTGATGTGCTGAATTGGTCTCCTGAGGCTGTCTCAGCATTTCAGGAGCTTAAGCGGAGATTTACTTCAGCTCCAGTTCTACGGCAACCTGATGTCTCACTTCCATTTCAAGTGGAGGTAGACGCTTCTGAGATTCGTGCAGGAGTTGTTTTGTCCCAAAAAGACCCTGTGACTTCTAAGATGAATCCCTGTGCCTTCTTTTCTCGAAAGTTCTCCCCATCTGAACGCAACTATGACGTGGGGAATCGGGAATTGTTGGCCATGAAATGGGCATTTGAGGAGTGGAGACATTGGTTGGAGGGAGCTAGACATCAATTTGTGGTCCTCACCGATCACAAGAATCTGATTTATCTGAGTCGGCTAAACGCTTGAATCCTAGACAGGCTAGATGGGCCTTGTTTTTCACGTGTTTTAATTTTGTGGTCTCTTTTCTTCCGGGCACTAAGAATGTTAAGGCAGACGCCCTTTCTAGGAGTTTCTTTGCTGATTCTCTTAATGTGACTGAGCCTACTACTATCCTAGGTGAGGGGGTAGTTCTTTCTGCAATTTCTCCCAATTTGAGACGCGCCCTGGAGGAATTTCAGGAGGATAAACCTGAGCGTTGTCCTATGGGAAAATTGTATGTTCCTGACCAGTGGAGAAAGAGAGTGATGTCTGAAGTTCATTGCTCCGCATTGGCTGGTCATCCAGGTATTTTTGGTACCAGAGATTTGGTGAGTCAGTCGTTTTGGTGGCCTGCCTTATCTCGTGATGTCAGGAATTTTGTACAGTCCTGTGGGACTTGTTCTCGGTCTAAACCCTGTTCTCATTCTAGTGGGTTGCTGATGCCCCTCCCGGTGCCCAAGAGGCCATGGACCCATATCTCAATGGATTTTTTTTCTGATCTTCCTGTCTCTCAGAGAATGACTGTTATCTGGGTGATTTGTGATAGATTTTCGAAGATGGTCCATCTTGTACCACTCCCAAAGTTGCCATCTTCCGCTGAGTTGGTGTCCTTGTTTTTACAACAGGTGGTTCGGTTACACGGGATTCCTGAGAACATTGTGTCCGATAGAGGGGTCCAGTTTGTTTCCAGATTTTGGAGAGCCTTTTGTTCCAATCTGGGAATTCAGTTGTCCTTCTCCTCCGCGTTTCATCCCCAGACCAATGGGCAGACTGAGAGAGCAAACCAGACCCTGGAGTCTTATTTAAGATGTTTTATATCTGCTGATCAAGATGATTGGGTCTCATTTTTGCCCTTGGCTGAATTTGTGCTGAACAATAGAGCTAGTTCTGCCACTTTGATGTCACCCTTTTTCTGTAATTTCGGGTTTCATCCTCGATTCTCTTCGGGACAAGTGGAATCTTCGTCCTGTCCAGGTGTGGACACTGTGGTTCTGAAAATGCAGAAGATATGGGACCAAGTGGTGGATAAGTTGTCACTCTCTCAGGAAAAGGCCCAGCGTTTTTCTAACCGGCATAGGACCATTGGTCCCCGGTTTAAAGTGGGTGATATGGTTTGGTTGTCATCTAAGAATATTCCTATGAAAGTTGCATCTCCAAAATTTAAGCCAAGATTTATTGGACCTTTTAAGATTTTGGAGATTCTTAATCCTGTTTCTTTTCAATTGGCTCTTCCAGTTACGTTCAAAATCCATAACGTATTTCACAAATCACTGTTGAAGAGGTTTGTTGAGCCAGTAGTTCCTTTGGCGGCACCTCGTGACCCTGTTTTGGTTAAAGGCAATGTGGAATATGAGGTAGAGAAAATATTGGAATCTGGTTTGGTCAGACGGAGACTCCAGTATTTGGTCAAATGGAAGGGTTATGGCCAGGAGGATAATTCTTGGGTCTCTGCCTCGGATATTCATGCCAATAAATTGGTTCGTGCTTTTCACCGGGCCCATCCTGATCGGCCTGGTGACGTGGATGAGGGTTCGGTGACCGCTCCTCAGGGGGCGGTACTGTTATGAGCTCATTTTCTGCTCCACCATCTGGGAGTTCTCCTTCCGTTCTCCCTCTGGTGGTGACAGGAGGTAGTGAGGTTAGTTTAATTGGTAATGGTCTGCCACCTGACGAGGAGGATAATGATTGGATCTCTGGAGAATCAGACTGGATATAAGACAGCCGACGCCCTATCCTGTTGCTGGTGATTCAGTCTGCTTCTCAGGTCTTGGACTTCAGCTCTGCTCCAGTCTTCTCAAATTAAGTTTTGTTTTTGCTAATGTTCACACTTGCTCTTGTTGGTCAGCACAGTTTTTGTGTGGTCAGCCAGCCCGGCTGGGCTGTGCTGAATTTCCACTCTTATTTATTTGTATTTTGCCAATTTGCCTTTTGTCCTTTATTAGATTGGCCTCTTTTTTGCTCTGTCTCAGAATATTTCAGAGTGCTGATATAGTGGGAGAAGTCTGGTGACTTCAGGGTTAATTTTGTTATCAGAAGTGTTGGACATTATTTTGGGTAGGGTTTTTTGGCAGATTGCAGACAGTATCTTTCCTTTCAAGTTAGTTTGGCCCCATTGTTTGCTCAGACTATTTTTCTGCCTTTGTTTGTGTTTTCATCTTGCTTCACCGTCAATACATGTGGAGGGCTGTCTTTCCTTTGGGGTCTGCTCTGGGGGAGTTAGTTTTCCCTTTTCTTACTTTAGGCTTATTTAGTTCTCCGGTTGTGACGAGGTGTCCAGGACCATCATATGCACGCTCCACGACTGCTGCTAGTTGTGTGTTAAGATCAGGGATCTGCAATCTGCATATAGTTACCAACCTCTCTGGTTTTCTGAGACTTAGCGTGTGTTTTTCTCCTCAGTGACCCATTCATAACACAGGGCTGGCTGAACACAAAAACGAAGTAAACCAGACAAAAACTCATATGAACAATAGAAGAGAAAACTTAGCTTTAGGAAGGCAGGAACCAAACTGGAAACCAGGAGCCAGAGTCAGGAAATATCACCAGCAAGAAACTAGGGAGTCGGCTGCCTTAAATCCAATCAGAAACTCCTGGTGTCCAATCGCAGTCCTCCTCCTCAGGTGGCCGGTCTCTGCCATTTAGATCAGCTTCATTACCTCCCTTCACCAACAGAGGGAGTCCAGATAGAGAACTCACTACTCTGTCAGCACAGCCAGCTCCATAACCCTCACCAGAAGCCAGAGGCAAACCCGAAAATGAGCTCACAACAATGTACTATGTATGTTGTATGAATGTAGTATATATGTAGTATGTATGTATGTATGTATGTATGTTGTATGAATGTAGTATTTGTTGTATGAATGTAGTATATATGTAGTATGTATGTTGTATGAATGTAATATATATGAATTATGTATGTAGTATGTAGTATGTATGTATGTTGTATGAATATAGTATATATGTAGTATGTATGTATGTTGTATGAATGTAGTATATATGTAGTATGTATGTATGTTGTATGAATGTAGTATATATGAAGTATGTATGTAGTATGTATGTATGTTGTATGAATGTTGTAGATATGTAGTATGTATGTAGTATGTATGTAGTATGTATAGTTTTGTTTTTTTTACATTCAACACATTAGCCGGATGATGGGACTACTACTGTCCCATCATTGGCTAATGTGTCAATCACTGTCATTGTAGCAGGCATAGCCCGATGGGACTTGTAGTCCCATGGGATGATGCCTGCACACACACACAACCCCCGGCAGGCCCGCACAGACCCCCGGCAGGCCAGCACAGACCCCCGGCAGCCCGCACAGACCCCCGGCAGGCCCGCACAGACCCCTGGCAGGCCCGCACAGACCCCTGAGAGGCCCGTACAGACCCCGCACACACACGCACAGTCTCAGCCCACGCACCGCCCACACTCTTCCCCCCTCCCAAACTGGATGTGCTGTGCAAAGTAAGAAAGGGTTTATTTTCATTCCGATATTTGTGCCCCATTGACTTGCATGGGTTTCCGGTATTGGAATCGGCGATACCCGATATTTTTGGGGTATCGGTCCGATCCAATCCGATCCGATATTTCCCATTAACGGAAGGTATTCCTCAACACTAACAAGAATATGACTACTATAATACTGCCCCCTATGTACAAGAATATAACTACTATAATACTGCCCCTATGTGCAAGAATATAACAAGATACAGCAGCAAGGCAGGAACAAGTACAGATACAGATGCATAAAGGCATTACATTGACAGTAGGTAGGTACATATAAAAAAAAAAATGTAACCGGACTGTCACAACTTTGGGTCTATCAGTTCTCTGTTTGGGTCGTTCTCCGTTTTGGACAGTGCTGGTTATACAGCCTAACTGCAGCAGGAAGGCAGGACTTTCTATAGCGCTCCCTCTCACATTTAGGATGAAGTAGCCGGTCACTGACAGTACTGCACATCTTTGTCATGGTCTCATGCATGGGATGGGAATCATTCTGCACCATGTAGCTCACCTTGGCCAGTATCCTCCTGTCGCCTACTTCCTGAACTGGGTCAAGGGGCATCCCAGGACAGAGCTGGCCCTTCTAATCAGTTTGCCCAGCCTATTCCTGTCCCTGGTTGATATGCCACTACCCCAGCACACCACACCAAAGAAGATGACTGTTGCCACAACAGAGTTGAAGAAGGATGCAAGGAGTGCCCCTCTAACTCCGAAGGCTCTCAGCCTTCTGAGCAGATAAAGCCTGCTTTGGCCCTTCCTGTACACTGCATCCAAGTGATGGGCCCAGTCAAGCTTATTGAGGATCACACCAAGGTACTTATAGGTGTCGACTATCTCAATGTCATTTCCCTGAATGTTCACCACTACTAGTGGATTTTTGCCCTTGTGAAAGTCCACCACCAATTCCTTGGTCTTCCCGGAATTAATCCTAAGGTGGTTCCTCTGACACCACTCCACAAAAGCTTGGTTAGTATCTCTGTACTTTCTTTCATCACCTCCTGTGATGAGGCCTACTATTGCAGAGTCATCAGAATACTTCTGCAAGTAGCAGCTAGATGAGTTGCACCTAAAATCCGCAGTGTACAGTGTGAAGAGAAAAGGGGCAAGAACTGTACCTTGAGGTGCCCCTGTATTGCAGATCACTGTGTCTGACACACTGTCCCGAACCTTTACAAACTGAGGTCGGTTTGTGAGGTAGTTAAGGATCCAGGTGGAGAGTTGGAGGTCCACACCAACAAGGTCCAGCTTGTCTCTCAGTAGACCTGGCTGTATGGTGTTAAAAGCACTAGAGAAATCGAAGAACATTATTCTCACAGTGTTCCCAGGTTTCTCCAGGTGAGAGCGAGTCCTATCTAGAAGGTGGATAATGGCATCATCCACACCAATGCCCGGCCTGTAGGCAAACTGGAGAGGGTCCATATCCGAGCTCACTAGAGGACGGAGACGTGTGAGAACCAATCTCTCTAGTACCTTCATCAGGTGTGAGGTCAATGCTACAGGTCTATAGTCATTAAGGTCTTTCGGATAAGGTTTCTTCGGAACTGGTACCACTCACGATAATTTCCACAGTTGTGGTACTATACACATTCTCAGGCTCATATTGAACAGATATGTAATGATCTCACTCAGCTGGTGCCCGCAGGTTTTGATTAGCCTTGCACTGATGCCGTCAGGACCTGCAGCCTTCAAAACTTTGATCTTATTCAGTTCTTTTGCAACCTGGGTACTTGTGAAGAACAGACCCTGGCTCAGTTGACAAGTTGCAGCAGGGGGTGAGGTTATTGTAGCAGAGAGGTGTGAATGGTATGCAGGGGCAGGAGCAGCCAGTGTGTGATTAAATCTGTTAAAGAATAGATTAAGTTCATTAAGCCCCTCTTTATCTACAACCATCCTGAAGACAGTCTGTCTATGCCCAGATATAGACTTTAGACCCTCCCAGACTTCATGGATCCTTTTCTGTGACAATTTCAGTTCAATCCTTCTCTTATAATTAGCCTTTCCCTGCCTGATTAGATACTTCAGATCCTTCTGAACCTCTCTCAGCCTGCCCTTGTCACTTGATCTGAAGGCCAACTTCTTCTCTTTGAGAAGAGCCTTTATTCCGGGGCTGATCCATGGTTTGTTGTTAGAGAAGCACCTCACTACTTTTGTGGGTACCGTGTTGTCTACGCAGAAATTAATGTAGTCCGTTATACAGTGTGTGAGACCTTCCATGTCATCACCATAGGAATCTTGCAGCACATCCCAAGTGGTTGTTTCAAAGCAGTCTCTCAGAGCATCATCACTCTCCTCAGTCCATATCCTCACTGTGCGAGTGACAGCAGGTTCTCTCTGTACAAGTGGCTTGTACACCGGTTGGAGGTGCACTAGGTTGTGATCCGATCTTCCAAGGGGCGGTAGGGCTGACGAGGTATATGCCCCTCTCACATTGGCAAAGAACAAGTCCAATGTTTTGTTGTCTCTAGTGAGGCAGATAACATACTGTGTGCAACTGGGTAGTATGGATGCTGGAGACACATGATTGAAGTCCCCCGAAACCAGAAGGAGTGCTTGGGGGTGAAGGGACTGCATCATGCTCACTGTGGATTGTAGGACCTCAGTGGCGGCATCAGCTTTTGCAGAAGGGGGGACATATGCAGCTATCATGATTACAAGTGATAGTTCCCTCGGTAAATAAAAAGGTCTCATGCCCACAGCTAATAGCTCAATGTCCTTACAGCATGTTTGCTCTTTGACCAAGATGTGCCTAGAGTCACACCATCTATCATTCACAAATATCGCCAGCCCTCCGCCTTTCCTCTTACCGCTCTCCCTTGTCCTGTCCCCGCGAATGAGTTTAAAGCCATCCAACGAGACAACAGTGTCCGGAGTACCTTCGGTGAACCAGGTCTCTGTAAACAGCAACATGCTGCTCTCCCTTAATTCCCGATGATGTCTGGTCAGCGCCGACAGTTCGTCCATCTTATTCCTGAGTGATCTCACATTGCCCATAATGACGGAGGGAAGAGCAGGTCTATAGCGCCTTCTTCTAGCTTTCCTGAGGGCTCCAGCTCTGCAACCTCTTCTCTTAGTCCTCCTTATTTCTGGTGGAATGTCCTCTGGTCTATTAGCAGCATGCTGCCTTGTTGTATCCCTAAGCAGCAGTATAGCTTCTCTGGAGTAGACAATAGGGTCTTGTTCAGTTCCTGGATATCCCAACACAATAGATCCAAGTAAAAACAAGGTAAAAAGTCCATCAAAGGTCCAGGTCCTCTTATGGTTTTCCATAGTGCAATGTCCCTTTGGAGTAACAATAAAAAAAAGAGAAAGGAAAAATAGAAAATAGAAAAAAGTAGAGCAAACAAGGAGCTACTGTAACAGGCTGCCACTCCAGCGGCGCCAGGAAGTGAGTATAATACTGCCCCTATGTACAAGAATATAACTACTATAATACTGCTCCTATGTACAAGAATATAACTACTATAATACTGCCCCTATGTACAAGAATATAACTACTATAATACTGCCTCCATGTACAAGAATATAACTACTATAATACTGCCTCTATGTACAGGAATATAAATACTATAATACTGCTCCTATGTACAGGAATATAACTACTATAATACTGCCCCTATGTACAAGAGTATAACTACTATAATACTGCCCCCTATGTACAGGAATATAAATACTATAATACTGCCCCCTATGTACAGGAATATAAATACTATAATACTGCTCCTATGTACAGGAATATAACTACTATAATACTGCCCCTATGTACAAGAATATAACTACTATAATACTGCTCCTATGTACAAGAATATAACTACTATAAAACTTCTCCTATGTACAAGAATATAACTACTATAATACTGCTCCTATTTACAAGAATATAACTACTATAATACTGCTCCTATGTACAGGAATATAACTACTATAATACTGCCCCTATGTGCAAGAATATAACTACTATAATACTGCTCCTATGTACAAGAATATAACTACTATAATACTGCCCCCTATGTACAAGAATATAACTACTATAATACTGCTCCTATGTACAAGTGTATAACTACTATAATACTGTCCCTATGTACAAGAGTATAACTACTATAATACTGCCCCCTATGTACAAGAATATAACTAATATAATTCTGCCCCTATGTACAAGAGTATAACTACTATAATACTGCCCCTATGTACAAGAAAAAAAAAATGTGGTAATAACAAAATTATTTCAACTTTATTATTCTGTGACTTTTTTTGCGTTCTTCCGTTTTGCACGTCTGACATCATACATGTTAAACCATTAGAAAAATGTAAAAACTGTTTGGATGCCAGTAGACGCCCATGATGACACATCTGATATAAATATTGTGTTTTCCACAGACCTGGTGGTAGATTTGAACATTTTATTCCTTCTGCAGGGCACATATTATTGACAAATGAGTAGTTTGCTTAAAGTGTGAATGTCAACATTTTTGGTCTTTTTCTCGAGGACTTTTCTTATAGTATAAGTAGAATTTGTTCAATAGGATCATGACCTTAGACTGGTGGCTTTGACCTTGTCTCGCTATAACCAGAGTTTCGCGCCTTGACTTGTTTTCCAGCACTTGAGAACAAAATAGTCTGAATAATGAGGACTCAGAACTGGTTCAAATCTTGCAGTCTGATCGTTTTTGAGTCTTACTTGTCCATTTTGTGGCATTGGTTAACCCCCTGATGATCAAATTAAACGGCACCATGATTCCTAGTATGCCGCATCTGCATTTAGTTAATATTCAGTCAGCAATGAAAAATCACCTTGTGGAGACTTTGAGGAGGGAATGGGAACCAATCAGCATGCAGGAGCCACCAAACAGGTTCAGGTGGTTACCATCTGATTAGGGAGAGACAGGTGTCCTGAGAAGCACTGAAGAATTATTAGCCAGGGTTATACTATAGGAAATAATACTTTAAAAAAGAATATAAATACAGAACATGGTGGCCAGGAGGGTCCATCTCATAACAGAAAATGACAGGGACCACATTGAAGCAAAGTCGGACAAAAGAAGTTTTGGGAGCAATGGAGCACATTGGATGCCTCCTGAGGAATAGAGGGTGGCTAGAGAGATGGAGGGCTTAGAGTATTATGAACGGAGTACATGTTCTCATTAGAGATGAGCGACTTTGCCTTTTTTTGGGTCGAGTTGGGTTTCGCGAAACCCGACTTTCGCAAAAGTCGAGTCGAACAAAATCGGCCGACTATAGGGAAAAGTCGGGGGTCCGACTGAAACACGAAACCCAATGTAAGTCAATGGGGAAGAAAAGTCGGCAGTGAGAGGAGGATAGGAAACACACATACAGTGCCCATTTGAATGCCAAAAGCATAAATTCTTATTATTGAAGCTTGTCACCCTTTTATTTACTTCATAATACTAGTTACACACTGAAAAATGGGGGTTATTTGGCTAAAGTTGTGGGGGGGTAGGGCTGGCTCCAGGTTTTCATGTGCCCTGGGCGAAAGAGCGCCCCTTTAACACATACCACAACTCATCATGCTCCAATACGGCAGAGAAATAGCGGTATAGTACAATGAAAAATACTTCACTTTTTACATCTCATGACGAGGCCCATCTATTTCTCCATACAGAATCATTGGTCCCATATAATGTTTGAAACAGGATATGATGAGCTCCACATAATGCTACAGTATATGTTGGTCCCCATGGATGAAGCTCCACTGTCTTATGGGCCCAAATAATGCTCCAAACATAATGGACCCCATTTCTAATGCTCTAGTGTATAATGGGCCCTGTAAATGCTGCTCCAGTGTCTGATGTCCACCTTTGGAATGTTCCAGTGTATGGTGGGCCCCATCTATCATTCTCCAGAGTATAGTGCTCCCCAAAAATTGCTGTCCCAACATTGAAAACAATGAAATAAGTCTCCTCGCTAGGGAATCCCTGTACTAGTCTGGACTCCTCGTCGTCCCCATCTTCCATCTCACTGCACAGTATTTCAACCTTGCAAGTGCTGTGATCCTGAGAAAGCAGGGGGGGCCCACTCATTGGCGACGGCACTGGCACAGGGCCCCTGATAGTACGTGGTGTGTCTGATGGCGGGTGGGCCGAACCTGCACTTTCATCTGCTGCTTCCTCTTTGTCACCGTGTAAGATGGAACTGTATATGGGAAGGGTAACCTGAGTTTCATCAGGGTCAGATTCAGGCCGTGTAGCGTGCGAGGGGAATGTAGTGGTCTGGGTCAATGTACCAGCAGATTCATTGAGCAGTGGCTGGGCATCAGGGCACTTGTGTCGCCCCCAGGAGTACGGTCGCCACAGTGGCATTACCTTCCTCCTAGGGAGTGTGATGTCATGCTTGGGAGCAACGAAGGATCTCTCTAGCAGGTTAACTGATTGGGCGGCGTTATTCCCACGAGTCATGACCCTCCAAACAGCGTTCATGAAGGCAAAGTGTTTGTTTTACGTGGGCAGTATGGTTGCAAAGCTGAACCTTAAAGGAATGTCCAGAAGGGCACCACCAGGAGTGGAGCCAACGGTTAAATTCGACTCCACCTGCGAAACCTCAACCATGCCAGCTACAGAAAAGATGCACACATTGCAAGCTTAATTCCGTTAACGAATGAGACTCCGTCATGCCCCGCGGTCCGAGTCCGGCTTACTAGAGGGACACGTGAGGCTCTGGCACATGAGATTGGCCAATAACTGGTGTGTCATGCCCTTACATGTCCGTGGCTGCATGTGCGCTACACTGAAAAAGCCAGCGTTTGTCGCTTACAGGTGCAGATAACCCGCTGAACAACGTTAGTGATGGGGATCACTGATTACAATTATTACCCGCGAACGATGATTTCCCAGCAAGTGCAGGTCAACCGCAGTTCCGGAATTAGGCCTAACCGTCATTCCTGAAAAAATGAAAAACTTATGTGTGCAAACCACAGGTGCTGTAGCTTGCTTAACAGCTCGCCAGCCGTTCTCACGCCCAGTTTGGATTACACATGATTGCACAAAGGTGAGAAAGGGTACCGTATCACCGGATAACATGTATGGATAGCGTACACATTCAAAATATGTCTATACATCAGGAGGCAGGCTCAGACGGTGTTAGGCCCAGTATGGATTGCACGTGATTGCACAATGGTGAGAAAGGGTACCGTATCCCCGGATAACATGTATGGATAGCGTACACATTCAAAATATATGTCTATACATCAGGAGGCAGGCTCAGACGGTGTTAGGCCCAGTATGGATTGCACGTGATTGCACAAAGGTGAGAAAGGGTACCGTATCCCCGGATAACATGTATGGATAGCGTACACATTCAAAATATATGTCTATACATCAGGAGGCAGGCTCAGACGGTGTCAGGCACAGTATGGATTTGACGGCCCAGACTACACAGCTGAGGAGCAGGAAGAGGTAAAGATTGCAAATGCTGGGGCCCTGCCCAAGCAAGGGGGGCCCACTCGTGGGCGTCGGTACTGGCACTGGGCCCCTCATAGTACGGCGGTGTGTCTGACGGCGGGTGTGCACCACCCCCGTCAGAGACACTTGATTGCACTATGAGGGACCCTGTGCCAGTGCCCGCGCCCAAGAGTCGGCCTACCCACCTGTCCAGGGCAACGGCACTCGCACGGTGTCGTGCGCTAGGTGGTGACCCCGGCCATGGGGGGGGAGGCAGCACAGTTAGGGAGTTTTAGAAAGTGGCATATGTTGATGTTGGACATTCAGCTGATGCAAAAGGCGAAATAGGTCAAGTCCCAGGAAGAGGTGGACCAAAGCAAGCCATTTTTCTGTCACCCTATGTGTCATCAGGGGAAGGTGGGACAAAATCCTTGGAAACCCATGCATGGTTCATTTTAATGAAGGTTAGATCATCCACATTTTGGGTTGACAGACGGGTCCTTTTTTCTGTCAGGATTGATCCAGCTGCACTGAAGACTCTTTCCGATAGCACACTTGCAGCTGGGCAAGCGAGCTCCTGTAAGGCATATTGGGCCAATTCAGGCCAGGTGTCCAGTTTAGCGGCCCAATAGTCAAAGGGGAATGACCTGTGTGGGAGAACATCGATATGGGAGGAAAAGTAGTTTGTAACCATAGTTGACAACTGCTGTCTCCTGTCACTTTCCATCGATGCAGTATTACCAGTTGTGTGAGCGGTACTTGAAAAATCAGTACACAACATTGTCATGAAACCCCTGTCTCCAACGCCACTTCTGCTGTGTGCACCATGAACACCTCTGCCAAGCTGCCCCCGGCCCGTACGGCTCGTGTGAGAACCATCACCGCTGCTGTGTGCTGGGAATGCCTCAAGCAACCGATTTACCAGAGTTGCTTGTTTATTAGCCAATATTAGGTCAAGGTTCTCCTGTGGCATGATGTTTTGTAATTTGCCTTTATTGCGTGGATCCAGGATGCTGGCCAACCAGTAGTCGTCACCGTTCATCATTTTGGCAATGCGGGGTCCCTTTTTAGGATCTGCAAGGCATAATCTGACATGTGGGCCAATGTTCCCGGTGTCAATGATGCACTGCGAGTGCTGGTTGGAGGAGCACTTTCTGGCAAATCCACATCCCTCCAGTCACGCACAAACCCTGTACCAGAACTTGCCACGCCAACATTTTCACTTGCCCCACGAGATGCATCCTCCTCCCCTAAGTAATCATCCCCATCATCATCCTCCTCCTCCTCTTCTTCCTCCACCTCGTCCAGGAGAGGTCCCTGAGCAGACAATGGCTGAATGTCATCAAGGATTCCCTCCTCGTCAACATTGGCTGCAGACGCCTGCTCCTTAAGGTGCGTCAAAGTTTGCATGAGCAGACACATAAGTGGGATGCTCATGCTTAGGATGGCGTCGTCTGCGCTTACCAGCCGTGTGCATTCCTCAAAACACTGAAGGACTTTACAGAGGTCTTTCAGCTTCGACCGCTGCACACCTGTCAACTCCATGTCTGCTCTCAAAGTGCCTGGCCGTGTATCCTCCCACAAATGCATTATGGCCTGCCTCTGCTCGCACAGCCGCTCCACCATGTGCAGGGTGGAGTTCCACCTTGTTGCAATGTCGATAATGAGGCGGTGGTTGGGAAGGTGGAGCAATCGCTGCAGCTTCTGCATACGAACGGAGTGTACAGGCGACCGGCGGATGTGCGCGCACAGTCTTCGCACCTTCTGGAGCAGGGCTGTTAACTCCGGATAATTTTTGAGGAAGCACTGCACCACCAGGTTCAAGGTGTGAGCCAAGCAAGGTATGTGGCTGAGTTTTGAAAGGGCTATGGCTGCCTCAAGATGTACACTGCCCAGCCATGACTCAGTTTGTCGCTTCAAGTACTCGGCCAGCACCTCGGCGGTGTGTCTGTCGCCCAAACACATCATCTGCAACACAGCCTGCTGACGCTTTCCACTAGCTGCTCGATAGGGGGACACCTCGTGTGCAACAGTGGCAGCTGCAGATGGAGTGCTCGTACGACTGTGCTCTGTGGACAAGCTTTTGCTTCTGGAGGAGGAGGAGGAGGAGGAGGGTCGAACGCCTACAGCCAACTGTTTCCTATACCGTGGGCTAGGCAGCACTGTCCCACCACTGCTGTCCCCTGTGGACCCTGCATCCACCACATTAACCCAGTGCGCAGTGATGGACACGTAACGGCCCTGGCCATGCCGACTGGACCATGCATCAGTTGTGAGGTGCACCTTTCCACTCACTGACTGCTTGAGTGCATGGACAATGCGGTCTTTTACATGATGGCGGAGGGCTGGGATGGCTTTGTGAGAGAAGAAGTGGCGACTGGGTAGGTCATAGCGTGGTACTGCATAGGCCATGAGTTCGCGGAAAGCTGCGCTTTCCACCAACCGATAGGGCATCATCTCAAACGAGATTAGTTTGGCAATGTGGGCGTTCAAACCCAGTGTACGCGGATGAGAGACTGAGTACTTTCTTGACCTACTCATAGTGTCTGGGAGGGTGAGCTGGACTTGAGAGCTGCATATGGTGGAAGTAGCGGTGGACAGGGCGGACTGAGAGAGGGTTGATGATGGTGATGGAGTTGGTGTTCTTTCTGATGGCCTAGATTCAGTATTTCGTTGATATAACAGTGGGATTCCCTGACTGCTGTGGCCTTGCAACGACACCTCAACATTTGCTGCTGTGCTAACCGGTGGGCTTACAGTGGGGGAAACAATGTAGCGTTGCTGACTACCTTCTTTGTGATCAGTTGCACATGTGACACTTGAGGTTTGGTGTTGTGTCCACGCTTGCAAGTGCATGGTGGTTAAATGTCTAAGTATGCAACTGGTATTCAAATTTTTCAGATTTTTCCCTCGGCTAAAGGTCTTTGCGCACTTCTTACAGATAACCTTGGCCTGATCATGAGGATTTTGTTCAAAAAAGTGCCACACTGCACTCTTCCTACTTTGGCAGACATTTTGCGGCCTAGCACGCTGTGATCTTTTGACCCTCTGGACAAGCTGTCCAGCAACTCTTTTGATTTTTGGAACGTGTCTTTGGAGTGCTCCGGGCCTGCCAGATAACAGCTGTTGCAATGTCGATGTCTGCTGTGGATGCTCCTCATCTGAGCTATTGGAAGCAGCACCCTCTTCCCCCAATGGATGCCAATCTGGGTCAACAACTGGGTCATCCATCACCTCCTCTTCAATGTCATGTGCACCTTCCTCTGTGTCACCGTGTATGGTGGTATAGTGTGCGGGAAGGGGCACCTGAGTCTCATCAGGGTCAGAATCTGGCTCTGTACACTGCGAGGACAATGTAGTGCTCTGAGTGAATGTACCAGCAGAATCATCTATCAGTGGCTGTGCATCAGTGCACTCCATGTCAGATTCATCTTGGCCTGGGTAATTCACCATTTCACTTGATAATCCAGGCATGGTATGTGAAAACAGCTCCATGGAGTAATCAGTAGTATGGCCTGCGTCATCCTTCAATTTTGGTTGGGGTGAAGGACACAAGGAAAGGTGTGGTTCATGAACATGAGCCTCCAATGACGACTCAGTGCTTTTACTTTTTACAACTTCAGAAGAGGAGGCGATAGAGATGGAGGCTGAGTCAGCAATGTAAGACAAAACTTTTTCCTGATGCTCTGGCTTTAAAAGCGGTTTGCCAACTCCTAGAAAACTAAGCCTTCGAAGCCTTATGGAGCCAGATGATGACGCAGGCTCAACACTTCCTGCATTCGGTCCTATTTTGCTCTTGCCACTATCATCAGATCCACCACCAACACCATCATTACCAGCTGCCAACCCCCGCCCAATTCCACGGCCTCTTCCACCAGCCTTCCTCATTTTTTGTAGAAATGAAGACAAAATCCAACAAACTATATAGTAATGTAAAACAAGGTACAAGGTGTCTATAGGACAGGGAAGATTTTGAATTTCTGCACACACCTGTGTACACTGGACACTTATGGATTGTGTGAGGCCCACTGAATATCAGAGCGCTATGTCACAGGCTCGATGGCACAGGTGTGAAAAAAGTGACTACAGGATAAGGGAGATTTTGAATTTCTGCACACACTAGTGGACACTGGACACTTTTGGATTGTGTGAGGCCCACTGAATATCAGAGCGCTATGTCACAGGCTCGATGGCACAGGTGTGAAAAAAGTGACTACAGGATCACAGAGATTTTGAATTTCTGCACACACTTGTGGACACTGGACACTTATGGATTGTGTGAGGCCCACTGAATATCACAGCGCTATGTCACAGGCTCGATGGCACAGGTGTGAAAAAAGTGACTACAGGATAAGGGAGATTTTGAATTTCTGCACACACTAGTGGACACTGGACACTTTTGGATTGTGTGAGGCCCACTGAATATCAGAGCGCTATGTCACAGGCTCGATGGCACAGGTGTGAAAAAAGTGACTACAGGATCACAGAGATTTTGAATTTCTGCACACACTTGTGGACACTGGACACTTGTGGATTTTGTGAGGCCCACTGAATATCACAGCGCTATGTCACAGGCTCGATGGCACAGGTGTGAAAAAAGTGACTACAGGATAAGGGAGATTTTGAATTTCTGCACACACTAGTGGACATTGGACACTTTTGGATTGTGTGAGGCCCACTGAATATCAGAGCGCTATGTCACAGGCAGAAATTGGCTAGTGTATCACAAACTACAAGGTGTATGTAGAATTGGGCAGAATAGGAATCTCCCTAGAATGTAGGTCTGTAAGAATGGAACAAGTCCTCCACTTATCCTTCCACAGTGACACACAGATAGCTTCACTGTGGCCGTGATAACAGCCGTTACACGGTACTGAGAGGAGCGTGCACGTACACGGCTGTCCGGTGTACGTAAAATTGTCAAGCTCCGTGTTTTTTAAGTATACGGACTGACACATGCTGTCTCTCTATAGTTTTGAATGTGATCAAACAGCAAATATATTTAACTGTTTGAAAGCTAGACAAAACTAGTAGGTGCAGGTCTGTAAGAATGGAACATGTCCTCGACTTATTCTCACAGAGTGACACACAGATAGCTTCACTGTGGCTGTGATAACAGCCGTTACATGGTACTGTGTGAGGAGCGTACACCGCTGTATGGTGTGAAAAAATGCACGCTCAGTACCTCAGCAGGACAAAAAAAAAATTGGGATTGCTTTTAAAAAAGCAGTTTGCAGAGCAGTGGGTAAACAGCAATGCAGCTGTCAGGAAGCCTTAGAAGGCAGCCTAACAACCAAGACCGCTGATCCACCACAATATAGCCTCCAATTGCACTGCACACACAGTGACTGGTGTGTTGTACAGGCAAAATCGCTAGCAGCAGAAGTAGTTTTTTTTTCTTCTTCCCTGCCTAACGCTCTCCCTACAGAATCAGCAGCAGCAACCTCTCCCTATGCTAAGATCGGCAGAAGTAAGATGGCGGTCGGCGTGCACGCCCTTTTATAACCCCTGTGACGCCCACCAAAGCAAGCCAATTACTTGCATGCCCTTCTGAAAGATGGTGGTGACCCCTGCCTATGTCATCACGTTGCCCACAGTGTCCGTGGATCCTGATTGGCTGAAAAAGAGCGCAAAACAAACTTTTGAAACGCGACTTTGGCGCGTAAGTCGCCGACCTCGTGGCCGACCTCATCCTAGGGTCGGGTTTCGTTTCATGAAACCCGACTTTGCCAAAAGTCGGCGACTTTTGAAATTTTTCGACCCGTTTCGCTCAACTCTAGTAATAACCTGTCTTGGTATTGCAGACCACCCAGTTCCCTAATAACCTAGGTCGCTCTTCTTTGCACCTGCTCCAGTTCAGCTATGTCTTTCTTATACACCGGAGACCAGAACTGTACGTAGTATTCTAAGTGTGGTCGCACTAGTGACTTGTATAGAGGTAAAATGATGTTCTCCTCATGAGCATCTATGCCTCTTTTAATGCATCCCATTATTTTATTTGCCTTTGCAGCAGCTGCCTGACACAGGCCCCTAAATGTGAGTTTGTCATCTACCCATACATCCAGGTCTTTTTCAGTGACAGTTTTGCCCAGTGTTTAACAATAAAGCACTGTTACAACCCTGCTGACATCACAGCATGGCCTCCCACCCCCCATACACCAACTTACTCACTGCTGCTGGCCATGCTGTGACTTCTGTCTGCTGCCAGCTCCGTGCTCTGTGCCTCTTGCTTCCTGCCTAACCTCTCCATGCTATCTGGCTGTGTGCATAGGGGGACGGCACCAGAACTCTCTGGATCTTATGGAATCAGGGTGCACCTGTCTAATGTGTCCTTGGCCAATTACCAAGAGGCCTCTAGTATTTAGGGCAGCTCCACCCAGTGGACCCTGCCTGTGCAATGCTTAAACTCAGTGTCTTGCTACTGAGCTGCCAGGTCCTGTCCTGTGTTTCGCCTGCTCTGGAGGTTTCATTCCTAGCTTTGCCTTGTGCCTTTCTGTCCACCCTCCAGGAGGCAGAATATCCTGGTCTCTGTGCTATTGCTCCTAACCTTTTGTACTTCTCTTTGCTGCCCTTTGCTATCCCTGTTTTTTTCCTGAACCTTGTCTCGCACCATTACCTTGTCTGAACTCGGTCCTACCTCTGTCTGTTAGTCTCCTTGTCTGTGCTCCTTTCCCTACCAAGTCTATCCTTGTGTCCCCTCCTCCTGCCTGTGCTCCGTACTCTTGCAGCTCTGCTTATGCTCCTCACTCTTGCAGCTCTGCCTGCTCTCTTGTGACTCTGCCTGTGTTCTGTACTCTTGTGGCTCTGCTTATGCTCCGTACTCTTGCGGCTCTGTCAGCTCTGTATTCTTGTGACTTTGCCTGTGCTCCATACTTTTGTGACTCTTGCTGAACTCTGCACCCTTGTGGTTCTGCTTCTGCTGCTGCTGAGACTCTTGCTGTTAACTGCACCTTCTCACCTCAACTTTGCGGTTCTTCACCTCCTGTGTCTCTACCTGTCCCTTTAGACACCATTCCTTCCTGTCAGTACCAGTACCTGCACTCGCTGTGTGAACAGGACCCTACCTATTCCATACACCACTCCTTCCTGCCCGTGTCCCTGTGCCTTCCAGTTGGTTCTTGTCTTTGTGTCTCAGCCTTGCCCACCTGCCAGTGCCTCAGCCATGCCTGCCTGCCAGTGGCTCAGCCGTGCCTGCCTGCCAGTGTCTCAGCAATGCCCACCTGCCTGTGTCTCAGCCGTGCCTGCTTGCCAGTGTCTCAGCTGTGCCCGCTGTGCTTACTTGCCTGTCTGCTACTTGTGCCTGTTGCCCATACTGTCTCCCCAAGTGAGATCAACAGCCACAGCCAGACAGCACCCTGGAGTGTCACCTGGCAGCTACCTTAGTCACGCCCCTTCCAAGGTTGTCTGGTTTGTAGCACAGTGGGGCCACAACCCCCTGGCTCATGCCCACCAGTAAGGGCATGAGTGTGACAAGCACAAAATTATACATCTTATTTGCTCTACCCAAGTGACCTTACATTTATCCCCATTAAAGCTAATTTGCCATTTATCAGCCCAAGCTTCTAGTTTACATAAATCCTTCTGTAATATAAAATTGTCCTCCTCTGTATTGATTACCCTGAATAGTTTAGTGTCATCTGCAAATATTGAAATTCTACTCTCTATGCCCCCTACAAGGTCATTAATAAATATGTTAAAAAGAATCAGGCCCAACACAGACTCCTGCGGTACCCCACTGATAACCGTGATCCAGTCCGAGTGTGCTCCATTAATAACCCCCCTTTGTTTCCTATCCCTGATCCAGCTCTTAACCCCCTTACACATATTTTCCCCTATCCCCATTGTTCTCATTTTATGTATCAACCTTTTGTGTGGCACCGTATCAAAAGCTTTTGAAAAGACCATGTACACCATGTCCACTGCATTTCCTTGGTCCAGTCCGGAACTTACCTCTTCATAGAAACTGATCAGATTAGTCTGACAGGAATGGTCCCTCGTAAACCCATGTTGGTATTTGGTCATGAGGTTATTCTTCATCAGATACTCCAGTATAGTATCTCTTAAGCCCCCGTCACACATAGCGATCTCGCTAGCGAGATTGCTGCTGAGTCACAATTTTTGTGACGCAACAGCGATCTCACCAGCATGATCGCTGTGTGTGACAGCTATCAGCGACCGGCCCCCCTGCCGGTTATCGCTGATCGTCCTGGAATAGCCAGGACATTTTTTTGATCGCTGGTCTCCTGCTGGCCAGCACGCATCACTGTGTGTGACAGGCGGGAGACCAGCAATCAGCGTGCTGGTAACTAGGGTAAACGCAGGGTTTCTAAGCACCGTGTGGTGCTTAGAAACCCGATGTGTACCTTTGTTACCAGCGCGCTGATGCAGGGAGCTGGTAACCAAGGTACACTTCGGGTTTCCAAGTGACGCGCGCTGCTTAGAAACCCGATGTGTACCTTAGTTACCAGCTCCCTGCATCAGCGCGCTGGTAACTAACGTACACAGCGACGCCGGGCGCTCGGCGTCGCTGGTGCTGATCGCTGGTGAAGCTGTCTGTTTGACAGCTCACCAGCGATCATGTAGTGACTCACATGCGATCCTGACAAGTTGATATCGTCGGGATCGCTGGTGAGTCGCTATGTGTGACGGGGCCTTTAGAAAACCCTCCAGGATTTTACCCACAGTTGAGGTTAAACTTACTGGCCTATAATTTCCAAGTTCAGTTTTTGTCCCCTTTTTGAATATTGGCACCACATTTGCTATACGCCAGTCCTGTGGTACAGACCCTGTTATTATGGAATTTTTAAAGATTAAAAATAATGGTCTATTTATGACTGTACTTAATTCCTGCAGTACTCGGGGGTGTATCCCATCCGGGCCGGGGGATTTGTCAATTTTAGTGATTTTCAGACGCTGCCGTACTTCCTGCTGGGTAAAGCAGGTGACATTTAATGGAGAATTTTTATCCCTGATCATGTTATCCGTCAAGGGATTTTCCTGTGTAAATACTGTTGAAAAAAAGTCATTTAGCATATTGGCTTTTCCCTCATCCTCATCCACCATTTCACCCAGACTATTTTTAACCCCTTTACCCCCAAGGGTAGCTTGCACGTTAATGATCAAGCCAATTTTTACAATTCTGACCACTTTCCCTTTATGAGGTAATAACTCTGGAACGCTTCCATGGATCCCGGTGATTCTGACAATGTTTTCTCATGACATATTGTACTTCATGTTAGTGGTAAAATTTAATTGTGAAAAAAACGGAAATTTGGTGAGAATGTTGAAAATTTCGCAATTTTCCAACTTTCAATCTTTATGCCCTTAAATCACAGAGATACGGCACAGAAAAAACTTGATAAGTAACATTTCCCACATGCTTACTTTATCAGCAGAATTTTGAAAAAAATTTTTTTTTGTTAGGAAGTTATAAGGGTTAAAAGTTGAAGTCACTTTGAGGGGTCTATATGACAGAAAATACCCAAAAGTGGCACCATTCTAAAAACTGCACCCCTCAAGGTGCTCAAAACCACATTCAATAAGTTTATTAACCCTTAAGGTGCTTCACAGGAATTTGTTAAATGTTTAAAAAAATGAACATTTAACTTAGTTTCACAAAAAAAATTACTTCAGGTACAATTTTTTTTATTTTACCAAGGGTAACAGGAGAAATCGGACTGCAAAAGTTATTGTGCAGTTTGTCCTGAGTACGCTGGTACCTGATATTTGGGGGGAACCACTGTTTCGGCGCATGGCAGAGCTCAGAAGGGAAGGAGCGCCGTTTGACTTTTTCACTGCAAAATTGGCTGGAATTCAGATCGGACGCCATGTCATGTTTGGAGAGCCCCTGATGTGCCTAGACCCCCCCAAGCAGCTTATCTAGATGTGTGGTGTGCACTTTGAACCCCAAGTGCTTCACAAAAGTTTATAACGTAGAGCCATAAAAATAAAAAATATATTTTTTTTCCACAAAAATGATCTTTTCACCCCCAATATTTATTTTCCCAAGGGTAACAGGACCCCAAAAGTTGTGCAATTTGTCCTGAGTAGGCTGATACCCTATATGTGGGGGTAAACCACTGTTTAGGCACATGGCAGAGCTTGGAAGGGAAGGAGCACCGTTTGACTTTTTCAACGCAGAATTGTCTGGAATTGAGATCAGATGCCATGTTGCGTTTGGAGAGCACCTGATGTGCCTAAACAGTGGAAACCCCCCAATTCTAACTCCAACCCTAACCCTAACATACCCCTAACCCTAATCTCAGCCTTAACCCTAGCCCTAACTCTAACCCTATCCTTAACCCTAATGGGAAAATGAAATAAATACATTTTTTTTAAATTTTATTTTTCCCTAACTAAGGGGGTGATAACGGGGGGTTTGATTTACTATTTTTATTGGGTTTTTATGTTTGGCAGCTGTCACACGCTAAAAGATGCTTTTTATTGTAAAAATAGTTTTTGCATCACCACATTTTGAGAGCTATAATTTTTCCATATTTTGACCCACCGAGTCATGTGAGGTCTTATTTTTTGCGAGACGAGGTGACGTTTTAATTGGTACCATTTTTGGGCACATGACATTTTTTGATCGCTTTTTATTCCGATTTTTGGGATGCAGAATGAACAAAAACCAGCATTTCATGAATTTCTTTTGGGGGGGGCATTTACACAGTTCCACGTGTGGTCAAATTGATAAGGTGGTTTTATCCTTGGGGTCAGTACGTTTACAGCGATACCTCATTTATATTTTTTTATGTTTTGGCGCTTTTATGCAATGAAAACAATTTTATATAAAAAATAATTATTTTTGCATCTCTTTATTCTGCGAGCTGCAACTTTCTTATTTTTTTTGCTGATGACGCTGTATGGCAGCTCGTTTTTTGCGGGACAAGATGACGTTTTCAGCGGTACCATGGTTATTTATATTCGTCTTTTTGATCGCGCATTATTGCACTTTTTGTTGGCCGGTATGATAATAAAGCATTGTTTTTTGCTTTGTTTTTTATTTTTATTTTTTAAGAGGTACCGTGGACGGGATAGTACGTCTGATGTCAGAAAGGGGTTAAGGGGACCAACACTATCATTTTTTAGTTTCTTACTATTTATGTAGTTAAAGAATATTTTGGGATTATTTTTACTTTCTCTGGCAATGAGTCTCTCTGTCTCAATCTTTGCTGTCTTGATTTGCTTTTTACAGAATGTATTTAATCTTCTGTATTTATTTAATGCCTCATCACTACCTACTTGCTTTAATGCTCTAAATGCTTTATTTTTATCTCTTATTGCGCCCCTTACAGCTCTATTTAGCCATAGTGGTTTCCTCCTATTTCTAGCATGTTTATTCCCATACGGTATATATTGTGCACAGGTCCTATTCAGGATGATAATAAACGTCTCCCATTTTCCTTGTGTATTTTTATGTCTCAGGATATCGTCCCAGTTAATTGCACCAAGATCATCTCTCATCCGTTGGAAATTTGCTTTCCTGAAGTTTAGTGTCCTTGTAACCCCTCTACTACACATCTTATTAAAGGATACATGAAAACTTATTAATTTGTGATCACTATTACCCAAGTGACCCTCAACCCTTACATTTGATATGCAGACTGGCCTGTTGGTTAATATTAGGTCTAGCAGTGCCCCCCCTCTTGTTGGGTCCTGAACCAGTTGTGAAAGGTAATTGTCTCTCATCGTTGTCAAAAACCCATTACCTTTGCTGGAACTGCAGGTTTCTGTTCCCCAATGTATTTCAGGGTAGTTGAAGTCCCCCATAATAATGACTTCTCCTTGAGTCGCAGCTTCATCTATTTCCTTGATGAGGATATTTTCTGTTGCTTCCATTATTTTTGGAGACTTATAACAAACCCCTATCAGTAATTTATTATTTTTCCCCCCTCCCCTTATCTCCACCCACATTGTAGCAATCTATCAGTTCCATACACAATACTACACACAGAGCTCGGTGCTAGCGTCCTCTTTCTATTTATTTCCCAGTTTTGTTGTAGAATGTAAATAATACAGGTTTCACATTTTGTTCGTGAACCAGGAGGATCAGTGTGAACAAAGCTGCAATGATTGGAATACTGGGATACCATTTTTCCCGTTAGAATATATTTGCCCTGTTACAGCTTCCTATTTCTGGTGAATGACCATGATCGGCTCATGGGCCAGGATCGTGACACCTTTTTTTAATTACCAGAATTGCAAAAATATCAATTTGTGTAAAAAAGACAAAAACTTATCTTCTTTGTTGTTTCCCAGCAGCAGCATCAGTTCATTTAGAAGGTCGCGGCCATTGTTTGTATGATCAACGCGTAGGTGCGAGAAAAGCCGCGTCCTTGGGCTTCTTCGGCCTCTTCAATCAGCGCAGCGGCCCCGGAGACGATGAGACTAATTCTCTAATAACAATCCTTCACTAATATTTCTTCAGCGGGAGGCAAATCGTAATAAATCCCAAGTAAATCAGAGTCCCCGAGTCGTCCTCTCCTGTCAGGACCTATTACATATCCTCCCCCTCTGTCTCCCGCTGTATCAGCAGCAGTATGGCCACCAGTCCCTGCTTTCCTGGAGTCATGAATAATACATTTCCCCATTTATACAATGACCCTTGTAATCAATAATACTTATTCTTCCACCACTAATTTTTACCGAATTTCCTGCAAAATGTTTTCTATAAATATTCACAAATGTAAACAAGAAAAACTGCGACAAAGTTTAGAGACAAAGCTGCAGTGTAAAGTAAAGAGGCAAAGCTGCAATATAACCTATAGAGCTGTAGATAGAACAGCAGCCTAAGCTTCTGCTGAGAAATAAGTGAGACAGGATTTTACACCACCTCAGTGACCAACAGCTAATCAACTAAGCTGGAGTTACTATTGTGTTATAATGGAGCAGACCTGCACTGTAAAGCATAGAGGAGCAGCCTATGGTTTACATCTAATCCTCTGATAAGAAAAAAGATGAAAGAAATGTCACCTCAGCATCAAAGACAATAAAATTATAGCGCACTGTGTATTGTATGTGGTGACATGGAGAGTAAAGCATGGGGGATAAAAAAGCAGGCTACGTTCCTGCCCAGCACAATAGAAGCAAGAGGATAACATTAGAAAGCAGGAATCTAATGTGAGTCCATCTTAGTTTTGTATAATTTCTTATAGACCAGAGAAGAATCATCCTTCACTCGGCAGCTCACAGGATGAATGGGCGCAGTCAGACTGCTCCGGCCTCCGCAGCGACATGGGAAGTGTTCTGTGTGATCTACGTTGCGGCACAGCAATATATATGCAGGAAAGCGAAGCTAAAAGCGGAAAGTGAGACGACTTAAAAGGAAAATAAGATGCCAAAATGTACAATCTGTATAAGGCAGAAGGAAAAACACATTTTTTTGTTACTGCAAAGACGAATCCAGAAACCACGAACAGCCGCCGTTATGTGGAAATATGTCTGAGTGCGATGCCCTTGGCACAAAATACCATAATCTAATCTAGCGCCTGCTACATGCCGAAAAATAGGATGGAAATAACGGAAGGAGGGGAGGCATGAAAGAAGAGGTGAGAATCTGAGCAGAAATAATTATATTGTAACTGCTGTAGTTATATTTTTGTACATATGGAGTAATATTATTGTAGTTATATTCCTGTACATAGAGAGCAGTATTATAGTAGTTATATTCTTGTACATAGGGGCAGTATTATAGTAGTTATATTCTTGTACATAGGGGCAGTATTATAGTAGTTATATTCTTGTACATAGAGAGCAGTATTATAGTAGTTATATTCTTGTACATAGGAGCAGTATTATAGTAGTTATATTCTTGTACATAGGGGGCAGTATTATAGTAGTTATATTCTTGTATATAGGGGTAGTATTATAGTAGTTATATTCTTGTACATAGAGGCAGTGTTATAGTAGTTATATTCCAGTACATAGGAGCTGTATTATAGCAGATATATTCTTGTACATAGGGGGCAGTATTATAGTAGTTATCTTCTTGTACATAAGGACAGTATTATAGTAGTTATATTCTTGTACATAGGGGCAGTATTATAGTAGTTTCATTCTTGTACAAAGGAGCAGTATTATAGTAATTATATTCTTGTACATAGGGGCAGTATTATAGTAGTTATATTCCAGTACATAGGAGCTGTATTATAGTAGATATATTCTTGTACATAGGGGGCAGTATTATAGTAGTTATCTTCTTGTACATAAGGACAGTATTATAGCAGTTATATTCTTGTACATAGGGACGGTATTATAGTAGTTTTATTCTTGTACATAGGAGCAGTATTATTGTAGTTCTATTCTTGTACATAAGGGGCAGTATTATAGTAGGTATATTCTTGTATATAGGAGCAGTATTATAGTAGTTATAATCTTGTACATAGGGGCAGTATTAAAGTAGTTCTATTCTTGCACATAGGAGCAGTATTATAGTAGCTATATTTATGTACATAGGAGCAGTATTATAGTAGTTATATTCCTGAACATAGGAGAAGTATTATAGTAGTTATATTCTTGCACATAGGAGCAGTATTATAGTAGCTATATTCAAGTACATAGGAGCAGTCTTATAGTAGTTATATTCCTGAACATAGGAGCAGTATTATAGTAGTTATGTTCTAGTACATATGGAGCAATGTTATGAATGAGTCACCGTAGGAGGCAAAAACAGAAATACTAGCTAAGTCCAGAAAACCAGAGAAGTTGGCAGCTATCGGATTGCAGACCCCTGAACCTATCAACAACAACTAGCAGTAGCCGTGGGGGGTTCCTAAGGTGCCCTAGACCCCTCAATCACAGCCGGAGAACTAAATAGCCTAAAGACAGAAAGGGAAATCTAAACTGCCCCAGAGCAGACCCCAAAGCAATAGGCAGCCCCCAACATATAATGACGGTGAAGCAAGATGAAAAATCACTCACACAGATAGAAAGATAGGCTGAGCAAATGATGGGGCCCAAGCTAACTAAATAGGACAGAATAGAAAAGCTGCTGTCTGCAATCCGCCAAAACCCTATCAAAACAAGAGCCAACAGACTGATAGGGAAAAAAGCCCTGAAGACGCTAGGCTTCAAAAAGACTATATCAGTACTCAGGTATTTTCTGAAGGCAGAGCAAAAAAGAATTCAGCTCACCCCAGCAGGGAATGGCAGAAATCCAGAAAAACAAGGCAAAACAAAACCAAAACACAAATGCAAAAAGCAGAGCAGAAAACTTAGCTTTTGAGGAGCAGGAATTAGACTGGTCTCCTAGAATACCTCTGAGAAATCACCAGCAAGGCAGAAGGGCGTCGGCTGCCTTATATCCAGTCAGCAATTCCAGTCACCCAGTCATCATCATCCTGCTCAGGTGCTTGGTAATCAGCCTCACTACCTTCCTACACCAGAAGAGGGAGTTCATCAGACCTCAATGGTGAAGGGGAAAATGAACTCACAACAGTACCTCCCCCTTGAGGAGGGGTCACCGAACCCTCATCCACGCCACCAGGGCGATCAGGGTGAGCCCGATGAAAGGCACGAACCAATCTTTTGGAATGAATATCAGAGGCAGAGACCCAGGAATTATCCTCCTGACCATAACCCTTCCACTTAAACAAATACTGGAGTCTCCGTCTAGCCAGACGGGAATCCAGTATCTTCTCTACCTCATATTCCATGTTACCTTCAACCAATACAGGGTCCGGAGGTGCCACCCCAGGAACAACTGGTTCAACAAACCTCTTCAACAAGGACTTATGAAACACATTATGGATTTTAAATGTGACAGGAAGAGCCAAACGAAAAGAGACCGGATTAATAATCTCCAAAATCTTGTAAGGTCCAATAAATCTAGGCTTAAACTTAGGAGAAGCCACCTTCATAGCAATATTTTTTGATGATAACCAAACCATATCACCAACCTTAAACTGGGGACCAATGGTCCTATGTCGGTTGGAAAACCGCTGGGCCTTTTCCTGGGAGAGAGATAACTTATCCACCACTTGGTTCCAGATCTGGTGCATTCTCTCCACCACAGTGTCAACACCTGGGCAGGCAGAAGGCTCCACCTGCCCTGAAGAAAATCGAGGATGAAACCCAAAGTTACAAAAAAAAGGTGACATCAAAGTGGCAGAACTAGCTCTTTTATTTAAAGCAAATTCGGCCAAGGGCAAAAATGAAACCCAATCATCCTGATCAGCGGAAATAAAACATCTCAAATACGACTCCAAGGTCTGGTTTGTTCTCTCCGTGAAAAATGAGGATGAATGAACTCATCGAGATCAACATCCAACACTGCGGAGACACCATCACGTGTTTCTCAACGCAGTGATTCTAGAGCTCTGCCCCCATCCCTTATGGGAAATATGCAAAACATGCAAAACAGAAGCTGCGGAGACACCATCACATGTTTCTCAACGCAAGCAATGACCAGCCAGGTCTTTCCCCAGGAAGGAACAACCACGGGAAGGGCAGTCTCCAATGAAGGAAACCACCTATGCCAAAACATGGTATCCATCCACAGACAACTGATCGGGGTATTGCCCCTCATCAGTGTGGAGTAGGAAACTGGCTGGTAGGAGCAATGCCTAGTAAAAGACTGTGAAAAATGAGGATGAATATTTCCCATAAGGGATGGGGGCAGTGCTCTAGAATCACTGCGTTGAGAAACACATGATGGTGTCTCCGCAGTGTTGGATGTTGATCTCCATGAGTTCATTCATCCTCATTTTTCACAGTCTTTTACTAGGCATTGCTCCTACCAGCCAGTTTCCTACTCCACACTGATGAGGGGCAATACCCCAAAACAGTTGTCTGTGGATGGATACCATGTTTTGGCATAGTTGGTTTCCTTCATTGGAGACTGCCCTTCCCGTGGTTGTTCCTTCCCGGGGAAAGACCTGGCTGGTCATTGCTTGCGTTGAGAAACATGTGATGGTGTCTCCGCAGCTTCTGTTTTGCATGGTTTGTTCTCTTCGTCTGCCCATTGGTCTGAGGGTGAAAAGCAGAGGAGAAGGACAACTGAATTCCCAGCTTGGAACAGAAAGTCCTCCAAAATCTAGACACAAACTGAACTCCTCTGTCAGATACAATGTTCTCAGGAATCCCGTGCAAGCGAACCACCTGTTGCAAAAACAGGGGAACCAACTCAGAGGAAGATGGCAACTTAGGGAGTGGTACAAGATGAACCATCTTAGAGAACCTATCACAAATCACCCAAATAACAGTCATTCTCTGAGAGACAGGCATATCAGAGATGAAATCCATTGAAATATGGGTCCATGGCCTCCTGGGGACCGGCAAAGGCATCAACAACCCACTAGAGCGAGAACAAGTGTCATGGGGCTGGATACGGGGGCAAGAGTGGACCCACTGGACCGTGACGCCGAACTCTCCCTGAGCGAGCGCACCAGGTGGACCGACCCCTATACAGGGACCGTTTGGGAGCAGGCTCAGGAAGCTCAAACGTCACGGCGGCCAGGACCAGGGGTCTGCTCAAGAGGATGAGCAGCGGAGAGGAGGAGGAGAGATCCGGGGTAACCAGGGTCCAGGGAACGGAGGTAGTTGCGGAAGGGTGAGGAGAGCAGCGGAAACCAGGCGGAAGCGGGGCACAGGAGGCTGAAAAAGGAAGACACAGGGAGGTTAGCAGGGAGACAATGGCTGATGCAGCTACAGGAGCCGGGAGAGCGAGCGAGAGAGAGCAGGAGCCAGCGAGCGCAAGCAGGGCCTGAGCGCAGCGAGGAGAACTTGATAGTCAGGCGCCTCCCCTAAGGGAGGGCGGCCTGAAATACCTGCTGGTATCCCCCGATTGGCCAGGCGGAGGGTCAGGCTCAGGTCAGGCAGTGGGCGTCCATACAACAGAGCGCGCGGTCAGGCCCCCCGGCGCGTGCGCAGAGGCACAGTGCGCGCGGCCGAAGGCAGAGGAGGAACGCGCCGGAAGACCGCCCGCTGGAATGGAGGACGACTGGCGGTGCGCTCAGGGAGCGAGAGACCAGAGGAACCCGGGCCGGACGCCGACGCAGCAGCGGTGAGTATGGGGACGGCAGGGACAGTGGGACCCGAAGTAGCAGCGGTGCTAACAGTACCTCCTCCCTTACACCCCCCTCTACTGTGTCTGGAAAGGAACCTTTTAAGAATACGTGGAGCATTGATGTTCTCGGACGGTTCCCAAGACCTCTCCTCGGGACCGAAACCCTCCCAGTCGATGAGAAAAAATGTTTTACCCCTTACCCTTCTTGAGGCCAAAATATCTTTCATCTCAAAAACATCATCACAGCTGACTGGTGGAGGAGAAGAGTTTGGAGCTGGGTGGAAACAATTCAGGACAACCGGCTTAAGGAGAGAGACGTGGAAGGTGTTGGGAACTCGGAGCGAGGCGGGCAACTCCAGCCGGTAGGACACGTTGTTGATGCGCCTGAGAATCTTGAAAGGCCCAATGTAGCGGGGTCCAAGCTTGTAAGACGGGAGCTTTAGCCTAATATACTTGGCCGACAGCCAAACTTGTTGTCCCGGGAGGTAAGTCGGGGAGTCCAAGCGCCTCTTGTCAGCATGTCTCTTCATGCGCTCCCCGGACTTCTTGAGAGCTTCTTTAGTCTCGGACCAGACCTTGGAGAATTCAATGGCCAGGGAATCCGCTGCAGGCACACCGGAAGCTTTGGATATCGGCAGTGGAATACCGGGATGCATCCCAAATACTACAAAAAATGGAGACTTAGCTGAGGACTCGCTGGAATGATTATTGTAGGAGAATTCTGCCCAGGGGAGAAGATGGACCCAGTTATCCTGGTGCGCATTCGAGAACAGGCGTAAATATGAGGCTAGCACCTGAATGACACGTTCCACTTGCCCGTTAGACTGAGGATGGTAGGCGGAAGAAAAGTCCAATCTGACCTCCAGAAGTTTGCATAAGGCTCTCCAAAATCGAGAAGTGAATTGTACACCACGATCCGAGAGAAAATGCTGCGGGAAGCCGTGAAGGCGGAAGATATGCTGGATAAAAATCTTCGCCAACTCTGGAGCAGAGGGCAGCGCTGGAAGAGGAACAAAATGGGCCATCTTAGAGAAGCGATCCACTGCCACCAGGATAGTCGTACATCCAGAAGATTTAGGCAAATCGGTGACGAAATCCAATGCTATATGTTGCCACGGAACCGAGGGGATCGGCAAAGGAAGCAGAAGACCGGAGGGTGGACGTCTAGGAACTTTGACCTTGGCACACAAGGAACAAGACGCAGTGAAGATAATTACATCCTGACGAAGTGAAGGCCACCAATAAAAACGAGCAATGAAGTCCAGTGTCTTCTTGACTCCGACATGCCCGGAAAGTTTAGAGGAATGTCCCCAATGCAGCACCTCTCTTCTGTCCGCCTCAGAAACGTAGGTCTTGCCTGGAGGAGGAGTGATTAGACTCACAGGAGCCACCGTGATGATCTTAGCCGGATTGATGATGTGAGTCGGTTCCTCTACCAAATCTGGAGACTGCAGAGAACGGGACAATGCATCAGCCTTGACGTTTTTAGGTCCGGGACGAAAACGCAGCTCAAAATCGAACCGGCCAAAAAAGAGAGACCATCGGGCTTGTCGGGGATTCAGTCTGTGGGCTGACTGGAGGTATGCCAAATTCTTGTGATCGGTAAAGATGGTAAACGGGTGGACCGCTCCCTCAAGAAGATAGCGCCACTCCTCCATGGCCAATTTTATGGCTAACAACTCGCAGTCCCCGATGGAGTAATTACACTCGGCAGGGGAGAAGGCCTTCGAGAAAAACCCACAGGTAACCAGTCGTCCGGAGGAAGATCGTTGAGAGAGAACTGCACCCGCTCCTGTGGATGAGGCATCGACCTCCAAAACGAATGGCTTGTTGGCATCGGGTCGGTGGAGCACAGGGGCTGTTGCAAAGGCTTGTTTTAACCTGGAGAAGGCCTCTTCAGCCTCAGCTGGCCAGGACGAGGAGTTGGTGCCCTTGCGAGTAAGACTGGAAATGGGTTTGATGAGAGAAGAAAAATGTGGCACAAACTGACGATAATAATTGGCGAAGCCAAGAAACCGTTGAATCGCCTTGACCCCTACCGGACGAGGCCATTGAAGAATTGCCGACAATTTCTCAGGATCCATCTCCAGCCCAGAATCCGAAACAATGTAGCCTAAGAAGGGCAACGATGACTGCTCAAAGAGGCATTTCTCAAGCTTCGCGTAGAGGTGATTCTCTCGCAGGCGCTGCAGTACCAGACAAACACTCCTCCTGTGGGATACCAGATCCGGGGAAAAAATAAGGATGTCATCTAGGTACACGACCACGCAGGAGTACAGCAGATCTCGGAAGATGTCATTCACGAACTCCTGAAACACCGCGGGAGCATTGCAGAGGCCGAAGGGCATAACAAGATATTCATAATGCTCGTCCCGGGTGTTAAAGGCCGTTTTCCATTCGCCACCGGAGCGGATGCGAACGAGGTTGTAGGCTCCGCGCAGATCCAACTTCGAGAAGATGCGGGCTCCACGTAAGCGGTCAAAGAGCTCAGGAATGAGAGGCAAGGGGTATTTATTCTTTATCGTGATATCGTTTAATCCTCGGAAATTGATGCACGGGCGGAGCGAACCGTCCTTCTTTTTCACAAAGAAGAATCCAGCGCCGGCTGGGGAAGAAGACTTCCATATGAACCCTCTGGCAAGGTTATCACGAATGCACTCGGACATGGCAGTAGTCTCCGCTGGAGAGAGAGGATAAATTCGACCCCTGGGCGGAGTAGTCCCCGGCCGTAGGTCAATAGGACAATCATACGGGCGATGCGGGGGAAGTGTCTCTGCCTCTTTCTTATCAAAGACGTCCGAAAACAACCAGTAAGCGGCAGGCAAGCCTGCAGGACCCGAGGAAACTGGATGAGGAGTGACAGGGAGGACGGGAGCTAGGCACCTTTCTTGGCAAGGGTGCCCCCAGCGGAGAACTTCACCGGAATGCCAATTCAATACGGGTTCATGTGTCCTAAGCCAGGGGAGGCCAAGTAGCAGAGCGTGGGACAGGTTGGGTAGGACATAGAACGAGATCAGCTCCTGGTGCAATGCCCCGATGCGGAGACGCACCTCTTTGGTAACCAGAGACACCGACACTTGTAAAGGTCTCCCGTCAACCGAGGCGATAACCCGTGGAGTCCTCAGGGTAATAACGGGAATCTGGTACTTCTTCACCTCCTTCAACCGGATGAAGTTCCCCGCCGCGCCCGAGTCCACGTAGGCCAACTCCGAACCACGTCTCTGACCAAAAACCAGCTGCACAGAAAGAGTAAGAGGATGAGAGGAGTGAGACACACCTAGGACAGCCTCTCTTACCTGGCCTAGGTGGAGGAGTTTCCCGGCCTCTCAGGACAAGAACGCAGGAAGTCAGACGCGCTGCCGCAATACAAACATAAGCCATCCGTCAATTTCTCCCTCCGGCGCTGTTCCGCTAACTTGACCCGATCTACTTGCATCGGCTCTGGCGCCGGACAGGAGGACGACCCAAGGGAATGTGGACTGGATGGCCTGTGGAGAGAAGCAGAAGGTCTAAGCGGTCTCCTCTCCCTAGCGGCCTCGCGGGCGCGTTCCTGAAACCGGAGGTCAATCCGAGTAGCCAAGGAAATGAGATCCTCTAAGGTAGCCGGGGTATCACATCCTGCCAATTCATCCTTAATCTTGCCCGAGAGACCACGCCAGAAGGCCCCGACCAGAGCCTCATTATTCCACCCCAACTCAGAGGCCAAGGTGCGGAACCGGATGGCGTATTGTCCGACCGTAAGAGAACCCTGAGTGAGGCAGAAAAGGGACTCTGTAGCGGAAGCCAACCGGCCGGGCTCATCAAAAACTTTCCGAAAAGTGTCCGTGAAGATCTGGAGACTAGAGACTATGGGGTCGTCCCGCTCCCACAGAGGATTCACCCAAGAGAGGGCCTCTCCCTCCAAATGGGACACAATGAAGGCCACCTTGGCCCAGTCAGTGGGATACTGCTGGGGCAGGAGTTCAAAATGCAACCTGCACTGATTCAAAAAACCCCTGCACAGCTTAGGGTCGCCACCATACCGTGGCGGTTTTCCAAGCCTAGGGGACGGGACAGGATCTGGGCTGCGAGACGGCTCGCGTGCGGCTGCAGACTGAAGGGAGAGCAGCCGATCGTCAACCGAAGCCATATAGGACAGAATATGGGCCTGGGTATCTCGCTGTTGACCCAGCTCCTGCTGGAGACTGGCCAATTGTGAAGCATTACTGGGATCTGCGGCCTGCAAGGCCGAGAGGCGGGAGTCCATAGTCTTAATAAAAGACATTATACGGGTCTGGTTTTCCCATAGGAACACTAGCTCCTTTTGGGCGGCGTCCCCGGCGGGGTCCATGACCTGACTATTCTGTCACAGGGCTGGATACGGGGGCAAGAGTGGACCCACTGGACCGTGACGCCGAACTCTCCCTGAGCGAGCGCACCAGGTGGACCGACCCCTATACAGGGACCGTTTGGGAGCAGGCTCAGGAAGCTCAAACGTCACGGCGGCCAGGACCAGGGGTCGGCTCAAGAGGATGAGCAGCGGAGAGGAGGAGGAGAGATCCGGGGTAACCAGGGTCCAGGGAACGGAGGTAGTTGCGGAAGGGTGAGGAGATCAGCGGAAACCAGGCGGAAGCGGGGCACAGGAGGCTGAAAAAGGAAGACACAGGGAGGTTAGCAGGGAGACAATGGCTGATGCAGCTACAGGAGCCGGGAGAGCGAGCGAGAGAGAGCAGGAGCCAGCGAGCGCAAGCAGGGCCTGAGCGCAGCGAGGAGAACTCGATAGTCAGGCGCCTCCCCTAAGGGAGGGCGGCCTGAAATACCTGCTGGTATCCCCCGATTGGCCAGGCAGAGGGTCAGGCTCAGGTCAGGCAGCGGGCGTCCATACGACAGAGCGCACGGTCAGGCCCCCTGGGGCGTGCGCAGAGGCACAGTGCGCGCGGCCGAAGGCAGAGGAGGAACGCGCCGGAAGACCGCCCGCCGGAACGGAGGACGACTGGCGGTGCGCGCAGGGAGCGAGAGACCAGAGGAACCCGGGCCGGACGCCGACGCAGCAGCGGTGAGTATGGGGACGGCAGGGACAGTGGGACCCGAAGTAGCAGCGGTGCTAACAACAAGGTTTAGACCGGGAGCAAGTCCCACAGGACTGCACAAAATTCCTGACATCACGAGACAAGGCGGGCCACCAAAAAGACCGACTCACCAGATCTCTAGTACCAAAAATACCTGGATGACCAGCCAATGCAGAGCAATGAACTTCAGACATCACTGTCTTCTTCCACTGGTCAGGAACATACAACTTTCCACTGGGACAACGCTCAGGTTTGTCCTCCTGGAACTCTTCCAGAGCACATCTCAAATCGGGCGAGATGGCAGAAAGAAATACCCCTTCGCCTAAGATGGTAGCAGGCTTGGTCACCACAGGAGAATCAGCAAAGAAGCTCCTAGAGAGAGCGTCAGCCTTGACATTCTTAGTGCCAGGAAGAAAAGAGACCACAAAATCAAAACGTGTAAAAAACAAGGCCCTCCTAGCCTGTCTAGGGTTCAAGCATTTGGCCGACTCCAGGTAAATCAAATTCTTGTGGTCAGTGAGGTCCACGACTTGATGTTTAGCTCCCTCCAACCAATGTCTCCACTCCTCAAATGCCCATTTCATGGCTAACAGTTCCCGATTCCCCACATCATAGTTACGTTCAGATGGAGAGAACTTTCGGGAAAAGAAAGCACAGGGATTCATTTTAGATGTTACAGGATCATTTTGGGACAAAACAGCTCCTGCACCAATCTCAGAAGCGTCCACCTCTACCTGGAACGGGAGTGAGACATCAGGTTGCCGCAAAACCGGGGCAGAAGTGAATCTTCGCTTCAGCTCCTGAAAGGAAGAAACAGCCTCTGGGGACCAATTCAACACATCAGCACCCTTCTTAGTCAGATCAGTCAATGGTTTGGCAATACTAGAAAATTTTGCTATAAATTTCCGATAAAAATTAGCAAAACCCAAAAACTTCTGGAGGGCCTTCAAAGAAGTGGGCTGAACCAAATCATAAATGGCCTGTACCTTGGTCGGGTCCATTTCAGTAGTTGACGGAGACAAAATAAATCCCAAAAATGAAATCCTCTGTACCCCAAAAAAGCATTTCGATCCTTTGACATACAGGGAATTCTCCCTCAAGATCCGGAACACAGTCCGAACATGTTCCACATGAGAATCCCAATCCTTGGAGAAGATCAAAATATCATCCAGATAGATAATCAAAAATTTATCCACAAAGTCCCGGAAAATGTCGTTCATGAAGAACTGGAAGACAGAAGGTGCATTAGTGAGCTCAAATGGCATCACCAGGTACTCAAAATGTCCCTCCGGAGTATTAAACGCCGTCTTCCATTCATCCCCATGCTTAATGCGGATAAGATTATACGCCCCCCTGAGGTCAAGCTTGGTAAACCAGCAAGCACCTTTAACTCTGGAGAATAGATCCGAAATCAGGGGTAACGGATACTGATATTTAATAGTAATTTTGCTGAGGGCACGATAATCAATACAAGGCCTTAATGAACCATCCTTTTTGGCCACAAAAAAAAAACCCGGCACCTAAGGGTGAAGAGGATGGTCTAATATGACCCTTCTCCAACGCCTCCTTAATATAGGATCGCATAGCCTCGTGCTCGGGTACAGATAAATTGAAGAGCCGACCCTTGGGAAATTTACACCCCGGGCTCAGTTCAATTGCACAGTCATAATTCCTATGAGGAGGCAAAGACGCAGACTCATTCTCACTAAATACATCAAAAAAGTCTGCCAAATAGTCAGGAACATCATGCGACTGAGGAGAGATGGAAAAAACTGGAGCCTCACTAAGGGCACACCGACAACCCCAACTCACCACAGACACAGATTTCCAATCTAAAACTGGATTATGAATTTGCAACCAGGGAAACCCCAGAACAATGGTATCATGCAAATTATGCAACACCAAAAATCTGCAATTTTCTTGATGGTCTAGAGTGACCCTCATTACCACCTAGGTCCAAAACTGAGGTTTATTTTTCGCCAAAGGAGTAGCATCAATCCCCCTCAAAGGGATAGGCGTCCGCAGAGGTATCATCGGAAATCCACAACGTTTAGCAAAATCGAAGTCCATTAGGTTCAGGGCTGCTCCCGAATCCACAAAAGCCTTGGCGGAAAACGTGGACAGGGAGCAGATCAGAGTAATTGCCAGAAGAAACTTAGGTTGAACACCACCCACAGAAAACGTGTGTGCAAAACGTTTCTCTCGTTTAGGACAGACAGAAATAATATGCGAGGCATCTCCACAAAAAAAAACACAGCTTATTACGTCTTCTGAAGTCCTGACGTTGCTCCCTGGACAAAACTCTATCACATTGCATAGGTTCAGACACTTGTTCAACAGGTGGCAACACCTCTCATGCAGTCCTGCGTTCACGTAAACGCCGATCAACCTGAATGGCTAATGACATAGAATCGTCAAGACCAGAGGGAACAGGAAATCCCACCATAGTATCTTTTACGGCTTCTGACAAACCCTTCCAAAAGAGAGCTGCCAAGTCATTATCATTCCAGGTAGTAATGACTCGCTCACTCTCAGAATTTTTGACAGTACAATTCTGCAGAATCTTGACCCTGGCTCAATGCCAACAGGGTCTTTTCAGCCTGATCAATAGCATTAGGTTCATCATACAACAAACCCAAGGCTTTAAAAAAATGCATTCACATTAGTCAGAATAGGATCATCTGGTTTCAAAGAAAACGCCCAATCCTGGGGATCGCCACGCAGCAAAGAGATGACAATTTTAACCCGCTGCGTGGAGCTCCCTGACGAGTTAGGCTTTAAGGCAAAAAATAATTTACAATTATTTTTGAAATTCAAAAATTTAGACCGATCCCCAAAAAACACATCAGGAGTAGGGATCTTTGGTTCAGCAGCATGTGAATGAGCAAGGTAGGCGGAAATTCCCCGCACTTCCGCAGCGAGCTGCTTTACCCGATCAGACAATTGCTTTATCTCCATTGAGAGAGAAAAAAATTCCCCCTACGGCCTTAAAGATATAGAGGAAAATATATACACACTTTTTTTTCTTTTTTTTTTTTTTTTTACAATTCTTTCCTGCTATTGAGTACCCTAGGATCTGCGGTATGGCTGGTGATTCTGTTATGAATGAGTCACCGTAGGAGGCAAAAACAGAAATACTGGCTAAGTCCAGAAAACCAGAGAAGTTGGCAGCTATCGGATTGCAGACCCCTGAACCTATCAACAACAACTAGCAGTAGCCGTGGGGGGCTCCTACGGTGCCCTAGACCCCTCGATCACAGCCTGAGAACTAAATAGCCTAAAGACAGAAAGGGAAATCTAAACTGCCCCAGAGCAGACCCCAAAGCAATAGGCAGCCCCCAACATATAATGACGGTGAAGCAAGATGAAAAAACACTCACACAGATAGAAAGATAGGCTAAGCAAATGATGGGGCCCAAGGTAACTAAATAGGACAGGATAGAAAAGCTGCTGTTTGCAATCCGCCAAAACCCTATCAAAACAAGAGCCAAAAGACTGATAGGGAAAAAAGCACTGAAGACGCTAGGCTTCAAAAAGACTATATCAGTACTCAGGTATTTTCTGAAGACAGAGCAAAAAAGAATTCAGCTCACCCCAGCAGGGAATGGCAGAAATCCAGAAAAACAAGGCAAAACAAAACCATAACACAAATGCAAAAAGCAGAGCAGAAAACTTAGCTTTTGAGGAGCAGGAATCAGACTGGTCTCCTAGAATCCCTCTGAGAAATCACCAGCAAGGCAGAAGGGTGTCGGCTGCCTTATATCCAGTCAGCAATTCCAGTCACCCAGCCATCATCATCCTGCTCAGGTGCTTGGTAATCAGCCTCACTACCTTCCTTCTCCAGAAGAGGGAGTTCATCAGACCTCAATGGTAAAGGGGAAAATGAACTCACAACAAAGCAATATTATGGTAGTTATATTCTTGTGCATAGTTAGCAGTATTATACTAATTATATTATTGTACATAGGGGCAGTATTATAGTAGTTATATTCTTGTACATAGGGTGCAGTATTATAGTAGGTATATTCTTGTACGTGGGAGCAGTATTATGGTAGTTATATTCTTGTACATAGCAGTATTATAGTAGTTATATTCTTGTACATAGGGGCAGTGTTATAGTAGTTATATTCCAATACATAGGAGCTGTATTATAGTAGATATATTCTTGTACATAGCGGGCAGTATTATAGTAGTTATCTTCTTGTACATAAGGACAGTATTATAGTAGTTATATTCTTGTACATAGGGGCAGTATTATAGTAGTTTCATTCTTGTACATAGGAGCAGTATTATAGTAGTTATATTCTTGTACTCAGATTCTTCCTGAAAATGATTTCAAACACAAATTCTTTGGTATTATTATCTTCATTTAATTTGTCTTAAATGAAAAAGCACAAAAGAGAATGAAGCAAGAAACAAAACATTGATCATTTCACACAAAACTCCAAAAATGGGCCATACAAAAGTATAGGCACCCTCAGCCTAATACTTGGTTGCACAACCTTTAGCCAAAATAACTGCGACCAACCGCTTCCGGTAACCATCAATGAGTTTCTTACAATGCTCTGCTGGAATTTTAGACCATTCTTCTTTGGCAAACTGCTCCAGGTCCCTGATATTTGAAGGGTGCTTTCTCCAAACTGCCATTTTTAGATCTCTCCACAGGTGTTCTATGGGATTCAGGTCTGGACTCATTGCTGGCCACCTTAGAGGTCTCCAGTGCTTTCTCTCAAACCATTTTCTAGTGCTTTTTGAAGTGTGTTTTGGGTCATTGTCCTGCTGGAAGACCCATGGCCTCTGAGGGAGACCCAGCTTTCTCACACTGGGCCCTACATTATGCTGCAAAATTTGTTGGTAGTCTTCAAACTTCATAATGCCATGCACACGGTCAAGCAGTCCAGTGCCAGAGGCAGCAAAGCAACCCCAAAACATCAGGGAACCTCCGCCATGTTTAACTGTAGGGACCGTGTTCTTTTCTTTGAAAGCCTCTTTTTTTCTCCTGTAAACTCTATGTTGATGCCTTTGCCCAAAAAGCTCTACTTTTGTCTCATCTAACCAGAGAACATTCTTCCAAAACGTTTTAGGCTTTTTCAGGTAAGTTTTGGCAAACTCCAGCCTGGCTTTTTTATGTCTCGGGGTAAGAAGTGGGGTCTTCCTGGGTCTCCTACCATACAGTCCCTTTTCATTCGGACGCCGACGGATAGTACGGGTTGACACTGTTGTACCCTCAGACTGCAGGGCAGCTTGAACTTGTTTGGATGTTAGTCGAGGTTCTTTATCCAACATCCGCACAATCTTGTGTTGAAATCTCTTGTCAATTTTTCTTTTCTGTCCACATCTGGGGAGGTTAGCCACAGTGCCATGGGCGTTAAACTTCTTGATGACACTGCGCACGGTAGACACAGGAACATTCATGTCTTTGGAGATGGACTTGCAGCCTTGAGATTGCTCATGCTTCCTCACAATTTGGTTTCTTAAGTCCTCAGGCAGTTCTTTGGTCTTCTTTCTTTTCTCCATGCTCAATGTGGTACACACAAGGACACAGGACAGAGGTTGAGTCAACTTTAATCCATGTCAACTGGCTGCAAGTGTGATTTAGTTATTGCCAAGACCTGTTAGGTGCCACAGGTAAGTTACAGGTGCTGTTAATTACACAAATTATAGAAGCATAACATGATTTTTCGAACAGTGCCAATACTTTTGTCCACCCTCTTTTTTATGTTTGGTGTGGAATTATATCCAATTTGGCTTTAGGACAATTCTGTTTGTGTTTTTTCATTTAAGACAAATTAAATGAAGATAATAATACCAAAGAATTTGTGTTTGCAATCATTTTCAGGAAGAAACTGAGTATTATCTGACAGAATTGCAGGGGTGTCAATACTTTTGGCCACAATTGTAGGTGCGGTATTGTACATAGGGGGCAGTATTATAGTAGTTATCTTCTTGTACATAAGGACAGTATTATAGTAGTTATATTCTTGTACATAGGGACGATATTATAGTAGTTTTATTCTTGTACATAGGAGCAGTATTATAGTAGTTATATTCCTGTACATAGGGGGCAGTATTATAGAAGGTATATTCTTGTATATAGGAGCAGTATTATAGTAGTTATATTCTTGTACATAGGGGCAGTATTATAGTAGTTCTATTCTTGCACATAGGAGCAGTATTATAGTAGCTACATTCTTGTACATATGGAGTAATATTATAGTAGTTATATTCCTGTACATACAGAGCAGTATTATAGTAGTTTCATTCTTGTACATAAGAGCAGTATTATAGTAGTCATATTCTTGTACATAGGTGCAGTATTATAGTAGTTATATTCCAGTACATTGGAGCTGTATTATAGTAAATATATTCTTGTACATAGGGGGCAGTATTATAGTAGTTATCTTCTTGTACATAAGGACAGTATTATAATAGTTATATTCTTGTACATAGGGATGGTATTATAGTAGTTTTATTCTTGTACATAGGAGCAGTATTTTAGTAGTTATATTCTTGTACATAGGGGGCAGTATTATAGTAGTTTTATTCTTGTACATAGGAGCAGTATTTTAGTAGTTATATTCCTGTACATAGGGGGCAGTATTATAGTAGTTATATTCTTGTACATAGGGGCAGTATTATAGTAGTTCTATTCTTGCACATATGAGCAGTATTATATTAGGTATATTCAAGTACATAGGAGCAGTCTTATAGTAGTTATATTCCTGAACATAGGAACAGTATTATAGTAGTTATTTTCCTGTACATAGAGAGCAGTATTATACTAGTTATATTCTTGTGCATAGTTAGCAGTATTATAGTAATTATATTCTTGTACATAGGATCAGTATTATAGTAGGTATGTTCTTGTACATAGGAGCAGTATTATAGTAGTTATATTCTTGCACATAGGGGCAGTATTATAGTAGTTATATTCTTGTACATAGGAGCAGTATTATAGTAGTTATATTCTTGTACATAGGGGATGGTATTATAGTAGTTATATTCTTGTGCATAGGAGAAGTATTATAGTAGCTATATTCTTGTGCATAGGAGCAGTATTATAGCAGGTATATTCCTGTACATAGGGGCAGTATTATAGTAGTTATATTCTTGTACATAGGGGCATTATTATAGTAGTTATATTCTTGTACATAGGGGCAGTATTATAGTAGTTATATTCTTGTACATAGTGGGCAGTAATATAGTAGGTATTTTCTTGTACATAGGAGCAGTATTATAGTAGTTATATTCTTGTACATATGGAGTAATATTATAGTAGTTATATTCCTGTACATATAGAGCAGTATTATAGTAGTTTCATTCTTGTACATAGGAGCAGTATTATAGTAGTCATATTCTTGTACATAGGTGCAGTATTATAGCAGTTATATTCCAGTACATTGGAGCTGTATTATAGTAAATATATTCTTGTACATATGGGGCAGTATTATAGTAGTTATCTTCTCTACATAAGGACAGTATTATAATAGTTATCTTCTTGTACATAGGGACGGTATTATAGTAGTTTTATTCTTGTACATAGGAGCAGTATTTTAGTAGTTATATTCTTGTACATAGGGGGCAGTATTATAGTAGTTATATTCTTGCACATATGAACAGTATTATATTAGGTATATTCAAGTACATAGGAGCAGTCTTATAGTAGTTACATTCCTGAACATAGGAGCAGTATTATAGTAGTTATATTCCTGTACATAGAGAACAGTATTATACTAGTTATATTCTTGTGCATAGTTAGCAGTATTATAGTAATTATATTCTTGTACATAGGATCAGTATTATAGTAGGTATGTTCTTGTACATAGGAGCAGTATTATAGTAGTTATATTCTTGTACATGGGGCAGTATTATAGTAGTTATATTCTTGTACATAGGGGCAGTATTATAGTAGTTATATTCTTGTACATAGGAGCAGTATTATAGTAGTTATATTCTTGTACATAGGGGATGGTATTATAGTAGTTATATTCTTGTGCATAGGAGAAGTATTATAGTAGTTATATTCTTGTGCATAGGAGCAGTATTATAGTAGTTATATTCCTTTACATAGGGGCAGTATTATAGTAGTTATATTCTTGTACATAGGGGCAGTATTATAGTAGTTATATTCTTGTACATAGGGGTAGTATTATAGTAGTTATATTCTTGTACATAGGGGGCAGTATTATAGTAGTTATATTCTTGTACATAGGGGCAGTATTATAGTTGTTATATTCTTGTACATAGGAGCAGTATTATAGTAGTTATTTTCTAGTACATAGGGGCAGTGTTATAGTAGTTATATTTTTGTACATAGGGGCAGTATTATAGTATATATATTCTTGTACATAGGAGCAGTATTATAGTAGTTATATTCTTGTACATAGTGGGCAATACGACTGCAATTATTTGCTGTTTCCTCCATTTTTCTTATTTCGTTAATCACAATATTAGTTTCTTTCATGTGTTTGGCACAATTGTCTTTACCGTGAATATTGTTACAATAATTTAATTGAGGCAATATTAGTAGTAAATTAGATGTAATGTAACACGTATCCTGAAACTTTACCATCATCTTCATCAAGTTGGGAAAGTACCAAAGAGGTTTAATGAGAATTCTTGATAATTTAATCAATGTTTAAGAAGCCGATGTAATTATGCTTTGGGTTTCCCATTGCTTCGCTTGTTAGTGGTGATTTGCATAATTCCACGTTCCTAATGCTTTGGAAAATATTGTAACATTAGTATAATGGATGGATCCCATATGTGTATACAGTTATAAGGCAAAGACCCAACTAGGAATTCGAGTAAACAATAAAACCTGTTACGTGACGGTTCATTTCTCGCTCGTGAAATACGAAGCGCCGCACTGATACTTTTATTGTTCCAATTTATGGGATTAATGAATCAGATTATATAATTTCCCTATAAATTCTTACTGTATTGATATGAAGCTCTGCATTTAATGTTGAGAAATTGGATTATAGTCATAGTAAATAGCATTTACCCCCTGAAATTAGGGAAAAAAAACCCTGAAGCATAAATCTCTGCATTGTATTCAGTGTATTCAGCTTGGAGTTAGTCTTTAATGAAAGCCATATTAGTTTTCCTATGGGTGATCACACAACTTAGCAAGGTCATGAGGACATAGGAAGCGCCAATGTTAAATACGTTAAATACCTTATTATTTTCTCTTACCTTTGATTCCTGTGTGTCAGTCTCTCCTGCAGTCATTGCATTTTATTCATGAACATGGAAGCTCAGGATGCACAGGTCATGTCTAGGTCAATAGTAAATTGCCCTTGCAAGGGACACTGTGAATAAGGACCTCACAAAATTGATGTATGCATTAGAAAACTGGCAGGTCTTTTTATTATACAATGTTCCCATGACAACACTTCCTGTCACCTACTTGTCATTAAGTTCTGTTCAGGAACCTAGAAGCTCAGGATATACAGTTCCAGTTCAGATAAGCAGTAAATTGTCCTCATAAAAATATAGTGTAGCAAAGGATCTTATGTGATGAAGCGTGAAGGATCCACACCTCGCCACCCTGTCTGATGTCAATATTACATCAGCGGGGTCACGTGGTAAGGTCTCCCCACTTGAACCAACGTAATGTTCTGGACCCCCTGGGGATAAACAAGGTCAGCTTGCACAGTTTTACACAGACCCCCTCCTCAAATATAAAAGTGGAAGGACAAAGGGTATTAACAGAACATATAATCAGTTACCAGTTAGATGAAAGGCCTGGCTTGTGGTGAGGGACTGCCACATGGGAGGTTTGTGGTCCCCGCTTTGTATAACTTGTCCTCACAAGATATCCTCGCGACATCCCTGAGAAAAAGCAATAGGATATGCTGCACACAAGCATTTAACCCTCTGGGTCACTCCCTTCCGGTACTCTGGGCTGAATCTAAATTTCCTCCCATGGAGGTTTGGAGATAAATCTCCTAAAACCTATAAAAGATCATAACCCCTTTCTGGGTGGTCTTAGGGTAACGGTTCTGGCACCATCGGATCTGACTGGTACCCTGCTACTCCTTAGAGACTAAACACAATTTTGCTACCCATGTGTTAGTGTCATGATCCATGCTGGATTATGACAGATAAAGGCACTAGTAACCTTTTTTTTTCCTTAAGCAGGTGGTTTTAGTTCTAGTTTTTCCCCCGGTGGCCGTTAGGGTCATTGCACTTGATGTTTTCTTTGTTTTGCCTTTTGCCCCCTGTGGTCACTGGGATTATAGCAGTTTTTGGCCCCTGATCATTTGACCATTCCCTTTTCCTGTATAGGGTCACGTGGTCTATGAGCAGGTGTTGGTGATATTGAGTATTTCCAACCATCCTTGGTGGAGGAAGGAGCTAGAGAGAGTTCCTTGCAGCACAGTCAGAGCCCTGGTGTGGAAGGAGCTACAGAGAGTTCCTTGCAGCTCTGACAATGCTGGGTGAAGTAGCAGCTATTCTGGAGGAAAGCTGCATTCTGGTGGTGGACTCTGTTGCTGGGAGCCAGAGCAACAGAGCAGAGCTAAGTGCTGTTATCCCTGTTTGTATTTTTCTCTGGTGTGTATTAGTAGAGCGGTGGGGCCAGTGCCTGCACCACCCAGCTCCCTAGCAAGGGATAGGTGTAGTGTGTGCTAGGGTGACAGGTGAGGAGCCTGTATAGCGAAGTGTTGTGAGTTCATTTTCCCCTTCACCGTCGATGTCTGATGAACTCCCTCTTCTGGTGAAGGAAGGTAGTGAGGCTGATTACCAAACACCTGGTCAGGTAGATGATGACTGGGTAACAGGAACTTCTGACTGGATATAAGGCAGCCGACGCCCTTCTGAGTCGCTGGTGATTTCTCTGCTGGATTCTTGGAGACCAGTCTGATTCTTGCTTCCCAAAGATAAGTTTTTGCTCTGCTATTGAACTTATTAGTTCTGTTTTGTTTACCTTGTTTTTTGGAGTTCAGCCATCCCCGGTCGGGGGTGTGCTGAGTTCCATTTTTGTCTCTGATCAGTTTTTCTCTTTGCTCTGTCTTCAGAATATACCTGAGTGCTGATATAGTCATTTTGAAGTCCTAGCGACTTCAGGGCCTGTTTTTCCTATCAGACGGTTGGGACATTTTTTGGTAGGGTTTTTTACGGATTGCAGACAGCAGCTTTTCTATCCTGTCCTTTTTAGTTAGCTTGGGCCCCATCGTTTGCTCAACCTATCTTTCTATCTGTGTTAGTGTTTTCATCTTGCTTCACCATCATTATATTTTGGGGGCTGCCTATTGCTTTGGGGTCTGCTCTGGGGCAGTTTAGATTTCCCCTTTCTTTCTTTAGGCCTATTTAGTTCTCCGGCTGTGATTGAGGGGTCTAGGGCATCGTAGCAACACCCCACGGCTACTGTTAGTTGTTGTGGATAGGATCAGGGGTCTGCAATCCGATAGCTACCAACCTCTCCGGTTTTCTGGACTTAGCTTGTATTTTTGTTTTTTCCTCCTTCTGTGACTCATTCATAACAGCGAACGTTGGGAGTGTGAGGGACACTGACTCTGGGGTGTGCAGGAGGTCTCCACTTTCCCGTTCCCTATCGCAGGGCCCACCATTGTAACTATTTCCCCTTCCCCCGTGTCTTGTTGTTTTAGTTACTGGCCTGCGGGTCGTGTTACACAGGAGAGTTACACGTGCCGTCCCTTGTTGTTTTAGTTACTGACCTGTGGGTCGTGTCACACAGGACGGGTCCACGTGACATTATCACCAACCATACAATTTTGTTCTGCTGAGCCATGGACCCAATGCAGACCTTTGCCCAAATGCTGCAAATCTTTATGGATGAGATTAGGGGGCTGCGCGTTGAGTTGGTGCAGCAACTGGAGCTGTTGGTGGGCTTTGAGGGCTTGGTTCAGGAACAGGCTCAGCCAGAACCCAAGATATCCCTCCCTGACAGGTTTTCTAGAGGGAGAGATCAATTCTTGGTATTTCAACAAGCCTGCAAACTATACTTCAGGCTGCGCCCTCGTTCATCAGGGAGTGACGAGCAACGGGTGGGAATCATTATGTCCCTTCTTAAGGGTGGTCCCCAATCCTGAGTCTTCTCCCTACCGGACGAATCATCATCTTTAGAGTCCGTGGACGAGTTTTTTGCGGCTTTGGCGCTAGTGTGTGGGGATCCTGATGGCGTCTCCCTGACGGAATCCCGACTCCGTAGGTGTAAACAGGGAGCCCGGGTTGCTGAGGAGTACTGCTCAGAGTTTAGGAGGTGGGCCACTGACACTCAGTGGAATGACCCTGCACTTAGGAGTCAATTTGTGCAGGGTCAGTCTCCAAAGTTGCAGGATACCCTGGTGCAGTACGCCACCCCCAGGTCACTGGAGGCCGCCACGTCCCTTGCCATCCGGATGGATAGACGCCTTAGGGAGAGACATACACAAAATGTGCCCCCTGTTGTCCTCGCTAGGGAGGAGGACCCACCAGTGCAGACGGAGGAACCCAGACAGCCCGGTGTTGTTGGTAGAAAAAAGGGGGTGTCTGCGGCTCGTCATGGGGGGGTATGTGTTACAGAACCACTCAGCACCCAGAATATGTTGTGCAGTTATATATACATATAACTGCACAACATATTCTGGGTGCTGAGTGGTTCTGTAACACGGCTCCCCTTTTCAGCGACGTGATCGGCATACACAGTCTGATCCTCAACGGATCGGTTTGGGGATGACCGAAGTTTATGGGGTCATCAAGTTCCATTTGTCGACTTAGTCCATCGGCGTTACCGTTTTGTTTGCCGGGTCTGTAGTGGATGGTGAAGTCCAGAGGTTGTAGGGCTAAACTCCACCACAGCAATCTGGCGTTGTCTCCGGAGACCCGATTAAGCCAGACTAGGGGATTAAGGTCCGTTAGAAGGGAAAACTGTCATCCATACAAATGTGGTTGCAACTTCTTGAGTGCCCATACCACCGCCAGGCACTCCTTCTCGATGGCCGCATAGCTTACTTCATGGGGCAGTAGTTTCCGACTCAGGTAAGCTACCGGGTGTTCTTGGCCGTCCGGCCCGACTTTGCTCAGTACTGCCCCCAATCCAAACATAGAAGCGTCTGTGTGAACCAGGAAATGTTTAGTTGAATCAGGTGCGGCCAATACAGGGGTATTAGTGAGGGCGTCCTTTAGTTGGCTGAAGGCTTCCTCACACTCTGAGGTCCAGGTTACCTGGCGGGGTTGGTTCTTACAGGTCAAATCAGTGAGGGGCTTGGCTACGCTGCTGTAATTGGGGACAAATTTCCTGTAATACCCCGCTGTCCCTAGAAACGCCATGACCTGGGTTTTAGTGCGTGGGATGGGCCATTTGGATATGGCCTCAATCTTGGCTGGTTCTGGTCGCTGTTTGCCACTTCCCACCCAATGCCCTAAATACTGAACCTCTGCTTTGCCCACGTGACACTTGTTTGGGTTCAGGGTGATTCCGGCCTGGTGGATTCTGTCCAATACTGTCTGTAGGTGATTTAGATGCTCTTCCCATGTCGCACTGTAGATGGCGATGTCGTCCAGGTAGGCAGAAGCATAGTCCTGGAGACCATCCAGAAGCCGGTCAGCCAGCCTTTGGAAGGTTGCCGAGGCATTCTTCATCCCGAATGGCATAACTCGAAACTGGAATAAGCCGAACGGGGTGGCAAAGGCCGACTTGGGAATAGCGTCAGGACTAAGGGGAATCTGCCAGTAGCCTTTGCATAGATCGATGGTGGTCAAATACTTTGCCCCCGCCAGCCGGTCTAACAACTCATCCACACGCGGCATGGGATATGCATCCATCACGGTTTTCTCATTGAGCTTACGATAGTCTACACAAAACCGTGTAGTCCCATCCTTCTTGGGCACTAACACTACAGGGGATGCCCAGGGACTATCTGACTCTTCAATGACCCCTAAACGCAACATCTCTTGTATCTATTGTCGCATCCCCTCTCGTACAGACTCAGGGACGCGGAAGGGGTTTTGACGCGGGGGGTCTGATCTTGGGTCTCAACCTTGTGTTGTGCCAGGCGATTGTACCCTGGTCTCTCTGAAAACATCCTCTGTCGCAGCCTCAACAACTCCTCCGCCTGCTGTCTCTCCCGGGGGCCTAGGTCTTCACCCAAGCGTATCTGGTCCCATGTTTTAGACTGAGTCCTTTCCCCTAATACATCCGGCAAGGGAAGTCCGGCTAAATCCTCTGCTTCAGGTGCACAGATGGCCACTACCTCTTCAGGGCGCTCCCGGTAGGGCTTCAGCATATTCACGTGGAACATGCGAATAACCCTGGGGTCGTCACAATCGGCGACATTATAGGTTGTGTCGGCTATTTTCCCCACTACCTGGTAGGGCCCCTGCCATGCAGCTTGAAACTTATTCTGCTTAGTGGGCTCTAACACCAGGACCTTCTGTCCTATTTCCAAAGTGCGCTCTCTGGCCCTCCGATCGTACCATATGCGCTGGCGCCGCTGGGTCGCCTGCATGTTCTCACGTACAGCCTGAGTCAGCTCCTGTAGGCGGTCCCGGAATTCCAGCACATAGGGTACAAGAGGTACCCCTTCTATGAGGCCCTCCCCTTCCCAGTGTTCCAGCACTAAGTCTAGGGATCCCCTTACCCGTCTCCCGTATACCAGCTCGAACGGGGAGAACCCCGTGGATTCTTGGGGCACCTCCCGATAGGCAAACAGGAGGTGTGGCAAGAATTTCTCCCAGTCCCTGTAGGTCCTGGTAAAAGTCCCAATGAGCTGTTTTAATGTCCCGTTAAAGCGTTCACACAACCCATTGGTTTGCGGGTGGTACGGGGCGCTTCTAATGGACTTTACGCCGCACAGCTTCCACAGTTGGTTGGTCACCTCTGCTGTAAACTGGGTACCCTGGTCCGAGATAATCTCCCGGGGAAATCCAACCCATGAGAAAACCTGGAGCAGGGCGGCTGCCACCGTCTCTGCCAGTATGTTAGGTAACGCAACCGCCTCTGGATACCGTGTGGCATAATCTACCACGGTCAATATATACTTTTTCCCTGACGGACTGGGTTTGGCTAACGGCCCTATCAGATCGACCGCTACTCGGCTAAATGGTTCCTCCACAATGGGGAGGGGGCGTAATTTGGCCTTGCATCGATCCCCCCTCTTGCCAATGCGCTGACAACTGTCACAGGTCTGGCAATACTGACGAACATCATAGGTTACCCCCGGCCAAAAGAAGTTTTGTGTCAGACGATGCCTGGTGCGACTGACGCCGAGGTGCCCGGCCAAGGGTATATCATGAGAGATTCGCAGTAGCTCCTGCCTATGCTTCTTGGGAACTACCAGCTGTTGTTTCATAGTGGGGCTCGTCCCTGTGTGGTGCTGCTCTGTGATCCGGTAGAGGAGTCCCTGCTTCCATACAAACTGTTCCCCTTCCAGTACTCCTCTCCCCTCCTGTGCCTTCCCACGATATCCCTCTAATGAAGGATCCTCAAGTAACTCCCTCTTAAATTCATCTGGGGTGGCCCAAGAAATGTGTCTGGCTATGGGAATACGTGCAGGGCTGGGATGTCTTACCTGGGCCTCTTCTGAGTGAGATTCCGCTTCCGCAGCTCGAGCTTGTCTCCGGGTGGTCACAGGATAGGTCTCAGCCAGAGGGGCCACCGAGAATGCAGACAACATGGGCCATAAGTCATTTCCCAGCAAGACGTCTGCAGGCAAATCCTCCATCAAGCCGACCTCAACAAGGCCATCCCCGACTCCCCAGTTCAGGTGAATCCTGGCAGTGGGCAGTCGATGTATAGCTCCCCCTGCTACACGGACTGCCACTGTCCGGTCCGTCTTCCGTCGTGACATTCTAATTAAAGCTGACATCGGCTCTCCTAGCCCCCCTAAACACCAACGTTTTCTCTCTAATCCCAAATTCGGTACCTTCCCTTGCCTACAATGTACGCAATGCAATAATGTACAGAAAGGCAACATCTTTTATCACCCCCACACGGGCAAGAAATATAATATCCGTGAATACTACACTTGTGATAGCTCGTTCGTTATATATCTCATCAAGTGCCCTTGCGGCCTTCTATATGTGGGTGAAACTACACAGCATATTAGGGATCGCATATCAAAGCACAAGTCTACTATTAGGTGCAAGAATATGCTTCTTCCGATCCCCTTCCATTTTGTCACTGCTGGTCACTCTATTGCCCAACTCAAATTTCAAGTCATAGAGCAAATCCATCTGCCACGTAGAGGAGGTAACCGTATCAACATCTTAAAAAGAAGGGAGGCCTTTTGGATTCATGAGCTTAATACCCTGGCACCCAAGGGGTTAAATAAAGATTATGATATACAGGCTTTCCTCCGATCCTAATGTTCTGAATTTCATACTAGTAATCTTGTTATGATATACCAGTACTGTTGTTACTGTATACAACTCCGTTATTCTTCCGTTCTCTATTTTTTATTTTATCATGTCATGTTATTTTGCTTGGACTAACGATGTTTTATTTCAATTACAGAACCCACAACTGTGAACTCTTGTTGAATCTTCACCACCAATCACTGAACAATCACTGTTTCCACTCTTGGCACTCCTGTTATTAACGCTGCGTCTGTAACCACGGTAACTTATCCCTCCTCACCACACAGCGTTCTAGCCTGACAGGTTGTGACACACTTCCGGGGCCTAATGCCGACACGTCCCCATCCACGTCTCCTCTCAGCGCCTGAAGCGCCGGATGACGTCAGTCATACACGCGCCCACCCACTTCCGGTGGCGCGCACCCGATAGGCTAAGCAGCACTGTACCCGGGCTATATAACACCGCCACCTTCCCCATACCGTAGCGCCATAGGATCCGCGGCGGATACCGCATCCACACGCCACAAAATTGCACGGTAAGATTGCTCTTTTTGTCCACACAACTAGTCAGTGTGGACATTACCCTCCTGGCAATCATTTAGCGTTTCTCTTTTCCCACAGTGGGACGGCTATAGTTACCTCCCTGCAGCATTGGTATGTCTGAGTTTTTGGTGACATAGGATTCACTTTCACTTAATTTGGATGGTTGTCTTAACAGCTCCATTCCCCCCCTTTCTCAGGTTTTCCTTAAAACCCATTCACTAAGTGCTCACAGTACATTCTAACGGTATGTGCCTCTCCTCTATGGGTTGATCTTTGTCTCCATGATTGTGCCCTCATTAGTATATTACACTTTGTGCCATAATGTGACCGATGTCTCAGCATATTATGTAATTTTTCTGTGTAAAAAGACCCATGATATTCTATTGTAAATACTTTCTTTTATTTTGTCATGTTTGTTTAATTTTTTCAGTACATTGATGAAGGTCATAGACCGAAACGTTTATGTATGTACTGCCATCTATTAAAATCACCATTTTTGCAACATCATCCTTTGGGTGTGTGCCAAGTTTATATGCATTGATATTCACGGATTGGGATCCTACTTGTGCACCATTCCGGTCTACAAAGGGTAGTGCCAACGGTTTTGTTAGAATTCTTTGAGAGACCGGCATATCAGAGATGAAATCCATTGAAATATGGGTCCATGGCCTCCTGGGGACCGGCAAAGGCATCAACAACCCACTAGAGCGAGAACAAGATTTAGACCGGGAGCAAGTCCCACAGGACTGCACAAAATTCCTGACATCATGAGACAAGGTGGGCCACCAAAAAGAGCGACTCACCAGATCTCTAGTACCAAAAATACCTGGATGACCAGCCAATGCAGAGCAATGAACTTCAGACATCACTCTCTTCTTCCACTGGTCAGGAACATACAACTTTCCACTGGGACAGCGCTCAGGTTTGTCTCCTGGAACTCTTGCAGAGCATGTCTCAAATCGGGCAAGATGGCAGAAAGAACTACCCTTTCGCCTAAGATGGTAGCAGGCTTGGTCACCACAGGAGAATCAGCAAAGAAACTCCTAGAGAGGGCGTCTGCCTTGACATTCTTAGTTCCAGGAAGAAAAGAGACCACAAAATCAAAACGTGTAAAATACAAGGCCCACCTAGCCTGTCTAGGGTTCAAGCGTTTAGCCGACTCTAGGTAAATCAAATTCTTGTGGTCAGTGAGGACCACAACTTGATGTTTAGCTCCCTCCAACCAATGTCTCCACTCCTCAAATGCCCATTTCATGGCCAACAGTTCCCGATTCCCCACATCATAGTTACGTTCAGATGCAGAGAACTTTCGGGAAAAGAAAGCACAGGGATTCATTTTAGATGTTACAGGATCCTTTTGGGACAAAACAGCTCCTGCACCAATCTCAGAATCATCCACCTCTACCTGGAACGGGAGTGAGACATCAGGTTGCCGCAAAACCGGGGCGGAGGTAAATCTTCGCTTCAGCTCCTGAAAGGAAGCAACAGCCTCAGGAGACCAATTCAACACATCAGCACCCTTCTTAGTCAAATCAGTCAATGGCTTGGCAATACTAGAAAATTTTGCTATAAATTTCCGATAAAAATTAGCAAAACCCAAAAACTTCTGGAGGGCCTTCAAAGAAGTGGGCTGAACCCAATCATAAATGGCCTGTACCTTGGCCGGGTCCATTTCAATAGTTGACGGAGACAAAATAAATCCCAAAAATGAAATCTTCTGTACTCCAAAAAGGCATTTCGATCATTTGACATATAGGGAATTCTCCCTCAAGATCCCGAACACAGTCCGAATATGTTCCACATGAGAATCCCAATCCTTGGAGAAGATCAAAATATCATCCAGATAGATAATCAAAAATTTATCGACAAAGTCTTGGAAAATATCGTTCATGAAGCACTGGAAGACAGAAGGGGCATTAGTGAGCCAAAAGGCATCACCAGGTACTCAAAATGTCCCTCCGGAGTATTAAACGCCGTCTTCCATTCATCCCCCTGCTTAATGCGGATAAGATTATACGCCCCCCTGAGGTCAAGCTTGGTAAACCAGCAAGCACCTCTAACTCTAGAGAATAGATCCGAAATCAGGGGTAACGGATACTGATATTTAATAGTAATTTTATTGAGGGCACGATAATCAATACAAGGCCTTAAAGAACCATCCTTTTTGGCCACAAAAAAAAAACGGCACCTAAGGGTGAAGAGGATGGTCTAATATGACCCTTCTCCAACCCCTCCTTAATATAGGACCGCATAGCCTCGTGCTCGGGTACAGATAAATTGAAGAGCCGACCTTTGGGAACTTTACACCCCGGGCTTAGTTCAATTGCACAGTCATAACTCCTATGAGGAGGCAAGGATGCAGACTCATTCTCACTAAATACATCATAAAAGTCTGCCAAATAGTCAGGAACATCATGCGACTGAGGAGAGGTGGAAAAAACCGGAGCCTCACTAAAGGCACACCGACAACCCCAACTCACCACAGACACAGATTTCCAATCCAAAACTGGATTATGAATTTGCAACCATGGAAACCCCAGAACAACGGCATCATGCAGACCATGCAACACCAAAAATCTGCAATTTTCTTGATGGTCTGGGGCGACCCGCATGACCACTTGGGTCCAAAACTGAGGTTTATTTTTAGCCAAAGGAGTAGCATCAATCCCCCTCAAAGGGATAGGCATCTGCAGAGGTGTCATCGGAAATCCACAACGTTTAGCAAAATCCAAGTCCATTAGGTTTAGCGCTGCTCCCGAATCCAAAAAAACCTTGGCGGAAAATGTGGACAGGGAGCAGATCAGAGTAATTGCCAGAAGAAACTTAGGTTGAACACCACCAACAGAAAACATGTGTGCAAAGCGTTTCTCTCGTTTAGGACAAACAGAAATAATATGCGAGGCATCTCCACAGAAAAAACACAGCTTATTACGCCTTCTGAACTCCTGACGTTGCGCCTTAGACAAAACTCTATCACATTGCATAGGTTCAGACGTCTGTTCAACCGGTGGCAACACCTCTCGTGCAATCCTGCGTTCACGTAAACGCCGATCAACCTGGATGGCTAATGACATAGAATCGTCCAGACCAGAGGGAACAGGAAATCCCACCATAGTATCTTTTACGGCTTCTTACAAACCCTTCCGAAAGAGAGCAGCCAAGGCATTATCATTCCAGGTAGTAAGGACCGCCCACTTTCGGAACTTTTGACAGTACAACTCTGCAGAATCTCGACCCTGGTTCAATGCCAACAGGGTCTTTTCAGCCTGATCAATAGCATTAGGTTCGTCATACAACAACCCCAAAGCTTGAAAGAATGCATTCACATTAGTCAGAATAGGATCATCTGGTTTCAAAGAAAACGCCCAATCCTGGGGATCGCCACGCAGCAAAGAGATGACAATTTTAACCTGCTGCGCGGAGCTCCCTGACGAGTTAGGCTTCAAGGCAAAAAATAATTTACAATTATTTTTGAAACTCAAAAATTTTGATCGATCCCCAAAAAATACATCAGGTGTAGGGATCTTTGGTTCAACAGCATGCGAACGAGCAAGGTAGGTGGAAATTCCCCGCACTTCCGCAGCGAGCTGCTCCACACGATCAGACAATTGCTTTATCTCCATTGAGAGAAAAAAAAAATTCCCCCTACGGCCTCAGAGATATAGAGGAAAGAATATACACTTTTTTTTTTTTAAACACAATTCTTTCCTGCTATTGAGCTATAGGATCTGCGGTATGGCGGGTGATTCTGTTATGATTGAGTCACCGTAGGAGGCAAAAACAGAAATGCTAGCTAAGTCCAGAAAACCAGAGACGTTGGCAGCTATCGGATTGCAGACCCCTGATCCTATCCACAACAACTAACAGTAGCCGTGGGGGGTTCCTACGATGACCTAGACCCCTTGATCACAGCCGGAGAATTAAATAGGCCTAAAGAAAGAAAGGGGAAATCTAAACTGCCCCAGAGCAGACCCCAAAGCAATAGGCAGCCCCCAACATATAATGACGGTGAAGCAAGATGAAAACACTAACACAGACAGAAAGATAGACTGAGCAAAGATGGGGCCCAAGCTAACTAGCTAGGAAATGACAGGAAGGCTGCTGTCTGCAATCCGTGAAAAACCCTATGAAAATAAGAGCCAACAGACTGACAGTGAAAAAGGCCCTGAAGACGCTAGGCTTCAAAAAAGCTATGTCAGTACTCAGGAATATTCTGAAGACAGAGCAACCGGCAAAAGGAGATTCAGCTCACCCCAGCAGGGAATGGCAGAATCCAGAAAAGCAAGGAAAACAAAAACAAAACACAAATGCTAACAGGCAGAGCAGAAAACTTAGCTTTAGAGGAGCAGGAATCAGACTGGTGTCCTAGAAGTCCACAGAGAAATCACCCGCAGGGCAGAAGGGTGTCGGCAGCCTTATATCCAGTCTGTGACTCCACTCAGCCAGTCATCCTCATTAGGCTCAGGTGCCTGATAATCAGGCTCATTACCTTCCTTTACCAGAATAGGGAGTTCACCAGACCTCAGTGACGAAGGGGAAAATGAGCTCACAACAGTTTCCCATTAACCCACACGACCTGTCGATGCTGTTGTCGATTATCTGCCCGGGCTGCCTGCACGGGGTCTACTTCATGCAGCACTTCCTCCATCTCTTCCACCCCTTGGTTAGTCGTAGCCCCCAATGCCGGGTCAGCTTCGCCTTGGTAGCAGTGTACAGCAGCCCGGCTGAAGGTAGCTGTTCCCGCCTTTGGCCACTGGGTATGCTGAGTCCGGTTGGGGCATTGTGTTTGCAGGTGGCCCAGCTGACAGCAGGTGTGGCATCGCGCCCCAGGGGGACTGTGGTAGGCCGGGTTTCTAGCTGATCCCCCTACAATCTTCGGTGGTTTGGGGCCCTCCAGGTCCATGGCCGGCCCCTAGTGACCACCTTTGATCCGGAGAACTGCGGCCTCCTGGCATCATGATGTTCATCGGCCAGACGAGCGGCTTCCTCAAGAGTCGTTGGCCGCCTGTCCCGAAGCCATTCCTGTGTCTCGGGGTTTAGTCCATTAAAGAATCGTTCTAACAGGACGAGCTGGAGGATGTCCTCCTTAGTGGTTGCTTGGCTCCCTTGTACCCACTGTAGCAGTGACCACCGTAATTTACAGGCCCATTCAGCGTGGGTATCGGTTACGCGTTTTATAAGTCCGCGGAACTTTTGGCGATAGGCCTCTGGTGTCAGCGCATACAGGGCCAAGATCACTTCTTTGATCCGCTCATAGTCCATACAGTCCTCATCAGGTACCGTGCGATAGGCGTCCGCTGATCGGCCTGTCAGCTTGCTGGCCAGAATCTGAACCCGTTCCTCCGGCTTCACTTGATGAAGGGCACACTGCCGCTCAAAGTGCTGAAGAAAGCCATCAATGTCTTCCTCTGCCTCCCCCAACTGTCGGAAGGCATTGTACTGGATCTTTTTGTGGCTTACGGTTGAAGGTACCTGGTCAAAGGCCAGAGCTCCCTCTGCTCGCTGGCTCTCCTCTCTCCACCCTGCCATCTCCATCTTGGCCAGCTCCACTCTGGTCCGCTCTGCCATCTCCATCTTGGCTAGCTCTATCCTGGTCCGCTCGGCCATCTTTTCCTTCAGATCAGTACACACATCAGCCATCACCTCTCGTATGATCTCTACCGCAGAGTTTGGGCCATAGAACGCCAATCTGTTCTTTACCTCCCTCTGGAATTCGGTCTCCTCCACGTTCACATTGGGGGGCGCTGCACTGTCGTGTTCCATGATGGCTGCTATCAAATCCGCTTTTGTTTTGTTGCTGGTGATCAACCCTCGGGCTTCCACCAGATCTTTTAATGTAGTCCTCTTTAACTTCTGGTAGTTATTTTCCATTCATTCCTTTCCTCCTGTAGAAGGGGTATCAAATCCCGCTGTCTGCCACCAGTGTAATGGGGTCTACCAAGCTGGGGTACCTCTTTCAGTACCACCCCGTGTTTTCGGAGGTACGCTCTGCGTTGGCTGGAGTCTGAATGAAGGATGCTGGCTGGAATCCCTGGGTTACTTGGGAGCATATAAAAGATCACTGCTTCTCCATGTATTTCCAGTCTGACAACAATTTGCTCACAAGACACAGAATATAACACACAGATACTGAGGGCAGGCCAGACATGCATTACAAAAGCCGCAGGTGGCCGGAGCCTGCCGATGTTTACTGTGGAAATTTACAAAGGTGGGGGGAGGGCGGACACTGCTGATACATTAGGGACATGCATTTCTCATAGAACCTATTATATATATACATATAACTGCACAACATATTCTGGGTGCTGAGTGGTTCTGTAACAGTATGCTTTTCCTGTGGGAAGCCGAGCCATTTCATGGGAGCCTTCCCAGTACGTGCCAAGTCTTCAGATGAACCCATGCGAGTAGGAGGAGCTAGTTTGTGTACGGAGCTGCCTGAGGATCGGGGAGTGGTGTCGGCATGTTTTTACTGTAGGCAGACTGGTCATGTCCTGAAGGCTTGCCCAATGCGTGCCAAATTATCTGTGCCATCTCAGAAGCCGCATCCCCCTGGTCGCTTGGAGGGAGGTGACCAGGGAGTGTATATTTCCTCCATTTTGCCCTCCCAAGGTACTATGTCAGCAGAAGTGTTGGCTGGCGGCTTACTGGAGGTGATAGATTGGCGGGCGAGGGAAGTAGCCAGCTGGGGGCAGTCGTGTTAGAGCTGCTGCCTAGGGACTACTGTCTCTGCCGTCTCTCTTCAATCGACCCCTTTCTCTCCAGTGAGAGCAGCAGATGTGCTGCAGGAGAGTAGGGGCAAGTCTCAACCCTCGCCATTGGCCAAACCTGGGAGGCGCAGACCTCGTGATGGAAGGGGTTGGAGGGTGGTCTACTCTGTGGTGAATTGCAGGGGTGTGAGTGTGGTGACACAGGGGGATGCCTCTGTTGTCAATCCCAGAAAGAGTTCACTGAATTGTGACAAACGAATGTGTGGCAATAAACGTTCAGGTCCGGACCTGTGTGTGAACGAGCATGTATGGGTGGCAACCAAAAAACATCCAGTGGAAGTGTGTTGCGGAGTCTTACCAGCTCGAGTTTCTCCCAAACATGCACATACACAACTCGTTCCCCAGGTCAGCGCTTCGTAGATGTGTGGTGCCTCCAGAACATACTTTGCCAATACCAACGGTGCTCGCTTGTCATAAACCTGAAGTGCAGGTAGTTGCTGGGGTGAACTCTGGACCTGGGCGTCCCCGCTGTAGGTGGTTCCCTGATGAGGAGCAGTCTTGAGGGTCCGCAGGCCCCTCATTAAGGGAGGGTACTGTCATGATCCATGCTGGATTATGACAGATAAAAGCACTAGTAACCTTTTTTTTCCTTAAGCTGGTGGTTTCAGTTCTAGTTTTGCCCCCCCCGGTGGCCGTTAGAGTCATTGCACTTGATGTTTTCTTTGCTTTGCCTTTTGCCCCCGGCGGTCACTGGGATTATAGCAGCTTTTGGCACCTGATCATTTGACCATTCCCTTTTCCTATATAGGGTCACATGGTCTATGAGCAGGTGTTGGTGATATTGGGCATTTCCAACCATCCTTGGTGGAGGAAGGAGCTAGAGAGAGTTCCTTGCAGCACAGTCAGAGCCCTGGTGTGGAAGGAGCTACAGAGAGTTCCTTGCAGCTCTGACAATGCTGGGTGACGTAGCAGCTATTCTGGAGGAAAGCTGCATTCTGGTGGTGGACTCTGTTGCTGGGAGCCAGAGCAACAGAGCAGAGCTAAGTGCTGTTATCCCTGTTTGTATTTTTCCCTGGTGTGTATTAGTAGAGCGGTGGGGCCAGTGCCTGCACCACCCAGCTCCCTAGCAAGGGATAGGTGTAGGGTGTGCTAGGGTGACAGGTTCCGGCTCGGCGACAGGTGAGGAGCCTGTATAGGGAACGTTAGGAGTGTAAGGGACACTGACTCAGGGGAGTACAGGAGGTCTCCACATCCCCGTTCCCTATCGCAGGGCCCACCATTGTAACTGTTTCCCCTTCCTCGTGTCTTGTTGAGTCGAGTCACACAGGACAGTTACACGTGCCGTGTCTTGTTGTTTTAGTTACCGACCTGCGGGTTGTATCACACAGGACGGGTCCACGTGACATTTAGTGGCTGTTCTATGTATCTCCCTTCCCGTGCGTGTCAGAATGAATCGAGACCCAGACAGGCGTTTGTCCTGGTCTGGGGATCTCAGAATTCTTTTATGAATTCTTAGCTGGCTGAACAAAGGACTCAGGCCCCATGCCTTGGATTCACAGGGGGTCTTCTTGTTGAAGGTTGCATACCAGCTAGGTGGTGAGGGGATATGAATCCTTTGTTGATTGAAGCTGGTAAGGTGTCATGTTACCACAGCCATGTGCTGAAGGATTTGTTATAATTCCATGCCCAAGGGTCTACAGATGATTAACATGGAATTATGTCTCTAATATTCTTCACATCTTAAAAATAGAAAAGTTGCATTACTTACAGTGAACAATGTCCCATGTCAAAACTAATAAGCAGCATGTGCAGAAATATTCACTTTGCTGGTACTAGAAAACACGAGGAAAACGGGGAACAAATGCAACGTGTGTACAAGTCCATAGAGTGTAAAGAAAATGGTTGGAATTTAATGGTCCTTCAATTTTTTTCTTAATATATTTTGTGTTTCAGTTTCTCACCAATTTAAAGGGGTACTCCCATCTCCAAGATCCTATTCCAATCTGTGGTAGGTGTAGTAATAATATTATTAGAAAATGCCTCCAACTAGAAACATAGTATACTTTTTCTGATTAGCTATGTCTCTTTCCTCATGTGCAGGCATTGCAGGACCTTAGGTATCCATGGTTTCGACCACTAGCAACTAGCTATCAGTGGTTGTAACCATAGGTACCTAAAGTCTTGCAATGCCTGCACATGAGGAAAGAGACCTAGCTAATCAGAAAAACTATACTACATTCCTAATTAGGAGGTATTTTCTAATATTATTATTACTACACCAACTACATATTGGGATAGGATCTTGGAGGTGGGCATATCCCTTTTAAGATCATTGCTTGCTGTCAGTGAAAAAAACCCCCAATGTAGTTTATATCCAGAGGTTCCAAACTATGTAACTAGTCCGCATCTTTGCTGAGAAGTGGATACATTGTAACAAACCATTTGTAGGATTTTTGCACTGTAGCTGACGTGTTTAGCTTTCGGATACCATTGTATCCACTCAGCGCAGGGATACTTCTGTGTCTCATTCATTGACAGCAAGTGGAAATCTTGATCACGGTGAGGAACGTATTGACAAAAGCCTTCTTGGAACATTTTATTTTTGCAGATTTTCACATTTGTTCTCCTTGGTAGAAATCCTGCACAGTCCAGCAATAAAAAGAGCAGCCGCCATGATTCAATTTAAAGATTGTTCCTTTATCTTAATCGATTCAATCCATCTGACACTTCCCGAGCCTCCGCCTGTAATATCGTTCCTCCCCGGCGTTCAGTCCGGCCGGTTGTGAAGCGCTCGAAGATTTGCTTTAATAAGAGCACTGATAAAAGGAAAACGTCTCTTTGGAGAACAAAGGTTGTGAGGGCGTCTTCCCGGGATTCGGAATGGAGTTAGATGCGGAAATTAATTCTCGGAGCAGGAGGAGGGGGGCGGGAAATTCTCCCTGATTCCATATCTGGCGCTCGGTTCTCTTTAACGAAGAAGGTCAATGATTGTATCCCCAAATGTGAAACATGATTAACGAGTTGTGATCGCTTCACCCTCTGCACGTGGTGGCTTACAATGGAAGGCAAAGATACATTGACAGCGTCAATTTGCATCATGTGAATAAAATGGGGTTGTCCTTTTTTTTTTTTTCTTTAAATGCATATGTTTGGGGCTATGATTTATTTTTGCAATTTGGTGTCAATAAAAATATTGCACCGTTTGGCTTTTACAGGCTCTTCATTTCCCCTGCACATTAAACTTTGATGTGGCCGGTAGTGATGAGCAAGTATACTCGTTGCTCAGGTGGTCGCCGAGTATTTTGGCGTGCTCGGAGATTTAGTGTTTGTTGACACAGCTGCATGATTTGCGGCTGCTAGACAGCCTGAATACATGAGGGGATTGCCTGTTTGTTAGGAATTCCTACATGTATTCAGGTTGTCTAGCAGCCGCAAATCATGCAGCTGTGTCAACAAACACTAAATCTCCGAGCACGCCAAAATACGCGGAGATCACCCTAGCATGCTCGGGGAAACCCGAGCAATGAGTATACTTGCTCATTACTTGTGGTCGGTGCTCATAAACCAGCTGAGAGGAGCTCAGGACAAGGGATCCAAATGTTAGAAACGCTCCCGATAGGTGTCAGAATGAGCTCCCTGAAAGATGCTCAGCCAACTCATTCTGCAGCCAGCAGTAGGTAGTGCAGGGAAACAATCAAAGGCAAATGGTGCAAAATGTATAAAGAAAACCAATGGCAAACACTATTTTTAAACCCAAATAATTGCATTTAAGCAAAAAAAGAAAATTGTCCCCATAAATGCAGAAGCCCTTAAAAGATCTTGGCATGAACATGAGCACCTTGGATGACCTTTACCGGCAAGAATGTGGTTACTCAGATTGTGAAATGTTGCAAAATGGAAGATTTCAACAATAAAAGTTTAATCTTTAGAAAATCACACTTCAAGATCATTATAAGATACTTTGTTTCAATTTTCATTGTTGCGCTTTTAGTTGTAGCCTTTGACACCTTTCACTTTACCATGAAGAACTGGGAAAACCTTTAGAATAGGATGAGACATTAAAAAAAGAAAAAATGAAATTCCAGCATTGTTTTCTGGGGCTTTAATGTGATTTTATTTGCTGCTTACAAAATTCTGAATTTTAACAAAAATTCAGAAATTCAAAAATTCAGAAATTCGTGCCGCCGTCATCCAAGACCGATAACTTACACCGCAACGTCTTCATGATGGATATATATGTCACGGTGCACAAAAAGGGTTAATTCCTTCCAATTTTTCCCCCCTTTTCTTCCAGTTACACTTGAAACAATCAGAAACAAACAAGAAAACGGCGCATTCTCTCCCACAAATGGCTTTTGATAAATATTTAACAATCCTTAGAGGTATTTCAGGAGAGCGGACTGCTAAGATCCACTTGTAGGTCGACCCTGTGCTGCATTCGCTGTGCAGCCGCAGCCATTCTCCAGCACTGAGTATTATTGAGTTCACAGCTCGCAGGTTATAAATTATTTAAAAAATGTCAAAAACACTAATGTGCCCGCAGGATAGAGAACTCTGCCCATGGTGACTGCGAGGCTCTAAGGAAACAGACTGCAGCCTTTATAGAGAGAAAATAACCTCAGCTCTCCAATAAAATAGATAAATGCGCTTTATAATTGAACTTTATGGCTGTTTATTAAAAAATAATGCAATGTTTAAAGGGAAAGTCTAGTAAATCCAGAAAATAACACATCACTGGTACAGAAACCATTCTTGAATTATATTCCTAAGGAAAAGATGAAATTTATAGATAACCAACTAATTCATATTATATATTACTACGATACAGAAAATATAACTACTATAATACTGCTCCAATGTGCAAGAATATAACTACTATAATACTGTCCCTATGTACAAGAATATAACTACTATAATACTGCCACTATATACAAGAATATAACTACTATAATACTGCTCCAATGTGCAAGAATATAACTACTATAATACTGCCCCTATGAACAAGAACATAACTACTATAATACTGTCCCTATGTACAAGAATATAACTACTATAATACTGCTCCTATGTACAAGAATATAACTACTATAATACTGCTCCTATGTACAAGAATATAACTACTATAATACTGCTCCTATGTACAGGAAAATAACTACTATAATACTGCTCCTATGTACAGGAATATAACTACTATAATACTGCCCCTATGTACAAGAATATAACTATTATAATACTGCTCCTATGTACAAGAATATAACTACTATAATACTGCTCCAATGTACAAGAATATAGCTACTATAATACTGCCCCTATGTACAAGAATATAGCTACTATAATACTGCCCCTATGTACAGGAATGTAACTACTATAATACTGCTCCTATGTACAAGAATATAACTACTATAATACTGCTCCCTATGTACAAGAATATAACTACTATAATACTGCTCCCTATGTACAAGAATATAACTACTATAATACTGCCCATATGCCTAAGAATATAACTACTATAATACTGCCCCTATATACAAGAATATAACTACTATAATACTGTTCCAATGTGCAAGAATATAACTACTATAATACTGCTCCTATGTACAAGAATATAACTACTATAATACTGTCCCTATGTACAAGAACATAGCTACTATAATACTGCTCCCTATGTACAAGAATATAACTACTATAAGACTACTCCTATGTACAAGAATATAACTACTATAATACTGCTCCTATGTACAAGAATATAACTACTATAAGACTGTCCCTATGTACAAGAATATAAGTACTATAATACTGCTCCTATGTACAAGAATATATCTGCTATAATACTGTTCCTATGTACAAGAATATAACTACTATACTACTGCCTATATGTACAAGAATATACTGTAACTACTATAATACTGCCCCCTATGTACAAGAATATAACTACTATAATACTGCCCCCTATGTACAAGAATATAACTACTATAATACTGCTCCTATGTACAACATAACTACTATAATACTGCTGCTGTGTACAAGAATATAACTACTACTAGATGGAGGCCCGTGTAGCTCATCCAGCAGCGTTCCTCTAAGGTATATACCCTCTGTTCTTCCCTCCTTTCCCCCATATTCACCTCCTTATTTTTGGATTTAGCACTTTTTGCACTTTATACCATCATATTGGTTTCTCTCTCATTGTTGACTGTTTAATTGCATCACCACATGGTTCTATGCACAGACACTTGTTTGAGCCTATATGGGCTCCGTATATTTTATGTCACTCCTTTAAGGAGCCATTGTATAGAGGGATAAAATATAGTTGTTTATTAATGGGGAACGCTGTGCTTTATTAACCTATATAGGTGTATATATAATCTAAAAATTCTTTTGAGCACACATCTTTTTTATATGTATTTGTATTACTATTACTCAATAAAGGTATTTTAATCTTATATATGTTTCATGACTTTTTTATTATTTATATATATTTTATTTAATTTTTATACATTTTTTGACCAAAAATTCGGGTCTTTCTTCTGATTCGGTTTACAAATCTTTTCTCGAATGGTCTACCATTCTTCCAGTGGCATACACTTATACACGTTGAAAATGGTATATTAATGGAATTATAACCATTCTATTATTTATTGTTATATTTTTTTACGTGTTTTTTGTGGTATTGCTTCAAAATCAGGTTAATCTGGGTGCTCCCTATGTACAAGAATATAACTACTATAAGACTACTCCTATGTACAAGAATATAACTACTATAATACTGCTCCTATGTACAAGAATATAACTACTATAAGACTGTCCCTATGTACAAGAATATAACTACTATAATACTGCTCCTATGTACAAGAATATATCTGCTATAATACTGCCTATATGTACAAGAATATACTGTAACTACTATAATACTGCCCCCTATGTACAAGAATATAACTACTATAATACTGCCCCCTATGTACAAGAATATAACTACTATAATACTGCTCCTATGTACAACATAACTACTATAATACTGCTGCTGTGTACAAGAATATAACTACTACTAGATGGAGGCCCGATGCATTCACATCGGGAGGGCAGTGATGTCACAATGGGGGAAGGCTTTGCAGCGTTGAGAATCTCTCCCTCCCATGTGCTCACCCACCTATCCACTCTCTCTTTCCATTGTTCCTGAAGTAGCTTGCATTGGGAAAATGCCTTCTTAGTTAACCTCATACTCTTTGAAGTTGTAGACTCAGCGGTGTGGTGTGCTGGTTCCAATGGGTCATCTTGTGAGCATGGTATTGCTGTTTAGACTGCAGATTTAGGTTTCCGGCGCTGTTGTTGCTTAATGGCATCCTGTGATAATCTAAAGACTTTTGCATCAGGGGACTCATGTGCTTGACGCCTACGTTTATATGCATTGTTATTGTCCCAGCAATGTTGTAACTCTTCAAGAGTCTCATTTGTCCGCTGTTGTCTTCGACGTTGTGCCTTTGCTGCTTTCCTTTCATTGTCATTGGTGTACTTTTTAGGAGGAGTCATGTTGGCGTTGATATTTGCTTTTTAAAGGGGTTTTCCCACAAAAGTTAATTTTAAAAATTGTCTGTGTCTTACCATGTACAGAACATGTACATGTACAGAACATACCACATTCTCCTGGGAAGGGGAGAAAGCTAAAAACAATACTGACATTACAGAAGGAGATCGCAGAGGATACATTTTGTCAGTGAAATATTTTAAGAGAGGTGTCCCAGCTCCTTAAAACTTGAAAAAATTCTTTATTACAAATCCATTAAAAATAATTGACAAATGGCTACTCCTCAGCAGTGACTGTGCACATGAAGCATACAGGAATGCAGCGATGCGTTTTGATCACAAGGATCTTTATCACAGCTGTGATAAAGATCCTAGTGATCAAAACGCATCGCTGCATTCTTCATGTGCACAGTCACTGCTGAGGAGTAGCCATTTGTCAATTATTTTTAATGGATTTGTAATAAAGAATTTTTTCAAGTATTAAGGAGCCAGGACACCTCCCTTTTTTTTCCTTCTTGGACTATATATGTCAGTCCAGACGGAGTCCCGGGCACCTTCTGGCTGTCGGTGAGCTGGCTTGGGGCGTATAGCCCACTTTTTTCTATTTATAAGTGAAATATTTTACCTCACAGAATGAATCCTCTGTGATCCCCTGCTGTAATGTCAGTATTGTCTTTTGCTTCCTCCTGTTAGGCGTCGGGTTCCTGCAGCTGCACAGCAGGAATCCCGAGCCACGCAGCCAATGGTCTCCCATTCCCCTCCGACCTCTCAGGGACCTGCACAGCAATCTCGGCAATCCAGATGCCCTGCTCAGACCAGTTCTCTGGGTCTGGTTGTTGCTGCCACCTCTGGACCAACAATAGTAGCGCAGCCTGCTCTGCAGCAAGCCACTCCAGAGGCTAAGTCCTCTCGCCACGCTACTGGGCATGCTCACAAGACGATCTCCCAGTGGAGATCGGGAGTCACGTGCTCAGGTCCTTCTCCTGATCTGATTGGTCCATTTCAGAGCTCTGGAAGGTCCCGGAAGCGCACGGCTATAAAAGGCCCGCATGGCCGCTTGGCCATGCGCTAGTATAGACTCATATTGCTATCTGTGTGAATGATGATGAATGCGTGTGCCTGCGAATGACTCATTAAGATCCCCTCCCTCTGATATTACGTGTGTGGATAGGGACTTAGTCATAGAGTCAGCGCCAGTAAGTGGCACGCTACAGGCCACAGTTCACATCTTACGTCACTAGCGTCCGACAGTGCGCCTCCTCTTGGGCATTGTCGTGTGGCGGCTGGGTCGGTCACCGTGCTGCCGTCAGCAGCACTTGTTGGCGTCTGTGGTAGCGACGCCGCATGCACTTTAGGACTAGACGGACATTGACCCTGAGTCTTGGGCCTAGTCCTGTGACCGTATACCGTGTGTGCACACCACTGAGACCTGTGAGGTCAACAGGCTCAGCATTTACATTTAAGTTCTAAGCGTCTCTGTGGTGATAACAGAGTATGCTCAATGCACACCGGGTGATGTTCAACCCGTGTGCGATATACCACCATATTGTGCGTCTGCCATTATCTAGCAGCGGTGTAACACCTACTGCACGGTGGACCCCGGGCAGCGAACGCACTTATTATTATTTATTTATTAGTGCGTTCCGCCGTCCCTAACAACTCCCCTGCCCAGGAGATGTGGTATGCGCCGTACATGGTCAGACACAGACAATTTTTAAAATGAACGTTCGTTCTTGGGAAAACCCCTTTAATGTGACCACCGGAATCAGCCAAATGATTCACTGCTCCTGCACGGAATTCTCACAGGCTCAGTAAATCAGACCGCTGCCATCTTTGTGCAGACAGATAGCGGCGGTTACATTAAAACTGCGCATGCGCTCCTCCTGTGCAAAGAAGGCGGCGGTCAGTGAATCATTCGGCTGATCCTTGCGGCGGCGTGTTCGCGATGGTGGTCACCTGGTGGTGCTGCGCAAGAGGCTGCGTACGGCGTATACAGTGTGTGTGTTTGTGGTGCGTACAGCATATACAGAGTGTGTGTGTGGTGCGTACGGCATATACAGTGTGTGTTTGTGTGTGGTGCATATGGTGTATACAGTGTGTGTGTGTGGTGCGACGGTGTCCTGCTGGTGGTACCTCACAAGAGGCTGGTGCCACCAGCAGTTTCCATATTGAGACACCCATCACTTGGGTAACCCAATATGGCGGTCGGTAAGCTTCCGCCGCTTGGAATTCTGGGATCCGGACACACATGGACGGAACAGAATGTGAAAACATGACAAGGTAAGTATATATTAGATAATACTGCCACTATGTACCAGAATATAACTACTATAATACTGCACCTATATGCAAGAATATAGCTACTATAATACTGCCCCTATGTACAAGAATATAACTACTATAATACTGATCATATGTACAAGGATAAAACTACTATAATACTGCCCCCTATGCACAAGAATATAACTACTATAATACTGCCTCTATGTACAAGAATATAACTACTATAATACAGCCTCCTATGTACAAGAATATAGCTACTATATTACTGCTCCTATGTACAAGAATATAACTACTATAATACTGCTCCTATGTAGAAGAATATAACTACTATAATACTGCCCCTATGTACAAGAATAAAACTACTATAATACTGCCCCCTATGCACAAGAATATAACTACTATAATACTGCCCCTATGTACAAGAATATAACTACTGTAATACAGCCTCCTATGTACAAGAATATAACTGCTATAATACTGCTCCCTATGTACAAGAATATAACTACTATAATGCTGCTCCTATGTACAAGAATATAATTCCTATAATACTGTCCCCTATGCACAAGAATATAACTACTATAATACTGCACCCTATGTACAAGAATATAACTACTATAATACTGCCCCTATGTACAAGAATATAACTACTATAATACTGCTCCTATGTACAAGAATATAACTTCTATAATACTGCCTCCTATGTACAAGAATATAACTACTATAATACTGCTCCTATGTACAAAAATATTACTATAATACTGCTCCTATATACAAGAATATAACTACTATAATACTGCTCCTATGTACAAGAATATAACTACTATAATACTGCCCCTATGTACAAGAGTATAGCTACTATAATACTGCTCCTATGTACAAGAATATAACTACTATAATACTGCCCCTATGTACAAGAATATAACTACTATAATACTGCCCCTATGTACAAGAATATAACTACTAGAATACTGCCTCCTATGTACAAGAATATAACTACTATAATACTGCTCCTATGTACAAGAATATTACTATAATACTGCTCCTATATACAAGAATATAACTACTATAATACTGCTCCTATGTACAAGAATATAACTACTATAATACTGCTCCTATGTACAAGAATATAGCTACTATAATATTGCCTGTATGTAGACGGATACGATTCTGCTTTCACTTTCTATGCTTTGAATATCTTCGATACTCCTGTATGTACTGTCAGTCTCTACTTTCCTTGTTGTTTTCCTTTATTTGTATACAATGTTGCAGTTTTCCTCCCTGCCGATCTCTTGCTGCATTCTCCCTTGCATTTATCCTCACTCATCATCTGCATATTTGAGAGGAGTTATCAGCTGCGTCGTTTAACCTTTATGCAGCGACATTTACATCTCTGACAGTTGCACATCTGCTGCTTCATGTCTCTCGCTTGCATTCATCTCTCTAGAAATCATCAGACATTTATCATGAAGAAATCAGCCATCGTTAATATCACGGTGTTCATCTCCCGATCATTTATCCGTTCATGGCAGGGCAGGATTCTCTCTCCAGTGTTCATCATTGGAGCCGTTTTCCTCAGCTCTTCATACTAAGGCTGGGGTCACACACACTTGCAAGAAACTCGCATGAGTCTCGCGTCTCAATACCCGGCACTACTGCCAGCACTCAGACCGGAGCGCTCAGCTGCATAGAAATACATGCCGCCACACACTCCAGTCCCGAGTACCGGCGGCAGTGCCGGGTATTGAGACGCGAGACTCGTGCGAGTTTCTCGCAACTGTGACCCTGGCCTAATAAGTATTTGAGTGGACTCTACTCCAAGAAGCCCTAACCCAGGGGGGATCAGGGGCCAAAAATCATCTGGTCATTGGCAAACCGAAAATGCTCCCTCTCAAACTTTGGGAAATTTGAGTGGAGGCTGCCTAATTCATAGGTGGTGACTGAGCCAACTCTAACTGGCAGCATTTCAGAAGATGGTGAAAACCAGGTATCAAAACACCCACCAGGTCTCATTTTAGTGTTGGAGCCTGAGATTCATGGGGGATGCAATAATCTCTCATCTCCTGGCTTCAAAGTGGCGCCCAAAATACAAAGCAAAGGTTATCAAGTTTTTTAATACAGGAAAGATGTATATCTTTGTACCGTGTTAGCCAGTAGATAGAAAAATATTCAGGATTGAGAGTCCTCAGTGGTTGATACCTTTCAATGGCTAACTGAAAAGATGGTAACACATTGCAAGCTTTCCAGACTACTCAGGTCTCTTCTTCAGGCATAGACTAATACAAAATCTGAAGAATCACATATTTATGCACAATACAACACAGAAAAAATGCAATAGATAACACAAGTGACGTGAAGCAGAACTATCAATATGGGAGAGGGAGAAACATAAATATTGGACCAGTACATAGATAAGGAGTCTGGATGTTTTATAGTCCTCTGTTTGGGGTCTCCTAATGTGTTGTGATGCCCCCACCAGGTCTTGAAAGCAAATTCCTTAATTGATGTAAAAAGACATAAATCCATGCGACACATTCATTCCAGCACTGAGAGTGTCAAAGGTCGTCATAAATTTATACTCCCAAACACGTCTCTCTCTGAGATGTGAAGTTACCTTTCAATACCAGTAATTTCATATCCATGTTGCTGTGATCAGGGATACAAAAATGTTTTGCCACAGGTAGATCCATTCTTTTTTCTCTTATTGTGTGACGATGGTCCAAAATTTATGTTTCTCCCTCTCCCATATTGATAGTTCTGCTTCACGTCACTTGTCTTATCCATTGCATTTTTTCTGTGTTGTATTGTGCATAAATATGTGACTCTTCAGATTTTGTATTAGTCTAGCCTGAAGAAGAGACCTGAGTAGTCTCGAAAGCTTGCAATGTGTTACCATCTTTTCAGTTAGCCATTAAAAGGTATCAACCACTGAGGACTCTCCATTCTGAATATTTTTCCAGTTTTTTAAAGAATTTTCTGTACTGTGGCTGAAAGAGTCGTAGTAGGATGAGTGAAGCTCTATATTGGGGAACAATATACTACTTGGGGTTCATGAAAAGGTGACTGACAATCTGTTTGACTTTTTTATTAAGGAAGGCCCACCTGTAGAATTTAGGTTGTGTGAAGAGATACAGGATGCTGAGCCGATGTCACAACACTTTACAATGATTCACCCCTGTGTGACTAGTTACGGGCGCCGGTCTCATCTGTTGTTCACAAGTCTGGCGAATTTGTCTTATCAATCAAGGCTCCGTGACAGGTGCACAATGAAGGACAGCACTTTTGGCAGCCTACAATGTACGTCTGTTTTTCAACTGAAGGATGATTTAAAAAAAAAAAGCAAAAAAAAAATGAAAGTATCATCTCTCATCTCGGAAGCCTGAGAGACAGCTGACTGGTTAGGAGCGCAGCCGGAGCAATGAGACAGAACTACCAAACACATGAAAACCGTCATCCGGCAACATCTGCTGAATAATCTCCCTGGAAGGATGATAGACGACATTACCGAGGACATGATGCTGGTGAGGAGATACCAACACTGCGCTAAGGATCCACAGTCACTGACTGTCCCGAAGACGCTGCCAGTGTAGTGGGCAAATATATAGACGCGATCACAAGTATCTCCCTCTCCCTCATTGTGAATTCAGTTTATTAGTAAAATATACAAAGTCTATGCTTTGTAAAAAAAACAAACAAATAAAACCAGAAAAAAGTTGAACACAACTTAAATAACAAGGAGCTTCTACAAATGCATCACAAAATGCCACATTACTGACTACTGCAGCCTCAGGATTATTGGTCTCCTGAACAGTATGGCAACATACACACGATCCGAAATAGTTCACCTGCGCTGCGTCCAGAACGCTGCACTCTGCGATACAGTGTATTTCTATAAATCCCATGCCCACTGTGCTTGCATTGGACGCTGCGTAAAATCACCTGTGGCGCGGGAATACAAGCCACAGCATGTCGATTATCTGCAGTGGAAATGATAGTCTCCACAACGGAAATTTCCACAATAGATCTGTTTTGGATGCGGTAGATCCGAATGGTTCAGTGATCCCATGCGGATTCAACTGAGTGAATGAACGCATCTTTTTAGACGCAGTGAAAATATGCTGCATCCAAAGCTGCTATTTTCTGATTATGGGCACGTACCCTAACCCTCATGCCATCCCACCCACTATACAGACTTGTCATCCCATGTACCACACAGGCGTGCCATCCCACCCACCATGCAGATGTGCCATCCCACCCACCATACAGATGTGCCATCCCACCCATCATGCAGACGTGACATCTCAACCACCATGCAGACGTGCCATCCTATCTACCAATGCAGACGTGCCATTCCACTCTCCATATACGTGCCATCCCACCCACTATACAGAGATGCTATCTTACCCACCATACAGACGTGCTATCCTACCCACCAAACAGATGTGTCATCCCACCCACCATGCAGATGTGCTATCCCACCCATCATGCAGACGTGCCATCCCACCCACCATACAGACGTGCCATCCCACCCATGATGCAGACGTGACATCCCAACCACCATGCAGATGTGCCATCCCACCTACCATGCAGATGTGCCATCCCACCTACCATGCAGACGTGCCATCCCACTCACCATACAGACTTGCCATCCCACCCACTATACAGAGGTGCTATCTTACCCACCATACAGACATGCCATCCTATTTACCATACAGACGTGCCATCCTACCCACTATACAGAGATGCTATCTTACCCACCATGCAGACGTGCCATCCCACCCACTATACAGAGATGCTATCTTACCCACCATACATACGTGCCATCCTACCCACCAAACAGATGTGCCATCCCACCCATCATGCAGACGTGACATCCCACCCACCATACAGATGTGCCATCCCACCTACCAAGCATTCGTGCCATCCTACCTACCATGCAGACGTGCCATCCCACTCACCATATAGACGTGCCATCCCACCCACTGTACAGAGGTGCTATCTTACCCACCATACAGACATGCCATCCTACTTACCATACAGACGTGCCATCCTACCCAAGAAACAGACGTGCCATCCCACCCACCATGCAGACGTGCCATCCCACCCACTATACAGAGATGCTATCTTACCAACCATACAGATGTGTCATCCCACCTATCATGCAGACGTGCCATCCCACTCACCATACAGATGTGCCATCCCACCCACTATACAGAGGTGCTATATTACCCACCATACAGACATGCCATCCTACTTACCATACAGACGTGCCATCCTACCCACCAGACGTGACATCCCACCCATCATGCAGACGTGACATCCCACCCACTATACAGATGTGCCATCCCACCTACCATGCAGTCGTGCCATCCCACCTACCATGCAGTCATGCCATCCTACCTACCATGCAGACGTGCCATCCCACCCATCATGCAGACGTGACATCCCACCCACTATACAGATGTGCCATCCCACCTACCATGCAGTCGTGCCATCCTACCTACCATGCAGACGTGCCATCCCACTCACCATACAGACATGCCATCCCACTCACTATACAGAGGTGCTATCTTACCCACCATACAGACATGTCATCCTACTTACTATACAGATGTGCCATCCTACCCACCAAACAGACGTGCCATCCTACCCACCAAAGAGACGTGCCATCCCACTCACCATACAGACGTGCCATCCCACCCACTATACAGAGGTGCTATCTTACCCACCATACAGGCATGCCATCCTACTTACCATACAGATGTGCCATTCTACCCACCAAACAGATGTGCCATCCCACCCACCATGCAGACGTGCCATCCCACCCACCATGCAGACGTGCCATCCCACCCACTATACAGAGATGCTATCTTACCCACCATACAGACGTGCCATCCTACTTACCATACAGACATGCCATCCTACCCACCAAACAGACGTGCCATCCCACCCACCATGCAGACGAGCCATCCCACCCACTATACAGAGATGCTATCTTACCCACCATGCAAACGTGCCATCCTACTCACCAAACAGATGTGCCATCCCACCCACCATACAGACGTGCCATCAGATCTAAAATGCAGTCGTGCCATCCTACCTACCATGCAGACGTGCCATCCCACTCACCATACAGACGTGCCATCCCACCCACCATGCAGACGTGCCATCCCACCCACTATACAGAGATGCTATCTTACCCACCATAATTACGTGCCATCCTACCCACCAAACAGATGTGCCATCCAACCCATCATGCAGACGTGACCTCCCACCCACCATACAGATGTGCCATCCCACCTACCAAGCATTCGTGCCATCCTACCTACCATGCAGACGTGCCATCCCACTCACCATATAGACGTGCCATCCCACCCACTGTACAGAGGTGCTATCTTACCCACCATACAGACATGCCATCCTACTTACCATACAGACGTGCCATCCCACCCTCTATACAGAGATGCTATCTTACCAACCATACAGATGTGTCATCCCACCTATCATGCAGACGTGACATCCCACCCACCATACAGACGTGCCATCCCACCTACCATGCAGTCATGCCATCTTAACTACCATGCAGACGTGCCATCCCACTCACCATACAGACGTGCCATCCCACCCTCTATACAGAGGTGTTATCTTACCCACCATACAGACATGCCATCATACTTACCATACAGACGTGCCATCCTACCCACCAAACAGACGTGACATCCCACCCATCATGCAGACGTGACATCCCACCCACTATACAGATGTGCCATCCCACCTACCATGCAGTCGTGCCATCCTACCTACCATGCAGACGTGCCATTCCACCCATCATGCAGATGTGACATCCCACCCACTATACAGATGTGCCATCCCACCTACCATGCAGTCGTGCCATCCTACCTACCATGCAGACGTGCCATCCCACTCACCATACAGACATGCCATCCCACTCACTATACAGAGGTGCTATCTTACCCACCATACAGACATGTCATCCTACTTACCATACAGATGTGCCATCCTACCCACCAAACAGACGTGCCATCCTACCCAGCAAACAGACGTGCCATCCCACTCACCATACAGACGTGCCATCCCACCCACTATACAGAGGTGCTATCTTACCCACCATACAGGCATGCCATCCTACTTACCATACAGATGTGCCATTCTACCCACCAAACAGATGTGCCATCCCACCCACCATGCAGACGTGCCATCCCACCCACCATGCAGATGTGCCATCCCACCCACTATACAGAGATGCTATCTTACCCACCATACAGACGTGCCATCCTACTTACCATACAGACGTGCCATCCTACCCACCAAACAGACGTGCCATCCCACCCACCATGCAGACGAGCCATCCCACCCACTATACAGAGATGCTATCTTACCCACCATGCAAACGTGCCATCCTACCCACCAAACAGATGTGCCATCCCACCCACCATACAGACGTGCCATCAGATCTACCATGCAGTCGTGCCATCCTACCTACCATGCAGACGTGCCATCCCACTCACCATACAGACGTGCCATCCCACCCACTATACAGAGGTGCTATCTTACTCACCATACAGATATGCCATCCTACTTACCATACAGATGTGCCATCCCACCCACCATGCAGACGTGCCATCCCACCCACTATACAGAGATGCTATCTTACCCACCATACATACGCGCCATCCTACCCACCAAACAGATGTGCCATCCCACCCATCTTGCAGACGTGACATCCCACCCACCATACAGACGTGCCATCCCACCTACCATGCAGACGTGCCATCCCACTCACCATACAGACATGCCATCCCACCCACTATACAGAGGTGCTATCTTACCCACCATACAGACATGCCATCCTACTTACCATACAGACGTGCCATCCTACCCACCAAACAGACGTGCCATCCCACCCACTATGCAGATGTGCCATCCCACCCACTATACAGAGATGCTATCTTACCCACCATACAGATGTGCCATCCCACCCATCATGCAGACGTGACATCCCACCATACAGACGTGCCATCCCACCCACCATGCAGTCGTGCCATCTTAACTACCATGCAGATGTGCCATCCCACTCACAATACAGACGTGCCATCCCACCCACTATACAGAGGTGCTATCTTACCCAACATACAGACATGCCATCCTACTTACCATACAGAGGTGCTATCCTACCCACCAAACAGACGTGACATCCCACCCACCAAGCAGACGTGCCATCCCACCCACTATACAGAGATGCTATCTTACCCACCATACAGATGTGCCATCCTACCCACCAAACAGATGTGCCATCCCACCCATCATGCAGACATGACATCCCACCCACCATACAGATGTGCAATCCCACCTACCATGCAGTTGTGCCATCCTACCTACCATGCAGATGTGCCATCCTACCTACCATGCAGACGTGCCATCCCACTCACCATGCAGACGTGCCATCCCACCCACTATACAGAGGTGCTATCTTACCCACCATACAGACATGTCATCCTACTTACCATACAGGCCTGCCATCCTACCCGCCAAACAGACGTGCCACCCTACCCACCAAACAGACGTGCCATCCCACTCACCATACAGACGTGCCATCCCACCCACTATACAGAGGTGCTATCTTACTCCCCATACAGACATGCCATCCTACTTACCATACAGACGTGCCATCCTACCCACCAAACAGACGTGCCATCCCAAACACCATGCAGACGTGCCATCCCACCCACCATGCAGACGTGCCATCCCACCCACTATACAGAGATGCTATCTTACCCACCATACAGACGTGCCATCCTCCCCACCAAACAGATGTGCCATCCCACCCATCATGCAGACGTGACATCCCACCCACCATACAGACGTGCCATCCCACCTACCATGCAGTCGTGTCATCCTACCTACCATGCAGACGTGCCATCCCACTCACCATACAGACGTGCCATCCCACCCACTATACAGAGGTGCTATCTTACCAACCATACAGACATGCCATCCTACCTACCATACAGACGTGCCATCCTACCCACCAAACAGACGTGCCATCCCACCCACCATGCAGACGTGCAATCCCACTCACCATACAGACGTGCCATTCTACCAACTATGCAGGCATGCCATCCCACCCACCATACAGAGGTGCTATCTTATCCACCATACAGACGTGCCATCCTACTCATCATACAGACGTGCCATCCTACCCACCAAACAGACATGCCATCTCACCTACCATGCAGACGTGCCATCCTACCCACTATACAGACGTGCCATCCCACCCACCATACAAATGTGCCATCATTTTACTTTCTTTCAAGCAATATCAATAGTCTATACAAAGGATGAGCACATGATTTATTCCTTCCAAAGACCTTACAAAGGAACATTCATTACATGTGGAGGAAAGATAATTTCGGCATCCAAATAGGAAAGGGTAGTAATGTCCGATACTTTATCGGCATTTATGGATGGCAGGATGCTGTTCTCACAGCAAATGGCAATGTGGGTTATAAATAATCTAGAGAGTGTAAAAGTGGTGGAGAAAGGGAGAACTTGGTGGACGGGAGTCGTTTTTCACCTATGTATCTATGTAACTCTGTAATTGTGATTTTGCTTGAATTAGAAGCGTGCATTTTTTGAGAAGACTGCAGTTCATATTCTTGTCATTTGAGGGCAGTGCAGTATAGCGGTAGACACGATGATTCGCTCGCAATGTTTGGCGGCCTTAAGTGTCCGAGTACAAATATTTAGGATTCTGTTTCTATAATTTCATTCAATTACAAAAAAAAGGAAAGAAAAGAAACATTTTGTCCAATTTATGTTCATACAGTTAACAACATTCAAAGTAAACTAAGCTGCTGGGATTATATCAGCGTCGTGAATGTCTAATTATCCGAATGTCTATAATTGTTTTCTGAACATTTGGAAAAACATTTTCATAAACTTTAAATAGATTTGTTCTAATATTTTTTTTTTATTTTAGGAATGATAAATGAAAATGTAAACTTTTGTGTAAGAAATGTTTCCTGCCTGAAAATATGTCTATTTTGCTAGATCATTTCTCTCATTTGTTTGATTATAGCGACGGAAGAGACGTTTTGTTCTTTCTTCTTATACTGCTTCAACAAACGTTCAATGAGTCAATTGTACAGGAGAAGATTCGAATCTTTGTAATTTCAGGTGAGTGAAATGATTCTAAATTAATCAACTTTGCTACAATTATTTTAGGATTAGATTAGATTACTATACTCTTTTGAGTCATCCTGGTATAATGTCCTCCCATTCTGGTATAATGACCCCTATCCTGGGCCCCTTCCTGATATAATGACCACCGTCTTGGTATAATGACCCCCATCCTTGGTATAGTGTCCCCCCATCCTAGTATAATGACCCCCTATCCTGGGCCCATTCCTGGTATAATGTCCCCCTTCCACGTATAATGACTGCCATCTTGGTATAATGCCCCTCATCCTGGTATAATGTTTCCCTATCCTTGGTACAATGACCCCATTCTGGTATAATGACCCCTCATCCTGGTACAATGACCCTTATCCTGGTCCCCTTCCTGGTATAAAAACTCTCATCCTGGTATAATGATGCCCATCCTTGTATAATGACGCTCATCCTGGTAAAATGATCACCATCCTGGTATAATGTTCATTATGCTGCTTTTTTCCAACACAGGATACAGAAATTGGTGCTGGCATTTGTGGTCCCCCCTCCTACACTGGCCCGGTCGCACCTTTTGAGACCTCTATCATTTCGTTCCTGGTGGCCACGTGAGACCAATCACAGGCTTTGGATTGACCTTGTGTCACAATGGAGGAACAACAAAAGGACTGGGGTGTAGTGATGGCATTGAGAAAATTAGAGCATTACGTTTTTTAAATTTTATTTTAATCCCTTCCTCACAGTAATTGGGGCATTTTAATGCTGACCTAATTTTTTCAGCTCAAATTAAATCTGCCAGTCAAATTTAAGTGAATCTGCACAAATCAAATTCAGGGAGATTTGCTCATCATCTATCTTATCTGATATATACATCTCTGTCTCCACTATTGAACCACTTCCCCAACCAATCCATTGACTCCTGAACTAATCATTAACTCTGAAAAGCTATTAAAACCTTTCTTGCTCAAGACAAAAAAGTGACTGCCAGTTCACTGAGGGATCAGATTACAGCTGCCTATTAAATTCTCCAGAGAAGGCAGTTGTTGGTGGAGGAAGGACAGTGTAATAGAGACACATACAAAGATCAAGCTGCTCTGTTTTCAGTAAGGGGCTTTAAGTTAACCCCAGAGCTGATTTTACAGCTACATCGTGTAGTACTGCTGTAAATAATCCTCGAAGCTGCTGATGCTTTCTAGTGTTTTATCTCACCATGGTGCTAGATTTACAGCTATCTGATGGAGTAGTCTGGGTTTGGTGATTCCAGGAGGACTTTACCCCCTGACTGCATTGTGCTCACTGTAGAGATGATAGAGGAGGATAATAGTATGGGTTGTTATCAGGGGGCAGCCTCGGACCTTCAGCTCCAGTGATATAAAATCTTATTCTTCAGTGCAAGACATTGTAGACAATTGTAGCTTCAGCTCTATGGGAACAGTTTGGGGATGGACCAGTGTCAGTGAAGATGATTAATTCTTTTGAAATTCAAATTTGCTGAGTTTGTTACATTTGTTCTAAAAATTTTGTTTGCAGTGAATCAATTTACCACGAGCTGCAGAACTACAACTACAAAGCTCACAATTGCCCTGAAAAGGTGTGTAATACACTCTGAGGTTTCCTAGAACTGTATGCAGTCCCTTTTTAGCTCTTTAACTAGTGTTGAGCGATACCATCCGATACCCTAAAATATCGGATCGGATGGTATCGGCCCAATACGAAAAAAGTATCGGGTATCGCTGATTCCGATACCGGAAGTCCCATTCAAGTCTATGGGACTTCCGGTATCGGAATAAGAAAAACCCTTTTCTGTCCTTGTACAGCCTCTCGGGGGGGTGTACGGACCTTCCGGGGGTCTGTGCCGACTGCCCGGGGGCTGTGCCGGCCTGCCGGTGGTCTGTACCGACTGCCCGGGGTCTGTGCGGACTGCCGGGGGGCTGTGCCGGCCTGCCGGTGGTCTGTACCGACTGTCCGGGTGTCTGTGCAGGCTGCGGGGGGCTGTGCCGGCCTGCCGGTGGTCTGTACCGACTGCCCGGGGGTCTGTGCGGACTGCCGGGGGGCTGTGCCGGCCTGCCGGTGGTCTGTACCGGCCTGCCGGGGGTTGCTGTGCCGACTGTCCGGGGGTCTGTGCAGGCTGCGGGGGTCTGTGCAGGATCGTCCGATGGGACTACAAGTCCCATCGGGCGATGCCTGCTACCATGACAGTGATTGACACATTAGCCAATGATGGGACACTAGTAGTCCCATCATCCATGTGTTGAATGTACAAAAAAAAAAAAATACATACTACATACACTCACTGGCCACTTTATTAGGTACACCTGTCCAACTGTGTGTTAAGACTTAATTTCTAATCAGCCAATCACATGGCGGCAACTCAGTGCATTTAGGCATGTAGACATGGTCAAGACAATCTCCTGCAGTTCAAACCGAGCATCAGTATGGGGAAGAAAGGTGATTTGAGTGCCTTTGAACGTGGCATGATTGTTGGTGCCAGAAGGGCTGGTCTGAGAATTTCAGAAACTGCTGATCTACTGGGATTTTCACGCACAACCATCTCTAGGGTTTACAGAGAATGGTCCGAAAAAGAAAAAAAATCCAGTGAGCGGCAGTTCTGTGGCCGGAAATGCCATGTTGATGCCATAGGTCAGAGGAGAATGGGCAGACTGGTTCGAGCTGATAGAAAGGCAACAGTGACTCAAATTGCCACCCGTTACAACCAAGGTAGGCAGAAGAGCATCTCTGAACGCACAGTGCGTCGAACTTTGAGGCAGATGGGCTACAGCAGCAGAAGACCACACTGGGTACCACTCCTCTCAGCTAAGAACAGGAAACTGAGGCTACAATTTGCACAAGCTCATCGAAATTGGACAGTAGAAGATTGGAAAAACGTTGCCTGGTCTGATGAGTCTCGATTTCTGCTGCGACATTCGGATGGTAGGGTCAGAATTTGGCGTAAACAACATGAAAGCATGGATCCATCCTGCCTTGTATCAACGGTTCAGGCTGGTGGTGGTGGTGTCATGGTGTGGGGAATTTTTTCTGGGCACTCTTTGGGCCCCTTGGTACCAATTGAGCATCGTTGCAACGCCACAGCCTACCTGAGTATTGTTGCTGACCATGTCCATCCCTTTATGACCACAATGTACCCAACATCTGATGGCTACTTTCAGCAGGATAATGCGCCATGTCATAAAGCTCGAATCATCTCAGATTGGTTTCTTGAACATGACAATGAGTTTACTGTACTCAAATGGCCTCCTCAGTCACCAGATCTCAATCCAATAGAGCATCTTTGGGATGTGGTGGAACGGGAGATTCGCATCAGGGATGTGCAGCCGACAAATCTGCGCCAACTGTGTGATGCCATCATGTCAATATGGTCCAAAATCTCTGAGGAATGCTTCCAGCACCTTGTTGAATCTCTGCCACGAAGAATTGAGGCAGTTCTGAAGGCAAAAGGGGGTCCAACCCCTTACTAGCATGGTGTACCTAATAAAGTGGCCAGTGAGTGTACATACTACATGCTACATACATACTACATACATGCTACATGCATGCAACATACATACATACTGCATATATACCACATGCATGCAACATGCATACTACATGTATACCACATATATACTACATGCATGCAACATGCATACTACATATATACCACATATATCGGGGGGCTGTGCCGACTGTCCGGGAGTCTGTGCCGACTGCCCGGGGGTCTGTACCGGCCTGCCGGGGGGGCTGTGCCAGCCTGCCGGTGGTCTGTACCGACTGTCCGGGGGTCTGTGCATGCTGCGGGGGTCTGTACCGGCTTGCCGGGGGGCTGTGCCGGCCTGCCGGTGGTCTGTACTGACTGTCCGGGGGTCTGAGCGGACTGCCGGGGGTCTGTACCGGCCTGCTGGGGGGCTGTGCCTGCCTGCCGGTGGTCTGTACCGACTGTCCGGGGGTCTGAGCGGACTGCCGGGGGCTGTGCTGGCTGTCCGGGGGTCTGAGCGGACTGCCGGGGGTCTGCACCGGCCTGCCGGGGGTCTGTACCGGCCTGCCGGGGGGCTGTGCCTGCCTGCCGGTGGTCTGTACCGACTGTCCGGGGGTCTGAGCGGACAGTCGGTACAGACACATTAGACAATGATGGGACAGTAGTAGTCCCATCATCCGGCCTATGTGTTGAATGTAAAAAAAAAAATAAAAAAAAAATAATAATACATACTACATACATACTACATGCTACATACATACTACATACATGCATGCATACTACATATATACTACATGCATGCAACATACATATACCACATATATACTACATGCATGCAACATACATACAACATATATACTACATGCATGCAACATGCATACTACATATTTACCACATATATACTACATGCATGCAACATACATATATACTACATGCAACATGCATACTACATATATACTACATGCATGCAACATACATACTACATATATACCACATGCATGCAACATGCATACTACATATATACTACATATATACTACATGCATGCAACATATATAATACATATATACTACATGCAACATACATATATACCACATGCATGCAACATGCATACTACATATATACTATATACTACATGCATGCAACATACATATATACTACATGCATGCAGCATACATACTACATATATACCACATGCATGCAACATGCATACTACATATATACTACATATATACTACATGCATGCAACATACATATATACTACATACAATACATTCATACAATACATACATATAGACATACAGTACATATAATATAGAGTACATACTCACCATCACTTGTCACTTTGATCCCCGAAGCCATTGTCATCTATGGAATAAATATTAAAATAACAAAGCACCAATATACTCACCCCTGATCCGCAGAAGTCCACGGGTGTCCCACGACGATCTTGCGTGGAGAACAGCAGCATCAGCTGATGCTACCGTTCTCTATGGGCTCCAGGAAACCAGTGTCGGGAGGTAGGTATCCTTCCGCCCTGTATTCCTCCGCCACTGTAAAGAAAAAAAAAATTCCCTAGTCTTGTAGTCCCATCGGACGATCCTGCAGAGACCCCCGCAGCCTGCTCAGACCCCCGGACAGTCGGTATAGACCACCGGCAGGCCGGCACAGCCTCCCGGCAGGCCGGTACAGACCCCCGCAGCCTGCACAGACCCCCGCACAGTCGGTACAGACCACCGGCAGGCCAGCACAGCCCCCCGGCAGGCCGGTTCAGACCCTCGGCAGTCCGCACAGAACCCCGGGCAGTCGGCATAGACCCCCCGGAAGGCCCGAACTGACGGCGCATCATGATGCGCACAGACCGCGCATCATGATGACGTCATTTCGACAGCCAATCAGAGCCACAGCAGTGGCTCTTTGCATTATGGGAACTTCCGATTCCGATATTGAAAAAATATCGGTACTCGGTATCGGAATTCCGATACAGCGAATATCGGCCGATACCCGATATTTGCAGTATCGGAATGCTCAACACTATCTTTAATACAAACACTTTCCTAATAATGTCAAAGTGACCTCACCATAAAAATGATTTTAACCCATTATCATCATACAAGTCATTTAATACGCACTGACAGAATTTTCAGTTTTTTTTAATTTAAAAAAATGGTCTAAAAATTGTTCCTCTTTATTATTTGTGATCAGACACACGGTTGTGCAGAGAAAACTGACTCAGACTGATGGTGTTGTAGTCAGAGGTAGCCTCATCTTGTTGAGACTGAGATGAGTGGTGTTTCAAGTGCTTATTTGTCATGTACACATGTAAGCGTATTGTGAAAAGTCACCTAAAATGATAGGTATGCCTTATAGTGCACTTGTCCAAGTTCTAAGATGAGCATTAAAGGTTTACTCTAGTCTGTGCAAATAGTTACCACTACACAGCCACCAAAACTATTTTTAACTCAATCAGCTCAGCAATTCTTTATAGATATTTCCTAGGTTCCATTAATATATGATGTCCACTTTGCAGACTTCCGTTTTGCTACACATGTTCCTTAAGAAGAAGCCGTCCATATAGAATCCTGCTGCTGGAATTTTCTATGATCAGCTTCAAACTGTTGATAAATTCTGCAGTTGAAAGATCATTTTCCTACAGCGCCACCACACATGAAATGAAGCATTAGATAGAACACATTCAAATCATTGAGTTATCCTGATCTAGCTAATAAATGAAGATCCTGATTGAAGGAGACCCATTTTAATTACTCTGAATTTCTTAAATATGACCACCCTTTTAATTATCTTTATGACTTGTAATACCACTTTCCACCACTTCAGTGACATAAATTTTCCCTAGACACAAATGAAACGCCGCCGCTATTAAAACAAACTGCACGGTAGAATTATGTCATACGATACTTTTCTCAATTTTCAGGATCATGGTTTCCTGTCGGTGCATATGTAAGGAAGTGAAATGTGATGTTTTCTTGTTTCCTACCTCAGAGTTGTCCCTCCTATGTTACTATGTATATAGTGCTGTATTATAATGTTTCTGATTAACGTCTGCGGTACTGCTACATATTAATATGTATTATCGTCAGTCTTTAATGGTATTGCCACATGTACGTGTTACCATTGTGTATTAGATAATATTATGTGTCTGTTGTCTATGTATAGTTAGGGTAAGCTGGTGCATTCTTCTTGGGACATTAGAGGAGGGCACTCTTAGTACATAGTCTCCCCCATAGAGCGGGTAGATGTAATTATGTTGCAGGCCACTAAATGGGGGCATACTAGTGGGGCCTGATAGAATGTTCATAGAGGGTTAATTGTAAGAGGGGCTGCTGGGAGTTAAGGTTAGTGTTGAAGAGCAGTTTAGTCAGACGGGGCCAGGGCGCCCAAGTGTCCACATGGGCTATAGGCCTGGACAGCTTGGCAGCCACGTAACGTTAAGTCATTATAGCTCACTGCTTGTCTTACCAGTGGGCCAGAACAGGAAAGGAAAGATGTGGCATCTCATCGCCTGGGCCAATGCTTTTAGGGCAGAAGTTGGCTGGACTGAGGAGATGAAAGGAGTTGTAGCTTCGACGAGATTGGTACAGATGGGCCGGATGCTTCACCAAGGGCCACCAAACGTAGTGACTCATGAATTGGTGTCTGGGGCGAAACAGGCTGAAGGAAATGTCATTATAGCAAGGTCAGGCCAGGAAGGAACTGGGAAGCAGTCTAAGACAGTCCAGTCCGGCGTGTACTGCACAGAAGTGACAATGAGCCAGGGAAAGATAAGGAAGCAATGTTATGATTATTATTATTATTATTATTATTTATTGTTATAGTGCCATTTATTCCATGGCGCTTTACATGTAAGGAGGGGTATACATAATAAAAACAAGTACAATAATGTTAAACAATACAAGTCATAACTGGTACAGGAGGAGAGAGGACCCTGCCCACGAAGGCTCACAATCTACAAGGGATGGGTGAGAATACAGTAGGCAAGGGTAGAGCTGGTCATGCAGCGGTTTGGTCGATCGGTGGTTACTGCAGGTTATAGGCTTGTCGGAAGAGGTGGGTCTTCAGGCTCTTTTTGAAGGTTTTGATGGTAGGTGAGAGTCTGATATGTTGTGGTAGAGAGTTCCAGAGTAGGGGTGATGTGCGAGAGAAATCTTGTATGCGATTGTGGGAAGAGGAGATAAGAGGGGAGTAGAGAAGGAGATCTTGTGAGGATCGGAGGTTGCGTGCAGGAAAGTACTGGGATACGAGGTCACAGATGTATGGAGGAGACAGGTTGTGGATGGCTTTGTATGTCATGGTTAGGGTTTTGTACTGGAGTCTCTGGGCAATGGGGAGCCAGTGAAGGGATTGACAGGGGAGAAGCTGGGGAATAGCGGGGGGACAGGTGGATTAGTCGGGCAGCAGAGTTTAGAATAGATTGGAGGGGTGCGAGAGTGTTCGAGGGGAAGCCACAGAGCAGGAGGTTGCAGTAGTCAAGGCGAGAGATGATGAGGGCATGGACTAGGGTTTTTGCAGATTTTTGGTTGAGGAATGAATGGATTCGTGAAATATTTTTGAGTTGAAGTCGGCAGGAAGTGGAAAGGGCTTGGATATGTGGTTTGAAGAAGAGATCAGTGTCAAGGATTACCCCGAGGCAGCGAGCTTGTAGGACTGGGGAGAGTGGACAGCCATTTACTGTAATGGATAGGTTCGTTGGGGGGTCACGTGAGATGGGGGAAAGATGATGAATTCTGTTTTGTCCATGTTAAGTTTCAGAAATCTAGCAGAGAAGAAGGATGAAATAGTGGACAGACATTGAGGGATTCTGGTTAGTAGGGAGGTGATATCTGGTCCAGAGATGTAGATCTGTGTGTTATCAGCATAGAGATGATACTGAAAGCCATGAGATTCTATGAGCTGTCCCAGGCCAAAGGTGTAAATGGAGAAGAGCAGGGGTCCTAGGACTGAACCTTGTGGGACTCTGACAGATAGGGGCGAGGTGAGGAGGTGGTGTGTGAGTGGGAGACGCTGAATGTCCGGTCTGTTAGGTATGATGAGATCCAGGATAGGGCCAAGTCTGTGATGCCGAGGGATGAGAGGGTCTGTAATAATAGGGAATGGTCCACTGTGTCAAAGGCAGCCGACAGGTCCAGGAGGAGGAGGACAGAGTAGTGTCGCTTGCTATTGGCGGTTAAGAGGTCATTGGAGAACTTAGTAAGGGCAGTTTCAGTGGAGTGGTGTGACCAGAAGCCAGAGTGTAAGCGGTCGAAGAGGGAGCAAGAAGAGAGATGGGAGGACAGTTCAAGGTAGACGTGTTGTTCCAGTAGCTTGGAGGCATAGGGGAGAAGTGATATAGGGCGATAGCTAGATACAGAGGATTGCTCAAGAGAGGGCTTTTTGAGGATAGGTGTGATGGAGGCATGTTTAAAGCTTGAGAGGAAAACACCAGTTGTTAGTGATAGGTTGAAGAGATGGGTTAGGGTTGGGATGAAGACTGTGGTGAGGTTTGGGATGAAGTTGGAAGGGATCGGGTCAAGTGCACAGGTGGTGAGATGTGAACTTGAGAGTAGAGTGGAGAGTCGATCTTCTGTAATGGTGGAGAAGTTGGTTTTGGAGGTGAAGGGCTGGAAGGTCGGGAGGAAGAGCTCTGGGGGTTGTTGACCAAAACTGTCTCTGATGTTATCAATCTTCTGCTTGAAAAATGAGGCAAAGCCTTCAGCTGAGATGAGTGGGGAGGGAGGAGGTGCTGGGGGACGGAGGAGAGAATTGAAGGTGTTGAATAACTGTTTAGGGTTGTGAGACAGGGGGGAAATGAGAGATGAGAAGTAGGTTTGTTTAGCTGTGGCGAGTGTGGTCTTGAAAGTAGTGAGGGACTGTTTGAATGCGATGAAGTGCTCGTTGGAGTGGTATCTTTTCCATCTGCGCTCAGCAGCCCTGGAAGCTCGCCTCAGTTCTTTGGTCATGCAGGTGTGCCAGGGCTGTCTGTTGATTTTGCGAGGTTTGGTATGTGTAAGTGGGGCAGCAGATTCCAAAGCTACAGCAATTGTGGTGTTATATAGATCCTGAGTAAAGAAAGTGTTAAAGTTGTCTCGGACTGTGTCTCCATTGATGGGGGTGGCCTAGAAGAGTGACCATTATGGACTGGGAAGTGCCCGGGTGAAGATGAATCTGGAGATGCAGGTATGCCGAGGAGAATAGTATTGTTTCATGTAGGGGAAGGACTGGACACAGCTGCTACAGTAATACAGGTCACAACTACAGTCCTGTCCCTCCGTTACACATAGAAACATTCTTGTGCATATCTGAGGTCTGAAACCTCACAGTTAATCTTCATCAGTCTGAAAGTTCTCGCTGCAGCACCATTCTGCTAAACACCGATGGCACTGCATGACGTTGTGCAATTACTCATGAGTGCAGAACTAGGTCAACGCCTGGATGATTTCAGACCTTTAATTTAAATAACAATATCTTTATTCAATGACTGTAAGCAGAGATCTTAAAAATGGCAACAAATTAAAATAAACTATATGAGAAAGGTGCTACATTTTTCTTTATACGTTAGTACAAAATAATGTGCAACTTCTCGCCTTTGACTTTAAATAATTGAATTTTAGTTTTGAGGTTTTCAAGGAGAAATACAGATAAATATACTCTATGGAGGAAAGTACGTGCCCCCCACATTCACCTCTAGGAGCTTTCCTGACCTCCCATTCTGCATCATAGACATAATATGGAGTCATCCCTCTGCAGATATAACAGCTCTCGCCCTTCTGGGAAGGATTTCTACAAGATTTTTGTAGACATCTATGGGAATTTTTTGCCTATTTGTGCAGGCAGACCCTGATGTTGGGGGGGTTGGGCTCACAATCTCCAGTGTTGGATGGGGCTGAGGTTCGGGCTCTATGCAGCCGCTCATGCTTTCCCGTTCATGTCTGTCTCATCTGACCTTGCGCACTGGGCAGAGTCATGGAGGCAGAGAAGGTCCATCCCCATACAGTTTCCATAGAGCTGAAGCTACAGTTGTCCACAATGTCTTGCACTGAAGAATAAGATTTTATATCGCTGGAGCTGAGGGTCCGAGGCTGGCCCTGATAAAAGCCCATAGCATTATCCTCCTCCACCATCTCTACAGTGGGCACAATGCAGTAAGGGGGTAAAGTCCTCCTGGAATCACCAAACTGAGACTCCTCCATCAGATAAAAAAGTGTGATCCATGACTGCACAGAACTCGTCTCCTTCAGAGTCCAGTGGTGGCAGCTTTACACCACTCTTTCTGATGCTCGGAATTGTGCTCGGTGATGTAAGGCTGCATGAAGTTCCTCGGCCATGAAGCTCCCGGCAAGGGGGGCAGTGTCTATGCTGATACCAGAGGAGGTCTGGACTCTACAGTTATGGGTCCAATTAAATCCTATAGAGGCAAACACTCACAACAAATACAGAGACAAATCTAGTGACCACTGTAAGTGGGTGGCGCGATAGATGCAGCTGGTTCAGCGCGGAAACCATGGAAATCATATAAAGAACGAATGAAGCACCAAAGAAGCAATAAATAAATGTATAAAAGGTAGTGCTTTATCAATATCTCTATATATATAAAAATGAATGTGTGTATCACCAACCAATTACGAAACATCTTTCATTTCACCAGAGCTGTTCAAAAGAAGCTGAGCTGTGATTGGTTGCTATGAGCAACAGTTTTCCTTGCAAACAATCACTAAGCATCTCTCATTTCACCAGAGCTGGTTAAAATAAGCTGAGCTGTGATTGGTTCCTATGAGCAAGGTTTCCCACTTGACAACACCTCAGCAGACACTGACATTGTGGGAGAAATCCAGCATCCCTGGCAACATAAGCTCCCAGAGAGCACATGACAGAAATGAATCCCCCCTCCCATGCCCATATTCCCATCACACATCCTCCATCCCATAGATCCCATAGGCACATCTTCCCTCTTAAAGGGATCATTGGTATGGAAGTCAGAGCAAATCCATCCAGCACTTTGGTTTTGACCCCAGGCCTCTCTTAAAGGGATCCTCGGCCTGGAAGTTAGGACCATTCCACTCAGCTCTGTGGTTCTGACCCCAGGGTCTCTTAAAGGGATCGTTGGTATGGAATTTAGGGCAAATCCACTCTGCGCTTTGGTACTGACCCCAGGCCCTTCTTAACGAGATCTCCGGTATGGAAGTCAGGGCAAATCCATCCAGCACTTTAATTCTGACCCCAGGCCTCTCTTAAAGGGATCCCCAGTATGGAAGTCAGGGCAATTGCCTTCAAATGCTCTGGTACTGACCTCAGGCCTCTCTTAAAAAGATCTCTGGTATGGAAGTTAGGGTAAATTCATCCACATTCATCCACTCAATGCCGACTTTTATTCCCCATTGACTTGCATTGGGGTCGGGTTTCGGACGAAACTCCGACTTTTTTTTGCCCTAGTCGGACCAGTTTCATCTGAAACGAATTTTGTTTCATGAAACCCGATCCGACTAAAGTCGCTCAACTCTACTCTTGAGCAATGCACACTCTGTTTATTATTGCCTGCCTGTTACCCCTTTGATTTGCGGTTCCACATTCTGGCTTACCACTGTCATTACCCTACTTCATCAGTCATGTTGTTTTTTTTATATTTTTTATTAAAAAGCACTGCCTTTTATGCATTTATTTATTGATTCTTTGGTGCTTCATTCATTCTTTATATGATTTCCTTAGTTATGGGTTCAGCAGAGCAGTGGTGACTTTTCTGCCCTCTGCTCCTCCCCACTCGGCCCCCCACTGTAACGTTACATGGACTCCAGTTCGTGACAGAGTTGCTACGATTCCTTCCACTTATCAGTAATATCACTCACAGGTGATGGGGGAAAATTCAGGAGGAAGAAATGTTCTAGGCCCTCCTCCTCTTCTCTTTCTATGCTGCCCCTATTGGTCAAGCAATTAGTAGATTTGGGTTCCAGTACCATCTCTATGCTGATGACATCCAATTATATACTTCTCCTGATATCACCCCTGCCTTTTTGGAAAACACCAGTGATTGTCTTACTGCTGTCTCTAACATCATGTCCTCCCACTATCTGAAACTGAACCTGTCAAAAATTGAACTCCTCGTGTTTCCTCCGTCTACTAACCTACCTATGCCCGACATTGCCATTTCCATGTGTGGTTACACCATTACTCCGCAGCAACATGCCCACTGTCTTGGGGTCACACTTGATTCCGAGCTTTCATTCACCCCCCCACATGCAATCACTCACTCGCTCTTGTTATCTGCACCTCAAAAACATTTCTAGAATTCAACCTTTTCTTACTTTCGACTCTGCAAAAACTCTTACTGTTTCTCTTATTCATTCTCGCCTGAACTATTGTAACCCTCTACTAATTGATCTCCCTCTTGCCAAATGCTCCATTCTCCAATCTGTCCTGAATGCTGCAGCTAGGATCATATTCCTCACCAATCGTCATACCGATGCCTCTACCTTGTGCCAGTCCTTACACTGGTTACCCATCCACTCGAGAATTCAGTATAAACTTATTACCCTCTCCCACAAAGCACTCCATGGCTCAGCACCACCCTACATCTCCTCCCTCGTCTCAGCCTGCCACTCTAGCTGTGCCCTCCGTTCTGCTAATGACCTGAGGTTAACATCCTCAATAATGAGAACCTCCCACTCCCGTCTCCAAGACTTTTCACGTGCTGCGCCAATTCTGTGGAATGCATTAACCAGGTTAATGCGATTAATCCCCAATACCCACAGTTTTATGCGTGCCCTAAAAACACATTTGTTCAGACTGGCCTATTGCCTCAACGCATTAACCTAAATATCCCTGTGTGGCTCATTCAGATTTTTTACCATAATCAGATTCCTTGCATTATGTTCTCACATGCTTTATGCATTTAATAGCCCTCTGTGTCTGTACTGTTACATATTTAGACTGTTAACTGGTTCATGCAGCATCACAGGAACACCCCATTCTTACACTATGGCTTGTCCGAACAATAAAAGCAATTGTTACCATCCACCTTCATGTCTCCCTTTTTTCCTTATAGATTGTAAGCTTGCAAGCAGGGCCCTCATTCCTCTTGGAATCTGTTTTGATCTATGAGTTTATTGGTGTGCTGCAATATATATTGTCTGTAGATGTCCCCTCTATAATGTAAAGTGCTGTGGAATATGTTGGCGCTATAGAAATAAAATTATTATTATTATTATTATAAATGTCATGAACGGACTTGTTACCCCCCCAGTGGAGTGCTACAGTGTGTATATATATATGATGCAGTTGTTAGAATGTTGCATTTTCCTTCGCCCCTTTTTTACATCCAGTGTGTAGTGCATATTTTGAGGCACATCTACGTGGAGGATGTCTCTCAGGCAGTTTAAAGTTATAACGTTGTGATCTCAATTGGCAATGAAAAATGGCAGCCACTTCCAGCGTTTCTGGCCCAGGGCGATCTGTTAAATCTCACGGAGAACAAAGACGCTACAAGGTGCCACACGCTCCAGTGGACAAAGCCTCCTCCAGCCTGATTCCTTTTATATTCATTTATGTGGTTTACTGTGTCAGTGCAGCGAGGGGACATGGTTATGTCTGCAGCAATGTATTTACGGCCCCATCATACCGATAATTAAAGTACAGAGAAGAACAGAACCTCAGAACGTTCTCCAAAGTCAACAAAATGGCAAAATGGGGATCTTCTGCCAAATTTCACCTGAATTGTTTGAGTCCCCATGAATACTACATATCTGGGGGATGTAACAGTAGGATTGTTATAGGATTGCTCCTTACAGGGATGCTCTAAGCAAAAGCTAAGTCACCCACAGTGGCGGATTAAGTGGACTATGGGCCCGGGGCTGTTCATAAAACCTGGGCCCCTGTACCCCCCTTCCCACTTGAGCGCTGCGGTCCCCGTGCGGGAATTGACAGCCGTACGGACCGCAGCACTTGGTTTGCTGCGGGTCCATACGGAAAACCCGCCACCATTCCACTACGTTTGGACATGGCCTAAAAAGACGTTGCACATAAGCTGTAGGCCTACGGCCAATACGCACAAAATCGCCCAACGTGATCCTGGCCATAGGGGATCCACTTTAATGTCCCCACTTTAATTTGAAGTCCCCTTACTTCATCCATTGCAGTCCCCTATCACCCACTCACTTCATCTGCAGTGCCGCTTCATCCCCCCTTCCATTTTATCATGTGCAGTCCCCTTCCCCCCCAACTTCATGTGCAGCCCCACTCCCCCATCATCATGTGCAGTTAATTTTACCCCCACATCATGTGCAGTCCCCCTTACCCCAAATTCATCATGTGCAGTCCCCCTTACCCCCAATTAATAATAATAATCTTTATTTTTATATAGCGCTAACATATTCCGCAGCGCTTTACAGTTTGCACACATTTTCATCACTGTCCCCGATGGGGCTCACAATCTATATTCCCTATCAGTATGTCTTTGGAGTGTGGGAGGAAACCGGAGTGCCCGGAGGAAACCCACGCAAACACGGGGAGAACATACAAACTCCTTGCAGATGTTGTCCTTGGTGGGATTCGAACCCAGGACTCCAGCGCTGCAAGGCTGCAGTGCTAACCACTGAGCCACCGTGCTGCCCTGTGCAGTCCCTCTTACCCCCAATTCATCATGTTCAGTCCCACTTACCCCTTAATTCATCATGTGCAGTTCCCCTTACCCCCAATTCATCATGTGCAGTCCCACTTACCCCTTAATTCATCATGTGCAGTCCCACTTACCCCTTAATTCATCATGTGCAGTCCCACTTACCCCTTAATTCATCATGTGCAGTCCCACTTACCCCTTAATTCATCATGTGCAGTCCCCCTTATCCCCCACTTCATCATGTGCAGCCCCACTTATCCCCCACTTCATCATGTGCAGCCCCACTCACTCCCCCTTCATCATATGCAGCCCCACTCACCCCCCTTCATCATGTGCAGCCCCACTCACCCCCCTTCATCATGTGAAGCTCCCACTCATCCCCCCTTCATCCTGTGAAGCCCCCACTCACCCCCTTTCATCATATACAGCCCCCAGTCACCCCCCTTCATCATATACAGCCCCCAGTCACCCCCCCTTCATCATATACAGCCCCCAGTCACCCCCCCTTCATCATATACAGCCCCCAGTCACCCCCCTTCATCATATACAGCCCCCAGTCACCCCCATTCATCATATACAGCCCCCAGTCACCCCCCCTTCATCATATACAGCCCCTGGGCCCGGGTGCCACTGCCAGCTGGAGCTGCCGCAGCAGGAGCCGCCGGCACCACCACTCACTGTCTTGGAGTTGGAGCAAGGACTGATGAGCCTCACTCAGCGAGCCGCAGCGCCAGCCACTCACTAGGTGTCAGGACTCAGGTCAGGAGATGTGCGACAGAGCGCCGCCCGTCGCTGATGTCCGGTCACCGCCCGGTCCCTCCATGTCCAGAGAGAGGCGCGCAGCACGCTTCACAAGCTCCTGCTTCCTCCTTCCGCCCCGTCACTTCCTCCCTGCGTCGCACACGTGACAAGAGACAGGGGAGGGGAGCTCTCCACGGTCTCCACCAATCAAACGACACTCCTGGGCTGCTGCTGGACTGCGATTGGCTAATGGCACGCGTCTCCTGCCGGCGCCACTGATTCAGATTCAAGGTCGCATTCCCCAGCAGTCAGACAGTGTGTCACCGTGTGTGGGCCCTTCCGTCACGCCAGGGCCCCGGCACTTGCCCGGGTACGCCGGGTGCTGACGCCGGGCCTGAGCCCGCCCCTGCCCCTGGGCCCCCAAAAAACCTTGGGCCCGGGGCGACCGCCCCATCCGCCCCTATTAAGATCCGCCATTGGTCACCCAGCCCCACATTCTCACCTATATGTTCCCTGCCAAGTGGAAGAATGTCTTTTAGAAGACCACTGATGCCATCATGCATTATCATCCCAGGAACCTTTATAGAAATAACCCACAAGTATCTATAATCTTGAGGTCTCCTACATTAAGAGGTTGTACAACATTACAAAAACATGGCTGCTTTCCTATAGGTATAGCACCACACCAGTCTACAGGCAGTGACTAGTAATGAGCGAATACATTCAGCACTATTTGATACTCACACAAAAAGTACAGTATACGGGCTATTCGTTACTCGGTGAGTAATCAGGTATTTGCCTCGGTATATTTGAGTGACCCGCACAGTATGTTTAATACTTTATTTGCAGCCAATGAACATGCTGGGCTGTCTTACCAATCACAGTAATGAAAACACCATCTTTGGTGTGGCATTACTCTGATTGGCCTGCCTTTCAGCGTCATGGGGACTATTTAAAGCCTGCCAACGCCATCTTTGGTGTGGCATTACTCTGATTGGCCTACCTTTCAGCGTCACATGGACTATTTAAAGCCTGCCGGCGCCATCTTGCGCATATTGCAGCCGGAAACAGTGTTGGGAGAGCATAGTGTGAAAAAAGTGTAGGGAGAGTGATGGGAGCATATAGGGAGAGTTAATCATTCCAAAAAGCTCTTTTAAGAGCTCAAAGTTGTGAAGATTAGTTCTTTTTTAGGTATAGATAGTGTAGGGAGAAATTTAATAGAAGGGAAAGTGAAAGGCAGGCAGGGGATTATCACAACATCATTGCAAGTACATGCTGCAGAACTCTGGTGGCGGTGGCCACCCCACAGGGCCCAGCCACCCCACAGGGCCCAGCCACCCCACACAGCAGCACCACTACACAGAGAACCGCCGCAACACAGAGCACTGCTACCGCACCAGCCTGGAATGGGATTTCCCAGAGGCCACCGCACCTGCCCTGACCACCGAACGACCTCTGTAACCACTCCTCCACCTGTGCCGATCCCTTCTTTGGTAAGATGAATTTGGACTGTAAGATGGACTCCTATTTGACACATTACTTTTTTCCCCAATTTTCCTTCTGAAAATTTGGGGTGCTTCTTATGGTCCAGTGCATCTCATAGTTCGAAAAATATGGTCATTTTCTATTGGTAAAATAAATAGCGCATCTTTATCTAGTAGTTGTGCGACTAGCGCAATCCGGGCAGAGATAAGCAAAAGTGACTATTTACAGTGCCTTGCGAAAGCCCCCTAGAAATTTTCAACCTTTTCCCATATATCATGCTTCAAACATAAAGATACCAAATGTAAATTTTTGGTGAAGCATCAACAACAAGTGGGACACAATTGTGAAGTTGAACGAAATTTTTTGGTTATTTAAAATTTTTGTGGAAATTCAAAAACTGGAAAGTAGGGCGTGCAATATTATTCGGCCCCTTGATGACTTTCAGTGCAGCAAACTCACTCCAGAAGTTCATTGTGGATCTCTGAAAGATCCAATGTTGTCCTAAATGACTAATGATGATAAATATAATCCACCTGTGTGTAATCAAGTCTCCATAAAAATGCACCTGCTCTGTGATAGTCTCAGGGTTCTGTTTGAAGCACAGAGAGCATCATGAAGACCAAGGAACACAACAGGCAGGTCCGTGATACTGTTGTGGAGAAGTTTAAAACCGGATTTCGATACAAAATGATTTCCAAAACTTTTAACATCCCAAGGAGCACTGTGCAAGCGATCATTGAAATGGAAGGAGTAGAGTTGAGCGAAACGGGTCGGTCATATTCAAAAGTCGCTGACTTTCGCTGAAGTCGGGTTTCATGAAACGAAACCCGACCATAGCGTGAGGTCGGCCACGAGGTCGGCAACCAGAGTGCCAAAGTCGCGTTTCAAAAGATGCTTCCAGCGCCCTTTTTCAGCAAATGATAGAGGACGCTCACTGTGGGCAATGCGATGACATAGGCATCGGTCACCACCATCTTTGAGAAGGGCATGCAAGTGATGGGCTGGCTTTGTGTGGCGTCACAGGGGCTATAAAAGGGCATGAACGCCCACTGCCATCTTACTTATACCGATCTTAGCATAGGGAGAGCTGCTGCTGCTGCTGATGATTCTGTAGGGAGAGCGCTAGGCAGGGAAGAAGAACCAAAAAAACTGCTTCTGCTGTTAGTGATTTACACTTACAACACAACACTTTGTGTGCAGTGACAGGGGAGGCTCTATTTTTGTGCATCAGCTCTGTTGGTTATTAGGCTGCCTTATAAGGCTCCCTGATAGCTGCATTGCTTTTTGCACACTGCTGTGCAAACTGCTTTTTTAAAAGCAAAAATACTTTTCTTCCTCTTTTCTGCACAGTTACCAAGCGTTCATTTTTCCACCCTTTTGTGTGCGCACTGTGCAGCAGCCCTGCTTATTAGGCTGACTGCGTCCATACTTGGACTGAGAGCATCATTGTCAGCGTCCTCAAATCTCTAGTGAGATCCAAATTCTCACCAATCCTATAGACACCCTTCACCTTGTCATACACCAGCCAATTTCAGCCTGTTACATTGAGGTGTAATCTCTACTGGGCCAGAGACAATAGTTCTGCACCCTCAAATCTATAGTGAGATTCAAAATCTCACCAATCCTATAGACACCCACCACCTTGTCATTCACCATCCAATTTCAGCCTGTTACATTGAGGTGTAATCTCTACTGGGCCAGAGACAATAGTTCAGTGTCCTTAAATTTATAGTGAGATTCAAATTCTCACCAATCCTATAGACACCCTACACCATACACCATCCAATTTCAGCCTGTTACATTGAGGTGTAATCTCTACTGGGCCAGAGACAATAGTTCAGTGTCCTCAAATCTATAGTGAGATTCAAATTCTCACCAATCCTATAGACACCCTACACCTAGTCATACACCATCCAATTTCAGCCTGTTACATTGAGGTGTAATCTCTACTGGGCCAGATACAATAGTTCTGTGTCCTCAAATCTCTAGTGAGATTCAAATTCTCACCAATAATAGATACACCTTCTACCTTCTTTTACAGTACCATATAGCTGGTGGTATTTTGGGTACATTTTCACAAAAATGAGCAAGTATGGTGGAAGACGCCATGGAAGTGGGCGAGGGGTGCCAGCTGGTCCTGATGTTGGTGATGGTGGTGGTGTCGCATCTGTTGGTAGTGGCAAAACCACAATAGCACCTAAGGCAGGAGATGTTGAGCCTGTGTCATCATCTGGCTCCACAAGGCCTTGAAGGCTCACTCTTCTCTGGGAGTAGATAAACCACTTTTAAAGCCGGAGCTTCAGGAACAAGTTTTAGCTTACATTGCTATCACATACACCAGCTCTCTCGCCTCCTCTTCTGAAGTTTCAAAAAATAAAAGCACTGAGTCGTCATTGGAGGCTCCTGGTCAGGAACAACACCTTTCCTTGTGTCCTTCACCCCTACCAAAAGTGAAGGATGTGGCAGGTCACACTACCGATTACTCCATGGAGCTCTATGCACATACCATGCCTGGGTTAGCAAGTCAAATCGTGAATTCCCCAGTCCAAGATGAATCTGACATGGAGTGCACTGATGCACAGCCACTGCTAGATTTTTCTGCTGGTACACTCACTCAGAGCACTACATTGTCCTCGCAGTGTACTGAGGCAGAATCTGACCCTCATGAAACTCAAGTGCCCCTTCCCGCATACTATACCACCTTACACGGTGACACAGAGGAAGGTGCACATGAAATTGAAGAGGAAGTGATGGATGACCAGTTGTTGACCCAAATTGGCATCCATTGGGGGAAGAGGGTGCCGCTGCCAATAGCTCAAAAGAGGAGGATCCGCAGCAGGCAACGACATCGCAACAGCTGTTATCTGGCAGGACCGTAGCAGTCCAAAAACGTGTTACAAAAACCAAAAGAGTTGCAGGGCAGCTTGGCCAGACGGTCAAATTAGCACAGCGTGCAAGGTCTCAAAATGTCTTCCATAGTAGGAAGAGTGCAGTGTGGCACTTTTTTGAACAAAATCCTAATCATCAGGCAAAAGTTATCTGTATGAAGTGCGCAAAGACCTTTAGCCAAGGGAAAAATCTGAGAAATTTGAATACCAGTTGCATGCTTAGACATTTAACCACCATGCACTTGCAGGCGTGGACGGACTACCAAACCTCACGTACCACATGTGCACCTTCTCCGAATGAAGGTAGTCAGCAACGCTACATCGCTTCCCCCACTGTAAGCCCACCGGTTAGCACACCACCACCAGCAAATGTCGAGGTGTCATTGCAAGGGCAAAGCAGTCATGGAATCACAACGTTATTGCTATGAAAGACTGAATCTAGGCCATCAGCAACACCACCAACACCATCACCAACCGTCTTTCAGTCCGCCATGTCCACCGCTAGTTCCACCCTATGGAGCTCTCAAGTTCAGCTCACCATACCAGAGACTCTGAGTAGGACAAGAAAGTACTCATCCTCTCATCCGCGTACACTGGCTTTGAACGCCCACATTGCCAAACTAATCTCGTTAGAGATGATGCCCTACCGGTTGGTTGAAAGCAAAGCTTTCCGCGAGCTCATGGCCTATGCAGTACCACGCTATGACCTACCCAGTCGGCACTTCTTTTCGCGAAAAGCCATCTCAGCCCTCCATGTGAAAGACTGCATTGTCCATGCACTCAAGCAATCAGTGAGTGGAAAGGTGCACCTCACAACTGATGCATGGTCCAATAGGCATGGCCAGGGCCGCTACGTGTCCATCACTGCGCACAGGGTTAATGTGGTGGATGCAGGGTACACAGGGGACAGTGACAGTGGGACAGTGCTGCCTAGCCCACGGTATAGGAAACAGTTGGCTGTAGGTGTACGACCCTCCTCCTCCTCCTCCAGAAGCGAAATCTCGTCCACAGAGCGCAGTCGCACGAGCACTCCATCCGCAGCTGCCAGTGTTGCACACGAGGTGTCCCACTATCGAACAGCTAGTGGTAAGTGTCAGCAGGCTGTGTTGAAGATGATGTGCTTGGGCGACAACAGACACACCGTGGAGGTACTGGCCGACTACTTGCAGCGACAAACTGAGTCATGGCTGGGCAGTCTACATCTTGAGGCAGGCAAGGTAGTTAGTGATAACGGCCAGAATTTTGTGGCAGCCATAGCCCTTTCAAAACTCAGACCCATACCTTGCCTGGCTCACACCTTGAACCTGGTGGTGCAGTGCTTCCTCAATAATTATCCGGAGTTAACACCCCGCTCCATAAGGTGCGAAGACTGTGCTCGCACATCCGCCGGTCGCCCGTACACTCCAGTCGTATGCAGAAGCTGCAGCGATTGCTCCACCTTCCCAAGCACCGCCTAATTATCGACATTGCAACAAGGTGGAACTCCACCCTGCACGTGGTTCAGAGGCTGTGCAAACAGAAGCAGGCTGTAATTCCTTTGTGGGAGGATACACAGGCAGGCAGTTTGCAAGCAGACATGGAGTTGTCTGGTGTGCAGTGGTTGAAGCTGAAAGACCTCTGTAAAGTCCTTCAGTGTTTTGAGGAATGCACATGGCTGGTAAGCGCAGACGACGCCATCATAAGCATGAGCATCCCACTTATGCGTCTGCTCATGCAAACTTTGACACACATTAAGGAGCAGGCGTCTGCTGCCGAGGAGGAAGAGGAGGAGGGAAGCCTTGATGACAGTCAGCCATTGTATGGTAAGGGAAGTCTCGTGGAGGAAGAAGAGGAGGAGGATGATGGGGATGATTATTTTGGAGAGGAGGATGCTTCTCAGGGGGCAAGAAAAAATGTTGGCGTGGCAAGGTCAGGTACAGGGATTGTGTGTGACTGGAGGGATGTGGATTTGCCAGAAAGTGCTCCTCCACCCAGCAATCGCAGTGCATCATTGACACATGGAACATTGGCCCACATGTCTGATTATGCCTTGCAGATCCTAAAATGGGACCCCCGCATTGCCAAAATGATGAACGATGATGACTACTGGTTGGCCAGCATCCTGGATCCACGCTATAAAGGCAAATTACAAAACATCATGCCACAGGAGAACCTAGAGCTAATAATGGCTAACAAACAAGCAACTCTGGTAAATCGTTTGTTTGAGGCTTTCCCAGCACACAGCGGTGGTGATGTTTTTCCAATGAGCCGTAGGGGGCAACATGGAAGAGGTGTTCGTAGTGCACATAGCCGAAGTGGCGTTGTACACAGGGGTTTCATTACCATGTTGTGGACTGATTTTTCAAGTACCGCTCACACGACTGGTAATACTGCATTGATCGAAAGTGACAGGAGACAGCAGTTGTCAACTATGGTAACAAACTACTTCTCCTCCCATATCGATGTTCTCCCTCACCGGTCATTCCCCTTTGACTATTGGGCCAGTAAACTTGACACCTGGCCTGAATTGGCACAATATGCCTTACAGGAGCTCGCTTGCCCTGCTGCTAGTGTGTTATCTGAACGAGTCTTTAGTGCTGCTGGATCTATCCTGACAGAAAAAAGGACCCGTCTGTCGACCCAAAATGTTGATGATCTAACCTTCATTAAAATGAACCATGCATGGGTTTCAAAGGATTTTGTCCCAACCTCCCCTGCTGACTCGTAGGTTGCCAGAAATATGGCTTGCTTTTGTCCTCCTCTTCTGCGGACTTCTCCAATTACTCCATTTGCAGCTGCTGAATGTCCAACATCAACATATGCCAATTTTTCCACCTCCCTAACTGGGCTGCCTCCCCCCACAGGGCCAGGGTCACCACCTGGTGCATGCACCCGTGCAAGTGCCGTTGCCCTGGACAGGTGGGTGGGCACACTCTTTGGCAACGGCACTGGCACAAGGTCCCTCATTGTAGAATCAAGTGTCTCTGATGGTGGGGGTGCACACTCGCCATCAGACACACTGCCGTACTATGAGGGGCCCTGTGCCAGTGCCGTCGCCAACGAGTGGCCCCCCCTGCTTGCTCAGGATCACAGCACTTGCAAAGTTGAAATACTTGCCTCTCCCTGCTCCACCCTGACATCTTCCGCGTTTCCTGACAGTGACATTCTGGTCAGAGAGCGCGATGACATCACATCTGTACGCCCTCTGCCTAAACAGTCCAAGTGAAGTGAGATGGAAGATGGGGATGACGAGGAGTCCAAACTAGTACAGGGATTGCCTAGCGAGGTGACTTATTTAATTGTTTTCAAAGTTGGGACAGCTGTTTTTGGGGAGCACTATACTCTGGAGAATGATATATGAGGCCCACCATACACTGGAGCATTCCAAAGGTGGACATCAGACACTGGAGCAGCATTTACAGGGCCCATTATGCACTGGAGCATTAGAAATGGGGCCCATTATATATGGAGCATTATTTGGGCCCATAACACAGTGGAGCTTCATCCATGGGGACCAACATATACTGTAGCATTATCTAGAGCTCATCATATACTGTTTCACACATTATATGGGACCAATGATTCTGTATGTAGAAATATATGGGCCTCATTACTCTGTATAGCGCACTAGGCGGTGGCCATAATACTGTATGGAGTAATATACTGTCCGTTTTTGGAGCTATTGGAGAATTAAAAATGGATATCAGTCATGAGATGTAAGAAGTGATGTATTTTTCATTGTACTATACCCTATACCGCTATTTCTCTGCCGTATCAGAGGATCATGAATTGTGGCATGTGTTAAAGGAGCCCATTGACACTCTTTGGCCCTGGGCCCACGAAAATCTGGAGCCAGCCCTACCCCCCCACAACATTAGCCAAATAACCCCCAGTTTTCAATGCCTAGCTATTATTATAAATAAATTATGGTTGACAAGCTTAAGTTATAAGAATTGATGTTTTTGGCATTACAATGGGCACTCTAGGTGTGTTTCCTGTCCTCCCCTCCCTGCCGATCTTGGTTCCCCATTGACTTGAATTGGGTTTCGTGTTTCAGTCGGCATTCGACTTTTCACGATAATCGGCCGATTTTGTTCGACCCGACTTTTGAGAAAGTCGGCTTTCATGAAACCCGACTCGACCCGAAAAAAGGCAAAGTCGCTCATCTCTAGGAAGGAGTATCATACAACTGCAAATCTACCAAGACCTGGCCATCCCTCTAATAAATTTTTCATCTCAAACAAGGAGAAGACTGATCAGAGATGCAGCCAAGAGACCCATGATCACTCTGGATGAACTGCGGAGATCTACAGCTGAGGTGGGACAGTCTGTCCATAGGACAACAATCTGGGTACACTGCACAAATCTGGCCTTTATGGAAGAGTTGCAAGAAGAAAGCCATTTCTCAAAGAAATCCATAAAAAGTGTCGTTTAAAGTTTGCAACAAGCCACCTTGGAGACACACCAAACATGTGGAAGAAGGTGCTCTGGTCATATGAAACCAAAATCAAACTTTTTGGCAGCAATGCCAAACGATATGTTTGGCGTAAAGGCAACACAGCTCATCACCCTGAACACACCATCCCCACTGTCAAACATGGTGGTGGCAGCATCATGGTTTGGTCCTGCTTTTCTTCAGCAGGGACAGGGAAGATGGTTAAAAGTGATGGGAAGATGGATGGAGCCAAATACAGGACCATTCTTGAAGAAAACCTGTTGGAGTCTGCAAAGACCTGAGACTGGGATGGAGATTTGTCTTCCAACAAGACAATGATCCCAAACATAAAGCAAAATCTACAATGGAATGGTTCCCAAACAAACGTATCCAGGTGTTAGAATGGCCAAGTCAAAGTCCAGACCTGAATCCAATCGAGAATCTGTGGAAAGAGCTGAAAACTGCTGTTCACAAACGATCTCCATCAAACCTCACTGAGCTCGAGCTCTTTGCCAAGGAAGAATGGGCAAGTATTTCAGTCTCTCGATGAACAAAACTGATAGAGACATACCCCAAGCGACTTGCAGCTGTAATCACAGCAAAAGGTGGCGCAACAAAGTATTAAGTTAAAGGGGCCGAATAAATTTGCACGCCCCAATTTTCAGTTTTTCAATTTCCACAAAAATTTAAAATAACCAATGAATTTCATTCAACTTCACAATTGTGTTCCACTTGTTCCTGATTCTTCGCCAAAAATTTGCATTTGGTATCTTTATGTTTGATACATGATATGTGGGAAAAGGTTGAAAAGTTCCAGGGGGCCGAATACTTTCGCAAGGCACTGTACCTGTAATTTTTGTGAGTCTGCTGTTGCCGTGTATAATAAAGCTGATATCTAAAAAAAAATAGCCACACATTCCTAGATACAATGAATGTGTACATAACATCTCTGTGAGGGTATTTGTGAAAAATAAAGCCATGTGACAGATCAGAAGGTGACTGTATCTCGTTCTAGCTTCCTGTCAAAATTTGGTCAGCACGATACCCTACTAACGAACCCAGACAAGTGCGAGGATGTTGTGGGTTGAATGTCAAAGGTTCCAGTGTGTTGACAAGCAGCACCACAAAGTCTTCCACAAGGTCCAGTCTCAGTAGCCTAGGGGGCCGGTCCTCTGAATCGTCAACCTGGTCCTCCTTCATCTCACCATCAAGAGTCCCAAAAGACATATGACCCCAACACTAGTCACTCTGAGGAACTGTTTGCATTCCCTTGTAATTTTTCAGACCTCTCAACGTGCACCATTAAAGAGGGTCATGAGGGGGTGGAGTGGAGTGATACCCAAACTTTTGAGCACCCACAGCCAGGAGAAAGCCACATTGAGGAAAGTAAATTCATGTCTGAAGAGGTGGAGGATAATCATGACGCACAGTTGCCATCAGGTCAGTCTAAAATCGTAACTCAGAAGAAGGATCAAAATGATTAATTGGAAGACGACGTGGTTGAGGATAAGGCCACTGATCCAACCTGGCATGGTGGCACACCTAGTGAGCATAGCAGTGCAGGGATGCAGGGAGGGTATGGATCTGTAGCATGAAAAAAGGCAGGAAGAGGTAGTGGTTTGACCAGAGGTAGAACTCAGTCAACTGTTCCCACAGAGCCCCCCCACCTCACTCGACTAGATAACAGGTCAAGGTTCCGTTGTTCCCCGGTATGGCAGTTTTTTTCTGAAATTCCTTCAAACACTGTAATTTGCATCATCTGCCAAACCAAGCGAAGAAGAGGCAAGAACACTGCCAAACTGAGCACCACCAGCATGCAGAAGCACATGGCAGTCAAGCACCCTAGTAGCTGGGTAGAACGCCTGGGTACCAAATCTTTGTCTGATGATGAAACCACTGACCCCTCCCCTGTGTTACGTCATACCCACTCTGCTGTCCAGGAAGGAGTTGTTGATGCCTCCTGCCCACAAACTGCAGTTGCACAAACACAACAGTTAGCAACACACAGCGGGTCCGCCCGCTAAGGATAGTGTCCTGTTCCCTAGGCCTTATAGTATAGACCAACACAATGGAGATCCAAACATCTCCAACTTCAGACACTGAATGAGACACTTGGCCTCCATTTTATCTGCCAAACCAAGCCCCTGGGGTTGGGATATGTGAGCAGTGATTTACACCCATCTCTTATGACTGCTCGTAAAACCTGTCCCTTGAATGACCCAAATAACTCTCTTAGCACTATATGTGCTGGAGCATGCTTCTGAGCTCACATCACCACAGCCAATAGCCGTGATGACACATATCGCCCCTCAACGACTTATCCGGTGGCCATCTTACAGCACATCTAAGAGACTGGGTTAATACGCTCCACAGAACTATTCAGGCCACAGCCTTACACATATTGGAGCATGGTTATTGGCACGCTAAGGCCTTTACCTGAGCTCTATAGCATTACCTGTCACCTGAGTAATACACTCCCCAGACCTCGTCACTCTCTGGGACATATCCTGTAATTACTCCATTGCTGTTCAAAACCATGCAAAAGACACATTCTGCCTGGTTGGGTAGTTTCCAGAAGAAATTTGTAGGCTTGTGCAGATTGGTCAATGGTACTCCTGTCTCTTTCGCTTGAAGAGGATGCTTCGAAGTAAAATGAGTCTTGTACATGTTCCTGACATGGATTTCCGGCCTGACAGACTGACCACAACACAGGCCCTCGCTTGTTACACTGTATTCAGAAAAACACTGAAGATGGCATGTTCCCTGAGTTTTTCCAGCAAGATGGTGCACCACCACATTATGGGTGTTAGGTACGAGCATTCCAACAAGGAATTTTACCCCCTTAGACTAGCATTTTTTCTGCGGTGTTGCTATCAGTGTGTCAAGAGTGGGAGAAGAGGGTTGCATTGTCAATCCAACACAATGGGCAGCACTTTGAACACATATAAGTGGTCATAAATTTGTAAATAACTCATTGAAAGAATAAAGTTACAGTAAAACCAAGCACACCATTGTATTTCTTGTGAAATTCTCAATAAGTTTGATGTGTCACATGACCCTCTTCCCATTGAAAAAAATAAAGTTGGATCCAAAATGGCCAACTTCAAAATGGCCACAATGGTCACCACCCATCTTGAAAAATTTCCCCCCTCCCATATACTAATGTGCCACAAACAGGAAGTTGATATCACCAACCATTCCCATTTTATTTAGGGGTACCCATATACTGTAAATGGCCCACCCTGTACATGTAATTATGAAGGAAATAATGTTTCTTATAATTTTTCCCTTAAAAAAAATGTAGGTTTGGTTTGGTAGGTCTTCTTATCAATCTGTAAAACCGGTGCAATAGTCTGACAACATTATTCGCAGATACCATATGTGAGTCAGAAAGGCATGCAGGCATCTTCTTCATGCTGATCCCACTTAGTTTTAGCTCTTTACCATCCATTTCAGCTTTTTTCTCTGGCCCCCAGACCTGTTTGTTGGGGCCAGCAGAAAAATATTTGGCTTTCCCATTGACTTGCATTGGATTCGTTATTCGGTACGAATATGCAGATATTAGAAATTATTTGTGCCGATTTTCCCAAACCCAAATATTTCACTATTCACTCATCACTAGTGTTGAGCATTCCGATACCGCAAGTATCGGGTATCGGCCGATATTAGCTGCATCGGAATTCCGATACTTAGTTCCGATACTTTTTTCATATCGAATACCGGAATCGGAAGTTCCCATAATGCTAGGAGCCCGCTCGATTTGATTCAGCCAATGGGGATCCTCAGAAGTGTGGGCACATCCTGTTAGGCATGTAGGCATGTTAACTACTGGCATGGCTGTGATTGGCTGCTGAAATGATGTCATGATGCACTATAAAAACCGCTGCAGCCGCCATTTCTGGTCACTCTGCTGTGAATTCAGTTAGGGACAGGCTGCTGTTGAAGACTGTGAGGGACAGTTAGAAATAGCGATTCTAAAAACAATATTGTGCTTTATCCAGGCTACATAAACCACCACTGTAGCTTTCTTTTGCCTAGCAGCATTGTTCACAGCTGTCTGCAAGGGCTGTGTGAGTGCAGACCCACGCTGTGTAGTGTGTCCTGCAGGCACGTCTGCTTGTAGGCCGCCCAGCGTGTGTCTCTGCCTCATACACATTTTTCTTTTATTGCTGCTTTTTTTTTCTCCTGTATAGTGTGCTTCCATACGTATCCATATACGTTGGTTGCAAACACTAAAGGAGTGGACAGCGGAGCCTTTCAGCAGCCTTTCAGTGCTATAGCCCATTTCTCTGCACTGTTTTTGGCTGTCTGATAGGTCTCTCTGTGTGTGAGTGCAGCTCACGTTGCAGTGTGTTCTACAGCCACCGCTAGCTGTAGTCCGCTCAGCGTGCGTCACTGCCTCATACATAGTTCTTTTTTTGCAGCTAATTTAGCCAGATTTTTGCTCCTATATTAGTGTGCTTCCAACCGCATCCATTGTCATTGGTTGGTTGCAAACACTATATAGGATTAGATAGAGGAGCCTTTTTGCTGGCTTGTGCCCTTCAGGGCCAGCCAGACTAGTATCACCCTATTTTTTGGAGCCTCATCAATTGCATTGTAGGTTAGCTTCCTGCATTGTAATCGCTCCAAAAAGTTTGTGATACTATAGCTTTCAAACTTTGGTCACATCCTTTTCTTTCCCCCCCCCCCCAAAAAAAAGGAAATAAAGTTCACCAAACACTCCACTTTACAGTTGTCTAGGCCACATTAGATCATATTAAAGTGTAGTACACACACTCTTAGCCAAATTAGTGTTTCTTATACTGGTTAGCAGGTGTTCAGGAATAAGAACACTAAGCCACCCCTTTTTTACTTTTCTGCCTATCTTTATCAGTCTACCAAGATGAAGAAGGCAGGGAGTAAGGCACGTGGTCATGGCTGTGGAGTTTCAGCAGGGAGAGGATGGGGGATGCAGCAGTGAGAGGACGTGGGGATTCGGTGTCTGCTGCGGCCACCAGTGACCCGGCATCCCCCACTTTTACCAGGCAACAGTCCTTCATGCGCAGCTTTGTAGGACCTCGCCGTACCCCACTGCTGCGTGACGAACAAATTGAAGCTGTTGTCGGATGGATGGCAGCTAACGCATCCACTTCAATGACTTCCGCATCCTCCCAAGGCCAGAGCACTGAAGAGCAACCATCTGTCTCTTCACCACCTGCCAAATTGCCCAGGCAGTCTGAGAGCCCTGGACAGGAGCCATCTCAATCTTTACTTCTGTTCTCAGAATCTGTTGGCTTGGAAAGAGGTGGCCAGCCAAGCAGCATTCTAGAGCGTGAAGAAGAGGGAGTATGCAGTGATGCGCAACTGCTTTGTCCCTCTGAATCTGAAGAGGCGGGTGGGCCAGTGCCTATTGTCAGCACACCTCAGTGGTCATCTGATGATGATGAGACTCAGTTGCCAATTTCTGGTGCGTACGGTGCTGGCGAGACAACCCAGGACCAGCCGGTGCTTGAAGAGGGGAGTGGAGATGATGAGGTCCTTGACCCATCATGGCGTCAGCCACAGGAAGGTGGTGGGAGCAGCTCTGAGGAAGAGATTCCCAGAACGGCCAAAAGAGGAGGGAGAGGGCGGGGGCAGACTTGGTTGCCTGTAGCCTCCACTTTGGCACCCGTGAGGAGCAATCCTCTTCCAAAACACAAAACGGGCGCTCCCAGGACTTGCAGTGCATGGTCTTTTTTTGACACAGTTGCAGATGACATTTGCTTTGTCAAATGCAAGCTGTGTCATCAGAAAGTGAAACGAGGGAAAAATGTGAGCAACCTCAATACCACAAATATGTGGAAACATGTGCGTACCAAGCACGAGGTGGAGTTACACAGACACACTGAAGATGTAGGCCAACCTTCAGCAGCACCTACCACCTCTTCAGCTCGTGTTGGGGCCTCTTCCTCCAGCTCACACACAGCTGGTTCGGCTTCCTCACTGGAACGCCATGGAAGAACCACTGCCACTGTTGTCCAGAGACCCAGTGAAATTCCACCCACTGAACCACGTTCGCAGTCATCAGCACACTCCCAGGCCACTCACCAGCAATCGGTAGCACAGGCATGGGAGAAAAAGCGGCCATACTCTGCAAACCATCCCCGAGCACTGGCTCTGAATGCCGGCATTGCCAAACTACTGGCCCTTGAGATGCTGTCATTCAGGCTGGTGGAGACTGACACCTTCCAGAACTTTATGTCATTGGCAGTTCCACAATACAATGTGCCCAGCCGCTTTTATTTCAGCAGGCAAGCCGTCCCTGCCCTGCAAAAGCATGTGGAGGGAAAAATTAAAAATGCGCTACTAAATGCCGTCAGTAGCAAGGTCCACCTGACCACCGATGCGTGGACCAGTAGCCATGGACAGGGACGATACCTTTCCCTCACTGCCCATTGGGTCAATGTTGTGGAGCCGGGTACAGATCTGGAGAGTGGCTCTGTACGTATTCTGCCAACTCCAAGGATTGCAGGAATGCAGTCTGTACATATTGAGTCCTCCTTCTACTCTAGTTCCTCGGAATCAGCACTGCGTGAGCCTGTTAGGCCAGATATGAGCACAGGTGCCAAACGTCAACAGGCCGTCCTTAAATTAATTTCTTTGGGGAATCGGAGCCACACAGCAAAGGAGCTCTGGAATGCAATCAAGCAGGAGAGCGATGTGTGGTTTGTGCCAGCGAATCTCCAGCCAGGTTTGGTAGTGAGTGACAATGGCCGAAATCTAGTGGCAGCTCTGGGCCTAGGCAACCTCACTCACATACCATGTCTGGCACACGTGCTCAATTTGGTCGTGCAGAGCTTTCTGAGGGACTATCCGGATCTTGATGCACTGCTGCACAAGGTTCGCCTAGAGTGTGCTCACTTGCTGCGTTCCAGCATGGCAAGATCGCGCATTGCATCTCTGCAACGACGATTCCGCCTGCCAGAACATCGCATCATATGTGACCTCCCCACCAGGTGGAATTCAACGTTACATATGTTGGAGCGGTTGTGTGAGCAGCAGGCAGCAGTAATGGAGTACCAGCTGCATCAGGCGCAAACAAGTCGCACTGTGCGCCGGACACACTTCACCACCACTGAGTGGGCCACTATGAGGGACATCTGCCAAGTTTTGCGTGCCTTCGATGACTCCACGCGGATGGCCAGTGCAGATGATGCACTAATCAGCATGACTGTCCCCCTCATCTGTCTGCTTCAAAAAACCTTACAAGCACTAAGTGAGGAGGTTTTTGAAGAGGTCGAGGATGAGCAGTCAGAAATGCCATCTGCTTCTGGCAAATCTGCGCAATGTGCTTCCACACAAAGGCCCAGGCAGGGGACACTTAGTGAGGAGGATGACGAGGAGTCAATGGAGGAGGAGGAACACATCTCTCCAGAGGAGGGAGGTACACAAGGCTCTAGTAGTCAGTGTGTACAGCGAGGGTGGGGTGATGCTGAGAAGGCAGAGATGCTGCCTCAAGCTGGGGACAGCGTTTCCGGTCCAGTTGGCAGTCTGCAGCACATGGTTGATTTCATGCTGCAGTGCTTGTTAAATGACCGCCGCATCGCCAACATTCTCCACACGGCTGATTAATGGGTGTACACCCTCCTAGATCCTCGCTACCGGGACAACTTACAAAGCCTCATACCACAGTTGAACCGGGAGCGAAAAATGCAGGAGTACCAAGAAACACTTGTACAGGCCATCATGTTCTCCATTCCCCCCGCAAGTGTTGCTGGTAGTGCTTTTCAAAGCAGCCATGTGGGTAGCAGAGGCAGTGCCGCAGGACAAGGCAAGGCCAGTATGGCCCAAATGTGGAAAAGTTTTGTGGGACCGCCACAAACGGCTACACCATCACAGACGGCTCCAGTCAGCAGGAGGCAACGTTTCCGTCAGATGGTGACAGACTACTTGTCGTGCCCTGTTAGTGTTCTCCCAGACGGCTCTTCCCCGTTCAAGTATTGGGTCTCTAAGTTGGATACATGGCCAGAGCTTAGCCAGTATGCATTGGAGGTGCTGGCTTGCCCTGCTGCCAGTGTATTATCGGAAGGTGTCTTTAGTGCTGCAGGTGGTGTGGTAACAGACCGTCGCACGCGACTATCCGCCGATAATGTTGACCGGCTTACTTTTGTGAAAATGAACAAGGCCTGGATCTCACCTGAATTTGCCAGTCCTCTTCCAGAATAAATAATTGGCTGGCAACAGGATCCAGGTCTCCTGTTGTGTTCATGTTTCTATGACCTGAACTTTATTTCCTGGGCTACAGCAACGCCTGTTGTTGCTCAGAAGTGCTGTCCGGACAGACAAAACACTCGCTCATGTGTAAGTGGGGTTCGGTAACGTCAGCTGATCCCCTGCTGTGTGTATGGCAAAGTGTCCTGCTCCCTCCACAGTCAAACAACCTCAGATTTACACCTGGCTCCAAGTAGGCCTCGGCCTACTACCTGATTTTCCCTGGGCTCCGACACCGCCAGTTGGTGCTCAGAAGTGCTGTGCGCACAGACAAAACACTCGCTCATGTGTAAGTGGGGTTCGGTAACGTCAGCTGATCCCCTGCTGTGTGTACGGCAAACTCTCCTGCTGCCTACAACTTCTGACTACCTCTGATTTAATATGTTCTCTGATTTGCCCTCTGTCTCCACTCTGTTTTGAGTATTTCCTCCGGCCTACAACACCGCCTGTTTCTGCTCTCAAGTGCCGTCTGCACAATCCACACTTGTTCCTGTGTTACCTGGGTCCTGTAACATCTGCTCATCTCCAGAGGTGAGCACGGCAATGTCTCCTGCTTTGTCTACATTCCCACTACTTGTAGTGGAAATGTGGACAGAGCAGGAGACATTGCCTGACTCACCTCTAGGGAGAAGCTGCTGTTACAGAACCCCAGTAACACAGGAACAAGTGTGGGTTGTACAGACGGCATTTCAGAGCAGCAACTGGCGTGGTTGGAAGCCAGAGGAAATACTCAAAACAGAGTGAAGACAGAGGCCTAATTGGAGTACGTTGACAGTTAGTAGTAGTCTAGAAACAATCGCAAACTGCCACCAAGTAGACCTCGGCCTACTACCTGATATTCCCTGGGCTCCGACACCACCAGTTGGGCTCAGAAGTGCTGTCCGCACAGACAAAACACTCGCTCATGTGTAAATGGGGTTCGGTAACGTCAGCTGATCCCCTGCTGTGTGTACGGCAAACTGCTGCTGCCTCCAAATTCAAACAACGTCTTATCTTAAACTGCCTCCAAGTTGGCCTCAGCCTACAAAATGACTATCCCTGGGCTCCAACATCGTCAGTTGTTGCTCGGAAGTGCTGTCCACACAGAAAAACACACTCGTTCATGTGAAAGTGGGGTCAGTAACGTCGGCTGATCCCCTGCTGTGTGGAGGGCAAACTGCTGCTGCCTCCAAATTCAAAATACCACAGCTTTACACCTGGCTCCTAGTAGGCCTCGGCCTGCACCCTGATTGTCCCTGGGCTCCAACAACGCTAGTTGGTTCTCGGAAGTGCTGCCCACACAGAAAAACACACTTGTTCATGTGAAAGTGGGGGTCAGTAACGTCAGCTGATCCCTTGCTGTGTGGAGGGCAAACTGCTGCTGCCTCCAAATTCAAACAACGTCTGATCTTAAATTGCCTCCAAGTAGGCCTCAGCCTACAAAATGACTATCCCTGGGCTCCAACATCGTCAGTTGTTGCTCAGAAGTGCTGTCCACACAGAAAAAAACACTTGTTCATGTGAAAGTGGGGGTCGGTAACGTCGGCTGATCCCCTGCTGTGTGGAGGGCAAAGTGTCCTGCTCCCTCCAAAGTCAAAATACCTCAGCTTTACACCTGGCTCCTAGTAGGCCTCGGCCTGCACCCTGATTGTCCCTGGGTTCCAGCAACGCTAGTTGGTGCTCGGAAGTGCTGTCCACACAGAAAAACACACTCGTTCATGTGAAAGTGGGGGTCAGTAACGTCAGCTGATCCCCTGCTGTGTGGAGGGCAAACTGCTGCTGCCTCCAAATTCAAAATACCACAGCTTTGCACCTGGCTCCTAGTAGGCCTCGGCCTGCACCCTGATTGTCCCTGGGCTCCAACAACGCTAGTTGGTGCTCGGAAGTGCTGTCCACACAGAAAAACACACTTGTTCATGTGAAAGTGGGGGTCAGTAACGTCAGCTGATCCCCTGCTGTGTGGAGGGCAAACTGCTGCTGCCTCCAAATTCAAACAACGTCTGATCTTAAATTGCCTCCAAGTAGGCCTCAGCCTACAAAATGACTATCCCTGGGCTCCAACATCGTCAGTTGTTGCTCGGAAGTGCTGTCCACACAGAAAAAAACACTTGTTCATGTGAAAGTGGGGGTCGGTAACGTCGGCTGATCCCCTGCTGTGTGGAGGGCAAAGTGTCCTGCTCCCTCCAAAGTCAAAATACCTCAGCTTTACATCTGGCTCCTAGTAGGCCTCGGCCTGCACCCTGATTGTCCCTGGGTTCCAGCAACGCTAGTTGGTGCTCGGAAGTGCTGTCCACACAGAAAAACACACTCGTTCATGTGAAAGTGGGGTTCGGTAACGTCAGCTGATCCCCTGCTGTGTGGAGGGCAAACTGCTGCTGCCTCCAAATTCAAAATACCACAGCTTTACACCTGGCTCCTAGTAGGCCTCAGCCAGCACCCTGATTGTCCCTGGGCTCCAACAACGCTAGTTGGTGCTCGGAAGTGCTGTCCACACAGAAAAACACACTTTTTCATGTGAAAGTGGGGGTCAGTAACGTCAGCTGATCCCCTGCTGTGTGGAGGGTAAAGTGTCCTGCTCCCTCCAAAGTCAAACAACGTCTTATCTTAAACTGCCTCCAAGTAGGCCTCAGCCTACAAAATGACTATCCCTGGGCTCCAACATCGTCAGTTGTTGCTCGGAAGTGCTGTCCACACAGAAAAACACACTCGTTCATGTGAAAGTGGGGTTTGGTAACGTCAGCTGATCCCCTGCTGTGTGGAGGGCAAACTGCTGCTGCCTCCAACTTGTAACTACTTCAGATTTAAACATTCTCTGATTTGGCCTCTGTCTCCACTCTGTCTCTAGTATTTCCCCTGACCTCCAACACCGCCAGTTCCTGCTCACAGTTGCCGTCCACGCATTCCACACTTGTTCCTGTGTTCCTGGTGTTCTGTAACGTGAGCTGATCCCCCAATGTGTGTCCGGCACTGTCTCCTGCACTGTCCACCTTCCCACTGCAAGTCGTGGGAATGTGGACAGAGCAGGAGACATTGGCAGACAAACATCAGGGGATCTGCTGACATTACAGAACACCAGTAACACAGGAACACGTGTGGATTGGGCAGACGGCTACTGTACGCATAAACTGGCGGTGTTGGTGGTCACGTGAAATCCTGGAAACAGAGTGGAGACAGATGCCTAATTGAAGCACGTTGACAGTCTGTTGTAGCCTACAAACAATCTAAAACTACCACCAAGTAGGCCTCGGCCTACACCATGATTGTCCCTGGGCTCCAACAACGCCAGTTGGTGCTCGGCAGTGTCTTTGGCACGGGGACTCCCTGTTGCCCAGCCTGGTTCCAGCACGCCTGCTGTTTCCGGGTAGTATCAAGGTCACTATGCCACCAATCCGTTGTCCTGTCATCTTGCGGCCGGGTTAGCCGACTCTACGGTGCCTGCAGTTTAGGTGACTCCTATGTGGGCTGCGGGAACTGGCACTGAAGGCTGGATCCGTAGTGCCAATGGGACATGGACCCCCTGTAGGACTGTGGGTTTCGGTAACTGCGGCCGGCTTGCGGCCTGGCTACTTTGCTTTGAATGGGTACCTTCTGCTACCCACCCGGGTTCCAGCACTGTCTGCTGGTTCTCGCCAGAGCCTTTGGCCTAGGTGCCTCCATCTCGGTATCCGAAGTCCAGCACCGTCAGCTGGTCCTTGGTAGTGCTTTTTAGCACAGGTACCTTCTGCTTAGTAACTGTGGTCCAGCACCGTCAGCTGTTCCTCGGTAGTGCCATTGGCTCTTGTAGCTTTTGCTACCCATCTGGGTTCCAGCACCGTCAGCTGGTTCTCAGCAGTGTCTTTGGCACGGGTACTCCCTGTTGCCCAGCCTGTTTTCAGCACGCCTGCTGTTTCCGGGTAGTGTCAAGGTCACTATGCCACCAATCCGTTGTCCTGTCATCTTGCGGCCGGGTTAGCCGACTCTATGGTGCCTGCAGTTTAGGTGACTCCTATGTGGGCTGCGGGAACTGACACTGAAGGCTGGATCCGTAGTGCCAATGGGACATGGACCCCCTGTAGGACTGTGGGTTTCGGTAACTGCGGCCGGCTTGCTGCCTGGCTACTTTGCTTTGAATGAGTACCTTCTGCTACCCACCCGGGTTCCAGCACTGCCTGCTGGTTCTCGCCAGAGCCTTTGGCCTAGGTGCCTCCATCTTGGTATCCAAAGTCCAGCACCGTCAGCTGGTCCTTGGTAGTGCTTTTTAGCACAGGTACCTTCTGCTTAGTAACCGTGGTCCAGCACCGTCAGTTGGTCCTCGGTAGTGCCATTGGCTCTTGTTCCTTCTGCTACCCATCCGGGTGCCAGCACTGTCTGCTGGTTCTCGCCACAGCCTTTGGCCTAGATGCCTCCATCTCGGTATCCGAGGTCCAGCACCGTCAGCTGGTCCTTGGTAGTGCTTTTTAGCACAGGTACCTTCTGCTTAGTAACCGTGGTCCAGCACCGTCAGTTGGTCCTCGGTAGTGCCATTGGCTCTTGTTCCTTCTGCTACCCATCCGGGTGCCAGCACTGTCTGCTGGTTCTCACCACAGCCTTTGGCCTAGGTGCCTCCATCTCGGTATCCGAGGTCCAGCACCGTCAGCTGGTCCTTGGTAGTGCTTTTTAGCACAGGTACCTTCTGCTTAGTAACCGTGGTCCAGCACCGTCAGTTGGTCCTCGGTAGTGCCATTGGATCTTGTTCCTTCTGCTACCCATCCGGGTGCCAGCACTGTCTGCTGGTTCTCGCCACAGCCTTTGGCCTAGGTGCCTCCATCTCGGTATCCGAGGTCCAGCACTGTCAGCTGGTCCTTGGTAGTGCTTTTTAGCACAGGTACCTTCTGCTTAGTAACCGTGGTCCAGCACCGTCAGTTGGTCCTCGGTAGTGCCATTGGCTCTTGTTCCTTCTGCTACCCATCTGGGTGCCAGCACTGTCTGCTGGTTCTCGCCACAGCCTTTGGCCTAGGTGCCTCCATCTCGGTATCCGAGGTCCAGCACCGTCAGCTGGTCCTTGGTAGTGCTTTTTTGCACAGGTACCTTCTGCTTAGTAACCGTGGTCCAGCACCGTCAGTTGGTCCTCGGTAGTGCCATTGGCTCTTGTTCCTTCTGCTACCCATCCGGGTGCCAGCACTGTCTGCTGGTTCTCGCCAGTTTCTCAGCCTTCTTGTACCTTCTGCTACATTTCCAAGATCAAGCTTTTTGAAATTGTCTTTAGTAATCCTTATTGATCTCCATGACGACGACCCTGATGATGACGACCCTGAAGACCACACCAAAGAAGACCAGAAATATGACCCTAAATAATAAGACCAAGAGGACAAAGAACATGAAGACAACCACCAAGATACAGAACAAAAGACAAAAGAACAAGAAGCAGAAGAAGCAAAAGCAGAAGAACAGAAAGCAGAAGAACATTAAGCATAAGACTAAAAATCAGCATAGAAGAAATCAAAATTATAAGCAGAAGAAGACTAAGCAGTAAATGGGGGTGAGTCCGTTCCTCCTCGTGGTGCCCCTGGAAAATGCCTGCTGCTGCAGGCCAAACTGAACGCGGACAAATCCTGTTGTAGATCTTTTGTGACAGGCAGAACGTAAGGTGTAATCTTATAACTTTTATAGATAAGTACTACAGGAATGCCTGTCACCATAAGAAAATGAAGACAAAGAAGAATAGGAAGAAGATGAAGAAATAGCATATTAAAATTAATAATAGCTGAATAAGAAGAATATGAAGAATGGAAAAAAAAATTAATGGGGAGAAGATGAAGAAGAAGAAGATGAATAAGGTGAAGAAAAAGTTGATGAAAAAAATGCTACTGCTGCGGATCATGAAGGAGAAAGTGTGGGAGAAGTACAAAAGAAGGTGAAGAGCATGGAAGTTGTGAAACATACAGTACATATCTGACAAAATATAAAAAAGGTTAACATAGTCAATATCTTTTTAACTCCGACCGTATTGAAAAAAAAATTGGAATTAATGCTATGCCATGTGATTTGAATAAACCACTACGCTTTTAATGTCTCCTCCACCTCCCACAATACATTCTACATGATTCTTATTTGTTTTCAATTATGTAGAATTAGCCAACAAGGAAATAAAGGGCTTTTTTTATTTCCGATACCGGAAGTCCCATTGACTTGAATGGGACTTCCGGTATCGGAATCGGTGATACCCGATATTTTTTTCGTATCGGGCGATACCATCCGATACGATATTTTTGGGTATCGAACGGTATCGCTCAACACTACTCATCACTAGTTGTGAGTGACTGTAATGTGGTGGTGAACACTTGCTGGCAGGAAACCAACAAGTAACATGTGATTACTAGTGGTCACTGCAGCAAGTTACCTTGTCACCAACTAATTAGGCCTCTTTCACACATCAGGTTTTCGCCGTCAGGCGCGATCCGGCGCTTTTGACAGAAACCGGATCCGGCGAAATGCAATGCCGGATCCGGTTTCCCCCCCATTGACTTGCATTTGCGCCGGATCGCGCCGGATGGCCATGCGTTTCATCCGGTTTTCGCCGGATCCGGCAATGTGTCGCAATGTGTCGCGATCCGGCGTCTGGAAAAAACGTCTACTGTAACGTTTTTTGTCTCCGGTTTTTTGGTCTGAGCATGCTCAGTAGCTCTGCCCACAAGACATATATAAAAGCAAGACAGTGGGACCCACAGCCAGACCAAACATGCCACCCAAGACAGCAACCAGGCGCAGGAGAAGGCAGGAGACATCTGCAGCAGCACCATCAGCACCACCCCAATTGGAGCAGCATGCTGAACAACGGGAGGGGAGTCCAGCAGCAGATGAGAGACGGTAATTATCAAATCACCCATTCCTCCAAACTAGGGCTATTGAATATCAAGATATTCATTGGCCCTTTGTTTCTCTTTATTCAACAGCCGCCCAATAGATGCAGCAGCAGCAGCAGCAGCAATGGCAGCAGCTGGAACACCACCCACAGGCATGGAGTGTGGCCACCAGGAAGACAGCACATCATCTTCTGGGAGCCCTCCCTCGCATCGTCAGCGTTTGACGGTAAGTTTTTATTTCCAAAATCCATCTTCTCTGTAATATATGTCTATTCATGGCCTTTTATTTCAAAACAGGAATCACAAGATGAAGAGGAGCTCCCAGAAGAAGAAGGAAGGGGTGGACAGACACCTGGAGTGGGCTCACAATTCGTAAGTTTTTTGCATCAAACGCAGAAACACAACATCACACTACACACAACACATAGAAAACAATGTTCTGCAGACCACACACAGCAAACAAATGCCTACATCCAAAGACATAACTTTTTTTGTTTTCTTCTCTAGTCTTCCCAATCTGGTGCTTGGCCAAGAGGTGCTCGCAGTGCCTCCCAGGGTCGTCGGCGACAGCAACGCGGCGGTCACCAGCGTGTAAGTATAAATATTTTTGCTTTGTTTTTTTGCACTTTTTATTTCATTTCTTTTGTGGAGGCTAATTATGTTATTTTTGTCTTTTTCTTTAACAGCCTTCACAGCGTGCTCCCGACTCTGACGTTGAGGATGGAGGGATTGATGTGGACCGCCTCATCGATCTCGTCAGAGAAAGGGAGCCGCTCTGGAATATGGCTGACCGCCGCCACGCTGACCTGATCGTTACCCGACGACTCTGGGAGGAAATCTGTTCGCTCCTTGTGGGCCGCTGGGAGGACCTCGATGTTCGGGCCCAGATTACAGAGCGTAAGTATATACAGTACCGGTTGCTTGATTTAAACCAGTGTTTCCCGAACTCCAGTCCTCGTGGTCCCCACGGATCATGTGTTCAGGATTTCTATTTACTATGGAAATCCTGAAAACATGACCCCTGGGGACCATGAGGACTGGAGTTTGGGAAACACTGATGTTGTATACTAACCACTCCTTTCTCGTTTCAGGGAACAGAATTGTGAATCGGTGGCGGTCTGTGAGAGATCGTTTCAAGAAGGAGTTCAATAAAGAGATGCGGGCCCCGAGTGGATCTGGAGGACGCAGGAGCAAGTACAAGTACGCAGAAGCCCTGTCGTTCCTCCGGGAAACAATGGTCACCAGAAGGTAAATATTACACACCACATGTGAAAAAAAATGTTAGATGTAAATTTTTTTTTCAGCCAGGGCCATACCATGTCAGTATTTTAATTGTTTTTTTTTCTCTTTATTCCACAGCACGGTGAGCAGCACTCGGGAGCCGGCACGATTGGACCCTTCTGAGGCGATCCCTGAGGAGACCGGCACCGAGGGACACTTCGACCGCCCCGGTACATCTGCACCTTCCCAGCCTTCCCACACATTCGACCCATCTGTCCCATCCACCAGCACAGGAGCATCGTGGCCGCCTACATTACATGAAGCTGCTGGTGAGGAGATCGCTTTCCCTTTACCCCACCCTTCTGCCCCTGCCGCCTCTAGTACACCTGCGGGTACTGGGCGGCAGCGGCAGAGGGGTCAGGAAAAGACTTATGCGCCAGAGTTCTTGCATCTGAATGCATCTTTCCAGAACTGTCTAAAAGTCTTGTCAGAGCAAATCTCCGCAGGCTATCAGCAGATCAACTCCAGCATTCTGGAGGTGAAGACACTTCTGCAAACCATGCATTCAGAAGCAAGATCTTCGCCAAACCACACCTTTTTCAGGTCTGTTGTGGAGCGCATGGAAACGCTCTCTCCTGCCCAGCAGATGCATGTAATGCATTCATGCCACGCTGCTCTCCAGCAATTTACCTCCCAACCTCCTCCTCCTCCTCCCACCACAGTAGTTCCTCCACCTGCACCCCCTCCAGCCACTTTCCATCCTCCCCCTGCTATTACATCTACACCCCCTCCAGCCACTTTCCATCCTCCCCCTCCTATTACATCTACACCCCCTCCAGCCACTTTCCATCCTCCCCCTCCTATTACATCTACACCCCCTCCAGCCACTTTCCATCCTCCCCCTCCTATTACATACCATCCACCTCCAGCCACTTTCCATCCTCCCCCTCCTATTACATACCATCCACCTCCCCAGCACCATCCACCTCCCCAGCACCATCCACCTCCCCAGCACCAGCCACCTCCCCAGCACCAGCAACCTCCCCAGCACCAGCAACCTCCCCAGCACCAGCAACCTCACCAGTACCAGCAACCTCCACAGTACCTGCAAACTCCCCAGTACCAGCAACCTCCCCAGTACCAGACATCTCCCCACATCCAGCAACCTGCCCCGTACCAGACATCTCCCCACTTCCAGCAACATGCCCCGTACCAGACATCTCCCCACTTCCAGCAACCTGCCCCGTACCAGACATCTCCCCACTTCCAGCAACCTGCCCCGTACCAGACATCTCCCCACTTCCAGCAACCTGCCCCGTACCAAACTCCTTCCCCATACAACTTGCCATCAACATCATCTGCTCCTACAGTCCCTGCCCAACCCTCCACTCCACCACCCACCACCTCTTCTGCTTCCCACATGTCCACCCATTCAGTAGTTTTTTCCACACCTTCACCTCTAACTGTTCCTTCCCCACAACGATCCCAGTCCTCTCTCCACACTCCCAGTGTCGAAGTGTCCCGCAGCCCCTACAGCAGTATTTCCACCACACACTACACAGAATTATAATGTGTGTATTTAAATAAAAATGACCAGTTTTATGGTTTCAGTTTTATAGTTTCAAATTTTTATTAAACATGTTTATTAAAATTTTAAAAAAGTTTACTAAAAAAAACATTTTTCAATAAAAGTTAAATTATTTTACACTGGTTGTCTGTCATTTCTTTCTGCGGCGAAAAAGGTTAAATACAGGGTATTTAAAAGGTGAAATGGTATTCAAAACTAGGTATATAACTGTGGGTAAATTTTAGCTTTTTGCCACAGTTGTGTTCCTGGTTGTGTTTGAAGCAAAGTATTTCACCTAAAAAGTTGTGTTTATTGTTGGTGATTTCCGAACAATGTACACAACTTTTGTTAAAAGGTGAAATACTTTGCATAAAACACAACCAGGTACACACCTGTGGCCTAAAGCTAAAAATAGAGACCATGACAAGATAGCCAACTTTGGTTGGCAAAGGTATATACTGTTGGTACAGAAGGTACACAAGTTTGGTTAGGGCACAAATCTTTCACACTCTGTCATCCTGCCAGTGTACTCTGCCTTGAGGTGACATAAAGTATAGTGCAAAATTGTCCCTCATTACTGAAACCGTCACAGAACTTCTAGTGGTAATGTCATGGTAATCTTGCAAGGTGGTTTCTTCAGAGGTGTCCTCAATGGAAATGGGTTCCTTGCATATAACAAAATTGTGGAGTACCACGCACGCTTTGATCACCTCGTCCACAGTTTCTGTCTTGAGGTTGATCGCAGTCAATAGGACCCGCCATTTGGCTGTCAGAATACCAAAGGTACATTCAACCATTCTTCTTGTTCTTGTGAGGCGGTAATTAAAAATGCGTTTTGGTCTTGTCAATCCTCTGCTAGAGTACGGTTTCAAAAGGTGTTCTGACAGCTGGAAGGCTTCATCCCCTACACAGACAAATGGCATAGGTGGACCAGATGTTTGCGGCAGCGGTCTAGGTGGTGGGAACTGGAAGGTGTTTCCATACAGTTTACGCCCCATGGCAGACAGTTTGAAAACTTGAGAGTCATTGGAGCGGCCATAGGCCCCAATATCAACCGCAATAAATTTGTATTCCGCGTCAGCGATGGCCATGAGGACAATTGAAAAATATTTCTTGTAATTGAAATATTCCGATCCAGATCCAGCTGGCTTTACAATGCGGATATGTTTCCCGTCCACAGCGCCCAAGCAGTTTGGAAACTGACATATCTGTTGAAACTTGTCAGCAATTTCAATCCACCTCTCTGTTGTGGGCTCTGGTAAAAACTCTTCAGCTAAGGAGTCCCACAGTGCACGGCATGTGTACTTCACAATTCCAGATATGGTGGAAATCCCGAGTCTGTACTGGAAATGCAGTGACGAAAGGGATTCTCCAGTTGCAAGAAATCTGTGGGGAATTAACAAACAATAAATTAGTTTTAAATCACAGCATTACATACCAAAACTGACCTAACACTTGGAGATACAAATTACCACCAACAAGATTGCAGTGAAAGTGTGCTCTGATGCGATCATATCCAATAAATGTGGCTTACCTTAAAGTCACCATCAGACGCTCTGCGGGTGAAACGGAGAAGCGGCAATAGGTGTCCGCTTTTCTTATGAGGTGTGCAATGCGCTCCACCAAGTAATCAAAATTCTCCATTTTCATCCTAACATATCCAAAAAATTTATCCGGGTTTCGTCGAAGGTCCATGCATAGTGTAGAATAGACCCCACGCGTCATTCTCTTGGTTGTGATGGGGTGGATCCACAAACGTCGTCTACGATGCCTGATGCGCTGCTGTCTCGCTCTCTCCTTCTCCAGAACAATCACCCTCAAACGATTTGCCTCCGCTGTAAAATCCGCCAAATTCTTCAAAATATTTCCAATGACAACATCCATCTTCGCCAGTAAACTTGCTCTTCTCTCCAACCTGCACTTTCTCCTCTACAACCTGTCAAAGAAGGGCTGTAGGAACATGCTATATATAGTTTTCCAGTAGCCAATCCCGTTCGGAAGGCCACAAGGGTCAATTTTAAAAACCAGATCCGGCGTAATCCGTCGAAAAACGGATAGAAAAACGGATGAACCGGATGAGACGGATCCGGTTTTGTCTGTCAAGAAAAAGACGGATCCGGCAGAAAACCGGATCCGTCACATCCGGTTTTACTAAACATTTGCCGGATCCGGCGTTCCGGCACGACGCCGGATCGCGCCTGACGCCGAAAACCTGATGTGTGAAAGTAGCCTTACTTAAAAGAGGTTAAGTAAAAATTGATTTCAAGAAACAGCGCCACACCTGTCCACAGCTTGTGTCTGGTTTCTGCCAGTGTTATATGTAAATGCATCATTTGCTTTTTGGAAAACACCAGATTACAAATGGTTACTAAGGGTCAAGGCAGCAAGATACCTTGTTGTAGTCTACTTATTCTTGGGGAAGCAGAGGGACGGCCATTCTACAAGAAAAAAATGGATTGTGAAAGTGGACTTCAAGAAACAGCGCCACCCCTATCTACATATTGGGTTTGGTACTACAGTTCCAATCTGTTTAAGTCAATGCAGCTGAGCCGCAATATCACAAAATATCTATCATTTTCAAAGGAGCATGGCCAAAATATAATGTGTTGAAATGCCACTCACAACAGAAACAGATCGGTGTAACACCTCATTTGTCCTGGGGTGGTGTTGCAGGGAAATTGATCATTTTTCCTGGCAGGAAACCACCAGATCATAGCTGATCACTAGTGGTCACAGCAGCAGAATACCATGGGATCAACGTAGTATTAGGGACATCTAACAAAATGGGATTGTCTAATATGGATTAACCCTTTACTGCCTATTTATTACCCAAAAACATAAATAAATGGATTCCAGCACAGTAAATCAGCAATGAAATAAATAATATCTCATCATAAAGCAGATGAGAGTGAGACAAGGGCACAGCTGGAGCTACTATCTTTATCGTCCGGATGCTAAATCATTCATGGTTGACAGTCGACAGCATCAGTTTGGATTCTACATTAATATCTCAGGAGAGTCGGTTTGATTCAATTAGATATTGTTTGGCACAGCGTCTCGCTCCTGCCACCGTAGACAAAAAAATGGAGAGAAGCGAATGTCATGTGTGCAATAATTCAAACCCTTGTAGGGAAGATCTGCTCTTCACATAAAGCCGCCCTGCGCCGAGAGCCCAGATCACAGACTAATAAAACCGCAGCTCCGTAGACACAGATTCATCACATTGTATCATTCACCACCGATGCAGCCGGTAAATACATCAGAATGACACAGCATCAATGACTGACATCTGCACGGCGAAAGCTGCAGTCAAAATAAAATAATGAAGTTGTGAAGACGGGGGAAAACTGGAGATTTCAGCAAAATCTGTGTATTCAGCAGAAGCCAAATCTCCTGGTGACTAAGAAGAAAAGTTTAGATTCCATTGCTCAAAAGTAAAAACTGAAAAATAAATAAACAATTTTGTCTTAGACTCTAGTCACAGCCAGAGCTGCATTTACAGTGATGCTGGAATATAAAGATGAAACCAGAAGTTTCCATCCACTATATAAAGACACATCTGCATGTTCTTCTCAACATCTAACATGAAATCAGAATAAACCTTTCCAGTTTTAGGTCAATTAGGATTGCTATTATTATTAATATTTGCCAAATGCCAGAATAATGAGAGAATGTTTTAAGGCATTTTTATTACTTACTGCAAAGTCAAAAGTTTCCATCCATTTCATTAGTATTTGGTACCATTGACCTCAAGCTGAATGATTTGTTTCAGATCTCCTTCTACAAGCTTATCACAATAGTTGGATTTGGGCCCATTCCTCCTGACAACACTGGTTTACCTGATCCAGGTTTGTAGATCGTCTTGCTTGTACCTGCCTTTTCAGCTTTGTCCATGCATTTTCCATAGGATTGAGATGAGGGTTTTGTGGTGGCCACTCCAAAACATTGACTTTGTTATCCTTGAGCCACTTTGTTACCATTTTGGCAGTATGCTTTGGGTTATTGTCCATTTGGAAGACCCATTCTCGCCCAAGCTTTAACTTCCTGGCTGATGTCTTGAGATGTTGCTTCAGTATTGACACATAATCTTATTTTCTCATGATGCCATTTATTTTGTGAAGTTCACCAGTCCCTCCTGCAGCAAAACAACCCCACAACATGATGCTACCACTACTGTGTTTCACAGGTGGGATGATGTTCTTAGGCTTCCAAGCTTCTCCCTTTTTCCTCCAAACATAGCAATGGTCATTATGCCCAAAAATTTCAATTTTAGTTTCATCAGACCACAGGACATGTCTCCAAAAATTCAGGTCTTTGTTCCTGTGTGCATTTGCAAATATTAATCTGGCTTTTTTCGGTTTCTTTTGGAGTAATGGCTTCTACCTGGCAGAGTGGTCTTTCAGCCCATGTTGATACATTACTCGCTTCACTGTGGATATTGACACAATCTTACCAGCTTCTGCCATCATCTTTGCAAGGTCTTTTGTTTTTGTCCTTGGGTTGATATGCACATGTTGGACCATAGCACATTCATCTCTGGGACACAGAACCCGTCTCCTTCCTGAGCGGTATGCTGGCTGGACATTCCCATCTTGTTTGTACTTGCATATAATTGTTTGTACAGATGAATTAGGCACCTTCAGGCATCTTGAAATTGTACCCAAGGATGAGCCAGACTTGTGCAAGTCCACAATTCTCTTCTTGATATCTTGGATAATTTCTTGAGACTTTCCCATGATGCTTCACAAAGAAGCAGTGTGTTTCAGGTATGCATTAAAATACATCCACAGGTGTGTCTCTAATTAATTTAGATATTGCCAAAAACCTTATCAGAAACTTCCAAACACATGACATCATCATATGGGCAGTCCAGAATTGTTTAAAGACATAGTAATCTTAGCATATGTAAACTGTTGACTGTGCAGTAAGTAATAAAAATGCCTTAAAACATTTTCTCTCTCATTATTCTGGCATTTGGCAAATATTAATAATTATGGTAATCCTAATTGTCCTATAACGGGAAAGGTTTATTCTGATTCCATGTCAGATATTGAGAAAAACATGCAGATGTGTCTTTTTATATAGTGTATGTAAATTTCTGGTTTCAGTTGTAGAAGTAGTGAACAAGCAGAGGGCACTAGTGAAATGTCAAATACACCTGTCCTTTTATACCAAACCTGTACTTACGTCCTCCACAGCAAGGTAAAACTGCTACTTGTGAGCATACCAGTCTATTATACACACACTCTCCTCCTATTCCGATGCTTTGTAGCTTTACATCCAGTTGCTTGTTTGTCTTCATCAGCATTCTGCCAGTACTATAGGTGCAGCGACTCCTTTTTCCTGAATACCCAGCATGCAATGCTTCTATCATTATCCAATAGCTTTCCTTCTCTGAATGTAAAAATACTTTACTGTTGGGCCCATGTGCAGTTTGATAGGCAAAAAACAGAAGCAGAAGATAAACTGCCCCTATTTTAACAATACCTCTAGCTTCCTGTAGAAAAACAAACACCCATCCCACTTACCTATAAAGAGACAAAGAACCAAGACCTGCCACCACTTCCTGTAGAAAAACAATGACCCGATCCCACTTCCTGTAGAAAGTCAAAGACCCGCCCCAAAAATCTGAAGGACAAAGACCCAACACCATTTCCTCTAGAAGGACAAAGACCCACCTCATCTCCCTGTAGAATGATAAAGACCCACCCACACTTCCTGTAGAAGAACAATATCCCACCCCCACTTCCTGTAGAAAGACAAAGACCAGCCCCCACTTCCTGCAGAAGAAAACGACCTGCCCCCACTTCCTGTAGAAGGACAAAGACCCACCTCCACTTCCTGTATAAGGGCAAAGACCCACCCCCACTTCCTGTAGAAAGACAAAGACCAGCCCCCACTTCCTGTAGAAGGACAAAGACCTGCCCCCATTTCCTGTATAAGGGCAAAGACCCACCCCCACTTCCTGTATAAGGGCAAAGACCCACCCCCACTTCCTGTAGAAAGACAAAGACCAGCCCCCACTTCCTGTAGAAGGACAAAGACCTGCCCCCATTTCCTGTATAAGGGCAAAGACCCACCCCCACTTCCTGTAGAAGGACAAAGACCTGCCCCCATTTCCTGTATAAGGGCAAAGACCCACCCCCACTTCCTGTAGAAAGACAAAGACCAGCCCCCACTTCCTGTAGAAGGACAAAGACCTGCCCCCATTTCCTGTATAAGGGCAAAGACCCACCCCCACTTCCTGTATAAGGGCAAAGACCCACCCCCACTTCCTGTAGAAAGACAAAGACCAGCCCCCACTTCCTGTAGAAGGACAAAGACCTGCCCCCATTTCCTGTATAAGGGCAAAGACCCACCCCCACTTCCTGTAGAAGGACAAAGACCTGCCCCCATTTCCTGTATAAGGGCAAAGACCCACCCCCACTTCCTGTAGAAGGACAAAGACTCGCCTCCACTCCTGTAGAAGGACAAAGTCTCATCCTTGCCTTCTGCAATCTGTCTGGCTTTTGCAAGAGATGGATTACATCTAACAACAAGCAGTGACAGCAAATTAGTCAAAAGGGCGACCCCTAGTGTCCGTTACTTTGGAGTGTCTTTTTGAGTTAATATTACATAACTTTTACATGCAAATTGTCTCATTCTCATGCTGATGAGGGTATGGCGTACGGAGACTTGCTTTGGTCTGCTGGGAAATTAGTGAAAGGTAAAGGACATATGCCATCTGGGATTGTTAGCAGTGGAAAGTTGTCTGTAATTACAGTATTGTAAGCAGCAGCATCATGGAAGAAATTTAGGATATATCAAACTAACACCGCAGCAAGAAGCGAAATGTGCTGCAACATTCTGCATTAAAATCCGTAGACGACCCATGTAGACAGTCCCTAAATGCAGCTTTGGCTGTGACTGGAGTATATGTGTCACTATCAGGACCAGACATGTTGAGGTAATTGCACTATTATCTGCAGCTCCCTTTCTCAATGTACTCAACATATTGGGCAGAAGAAATGGTCTAATACCAACGGCGCGACCTTTGTCACAGGAATCTTTGTTTTCATCAAAGAATTTCTGCCCAGATAAGATGGTGCCTTGCAGGAAGCAGGTGAAGCAGCGGCGGAGGAGAGCGGTGCGTATTGCATCAAGCTTTAATGTTTTCTTCCCGTTCGCTGGTTTCATAGGGAAGAATTCTTCAATAACCCATAGCTGTTAATATTGGATGTCAGTAGACTGTGCTCCAGCTCCGAGAGCTGCCGACTGCCGCATAACATATGCCACGCGCCTGCCAAGTTCACAACCCCCCGCTGGTGGCTGTTTGTTTCTGTGCCTGGATTTATTCTCTGGCAATAAAATATGAGCTTTATATATGGGAATGATTTGTATGGAAGCAGAAAACTACATGGAAAGCTACAAACAAGAGAAGTTTAAGAAAAATAAATTGTAGTTTATCTTGTGGATTAAGATAAGTATCAGCTGAGACAATCTTGGACCTCATGCGTGGTCATAACTAGTCACACCTGGCATGGTGACTTAGTGGGTAAATCTCTAATGTGTAACAATGGATTTAAATGCCAATAGAGCTACATCAATAGGTATGCTATGCCAACTCTTGTCCACATGAAGGCTCAGTGGGTACCAAACTGCTTCAGTATGACTAAATACCATTAGTACTCTGAGATGACAAGGAGGCTTAGTGGATAGCAGCACATTCATAAGGACCTGTCATTCACATGACCTTCTGGAGGTCTACAGGGGATATATAAATAGGTATGTTGCCCCAACAAGAGCAGGACCAACCTAATTATCATGAGTTATGAATAGATAGTGCGATTGGCTGCACACGGAGGAAGACACGGGTACATTGCATCTTTAAGAACTTCCTTGGGTTTATTTGTAAGCAGCATAAACCCTGGTGTGGTAAAAAAAACCCAGACCTCTAGGCAAAGCATAAAACCAAAACAAAATGGCAGAACAAGCACAGTCCTTCTGTGAGCGGGGTCCCTCCCGCTCAAGGCTGCCCGAACACACACAGTCCAGGTTCACAAGTCCATGCACCACTCTCCTGCAGTGCTCCTTCTACAGGCAAACACACTGAACCCTAAAAGTTCTTTCCTTCAGCCATTTAAGCCCAGACTATGTGACTCCTCAACCACATGACTGATCACATGACTGTGACCTCACCCAGGTCCTGAGGTCCTGTCAGCACACAGTGGTGCTAGCTCTATACGGGGAGATATGGGGGGGACACTCTCCCACCCACTCTATGAATGTCCCCTTAAAAACCAGCCCATAACATAACCCAACCCTCGCAACACTTACTGGCTGAAGAAATTTTATTGGATTTTATATCACTGACGCCATTAGGCGTAGTAAAACATATTATTTAATATTATAGCGCCATTAACCACTTAACGACCGCCGATATACCTTTTAACGGTGGTAGTTAAGGGTACTTAAACCACAGCACCTTTAATTAACGGCGCTGTGGAAAAAGTGTATATCGCCCCCCAGAGTCATATTTTCTCTGGGGTCTCGGCTTTGTGATTGCCGTTATTAACCGCATAACGACGACCGCAAAAAAAAAGTCAGATGCGCCATTTAATTTCTCTATCCTCTGATGTGATTGCACATCAAAGGAGAGAGAAATAGGGTCCCCGATCCCCCGGTACCACCCGGTGGTCCGCTGCCCTACCTGCTTCCCCTCCATGGGCGCCGCCATCTTCTTCCAGGAAGAAAATGGTGGGCACATGGACAGTGCGCCCGTCGAGATCTGCCAGCTGGTACCCGGCACCAATAGTAAGATTTTTCCTATTGGTTCATTTTGGTCACTGTGATAGACCCTATCACAGTGATCAAAATTAAAAAAAATAGTAAATAAATTTAATCACCCCCATATGTATTGAAAAATAATCTAATAAAGAAAATATATTTATTTTAATTTTTCCATTAGGGTTAGTGTTAGGGTTGAAATTAGGGTTAGGGTTGGAATTAGGGTTAGGATTAGGGTTAGGGATTAGGATTAGGGTTGGGATTAGGGTTTGGGGTGTGTTGTGGTTAGGGTTGGAGCTAGAATTGAGGGTTTTCCTCTATTTAGGCACATCAGGGGGTTTCCAAACGCAATATGGCGCCACCATTGATTCCAGCCAAATTTGCGTTCAAAAAGTCAAATGTTGCTCCCTCCCTTCCGAACCCCGACATGAGCCCAAACAGTGGTATACCCCAACATATGGGGTATTGGCGCACTCAGAACAAATTGCACAACAACTTTTATGGTCCAATTTCTCCTGTTACCCTTGTGAAAATAAAAAATAGCCGGATAAAAAATCATTTTTGAGGAAAAAAAATGATTTTTTATTTTCACGGCTCAGCGTTATAAACTTCTGTAAAGCACTTGGGGGATCAAAGTGCTCACAACACATCTAGATAAGCTCCTTGGGGGGTCTAATTTTCAAAATTGATTCACTTATGGAGGGTTTCTACTGTTTAGGCACATCAGGCGCTCTCCAAAAGCGACATGGCGTCCAATCTCAATTACAGCCAATTCCATATTGAAAAAGTCAAACGGCGCTCCTTCCCTTCTGAGCTCTACCATGCGCCCAAACAGTAGTTTACTCTCACATTTGGGGTATCAGCGTACTCAGGACAAATTGCACAAGAACATTGTGGGTCTAATTTCTCCTGTTACCCTTATGAAACTAAAAATTTGGGGGCGAAAAATCATTTTTGTGGAAAAAATATGTTTTTTTATTTTCACGGCTCTACGTTATAAACTTCTGTGAGGCACTTGGAGGTTCAAAGTGCTCACCACACATCTAGATAAGTTCCTTTAGGGGTCTAGTTTCCAACATGGTGTCACTTGTTTGGGGTTTCCACTGTTTAGGCACATCAGGGGCTCTCCAAATGCATCATGGCATCTGATCTCAATTCCAGCCAATTCTGCACTGAAAAAGTCAAAAGGTGCTCCATCCGTTCCAAGCCCTGCCATGCGCCCAAACAGTGGTTTACCCCCACATGTCGGATATGGGCATATTCAGGAGAAATTGCACAACAAATTTTTTGGTTCATTTTCTCTTTTTACACTTGTGAAAATAAAAAAATTGGTTCTGAAGTAAAATGTTTGTAAAAAAAAAGTTAAATGTTAATTTTTTCCTTCCACATTGCTTCAGTTCCTGTGAAGCACGAAAAGGGTTAATAAACATCTTGAATGTGGTTTGGGCGCCTTGAGGGGTGTAGTGTTTAGAATGGTGTCACTTTTGGGTATTTTCTGTCATATTGACTTCTCAAAGTGATTTCAAATGTGATGTGGTCCCTAAAAAAATGGTTTTGTAAATTTTGTTGTAAAAATGAGAAATAGCTGGTCAACTTTTAACCCTTATAATTACTAACAAAAAAATTTGGGTTCCAAAATTGTGCTGATGTAAAGTAGATATGTGGGAAATGTTTTTGTGTGACTTATCTCTTTCATTTAAAGGCATAAAAATTAAAAGTTTGGAAATTCGCAAATTTTTAAACATTTTCGCTATATTTCAATTTTTTTGATAAATAAACACAAGTTATATCAAAGAAATTTTACCACTAACATGAAGTAAAATATGTCACGAAAAAATACTCTCAGAATCAGCGGGATCCGTTAAAGTGTTCCAGAGTTATAAACTCAAAAAGTGACAGTGGTCAGAATTGTAAAAATTGGCCTGTTCATTAAGCTGCAAATTTGCTCCGTCATTAAGGGATTAATTCCATGGTGGTTTACATGTGAGGACGGAGGGGTGTACATAATAAAAACAAGTAAAGTAATCTTAAACAATAAGAAAGTCTCCTGGTATAGGAGGAGAGAACCCTGCCCGCGAGGGCTCACAATCTACCAGGGAAGGGTGAGGATACAGTAGACAAGGGTAACACATATCTCCCCTCCATTACATTACCAGTGACTCTGTCACAGTAGATAATCATAAGTGGCCATGCGTAAATGGCTCATACCCCAACTGCAGAATGCAGCCTTGCCATGCGGCATCAGACTCACTCTTTCAATGGTGGGCTATCTCCTCTTCCCTTGCTTGGGGTAACTTAACTAAATACATACCACCTAAGGACCTGCCTGTCAGGTAAAAGGCATGAATATACCACAGTACGATCCATGAAGCAGTTTGGCCACCAAGTGGCAATTTGTCATTAGAAATGTACACATCTGCCAAGTAGTAATTTCCACTAGTCCAAGATTTGTTTTTGGACAAATAAGTACATGTTGGCAACAATGACGCAAAAGTCCGACAAGTATGAAGGAAATATCTACCCAAAGTCTCATTACTTACAGATGCTTCTCACAAAATTAGAATATCATCAGAAAGTGAATTTATTTCCGTTCTTCAATACAAAAAGTGAAACTCATAGAGTCATTACAGACAGAGTGATCTATTTCACATGTTTATTTCTGTAAATGTTGATGATTATGGCTTACAGCCAATGAAAGCCCAAAAGTCATTATCTCAGTAAATTAGGATAATTAAAAAAAACACCTGCAAAGGCTTCCTAAGTGTTTAAAACTGTCCCTTAGTCTGTTTCAGTATCTCCACAATCATGGGGAAGACTGCTGACTTGCAATGTAAAATCATCACAGGCGGCAATGTGAGGTTGGTGCTTTGCAAATGATAGATCCAGGATTTACACCAAGGACCCAGAGTTTCAAACCAAAACCTTTATTATAGCTATATGTTTTGCAAAAAGTTTAATTTATAAGATGTTTTATGCTAATGATACTTGTATTGCTAGTCACTCATCCTGTCAATAACTTATCTCAGCAATTTACATCACACTACAGGCATTTATCATAAAATATACATTACGAGAAAAAACTATTTAATGAAAAATTCTATGGTATAATTGAATAACTGATGCCATTTATTCAACTGCTAAAATACTAAAATATATAAAATATAATAATGTCCCTATGTGCAAGAATATACGGTAACTACTATAATACTGCCCCTATGTCCAAGAATATACGGTAACTACTATAATACTGCTCCTATATACAAGAATATAACTACTATAATACTGCCCTCTATGTACATGAATATAACTACTATAATACTGCCCCCTATGTACAAGAATATAACTAATATAATACTGCTCATATGTACAAGAATATAACTACTATAATACTGTCCCCTATGTACAAGAATATAACTACTGTAATACTGCCCCATGTACAAGAATATACAGTAGCTACTATAATACTGCTCCTATGTACAAGAATATACTGTAATTACTATAAGGCTATGTCCACGTTGCGGATTCAGCAGCGGATTCACAGCGTTTCTGGCCCTGCGGGTCCGCAGCAGATTTAGGTGCGTTGTACAGTACCATTGTTTTCAATGGTAATACCAAAAACGCTGTGCACATGCTGTGGATTTTTCCGCGCGGATTTGCTGCGGGTTACAATCCACAGCATGTCAATTCTTTGTGCGGATTCTGCTGCGGCTTCACACCTTCACCATTGTGAGGTGTGAAACCGCAGGTAAACCGCAGGTATTTTGACCTGCGGATTTACCTGCGGATTTTTCAAAATCCGTGCGGAAAAATCCGCAGCACTTCCAACTACATGTGCACATAGCCTAATACTGCTCCTATGTGCAGGAATATAACTACTATAATGCTGCCCCTATGTACAAGAATATAAGTACTATAATATGGCCCCTATATACAAGAATATAACTACTATAATACTGCCCCTATGTACAAGAATATAACTACTATAATACTGTTCCTATGTACAAGAATATAACTACTATAATACTGCTCCTATGAACAAGAATATAACTATTATAATACTACTCCTATGTACAGGAATATAACTACTATAACACTGCCCCTATGTACAAGAATTTAACTACTATAATACTGCTCTTATGTACAAGAATATAACTACTATAATACTGCTCCTATGTACAAGAATATAACTACTATAATACCGTTTGTATCGCAGGGCCCACCATTGTTATTTGTTACCCAGGTTTCTCCTTTATTATTTAAATTCGCCTTACTGGAGGCGGAGTTTCCAGACTACTGTGTATATGACATGTACTACCTAAATTCGCCAGTTGGAGGCGGTGTAACCAGTTGCACGTTTTATTATTTAAATTCGCCCTACTGGAGGCGGTGTATCCAGGGTCACGCGTGTCATGGGTTCGCCTTGCGGTATCGCTGCGTCCAGACCGTGACAACTACTATAATAATGCCCCCTTTGTACAAGAATATAACTACTATAATAGTGCTCCTATGTGCAAGAATATAACTACTATAACTCTCCTTTGTACAAGAATATAACTACTATAATACTGTTCCTATGTACAAGAATAGAACTACTATAATACTGCCCCTATGCACAAGAATATAACTACTATAATACTGCTTCTATGTACAAGAATATAACTACTATAATACTGCCCCTATATACAAGAACATAACTACTATAATACTGCTCCTATGTACAAGAATATAACTACTATAATACTGCCCCTATATACAAGAACATAACTACAATTGATTGGGTGGATCAAGGAAATGCTGTAGATATAGTATATCTTGACTTCAGCAAAGCATTTGACAAAGTATCTCATACAATCCTTATTGAAAAAATGACTAAGTATGGAATGGACAAGGCAACTGTTAGGTGGATTCATAACTGGCTTAGTGATCGGACCCAAAGAGTGGTCATAAATGGCTGCACATCCAGTTGGAAGAATGTCTCAAGTGGGGTACCACAGGGCTCTGTCCTGGGCCCTGTATTGTTCAACATCTTTATCAACGATTTAGATGAAGGAATTGAGGGTAAACTGATTAAATTTGCTGATGACACAAAGCTAAGAGGGATAGCTAATACTAGAGAAGAGAGAGAGAGGATTCAAAAAGATATAAATAAACTGGAGAAGTGGGCAGCAACTAAGGCTGGTTTCACATTAGCGCATTTTCAGCGCGCGCACGGCCGGGGGTAGCTCCGCCCCCGATCCGGCTCTCTGCCCGGCGTGCCCGCCCCTTCCTTGTAGCGCCGCCTCCTAGCGGACAGCGGCGCCTGCGATCGGCGCACCCTATCTTTAGCATAGGGTGCACCGATCGTGTGCAGGCCGTGCGCTAGTTGCGCTTTGACCTGCGCTGCGCACTTTTGACGGTGCGCCGTGCGCGCCAAAATCAAACTTTTCGGATTTTGGCACGCACGGCGCACCGTCAAAAGTGCGCAGCGCAGGTCAAAGCGCAACTAGCGCACGGCCTGCGCACGATCGGCGCACCCTATGCTAAAGATAGGGTGCGCCGATCGCAGGCGCCGCTGTCCGCTAGGAGGCGGCGCTACAAGGAAGGGGCGGGCACGCCGGGCAGAGAGCCGGCTCGGGGGCGGAGCTACCCCCGGCCGTGCGCGCGCTGAAAATGCGCTAATGTGAAACCAGCCTAACAGAATGGTTTTTAACAGGGAAAAATGCAAAGTACTACATCTGGGCATTAAAAATGAAAAAAGCATATACAGAATGGGTGGAATAGGCCTAAGCAACAGCACATGTGAAAAAGACTTGGGTATACTAATAGATCACAAACTGAATATGAGTCAACAGTGTGATGCAGCAGCAAAAAAAGCAAATGCAATTCTAGGATGTATTAACAGAAGCATACAGTCTAGATCACGTGAAGTCATTATTTCCCTCTACTCCTCTTTGGTCAGACCTCATCTGGAATATTGTGTCCAGTTTTGGGCACCACATTTTAAAAAAGACATCAACAAACTGGAGCAAGTTCAGAAAAGAGCAACCAGAATGGTGACCGGTCTGCAAACCCTGTCTTATGAGGAAAGGTTGCAGGATTTGGGATTGTTTAGTTTGCAAAAGAGAAGACTGAGAGGAGACTTAATAGCTGTCTACAAATATCTCAAGGGCTGTCACATTGTAGAAGGATAATCTTTATTCTCATTTGCACAAGGAAAGACTAGAAGCAATGGGATGAAACTGAATGGGAGGAGACACAGATTAGATATTAGAAAAAACTTTTTGACAGTTAGAGTGATCAATGAGTGGAACAAGCTGCCATGAGAAGTGGTGAGTTCTCCTTCAATGGATGTCTTCAAACAGAGGCTGGACAGACATCTGACTGGGATGATTTAGCGAATCCTGCTTTGAGCAGGGGGTTGGACCAGATGGCCCAGGAGGTCCCTTCCAACTCTACGATTCTATGATTCTATGATTCTACTATAATACTGCCCCTATGTACAAGAATATAACTGCTATAATACTGCTCCTATGTACAAGAATATTACTACTATAATACTGCTCCTATGCACAAAAATATAACTACTATAATACTGCTCCTATGTACAAGAATATAACTACTATAATACTGCCCCTATGTACAAGAATATAACTCCTATAATACTGCTCCTATGTACAAGAATATTACTACTATAATACTGCTCCTATGCACAAAAATATAACTACTATAATACTGCTCCTGTGCACAAGAATATAACTACTCTAATACTGCCCCTATGTACAAGAATATAACTACTATAATACTGCTCCTATGTACAAGAATATAACTACTATAATACTGGCCCCTATGTACAAGAATATAACTACTATAATACTGCCCCTATGTACAGGAATATAACTACTATAATACTGTTCCCATGTACAAGAATATAACTACTATAATACAGCCCCTTATGTACAAGAATATAACTACTATAATACCGCCCCTTATGTACAGGAATGTAAATAACTTATGATATCACATATAGTTCTATATCATTAAATTCACAGAACATACGATGATTGAGAGCATTGTGTTGTTTGCACCAAGTGGTTCTCAATATTAAATCTCAATTGGGAATATGATTTTGAATCAAAGTTAGAGTAGTCTCCTTAATTACATATAACGTGCACAAAACCACTTGGACCTTTACACTTAAAATTACATACTTTTTTTGAAAAATGCAACTTACTATTACAAATCTTAATAACTGTAAGGGGATGTAATGAAGAATGAACCACAGTGCAGTCCCTAAAGGGTACACAGTTATTCAGTACATGTAGCTGTCTGTGTGATAACGAGTACACAGACTGGAAACCAAACTACCGTACATACAGTGGGTACAGAAAGTATTCTGACCCCTTTAAATTTTTCACTCTTTGTTTCATTGCAGCCATTTGGTAACTTCAAAAACGTTCATTTTTTTCTCATTAGTGTACACTCTGCACCCCATCTTGACTGAACAAAAACAGAAATGTAGAATTTTTTTCAAATTTATTAAAAAAGAAAAACTGAAATATTATATGGTCATAAGTATTCAGACCCTTTGCTCAGTATTTAGTAGAAGCACCCTTTTGAGCTAGTACAGCCATGAGTCTCCTTGGGAATGATGCAACAAGTTTTTCACACCTGGATTTGGGGATCCTCCTCCATTCTTACTTGCAGATCCTCTCCAGTTCCGTCAGGTTGGCTGGTGAACGTAGGTGGACAGTCATTTTCAGGTCTCTTGGGTTTAGGTCAGGGCTCTGGCTGGGCCAGTCAAGAATAGTCACAGAGTTGTTCTGAAGCCACTCCTTTGTTATTTTAGCTGTATGCTTAGGGTCATTGTCTTGTTGGACGGTGAACCTTCGGCCAAGTCTGAGCACTCTGGAAGAGGTTTTCATCCAGAATATCCCAGTACTTGACTGCATTCATGTTTCCTTCAATTGCAACCAGTCATCCAGTCCCTACAGCTGAAAAACACCCCCATAGCATGATGCTGCCACCACTATGTTTCACTGTTGGGATTGTATTGGGCAGGTGATAAGCAGTGCCTGGTTTACTCTACACATAACGCTTAGAATTATCATCAAAAAATTCTATCTTCGTCTCATCAAACCAGAGAATCTTATTTCTCACAGTCTGGGAGTCCTTCATGTGTTTTTAGCAAACTCTATGCGGGCTTTCATATGTCTTGCACTGACGAGAGGCTTCCGTTGGACTACTCTGCCATAAAGGCACGACTGGTGGAGGGCTGCAGTGATAGTTGACTTTGTTGATGTTGGCAGCGGATTTTTCAGGATATTCTCCAAGCGTGTGACAACAGAGCTTTTTTTTATTCAGGAACAAGCAGGAACAATATATGATAAGCTTAATAGATCAGTAATAAATCATTTGTGTCTCTCTATCCATGGAGCATCTACTGCAGGCTGCTTCACTCATACAGACACTGCAAAAAAACAAGAAATGCAGTCACATGCTCTCCCTGAGTGAGCCTCTATGAGTTTTTTTTTACTTTGGCTGGAGTCACACATAGCGACTCACCAGCGATCCTGACAACGATATCAATGTGTCAGGATCACTGGTGAATCGCTATGTGATCGCTGGTGAGCTGTCAAACAGACAGCTTCACCAGCGATCAGCACAGCGACGCCGAGCGCCCGGCGTCGCTGTGCATGTTAGTAACCAGCGCGCTGATGCAGGAAGCTGGTAACTAATGTACACATCGGGTATCTAAGGGACGTGCCTTTCCTGCAGCGATCAGCGATACCGGCAGGGGGGCCGGTCGCTGATCGCTGTCACACACAGCGATCTCGCTGGTGAGATCGCTGTTGTGTCGCAAAAATTGTGACTCAGCAGCGATCTCGCTAGCGAGGTCGCTTTGTGTGACGGGGCCTTTTATGAATAGCATACAAACTTAGTAACTAAACACTCAGACAGGAATGAAGTTGTTGCCCCAAATGTATTCCAACAGTTGAACTTTCTCCCATCTCTATACTGCATCTGTGGAGCTCAGCCACAGTGATCTTGGGGTTCTTCTTTACCTCTCTCACCGAGGCTTTTCTCCCACGATTGCTCAGTTTGGCTGGACGGCCAGGTCTGGGAAGACTTCCGGTGGTCCTATACTTCTTCATTTAAGGATTATGGAGGCCACTGTGCTCTTAGGAACCTTGAGTACTGCAGAAAGTCTTTTGTAACCTTGGCCAGATGTGTACCTTGCCATAATTCTGTCTCTGAGCTCCTTGGCCAGTTCCTTTGACCTCATGATTCTCATTTGGTCTGACATGCACTGTGAGCTGTGAGGTCTTATATAGACAGGGGTGTGCCTTTACAAATCAAGTCCTATCAGTTTAATTAAACACAGCTGGACTCCAATGAAGAAGTAGAACAATCTCAAAGAGGATCACAAGGAAATGGACAGCATGTGACTTAAATATGAGTGCCTGAGCAAAGGGTCTGAATACTTATGACTATGTCATAATTCAGTTTTTCTTTTTTAATGAATTTGCAAAAATTTCTACATTTCTGTTTTTTTTTCAATCAAGATGAGATGCAGAGTGTATATTAATGAGGAATGTCAGCTGTGAAACATCCTGCAAACAGGGGGCGCATATAACAGCATTAATCCCATTATAGCCTCATACATCAAATAGGGTCACAGGTTAGGTGCACGGCGTGAAGTCACACTGTCTGTATGATGGAATCTGCTTTCCCATATTGAAATTAACTACAGGTAAAGCACCTCATGACGCGCGTTTCGCTTTAGCTTTATCACAGGTCATACTATTGGACTGGAGACTGCTGTCCTCATTATTTCAAGACTGTATAACACAAGTCTCTATGTAGGGGGTCTCATCATTACTGTACTATTGGAAGCATTCAAAGTCACACAAGTAGATTTTGGCATGCTGCCATATCTAGAGATAGGAATACTTGACCTGGTGCAGGGCATTTTGGGGGTAGCAGAAGAGACCATAGATATCTGAAACATAGTGACTGGTTAAGAGCTTACATAGGAAGTTCTTGGGGGTCTGATTGCATCCGTAGATGTTCCCTATTCGATATATATAATGATGATAATTAGTGAAGTATCTGTCCCAGAAGTAGTAATAAATGTAGGGTAATATACATGTATCCATTCCTGCCGGCAGCAGCCCTCCAATCACAAGAGGCTTATTAGGAGAGATAATAAAAATAGAACTTGATACAAAAGCCGACTGTGCACTCAATACTGGCAGCAGAAGAGCCCTCCGTAGAGTCCCCCATGTATTGAAATGTGACGGAGCTGCTGCTCAGGACCCCCCGCTTCTCCACCCCCGCTATTCTTTGCATCTTGGTTATTAATATTGTTAGCACATCAGCCCAGAAGATAACAAGGCTTGGGGTATTACTCAGTACAATTGTATCAGGGCGCCCGGGGCAAGTTATATTACGTCAAGTCAAGGAAGAAAAACACATAAAAAAAATCTCAGCAGGGCGAACATGAGTTGTGCGGTCGCAATTTTGGAGCCATTTTACATAACTCATTTTTCTCATTCTTTAGAAACAGCATTTCTTTGCATAATAATAGCAAATATGTTATTTTGAAGGCAGAAAGATAGGACTTATTTTTTTCCCTTTTCTTGTGTGTTCCTGTGATTTTCTGCTTTATGTTCCTCCGTTGATAAGAAGACAATGCGTCTCTGAGTGATATTTTTTGCTACTTTCGTTGTATAAAAGCTCAAACCTTCAAGTTATATTACGATTATATATTTGTTTTCTGTTTTATTTGTTTCTTTGGTGTTTTGTAGAACAATGGTCTGCTAGCAGCAACATGAGAAACTGGTGCAAAACAGCGAGCAGAGTCTCCTTATATATACAACTGGATATTACAGGAAAACATGCCTATAGACATGCAATAATTGCTTGTGTACAGTGCAAAAATTTAGAAAGTAGCTGAATTTTCTTTTTCTTTTTTGCGTTATCGAATGCCAAATGGAAAATGAAGAGATTTAGCAATATACTTCATTACCACGTCGAATGGCTCGATATCATCTGTGGAGAAACATGGGTCAGTGGGTGGTGTATTCCGATGGCTTATAACCACATGGACCAGGGCTCACCCCACCGAACACCGGCCCTCTTTTTACAGTGGGCAGGGCCGGCGTTAGGGCAGGCAGACCAGGCAGCTGCCTAGGCCCCCCGCTCCCCCAGGGGCCCCCAGCTAGAGGCACATCACACAGCCGCTATGGGGCCCCTGTAAGGCAGGGGAGCCTGCCTGCCCCCAGCACCGACTCCCCCCGCCGCATTGAACTATACCAGCGTCATAGACGCCGATACAGTTCAAGGTAATGATGGAGGAGAGAGCATCAGCTGATGCTCCCTCTCCCATCATTCCCCGCTCTGCCTCTGACACAGCAGGTGCGCGATGACATCATCGCGCACTCACTGTGTGCCAGGCAGTGCAGGAGACAGGACCCGGGAGCAGCGCAGGCACAAGGACAGGTGAGGAGTGTGTTTTTTTTTAATATATCAGTGCAAGTACTGGACTGTGGGGCCATTTTCTGGGGGGGGGGGGTTATATGCTATGTGATGTGAGGCTGTGCTGTATACCATGTGATGCTCGGCTATATACCGTGGTGGGCTGCCTGTGCTATATGCCATGTGGGGCTGTGCTGTATACCATATGGGGCTGTGCTGTATATCACGTGGTGCGGGGCTATATACCATGGTGGGCTGCCTGTGCTATATACCATATGGCGCTGTGCTGTATACCACGTGGTGCTGGGCTATATACCATGTGGTGCTGGGTTATATACCATGATGGGCTGCCTGTGCTATATACCATGTGGGGCTGTGCTATATACCATATGGTGCTGTGCTCTATGCCATGTGGGGCTGTGCTATATACCATGTGGGGATGTGATATATACCATGGTGGGCTGTGCTATATATCATGTGGTGCTGTGCTATATACCATGTGGGGATGTGCTATATACCATGGTGGGATGTGCTATATATCATGTGGTGCTGTGCTATATACCATGTGGGGCTGTGCTATATACCATGGTAGGCTGTGCTATATACCATGTGGTGCTGGGCTATATACTATGTGTGGCTTTGCTATATACCATGTGGTGCTAGGCTATATACCATGTGTGGCTGGGCTATATACTATGGGGTGCTGGGCTATATACTATGCGGCTGTGTTATATACCCTGGGGGGTACATTTTACATTATATTCTATGGGGGAGGCTGTGTTATATAATATGGGGGCTACATTATATTATATGGGGAGGTGGGCTGTATTATATTCTATTTGGGGCTACATTATATTCTATGGAGGGGCTATATTATATTGATTATGTTCTATGGAGGGTGATTGCATCATATTCTACGAGGGCGCTACATTATACTATATGAGGAGGCTACATTGTATTCTATGGGGGGCTGCATTATATTCTATGGGGGGGCTAGATTATATTGTATGGGGGCTTCATTATACTTTATGAGGGAGCTACACTATATTCTATGGGGGCTGCATTATGCTATATGAGGGCTACATTGTATTCTATGGAGGGGCTACATTATACTATATCAGGGGCTGCATTATATTCTATGGTGGGCTGCACTATACTCTATAAGAGGGTTGCCATATATTCTATGCAGGGGCTGCATTATACTATATGAGGGGGGTTGCATTATATTCTATGGGGGGTTACGTTATATTCTGTGGAGTGGCTGCATTATACTCTGTGGAGTAGCTGCATTATGCTCTAAGGGGTGGCTGCATGTCATGATCCATGAGGGATCAGGACAGATAAAAGCACAGGTAACCTTTTTTTTCTCAAGCTGTGCTTAGAGATGTTTTTGCCCCCAGTGGCCATTTGGATTATTGCACTATGGTGTCTTTTGTTCTAAATTTGCCCCCCGGTGGTGGTGAGCGTCATTGCACTCTGTTTCTTTAGTTAAGTGCACATGATTAGATTGCAGGTGTGATTACTGGCTCTGCTATAAAAGAGTCACAGGTGTTGCAATCAGCGTTGGTGATAGTACTCATTTCAACCATCCTTGCCTGCCCTTATTCACACAGACGTCAACTTTGACAAATGATAAGGTTTTTAATATTAGACAGTGTAGGACCGCATCGACCTCAGAGTCACCTTGTTGATGGTGGGACGGCTTTTATTCTATGTTTAATCAAATACAGTATTACTAAGAACTCTGCATGATTTAAACGCACTTTTGCTTTTTACTTATTTAATTACAGCAGGGTTTTTTCATTTTGTCTTTTGTAGGTTTTGTATGCTTTTTCGCCATGTGAGCATGCAATCATATGCTGCATGTGTACCAACTCAAACCAAGCTCAATTTTTGTGTTTTTTCTTTGTATTTTTGCATTCTGTGCAAGCTGGGGTGTGGCCTCCCTCTCCTGAGCTGGAAATTGTATTTAAAGGCTTCCCCTGACTGGTGTCCACTGGTTGGGACCCGGTCCTTGTCTGCCCTTATTCACGGACGTCAACTTTGACACATGATAAGGTTTTTAATATTAGACAGTGTAGGACCGCCCCGACCACAGAGTCACCTTGTCGATGGTGGGACGGCTTTTATGCTATGTTTGATCAAATGCAGTATTACTAAGAACTCTGTATGATTTAAATGCACTTTTGCTTTTTACTTATTTAATTACAGCAGGTTTTTTTTTTCATTTTGTCTTTTGTAGGTTTTGTATAAGAGGGGGGCTGCATTATATTCTATGGGGGGGTTACATTATATTGTATGGCGGGGCTGCATTATAATCCATGGGGTGGCTGCATTATGCTCTATGGGGTGGCTGCATTATACTCTATGTGGGCTGCATTATACTGTATCGAGGACTATGGGGAATACATTATATGAAGAACTATGGGGTGCATTATACTATGGGAATTGAATTGAATTGTACTACATGGATGACTTTGGCGGTGCATTATACTATATGGAGCACTATGAGGAGTGTATTATACTATATGGAGGACCGAGCCGTGTATTTTAATATATGGAGGGCTATGAGGAGAGTATTATACTATATGGAGGACTATGAGGATTGTATTATACTATATGGAGGACTATAGGGAGTGTATTATACTATATGGAGGACTGAGGCGTGTATTATGCTATATGGAGGACTATGGAGCACATTATATTATATGGAGGACTATGGGGTGTAAACTGTAGCTATGCTGCTAATAACATGATACTGTATGGGAACAGATTTATCCATTAGTGATCGTTCTGTCCCCATCATTCTTTCTCAGATGGTGGGAAGAGGCCAGGTATCAAGTGTTGAACGACATAAATATTGTCGATCACACTGATTTAGCGGCCTGAACTCAGCGCATGTAAATACAATTGAAATTCTTCTGTGTGATGTGCAATATGTTAGCATTTGGGGCCCCATTTTAAACTTTACCTAGGGCCCCACTTTGCTTAAAACCGGCCCTGACAGTGGGCATAATACTACTCAGACAGCACAGGGTAAGGGTAAGACAGTTTGACAATACTATACTGAATAACAAAACAGGAAAATAACACATAGAACAGTCCCAGAAAAATACCCAAGATTGTGCACATTACAGAGACTCACCCTTCCGCTGACTCGCTGGGATAAGCGCAGCTGTTACTCCAGAGCTCACACAAAGAGGAGGTAGCGACAAGCTGAGAAAGCTGACAGTTAGAGATGAGCGACTTTGCCTTTTTTAGGGTCGAGTCGGGTTTCATGAAACCCGACTTTCTCAAAAGTCGGGTCGAACGAAATCGGCCGACTATAGGGAAAAGTCGGAGGCCGACTGAAACACGAAACCCAATGCAAGTCAATGGGGAAGCAAAGTCGTCAGGGAGTGGAGGACAGTAAACAAACCTACAGTGCCCATTTCAATGCCAAAAACATCAATTCTTATTACTGAAGCTTGTCAACCTTAATTTACTTCATAATAATAGTTCCGCATTGAAAACAGGGGGTTATTTGGCTAAAGTTGTGGGGGGGTAGGGCTCCAGGTTTTCGTGTGCCCTGGGCCAAAGAGTTTCAGTGCGCCCCTTTAAAGGCCCCGTCACACTAAGCGACTTACCAGCGATCCCGACACCGATATGAAGGTGTCAGGATCGCTGGTAAATCGCTATGTGATTGCTGGTGAGCTGTCACACAGACAGCTTCACCAGCGATCAGCACAGCGATGCCGAGCGCCCGGCATCGCTGGCCATCCTGTAAAAAATAGAATCAAAATAAAAAATATAGTTATTCTCACCTTCCGATGTCGCGTTCAGCCATCCCGCCTCTCTCCACGCTCCGGTCCCAGTGATCCTTTGCACGAATCACCGCGAGATGTCACAGTCTTGTGGGATAACAAAGTCTCGCGGTCATTCATGCAAAGGATCACTGGGACCGGAGCGTGGAGAGAGGCGGGATGGCTGAACGCGACGTCGGAAGGTGAGAATAACTATATTTTTTATTTTTTTAATTATTTTTTACACCTGATCGCTGGTCTCCCGCCTGTCACACGCAGCGATGCGTGCTGGCCAGCGGGAGACCAGCGACCAAAGAAATGTCCAGAGATTTCTTCCAGCGATCAGCGATACCGGCAGGGGGGCCGCTCGCTGATCGCTGTCACACACAGCAATCTCGCTGGTGAGATCGCTGTTGTGTCACAAAAGTTGTGACTCAGCAGCGATCTCGCTACCGAGATTGCTTAGTGAGACGGGGCCTTAACACATACCACAACTCATGATGCTCCGATACGACACAGAAATATAAGTATAGTACAATGACAAATACTTCACTACTTACATGACATGACTGATCTATTTTAAATTGTACAATAGCTCAAAAAAGGACAGTATATTACTCCATACAGTATTATGGCCACCACATTGTGCGCCATACAGAATAATGAGCCCCATATATTTCTCCATACAGAATAATTGGCCACATATAATGTTCCATACAGTATATGATGAGCTCCACATAATGCTACAATATGTGATGGTCCCCATGGATGATGCTCCAGTGTGTTATGGGCCAAAATAATGCTCCACATAAAATGGGCTCCATTTCTAATGCTCCAGTGTATAATGGGCCCTGTAAATGCTGCTCCAGTGTCTGATGTCCCCCATCTGGAATGCTCCAGTATATGATGGGCCTCATGGATGATGCTCCAGTGTATAATGGGCCCTAATAATGCTCCATATATAATGGGCTCCATTTCTAATGCTCCAGTGTCTAATGGTGTCTCATGGGCCCCGTAAATGCTGCTCCAGTGTCTGATGTCCCCCATTTGGAATGCTCCAGTATATGATGGGCCTCATGGATGATGTTCCAGTGTCTTATCGGCCCTAATAATGCTCCATATATAATGGGCCCCATTTCTAATGCTCCAGTGTATCAAGTGCCCCATAGATGCTGCGAACATCGATATGGGAGAAGTAGTTTGCAACCATAGTTGTCAACTGCTGTCTCCTGTCACTTTTAATCGATGCAGTATTAGCAGTCGTGTGAGCGGTACTTGAGAAATCATTACACAACATGGTCATTAAACCCGTCTCCAATGCCACTTCGGCTGTGTACACCACGAACACCTCTTCCATTGTGCCCATTGCGGCTCGTGAGAGAACCAGCACCACTGCTGTGTGCTGGGAAAGCCTCAAACAAATGGTTTACCAGAGTTGCTTGTTTGTTAGCCAATATTATCTCTAGGTTCTCCTGTGGCATGACGTTGTGTAATTTGCCTTTGCAGCGTGGAACGAGGATGCTGGCCAGCAAGTAGTCGTCATCCCTCATCATTTTGGCAATCCTTTTTAGGATCCGCAAGGCATAATCACACATGTGGGCCAATGTTCCAGGTGTCAATGATACACTGCCAGTGAGTGGTAGAGGAGCACTTTCTGGCAAATCCACATCCCTACAGTCACGCACAAACACTGTACCTGACCTTGGAACGCCAACATTTTCTCTTGCCCCCTGAGAAGCATCCTCCTGCCCAAAATAATCATCCCCCTCATCCTCCTCGTCCTCTTCCTCTTCTTCCTCCACCTCACCCAGGACAGTTCCCTGACCAGACAATGGCTGACTGTCATCAAGGATTCCCTCCTCCTCTGCTGCAGACGCCTGACCCTTAATATGCATCAAACTTTGCATGAGCACATTGCATGGCGTCGTCTGTGCTTACCAGCTGTGTGCATTCCTCAAAACATTGAAGGACTTTACAGAGGTCTTTCAGCTTTGACCACTGCACACCAGACAATTCCATGTCTTCCCTCAAACTGCGTTCCCGTGTATCCTCCCACAAATGCATCACAGCCTGCCTCTGTTCGCACAGCCTCTCAACCATGTGCAGGGTGGAGTTCCACTTTGTTGCAACGTCTATGATTAGGTGGTGCTTGGGGAGGTGTGTAGCAATCGCTGCAGCTTCTGCATACGAGTGGAGTGGACATTTGAGCGACAGATGTGCGAGCACAGTCTTCGCACCTTATGGAGCAGGGATGTTAACTCCAGATAATTATTAAGAAAGCACTGCACCACCAGGTTCAAAGTGTGAGCCAGGCAAGGTATGTGTGTGAGTTTTGCACGGGCTATGGCTGCCACAAAATTACAGCCGTTATCACTGACTACCTTGCCTGCCTCAAGATGTAGACTGCCCAGCCATGACTCAGTTTGTCACTGCAAGTAGTCGGCCAGTACCTCTGCGGTGTGTCTGTTGTCGCCCAAAGACATCATTTTTAACACAGCCTGCTGACGCTTACCACTAGCTATTCGATAGTGGGACACCTCGTCTGCAACACTGCCAGCTGCGGATGGAGTGCTCGTGCACCTGCGCTCTGTGGACAAGCTTTTGCTGATAGAGGAGGAGGAGGATTGAAAGCCTACAGCCAACTGTTTCCTATACCGTGGGCTAGGCAGCACTGTTCCACCGCCGCTGTCCCCAGTGGAGCCTACATCCACCACATTAACCCAGTGCGCAGTGATGGACACATAATGGTCCTGGCCATGCCTACTGGTCCATGCATCTGTTGTGAGGTGCACCTTTCCACTCACTGACTGTTTTAGTGCATGGACAATGCGGTCTTTCACATGCCGGTGGAGGGCAGGGATAGCTTTTCGAGAAAAGAAGTGCTGACTGGCTAGGTCATAGCGTGGGACAGCATAGGCCATGAGGTCGCAGAAAGCTTCGCTTTGAACCAAGCGGTAGGGCATCATCTCTAAGGCCTCTTTCACACTTCCGTTTTTTACAATCAGTCACAATCCGCCAGGTTTTGAAAAAAAAGGATCCTCAATTTTTTTTGAGGATCCGTTTTTTTCCCATTGACTTGCATTAATGGCGGATTGTGACGGATTGCTGTCCGTTGCATCCGTTTTTTGTGAGGATCCGCCAAAAGTTGCTGTCCGTCACCATCCTCAAAAATTTCAAAACGGAGCTTGTAACGTTTTTTACTCTGGCGGATCCTGCAAACACTGATTTAACCCGAATTTCTTTCTGGGTGCCGGACAAAAAAAAAAAAATCTCTCTCTCTCTCTCTCTCTCTCTCTCTCTCTCGCCAGCGATTCCTTTAAATTTCTTCATTTTCAGGATCCGTCTGAAAACGGATCCTGTGCCATCCGTTCACATCAGTTTAGAACGGATCCGCTTGTCCGCCTTTTTGGCGGATTATAACTGATGCAAAAAACTGAAGTGTGAAAGAGGCCTTATGAGATTTGTTTGGCAATGTAGGCATTCAAACAAAGTGTACGCGGATGAGAGGATGAGTACTTTCTTGTCATACTCAGAGTGTCTGGTAGGGTGAGCTGGACTGGAGAGCTGCATATGGGGGAAGTAGCGGTGGACCGGACGGAGTGAGAGGGGGTTGGTGATGGTATTGGTGGTGATGGCCTAGATTCAGTGTTGTGTTGCAAAACCATTGTGATTCCCTGAGTGCTTTGGCCTTGCAATGACACCTCCACATTTAGTGCTGGTGGTGTGCTTAAAGGTGGCGGTGGTCTTAAAGTGGGGGAAGCGATGGAGCATTGCTGGCTACCTTCAGTCGGAGCAGGTACACATGTGCTACCTGAGGTTTTGTAGTCCGTCCACGCTTGCAAGTGCATGTTGATTAAATGTCTAAGCATGCAACTGGTATACAAATTTCTGAGTTGTTTACCTCTGCTAAAGGTCCTTCCGCACTTCTTACAGGTATCCTTTACCTCATCAGTAGGATTTTGTCCAAAGAAGTGCCACACTGCACTCTTCCTATTATGGTATACATTTTCTGGCCTTGCACGCTGTGCTAAGTTGACCGTCTGGCCAAGCTGTCCTGCAACTCTTTTAGTTTTTGTTCCACGTTTTTGGACAGCTACGGGCCTGACAGATAACCGCTGCTGCGATGTCAATGCCTGCTGTGAATTCCTTCTCCTTATCTGAAATATTGCCAGTGCCACCCTCCTCCCCCAATGGATGCCAATCCGGGTCAAGAACTGGGTCATCCATCACCTTCTCTTCAAAGTCATCTGCACCTTCCTCTTTACCTTCCTCTGTGTCACCGTGGAAGGTGGTATAGTATGCGGGAAGGGGCATCTGAGTTTCATCAGGGTCAGATTCTGGCTCAATAGACTGCAAGGGCAATGTAGTGCTCTGGGTCGATGTAAGCACAGAATCATCTAGCAGTGGCTGTGCATCAGTGCACTCCATGTCAGATTCATCTTGGACTGGGGAATTCTGGATTTGACTGGATAACCCAGGCATGGTATGTGAAAAGAGTAATCTGAAGTGTGGGCTGCCGCATCCTTAACTTTTGGTGGGGGTGAAGGACAAAAGGAAAGGTGTTTTTCCGGACCAGAACACTGCACTGATGACTCCGTGCTTGGAGTTTTCGACCTTTCAGAAGAGGAGGCAATAGAGCTGGTGGCTGTTTCGGCAATGTACGCCAAAACCTGTTCCTGATGCTCCGGCTTTAAAAGCGGTTTTCCTACTCCAAGAAAAGGCAACCTGTGATATACAATGTCTGTAAGGTATGATGTTGTCTTTTTCTGTAAGATATATTTCTAGAACCTTCTAGAAAATCTCTCAGTGCTACCCTTCGGATGACAATGTAGACTGCCAGCGTTTGCAGTAGCCCCCGCAAACCCCCCCCTCCGTCTAATCAAACCTGTGCTGCTGGTAACCTGAAACCAACAACTTCCTCTCGAAGAGCAGGGGGGAAAAGATCTCTTTGTTCTGAAAACACAGGCTGTATGCCCATATATGGGAAGTAGTAAAACAAGCCCCAGTGCAAAAACCATACACAGCAGGGATATAACAATCATATTTTTGTGATCTGAGTGGTCCCGGCTTCGGTACCGTGGGTTCTACGAGGCCCTCGGACCCCAGAACATGAGATATGGGTTGCTCCCAAATGAAGCCTCCTAGTTAGTGCATTCTTGGTGTTTTCGGGTTCTATTCGGTAAATCACAAACAATGATACCATATACGTGTTTGTGCGGGCTTCCCTCGCTAAGATATGATCCTCATAAGTTTTGTAGCCAAATCATAACTTGAAGAGAGGAGGGTGGAACCTCCCCAGCCGGCCCCTTTTGCTGAGGTCACACAGCCAAGACCATAAGGGAATGCAAGGGGACAATGAGGCAGATCAGCTAAAATCCTGGTGCCAGAGACACGTGCAGATGTCTGGTTGACCCATCCCCCACTCAGCCACATGGTTTTGCCTAAAGAGTCATGAACAATGTTACTTTCTGTTTTCATTCATATTTTGTTTTATACTTGTATCTGTACATATGTAATGTCTCAATTTTATAGCAACTTTTATCTGTATAAGCACTGCCCTCATTTTGGGGAATAAATGATTGTTAGGAATCTGGGTTCAATGCTGCCTATGTGGGAATCCAGGTTCTCACATTTGTCTCCAGAGGCTGTCCTTTTTTCCAACTTCTGAGCATGCCCACGGGATGAGCTCCCATTGGAGTTCAGGAGTCAGGTGCTCAGGTCCTGCTCCTGATTCCATTGGCTTAGCTCAGGGCTCTGAAGATTTCTGGCAGGTCCCGTACGCTATAAAAAGTGCACATGGCAGCTATGCCATGCGCTAGTATTTTCATACTGCTGCTGTATGTATGTTGACGGATGCTTGGACTGGTGACTGACTTATTAAGAACCCCCTTCCCTCTGATAATACGATTGTGTGAGTGATTAGGCAGCCGCCAGTAGCAGTGCCAGCGCGCTCCAGCTATTCCTGTCTCAGCAGCTAGCGTCCTGCACCGCGCCAGCGATATCGCGGTGTCTCCTCTGAGGCTTCGTTCACACTGCACTGCGATTGCAGTTCCTCGAGCGTTCGCAGTTGCGACGTCTCGCACCTCTTTTCACGGTAGGTCTTGTCGGAGTAGTTCTGACATTTAAGGCTGCTCCTGTGACCCTTTATTACCGAGTCGCTGTTGTTCTGTGGCTTAAACAGAGACAGCGTTTTTGTGTGCTTTAAGTTTGCGGCTCTGTGTCCTTAACAGAGCTTGCTTCAGTGCACTCTGGGTGCAGTTAACCCCGTGCACATTAATGCCATAGTGCTCTTCCTCTCTAGCAGTGGTCTTATCACCTGCCGCACGGTGGACCCCGAGTGGTGAAGGCACTTTAATTATTTATTTTTTTTAGTGCCTTCTGCCACTCCTAACATAATACTAGTGCCAGGGTCTGGCTGGAGATGGCAGATCAGCAGCAACTGTTGCAGTGCGTGCGACAGCTCGAGACTCGCTTGGCTACCCTTGAGCGAGCACTCGCAGCTTCGCAGGCCACAGATGCTGCTGTCCAAGCACTCACGGACGCGGTAGGGCGTATGTCCATGTCCACTCTTACGCCGACAGTTACCCGCCTCCCGTTTCCCAAAAAATATTCTGGGGATGGCGCCTCCTGTAGAGGTTTTATCAGCCAGTGCTCGATCCACCTGGAGCTGCTGGCTGAGCAATTCCCTACAGAGCGGGCCAAGGTGGCCTTTATTATATCCCTACTGTCGGGCAAGCCGCTGGAATGGGCTACGCCACTATGGGAGCGTGGTGACCCGGATATCCGGACCGCAGCTAATCTGCTAACTGCTGTCAAGCAGGTGTTTCTTGGTCCGCGGGTTACACACGATACGTCTCTCCAACTGCTCTCCTTGTCTCAAGGATCACTCTCAGTCAGTCAATATGCCATCCGTTTTTGGACACTGGCGACCGAGTTGGAGTGGTCCGACAAGGCTCTGATTCCTGTCTTCTGGAAGGGATTAGCGGAGCATGTAAAGGATGCTCTCTCCACGAGAGAAATTCCTACCAGTCTCGAGGAGTTAATATCAATCTCCTCGCTGATTGACCTCCGATTTTCGGAGCGTGGTTTGGAGCGAGCTCACTCCAAACGGAGAGGTACCCCGGCTCCCAAATTTTTTGAGTCTCTGGATCCGCCCGAGCCAGAGGTTCTGCCACCCGAGCCCATGGAAGTGTCTTGCACCATTTCTGAGACATGTCCGGCTCAAGAGTCCTTATGCAGTTGTTATCATCCACTCGCTACTTCTCTGGAAGACAGCGCCCCGCAGTGGTCTGACTATGAGTCAGTAGGCGAGGCTTTTGTCCCTCCTTGCTAGCGGTCTAAAGTCCTCGCGTGGGCACACGCGCCCAATGTGGACGGCCATCATGGCTATATGCAGACCATGAAGTCTCTGGCCGGTTCGTATTGGTGGCCGCACAGGGCTCGGGACGTAAAAAAGTTTATTCGGGCATGCACCCTGTGTGCTCGGGATAGCCTTCCCGAACGGAGTGTGGTTACGTCCGCCGTTACGCGGCAGCCTCCTCCTAAAACTCCCACTCCTATTGTCTCCCGGGTGTCCCTCCTGAGACCTTTCGATCTCGTCTCCCCAGATCGGAAGGTTCAGGGTGGAGGGGACACTTGGAGGGGGGGGTAATGTTAGGAATCTGGGTTCTACGCTGCCTATGCGGGAATCCAGGTTCTCACATTTGTCTCCAGAGGCTAAGTCCTTTTTTCCAACTTCTGAGCATGCCCACGGGACGAGCTCCCATTGGAGTTCAGGAGTCAGGTGCTCAGGTCCTGCTCCTGATTCCATTGGCTTAGCTCAGGGCTCTGGAGATTTCTGGCAGATCCCGTACGCTATAAAAAGTGTGCATGGCCGCTATGCCATGCGCTAGTATTTTCATACTGCTGCTGTATGTATGGTGACGGCTGCTTGGACTGGTGACTGACTTATTAAGAATCCCCTTCCCTCTGATAATACGATTGTGTGAGTGAATGGGCAGCCGCCAGTGCCAGCGCCAGCGCGCTCCAGCTATTCCTGTCTCAGCAGCTAGCGTCCTGCACCGCACCAGCGATATCGCAGTGTCTCCTCTGAGGCTCCGTTCACACGGCACTGCGATTGCAGTTCCTCGAGCGTTCGCAGTTGCGACGTCTCGCACCTCTTTTCACGGTAGGTCTTGTCGGAGTAGTTCTGACATTTAAGGCTGCTCCTGTGACCCTTTATTACCGAGTCGCTGTGGTTCTGTGGCTTAAACAGACACAGCGTTTTTGTGTGCTTTAAGTTTGCGGCTCTGTGTCCTTAACAGAGCTTGCTTCAGTGCACTCTGGGTGCAGTTAACCCCGTGCACATTAATGCCATCTTCCCCTGCTCTCTAGCAGCGGTCTTATCACCTGCAGCACGGTGAACCCCGAGTGGCGAAGGCACTTTAATTATTTACTTTTTTTAGTGCCTTCCGCCACTCCTAACAATGATAAAATAATTCAGTCTGTCTTCATGCTCTAAGAAACGAACTATACGCCATGTTTAGTTAATCGCTACTAATTCAAGGGGTTTGCCACGGACCCTCTTAATTTAACACTATGAATTAAGTAAACTGTGGATGGTGGCAGCGTGATGTGTGTGGTTGTTTTGGCTAGTTGGCTGTCCAGAAGGGTCTTATATTGCTGAAAGGGGGCTGCGGCCACAGCATTGATAATTCTCTTACTGCGGTAGCCTAATTGCCCGTGCACAACAAGCAGCCGATCCGGCGACTAATTAACCCAGGTGCAGTTCCCGGACTGACCCGAGGGTAAGGGGGACGCCGGAGAGCTGCGAGTTCCAAAGTGGAACTGAGAAAGTGGGATATACATAAATCCCCGCAGTTCGTAGAAGGTTATAGCAGTGGTGGGGCACCCAAAATACCCCCCTGCGGTAAATTGTTAGTGCGAGGTTAGCTTGCTGGATTTTTGTCACATGGTGCCAGTAGTGGGATAACTAAGATAAGCCCCCACTGTGCCTGTGATAGCCGTGTGCCGGCAGTGTGTCGCGTCCCTCCGTCTGCTGATACATCCGTGTCAGTGGTGGGATTGCGACATAGTGGTGACACAGGGTCCGCTGTCCATCATGTTTTGGTGGCAGCGGGACCCCCGTTCATCACGTATTGATGAACAGCGGTGGGCTGTTCGTCACACAACCTTAGAGGCCTTCTTGGGCCAGACGATGAATCAGGCTCAACACCTCCTGCCTTAGCTGCTATTGTGCTTTTGCCAGAACCAGCCGATGCACCACCACAATCAGTAAAAGCTGCGAACCCCCTGCCCACGTCCTCGGCCTCTTCCACCATACTTCCTCATGTTTGGGAAAATGTGCCATAAATACCAGCTGAGAGATGGTACTGCATGAGGTGAGTCCAGCTGTGCAAGGTGTATTAAAAAAATTAAATCTACGTATATATTTTGTTAGTCACAGATGCTCTCACAGTACGTATTTGACCGTAATCCAACAAGCAGATATACGGAACTGTATCAGAAGTGTACAGCTGTATACGTTTTTTGTGTAAGTAACAATCTCCGTATATGTATTTACGGAGTGTCACACACACACTGACTCTGTATAGATGTGACTGTAATGCGAACGGCAGATATACAATACTGTTTGAGAATCGGACAGCTCTATACGGTGTGTGTATGGAAAATTGTCAATCTCTGTCTATTTGTGTAGGGACTGACAAGAATATAACTACTATACTACTACCCCTATATACAATAATATAACTACTATAATTCTGCCCCTATGTATAGGAATATAACTGCCATAATACTGCCCCCTATGTATAAGAATATAACTACTATAATAATGCCCCCTATGTACAAGAATATAATTACTATACTACTACCCCTATATACAATAATATAACTACTATAATTCTGCCCCTATGTATAGGAATATAACTGCTATAATACTGCCCCTATGTACAAGAATATAACTACTATAATAATGCCCCCTATGTACAAGAATATAATTACTATATTACTGCTCCTATGTACAGAAATATAACTACTATAATGCTGCTCCTATATACAAGAATATAACTACTATAATACTGCCCCTATGTACAATAATATAGCTACTATAATACTGCTTCCTATGTACAAGAATATAACTACTATAATACTGACTACTATGTACAAGAATAGAATTACTATAATACTGTTCTTATATACAAGAATATAACTACTATAATACTGTTCCTATGTACAATGTGGTACAGTAAAGGGTGTTTTACTGGATGGGAGATACATTTCTCCCAGCAGATTAATGTTTGGCTGGGTTTTTCCCTAAAGACAGGACCTGCGATGATGTCATGGTCACGTGATCAGTCCATGTGATGTCTACCTCACTGGTGGGAGGGGTTATGGGCTATGTAATGGAGGTTGGTATTTGGCACATGGTGAGTGTGTGTCTGGAAGTTACAGGAACTTGGCTGAACTTAGCCTGAACTTGTACATGGGATCCTCGTGCTGCAGGACTATAGCAGCAAGACTCTCAACAACCCAGGGAATGGCACCTGACGGATGCCACAGGACCTGGCAGCCGCTTAGTTAAGCCCATCCGATGCAAAGGGTGAGTCTGGGACCTGTGGTTCTCTAAGCTGGAGTACATTTATGTTTTTCCCTTATTTTCTGTTAACCTGCTGTTTGCAAAGTGACATTAAACCACTGAAATTAGACTTTAAGCCTGTGTGTTGCCTCGTTACTGCAGCCCTGCCATTACTTACCAGAGCGAATCCCTACAATTGGTGGAGAATGCGGGCAAACGCAGTGAGGCCAGGCTTTTTTTTGCTTATTTTAGATCTGTACCCCAGCCTTTGTCCTAGGTGAAACAAGTGACACAGACCCAGGCGGGGAACTTTCCAGAAATGGAGGCCGTGGTTAAAACGCTCATAGCGGCCATGCGACAGCAGCAGCAGGCTACACAGCAGCAAGCTATGCAGCAGCAGCAGGAGGCCATGCGGCAGCAGCAGCAGGAAGCTATGCAACAGCAGGCTATCCAGCAGCAGCAGGCTATGCAGCAGTAGCAGGAAACCAATCAGCTGTTGATACTGCATATCACAACAGCACAGACAAAAGGAACTAACCGGGGAATCCATTTTTTTTTCTTTTTTTTTTTCCAAAATCATATTTATTGAAATTTTACATAGTTAAACAGGAAAACACATCAATTCCGCAAACAGTGCAGAGTAGATTAATAATACATCAAGAAAACAGACATACAAACGTAGGAGGCAAGGAATAAGGGGGGAAAAGGGGGTAGGTACACCTAAGTATGCGACTGTAAATTACTTAGATCATAGGTCTTAACAGAAACTGATCTGCTAAAGTGCAGGTTCCTGAATATCAAAGTGGCATATAAGCTAGACACATAGCAGGGTTCATCATGGGCAGGGAATATCAGACCCTGAATCGAAGTAGCACAAAGCATCATCATGGTGGATTGAAGGAGAGACTGCTACCAAGCCATGGCTCCCAAATCTGGGACTTTTTCTTTTAGATGACGCAAATAATACCAGAGCCCTTTCGTATTGGCAATGAAGGTTCATCCTGTCAATCACAAATTGTATGGTCGGAGCGCTGGCCACTCTCCATTTGGATGCCACTGCAAGTCTAGCGGCTATAAACAAATGTGAGAACACTCCTCTCAACACATACGGGATCTCATCCAATCCGATATGCAATAAAACCATACTGGGTTGTAAGGCCATCCGGATCCCAGTTACCTCAGCTATCACGTCCTCTAGGCTAGCCCAAAAATTTAGTAATTTCGGGCACGACCACCACATGTGGCTAAGTGTCCCCAACATACCGCAGCCTCTCCAGCACAATGAGGAGCACTGAGGGCCAAAGTGAGCAACTTTAACTGGGTAATAGTACCAGCGTAAGTAGACTTTTTTCAATTGTTCCAGATGGTTTAAACAAGAGGAAACTCTCCAAACCTCTAACACCGCCTCCCGCCACCCATCAGGCGCTAGGGTGACCTGCAAGTCATCCTCCCATTGTCTCATGAATTGCAGTTTAACCTCTGGGTCAGGATCATTCAGGGCTCTATACAAGATAGATACATTGTGAGTACTAGGTCCGGGCACCAGGAAGAGGCCATTTACTGTACGGTCTAGGTTAGAATTAAAGAAGTACGATGGTTGTGTAGTGTGTATAAGATGTCTTAGTTGCAAAAACTGATAAAATCTATGTCGAATATCTGGGTGTTTTGCAACTAGGCGGTCAAACGGCTTAATCGCTGTGCCGTCACACAGCTGATGAAGTGATTTTACCCCATCCAGTACCCATGGCTGTAAATCTATATACGGGATATGTAATTCTAGCGCCTTCAGTGACACTTCAGCTAACGGGATTTTAATAAGAGTCGGGACCGTCTGTCTCCAAAAATGCAGTGCAGTAGACATGGTTTGTAGAGGGAGATTACAAGGCCGCGGCCCAAAGGCTTCAACATCTAACATAAATCAGGTGGAGCCTCTAGTCGCATAGAAATTTTCGATTTGCAACCATCTATGATCCTTATCTAGCTGCCACCAATCCCGCAGCCCTGCTACCACTGAGGCCTTATAATACGCCATCAAATTTGGCAATCCCATTCCTCCCAGATCATAAGGGTAATACAAAAGGGACTTGGCCACTCAAGGAGTTTTGTGGGCCCATATGTATTTGTTTGTTAAGCGCTGAAGGTTTGTTATAATTTTGCTTGGGACCCTCAAAGGGAGACATCTGAAATAATATAATATCTTAGGGAGAATTTTCATCTTGGAAATATTAATTCTAGCCACCCAGGAGGTCATAAACAGATGTAAGGTGTCCAGCTCAGTCTTTATCTGTCTGAATAAAGCAGTATAGTTCGCCTCTATGATATGTTGAGAGTGTGTAAGCTTTATACCAAGGTAAGGGATACCCTGATCAGTCTAACGAAAGGGAAACTTATTCTCTAATTCAGCTTTGGTGACCAAAGGGACCGCGACAGGGAATACCAGTGATTTGGATGCATTCAATTTGTATTAGGATACTGATGCAAACTCCTCTAGTTCAACAATGACAGCCAAAAACGACCGCTCCAGGTCCACACAGGCTATGATGACGTCATCCGCGTAAAGACCGATCTTGTGAGCAGCTGGACCCACCATCAGACCTGAGATATCAGAGTAAAGACGGATTTTCTCCGCCAGTGGCTCCATGCATAATGCAGATATAATGGGGGATAGTGGGCATCCCTATTGCGTCCCGTTAGTGATCAAAAAGGGGGTAGATACAAACCCAGAGGCTAGAACTATGGCAGATGGGGTGGAATATATGGCTTAAATCGCCGAAAGGATGGGGCCCTCCAAACCAAACTTCCTAAGAACACTTCCCAAATATCCCCAGTGCACCCTATCAAAGGCCTTCTCAGCGTCCAAGGACAGGAATGCACTGGGAAGGCCCGACAGTTCCGCCACCCTAATGAGATTCAACATTCGGCGGGTACCATCCTTGGTTTCCCGGCCAGCCACAAAACCGACCTGGTCAGGAGAGACAAGAGAGGGGATTATCAAATGAAGGCGGGAGGCTAGCAATTTGTTATATATCTTTAAATCACAATTCAATAAAGCAATGGGTCTAAAATTCCCAGGACTATCAGGGGTCTTACCTGGCTTAGGGAGAGTGGTAATAGTAGCTTCCAAGTTAGGGGCAGCAACTTTGCCTGAATCCCGCCAACTTGAAAACAACCTCAAAAGATATGGGGCCAGAAGTTCCTGAAAAGTGCGATAATATTCATTTGAAAGTCCATCCGGACCAGGCGCGGTGTGTAGCTTACTGCTTTTAATAGTTTTTTTGAACTCCTCTTCTGTAAATGGGGCGTTTAACAATAATAATTGTTCTTGGGATACACGCAGTAAATTAACTGATTGCAGATATGAATCGATTGCTACCTGAGTAGGTTGACGGGCCTGCGGGTCAGAATGTAAGTTATATAAATGAGAGTAGTACTTTACAAATGTCTCCGCGATGTCAATCGGATTCCTAACCAGACACCCATTCTGATCTTGTAAACCATCTATTCTTGATTTAGCCTCTCGTTTACGTACCCTACGGGCCAGTATTGCTCCCGCCCTATCTCCAGTGACGTAAAAGTGAGTTTTAAGCTTACGTAATTACGGGCATAGGCAGAAAGCAAAACCTCCCGCAACTGAAAGCGAACCCCGTATATCTCATCCGACACCGCCTGCGAGGGTGAGGTTTTATTCAGTGATTCCAACTGGTCAAGTCTAGCTAAGAGGTCATCCCGAATCCCTCTATTACGCTTCAGTATGGAGGCTTGCTGTATGAGATATCCCCGTATAACCACTTTATGCGCAGCCCATAGCGTTTCACCTGAAACTTCCCCATTAACATTAACATGGAAGTAGTGAGTCAACTCAGTAGAGAAACCACACGTTACCTTCTCATTTAGTAAAAGAGACGGGTTCAGACGCCACCGAAAAGCAGGGTTTGCATGATGTTTTAACGCTAACTGTAGCACAATGGGAGCATGGTCAGACCAGGTAATTAATCCTATGCTGGAGGAGATGCACCTAGGAAGAACCGAAGTATCCACCAGAATATGGTCTATCCGAGTATATGTACGGTGTCGGAAGGAATAAAAGGTATAATCTTTTTCACTCGCGTGGGAGTACCTCCAGAAATCGTGTAGATGATATTCTTTGGCTATGCCTTTCAACTCCCCCCTAGGCCGAATGCCACCTCGTGAGCAGTCTAGATCCCTGTCCATGGGAAGATTAAAGTCTCCACAGTATATCTTTTCACCCTGCGCCAGACCATCCACTCTATGTAGTACTTTGCGGATAAATGTCTGTTGCGAATGATTTGGGGTGTAGATGACTGTGATAGTGTGCAACTCGCCATTCAATGTGCATATGAGGGACAGAAATCTGCCACAGGATCCGCTACCTTCCGAATACAATTGATGGCTAATGTATTTTTAAAGATGATGCACACCCCAGCCTTTTTAGTGTTATTATTAGCAAAGTAAATATTAGAGAACTGTGGGTGACGCAGCCTAAAATTATCAGCTTCTATCAGATGCGTCTCCTGCAGGCAGATAATCTCTGCACCTGATTTTTTCACCTCTTTCCATAGGATGGACCTCTTACAGGGGGAATTCAACCCCCTAGCATTTAAAGACATAATGGTAACACTCATAATTATACATTATAAAACTTGCTATCACACATACATCTTCATGGACACACATCATCCGCATCTGGGCTCGTGTGTTGGCAACATAGAGAAACACAGTAACCACATTAAAAAGACCCATCTCGGAGGTGCACCTAAAAAACAGGAGACAAGGGAAACAAAACACAGAGAAAAGTAAAAAAATTCTAAACACAGTCATGCAGCCACTAGGCCAAAGGCCAGGCTAGTCAGGCAGTGAAACGCCTGAGTGGTGAGTCTTAGACCGCAGGTAAATGCCAGCTCAGGGCAGTTCCAAGGTTCACTCACAAAAAGATGGAAAATAACCGAGAGTTATCTTGGACGGGGTGCTGGAGCAAAAAGAAAAAATCCGTAGCACCCTCACAGCAGAGTCCTGCATCCGGACAGCATCTCATCCTCCTCTTCAAGTTTGAATCCAGTCCTGAACAATTTTCTTTCCCATCGGGGTTCTGGCGGGGAGCAAAGGAAATCTTCCAATCGGTTAGCTTGTTCTCAGCCTGTTTGGGAGACTGGCAGACCACACCACGACCTTCATAAGATATTATCAGCCTGACAGGATTGAATCCCCATTTGTATCGGATATGAACATCACGTAGTGTTTTACAAACATGAGCGAATTCTCGCCTCCTTGCCAGTGTGGACGCTGATAAATCTGGGAACACCTGTAAGCCTTGGTATTCAGCAGGGAGCTCAGGGGGTTTCCTCATCCCCTGCATGAAGGCGTCTTTGGTAGTATAGAAGTGGACGTGCGCCAAAGTGTCTCTGGGAAGGCTGGGTCCACATGTCGGGGTTTGGGGAGTCTATGTATCCTGTCAATCAGGAAATCCCTGGGGAGCAAGGTTGGGAGTACAGTTTGCATGAATTTAAGCAAAAAGTCAGCCAGATCCTTATCTGGAATGTCCTCCGGTATGCCCCTGACACGCACATTATTCCTCCGTGATCTATCTTCCAGATCATACATCTTATCCTGGACCACAGCCATATCCTGTCTCAAAGCTTCGTTCTCATCCACTAGTGCATTTATAGTCTTGGCTAGAGTTGAGCGATACCGTCCGATACTTCAAAGTATCGGATCGGAATGGATCGGCCGATCTTTAAAAAAAGTATCGGTATCGCCGATTCCGATACCGGAAGTCCCATTCAAGTCTATGGGACTTCCGGTATCGGAATAAGAAAAACCCTGTTTTTGCCTTGTACAGCCTCTCTGGGGGCTGTGCCGGCCTGCCAGGGGGTCTGTGCAGGCTCCGGTGGTCTGTGCCGGCCTGCCGGGGGGCTGTGCCGGCCTGCCGGTGGTCTGTGCAGGCTCCGGTGGGCTGTGCCGGCCTGCCGGGGGGCTGTGCCGGCCTGCCGGTGGTCTGTGCAGGCTCCGGGGGGCTGTGCCGGCCTGCCGGGGGGCTGTGCCGGCCTGCCGGTGGTCTGTGCAGGCTTCGGGGGTCTGTGCAGGCATCGTCCGATGGGACTACAAGTCCCATCGGGCGATGCCTGCTACCATGACAGTAATTGACTCATTAGCCAATGATGGGACAGTAGTAGTCCCATCATCCGGCTAATGTGTTAAATGTTAAAAAAAAAAAAAAAAAAATACTACATACATACTACATGCATGCTACATACATACTACATGCTACATACATACTACATGCTACATACATACTACATGCTACATACATACTACATGCATGCTACATGCATGCTACATACATACTGCATGCTACATACATACTACATACATACTACATGCATGCTACATGCATGCTACATACATGCTACATACATGCTACATACATACTACATGCTACATACATACCACATACATACTACATACATACTACATACATACTACATACATACTACATGCATGCTACATGCATGCTACATACATACTACATGCTACATACATACCACATACATACTACATACATACTACATACATACTACATGCATGCTACATACATACTACATACATACTACATACATACTACATGTGGGAAATTCCCACGCAGCAATGGCATAAAGTGAGACTAGGGACTTTTTTTTTTTTTAAGTGGCGGAGGAATACAGTGCGGAAGGATACCTACCTTCCGTCATTGGATTCCTGCAGCCCGTAGAGAACGGCAGCATCATCTGATGCTGCAGTTCTCTACCCAAGATCGTCGTGGGACACACTCGTGGACTGCTTCGGATCGTGGGTGAGTATTTTTGTGGTTTGTTATGTTAATATTTATTCCGGAAAAGACAATGGCTTCGGGGAACAATGTGACAAGTATTGGTAAGTATGTTACTCTATGTTATATGTACTGTATGTCTATGTATGTATTGTATGGATGTATTGTATGTATGTAGTATATATGTGGTATGTATGTAGCATGTAGTATGTATGTAGTATGTATGTAGCATGCATGTAGCATGCAGTATGTATGTAGCATGCATGTAGTATATATGTAGTATGTATGTAGCATGCATGTAGTATATATGTAGTATGTATGTAGCATGTAGCATGTATGTAGTATGTATGTAGTATGTATGTGGTATGTATGTAGTATGTATGTAGCATGCAGTATGTATGTAGCATGCATGTAGTATGTATGTAGCATGCAGTATGTATGTAGCATGCATGTAGTATATATGTAGTATGTATGTAGCATGCATGTAGTATATATGTAGTATGTATGTAGCATGTATGTAGTATGTATGTAGTATGTATGTGGTATGTATGTAGCATGTAGTATGTATGTAGCATGCATGTAGCATGCATGTAGTATGTATGTAGCATGCATGTAGTATGTATGTAGCATGCATGTAGTATGTATGTAGTATGTATGTAGCATGCATGTAGTATGTATGTAGTATGTATGTAGCATGTATGTAGTATGTATGTGGTATGTATGTAGCATGTAGTATGTATGTAGCATGCATGTAGTATATATGTAGTATGTATGTAGCATGTAGTATGTATGTAGTATGTATGTAGTATGTATGTGGTATGTATGTAGCATGTAGTATGTATGTAGCATGCATGTAGCATGCATGTAGTATGTATGTAGCATGCATGTAGTATGTATGTAGCATGCATGTAGTATGTATGTAGTATGTATGTAGCATGTAGCATGTATGTAGTATGTATGTGGTATGTATGTAGCATGTAGTATGTATGTAGCATGCATGTAGTATATATGTAGTATGTATGTAGTATGTATGTGGTATGTATGTAGCATGTAGTATGTATGTAGCATGCATGTAGTATGTATGTATGTAGTATGTATGTAGCATGCATGTAGTATGTATGTAGTATGTATGTAGTATGTATGTAGTATGTATGTAGCATGCAGTATGTATGTAGCATGTATGTAGCATGTATGTAGTATATATGTAGTATGTATGTAGCATGTAGTATGTATGTAGCATGTATGTAGCATGCATGTAGTATGTATGTAGTATATATGTAGTATGTATGTAGCATGCATGTAGTATATATGTAGTATGTAGTATATATGTAGTATGTATGTAGTATGTATGTAGTATTTTTTTTTTTTTTTTTAACATTTAACACATTAGCCGGATGATGGGACTACTACTGTCCCATCATTGGCTAATGTGTCAATCACTGTCATGGTAGCAGGCATCGCCCGATGGGACTTGTAGTCCCATCGGACGATGCTTGCACAGACCCCCGGACATCAGCACAGCCCCCCGGCAGGCCGGCACAGCCCCCCGGCAGGCCGGTACAGACCCCCACAGGGTGCACAGACCACCGGCAGGCCGGCACAGCCCCCCGGCAGGCCGGTACAGACCCCCACAGGGTGCACAGACCACCGGCAGGCCGGCACAGCCCCCCGGCAGGCCGGTACAGACCCCCACAGGGTGCACAGACCACCGGCAGGCCGGCACAGCCCCCCGGCAGGCCGGTACCGACCCCGGGCAGTCCACACAGCCCCCCGGCAGGCCGGCAGGGACCCCCGGAAGGCCCGAAATGACGGCGCATCATGATGCGCACACACCGCGCATCATGATGACGTCAGGCCGTCAATCAACTTTGAACTTCCGATTCCGATGCCGAATTCCGATATTGAAAAAATATCGGAAGTCGGTATCGGAATTCCGATACAGCAAGTATCGGCCGATACCCGATACTTGCGGTATCGGAATGCTCAACACTAGTCTTGGCATATTCAGCCATCTTGCTCTCGACATGAGCAGTTCTCTCCCCCAGGGACGAGACTTCCCCTCTAATCTCTTGCAGCATGGACTGCATATATTCCTTTAGGGAAGGCCAGAAAGTCTCTCATGTCTCCTTTAGTAATAGGAGACAGGTTGCTGTGAGTCTCAGAAGCCCTCCTCCCCCCAGAGCCACCAGATGAGTGGGAGGAAGCTGAAGGGGAAGCTGCAGCCATTTTAGCTGCAGGATGTGCAGTTTGTCCTCGGGGGAAGAAGTCCGGGAGCTTCGGCGGGGAACTGCGTTTCTGCGCTCCCTCAGGTCATCATGTGCCCACGACCTTCCAGGAGCCATTACTGTGCACAGGGAGGAGGAGAGGTAATATAGAGTGCTGTTATTAGCCGGTTTAAGTCCGGAGAAGCAGGAGCCTGTGAGTTATGTGGCCTCTCTGGTCTGCATGCAGGCCACACCCCCCCGGGGAATCCATGATGTCTGGAAAGAGGTTCGTACAGCGGTTCCCAAAATAGAGAAGTCGGACGATGTGGAGGCGTACCTGAAGATGTTCTAAGGAGTCGCTGAGAGAAGCTACCCCGGGACCAGTGGGCAGAAATCTTCGCTCCGTTTCTGGCCCCAGGACCTTTGAAAGCATATCAGGACCTACCCATGGAGCAAAGGGCGGACTACATGGTCGTCAATGGTGAGATACTGGCATGTCTTGGGGTTAATGTGTTAGTTCGGGCCCAGCGGGTACACCAGTGGGAGTTTACCCCCTCCAAGCCGGCTCGGTCCCAGTATTACGACCTGTTGCACCCGTTACAAAAATGGTTGCAGCCTGAGGTGTTGTCCCCCACGGCCATGCTGGACCGCATAGTGACTGATAAGTTTTGGAGGGCTTTGCCCCACCCCCTCCAGACATGGGTCAGACAGGCATCCCCTACTAATGCCATGCAGATGATAGACCTCATAGAAAGGTATGGGGCTACCAAAGAGCTACAGGGAGGGACTCCCCGGAAGGTAACAGGAAGGTTCCCTATGTCTCCACCCCTGGTTCGGCGAGCGGAGCCCAGGAAGGCCGCTCAGGACTTATCTGGGGAAGTAAGGAGCCTCATAATCTGCTGGCGGTGCCAGGAACCAGGGCATATGAGAGCTGATTGCCCCCACCTGGCTGAGCCCATGGATACCAACTTTGGGTACCTCCAGACTCACCATGCTGAACCGATGTGTGCAATGGGCACCCCGAAAGGTCCCAATATGGAACATTTGTGTCAGGCTGAAGTGGAGGGCACCCCGGCTGTGGCCCTATTGGACTCAGGGAGCCTTGTAACCCTGGTACGAGCCAGCTGGATACAAACCAGCGAGTATACGGGTCGGAAAATTGGGGTGTTGTGTATACATGGGGACTTAAAAGACTATCCCACCGCACTTGTGGTGATCAGCACGCCAGCGGGGAGGCGGTGCCACAAGGTGGGGGTTGTGACTAATTTGCATTATGAGGTGATAATTGGAAGAGACTTTCCTTTATTTTCTATGCTGTGGCCATCTGTTGTCTTACCCACGGAGCAACTGCCGGCACCAGAGGCAACCAGGTTACATTCTCCAGAAGTAGGGCATGAACCTGGTGGCCCGGAGGAAGAAGTGCTGGCGGTAGGGGTAACCTTCCCTTCGGTGGATGAGGGGAAGAATTCTCCCATAGAAGTATTGGCTGGAGAGGTGGAAGACTTGCCGCGGGACCCGAGTTGTCAGACTTGAATGTGTCAGGTGACAATTTTGATATGGCGCAACTCCGAGACCCTACTTTGGCCCGGGCCAGAGAAAATATATTGTTTGTCAATGGGGAACCCCAAAAACCTGGGGCAGCTACAGTGCTGCCACGCTTTGAGCTACACCATGATTTGTTGTACCGAGTGGAGAAAATATGTGGGGAACTGGTAGAACAGTTACTCGTACCTCAGACATATCGTAGGCTTGTAATGGACTTAGCACATGCGCATGTACTTGGTGGGCATTCGGGCCAAAAGAAAACCCTAGACCGAATTCTGCAGTGGTTCTACTGGCTAGGGGTCCATGAAGAAGTTAAACAGTACTGTAATTCCTGTCCAGTGTGCCAGGTAACCAGTCACCAGCCTCACTTTCGGAGTCTTTTGGTGCCTTTGCCAATTATAAAGGTACCCTTCGAAAGAGTGTCAATGGATCAGGTGGGGCATCTCAATAAGTCAGCAAGGGGACACCAACACATCCTGGTAGTTCTAGATTATGCTATCCGATATCCTGAGGCCATTCCTCTGTCCCACACATCAGCTAAGCTTATAGCAAAGGAACTCATGGGTATGTTTTCGCGGGTGGGAATTCCTCAAGAGATTTTAACAGACCAGGGAACCCCCTTTATGTCAAAAATTATGAAGGAACTCTGCTGTTTGTTAAATGTTAAGCAGTTGTGCACATCGGTCTATCATCCACAAACAGACGGTCTGGTAGAAAGGTTCAATAAGATATTAAAAAGCATGTTAAAAAAGGCAGTTTCCAAAGATGGGAAGGACTGGGATCTCTTATTGCCATATTTGTTGTTTGCAGTGCGGGAGGTGCCTCAGGCGTCTACGGGGTTCTCGCCCTTTGAACTATTGTACGGCAGACATCCATGGGGCTTACTCGATATAGCCAAAGAGGCCTGGGAGAACCAACCTACCCCACACAAAAGTGTGATAGAACATGTTGCAAAAATGCAAGAAAGAATGGAGACAGTCCTACCCTTAGTCCGGGAACATATGGAGGCAGCACAACAGTCACAGAGTCGAGTCTATAACCGGGAGGCTTGGGTAAGAACCTTCAGACCTGGGGATCGGATGTTTGTACTTGTGCCTACCGTAGATAGCAAATTCCTTGCAAGGAGGCAGGGACCCTACGAGATCATGGAAAAGGTGGGGCCAGTAGACTACAAGGTACACCAGCCAGGACGGAGAAAGCAGAACAGGTTTACCATGTTAATTTGCTTAAACCATGGAAAGATAGAGAAAACCTTGGTGGGGATAGTCCGCTGCCTGCGTTTCAGATGGAGAAGGTGACTTGATGGATAGATGTGACTGGTAGTAGGCGTCGGATTCCGGACACTGCACAGTGGGAATCTAGAGCCAGACATCCAGCGGTCTCCCATTCTCCTCTGGGTGCTGCTCAGCAATCATGGCGAGCCAGGCGTGCTACTCAGACTTGCTCTAACAGCCTGGATGTTGCTGCCACCTCTGGTGCAGCGATGGTAGCGCATCCTGTTCTGCAGGGAACCGCTCCAGAGGCCAAGTCCTCATGACGTGCTACTGGGCATGCCCGCAAGGTGACCTCTCACTGGAGAGCAGGGGTCACATGCTCAGGTCCTGCGTCGGATCTGATTGGTCCTTTCCAGGGTACTGGAAGGTCCCGCAAGCGCATGGCTATAAAAAGCCCACATGGCGGCTCGGCCATGCGCTAGTGTAGCATATTATGCTGTGTGTGTATGGTGATGGATGCATGGACTGGTGACTGACTTATTATGAAACCCCTTCCCTTGTATAATACGATTGGTGACTGTGTGTTGGGTTAGTCAGCTCCAGGTTGTGGCAAGCAACATGCCATTGTGCGATCCACGCCTACACTAGCGTCCGTCGGTGCCCGGTTCTCGGCGCAGACGCTTGCGGCTTTAGCTGCTGCTGCGCTGCAATACCAGCAGCTATTGGTGTTCGCGGCTGCGACGCCACACGCCGGCTCCTGTGACGTTAACAGGGCCAGCGCCTTTGCATATATTTTTGCCAAGCGACTCTGTGTCTGAACAGAGCCGCTCCTAGCGTTCGGGTGACGTTAACCTGTGCGCACTATGGCACCTTCTGGTGCATCTGCCATTGTCCAGCAGCGGTCTAGTCACCTACCACACAGTGGACCCCGGGCCGCGAACACACCTCCTATTATTTATATTTGGTGCGTTCCGCCATCCCTAACATTACACTAGCGCCAGGGTCTGGCTGGCAATGGCAGACGTGCAGCAGTTGCAGCGCTATATTCGGCAGCTGGAGAGCAGGTTGGCGGCTATTGAGAGCGCCAACTCAGCAGCAAATACCGCGCTAGCTGCTGCCCAGACAGTCGCCAAGGCTGTCTCACGTGCGCCCGCTCTTTTGCCCATGCCGACACTTTCTCGCCTCCCGCTTCCCGACAAATTTTCGGGTGACAGCGCCACCTGTAGGGGATTCGTCAGTCAGTGCTCAATTCAGTTTGAGTTACTGGCTGCACGGTTTCCTACAGAGCGGGCTAAGATGGGGTTTATTGTGTCACTTTTGTCTGGCAGAGCATTACAGTGGGCCACGCCATTGTGGGAACGTGATGATCCTGTGGTTCAGGGTGCTGCGCAGTTCCTCGCGGCCCTGAAGCAGGTCTTTTTGGGACCACGGATCATGCACGACACCTCTTTACAATTACTCTCCCTAACACAGGGGTCACTCTCGGTCAGCCATTATGCCATCCAGTTCCGGACATTGGCGTCCGAGTTAGAGTGGCCGGACAAAGCCTTAGTCCTGGTGTTTTGGAGGAGGTTGGCTGAGCACGCTAAAGACACTCTAGCTACCAGAGAGGTTCCCACAAGTCTGGAGGATTTGATTGCCGTTTCCACCCGCATTGACCTCCGGTTTACGGAGCGCGGGCTGGAACGGGCACAATCCAGACGTAGGGTTAACTTGGCTCCCACATTCACCGAACCACTAATATACCCTGCACAGGAGCTTTCACCCTCTGAACGTATGGAGGTGTCTCGCACCAGCTCTAAGCCACGACCGATGCGAAGCTCTGCACGTTGCTATCAGTGCCGACAGTTTGGTCACCCGGCTAGCACGTGTCCTCTGCGGGCGAAAAGGCGTCCACGGCCAGTGGCTGTAGGTAGTGGGCAGTCAAATATGAAACCCTTCTCACCCAAACCGGTATTCCGGGGCATCCTAGACAGTGGGTCCTCCACCTGGGAGGCAGAGGTTACCGTGGACTCTGGGGCCGAGGGGAACTTTGTCTTCTACCTTCGCCCAGAAACACGCCATTCCCCTGGTATTATTACCTCAGCTTCTGACCATCAGGGTGGTTAACGGAGCACCGTTACCCTCTCAGGTGACCCATCAGACAGCTCCACTAGGGCTCACTATCTCACCCTCTCATCATGAGACTCTGTCCCTGCTAATCCTGCCAGACAGCATCGATCAGGTGCTGCTCGGGGTTACCTGGCTACGGTGCCACTCTCCTCATATCGAGTGGGCGACAGGGAAGATACTGGTCTGGAGCAAGGACTGCGAGGGGAGATGTCTGAGGGGCAGTCTTCAGGTGGCTTCCACTGAAGTGCCTGCGGATCTCTCCCCACTACCTAAACCATATCACCAATACGTGGACGTCTTCTCCAAAAAATCTGCAGAGACGCTCCCGCCGCACCGTCCTTACGACTGCCCGATAGACCTCATGCCCGGCGCAGAACCTCCTAGAGGCTGTGTGTATCCACTATCTCTCCCTGAGACTGAAGCTATGTCACAATACATCCGGGAGAACCTGGCTAGAGGCTTTATCAGAAAGTCGGTGTCACCGGCTGGTGCAGGGTTCTTCTTCGTTCAGAAGAAGAGCGGAGAGTTACGCCCCTGCATTGACTACAGAGGTCTCAATGCGATCACGGTTAAAAACAAATACCCTCTATCGTTGATCTCTGAGCTGTTTGACAGGTTGCGAGGGGCCCAGATCTTTACTAAGTTGGATCTGCGAGGGGCATACAACCTGATCCGCATTCGCGAAGGAGACGAATGGAAGACAGCTTTTCATACCAGGGATGGCCATTACGACTATCTGGTTATGCCTTTTGGCCTTTGTAATGCGCCAGCTGTCTTCCAGGATTTTGTCAATGACGTCTTCCGCGACATGCTTTCTACCTCAGTGGTGGTATATCTGGATGATATACTCATCTTTTCGCCAGATTTGACTACCCACCGGAGAGACGTCTGCAGGGTCTTCGACCGTCTGCTGGCGAATTCCATCTTTGCCAAGCTGGAGAAGTGCCAGTTTGAGCAGGAGTCCTTGCCGTTCCTGGGCTATATCATCTCGTCCCAGGGGCTGGCCATGGATCCTGCCAAACTGCAAGCGGTAATGGACTGGCAAGAACCTCATTCACTCAAAGCGGTGCAGTGCTTTCTGGGGTTCGTGAACTATTACCGCCAGTTTATACCACACTTTTCCACCCTGGTAGCTCCTTTGGTTGCTCTCACCAAAAAAGGAGCTAACCACGACGCTTGGTCTGAACAGGTCTCCAAGGCCTTCTCGGCTATAAAGTCTCATTTTGCTGGCGCTCCCATCCTACATCGTCCCGATGTGAACAAGCCATTTATACTAGAGGTAGATGCCTCCTCTGTCGGTGCAGGAGAAGTTCTTTTCCAAAAGGACGCTCAAGGTCGGAATCATCCCTGCTTCTTCTTCTCAAAGACCTTCTCACCGGCAGAGAAGAATTACTCCATCGGTGACAGGGAGCTGCTAGCCATGAAGTTGGCCTTTTCAGAATGGAGACATCTCCTGGAGGGGGCTCGGTTTCCCTTCCAGGTATATACAGACCATAAAAATCTGGTCTATTTACAGACTGCACAGCGCCTGAACTCCCGTCAGGCTAGGTGGTCGCTCTTCTTTTCCCGCTTCCGCTTCACCCTGCACTGCCTTTCTGTAGAGAAGAACGTCCGTGCAGATGCTCTCTCACGCTCGGTGGTCTCGGCGGAAGAAGGAGAGGCTGAGCCTTGGTTAATTCTTCCGCCGGAGAGTTTTACGACCGTGGCTCCAGTCGCTCTCGAGTCAGTGCCACCAGGCAAGACCTTGGTGCCTCCTCAGCTACGGCCGGAGGTCCTCGCCTGGGCACATGCCTCCAGGGTGGGTGGTCATTTTGGCAATAAACGGACCACCGAACTCCTGGCAAGGTCATATTGGTGGCCACATATGGCTCGAGATGTCAAGGAATACGTGCAAGCATGCGTCTCGTGTGCTTGAAACAGACCCTCTAGACAGAGGCCGGCGGGGCTGTTGTATCCCCTGCCAGTGGCGGATAGACCATGGGAGATGGTTGGCATGGATTTCATAGTTGGCCTGCCCAAGTCTGGTGGAAGTACGGTCATCTGGGTGGTCACCGACCATTTTTCCAAAATGGTGCACCTGGTGCCACTTGCACACCTGCCTTCTGCTCGAGGTCTGGCCACTTTGTTTATTAAGCACGTATTCTGTTTGCATGGCATGCTGGACAAAATCGTGAGTGACCGAGGTCCCCAGTTTGCGTCTCGGGTTTGGAGGGAGCTCTGCAGCCTACTCAGCATCGAGCTAAATCTGTCCTCCACCTACCATCCCGAGACGAATGGCTTGGTCGAGAGAGCCAATCAGACCTTGGTCACCTATCTACGGCATTTTGTCTCTGCCAGGCAGGATGACTGGGCATCCTTGCTACCTTGGGCTGAATTTGCCCTAAACAATGCGGTGGCTGATTCCACTGGACAGACGCCCTTCCTCTTAAACTACGGCCAACATCCACGCGTCGCTGTCCCGATGCCAGAGGCCCGGGACATCTGGGATCGCACTCAGGATGCTATCCGTGCCTCTAAGGAGAGGATGAGGGCGTCCACTGACACGCATCGGCGACCCGCTCCAAGCTTCTTCCCTGGCGACATGGTGTGGCTCTCCACCCAAAACATCAAACTATGGGTGGAGTCCCCTAAGTTCGCGCCACGATATATTGGACCTTTCAAGGTCCTTGAGCGAATTAGCTCGGTGGTCTACCGCCTGGCTCTTCCTCCACATTTAGCCATTTCGGACGTGTTTCATGTGTCCCTCCTCAAACCAGTACACATGGTCCGGTTTTCTGAGTCATCGGCCGGGTCGTCAGACTTATCGTCTGACGAGTTTGAGGTTAATGCCATCGTAGGGCGCAGGTTTGTCCTTGGCAAAAAATTTTATTTAGTGGATTGGAAGGGTCATGGGCCTGAGGCTCGAACCTGGGAGTCGGTGGAGAATATCCACGCACTGCTCCTGATCGTGGCTTTTGAGCGCAGTGAAGCGCAGAGGGGAGGGGGCCTTAGGAGGGGGTAATGTTAGGCATCGGATTCCAGACATTGCACAGCGGGAATCCAGAGCCAGACATCCAGAGGTCTCCCATTCTTCTCCGAATGCTCCGGGTGCTGCTCAGCAATCACGGCGAGCCAGGCGTGCTACTCAGACTTGCTCTGACAGCCTGGATGTTGCTGCCACCTCTGGTGCAGCAATGGTAGCACATCCTGTTCTGCAGGGAACCGCTCCAGAGGCTAAGTCCTCATGCCGTGCTACTGGGCATGCCCGCAAGGTGACCTCTCACTGGAGAGCAGGGGTCATATGCTCAGGTCCTGCGTCGGATCTGATTGGTCCTTTCCAGGGTACTGGAAGGTCCCGGAAGCGCATGGCTATAAAAAGCCCGCATGGCGGCTCAGCCATGCGCTAGTGTATATTATTATGCTGTGTGTGTATGGTGATGGATGCATGGACTGGTGACTGACTTATTATGAAACCCCTTCCCTTGGATAATACGATTGGTGACTGTGTGTTGGGTTAGTCAGCTCCAGGTTGTGGCAAGCTACATGCCATTGTGCGATCCACGCCTACACTAGCGTCCGTCGGTGCCCGGTTCTCGGCGCCGACGCTTGCGGCTTTAGCTGCTGCTGCGCTGCAATACCAGCAGCTATTGGTGTTCGCGGCTGCGACGCCACACGCCGACTCCTGTGACGTTAACAGGGTCAGCGCCTTTGCATATATTTTTGCCAAGCGACTCTGTGTCTGAACAGAGCCGCTCCTAGCGTTCGGGTGACGTTAACCTGTGCGCACTACGGCACCTTCTGGTTAGAGTTGAGCGACTTTTGGTTTTTTAGGGTCGCGTTTCGTTTCGTGAAACCCGACTTTTCCAAAAGTCGGGTCGAGCAAGATCGTCCGATTATAGGGAAAAGTCGGGGTCGTCCCGAAACACGAAACCCAATGTAAGTCAATGGGGAATAAAAGTCGGCAGTGAGAGGAGGACAGGAAACACACCTACAGTGCCCATTTGAATGCCAAAAGCATCAATTCTTCTTACTTAAGCTTGTCAACCTTAATTAACTTCATAAAACAAGTTACACACTGAAAAATGGGGGTTATTTGGCTAAAGTTGTGGGGGGGGGAGGGCTGGCTGCAGGTTTTCATGTGCCCTGGGCGAAAGAGCGCCCCTTTAACACATACCACAACTCATCATGCTCCGATACGGCAGATAAATAGCGGTATAGTACAATGAAAAATACCTCACTTTTTACATCTCATGACGAGGCCCATCTATTTCTCCATACAGAATCATTGGTCCCATATAATGTTTGAAACAGTATATGATGAGCTCCACATAATGCTACAGTATATGTTGGTCCCCATGGATGAAGCTCCACTGTCTTATGGGCCCAAATAATGCTCCAAACATAATGGGCCCCATTTCTAATGCTCTAGTGTATAATGGGCCCTGTAAATGCTGCTCCAGTGTCTGATGTCCACCTTTGGAATGTTCCAGTGTATGGTGGGCCCCATCTATCATTCTCCAGAGTATAGTGCTCCCCAAAAATTGCTGTCCCAACATTGAAAACAATCAAATAAGTCTCCTCGCTAGGGAATCCCTGTACTTGTCTGGACAGGTGCTGTAGCTTGCTTAACAGCTCGCCAGCCGTTCTCACGCCCAGTATGGATTGCACGTGATTGCACAAAGGTTAGAAAGGGTACCGTATCCCTGGATAACATGTATGGATAGCGTACACATTCAAAATATATGTCTCAGGAGGCAGGCTCAGACGGTGTCAGGCCCAGTATGGATTGCACGTGATTGCACAAAGGTTAGAAAGGGTACCGTATCCCTGGATAACATGTATGGATAGCGTACACATTCAAAATATATGTCTCAGGAGGCAGGCTCAGACGGTGTCAGGCCCAGTATGGATTGCACGTGATTGCACAAAGGTTAGAAAGGGTACCGTATCCCCGGATAACATGTATGGATAGCGTACACATTCAAAATATATGTCTCAGGAGGCAGGCTCAGACGGTGTTAGGCCCAGTATGGATTGCACGTGATTGCACAAAGGTTAGAAAGGGTACCGTATCCCTGGATAACATGTATGGATAGCGTACACATTCAAAATATATGTCTCAGGAGGCAGGCTCAGACGGTGTCAGGCACAGTATGGATTGCACGTGATTGCACAAAGGTTAGAAAGGGTACCGTATCCCCGGATAACATGTATGGATAGCGTACACATTCAAAATATATGTCTCAGGAGGCAGGCTCAGACGGTGTTAGGCCCAGTATGGATTGCACGTGATTGCACAAAGGTTAGAAAGGGTACCGTATCCCTGGATAACATGTATGGATAGCATACACATTCAAAATATATGTCTCAGGAGGCAGGCTCAGACGGTGTCAGGCCCAGTATGGATTGCACGTGATTGCACAAAGGTTAGAAAGGGTACCGTATCCCCGGATAACATGTATGGATAGCGTACACATTCAAAATATTTGTCTCAGGAGGCAGGCTCAGACGGTGTCAGGCACAGTATGGATTTGACGGCCCAGATTACACAGCGGAGGAGCAGGGAGAGGTAAAGATTGCAAATGCTGGGGCCCTGCCCAAGCAAGGGGGGCCCACTCGTGGGCGTCGGTACTGGCACTGGGCCCCTCATAGTACAGCGGTGTGTCTGACGGCGGGTGTGCACCACCACCGTCAGAGACACTTGATTGCACTATGAGGGACCCTGTGCCAGTGCCCGCGCCCAAGAGTCGGCCTACCCACCTGTCCAGGGCAACGGCACTCGCACGGTGTCGTGCGGTAGGTGGTGACCCCGGCCATGGGGGGGGAGGCAGCACAGTTAGGGAGTTTTAGAAAGTGGCATATGTTGATGTTGGACATTCAGCTGATGCAAAAGGCGAAATAGGTGAAGTACCAGGAAGAGGTGGACCAAAGCAAGCCATTTTTCTGTCACCCTATGTGTCATCAGGGGAAGGTGGGACAAAATCCTTGGAAACCCATGCGTGGTTCATTTTAATGAAGGTTAGATCATCCACATTTTGGGTTGACAGACGGGTCCTTTTTTCTGTCAGGATTGATCCAGCTGCACTGAAGACTCTTTCCGATAGCACACTTGCAGCTGGGCAAGCGAGCTCCTGTAAGGCATATTGGGCCAATTCAGGCCAGGTGTCCAGTTTAGCGGCCCAATAGTCAAAGGGGAATGACCTGTGTGGGAGAACATCGATATGGGAGGAAAAGTAGTTTGTAACCATAGTTGACAACTGCTGTCTCCTGTCACTTTCCATCGATGCAGTATTACCAGTTGTGTGAGCGGTATTTGAAAAATCAGTCCACAACATTGTCATGAAACCCCTGTCTCCAACGCCACTTCTGCTGTGTGCACCACGAACACCTCTGCCAAGCTGCCCCCGGCCCGTACGGCTCGTGTGAGAACCATCACCGCTGCTGTGTGCTGGGAATGCCTCAAGCAACCGATTTACCAGAGTTGCTTGTTTATTAGCCAATATTAGGTCAAGGTTCTCCTGTGGCATGATGTTTTGTAATTTGCCTTTATAGCGTGGATCCAGGATGCTGGCCAACCAGTAGTCGTCATCGTTCATCATTTTGGCAATGCGGGGGTCCCTTTTTAGGATCCACAAGGCATAATCTGACATGTGGGCCAATGTTCCCGGTGTCAATGATGCACTGCGAGTGCTGGGTGGAGGAGCACTTTCTGGCAAATCCACATCCCTCCAGTCACGCACAAACCCTGTACCAGACCTTGCCACGCCAACATTTTCACTTGCCCCACGAGATGCATCCTCCTCCCCTAAGTAATCATCCCCATCATCCTCCTCCTCCTCCTCTTCTTCCTCCACCTCGTCCAGGAGAGGTCCCTGAGCAGACAATGGCTGAATGTCATCAAGGATTCCCTCCTCCTCTTCCTCCTCATCAACATTGGCTGCAGACGCCTGCTCCTTAAGGTGAGTCAAAGTTTGCATGAGCAGACGCATAAGTGGGATGCTCATGCTTAGGATGGCGTCGTCTGCGCTTACCAGCCGTGTGCATTCCTCAAAACACTGAAGGACTTTACAAAGGTCTTTCAGCTTCGACCACTGCACGCCTGTCAACTCCATGTCTGCTCTCAAAGTGCCTGGCCGTGTATCCTCCCACAAATGCATTATGGCCTGCCTCTGCTCGCACAGCCGCTCCACCATGTGCAGGGTGGAGTTCCACCTTGTTGCAATGTCGATAATGAGGCGGTGGTTGGGAAGGTGGAGCAATCGCTGCAGCTTCTGCATACGAACGGAGTGTACAGGCGACCGGCGGATGTGCGCGCACAGTCTTCGCACCTTCTGGAGCAGGGCTGTTAACTCCGGATAATTTTTGAGGAAGCACTGCACCACCAGGTTCAAGGTGTGAGCCAAGCAAGGTATGTGGCTGAGTTTTGAAAGGGCTATGGCTGCCACAAAATTACGGCCGTTATCACTAACTACCTTGCCTGCCTCAAGATGTACACTGCCCAGCCATGACTCAGTTTGTCGCTTCAAGTACTCGGCCAGCACCTCGGCGGTGTGTCTGTCGCCCAAACACATCATCTGCAACACAGCCTGCTGACGCTTTCCACTAGCTGCTCGATAGGGGGACACATCGTGTGCAACAGTGGCAGCTGCAGATGGAGTGCTCGTACGACTGCGCTCTGTGGACGAGCTTTCGCTTCTGGAGGAGGAGGAGGAGGAGGGTCGAACGCCTACAGCCAACTGTTTCCTATACCGTGGGCTAGGCAGCACTGTCCCACCACCGCTGTCCCCTGTGGACCCTGCATCCACCACATTAACCCAGTGCGCAGTGATGGACACGTAACGGCCCTGGCCATGCCGACTGGACCATGCATCAGTTGTGAGGTGCACCTTTCCGCTCACTGACTGCTTGAGTGCATGGACAATGCGGTCTTTCACATGATGGTGGAGGGCTGGGATGGCTTTGCGAGAGAAGAAGTGGCGACTGGGTAGGTCATAGCGTGGTACTGCATAGGCCATGAGTTCGCGGAAAGCTGTGCTTTCCACCAACCGAAAGGGCATCATCTCAAACGAGATTAGTTTGGCAATGTGGGCGTTCAAACCCAGTGTACGCGGATGAGAGACTGAGTACTTTCTTGACCTACTCATAGTGTCTGGGAGGGTGAGCTGGACTTGAGAGCTGCATATGGTGGAAGTAGCGGTGGACAGGGCGGACTGAGAGAGGGTTGATGATGGTGATGGAGTTGGTGTTCTTTCTGATGGCCTAGAATCAGTCTTTCGTTGATATAACAGTGGGATTCCCTGACTGCTGTGGTCTTGCAACGACACCTCAACATTTGCTGCTGTGCTAACCGGTGGGCTTACAGTGGGGGAAACAATGTAGCGTTGCTGACTACCTTCTTTGTGATCAGTTGCACATGTGGCACTTGAGGTTTGGTGTTGTGTCCACGCTTGCAAGTGCATGCTGGTTAAATGTCTAAGCATTCAACTGGTATTCAAATTTTTCAGATTTTTCCCTCGGCTAAAGGTCTTTGCGCACTTCTTACAGATAACCTTGGCCTGATCATGAGGATTTTGTTCAAAAAAGTGCCACACTGCACTCTTCCTACTTTGGCAGACATTTTGCGGCCTAGCACGCTGTGATCTTTTGACCCTCTGGACAAGCTGTCCAGCAACTCTTTTGATGTTTGGAACCTGTCTTTGGAGTGCTCCGGGCCTCCTCATCTGAGCTATTGGAAGCAGCACCCTCTTCCCCCAATGGATGCCAATCTTGGTCAACAACTGGGTCATCCATCACCTCCTCTTCTATGTCATGTGCACCTTTCTCTGTGTCACCGTGTATGGTGGTATAGTGTGCGGGAAGGGGCACCTGAGTCTCATCAGGGTCAAAATCTGGCTCTGTACACTGCGAGGACAATGTAGTGCTCTGAGTGAATGTACCAGCAGAATCATCCATCAGCGGCTGTGCATCAGTGCACTCCATGTCAGATTCATCTTGGCCTGGGTAATTCACCATTTCACTTGATAATCCAGGCATGGTATGTGAAAACAGCTCCATGGAGTAATCAGTAGTATGGCCTGCGTCATCCTTCAATCTTGGTTGGGGTGAAGGACACAAGGAAAGGTGTGGTTCATGAACATGAGCCTCCAATGACGACTCAGTGCTTTTACTTTTAACAACTGAAGAAGAGGAGGCGATAGAGCTGGAGGCTGAGTCAGCAATGTAAGACAAAACTTTTTCCTGATGCTCTGCCTTTAAAAGCGGTTTGCCAACTCCTAGAAAACTAAGCGTTCGAGGCCTTATGTAGCCAGACGATGACGCAGGGTCAGCACCTCCTGCATTCGGTCCTATTTTGCTCTTGCCACTACCATCAGATCCACCACCAACACCATCATTACCAGCTGCCAACCCCCGCCCAATTCCACGGCCTCTTCCACCAGCCTTCCTCATTTTTGGTAGAAATGTAGACAAAATCCAACAAACTATATAGTAATGTAAAACAAGGTACAAGGTGTCTATAGGACAGGGGAGATTTAGAATTTCTGCACACACTTGTGGACAGTGGACACTTTTGGATTGTGTGAGGCCCACTGATATCTGAGCGCTATGTGACAGGCTCGATGGCACAGCTGCCTGTGACCAAAGTAACGAGAGGATAATGGAGATTTTGAATCTCTGCGCACACTTTTGGACACTGGACACTTGTGGATTGTGTGAGGCCCACTGATATCTGAGCGCTATGTGACAGGCTCGATGGCACAGCTGCCTGTGACCAAACTGACGAGAGGATAATGGAGATTTTAAATCTCTGCGCACACTTTTGGACACTGGACACTTGTGGATTGTGTGAGGCCCACTGATATCTGAGCGCTATGTGACACGCTCGATGGCACAGCTGCCTGTGACCAAAGTGACGAGAGGATAATGGAGATTTTGAATCTCTGCGCACACTTTTGGACACTGGACACTTGTGGATTGTGTGAGGCCCACTGATATCTGAGCGCTATGTGACACGCTCGATGGCACAGCTGCCTGTGACCAAAGTGACGAGAGGATAATGGAGATTTTGAATCTCTGCGCACACTTTTGGACACTGGACACTTGTGGATTGTGTGAGGCCCCACTGATATCTGAGCGCTATGTGACACGCTCGATGGCACAGCTGCCTGTGACCAAAGTGACGAGAGGATAATGGAGATTTTGAATCTCTGCGCACACTTTTGGACACTGGACACTTGTGGATTGTGTGAGGCCCACTGATATCTGAGCGCTATGTGACAGGCTCGATGGCACAGCTGTGACCAAAGTGACGAGAGGATAATGGAGATTTTGAATCTCTGCGCACCCTTTTGGACACTGGACACTTGTGGATTGTGTGAGGCCCACTGATATCTGAGCGCTATGTGACAGGCTCGATGGCACAGCTGCCTGTGACAAAAGTGACGAGAGGATAATGGAGATTTTGAATCTCTGCGCACACTTTTGGACACTGGACACTTGTGGATTGTGTGAGGCCCACTGATATCTGAGCGCTATGTGACAGGCTCGATGGCACAGCTGTGACCAAAGTGACGAGAGGATAATGGAGATTTTGAATCTCTGCGCACACTTTTGGACACTGGACACTTGTGGATTGTGTGAGGCCCACTGATATCTGAGCGCTACGTGACACGCTCGATGGCACAGCTGCCTGTGACCAAAGTGACGAGAGGATAATGGAGATTTTGAATCTCTGCGCACACTTTTGGACACTGGACACTTGTGGATTGTGTGAGGCCCACTGATATCTGAGCGCTATGTGACACGCTCGATGGCACAGCTGCCTGTGACAAAAGTGACGAGAGGATAATGGAGATTTTGAATCTCTGTGCACACTTTTGGACACTGGACACTTGTGGATTGTGTGAGGCCCACTGATATCTGAGCGCTATGTGACACGCTCGATGGCACAGCTGCCTGTGACCAAAGTGACGAGAGGATAATGGAGATTTTGAATTTCTGCGCACACTTTTGGACACTGGACACTTTTGGATTGTGTGAGACCCACTGATATCTGAGCGCTATGTGACACGCTCGATGGCACAGCTGCCTGTGACCAAAGTGACGAGAGGATAATGGAGATTTTGAATCTCTGCGCACACTTTTGGACACTGGACACTTGTGGATTGTGTGAGGCCCACTGATATCTGAGCGCTATGTGACACGCTCGATGGCACAGCTGCCTGTGACCAAAGTGACGAGAGGATAATGGAGATTTTGAATCTCTGCGCACACTTTTGGACACTGGACACTTGTGGATTGTGTGAGGCCCACTGATATCTGAGCGCTATGTGACAGGCTCGATGGCACAGCTGTGACCAAAGTGACGAGAGGATAATGGAGATTTTGAATCTCTGTGCACACTTTTGGACACTGGACACTTGTGGATTGTGTGAGGCCCACTGATATCTGAGCGCTATGTGACACGCTCGATGGCACAGCTGCCTGTGACGAAAGTGACGAGAGGATAATGGAGATTTTGAATCTCTGCGCACACTTTTGGACACTGGACACTTGTGGATTGTGTGAGGCCCACTGATATCTGAGCGCTATGTGACACGCTCGATGGCACAGCTGCCTGTGACCAAAGTGACGAGAGGATAATGGATATTTTGAATCTCTGCGCACACTTTTGGACACTGGACACTTGTGGATTGTGTGAGGCCCACTGATATCTGAGCGCTATGTGACACGCTCGATGGCACAGCTGCCTGTGACGAAAGTGACGAGAGGATAATGGAGATTTTGAATCTCTGCTCACACTTTTGGACACTGGACACTTGTGGATTGTGTGAGGCCCACTGATATCTGAGCGCTATGTGACACGCTCGATGGCACAGCTGCCTGTGACCAAAGTGACGAGAGGATAATGGATATTTTGAATCTCTGCGCACACTTTTGGACACTGGACACTTGTGGATTGTGTGAGGCCCACTGATATCTGAGCGCTATGTGACACGCTCGATGGCACAGCTGCCTGTGACCAAACTGACGAGAGGATAATGGAGATTTTGAATCTCTGCGCACACTTTTGGACACTGGACACTTGTGGATTGTGTGAGGCCCACTGATATCTGAGCGCTATGTGACACGCTCGATGGCACAGCTGCCTGTGACCAAAGTGACGAGAGGATAATGGAGATTTTGAATCTCTGCGCACACTTTTGGACACTGGACACTTGTGGATTGTGTGAGGCCCACTGATATCTGAGCGCTATGTGACAGGTTCGATGGCACAGCTGTGACAAAAGTGACTAGAGGATAAGGGAGATTGGATTACTTTAAAAAAGCAGTTTGCGGAGCAGTGGGTAAACAGCAATGCCAGCGTGTCAGGAAGCCTTAAAAGGCAGCCCAACAACCAACACCACTGATACACCACAATATAGCCTCCCCTTGCACTGCACACACAGTGACTTGTGTGTTGTGCAGGCCAAATCGCTAGCAGCAGAAGCAGTTTTTTTGTCTTCTTCCCTGCCTAACGCTCTCCCTACAGAATCAGCAGCAACCTCTCCCTATACTAAGATCGGCAGAAGTAAGATGGCGGTCGGCGTGCACGCCCTTTTATACCCCCTGTGACGCCCACCAAAGCAAGCCAATCACTTGCATGCCCTTCTGAAAGATGGTGGTGACCCGTGCCTAGGTCATCACGTTGCCCACAGTGTCCGTGGATCCTGATTGGCTGAAAAAGAGCGCAAAACAAACTTTTGAAACGCGACTTTGGCGCGTAAGTCGCCGACCTCGTGGCCGACCTCATCCTAGGGTCGGGTTTCGTTTCATGAAACCCGACTTTGCCAAAAGTCGGCGACTTTTGAATTTTTTCGACCCGTTTCGCTCAACTCTACTTCTGGTGCATCTGCCATTGTCCAGCAGTGGTCTAGTCACCTACCGCACGGTGGACCCCGGGCAGTGAACGCACCTCCTATTATTTATATTTGGTGCGTTCCGCCGTCCCTAACAGTAGGAGGGGACTGTTTGTGCACAAGAGATGGAGATTGACAGGATAGAAGGGTGACAGCTGGGAAAGGTGGATAAGGAGAGTGCAGTACCTAGAAATGACCACAAGATGGCAGGGGGAGTAGCTTAGGACTCAACATCAGCTTATGGCTTGAGAAACGCTTAGTCATGGGGCAGGGAGATAGGAACCCAGGAGGGGAATTCCCGGTGAGAGAGGGGATAAATAGAACAGGGTGGGGTTCCAGACAGTCTAGTCCAGGGAGGAGCTCGGTAGAAGATGGTGAAGAGAGAAGAGCTCGATCAGCTTACAGACAGCAAAGAGACAGTCAGGGGGTGGCCCTGACCCGACGGACCGCAGGACAGACGAGGCCCCGGGGGTGCGGATTGGACGACGACCTCGGGCAGGTGAAGCGCTGGCGGTAGATTGGTCTTCGACAGCCCCAGCGAAAGATCTGCGAGGGACGTTACTTCGACTGGAGTAAAGGTGCAGGTACCCGGGCCTGGAGACAGAGAACTGTGAAGAAGCTGCGGTGCGTGGTTGTGGTCGTCAGGAGGACGAATAATAAATCCGGAACTGTTACTAGTGAAATCTGTCTCCGCCTCGTCCTTGCATCACCTGGTGTCTGTGTCATCCGGACAGGGTAAGCAGTGGTCCACCCCCCAATCCCAGCCCCTACCACAAAGGCTCCATTACCTCGGGGCGAGGCAGGAGAAGCCCAACCCGCAGTCAAAATTGCAGATACTTTGTCTCCTAGACAGGTTCAGGAGGTCCGGGAGTTCATTAGCCGAAATACAGATGTTTTTCAGAGCTCCCCGGATGCACCTCCCTAATCCAACATGACATTGTCATGGAGCCACAGGCCAGAGTCCGACAAAAGCCATATTGGGTGCCTGAGGCCCGGCGACACGCCATCTCGGAAGAGGTGAAAACTATGCAAGAGTTAGGGGTCATAGAAGAGTCCCAAAGTGATTGGGCCAGCCCAATAGTCCTAATACCCAAGCCTGATGGGTCTCTAAGGTTCTGTAATGATTTTAGAAAGCTTAATGACATTTTAAAGTTTGACACCTCCCCCATGCCCCGGGTTGACGAGTTGATAGAGCAATTTGGGCAGGCACGGTATTTTACAACTCTGGACCTCACAAAAGGTTATTGGCAGGTGCCCCTAACAGAGGCGGTGAAGGAAAAAAACGGCTTTTGCAACACCCGAGGGGCTGCTCCAGTGTAAGGTGTTACCCTTTGGGTTGCATGGCGCACCAGCAACGTTCCAGTGATTAATGGATATTGTTATCCGTCCCCATTGCCGCTATGCCTCAGCCTATCTAGACGATATTATTGTGTACAACACAGACTGGGAAAGTCATTTAGCAAAAATACAGACAGTGATAGACTCTCTGCGACAAGCAGGGCTAACTGCCAACCCAAAGAAGTGTTCCATAGGGTTGGAGTAAGCTCGGTACTTGGGTTACGTCATTGGGAGAGGAGTTCTCAAGCCTCAAGTAAACAAAGTGGAGGCAATTCAGAACTGGCCCGTCCCCTCACAGCAAAACAGGTAAAAGCCTTTTTAGGTTTGGTGGGATATTACAGGAGGTTCATTCCCAACTTTGCAACCCTGTCCGCGCCTTTAACAGACTGCTTAAAAGGAAGGAAATCTGTGATGATCCACTGGAATGATCAGTTGGAGGAGGCCTTTACAAAGTTAAAAGGGGTACTGTGTGGGGCACACCAGTCCTGATCACTCCAAATTTCTAAAGAGAGTTCGTCGTGCAGACTGATGCCTCTGAGATAGGGCTCGGTGCCGTGCTGTCTAAGGAGGTTAACGGGGAAGAGCATCCTGTTAGTTTCCTAAGCCGGAAGTTTACCCCAGCTGAAACCAGGTACAGTATTGTGGAGAGAGAGTGCCTGGCCATCAAGTGGGCACTGGAGTCATTGTGCTACTATTTGCTGGGACAACATTTCGGTTGGTGACAGATCATTCTCCTCTTATGTGGATGAGTCAAGCTAAGGAGAGGAATGCCCGAGTCACCAGGTGGTTCCTGTCCCTGCAAAATTTTAAATTTTCAGTAGAACATCGGGCAAGCAGACTACATGGGAAAGCAGATGCCCTGTCCAGAGTTCACTGTATGTCATGTGTCCACCCCTCTAGGGTTGAACATAGGAGGGAGGTATGTGGTACAGTAAAGGATGTTTTACTGGATGGGAGATACATTTCTCCCAGCAGGTTAATGTTTGGCCACGTTTTTCCCTAAAGACAGGACCTGCGATGATGTCATGGTCACGTGATCAGCCCATGTGATGTCTATCTTACTGGTGGGAGGGGTTATGGGCTATGTAATGGAAGTTGGTGTTTGGCACATGGTGAGTGTGTGTCTGGAAGTTACAGGAACTTGGCTGGACTTAGCCTGAACTTATACATGGGATCCCCGTGCTGGAGGACTATAGCAGCAAGACTCTCAACAACCCAGGGAATGGCACCTGGCAGATGCCGCAGGACCTGGCAGCCGCTTAGTTAAGCCCGTCCCATGCAAGGGGTGAGTCTGGGACCAGTGGTTCTCGAAGCTGGACTACATTTATGTTTTTCCCTTATTTTCTGTTAACCTACTGTTTGCAAAGTGACATTAAACCACTGAAATTAGACTTTAAGACTGTGTGTTGCCTCGTTACTGCAGCCCTGCATTACTTACCAGAGCGAATCCCTACAACAAGAATATAACTACTATAATACTGCTCCTATGTACAAGAATATAACTACTAGAATACTGCTCCTATGTACAAGAATATAACTACTATAATACTGCTCCTATGTATAAGAATGTAAACTACTACAATAGTGCTCCTATGTACAATAATATAACTACTATAATACTGCCCCTATGTACAAGAATATAACTGCTCTAATACTGCTCCCTATGTACAAGAATATAACTACTATAATATTGCTCCTATGTACAAGAATATAACTACTATAATACTGTTCCTATGTACAAGAATATAACTACTATAATACTGCTTCTATGTACAAGAATATAACTACTAGAATACTGCTCCTATGTACAAGAATATAACTACTATAATACTGCTCCTATGTACAAGAATGTAAACTACTACAATAGTGCTCCTATGTACAATAATATAACTACTATAATACTGCCCCTATGTACAAGAATATAACTGCTCTAATACTGCTCCCTCTGTACAAGAATATAACTACTATAATACTGTTCCTATGTACAAGAATATAACTACTATAATATTGCTCTTATGCACAAGAATTTAACCACAATGCTGCACCTATATACAAAAATATAACTACTTTAATACTGCCCCCTCTGTACAAGAATATAACTATTATAATCCTACCCATATGTACAAGAATATAACTACTATAATACTGCTCCTATGTACAAGAATATAACTACTATATTACTGTTCCTATGTACAAGAGTGTAACTACGATAATTCTGCCCCTATATACAAGAATATAACTTCTAAAATACTGCTCCTATGTACAAGAATATAACTACTATAATACTGCCCCATGTACAAGAATATAACTACTATAATACTGCCTCTATGTACAAGAATATAACTACTATAATAATGCCCCTATGTACAAGAATATAACTACTATAATACTGCCTCTATGTACAAGATTATAACTACTATAATACTGCTCCTATGTACGAGAATATAACTTCTAAAATACTGCTCCTATGTGCAAGAATATAACTACTATAATACTGCCTCTTTGTACAAGAATATAACTACTATAATACTGCCTCTATGTACAAGAATATAACTACTATAATAATGCCCCTATGTACAAGAATATAACTACTATAATGCTGCTCCTATGTACAAGAATATAACTACTATAATACTGCCTCTATGTACAAGAATATAGTTACTATATTACTGCTCCTATGTACAAGAATATAACTACTATATTACTGCTCCTATGTACAAGAATATAACTACTATAATACTGCCCCCTCTGTACAAGAATATAACTGTTATAATACTGCTCCTATGTACAAGAATATAACTACTATAATACTGCTCCTATGTACAAGAATATAACTACTATAATACTGCCCCTATGTACAAGAATATAACTACGATAATACTGCCCCCTCTGTACAAGAATATAACTACGATAATACTGCTCCTATGTACAAGAATATAACTACAATAATACTGCTCCTATGTACAAGAATATAACTACTATAATAATGCTCCTATGTACGAGAATATAACTACTATAATAATGCTCCTATGTACGAGAATATAACTTCTAAAATACTGCTCCTATGTACAAGAATATAACTACTATAATACTGCCCCTGTGTACACGAATATAACTACTATAATACTGCTCCTATGTACGAGAATATAACTTCTAAAATACTGCTCCTATGTACAAGAATATAACTAATATAATACTGCTCTCATGGACATGTATGTACATGTTCCTAAACTTCCCTTTAGGACATAACGATGTTGAGAATCTTTTCTTTGTGGATTATATTAGTACACTGTTCTGCTCCCTTCGTTTTCCTCTTTTTTTGTATTATTTCCTTTCAGGAGCTGATGAAGAATGTCATTACTTTGCACACATTTTCTTTTATAACATATATCACCCAGTTATTGTACAATATTTAACAAAAAATATTATTGGGCTCCCTCCTCCATTGTGTGCAGATATTAGCGGTAGGTTTAAATGAGCTATCTTTATGGCGGTTAGATTTATAGTGAAATGAACCTCCTCACCCCTTCCTAGTAATACGGTGGACCCTTTTAATATGTTTCTATTATCGTTGGATGCTTTATTGAAATCCTGGGTAAAGGCCACATTTTATGTAGAGATTTCTGCAGGAACGTAATGAAATAACCTGTAACTCTATTCATGGAGAAGATAAACAGATCACATCTAGCGGAAGCCCTGGGGATTAGAACTTGTATTGGAAGTATCCAATTGTGTCTTCTCATTATCAGAGGTGGTGAATGGCCGCTCTCTGGTATCGGTCCTGACAACGATCCGCTGATCCCAGGAGCCCCATTCTGTAAACAGGCAACGCCACGATTTGTGGCCGGCCAAGAATGAGACAACAGGCAAATGCCCAAAGGATCAGGCATTTTACATCCAAAGAATGTGATGTCCTGGGTGGTGTATATCTATTTTAACTCCTTCATGACTGGACAGGATTTAATTCTTGCTGATGTAACACATATTTTTGCTTATCACTTATACAGCAGTATATTCTGCAGTGCTGGGGGGGGAGATTTCCATCACATCACACACTTCAGCCCCTGACTTCAGTGGACTTACTATCACAATTCCCAGACCATGCCTTAACCAGGGAGCAGAACAAAGCCCTGGTGCAATCTCTCTGGTTGCTACAATTTTATCATGTATCTCTATATACAAGGAGCTCCCCCTAGTGGTGACTGCAGACACGATCTTATCATGTATCTCTGTATACAGGGAGCTCCCCCCTAGTGGTGACTACAGACAGGATCTTATCATGTATCTCTGTATACAGTGAGCTCCCACTAGTGGTGACTGCATACAGGATCTTATCACGTATCTCTGCATACAGGGAGCTCCCCCTAGTGGGGCTGCAGACAGGATCTTATCATGCATCTCTGTATACAGGGAGCTCCCCCTAGTGGTGATGCCAGACAGGATCTTGTCATGAATCTCTATATACAGGGAGCACCCCCTAGTGGTGACTGCATACACGATGTTATCACGTATCTCTGTATACAGGTAGCTCACCCTATTGGTGGCTGCAGACAGGGTCTTATCATGTATCTGTAAACAGGGAGCTCCCCCTAGTGGTGACTGCATACAGGATCTTATGTATCTCTGTATACAGGGAGCTCCCCCTAGTGGTGACTGCAGACAGGATCTTATCATGTATGTCTGTATGCAACAAGCTCCCCCTAGTGGCGGGTGACTGCATACAGGATCTTATCCTGTATCTCTGTAGGCATGCAGCTCCCTCTAGTGGTGACTGCAGACAGGATTTATCATGTATATCTGCATACAGGGAGCTCCCCATAGTGGTGGCTGCAGACAGGATCTTATCACGTATCTCTGTGTACAGGTAGCTCCCCCTAGTGATGACTGCAGACAGGTTCTTATCATGCATCTCTGTATACAGGGTGCTTCCCCTAGTGGTGACTACAGACAGGATCTTATCATGTATCTCTGAATAAAGGAAGCTCCCCCTAGAGGTGACTGCAGACAGGATCTTATCATGTATATCTGCATACAGGGAGCTCCCCCTAGTGGTGGCTGCAGACAGGATCTTATCACGTATCTCTGTGTACAGGTAGCTCCCCCTAGTGATGGCTGCAGACAGGTTCTTATCATGCATCTCTGTATACAGGGTGCTTCCCCTAGTGGTGACTACAGACAGGATCTTATCATGTATCTCTGTATACAGGGAGCTCCCCCTAGTGGTGACTTCAGACAGGACTTTATAATGAATCTCTATATACAGGGAGCTCCCCTTAGTGGTGGCTGCATACGGGATCTTATCATGTATCTCTGTATACAAGGCGCTCCCCCTAGTGGTGACTGCAGACACAATCTTATCATGTATCTCTGTATACAAGCACCCCCTAGTGGTGGTTGACTGCATACAGGATCTTATCCTGTATCTCTGTATACAGGGAGCTCCCCTAGTAGTGGCAACAGGCAGAATCTTATCATGTATCTCTGTATACAGGGAGCTACCCCTAGTGGTGACTGCATACTGGATCTTAATATGTATCTCTGTATACAGGGAGCTCCCTTTAGTGGTGACTACAGACAGGATCTTATCATGTATCTCTGTATACAGGGAACTCCCCCTAGTGGTGGCTGCAGACAGAACCTTATCATGTATCTCTGTATACAGGGAGCTCCCCCTAGTGGTGGCTTCAGGCAGAATCTTATGTATCTCTGTATACAGGGAGCTCCCTCTTGTGGTGACTACAGACAGGATCTTATCATGTATCTTGGCATATATGGAACTTCCCCTAGTGGTGACTACAGACAGGATCTTATCCTGTATCTCTGTAGGCATGTAACTCCCCCTAGTGGTGACTGCAGACAGGATTTTATCATGTATATCTGCATACAGGGAGCTTCCCCTAGTGGAAGCTGCAGACAGGATCTTATCATGTATCTCTGTATGCAGGTAGCTCCCCCTAGTGGTGACTACAGACAGGATCTTATCCTGTATATCTGTAGGCATGGAACTCCCCCTAGTGGTGACTGCAGACAGGGTCTCATCATGTATCTCTGTATACAGGGAGCTCCCCCTAGTGGTGACTGCATACAGGATCTTATGTATCTCTGAAAACAGGGAGCTCCCCCTAGTGGTGACTGCAGACAGGATCTTATAATGTATGTCTGTATGCAACAAGATCCCCCTAGTGGCGGGTGACTGCATACAGGAGCTTATCCTGTATCTCTGTAGGCATGCAGCTCCCCCTAGTGGTGACTGCAGACAGGATCTTATCATGTATATCTGCATACAGGGAGCTCCCCCTAGTGGTGGCTGCAGACAGGATCTTATCATGTATCTCTGTGTACAGGTAGCTCCCCCTAGTGTTGGCTGCAGACAGGTTCTTATCATGCATCTCTGTATACAGGGTGCTTCCCCTAGTGGTGACTACAGACAGGATCTTATCATGTATCTCTGTATAAAGGAAGCTCCCCCTAGAGGTGACTGCAGACAGGATCTTATCATGTATATCTGCATACAGGGAGCTCCCCCTAGTGGTGGCTGCATACAGGATCTTATCACGTATCTCTGTGTACAGGTAGCTCCCCCTAGTGATGGCTGCAGACAGGTTCTTATCATGCATCTCTGTATACAGGGTGCTTCCCCTAGTGGTGACTACAGACAGGATCTTATCATGTATCTCTGTATACAGGGAGCTCCCCCTAGTGGTGACTTCAAACAGGACTTTATCATGAATCTCTATAAACAGGGAGCTCCCCTTAGTGGTGGCTGCATACGGGATCTTATCATGTATCTCTGTGTACAAGGAGCTCCCCCTAGTGGTGACTGCAGACACTATCTTATCATGTATCTCTGTATACAAGCACCCCCTAGTGGTGGTTGACTGCATACAGGATCTTATCCTGTATCTCTGTATACAGGGAGCTCCCCTAGTAGTGGCAACAGGCAGAATCTTATCATGTATCTCTGTATACAGGGAGCTACCCCTATTGGTGACTGCATACTGGATCTTAATATGTATCTCTGTATACAGGGAGCTCCCTTTAGTGGTGACTACAGACAGGATCTTATCATGTATCTCTGTATACAGGGAACTCCCCCTAGTGGTGGCTGCAGACAGAACCTTATCATGTATCTCTGTATACAGGGAGCTCCCCCTAGTGGTGGCTTCAGGCAGAATCTTATGTATCTCTTTATACAGGGAGCTCCCTCTAGTGGTGACTACAGACAGGATCTTATCATGTATCTTGGCATATATGGAACTCCCCCTAGTGGTGACTACAGACAGGATCTTATCCTGTATCTCTGTAGGCATGTAACTCCCCCTAGTGGTGACTGCAGACAGGATCTTATCATGTATATCTGCATACAGGGAGCTTCCCCTAGTGGTGGCTGCAGACAGGATCTTATCATGTATATCTGTAGGCATGGAACTCCCCCTAGTGGTGACTGCAGACAGGGTCTCATCATGTATCTCTGTATACAGGGAGCTCCCCCTAGTGGTGACTGCAGACAGGATCTTATAATGTATGTCTGTATGCAACAAGCTCCCCCTAGTGGCGGGTGACTGCATACAGGAGCTTATCCTGTATCTCTGTAGGCATGCAGCTCCCCCTAGTGGTGACTGCAGACAGGATCTTATCATGTATATCTGCATACAGGGAGCTCCCCCTAGTGGTGGCTGCAGACAGGATCTTATCACGTATCTCTGTGTACAGGTAGCTCCCCCTAGTGATGGCTGCAGACAGGTTCTTATCATGCATCTCTGTATACAGGGTGCTTCCCCTAGTGGTGACTACAGACAGGATCTTATCATGTATCTCTGTATACAGGGAGCTCCTCCTAGTGGTGACTTCAGACAGAACTTTATCATGAATCTCTATATACAGGGAGCTCCCCTTAGTGGTGGCTACATACGGGATCTTATCATGCATCTCTGTATACAAGGAGCTCCCCCTAGTGGTGACTGCAGACACAATCTTATCATGTATCTCTGTATACAACAAGCACCCCCTAGTGGTGGTTGACTGCATACAGGATCTTATCCTGTATCTCTGTATACAGGGAGCTACCCCTAGTGGTAACTGCATACTGGATCTTAATATGTATCTCTGTATACAGGGAGCTCCCTCTAGTGGTGACTACAGACAGGATCTTATCATGTATCTCTGTATAAAGGGAGCTCCCCCTAGTGGTGGCTGCAGACAGAACCTTATCATGTATCTCTGTATACAGGGAGCTCCTCCTAGTGGTGGCTTCAGGCAGAATCTTATGTATCTCTGTATACAGGGAGCTCCCTCTAGTGGTGACTACAGACAGGATCTTATCATGTATCTTGGCATATATGGAACTCCCCCTAGTGGTGACTACAGACAGGATCTTATACTGTATCTCTGAAGGCATGGAACTCCCCCTAGTGGTGACTGCAGACAGGATCTTATCATGTATATCTGCATACAGGGAGCTTCCCCTAGTGGTGGCTGCAGACAGGATCTTATCATGTATCTCTGTATACAGGTAGCTCCCCCTAGTGGTGACTACAGACAGGATCTTATCCTGTATATCTGTAGGCATGGAACTCCCCCTAGTGGTGACTGCAGTCAGGATCTTATCATGTATCTCTGTATACAGGGAGCTCCCCCTAGTGGTGACTACAGACAGGATCTTATCATGTATCTCTGCATACATAGAGCTCCCCCTAGTGGCGGCTGCAAGCAGGGTCTTATTATGTATCTCTGTAAACAGGGAGCTCCCCTAGTGGTGACTGCAGACAGGATCTTATCCTGTATCTCTGTATACAGGGAGCTCCTATTAGTGGTGGCTGCAGACAGGATCTTACCATGTATCTCTGTGTACAGGGAGCTCCCCCTAGTGGTGACTACAGACAGGATCTTATCATGTATCTCTGTATACAGGGAGCTTCCCCTAGTAGTGGCTGCAGGCAGGGTCTTATTATGTATCTTTGTATACAGGGAGCTCCCCCTAGTGGTGGCTTCAGGCAGAATCTTATGTATCTCTGTATACAGGGAGCTCCCTATAGTGGTGACTACAGACAGGATCTTATCATGTATCTTGGCATATATGGAACTCCCCCTAGTGGTGACTACAGACAGGATCTTATCCTGTATCTCTGTAGGCATGTAACTCCCCCTAGTGGTGACTGCAGACAGGATCTTATCATGTACTGTATATCTGCATACAGGGAGCTTCCCCTAGTGGTGGCTGCAGACAGGATCTTATCATGTATCTCTGTATACAGGTAGCTCCCCCTAGTGGTGACTACAGACAGGATCTTAACCTGTATATCTGTAGGCATGGAACTCCCCCTAGTGGTGACTGCAGACAGGGTCTCATCATGTATCTCTGTATACAGGGAGCGCCCCCTAGTGGTGACTGCATACAGGATCTTATGTATCTCTGTATACAGGGAGCTCCCCCTAGTCGTGACTGCAGACAGGATCTTATAATGTATGTCTGTATGCAACAAGCTCCCCCTAGTGGCGGGTGACTGCATACAGGAGCTTATCCTGTATCTCTGTAGGCATGCAGCTCCCCCTAGTGGTGACTGCAGACAGGATCTTATTATGTATATCTGCATACAGGGAGCTCCCCCTAGTGGTGGCTGCAGACAGGATCTTATCACGTATCTCTGTGTACAGGTAGCTCCCCCTAGTGATGTCTGCAGACAGGTTCTTATCATGCATCTCTGTATACAGGGTGCTTCCCCTAGTGGTGACTACAGACAGGATCTTATCATGTATCTCTGTATACAGGGAGCTCCTCCTAGTGGTGACTTCAGACAGGACTTTATCATGAATCTCTATATACAGGGAGCTCCCCGTAGTGGTGGCTACATACGGGATCTTATCATGCATCTCTGTATACAAGGAGCTCCCCCTAGTGGTGACTGCAGACACAATCTTATCATGTATCTCTGTATACAACAAGCACCCCCTAGTGGTGGTTGACTGCATACAGGATCTTATCCTGTATCTCTGTATACAGGGAGCTACCCCTAGTGGTAACTGCATACTGGATCTTAATATGTATCTCTGTATACAGGGAGCTCCCTCTAGTGGTGACTACAGACAGGATCTTATCATGTATCTCTGTATACAGGGAACTCCCCCTAGTGGTGGCTGCAGACAGAACCTTATCATGTATCTCTGTATACAGGGAGCTCCTCCTAGTGGTGGCTTCAGGCAGAATCTTATGTATCTCTGTATACAGGGAGCTCCCTCTAGTGGTGACTACAGACAGGATCTTATCATGTATCTTGGCATATATGGAACTCCCCCTAGTGGTGACTACAGACAGGATCTTATACTGTATCTCTGTAGGCATGGAACTCCCCCTAGTGGTGACTGCAGACAGGATCTTATCATGTATATCTGCATACAGGGAGCTTCCCCTACTGGTGGCTGCAGACAGGATCTTATCATGTATCTCTGTATACAGGTAGCTCCCCCTAGTGGTGACTACAGACAGGATCTTATCCTGTATATCTGTAGGCATGGAACTCCCCCTAGTGGTGACTGCAGACAGGATCTTATCATGTATCTCTGTATACAGGGAGCTCCCCCTAGTGGTGACTACAGACAGGATCTTATCATGTATCTCTGCATACATAGAGCTCCCCCTAGTGGCGGCTGCAAGCAGGGTTTAATTATGTATCTCTGTATACAGGGAGCTCCCCTAGTGGTGACTGCAGACAGGATCTTATCACGTATCTCTGTATACAGGTAGCTCCCCCTAGTGGTGACTACAGACAGGATCTTATCCTGTATCTCTGTATACAGGGAGCTCCTATTAGTGGTGGCTGCAGACAGGATCTTACCATGTATCTCTGTATACAGGGAGCTCCCCCTAGTGGTGACTACAGACAGGATCTTATCATGTATCTCTGTTTACAGGTAGCTTCCCCTAGTGGTGGCTGCAGGCAGGGTCTTATTATGTATCTTTGTATACAGGGAGCTCCCCCTAATGGTGACTTCAGACAGGATTTTATCATGTATCTCTGTTTACAGGGAGCTCCCCCTAGTGGTGACTGCATACTGGATCTTATCATGTATCTCTGTATACAGAGAGCTCCCCCTAGTGGTGACTGCAGACAGGATCTTATCATGTATCTCTGTTTACAGGGAGCTCCCCCTAGTGGTGACTGCATACTGGATCTTATCATGTATCTCTGTTTACAGGGAGCTCCCCCTAGTGGTGACTGCATACTGGATCTTATCATGTTTCCCAGTGTACAGGGAGCTCCCCCTAGTGGTGACTTCAGACAGGATCTTATCATGTATCTCTGTATACAGGGAGCATCCCCTAGTGGTGACTACAGACAGGATCTTATCATGTGTTTCTGTATACAGGGAGCTCCCCCTACTGCTGGCTGTAGACAGGGTCTTATCATGTATCTCCGTATTCAGGGAGCTCCCCCTAGTGGTAGCTGCAGACAGGGTCTTATCATGTATCTCTATATACAGGGAGCACCCTTCAGTGGTGAGTGCATACAGGATCTTATCATGTATCTCTGTATACAGGGATCTCCCCCTAGTGGTGACTGCCGACACAATCTTATCACGTATCTCTGTATACAGGGAGCTTCCCCTAGTGGTGACTTCAGACAGGATCTTATCATGTATCTCTATATACAGGGAGCACCCCCTAGTGGTCAGTGCATACAGGATCTTATCATGCATCTCTGTATACAGGGATCTCCCCCTAGAGGTGACTGCCGACAGAATCTTATCATCTATACCTGTATACAGGGAGCTCCCCCTAGTGGTGGCTACAGACAGAATTTTATCATGTATCTCTGTATGCATGGAGCTCCCTCTAGTGGTGACTGCAGATAGGATCTTTTCATGTATCTCTGTATGCAAGGAGCTCCCCTAGTGGTGACTATAGACAGGATTTTATCATGTATCTCTGTATACAGGGATCACCCCTAGTGGTGACTACATTCAGGATCTTATCATGCATCTCTATATAAAGGGAGCTCCCCCTAGTGGTGACTGCATACAGGATCTTAATATGTATCTCTGTATACAGGGAGCTCCCTCTAGTGGTGACTACAGACAGGATATCATGTATCTCATAGAATCATAGAATCGTAGTTGGAAGGGACCTCCTGGGCCATCTGGTGCAACCCCCTGCTGAAAGCAGGATTCGCTAAGTCATCCCAGACAGATGTTTGTCCAGCCTCTGTTTGAAGACTTCCATTGAAGGAGAGGTCACCACTTCTCATGGCAGCCTTTTCCACTCATTGATCACTCTGTATACAGGGAGCTCCCCCTAGTGGTGGCTGCAGACAGTACCTTATCATGTATCTCTATATACAGGGAGCTCCCCTTAGTGGTGGCTGCAGGCAGAATCTTATCATGTATCTCTGTATACAGGGAGCTCCCCCTAGTGGTGGCTGCAGACAGAACCTTATCCTATATCTCTGTATACAGGGAGCTCCCCCTAGTGGTGACTTCAGACAGGATCTTAGCATGTATCTCTATATACAGGGAGCTCCCCCTAGTGGTGGCTGCAGACAGGATCTTATCATGTATCTGTTTGCAGTGAGCTCCCCCTAGTGGTGACTGAAGGCAGAATCTTCTCATGTATCTCTGTATACAGGGAGCTCCCCCTAGTGGTGGCTGCAGGCAGAATCTTATCATGTATCTCTATATACAGGGAGCTCCCCCTAGTAACAAATTGCAGCATATATTTTACTGGTCAATCTGCAGAGATTGTCAGCAGTGTAACTTACTAAGCTCTGTGGTCTGTCTGGGTCTGAATTTCCACAACATGTCAGTGTGACATTCTATTGTCATCCTTGATTACTTTTTCAGATTTTGCTGAATTAACCCCTGGATGCCCATTTGATGTCATCTTGGATGGCCTCACTTCCTGGATTCTTACCTCGTTTATACTTGACCGTATTTTTCTATCCTTTGTGATTGTCTTTCTGACTCTGACCTCAGCTTCTTCGCTTTATTCCTCACACTACCAGTTACGACTGCTGTGCAGTCAGAACCTGCAGTAAAGGCCAGATTCCAGTAGAGGGGTAAACAATAAGGATTTTAGATCCCTTTAGACTTGCCAATCTTTGAACTGATGAGTGTGTACAGTCTTTGAAGGAATTTGGTCAAACCTTGGAGTATAGGGCTCCCAAATGTTGGCTTGAAGTGCTCATTCATTCACTCTAACCATACACTTTGCATCTCATTGAGGGTGTAGCAGACAGACCCCAAAGCTCAACACGTTATCACCCATCTTGAGAATGTCAGTCGGTTTCAGAAGCATGGACAACAAGCAAAGGTGTAATTGTCCTTTAAGACTCAACCTGTGCCATCCATGGAAAGTGATGTGTTTATTAGCATCCAATACTGCACTGTGTGATCACTCGGCTAAGGAGGAGGCATGTTGTTCTTCAGAATCCCGGCAGCCCAGAAAGCAGCTGTGTAATTAATTAGCTGACATAGACTTAGCGAAGCCTGAAACTTGTGTAATTATCACATACGACTCATTCACAGAAGACAAAACTCCTTGTGAACCAGCAGCCACATTGTATTCAGATCTCCCATAGTATTCCCTCCATTGTTAATAGAAGGTTCTGGGCACAGAACGTTTAGGATGTCTCTTGGATAAACTCAGATTTATTCCATCTGAACCTGGTGGCAGAAAGTCACATCTCCTCCTCAGGGGTGGGCACAATAGACAGGGCAGAGGGAGAGACTCCTTCTGCAGCCACACATAAGATAGAGAGGAGGAGGAAGAGGATCAACATTGTCGGCGGCCTCAGACTTAGAGACAGTCTCTTTATTTCTCAGTTTTAGTTAGAATATAAGAAAAGGAGAAAGTAACAGGTCTCCAACAGCACAGAGTATTTCAGGAGATGAATGTGCTGGTATACTGTGAGATTCACACAGTGGAAGTAGGAGGCCCCAGCAGCACAGAGAATTTCAGGAGAGGGATATTCTGATCCTGTGAAGATCATATAGTGGAAGTAAAAGGGAGAATATGTGGATTCTGTGGGGGTTACAGACTTAGGGTCACATAGTGGAAGTAAAAGTCCTCAGCAGCACGGATGAGTTAACACTGTGAGGGTCACGTGTCATGATCCAGGTCGGGGTTTGTTTCTTTTTGTTTTCTCCCCAGTCTGGTCATGCGGGGGTTAACCTTCATTGCTTCATTTTGAGATTTCTGGCTCTATTTCAGGCTGCTGCACCCTGCTGACCAACCTCAGTGATCGTTCATGCTTCTAGGCTAGAGCAGCTGACCCCTTGATTCGATGTTTTGTCCTCTGCCCGTTTACTCTGCTCCCGTGACTTCCTTTTCCTGCCACCCCATTTGTCTTAGTGTTAGCCCCCTGTGCTTGGACCTCTTGGTATGTGACCTGGCTTGTCTTCTGACCTGTTTTATTGTCTCACGTCTCTCTTATCTCTGCTCCCGTCTGGCTCTGACTTTTGGCTTGTATTTGACCACATGTATTTCTTTTTCCTCCGGTACTGTTTATCCTGACAGTTAGGCTAGTTTCACACTTGCTTTTTTTTGCAGCGCGTTTTTCCCGCAAAAAAACGCATTGAAAAAACGCATACATAAGCATACAACTGCTGCGTTTTTTTCAAGCATTTTTATGAGCATGCATGAAAAAAACGCAGCGTTTTTATGCGTTTGTATGCGTTTTTAGCGCGTTTTTACCGCGTTTGCGTTTTTTTCCAACATTTTTAGGTGGCCCCTCACACTACCCAAACCATGACTTTACTAACCCTAACCCTGACCCTAACCCTAACCCTAACCCTGACCCTAACCCTAACCCTAACCCTGACCCTAACCCTTAACCAAATCATACTTAACCCTAACCCAAACCCTAAACCCTAACTAACCCTAACCCTAACCCTAACCCTGACCCTAACCCTAACCCTGACCCTAACCCTGACCCTAACCCTAACCCTAACCCTAACCCTGACCCTAACCCTAACCCTAACCCTGACCCTAACCCTTAACAAAACCATACTTAACCCTAACCCTGACCCTAACCCTAACCCTAACCCTAACCCTAACCCTAACCCTGACCCTAACCCTAACCCTAACCCTAACCCTAACCCTGACCCTAATCCTTAACAAAACCATACTTAACCCTAATCCTGACCCTAACCCTGACCCTAATCCTTAACAAAACCATACTTAACCCTAACCCTGACCCTAACCCTAACCCTGACCCTAACCCTAACCCTAACCCTGACCCTAACCCTAACCCTAACCCTAACCCTGACCCTAACCCTTAACAAAACCATAATTAACCCTAATCCTGACCCTAACCCTGACCCTAATCCTTAACAAAACCATACTTAACCCTAACCCTGACCCTAACCCTAACCCTGACCCTAACCCTAACCCTAACCCTGACCCTAACCCTAACCCTAACCCTAACCCTGACCCTAACCCTTAACAAAACCATACTTAACCCTAATCCTGACCCTAACCCTGACCCTAACCCTTAACCAAACCATACTAAACCCTAACCCTGACCCAAAACCCAACCCTAACCCTGACCCTGACCCTAACCCTAACCCTAAACCCCCTTAACTAACCCTAACTCTAACTCAAACCCCTAAATTCCATGGTTAAAAAAAAAAAACGCATATGCAAAAAAACGCTTACATGAGCATGCCAGTGCGCACATATGCGCATCCATAGGCTATAATGGCCCTTTTTAGCGCAAAACGTGCGCATATGTGCGCATGCGCTTTTTTGCAGGGCCAAAAAATGCAACATGATGCGTCTGGAAAATCCAATCGCACACCCCAAAAAAACGCAGCGCATGAAAATCGCATACATGCGCTTACAAGCGCGCAAGTATGCGCACCCATGTTAAAGATAGGGGAAAAAACGCATGCGCAGGTTAGCGTTTTTTTCCAGCGCTAAAAAACGCAAATGTGAAACCAGCCTTACTGACTCAGATTGTCTATCCTGTCTTTTGCCACCTGGTGGCACCTGTGCTGCTGCACGGTGGGGCTACGCTGTGTGTGCAACCTCTCTTCCCTCACCATCACCCCCTGGTGGAGGTTGCGCTATACAGTGCTGCAGCAGCATTACAAGCGGAAATATTTCAGGAGAGTAATGTGCTAATACTGTGAGAGTCACATAGAGGAAGTTATAGGGTTCTCAGCAGCACAAAGTGTTTCTGAGAATAGTGTGCTGATATTTTTGGAGGTAGCGACCACTCGCTTCACTTATGTGATGGTGGGTCAGGGCCCCCTTCGCTCAACTAGAGGTCGTGATCCTCTCCACATTATGGATTGTTCGTTCTGCCATCACTTCTCTCAATCACAGCATTTAACAATGTTTCCATAGAGTAGAGAAAAGTAACGAGTCATCACAGTCACTTCCACCCTCCGTCTATTGTTTTTGTAATTCATTGTTCTGCCCATAAAGCCATCGCTCAGGCGTCGCCCGGGAAGGTGACAGCTCGTAGTGCTCATCTCTCCGAACTTCTCACTCAATCTGGTAAATGAGAGACATTTTGGAGATTCCTCCTCATAATTCCATTATTTCTCACTCGTACATTCGCTGTCTGACATTGTGTAGGTCACCAGGAAAAGTTTCAAGACGGCAATTCTGCAAAGAAAGTCTGAGTTTCTTCTTCCCTGAGGCTGCACGGTGACGTCCGTGCGATATGTCTGCGACTTGTGGTCATACAACTGTTTTAATACCTGGATTTTGCTGTTAAAAAAAAAAGAAAAAAGGCCAAATGGTAGAGAAGTGCCGCTCGTGTGATCTGCATCAACCTTTATGGCACGACGTGAGACGCGTGGGACTTGTAACCGGCAAGAAAATCCAACACATGTGGAAACATTCGTGACTTTGTATCGCCAGTCATAGGAAATCATTAGATGCCACGTCACAATGGGATGCTGCGATTTCTGTACAGCGTGACACATATCGCTGCCAGTCTCAGCCTTATTGTTATATGGAAAGTTGGGGAGTATGTTGACACCCCCCTATTAAAGGGGTTGACCTGGATTACAAAAATATGGCTGCTTACCTTCAAGCAACATAGCACAAAAAGAACAGCCTGTAAAATAAAGTGCAAAAAACACACATAAAATATGTGAGGTATTAGTTGATATTTTGGCCAAAATTATTCAGTTGGGCCCATTCGGTCTTGTAAACTGTGGTGTCTGTTCACATGGGATGCATTTGGATAGCGCTGGGCAGCCCGCCTGATCTAATAGTGCGGGCGTCACTTAATAGGCTGTTAACCTGGATGCTGTGCATTGCCATTGTGTGAACAGCGCTGCATACAAGTCTTCATTGTGAAATCACATGCACCTGCCCCTCCATTGGATGTGAGCGGTTATCTCATCAGTATTCTTGCACCTGTGTTGGCGCCATCTTAACTACATCGGTCCAGTGCATTTGCTTGGGGGTTTGGGCAGGTAAGCATCTCTTCCTTTTTGCTATTATTTCTGCTTACCTCCAAAACAGCACCACGTTGATCCACAGGTTGTGTCTGGTATTGCATCTCATCTCTAGTGAAGCGAATTAGGCTGGAATGCAATACCAGACACAACCAGTAGGCAGGGATGGCGCTGTTTTTAAAAGAAAGCAGCCGTGCTTCGTGAATCCTTTACATCCCCTTAAGCTCTTTATAGGGCACATTGAGGTAGGGGGTAATTGCCATTTTTTCCAGTTCCCTGATCACTTTCAGTCTTTGTCTCCTGCAGGTCTACTATAAATGGGCACAGGGAAGGTAAAGGATGTTTGCAAGATTAACCCTCTTCTCCTTCCTCTATGCTTCTTAGCAGTTTCCTCATCTGTCTACATAACATGTCATAACTCACAGACAGAGCACTGCATAGTGAAATTAGCAGCGATTCCAGCAGTGGAGTATTTCAGTGCTCCAATCTTGTTAGTGGATTGATAGTGGATGGAGCAGGGTTCGTTAGCAGCACAGAGTATTTTAGGATAGGATTGGGGGGTGTTAACCTGTCCAACAAGAGCATTGCTAAAATGTGTGAACAGCTGATAGGAATACAGGGTGGGCCATTTACATGGATACACCTAAATAAAATGGGAATGGTTGGTGATCGGCGCGCTGAATTTGCAGAATGGGCAAAACAAAAATTGGAACCGGACCCTCAGTTTACACAGAACATTATGTTCAGTGATAAGGCAAACCTTTTTGGGTGGGCCATTTATATGGATACACCTATATAAAATGGGAATGGTGACAGTTTTCTTGCTTAGGGTGTCTTGCATTGAAATCTGCTGCAATGACCCGGGTACTGCGTTCACCAGACATCAACACAATTTCTATCAGCTCCTCACATGTTAACATTTGAGACATGTCAATGGCTGTAAACAAAGAGAAACTTGTGAATAACTCATGAAAGAATAAAGTTACATTAAAACCAAGCACACCATTGTTTTTCTTGTGAAATTCTCAATAAGTTTGATGTGTCAAATGACCCTCTTCCCATTGGAAAAAATAAAGTTGGATCCAAAATGGCCGACTTCAATATGGCCGCCATGGTCACCACCCATCTTGAAAAGTTTCCCCCCTCCCATATACTAATGCACCAAAAACAGGAGGTTGATATCACCAACCATTCCTATTTTATTTAGGTGTATCCATATAAATGGCCCACCCTGTACATAGTGGAAGAAGGATTCCCCAGCAGCACAAAGTATTTCAGGAAAAGAATGTGTTGTAGCAGTGACCTGTTGATGCATAGAATATTAGTCAGGACAAAGCCTCATGTGACCGGGCAGTGTCACCTTGTGATGTGGTGGAAAGAAAATGACAACATTAGTGGAGCTTGTGTTTTAGGAGAAGAGTGGGTTGACTTTGTGGGAGGCAGTGACTTGGTCATTTGCATAACATTATTGAGGACATAGCTGCATGTATCAGGTCCAGAGCATTGCAATTTTGTGAGGAGAGGTGGAGGGGATAATATTAAAGCTACAGTGAATATCGCAAGGTCCACAGCAGCACAGAGTGTTTCAGGAAGAGGGTTTGTTGACCTCGTAGATCTGATCATGCACCTAATATTAGGGCAGATACAGGGGCAGTGCCATGGTGTGAGAGGAGACCAGACGAGGAGCAAGCATTGTCCACCAGAAGCACAGAGCATTTAAGAAGCACATGTGTAGTGTTCTGCTTTATATCGCCCTTTTATGATATTACGTTACCTCATGAGTGAGAAAGAGTACAGTTACAATGTTACAGATGACCGTTCCCTTAAAGTCGCACTGAAAGGGGTGCTTGATAGGACCACCCTTGTGTTACTAGCTTCTTGCACATTGTTACATTAACTGTTTGGACGCAGAATATCATTCTTGCATTTTTTAAGACTCTACGTGCATGTGAGCGACACGTTGGTTGCTGATGAGGATATCACTCCAACACTGGCGCTGACCTAAAAGTGTCACATTTCTGCCTGCAGCATTTTTCATTCCACCGTGCGCATTGCAGTTTCTTTTATTACCTTCTGTAACGCTGCTGCTTTATTACGTGACCTCTCTATGATTAAAGGTCTTTAGGCTGGATAAAAATCCATACAACCTGATACTTCTCGTCACTATGGCTGCCATGCTAATATCCGCGAGAGGGACTCGCTCGGCTGCTCTCTGAGCAATCTCCTCCTATAAGCAACTGTTACACAAGGGGAAATTAAAAAATACAAGAGAAGCAGCAGATATCCCATTGTGTGCACAGCTGCCATACATCTAGGTGATGGGAGGAATAAAAGGCATTGCGGTCTTAAAGCACACCTGCCATTTCAGGTGACCATTGCAAATCAGCTGTCCTGTGAGTGTCCATGAGGCATTACACTATTTCCGGCAATTTTATGACTTGTATCCTGCATTTTAACCAATTCTCCTTTCTGCAGGCTCCTTCTCTAATTTTCAGTTGTCTCTGAGATGGTGGAAACTAGCTGCTATGATGTCTCCTGTGCACGGCACACACAGACATTAGGGATTTCTGCCCCCTGTCTCTGTTGCACATATTCAAAAGCAGTAAAGAGGATATTATACAGCAGTACTGAGCAGTATAGATGGGAATTCAGCACTGGAGAAAAGTAAACCACTAACTTGAAAACAGAAGCATGGAAGACACTATGAAGAAGTACTGAACAGGGTAGCTGGCAAACAGCACTGGGGTGAGGTAAACCACTAATTTGAAAACAGCAGCACGGAAGATACTATGAAGAGGTACTGAGCAGTGTAGCTGGGAATTCAGGACTGACTTAAGATAAACCACTAACTTGAAAACAGCAGCATGGAAGACACTATGAAGAACAGAGCCATGTAGCTTCGAATCAGCATTGGGGTGAGGTAAACCACTAACTTGAAAACAGCAGCATGGAAGACACTATGAAGAACAGAGCCATGTAGCTTCGAATCAGCACTGGGGTGAGGTAAACCACTAACTTGAAAACAGCAGCATGGAAGATACCATGAAGAAGTACTGAGCAGTGTAGCTGGGAATTCAGGACTGACTTAAGATAAACCACTAACTTGAAAACAGCAGCATGGAAGACACTATGAAGAACTGAGCCGTATAGCTGGGAATCAGCACTGGGGTGAGGTACACAACTAACTTGAAAACAGCAGCATGGAAGAAACTATGAAGAACTGAGCCGTATAGCTGGGAATCAGCACTGGGGTGAGGTAAACCACTAACTTGAAAACAGCAGCATGGAAGATACCATGAAGAAGTACTGAGCAGTGTAGCTGGGAAGCCAGCTTTATTGTGAGATCATAATTGACTAGAAATCAGCAGTAGAGTTGAGCGACTTTTGGTTTTTTAGGGTCGCGTTTCGTTTCGTGAAACCCGACTTTTCCAAAAGTCGGGTCGAGCAAGATCGTCCGATTATAGGGAAAAGTCGGGGTCGTCCCGAAACACGAAACCCAATGTAAGTCAATGGGGAATAAAAGTCGGCAGTGAGAGGAGGACAGGAAACACACCTACAGTGCCCATTTGAATGCCAAAAGCATCAATTCTTCTTTCTTAAGCTTGTCAACCTTAATTAACTTCATAATACAAGTTACGCACTGAAAAATGGGGGTTATTTGGCTACAAACTGTGGGGGGGGAGGGCTGGCTCCAGGTTTTCATGTGCCCTGGGCGAAAGAGCGCCCCTTTAACACATACCACAACTCATCATGCTCCGATACGGCAGAGAAATAGCGGTATAGTACAATGAAAAATACCTCACTTTTTACATCTCATGACGAGGCCCATCTATTTCTCCATACAGAATCATTGGTCCCATATAATGTTTGAAACAGTATATGATGAGCTCCACATAATGCTACAGTATATGTTGGTCCCCATGGATGAAGCTCCACTGTCTTATGGGCCCAAATAATGCTCCAAACATAATGGGCCCCATTTCTAATGCTCTAGTGTATAATGGGCCCTGTAAATGCTGCTCCAGTGTCTGATGTCCACCTTTGGAATGTTCCAGTGTATGGTGGGCCCCATCTATCATTCTCCAGAGTATAGTGCTCCCCAAAAATTGCTGTCCCAACATTGAAAACAATCAAATAAGTCTCCTCGCTAGGGAATCCCTGTACTTGTCTGGACAGGTGCTGTAGCTTGCTTAACAGCTCGCCAGCCGTTCTCACGCCCAGTATGGATTACACGTGATTGCACAAAGGTGAGAAAGGGTACTGTATCCCCAGATAACATGTATGGATAGCGTACACATTCAAAATATATGTCTATACATCAGGAGGCAGGCTCAGACGGTGTCAGGCCCAGTATGGATTGCACGTGATTGCACAAAGGTTAGAAAGGGTACCGTATCCCTGGATAACATGTATGGATAGCGTACACATTCAAAATATATGTCTCAGGAGGCAGGCTCAGACGGTGTTAGGCCCAGTATGGATTGCACGTGATTGCACAAAGGTTAGAAAGGGTACCGTATCCCTGGATAACATGTATGGATAGCGTACACATTCAAAATATATGTCTCAGGAGGCAGGCTCAGACGGTGTTAGGCCCAGTATGGATTGCACGTGATTGCACAAAGGTTAGAAAGGGTACCGTATCCCTGGATAACATGTATGGATAGCGTACACATTCAAAATATATGTCTCAGGAGGCAGGCTCAGACGGTGGTAGGCACAGTATGGATTTGACGGCCCAGATTACACAGCGGAGGAGCAGGGAGAGGTAAAGATTGCAAATGGTGACCGGTCTGCAAACCCTGTCTTATGAGGAAAGGTTGCAGGATTTGGGAATGTTTAGTTTGCAAAAGAGAAGACTGAGAGGAGACTTAATAGCTGTCTACAAATATCTAAAGGGCTGTCACATTGTAGAAGGATCAACTTTATTCTCATTTGCACAAGGAAAGACTAGAAGCAATGGGATGAAACTGAATGGGAGGAGACACAGATTAGATATTAGAAAAAACTTTTTGACAGTTAGAGTGATCAATGAGTGGAACAGGCTGCCACGAGAAGTGGTGAGTTCTCCTTCAATGGAAGTCTTCAAACAGAGGCTGGACAGACATCTGACTGGGATGATTTAGCGAATCCTGCTTTGAGCAGGGGGTTGGACCAGATGGCCCAGGAGGTCCCTTCCAACTCTACGATTCTATGATTCTATGATTCTATGAAATGCTGGGGCCCTGCCCAAGCAAGGGGGGCCCACTCGTGGGCGTCGGTACTGGCACTGGGCCCCTCATAGTACAGCGGTGTGTCTGACGGCGGGTGTGCACCACCACCGTCAGAGACACTTGATTGCACTATGAGGGACCCTGTGCCAGTGCCCGCGCCCAAGAGTCGGCCTACCCACCTGTCCAGGGCAACGGCACTCGCACGGTGTCGTGCGGTAGGTGGTGACCCCGGCCATGGGGGGGGAGGCAGCACAGTTAGGGAGTTTTAGAAAGTGGCATATGTTGATGTTGGACATTCAGCTGATGCAAAAGGCGAAATAGGTGAAGTACCAGGAAGAGGTGGACCAAAGCAAGCCATTTTTCTGTCACCCTATGTGTCATCAGGGGAAGGTGGGACAAAATCCTTGGAAACCCATGCGTGGTTCATTTTAATGAAGGTTAGATCATCCACATTTTGGGTTGACAGACGGGTCCTTTTTTCTGTCAGGATTGATCCAGCTGCACTGAAGACTCTTTCCGATAGCACACTTGCAGCTGGGCAAGCGAGCTCCTGTAAGGCATATTGGGCCAATTCAGGCCAGGTGTCCAGTTTAGCGGCCCAATAGTCAAAGGGGAATGACCTGTGTGGGAGAACATCAATATGGGAGGAAAAGTAGTTTGTTACCATAGTTGACAACTGCTGTCTCCTGTCACTTTCCATCGATGCAGTATTACCAGTTGTGTGAGCGGTATTTGAAAAATCAGTCCACAACATTGTCATGAAACCCCTGTCTCCAACGCCACTTCTGCTGTGTGTACCACGAACACCTCTGCCAAGCTGCCCCCGGCCCGTACGGCTCGTGTGAGAACCATCACCGCTGCTGTGTGCTGGGAATGCCTCAAGCAACTGATTTACCAGAGTTGCTTGTTTATTAGCCAATATTAGGTCAAGGTTCTCCTGTGGCATGATGTTTTGTAATTTGCCTTTATAGCGTGGATCCAGGATGCTGGCCAACCAGTAGTCGTCATCGTTCATCATTTTGGCAATGCGGGGGTCCCTTTTTAGGATCCGCAAGGCATAATCTGACATGTGGGCCAATGTTCCCGGTGTCAATGATGCACTGCGAGTGCTGGGTGCAGGAGCACTTTCTGGCAAATCCACATCCCTCCAGTCACGCACAAACCTTGTACCAGACCTTGCCACGCCAACATTTTCACTTGCCCCACGAGATGCATCCTCCTCCCCTAAGTAATCATCCCCATCATCCTCCTCCTCCTCCTCTTCCTCCACCTCGTCCAGGAGAGGTCCCTGAGCAGACAATGGCTGAATGTCATCAAGGATTCCCTCCTCCTCTTCCTCCTCATCAACATTGGCTGCAGACGCCTGCTCCTTAAGGTGCGTCAAAGTTTGCATGAGCAGACGCATAAGTGGGATGCTCATGCTTAGGATGGCGTCGTCTGCGCTTACCAGCCATGTGCATTCCTCAAAACACTGAAGGACTTTACAGAGGTCTTTCAGCTTCGACCACTGCACACCTGTCAACTCCATGTCTGCTCTCAAAGTGCCTGGCCGTGTATCCTCCCACAAATGCATTATGGCCTGCCTCTGCTCGCACAGCCGCTCCACCATGTGCAGGGTGGAGTTCCACCTTGTTGCAATGTCGATAATGAGGCGGTGGTTGGGAAGGTGGAGCAATCGCTGCAGCTTCTGCATACGAACGGAGTGTACTGGCGACCGGCGGATGTGTGCGCACAGTCTTCGCACCTTCTGGAGCAGGGCTGTTAACTCCGGATAATTTTTGAGGAAGCACTGCACCACCAGGTTCAAGGTGTGAGCCAAGCAAGGTATGTGGCTGAGTTTTGAAAGGGTTATGGCTGCCACAAAATTACGGCCGTTATCACTAACTACCTTGCCTGCCTCAAGATGTACACTGCCCAGCCATGACTCAGTTTGTCGCTTCAAGTACTCGGCCAGAACCTCGGCGGTATGTCTGTCGCCCAAACACATCATCTGCAACACAGCCTGCTGACGCTTTCCACTAGCTGCTCGATAGGGGGACACATCGTGTGCAACAGTGGCAGCTGCAGATGGAGTGCTCGTACGACTGCGCTCTGTGGACGAGCTTTCGCTTCTGGAGGAGGAGGAGGAGGAGGGTGGAACGCCTACAGCCAACTGTTTCCTATACCGTGGGCTAGGCAGCACTGTCCCACCACCGCTGTCCCCTGTGGACCCTGCATCCACCACATTAACCCAGTGCGCAGTGATGGACACGTAACGGCTCTGGCCATGCCGACTGGACCATGCATCAGTAGTGAGGTGCACCTTTCCGCTCACTGACTGCTTGAGTGCATGGACAATGCGGTCTTTCACATGATGGTGGAGGGCTGGGATGGCTTTGCGAGAGAAGAAGTGGCCACTGGGTAGGTCATAGCGTGGTACTGCATAGGCCATGAGTTCGCGGAAAGCTGTGCTTTCCACCAACCGAAAGGGCATCATCTCAAACGAGATTAGTTTGGCAATGTGGGCGTTCAAACCCAGTGTATGCGGATGAGAGACTGAGTACTTTCTTGACCTACTCATAGTGTCTGGGAGGGTGAGCTGGACTTGAGAGCTGCATATGGTGGCAGTAGCGGTGGACAGGGCGGACTGAGAGAGGGTTGATGATGGTGATGGAGTTGGTGTTCTTTCTGATGGCCTAGAATCAGTCTTTCGTTGATATAACAGTGGGATTCCCTGACTGCTGTGGCCTTGCAACGACACCTCAACATTTGCTGCTGTGCTAACCGGTGGGCTTACAGTGGGGGAAACAATGTAGCGTTGCTGACTACCTTCTTTGTGATCAGTTGCACATGTGGCACTTGAGGTTTGGTGTTGTGTCCACGCTTGCAAGTGCATGCTGGTTAAATGTCTAAGCATGCAACTGGTATTCAAATTTTTCAGATTTTTCCCTCGGCTAAAGGTCTTTGCGCACTTCTTACAGATAACCTTGGCCTGATCATGAGGATTTTGTTCAAAAAAGTGCTACACTGCACTCTTCCTACTTTGGCAGACATTTTGCGGCCTAGCACGCTGTGATCTTTTGACCCTCTGGACAAGCTGTCCAGCAACTCTTTTGATGTTTGGAACCTGTCTTTGGAGTGCTCCGGGCCTGCCAGATAACAGCTGTTGCGATGTCGATGTCTGCTGTGGATGCTCCTCATCTGAGCTATTGGAAGCAGCACCCTCTTCCCCCAATGGATGCCAATCTGGGTCAACAACTGGGTCATCCATCACCTCCTCTTCTATGTCATGTGCACCTTCCTCTGTGTCACCGTGTATGGTGGTATAGTGTGCGGGAAGGGGCACCTGAGTCTCATCAGGGTCAGAATCTGGCTCTGTACACTGCGAGGACAATGTAGTGCTCTGAGTGAATGTACCAGCAGAATCATCCATCAGCGGCTGTGCATCAGTGCACTCCATGTCCGATTCATCTTGGCCTGGGTAATTCACCATTTCACTTGATAATCCAGGCATGGTATGTGAAAACAGCTCCATGGAGTAATCAGTAGTATGGCCTGCGTCATCCTTCAATCTTGGTTGGGGTGAAGGACACAAGGAAAGGTGTGGTTCATGAACATGAGCCTCCAATGACGACTCAGTGCTTTTACTTTTTGCAACTGAAGAAGAGGAGGCGATAGAGCTGGAGGCTGAGTCAGCAATGTAAGACAAAACTTTTTCCTGATGTTCTGGCTTTAAAAGCGGTTTGCCAACTCCTAGAAAACTAAGCGTTCGAGGCCTTATGTAGCCAGACGATGACGCAGGGTCAGCACCTCCTGCATTCGGTCCTATTTTGCTCTTGCCACTACCATCAGATCCACCACCAACACCATCATTACCAGCTGCCAACCCCCGCCCAATTCCACGGCCTCTTCCACCAGCCTTCCTCATTTTTGGTAGAAATGTAGACAAAATCCAACAAACTATATAGTAATGTAAAACAAGGTACAAGGTGTCTATAGGGCAGGGGAGATTTTGAATTTCTGCACACACTTGTGGACAGTGGACACTTTTGGATTGTGTGAGGCCCACTGATATCTGAGCGCTATGTGACAGGCTCAATGGCACTGCTGTGACAAAAGTGACTAGAGGATAAGGGAGATTTTGAATATCTGCACACACTTTTGGACAATGGACACTTTTGGATTGTGTGAGGCCCACTGATATCTGAGCGCTATGTGACAGGCTCGATGGCACAGCTGTGACAAAAGTGACTAGAGGATAAGGGAGATTTTGAATATCTGCACACACTTTTGGACACTGGACACTTTTGGATTGTGTGAGGCCCACTGATATCTGAGCGCTATGTGACAGGCTCGATGGCACTGCTGTGACAAAAGTGACTAGAGGATAAGGGAGATTTTGAATATCTGCACACACTTTTGGACACTGGACACTTTTGGATTGTGTGAGGCCCACTGATATCTGAGCGCTATGTGACAGTCTCGATGGCACTGCTGTGACAAAAGTGACTAGAGGATAAGGGAGATTTTGAATATCTGCACACACTTTTGGACACTGGACACTTTTGGATTGTGTAAGGCCCACTGATATCTGAGCGCTATGTGACAGGCTCGATGGCACTGCTGTGACAAAAGTGACTAGAGGATAAGGGAGATTTTGAATATCTGCGCACACTTTTGGACACTGGACACTTTTGGATTGTGTGAGGCCCACTGATATCTGAGCGCTATGTGACTGGCTCGATGGCACAGCTGTGACAAAAGTGACTAGAGGATAAGGGAGATTTTGAATTTCTGCACACACTTGTGGACAGTGGACACTTTTGGATTGTGTGAGGCCCACTGATATCTGAGCGCTATGTGACAGGCTCGATGGCACTGCTGTGACAAAAGTGACTAGAGGATAAGGGAGATTTTGAATATCTGCGCACACTTTTGGACACTGGACACTTTTGGATTGTGTGAGGCCCACTGATATCTGAGCGCTATGTGACAGGCTCGATGGCACAGCTGTGACAAAAGTGACTAGAGGATAAGGGAGATTTTGAATTTCTGCACACACTTGTGGACAGTGGACACTTTTGGATTGTGTGAGGCCCACTGATATCTGAGCGCTATGTGACAGGCTTGATGGCACTGCTGTGACAAAAGTGACTAGAGGATAAGGGAGATTTTGAATATCTGCACACACTTTTGGACACTGGACACTTTTGGATTGTGTGAGGCCCACTGATATCTGAGCGCTATGTGACAGGCTCGATGGCACTGCTGTGACAAAAGTGACTAGAGGATAAGGGAGATTTTGAATATCTGCACACACTTTTGGACACTGGACACTTTTGGATTGTGTGAGGCCCACTGATATCTGAGCGCTCTGTGACAGGCTCGATGGCACTGCTGTGACAAAAGTGACTAGAGGATAAGGGAGATTTTGAATATCTGCACACACTTTTGGACACTGGACACTTTTGGATTGTGTGAGGCCCACTGATATCTGAGCGCTATGTGACAGGCTCGATGGCACTGCTGTGACAAAAGTGACTAGAGGATAAGGGAGATTTTGAATATCTGCACACACTTTTGGACAATGGACACTTTTGGATTGTGTGAGGCCCACTGATATCTGAGCGCTATGTGACAGGCTCGATGGCACAGCTGTGACAAAAGTGACTAGAGGATAAGGGAGATTTTGAATTTCTGCACACACTTTTGGACACTGGACACTTTTGGATTGTGTGAGGCCCACTGATATCTGAGCGCTATGTGACAGGCTCGATGGCACTGCTGTGACAAAAGTGACTAGAGGATAAGGGAGATTTTGAATATCTGCACACACTTTTGGACACTGGACACTTTTGGATTGTGTGAGGCCCACTGATATCTGAGCGCTATGTGACAGGCTCGATGGCACTGCTGTGACAAAAGTGACTAGAGGATAAGGGAGATTTTGAATATCTGCACACACTTTTGGACACTGGACACTTTTGGATTGTGTGAGGCCCACTGATATCTGAGCGCTATGTGACAGGCTCGATGGCACTGCTGTGACAAAAGTGACTAGAGGATAAGGGAGATTTTGAATCTCTGCACACACTTTTGGACACTGGACACTTTTGGATTGTGTGAGGCCCAATGAATATCTGAGCGCTATGTGACAGGCTCGATGGCACAGCTGTGACAAAAGTGACTAGAGGATAAGGGAGATTGGATTGCTTTTAAAAAATCAGTTTGCGGAGCAGTGGGTAAACAACAATGCCAGCCTGTCAGGAAGCCTTAGAAGGCAGCCCAACAACCAACACCACTGATACACCACTATATAGCCTCCCCTTGCACTGCACACACAGTGACTGGTGTGTTGTGCAGGCCAAATTGCTAGCAGCAGAAGCAGTTTTTTTTTCTTCTCAGCAGGACAAAAAAAAAAAAATTGGGATTGCTTTTAAAAAAGCAGTTTGCGGAGCAGTGGGTAAACAGCAATGCCAGCCTGTCAGGAAGCCTTAAAAGGCAGCCCAACAACCAACACCACTGATACACCACTATATAGCCTCCCCTTGCACTGCACACACAGTGACTGGTGTGTTGTGCAGGCTAAATCGCTAGCAACAGAAGCAGTTTTTTTGTCTTCTTCCCTGCCTAACGCTCTCCCTACAGAATCAGCAGCAACCTCTCCCTATACTAAGATCGGCAGAAGTAAGATGGCGGTCGGCGTGCACGCCCACCAAAGCAAGCCAATCACTTGCATGCCCTTCTGAAAGATGGTGGTGACCCGTGCCTATGTCATCACGTTGCCCACAGTGTCCGTGGATCCTGATTGGCTGAAAAAGAGCGCAAAACAAACTTTTGAAACGCGACTTTGGCGCGTAAGTCGCCGACCTCGTGGCCGACCTCATCCTAGGGTCGGGTTTCGTTTCATGAAACCTGACTTTGCCAAAAGTCGGCGACTTTTGAATTTTTTCGACCCGTTTCGCTCAACTCTAATCAGCAGCATGGAGGATGGTGTACATGTGAATTCAGTTCTGTGGTGAGGTAAACACTTACTAGAAAACCACATTATGAAGCATATTGTACAGGAATACTAAGCAGTGTAGCTTTTAATGCAGCACTGATGTGAGAAAAGCATTTAATAGAAAGCAGCAGAATGAAGAATATTGTAATATCATAGCAGTGCAGCTTTGAATTCAGAACTGGGGTAAGATATACACTAATTGGAAAGCAGCAGCAGGGATCTATAGGTGCCTTTCTCTCTCACTCTGCTTTTCCCTCTTCCTCCCCTTCCCCTCTCCATAGATTCCAAGAAAGCTATAATCTGATCCCTCAGCGAGTTGGTAGTTTTGCTTCCACCTTTACAGATATTAGCTGCATTTCCGATTGAATGATGGAAGAAAAAAGGAGGAGGATAAATGTCTATAACTGTATGGGAAAGCATGACAGACTGCCCCTTCCTATACAGAGCAGAGACCACCATAAAACCATCCATTCCTGCAATGGGCCCTCATGGTGGATGGATGCCATTTATTCTGACTGGGCGTCAAACACCTTCTGTGACGTATGTCTATTGAGAATGTAGGAGTCAAGGACGCATCTGTTCCAGGCGAATATTTATATCTGTTATTGTTTATGATTTCCTTTGTTTCTTATTGTTATAATTGTTACTTTTCGCCCCTTCTCTGCCGGCCGAGCTCCTTCCCTCGCAGCACGCTTTGCATTATAATCGTTTGTTTCGTGCTTTCTATCCATGTTGACATATTTGTCACTTTCATTAGCCGAGCTGCAAATCTGTCTTTCACTCTCTATTTCTGTGCTACTGAATCACATCTCTGCTCGCGAGCACATCCACTTTTCTGGTTATATAACCTTTCACATAGAGCTAAACAGAGTGACAGCGAGAAGTGCCACACTAATGTGTCAGGTGAAATATACATAAAGGTTCCAGACTTCTCTACTCAATGATCTGCGAGCCTGAGCTGCTCCATACAGGACTTATGGGATACGGATAGGTTCCGTTACGATGCTGGAACAGACATCACTTAAAGAGCTTAAAGGGATTGTCCACTTGAAGCAAATTATATCGAATGGATAATACAAGGAGATCCCAAGTGGATTCTTGAGAAAACCAAAAATGTTTCTGGAATCGTTGAGTAACATCCAAAATGACAATTAGGCAACAGATGTGGCCTCCTGATTTCCTGAAGTTTTGAATGGTAAATCTTTGTAACTATAGCACAGCACTGATGAGGACTTCGCCATTCAGGAGTCTAAGAAAGCTGGGTGAAAAACTGCAGGGTTAATTAATCAGTAAACTCCCTCAATTACTTTTAATGCATTACAGGGGTTATCCACTTCTCGGACAAACCATTCTCAATGACTATTCTCCCATGTACAATAAGAATAATGAGCTATGATTAAGGGTTCTCCTACCCGAAACAATAAGCATTTTGCTGTGTGTTTTTTAATATGTGCCAATTTTCCCTCTTTTTTAACTTATACTGTATAATTAAAGGCTAAGTTTTAATTACTTTCTTTTGGTGCTGGAGAACATCCCCTTGTTGACCACTGACCAAAACTCGCCTCCAGTGCCGGCGCCGGGTCTCCCATGAGACAATCGGCAGACGTTAAAGGGCAGTTTCACTCTGACTTCCTTAAGGCAAGTCTGACATCTGAAGTCAGAACGGCTTCTCTTCTCTCACTTCTTCCAGATGTCAGTTTCATCCAAAGGAAGGAAGTGAGAGTGAAGCGGCCCTTCAGAATCCGCTGTTTGCCTGCAGGGGCTCTTGAGACATGACAACATCATGCGAGGCCCGAGACACCCGGCGTCGGCACCTGAAACGAGTAGAGGAGGCTTTTATTTTACATAGGAGAATATACTCAGAAAACCTTTTAAAAGCTTATTAATACATTTGGGGACATATTTTCTTTACTTAAGTATACACATTTTTGGCATCAATAATTTTTGTAATAATGTGTCATTTTCAGTTTTGGATGATTTGTTTTCTACAGACTCTGTGTGTCAGAGTACATAGCAGACTGCAGTGAATCCATCAGTAGTACAGCAGGACCTGTGACCCTTATCTTTCTTCTTCTGATACCATGGCTGCCACCAGGAATTTCACAGTCCCATACAGGCAAAATTTTCGGAGCCCACTTGAGAATCCGCCCAGGCTCCACCCTAGCCTTGCCAGTGTAAGGGACTGAGATAGAATTACCTCCTTGCTTCCCTTCCTCTAATTGTCTTCCATTTGTTGTTGTTTACATATTCTAATGTTGCTAATATCTATAATAAATATTTGCGGTACTGCTGCATAGTAAGATGTATTATCGCTCACATTTATGATACTGCCACATTCAAATATGTGTTACCATTCTTTAGAGAACTGTATTATATTGTATTGTGTTCCTTTAGTATAATATTGTATGTAACATATGTGATGTGTACTAATGTTCATGTACAGTTTAGGGAAAGTAAGATGCTTTCTTTTGGGACATTAGAGGAGGGCACCTTAGTGTATAGTCCATATAGCAAGGGTAGTTGTAGTTTCTTTGTGGGTCACTAGATGGGTGCATACTAGTGTGCACTGTAGGTGTAGTGTATAGGATGGTTAAGTGTAGGAGGGGCTGCTGGGTGGTAAGACAGGAGTTTCTAGGAAGTTAGGTCAGATGGGGCCAGGGTGCCCAAATGTCCACATGGGCTAAAGGCCCGGACAGCTCGGCAGCCACCTAACTTTAAATCGCTGCAGCCCACGTTATCCACGGCCACTGTGCATCACAGCAGTGGGCCAGAACAGGGAAGAAAAGATGTGGAGACTCCTAACCCGGACGGATGCCTTTAGGGCAGGAGTAGGTTGGACTGAGATGAAGGAAGTTGGAGCTTCAACGAGATCGGTACAGACGGGCCGGATACTTTACCAGAGGCAACCAAACCTGGTGCCTGATGATTTTGAGTCTGGGGCGAAACAGGCAGAAGGAATTATCATCACGGCGAGGTTAGGCCAGGAAGGAATTCAGGAGCAGTCTAAGACAGTTCGGTTCGGGCGTGTACTGCACAGAAGCGACAGCAATGCAAGGAAAGATGAGAGAACAAGTGAATTCCATGATGTACCAACTGTGGATGTAACGTGTGAAGTATTCAGTAAAGAGAATGTTATAGTTATCTGGCACTGTGTCTCCATTGCTGGGGGTCATATGATGGACCATCGTTGCCTAGGAGGAGCCCAGGGAAACCTGGAATTGGAGTTGCAGGTACGCTGAAGAGAAGAATACAGTTTTCTGTAAAGGAAGGACTGGACATAGATGTTTCAGCGATTCAGGTCACGACTACAGTCCTGTCCTCCCCTTACACCTCCACCCCTCAAACTTTCCACAGTCCCACTGCCCTCTCTTGGAAAAACTCCACTTCTGCACCATGTCCTCTACAATCACACATTAACAGTTCCCATCATCAGATCGCATACATAAAAGCTTTTGTTTTGGCCAAAGAATTTTAATCCACCACCACGACAAGGTAGACTGTTTTGGCCGGGCACTACTCTAACCTATTAAATATTTGTTAAAATATCCAATACTCTATAGGTATATTTTTATTTATTTTTCAATTTTTAAAATGACCAATAATATCGACATACAAGGGAGAAATACCGCTACATCATGACCAGATCACATATTAGACCACATAGTGACCGAATACTAAAATACTGATCATTAATAAAAAAAAACCCAATATTAGCATCACCATAGGTGCCTTTATACATATGAGATCTGTACTTAGTATACAGTGTCAGTATACAGGCAATATACAGTGATCACAAATGACTTTATACACAGGAGCTCTGTAAATAGTGTCAGTGTACAGGTAATACAGGGAACACCAAAGACTTTACACAAAGGAGTTCTGTAAATAGTGTCAGTGTACAGGTAATACAGGGAACACCAGTGACATTATAAACAGGAGCTCTGTATATAGTGCCAGTGTACAGGTAATACAGTGATCAGTGACATTATACACTGGAGCTCTGTATATAGTGTCAGTGTATAGCTAATACAGTGATCACCTGACCCATCTGTCACCATCCTGCACCATGATCTTGCACTATGTGTCTCCACCCTGCCCCATGATCCTGCACCATCTGACTCCATCCTGCCCCATCAGTCTCCATCCTGCCCCATGATCCTGCCCCATGTGTCTCCATCCTGCCCCATGATCCTGCACCATCTATCTCCATCCTGCACCATGTGTCTCTATCCTACCCCATCTGTCTCAATCTTAGTACAGGATCATGGAGTATCTGTCTTCATCCTGAACCATCTGTCACCATCCTGCCCCATGATCATGCACCATGTCTCTCCATCCTGCCCCATGATCCTGCACCATGTCACATGGGGCATGATGGAGACAGATGGACCATGCGTCTCCATCCTGCCCCATGTGTCTCCATCCTGCCGCCCAAAAATATTGTGGCTTGCCGCTTTCAATTCTAAAATAAAAAAGAAAAAACACTTTCTTCTTACCTGGCCGCGGGTCCAGAGAAAACGTCCCCTCCAGCCGTTTCAAGTGTGGACTCGCCAACGAATGGCAATGACGTCATACGCTGGCAACTTGCGCGCTGAATTCAGTTGTCAGCCTCCGATTGGCTGGTGGCTTTTAACTATTGCCCACATGGCAATAAATTTTAACTGAACCTGCATCTCGGATGCAGGTTCAGTTACTGCACCGGCAGAATCCTGTCACTGGGTCCTGGTAAGCAGAAGAGAGGGGGCCCGATGCTCACCAGTAAGGGCAGTAATGCCCTGATGGTGACCCTGTCTGATACACTTACTAAGCGGGCTCATGGCCAGATCAAAGTTCAGCTTAGAAGAGAGATCAGTAGAAGAGAAATAAGGGATGACAGTCCACACCATCAGAAGGAGCTCACTGCCAGATTCACTGGTAACTCATTCTTTGTACAGTGATACATAGAGTATATAAAAGACAACATCCCAACATTTATTGGAACTCCAATTCAAAAAAATGTGATTAGACATAAAATGTATAGGCAAAAAAGTGTTGACCCTGAAGGTGTCTCCTTTCTCTCAGATTCTGTCCTAGTTAGGGGAACAATAATTCTGTATGTTTTGCTATTCTTCTCTTTAAAGGGAATCTGTCAGCAGTATTTCACCCTCTATAGTATTGATATAGTATGCAACTCATTGAATTACAAGCCCAGCAATACCTTTACATGACTAGTCCATTGCTCTGTTACTGAGATATCAGCACTTGAATTGAAAAGCCAATGATGCCAAAGAGCTATTGATAGATCTAACACCTCTGTCACTCCAGCTCTACTCCCAGCTAAGCACTGCCTTCTCCCGCTTAAATGATAGCTTCTTTGCCTGAAATCACACATTATTGATGTGGTCAGTCAAGCAGGTGGACGTGGCACTGGGCAAGTAATAGAACTGGAGTGACTGAGGCTTAAAATCTACAAATAATCTTTCAGCCTCATTGGCAAATTAATTGAAATGCTAATTTCTCAGTAATGGTGAAAGGGCCGGCTATTTAAAAGATATTGCTGGGCTTGTCTTTGACAGATCTACTGTTATGATAGAGTAGCAACTCACTGGGGAAATAAGTAACAAAACTACAATTGACCCTGCCAGTTCCTGTACAGACTAGAAATCCTGATTCCCGCAGTCCCTAGTGATTCCTGCTTGAACTGAGATAGCACTCACCACAGACTAGATAATGGCAACTTAGACCCATGCTGCCTGAAAGGCCATCAGGTGCTTCACTTTCCTCCTAAAAAACTGGAGGGCAGAACAGAGTGTAAATTACTTACAGAAGGGAAGGTATGCTGAAAGACAAAGATACATGTGTGAGTGAAAAAAAACACTAAACACAAAATAAAGGATTAAGTATGTACTGTTAGAGAATATGCCACCTATTTCCTAAAAAGAAACAGAATATAGGTGCAGGGTTAAAAATATAAACAGCATAGAGATAAACTCCAGCTGGTTGACTGGTTATAAACTACAGCAGTATGGTTGGACATCCAAATGAGACTTTGAGCAGCAGCAAATACCAGCAGTGGGAAAATATATAAAGCCGCACCAGAAAGGTGATAGGGCAGAGAAATGAATAAAAACACCTGCTACCCTAAAAAAGACTGTAGCGAGGATAACAGAAATTAAACACCCAGAGAAAAGGTGTATCTGCTGTAGATTGGTAGACAGAGAAACCAACCCAAAGCACAGGCTGAAGGGTTGAACCCAGATGCATGACAGCTACATGCACATATCAATAGTTTAGAGGGAGGAAAAGGTAAAACCCTGCTGATAGATTCCACTTAAAATGATAAACACCACTCTAGAACCTAGCGGTCCTCATTATAAATTAATGGGGTCCATCTGATGTTAGTCATGATAAGATTCTGGCATTCCAGCATCCTTGTTTTGTGACAGACCAGAAAAGAATTGAAGAAGTTGATGAAAATTCAGCATCACAGATGGAAAATGGATTTGAAAAGAAATCTTACAGCCAACAGAATTCATCTAGAAACAGAATAAAAGTTTTAAAAGCAACAGTGAAAACTCATACAATGTGTTTTAGAGTGCAGTGATACAATGTATACAAACCGGATACAATGTGTAATAGAATACAGTGATACAATGTATCAAAATATGCAAACCCTACTGCAAAACTGATACAAGGTGTGATGCCTAATGCACGATCAAAGGGAAGGAGCATGACATAGGAAATTGAAAAACTAGCAAGGAGAGGGTCCATGTGTCATACGCAGCCCTCTAAGGCTCAGGTCGGGGTAGAACATCGTTCTGCATGGATTCTTCTTTTTAGTTGTAGTGTAGAGTATAGTGTGGGGACTAGAGAGATAAGAAGCAAACAACCACTCAGACACAATTGTAAATTCCTTCCTTACATGCAGGGTTGTAGCCATAGGGGTGCTGGGCATGATGTACCCTGTGTTTGAGGTGAAACAAACAAGCCCCCTTTGCCTGGGTTAGCTACAACCGCCCTTGGTGAAGCCACAGTTCTGTCTCCATGCACACTGGCAAAGCAGAAAAGAATCAGAAAAAGGGTTCTTGACCTTGGACCCCACATATTGCTGAAATTAATGAATTCTTCTTAGCCAGTTTTAGATCTCACGTCAGTAGGATTTCCTATCATGAACGGACTACAATGCCCATTCCTGTGACTGCTGAACGTGTTCTTGCTTTGTGACTGTGTGAATACAATGTAAAGCCTCAGACCAGAAAAGTTACATAGTAAGAAGTTAAAGTGAAGCTAATTCTCCTAAGGGGCCACATACTTTGTGCTATCCAAAGCTCAGGGGGGGGGCTCGGACACCATTCTGGCATCAGATTTATCCTCCTGTCAGAGATGTAACAGTAACATTATGTGAGTACATGCAGAAAGAGCTGGAAGGAAGGCGCTCGGTGGAAGGCAGTGAAACTCCCAGCACGCTCGCTATTTCCTTTGACATTGCTGAACTGTAGGCGATGGAAAAATACAATTAAATCACTTAATATGTGCATCAACTTTTACTAGAGGTCAATGCCAAGTCGGATAATTAAACTGTCCACAGCACCCGTCTATCTCATTGTCTGGGGATGACTGATGTGCTGATGAAAGTGGAAAGAGGCAAAAACAAAGACAAAGAATTAGAATATTCTTATTCATCACGATGACATCAGTCTCTGAATATGAAGGGTGCAATAGTGAAACGTAAAGGGTTATCGGCTTCAGTCAAGCCCCATTAGGGTATATAGATGTGGTAGATGGTGGGTTACCCCACTTATGGCCCTAAGAGCTAAGATGAACTCTCACTTTATGGGACCTACCTTCTGTCCGCATTACATAAACCAACAATGGATATTAATGACCACATTGGTATGTTGTCAACACTGCTAATATAGAGGGTCCTGGCTGAGGCAGACCCCTTCACTGATTCATTGCTAATTATTATGGTCTGTACCAAGGGGGTGGTGCTCTCAGGATAATAGTGCAGAGCAACCTAAAGACACGCCTCTGAGGAATCATGTGCGCCACGACCATTTCGAACAGAGCATAAAAATTAGCAATAAATAAAAATGCCCATATCCCTGGATGATGGATTTAAGAAACAAAAAAACAGAATACTCAGAGGAGCAGTAAAAAATAAAATAAGAGCAAATACTGCCAGTAATGCCCATCAACCCCCAATGCTGAACAGAGGAGTCTGGAGTAGGGGGACAGAGGAATCTGGAGGAGATGGGTGTCTGGGTGAAGAGGAGTCGGGAGAGGACAGAGTCGTCGGAGGAGGACAGAGGAGCCTGGGGGCACAGAAAAGTTTGCAAGGTAAAAGGATCTGGAGGTGGACCGATGAGTTGTAAAAAGTTGGCAGAGGAATCCGGGGGGTACAGAGAAATCTGAAGGAGACAGAGTTGTAGAGGGGATAATATAATCAAAGTGATCAGTATGGTTGCTCAGCCTATATAGTACAACAAGGTGTCCAAGTTGTAGAGGGGAACAGGTGTTTGAAGGGGACAGAAGAGTCATGAGGAGAACTAAATAGAGTGAAATAATAATAATAACAGTAATTTTATTTCTATAGCGCAGACATATTCCACAGCACTTTACATTTTAGAAGGGACTTGTACAGACAATAGACACATAGATCAAAACAGATACCAAGAGGAATGAGGGCCCTGCTCCCAAGCTTACAATCTATGAGGAAAAGGGGAGACAAGGAAGGTAGATGGTAACAACTGCTTTTTTTGTTCGGACCAGCCAAAGTGTAAGAATCTGATGTTCATGTAATGCTGATGAACCGGTTATCAGCCTAAGTACAGTTGTGGCCAAAAGTATTGACACCCCTGCAATTCTGTCAGATAATACTCAGTTTCTTCCTGAAAATGATTGCAAACACAAATTCGTTGTTATTATTATCTTCATTTAATTTGTCTTAAATGAAAAAACACAAAAAGAATTGTCCTAAAGCCAAATTGGATATAATTCCACACCAAACATAAAAAGAGGGTGGACAAAAGTATTGGCACTGTTCGAAAAATCATGTGATGCTTCTCTAATTTGTGTAATTAACAGCACCTGTAACCTACCTGTGGCACCTAACAGGTGTTGGCAATAACTAAATCACACTTGCAGCCAGTTGACATGGATTAAAGTTGACTCAACCTCTGTCCTGTGTCCTTGTGTGTACCACATTGAGCATGGAGAAAAGAAAGAAGACCAAAGAACTGTCTGAGGACTTGAGAAACCAAATTGTGAGGAAGCATGAGCAATCTCAAGGCTACAAGTCCATCTCCAAAGACCTGAATGTTCCTGTGTCTACCGTGCGCAGTGTCCTCAAGAAGTTTAAAGCCCATGGCACTGTGGCTAACTTCCCTAGATGTGGACGGAAAAGAAAAATTGCCAAGAGATTTCAACGCAAGATTGTGCGTATGTTGGATAAAGAACCTCGACTAACATCCAAACAAGTTCAAGCTGCCCTGCAGCCGAGGGTACAACAGTGTCAACCTGTACTATCCGTCGGCGTCTGAATGAAAAGGGGCTGTATGGTAGGAGACCCAGGAAGACCCCACTTCTTCCCCCGAGACATAAAAAAGCCAGGCTGGAGTTTGCCAAAACTTACCTGAAAAAGCCTAAAACTTTTTGGAAGAATGCTCTCTGGTCAGATGAGACAAAAGTAGAGCTTTTTGGGCAAAGGCATCAACATAGAGTTTACAGAAGAAAAAAAGGGGCATTCAAAGAAAAAAACACGGCCCCTACAGTCAAACATGGCGGAGGTTCCCTGATGTTTTAGGGTTGCTTTGCTGCCTCTGGAACTGGACTGCTTGACCGTTTTCATGGCATTATGAAGTCAGAAGACTACCAACAAATTTTGCAGCATAATGTAGGGCCCAGTGTGAGAAAGCTGGGTCTCCCTCAGAGGTCATGGGTCTTCCAGCAGGACAATGACCCAAAATACACTTCAAAAAGCACTAGAAAATGGTTTGAGAGAATGCACTGGAGACTTCTAAGGTGGCCAGCAATGAGTCCAGACCTGAATCCCATAGAACACCTGTGGAGAGATCTAGAAATGGCAGTTTGGAGAAGGCACCCTTCAAATATCAGGGACCTGGAGCAGTTTTCCAAAGAAGAATGGTCTAAAATTCCAGCAGAGCATTGTAAGAAACTCATTGATGGTTACCGGAAGCGGTTGGTCGCAGTTATTTTGGCTAAAGGTTGTGCAACCAAGTATTAGGCTGAGGGTGCCAATACTTCTGCCTGGCCCATTTTTTGGAGTGGTGTGTGAAATAATCAATGTTTTGCTTTTTGCTTCATTCTCTTTTGTGTTTTTTCATTTAAGACAAATTAAATGAAGATAATACCAAAGAATTTATGTTTGCAATCATTTTCAGGAAGAAACTGAGTATTATCTGACAGAATTGCAGGGGTGTCAATACTTTTGGCCACAACTGTATGTAACAATACAGACACAGAGGGCTATTAAATGCATAAGCATGTGAGAACATGATGCAAGGAACCTGGTTATAGTAAAACATTTGAATGGGCCACACAGGGGCAGATAAGTTAATGCGTTGAGACGATAGGCCAGTCAGAACAAATGTGTTTTTAGGGCACGTTTAAAACAGTGGGGATAGTGGATTAATCATAATAACCTGGGTAGTGCATTCCAAAGAATTGGCGCAGCATGTGAAAGTCTTGGAGACGGGAGTGGGAGGGTCTGATTAATCTCAGGTCATCAGCAGAATGGCGGGCACGAGTAGGGTGGTAGACTGAGACGAGGGAGGAGATGTAGAGTGGTGCTGAGCCATGGAGTGCTTTGTGGGTGAAGGTAATAAGTTTGTACTGGATTCTGGAGTGGATGGGTAACCAGTGTAATGACTGGCACAAGGTAGAGGCATCGGTGTAATGGTTGGTGAGGAATATGATCCTGGATGCAGCATTCAGGACAGATTGGAGAGGGGAGAGTTTGGTAAGTGGGAGACCAATTAGTAGAGAGTTAAAATAGTCCAGATGAGAATGAATAAGAAAATCAGTAAGAGATTTTGCAGAGTCGTAAGTAAGAAAGGGTCGAATTCTAGAAATATTTTTGAGGTGCAGATAACAAAAGCGAGCCAGTGATCGGATGTGGGGTGTGAATGAAAGCTCGGAACCAAGTATGACCCCAAGACAGTGGGCATGTTGCTGGGGAGTAATGGTGGAACCACACACGGAAATAGCAATGTCGGGCAAAGGTAAGTTAGTAGAGGGATGACACAAAGAGTTCAGTTTTTGATAGGTTCAGTTTCAGATAGAGGGAGGACATGATGTTAGAGACTGTGGTAAGACAATCACTTGTGGTTTCTAAAAAGGCAGGCATGATGTCAGGAGAAGACGTGTATAATTGGGTGTCATAAATGTCGAGATGGTACTGGAAACCAAATTTACTTTATGTTTGAGCAATAGGGACAGTATGCAAAGAGAAGAGAAGTGGGCCTAGAACTGATCCTTGAGGAACCCTAACAGTAAGGGGAAGATGAGAGGAGGAGGAGCCAGCAAAAGATACAGTGAAGGAGTGGTCTGAGAGATAGGAGGAGCTGATAGGGAACAGAGTATTTTGGTGGAGAACAAAGAGGTCTTGGAGTCTTGGGAAGGAAAGAGGAGTCTGCAGGGGACAAAAGTACAGTTGTGCTCAAAAGTTTACATACCCTGGCAGAATTTTTGCTTTCTTGGCCTTTTTTCAGAGAATATGAATGATAATGGGCAGCACGGTGACTCAGTGGATAGCTTTGCAGCGCTGGAGTCCTGGGTTCGAAACTCACCAAGGACAACATCTGCAAGGAGTTTGAATATTCTCCCCGTGTTTGCATGGGTTTCCTCCAGGTACTCCGGTTTCCTCCCACATTTCAAAGACATACTGATAGGGAATTTAGATTGTGAGCCTCATCAGGGACAGTGATGAAAATGTGTGCAAGCTGTAAAGCGCTGCAGAATATGTTAGCGCTATATAAAAATAAAGATTATTATTATTATTATAACACCAAAACTTTTTCTCCACTCATAGTTAGTGGTTGGGTGAAGCCATTTATTGTGAAAGTACTGTGTTTTCTCTTTTTAAATCACAATGGCAATCCAAAGAATCCAAATGACCCTGATCAAAAGTTTATATACCCCATTTCTTTATACCGTGTATTGCCACCTCTAACACCAATGACAGCTTGAAAACTTTTGTGCTAGTTGTGGATGAGGTACTTTACTTTCTCAGATGGTAAAGCTCTTCTTGGCAAAAAGACTCCAGTTCCTATAAATTCCTGGGCTGTCTAGCATGAACTGCGCGCTTGAGATCTCCCTAGAGTGGCTCAATGATATTGTGGTCAGGAGACTGAGATGGCCACTCCAGAACCTTTACTTTGTTCTGCTGTAGCCGATGACAGGTCGACTTGGCCTTGTGTTTTGGATTGTTGTCATGTTGGAACGTCTAAGTGTGTCCCATGCGCAGCTTCCGGTCTGATGGTTGCATATTTGCCGATAACGTGCTGCATTCATCTTTCCATCAACTTTGACCAAGTTTCCTGTGCCTTTGTAGCTCACACATAACTAAAACATCAGCGATCCACCTCCTTTCTTTACAGTATGAATGGTGTTCCTTTCATCATAGGCCTTGTTGACCTCTATCCAAATGTAACATTTATGTTTGTGGCCAAAAAGTTAAATTTTGGTCTCATCACTCCAAATTACCTTGTTCCCGAAGTTTTGAGGCTTGTCTCTGTGCTGTATTGCGTATTGTAGGAGATTTGTTGACAATTCTTTTGCTTTCCCCATGATTCACAATCCAGAAACGTCAGTGGCTGGATGAAAGATGCAAGAGGCTGTCTGGATCCCAGAAACTCACACAGCTTTTATGCAAACACACTGATTCCATGCACACAGATGAGGATGTTATCTTTAGTAGCCATTCAAACCCATGTGTGTCAACTTCTGTGCATATTATCAGGCCAAAATCACCATGGTATGTAAACTTTTGATCAGAGTCATTTGGATGTTTTGGGTTGTCATTATGATTTAAAAAGAGAAAATACAGTAGTTTGACAATAAATGGCTTCACCCAACCACTAACCATGAGTGGAGAAAAAGTTTTGATGTTATCATTCATATTCTCTGAAAAAAGACTAAGAAAGCAAAAATTCTGCAGGGGTATGTAAACTTTTCAGCACAACTGTATCTGGAGGGGACAGGGGTTTGGAGGGGGCCAGAGGAGTTTGGGGGTACAGATCAGTGTACAGGACATAGAGCAATATATAGGAGGACAGAGGACACTGGAGTGGACAAAGGAGTATGAAGGGAACAAATGAGTCTTGTGATGGACATACAGTAGGACTGTGAAGGAGAACAGAGGAGAACAGAAGAGTTTTGAAGAGGACAGTAGAGTCAACATGAGACAAAGAGTTTGTAGGAGACAGGGGAGTGTGGGAGAGGACAGAGTTACTGACATCAGCTTCCTCCCATCTCCATGGAGAACGTGAAGCTACTGGACCCTATTATGATAGGGCCCTCAATTGCCAAGAGTCATTTGACATACTGGTATTAGTTTTAGTGGCAGAGGGGCAAATGGACCCGTTCTGCCACCAAGGTCTCATTGCAAATATTATTTCTGCACCCCCTAGAGCTTTGCCCTTTGTATTTCATTGCTTACCACCAGATGGTGATGTGTAATGTTAATAAGGCCCCGTCTATTGGCAGAAACTGGAATTCTTTCTAAATCGTTCTTACTTTTTGCCGCCTGTTGTATTTTCTTTTCTATTACAGCTGATGCAGAATATATTAATGTAACGTAAAGGTGGTGAAATTGCACAGATGTCTCTATAATTAAATGTAAAGCGAGGCTCATTCCTTCAATAACACAAGCCCTTGGCACCTTCGTCTCTGCTTCTCAGAAGAGAGGGGGATGGAGGGGAAGGTTGTCCACCCAGCTTTTCTAAGCTGTCAATTCAAGGAAGCGCTGAAATGATTAAACATAGAATGTCCCGGCTTCGGGGTCACCTCCACCGAACGTCATCTCTACAAAATGTCATTATGTCGGCTTTTAAGTTTTCAAGTAAAATAGAATTTTCCCAGTGATCATTGATGTGTTCAGCGACACAACACATCCAGTGGGCTACCGGGAGCGAATGGGGGCTATCAATAATTCTATGTGTGTACATAGATTCTATATGGAATAAAGTGCACTTGCAGTCAAAAATGAAAAATGTAAAAGGGTTGTCCCGCCAGTAAAGTATATGGATGGAATTGTGAGGAAAATAGTAAAAGGGCACACTCCTTCATTGGATATTAGGAAAGCTAGTACCCCTTCCCCCACAGTAAAGAATATGATGTGTACAACAAGTCAAGTAACCACTTTAAGCAAAAATCAAAAACTATGGTATCTTTCTGCAAAAAACAAACAAACAAACAAAAAAAAAATGCCACCATTGTCTACAGGTTGAGTGTGGTACTGCAGCTCAGCTCTATTGATCTGAATAAGATACAATCTTTAGATAGTGGAGGTGCTTTTTATGGCAGCAACTGTGTTTTTCTACCTCTGTATAACCCCTTGGACTATAAAGATAGTCTTTATTAGCTGCTGATGAGCCCCTTAACCCATAAAACAGATGAGAACATACCTTAAAGGGTTATTCCCAACATTTAAATTATTACCTTTACACAGGATAGGTGATAACTTTCTGTTCGGTTGTGGGATCTGAGCGCTGGATGGAACTGTTTCTGCAGCAAGTTCATGGATTTCTTAACCCCATTTGTATGTGCACTGACCCAAAAGTTACTGGTGATGTGTCTGGCACCTGTTGATTTGGAGGAACCTTTCAAAAATTGCAGTTCCTTTGTTGTAAGAACAAGTGATCAGCTGGGGAATCAAGTAGCAAATGTTCAATTTTCTTGCAGCTCCACCACAGCTGAAAGAGAGAATTACACTATCCCAGTCCTCCAGTCTCCCCACTGCCTAGTAGATGATGGATCATACACAGTGGATCCGTCCATGTTTCCAAATATCCCAATAGGGTACTGTGTATGAAAATTAATTTTCTAAATCCGACAATCCCTTTAATCCTCATCTAACGAATGAGGAAGCAAATAGGGCATTACTCCCACTTGCTAGGTTGCTCCTAAGGATTCAATAAGATTGTAAAGCCAACATATTTATGCTACTTCTAATCCAACAAGCTATAGAACAACAGTTCCTATCAGATCGAGGGGCAGCAGAGTGTGAAAATCCATTTAAAGCCACCTTTAATAGCAAAAGTCAAAATATTCCATCCATTCAACTCCGTCACATGGCGCCTACAAGACACCTTTGATCGATAATTTGGTTTTCTTGAATGGTTGTAGCACATTAGGTGAGAACAGAATGTTATTATTATCCCCGAAGGGAATGCTCCTTGTGACATCTATAAATGTTCCTTTGGGCCTTTTTGAATACAAAACTGAAGAATAAATGTGCAAAAAGCTTCAAATGTAATGTTTTTTCTCTCTTTTTTTTCCGCATGATTTAATATGACACAGCGTGCAGTCACCGGCTGAGACATCAAACACACAATACGACTTTCATATATCGCCTCCTTCCTCCATCAGTTTGTTCTTTTCATGGCCGTCAGTAGCAATGACCACTACAAAGACCTGGCTGGAAAAAGGTAAATTACAAAAAGGTTTCTCAGGCAACATAAAATGGGAACTTTGACTTTGGAAACTTCTCTGGAGATTTGAAAAATAAAAGTTCAGATTTGTGAAGTCCTTTCTGTCACTGATCTGGAGACAATTATGGAAGCAAGTGCAATGTATGATTGTTGGGTTTCCAATGGTTACCAGCATTGTAGTTGCCACATTGTAGCACAGTCTGGAATGTGAAGCTGGCATCAGGGAGGGACTGTTCTGGGTGGAGAAGCTTCAGCTCAGATTGGCCTAAAATGTAAAGGGAATAGAAAATCCCCAAGTCCTTCTGTGCCAAGGTAAAGTGGAGGTTGAGGTTGGTTTAGTTAAACGGTTCATCTCCATTTATATGGAAGCCATTGAGGCAATCTGGTGATCACCATGTCAAGATCTTGAGATGACTGTCTCTATATCTCGTAGGTGAAGATGAGGGATGGATCCAGGAGTTAGTGGTCCCTATTAAAAGGTAAGGACACTGACCTTGCACTTGTAAGGAGATGGACAAAATCTTTGGAATAGTATACATATTTACCGAGGTGGCCTAGGCCGAAATCACCACCCCACCATATGCAGTAGCCATGGAAATACTCCCAGCAATATGGCATACAATTAGAAAATTGGAGTAAAAATTCCAACAAAAAGGAATAAAATCAAAAAATATATCTTTTATTTTATAACATCAAATATGAGGCACCAAGACAAAGTACATACATTAAGTCATATCATTACAGAGTTCCAGTTAGAAGAAAGGCTCAGGTGCAGAAAAAACACACATGCAGCTGCACCATGCAAACAGGCAGAAGTACGTGGCAGGATATACAGACTCTAATAAAGTGATAGTGCTTCAAGTCTATCCAGAGAAGTACGTGAGTGACCCAGTGTGTAGCCATGTTAATCATATAATGATAAACATAATGCGTAATGTAGCATATTAGCACTAATGTTAGTACAAAAAGGCCCACACATAGGATCCCAGTGCATCAGTAATTCTTACCCATAGTATATTGCGTCGCACGTGTAGCCCTACGCGCGTTTCGCGTAGGCTTCATCAGGGGGCTGCGATGAAATGCACGTAGGGGCTACACGTGCGGCGCACTATACCATGGTACTTGGATCTTGTTACTCCTGCCCTTAGGCATTTTGTTCTCTCCCCTTCCATTTAAATATTTGATGCTCCATCATTCCCCTGAGGTATTTGATAGTCCACATCTCCCCTGAGGTATTTGTTTCCCCTTCTGTTCAATTGGGCATTTTTTATCCCGCCCTTAAAGTATTCCAGTCTCAACCCTCCTCTAAAGTATTTGGTTCTTTGCCTCTCCTCTGAGTTCTTTGATTCTCTGCCCCTCCATAGAGGTATTTGGCTCCCTACCCTTCCCATGATTTATTTGGTTATCTGCCCCTTCTCTGAGGTGTTTTGTTCTCTGCCACTCCCCTGAGGTATTTGGTTTTCTATCCACCCCCTCCCCCGAGGTATTTGGTTCTATGTCTCTCTTCTGAGGTCTTTGTTTCTCTGCCCCTCCCCTGAGATCTTTGGTTCTATGCCTCTCCTCTAAGGTCTTTGTTTCTCTCCTCTTCCTCCAAGGTATTTTGTACTCTGCTGTCTTTGATTCTCTGCCCCTCCCATGAGGTATTTGGTTCTCTGCCCTTCCTTTGAGGTATTTGGTTCTCTGCTGTCTTTGGTTTTATGCCTCTACCACAAGGTGGTTGGTTCTATGCCTCTCCTCTGAGGTGTTTGGTTTTCTGCTCTTCCTCTGAGGTTTTTGGTCCCCTGCTGTCTTTGGTTCTCTGGCCCTCCCCTGAACTATTTTGTTTTCAGCCTTTCCTTTGAGGTATTTGGATCTCTGCCCCTTCTCTGTGGTATTGGTGTCTCTTCACATATCATTATGATGAAATTATTACACTTTAGGCATAGCTGTCAAATTTTGATTGGAACAATTAACCCCTCCAGTACTATTGTCATTCCTGAGTGAGAACCCCTAATCTGCCATTTTTCCATGTTTGCCAGCCCTGGTGACATGATGGGGTCCCTGGAAATGTCTATGGTAATTGGCTGTTAGTACCAGTTTTGAAATCGATTGTACAATGCTTTATTTTAATGTTTTATGTTCTTTCCTACTTTATTGCTGCTGCAGAATCTCAGCAGAAGACAAGAATTATGCCAGGTAAGGTAGCGCACAGGGTTGGTTGGGCTTGTTTTGTTGGCCGGCAATGGCCCATGAAGGGTCTCCAGGGCACTTGTCCAACAAGTTCATCAAAGTTTTATTAAAGAACTTTATCATTTTTCACAGAGAAAAAAAAAAAAAAATCAAAGTAGGAGCTTTACAGGGTATTCGCAGCAGGAGACAGTGACAGATCATGAGACTTCATCATCCACAGCTCATACAGGAAATATCTTTAAGAAAGCATCAAGAAGACACGGGATAAAGCACATGATAATGTCTATGCATTTATCTCAACACATCATCGCTCAATATATATTTTTAACTGAAATTGAATCTTAAACCACTTGAGCAAAATGCGCGAGTCTGATGTGTTGAATCAATGCTCTATCCAGTGGCTGTTGGGGATAGGATCATGTCTGTTGTCTGTTGCGTAGGATTAGGAGGACACGTAGCAGGAGAAAGATGACCGCCTCCTGGCAAACGATACAGATGTAGTCGTGCTGCATCACACTGTTGACTCATATTCAGTCTGTGATCTATTAGTATACCCAAGTCTTTTTAACATGTGCTGTTGCTTAGCCCTATTCCTCCCTTTCTGTATATGCTTTTTTCATTTTTATTGCCCAGATGTAGTACTTTGCATTTTTCCCTGTTAAAAACCATTCTGTTATTTGCTGCCCACTGCTCCAGTTTATTTATATCTTTTTGAATCCTCGCTCTCTCTTCTCTAGTACTAGCTATCCCTCCTAGCTTTGTGTCATCAGCAAATTTAATCAGTTTACCCTGAATTCCTTCGTCTAAATCGTTGATAAAGATGTTGAACAATACAGGGCCCAGGACAGAGCCCTGTGGTATCCCTCTTGAGACATTCTTCCAACTGGATGTGCAGCCATTTACAGCCACTCTTTGGGTCCGATCACTAAACCAGTTATGAATCCACCAAAGAGTTGCCTTGTCCATTCTATACTTAGTCATTTTTTCAATAAGGATGGTGTGAGATACTTTGTCAAATGCTTTGCTGAAGTCAAGATATACTATATCTACAGCATTTCCCTGATCCACCCAGTCAGTGATTCTGTCTTAGAAAGAAATTAAGTTTGTATGACATGACTTATTAGTTACAAACCCATGCTGACTCTGTTTAATCATTTCATTGTTATCCAGGTACTGACATACATGTTGTTTAATAATTTGTTCAAAGATCATTTCTGGTATTGAAGTCAGACTCACTGGCCTATAATTGCCTGGGTCGACCTTCTTCCCCTTTTTGAAGATAGGAAAAACATTTGCCCTTCTCCAGTCTTCTGAGACTTCTTCTGTTCTCCAAAAATTTTCAAAGATTTTGGAGAGTGGTTCAAACATTTCTTCTGCTATCTCCTTCAGTATTCTGAGGTGTATTCATCTGGACCTGGAGACTTGAATTAATTTAGGTTAGCTACGTGTTTCCTCACTATCTTTCTGTTTATAGATATCCTGGATTCTTCTATTCCCTTAATAGGACAGTGAAGAACAGTTGATGTTACATTTCCTTTCTGAGAGATAACAGATGCAAAATAGGAATTTAAAAGTTCGGCCTTCTCAACATCCTGTCTTACCATTTCATCATTTTCATCCTGTAAAAATCCTATAGCATATTTGGCTTTTCTTTTATTTTTGACATATCCCCCAAATCCTTTTTTATTGCTTTTGATGTCTCTTGCAAGCCTCAATTGATGGTCAGCTTTAGATAATCTGATTCATGCCATGCAGGTTCAGCAGACAGCATTATATTCTTCTTTAGATATGCCTCCCTCTTTCCATTTTATAAACATTTCTTTCTTCCTTTTTAGCATGTGCTTAAGTTCTGTGTTCATCCTTCCTGGTTTCCTTAAATGCTTCCTATTCTTCCGGGAATTGTTAACAATTGTGCTTTAAGAATTTCATTTTTCAAGATTTCACATCCTTCCTGGACATTTTTGTCTTTAAGGATATCCAGTCATTGGATCCCTCCAAGTCTCTTTCTGAATCCCTTAAAATCTGCCTTTCTGAAATCTAACTTTGACGTCTGAGTCTTCACAGGTCTTCCTCCTCTAGTTATCCAAAATTCTAAAATAACATGGTCACCACCTCCTAGGGTCCCAACCACTTTTACCTCTTCAACCATTTCCTCCCTGTTTATAAGGATTAGATCCAAGGTAGCAGATCCCGTTATTTTCTCCCCTACCTTTTGGAAGATAAAGTTGTCAGCAAGAGAGGATAAGAATTTCCTTGACCTGTTAGTTTTGCCTGAGAGAGATTCCCAACAAATGTCTGGCTAGTTGAAATCTCCCATGACAACTATGTCATATTTTTGGGAGAACTTGGCCATTTGGTGCATAAAGACTTCATCCATATCTGCAGTTTGCACAGGCGGCCTGTAGTAAATGCCTACAATGGTGTCCTTTCCATTGTTCTGTCCTTGTATTCTTACCCAAACAGTTTCCACAGAGCTCCCAGTCTCTGAAGCTTCAATCCCTGTGCAGATATACGCGTTTCTAACATACAATGCGACACCTCCTCCTCGTTTATTAAGTCTGTTTCTATCAAATAAGTTGTATCCTTCTAGTCTTGTATTCCAATCATGTGTATGTGATTATTTTATTCCAAAGCAATCCAGAACCCCTTTTTTTCTCCATTTGCTTGTTGACACTGCAGACTACAGCCAGATCCTTTTGATAGTACAACGTGAAAATCCATCAATTGTAATGGGTTAGCCCATCCCAGGCATCACATCTGAGTGCACAGAAAAATCTGTAATTTTTTGTGGTACTGTAGAATTTATTTGGATTGTCTTACACAATTTTTCAATACCATTTTGCTGCCAAAAAAACTTAGCTACTGGGCAGATATTTTACACTGGGTTTTGTCCGCCACACGGATCGCATAACATTGTGCTCAAAATTTTGCCATTTCAGGCCTCCATAGAATTTTTTTGTTGCGTCAGCCTACTTATTGACACAATTTTGCTGCCCCCTCCTTCAAGCATGACCTTCCTGTCTGAATTCATAGGGGACCACAGAACAGCACTACTGAAACCAGAGCAGTGTCAAAAGATTGTTGGTTGGATAGCTGATAATGTTTCCACTCACTTTTCCACCAGCACCCTGTCTTCCACATGGTCAAATCTGAGTAGCCATGAGTCTGGACTGCATATTCTTCACCCTGATCCTCCTTCCTCCCACCATGCCGAGTGCCCAGAGACAACTGATCCCACACTTGGACACTCCGAATAGCTGTTCATTTTTCCATTTATAGATTTGGGCCTCTTGCCTGGTCCACTTGAAGCGGTGCAAAATGAGATTGCATGTAGCGATGCCCAAATATTGGAGCAGCCACGTTCACATGAAGAGCGGTGGGAACGTGTCATAACAAGTGAACGATGATGAGACACAATTGCCAGAAAGTCAGGAGGAGAACCAGGGTGCGGAAGTGGAAGCGATGGATGATATAGTAACTGGCAACCTGGCAGGAGGACATGCAAAATGAGGACAGCAGCACACAGGGGGAGGGAGGCATAACACCCCAACAGGCAGAAAGAAGCAGTGTGGTGGCTGCAGACAGAAGGTGGGCAACCGTTCCTTGTAACACAAACACAACGGAAGTTGGCAGTACAACTGTTAGGTCTTCCCGAGTTTGGTTGTTTTTTAAAGACTCTGCCGATAACCCCAAACAGTCCATTTGCACCACCTGCCATGCGCACATCAGCAGGGGTAGCAAAACTACCAGCCTGACCACCACCAGCATGACCAGGCACATGGCAGCAAAGCACCCGACTTTGTGAGCCGATCACTAGGCTCCAGGAACTGTCTGTGGGTGAAAGCACTACTTCTTCTACTGTTGTGCGTTCAAACCAATCCCCTGTCCACATTGCATGTGAAGATGCCTCCTGCCCTGCACCTGTCATTGCCCACACTCAACTACCACCATCATCCAGCACGTCCTTGCCCCAACGCAGCCTTCATTTGTCCATACCCCAGTCATTGAAATGCAAGTGTAAATTCGCAGCCAACACCGCACAGGCCACAGTACTAATTTCACACATTTCCCATCTGCTTGTGCTCAAAATGTTGACTTTTAAGCTCATAGATACTCGGTCCAAGCTGCCACTATTTCTCCCCGTGTGCCATCCTGGCATTACACAAGCACATGTCCCATAACATTACCCGTGCCCTGCATAATGCTGTTACTGGGAAAGTCCACCTAACCACGGACACGTGGACAAGTGCTTGTGGGCAGGGATGCTACATCTAGCTGATGGCACACTGGGTTAACATAGTGGAAGCCGGGACCCAGAGGGACCTTGGGATGGAACACGTCCTCCCGACGCTGAGGATTGAAGGCCAAAGGTCAATCAGGGTTGCCCCACAGTCTACAGCTCCTGCACCTCATCCTCCTCCTCTTCAGCCTCCATCTCCGAAGTGACCACATCAGTCACAAGCTGGAAGCACTACAGCATTGCCTCAGCCAAGCATCAACAGGCTGTACTGAAGCTAATATGCTTAGGTGACAAACCGCACAATGTTGAAGAGCTGTGGACAACTCTGAAAGAGCGGGCAGATGTGTGGCTGACGCCGCTGAACCTACAGCTACGCATGGTCATGTGCGACAATGGCCGAAACCTGGTGGCGGCTCTGAGGCGAGGTGAGGTCACACACGTACCATGCCAGGCCCATGTGCTTAACCTGGTTATTCAACAGTTTCTCAAAACCTACTCGGAGCTGCTGGATCTGCTTGTCAAAGTATGCCACTTGTGTGCCCATTTTAGAAAGTCAGCTCCAGCTTCCGCCGCCCTTGCCTTACTTCAGCAGCATTTGCACATTCCAGCTCGCCGACTAGTGTGTGATGTCCCCACGCATTGGAACTCAACATTGCACATGATGGAGAGGATTTGTGAGCAGAAGAGGGCAGTTGTTGACTACCAGAATCAACAAGGCCATCGGTATTCATTACAGACTCCATACGTAAGACCTCAGGAGTGGACAGGGATATCAGACATCCTGCAAAACTTTGAGGAGTCCACCAAGAAGGTGAGCAGCGATGACGCTATAAATAGTGTTACCATCCCGCTTCTGCTCACAATCAGAGGTGGCATTGCAGGCTGAGCATGATGAGAGGGAGCAAGGAAGCATACAGGGTGATTACACACAGCCCAGCCTCATGTCATCCCAACGTGGGTTGGTTGACAATGAGGAAAAGGAGAAGGAGGAAGAACATGAGCTACTTTCATGCGCTATAGACAGTACTACAAGTACAACTGTCATACCATCTGTTCAGCGTGGATGGCCTGAAGACAGTGTGGAGGAGGAGGAGAGCATGGTCAGTTGTCCTCTTGGTGAGGACACGGAAGTCTTGCATGTTAGCAGTCTGCCACGCATGGCTGACTTTATGTTGCACTGCCTTTCCAGTGACCCTCGCATTGAAAATTTTGACTGACAGTCATTACTGGTTGGTGACATTTCTAAACTCGCGCTACAAGGAGAGCTTTCAATCTCTTCTTCCAGAGGCAGACAGGTGCACTAAAATGTTGCAGTACCAGAAGGCCCTTTTGCGGAATTATTAAAAAATTTCCCATCTGAAAATGCTGGCGGCAGAGGTCACAGTTCATTGGACAACCAAGGAGTACAGGCGAGAGAGACACAATTCCAATTCAACAGAAGCAGGGCAACACTGGCAAAGTTCTGGGAGAGTTTTCTCAGACCCTCCCATCACAGTGACTGTTCTGTCTCCGACATAATTAATGACTCCTGAACTGTCTATTTTGATAACATACAATGATTGCTGTATGTATCCAAGTGGTTGTCATATACCGACCTCCAGGCCCGACCACTGCCTTCATTGACCAATTCTCTACCTGGCTTTTTCATTTTCTTTCAACTGACACCCCCCCTATCATCATGGGTGACTTCAACATCCCCACTGATACCCTTCAGTCAGCAGCCTCCAAACTCCTGTCCCTTACTTCATCCTTTGGACTTACTCAGTGGTCCTCCTCAGCCACCCACACATTAGACCTGGTCTTCACCCGTCTCTGCTCTCTTTCTAACTTCACCAACTCCCCTCTCCCTCTATCTCACCATCATCTACTCACTTTCTCATCCCTGTCCTCCTCACCTGGCAACCCTGTCCAGCAACACGCACACCCCCGCAGAAACCTTGCACACCTAGACACCCACGCGCTCTCTGACTCTATTCTACCACTGGCATCCATATCCTCACTCCATGACACAGACAGTGCCACTACTTTCTGCAATGCCACTCTCGCATCAGCTATTGACACGGTTGCCCCTCTCATTCATGGCAGAATGCGACGTATCAACAGACAACCCTGACACAATAACACCACTAAAAAGCTCCGGCAAGTGTCCAGGATTGCAGAGCGGCCCTGGAAGAAAACAAATTCGCAAGATGACTTCACCACATTCAAAGAGGCAACACTCGATTTCAAATCTGCCCTTACCTCTGCTAAACAGGCCTACTTCACAACCCTCATATCTTCCCTATCTTACAACCCAAAACAGTTATTCAAAACTTTTAACTCCCTCCTCCGCCCACCACTGCCTCCTCCAACCTCCCTCATCTCAGCCGAGGACTTTGCCACACACTTCAAAAACAAGATTGACCAAACAAGGCAAGTCTTCATCACTCAACCACCACAACCCCTTTGTATACCAGACCAATGCCCAAGCCCCATAACCTCACTCTCCAACATCACTGAAGGGGAGCTTAATCGCCTCTTCTCCAAATCGCACCTCACAACCTGTGCACTTGACGCCATCCCATCCCACCTCCTCCCCAACCTCACCACGACACTTATCCCATCCCTAACCCACCTCTTCAACCTATCACTAATGTCCGGTACCTTCCCTTCTGCTTTCACGCATGCCACCATCACGCCTATCCTTAAAAAGCCAACCCTCGACCCAACCGCTATGTCCAGCTATCGCCCAATATCATTGCTTCCATTCGCTTCCAAACTCCTGGAACAGCATGTCCACGCTGAACTTTCCTCCCACCTATCATCTAACTTGCTCTTTGACAATCTACAATCTGGTTTCCGCCCCATCACTCCACTGAGACAGCCCTGACCAAAATTACTAACGACCTACTTACAGCCAAATCAAATGGACAATACTCTATACACCTGTTTCTAGACCTGTCCTCTGCATTTGACACAGTTGACCACTGCCTCCTACTACAGATCCTCTCCTCCTTCGGCATCAAAGGCCTTGCCCTATCCTGGATCTCCTCATACCTTTCCAACCGCACATTCAGCGTCTCCCACTCCCACACCACCTCCTCATCCCACCCTCTCTCTGTTGGAGTCCCCCAAGGCTCTGTTTTAGAACCCCTACTCTTCTCAATCTATACACATGGTCAGGGACAACTCATAAAGTCCCACGGATTCCACTAACACCGTTATGCTGATATCCAAGAAGTATCACAGCCAAACCAGATCTCCCACTTTGCACTGATGAGGGGCAGTACCCCGAAACACAGTGTCTGCAAATGGAGATTCTGGCTTGGCTTTTATCCTAAGTCATGTAACTAGGCTCGTTAAAGGGTCAACATTGACTTTTAGGATTGCTACCTCCAATAGGTGGCACTAGAGTTCTAGTCCTCTTCCTCTCTGAAGAGACAATTTGCATAATTAGCTTTATGCTGATGACACTCAGATCTACCTCTCTGGCCCAGACGTCACCTCTCTGCTGTCCAGAATCCCATAGTGTCTATCAGCCATATCCTCCTTCTTCTCCTCTCGCTTCCTCAAACTCAATGTAGACAAATCTGAACTCATCATCTTTCCTCCATCTCACAGATCTTCTTTACCCGACCTAGCTATAACAATTAATGACATCACACTTTCCCCAGTACCAGAAGTCCGCTGCCTCGGAGGAACCTTTGACTCTGCCCTGTCCTTCAAACCGCACATCCAAGCTCTTTCTACCTCCTGTCGTCTCCAGCTCAAAAATATTTCCAGAATCCGTCCTTTCCTCAACCCTCAATCTGCTAAAATGCTTGTGCATGCCCTCATTATCTCCCGCCTCGACTACTGCAACATCCTTTTCTGTGGTCTCCCTGCTAACACCCTCGCACCTCTCCAGTCCATCCTTAACTCTGCCGCCCGACTAATTCATCTCTCTCCTCGCTACTCCTCCGCTTCTCCCCTCTGCAAATCTCTTCACTTAGCTCCCATTCCCTCAGCGTATCCAGTTCAAATTACTAATTCTGACCTACAAGGCCATCTATAACCTGTCTCCCCCATATGTCTCTGAACTAATCTCCCGATACCTTCCCTCACGTAATCTCCGGTCCTCCCAAGACCTCCTTCTCTCCTCCACACTTATTCGCTCCTCACCCAACTGCCTGCAAGACTTCTCCCGAATAGCCCCTATTCTCTGGAATTCTTTGCCCCAACAAGTCCGACTATCAACCACATTTGGATCCTTCAGACGGAACCTGAAAACCCACCTCTTCAAGAAAGCCTACAGCCTGCAATGACCCCGCTACCTCCTTCTCTCTCACCACTACCGGTGATATCACCTCAACCAACACCGGAACTGCTGCAACCCACCAACATACTGTCTCCTTCCCCACCATTCTGTATCATGTAAGCCTGAAAGGGCAGGGTCCTCTCTCCACTCTGTATCAGTCTGTCATTGTTAGTTTGTTTACTGTAGGTGATATCTGTAATTTGTATGTAACCCCTTCTCATGTACAGCACCATGGAATCAATGGTGCTATATAAATAAATAATAATAATAATAATAATAATAATAATAATGTATAGAATGTTCTGATTTCCAAAGTTTAATGGTTAGTGTTTTTCGCTCCATCTAGTGGCCAAAGTCATAACTGCATGTTAGTATGCATTGTATTTCCTGTATTCTTTCCTTCCAATTCCCAATGTATTCGGGGTAAGATTGCAAAGTACCATGGTCTATTCCAGCCCCCTTTTTCTCTTCAGTCTGCCATTTTCTATCAAGTCTGCATTGTCATGGTCACGTGTGTTGGGACGCAGATGATACCGCAAGGCGGACCCATAACACACGTGACCCTGGATACACCGCCTCCAGTGGGGCGCATTTAAATAATAAAACGTGCAGGTGGATATGCCGCCTCCACCTGGCGAATTTAGGTATTACACGTTATACATACAATAATCAAATAATAACGGGGGAACCTGGGAAACTTTAACAATGGTGGGCCCTGCGATAGGGAATGGGGACATGGAGACCTCCTAAGCTCCCCTGAGCCAGTGTCCCTGCACTCCTTACATTCCCTAAACAGGCTCCGCACCTGTCGCCGCACGCGTACCTTAATGCCCTTGCTCACCCTGACCCTAAACCCTCACTAGGGAATGGGTCGGTGCGGAGACTAATCCCACCACTGCACTAATAACACACATGAGGAAAGAGACAATACAGGGGAAACACCACTTAGCTTTGCTCTGTTGCGTGCGCTCCTAGCAACAGAGCCCTCCACCTGAGTGCATCTTCTCCTCCACCTGGATCCATCACCATAACAGGATCCTTCACCTTAGTGCAGCCTTGGAGCAGAGTCCAACACCAGTTGCAGCTGCTTAGAACCAGAGTCCCAAGGAAGTGTTCAGCTTCTGCCACGAAGTCAAGCATGCTTGAGTCCAGCTCAGCGGCCAAGTCCCACATGGTGAGTGCCACTCTCCATAGTAGCCACTCCACCAGACCATGCAGACACTTCCCGCTGACTCCATCACTGCGACCCCACCACGCCATGCGAGCCCTTCGTCCAGACACCATAGCTGCAACACGTCCCCCCTGGCTAAGCTGTGCAGGACTCCTCACCAGCTCCATCCTTCCTCCAGGCTCTCCACTTCAAAGTGAAAGCAATCTCACAATATCACAGGCAGTGAGTGAACACCCTGAGCACACCTTTATAGGGTGACACACCTGATCCAAATTAAGTGCACAAAAACCTAAAGTGCAATACCACAACCACCACCGGGGACAGTCAAAACACCTTTGAACTTAACCAAAGTAAAAAAAGTTCACTTTGTGCTTTTAATACCGCCAGATCCATCACTGGATCATGACAGTACCCCCTCCTTAATGAGGGGCCTCTGGACCCTCAAGACCACCCCTCATTAGGGAAACACCCACAGCGGGGACGCCCAGACCCTGAGTTCACCCCACCATTACCTGCCACTTCAGGTTTATGACAAACACCGCTGATATTGGCAATATATGTTCCTTTTGGAGGCACCACTCATCTCCACAGCGCCGACCTGGGGAACGAGTTAATGTATGTGTAGGTTTGCTCAGAGCTGATCAGACTCCACAACACAATTCCACAAGATGTTTTTTGGTGGCACCCATACATGCTTGTTCACACACAGGTCCGGACCTGAACGTTTATTGCACACATACATTTGTCATAACTTGGTGAACTCACTCTGGACTTGACAACAGAGGCGTCCCCCTGTGTCACCACACTCACACCCCCACTATTCACCAAGGGACACCACCCTCCAACCCTTTCACCATGAGGACTGCACCTCTTAGGGTTGGTTAATGGCGAGGGTAGAGATTTGTCCCTACTCCCCCGCAGCACACCTGCTGCACACACCAGGAGGAGAAGGGGACCGGGAAATGGAGGTAATATACTCTCGCTGGTCACCTCCACACGACCAGGAGGGCGGCTTCTTCGATGGTATGAAGATTTGGCGTAAAACCCCGCGGACTATTCACCAATCTGCTCACTACAGGGACGAACCCCTTCACCTTGGGGAATACCAGGCAGCTCCGTGGGGCACCATTCCTCCCACCTGCCTGGGTGCGTCCCCTGTAAGAGCAAGTCCCGCTCCCCAGCAGCGACTACACACCTAGTCTGCTCACCACAGGGATGTACCCCTTCACCTCGGGGAATACCAGGCAGCTCCGTGGGGCACCATTCCTCCCACCTGCCTGGGTACCTCCCCGTGCGAGAGCAAGTCCCGCTCCCCAGCAGCGACTCTAGGGGCTTTTGCCAGACCGCAGCCGCCATTTTTTTTTTCCTCTGGTTATCTGAGCAGAGGCCCCAGACCGTGATAACTGCTGCTGCAGCGGCTCTAAACACCTTGCCGCTCCCCACTCACATCAGTGAGGCCCGGCAGCAATTACTCAGCGGTCTCCACATGGCCAAAGCTCACCAGAAAAAAAACTGAATGGCCTGTGATAATGTCATGGTCACGTGTGTCGGGACGCAGATGATACCGCAAGGCGGACCCATAACACACGTGACCCTGGATACACCGCCTCCAGTGGGGCGCATTTAAATAATAAAACGTGCAGGTGGATACGCCGCCTCCACCTGGCGAATTTAGGTATTACACGTTATACATACAATAATCAAATAATAACGGGGGAACCTGGGAAACTTTAACAATGGTGGGCCCTGCGATAGGGAATAGGGACATGGAGACCTCCTAAGCTCCCCTGAGCCAGTGTCCCTGCACTCCTTACATTCCCTAAACAGGCTCCGCACCTGTCGCCGCACGCGTACCTTAACGCCCTTGCTCACCCTGACCCTAAACCCTCACTAGGGAATGGGTTGGTGCGGAGACTAATCCCACCACTGCACTAATAACACACATGAGGAAAGAGACAACACAGGGGAAACACCACTTAGCTTTGCTCTGTTGCGTGCGCTCCTAGCAACAGAGCCCTCCACCTGAGTGCATCTTCTCCTCCACCTGGATCCATCACCATAACAGGATCCTTCACCTTAGTGCAGCCTTGGAGCAGAGTTCAACACCAGTTGCAGCTGCTTAGAACCAGAGTCCCAAGGAAGTGTTCAGCTTCTGCCACGAAGTCAAGCATGCTTGAGTCCAGCTCAGCGGCCAAGTCCCACATGGTGAGTGCCACTCTCCATAGTAGCCACTCCACCAGACCATGCAGACACTTCCCGCTGACTCCATCACTGCGACCCCACCACGCCATGCGAGCCCTTCGTCCAGACACCATAGCTGCAACACGTCCCCCCTGGCTAAGCTGCGCAGGACTCCTCACTAGCTCCATCCTTCCTCCAGGCTCTCCACTTCAAAGTGAAAGCAATCTCACAATATCACAGGCAGTGAGTGAACACCCTGAGCACACCTTTATAGGGTGACACACCTGATCCAAATTAAGTGCACAAAAACCTAAAGTGCAATACCACAACCACCACCGGGGACAGTCAAAACACCTTTGAACTTAACCAAAGTAAAAAAAGTTCACTTTGTGCTTTTAATACCGCCAGATCCATCACTGGATCATGACATGCATACTGGAAGCACCTCATCCCTCTTCTTCCCCTGCGTTAGCATCGCCGGTAGGTGACATGTTCCCTCTATACATTCCTATCTCCCACATTAGCCAGCTTAGTTAGTTCCCCTGCTCAGCTATCAGTGCAGACATGTATGTTATGTGTGTATGTATTTCTATGAACTCACCACTGATTGTGTTCATGTATTTTTGTTGTAGTTTCACCATCTATATACCTACGTTCAATAAACCACAGATTCAACTACAGTCTCCCTTATTGGACCCCGGTATAGCAGTTTAGCTGCTTATTAAGCTATATGAATCCCATTCATTTAGCTGAAGACAGGACAGTGAAACGGCAGCTCTCCAGCTAGTGGAATACAGAGAGAAGCGCTTTCCATCTTACACGACCGCAGTGAACAGTGGCCATCCAGCTAGTGAAAACTCAGAGGCCAGTTACACAGCGCCATCCAGCTAGTGCAATTCAGGGAAAAGACAGCCCTTCATCCAGCTTGCAGGAACTAGTAAACTGCAGAAATCCATCTAGTGAGATTCAAGTCACCGGCTACACAGAGGCTAATACAGCTACAGCAATCTCTGCTCAGCCAAGCATCTCTCCAAGACACCATGTCCCACAAATCACACAAGACAAAATCTGCCACATCCGTCTTCTCAAAGACTGTATCTATCAGCAGCATGGTCGCTATTGCCCGAGCAAATGCGGAAGCCGCCAAAATGCGAGCACGCTATGCTGAAGAAGAGATGCAACTTAAGTTAGAGAAGGCGCATGTGGATGCCGCCTTAGAGAACCTAGCAGTAAAAAGAGAGGCTGCTGCAGCACTGGCAGAGGCAGAATCATTAGAAGCTGTACACAACCCTGAGCTGCATAGCCATAGCAGTGCGTCAAGTCTGAAGTTGCCACTGCAAGATTCACCACAACGCACATCTCAGTATGTTATTGAACTTCCTGATCCAAACTATAACCAAGATCACGACACATCCAGTGACACGAGTGAGAGTCATCATGAGGCTCAACTCCAGGAAAACGTGGAGCAAAGCAACTCTGCTAATGTCTACCTTGCCCCTCACCAGGTAACCAATGTGAATCACCTTGCTGACACACCGCACGTCAAACCGAAGCAATATGATACCGGCTGGCGCCACCCTGAGGATACTAACAGGTATGAACGCACCTCACATCACTATGAGGGTGACCCATCACCAGTATACTCTGCTGACAACCGGTTCATAACAGAACTTGCTAAGATCTTCACACGACGTGATCTGGTCACCAAGGGACTCATGAAATTCACTGACCACGCTGAAGATTACAGAGCTTGGAAAGCTTCCTTCCAAAATGTCACTAGAGACTTGGGGCTACAACTCAGGGAAGAGATAGACCTCCTAGTCAAATACCTGGGAGAAGAGTCAGTCAAACACGCAGTAAGGATCAGAGACATTAACATAAACCATCCTCAAATAGGCCTTAAAGAGGTCTGGAAGAGGCTAGATGAGTGTTACGGCTCTGCAGAGGTAATAGAGAGAGCCTTGTTCAAAAGAATCGATGACTTTTCTAAAATATCTAACAAAGGTCTCCCAAAACTAAGCTAGGTGACCTGCTACAAGAGGTCCTAGTTGCTAAATGTGAAGGTGACCTACCAGGACTTGCATACCTCGAACCAAAGGTGTTAACCCTATAGTCCAAAAATTGCCCTACAATCTACAGGAGAGGTGGCTCACACGTGGCTCCACGTACAAATACAAATACAGTATTTCATTCCCTCCCTTCTCCGTTTTTGTAGACTTTATACACGAACAAGCAGGAAATCAGAAATGATCCCAGCTTTGACTTTACAACGTCATATGCTGCACCACCGCCAGCTGCAAACCCATGCAGAACATCTGTGGCAGTGCACAAGACTAATGTTTCTTCTCCAAGTTCCAATTACAGGTCTGCTGGCTGCTCTCAATCAGAGCCAAAGGTACGAGAACCTGACAAGCAGTGCCCGCTTCATCAGAAGCCTCATCCTCTCCTGAAATGCAGAGCCTTCAGAGGAAAATCTATGCTGGATCACAGAAGCTTCCTGAAAGAGAACGGTATCTGCTACAAGTGCTGCTCATCCACCACTCATCTCACCAAGGATTGTAAGGTCAGTGTAAAATGCACAGAATGTGGTACCACAGATCATAACACTGCCCTACACCCTTGCCAGCTCCATGGAGTGCACAAAACATGCCAGCTGACTGTGAGCATGGCGGGGAGGAAAAGAGCACTGATGCAGCTACGCCAGAGATCACTTCACAATGTACTGAAGTCTGTAAAGGGACAATAGACAGTAGGTCTTGTTCTAAAATATGCCTTGTCAGAGTGTACCCAAAGGGCCATAGAGACAAAGCTGTGAGACAGTATGCCATCTTGGATGATCAGAGTAATCAATCCCAGGCTAGATCAACATCCTTTGACATATTCAACATTAAAGGACCAAGCACTCCTTACTCATTAAAGACATGTGCAGGTACTGTGACAACAGTGGGCAGGAAAGCTATTGACTATCAAATTGAGTCCTTAGACAGACAATTCTGCCTGCCACTACCTACAATCATCGAGTGTAATCAGATCCCAGACAACAGGTCTGAAATCACCACACCAGATGTGGCAATCCATCATGCTCAATTAAAACGCATAGCTCACCTTATACCGGAGCTCGACCATCAGGCACAGATAATGCTGCTGTTGGGAAGAGATATCCTACAGGTTCATAAAGTGAGAAGTCATATCAATGGACTCCACAATGCTCCCTATGCCCAGAAGCTAGACCTAGGATGGGTCATAATAGGAAATGTATGCTTGGGACATATGCATGCCCCATCTTCTGTGACAAGTATGCTAACAAATCCATTGGAGAAAGGACACCCATCTCTGTTTCAACCTTGCAACAATGAGTTCCATGTCAAGGAACTACCAAACAGCATCCAACTACCCAATTATTTAATAGACTTTACTCATGACGGCAGTATGGTGTCAGGAAGCTATGAGGATCAGTTGGGGTGCACAGTCTTGCAAAGAACTAAGCAAGACAACCAAGTAGCAATGTCAGTAGAGGATAAGTTGTTCTTAGAGGTAATGGACAAGGGACTCGTAAAAGATGACACCAACAGCTGGGTCACACCTCTACCCTTCAGAACCCACAGACCACGTTTACCAAAAAACAGAGGTCAGGCATTCAAACGTTTCTCCTCTCTCAAACATAATCTGCAAAAGAAACCAGAGATGAAAGATCACTTCTCCTTCATGTCAAAGATATTTGAGAACTGCCATGCAGAACTAGCTCCCACTCTAAAAGACTCTGAAGAATGCTGGTTCCTACCCATGTTTGGAGTATACCACCCTAAGAAACCGGCCAGATTAGAGTGGTGTTCGACTCCAGTGCTAAGTTTGATGATGTCTCCCTGAATGATGTTCTACTGACAGGACCAGACCTCAATAACAAACTGCTAGGAGCACTTATGCCCTTCCGTATGGATTCCATTGCTTTCATCGCTGACATCCAGCAAATGTTCCATTGTTTCCTTGTGAGAGAGAGAGACAGGAACTTCCTAAGATTCTTCTGGTACAGAGACAATGTTCCTACTAAAGAAGTCACAGAGTACCGCATGAGAGTGCACATCTTTGGCAATAGCTCGTCTCCTACAGTCGCCATCTATGGACTGAAAAGGTCAGCCCAAGAAGGAGAAACAGAATACGGATCAGATGTCAGACAATTCATAGAAAAAGACTTTTATGTTGATGACTGTCTGAAAGCCATGCCTTCAAATGAGACTGCCATCAGTCTTCTCAGGAGAGCCCAAGAGATGCTTGCCTGCTCTAACCTCAGGCTTCACAAAATAGCCTCAAACAGCAAAGAACTCATGAAAGCATTCCCTTCACAAGACTTGTGAAATGGTCTCAGAGACCTGGACCTGGGGTCAGACCCCCACACCAATGCAACGCAGCCTCGGGCTTCACTGGAATCTACAGTCAGACACTTTCACCTTTCAGGTCAGCCAGGAAGAAAAGCCTTTCACACGCAGAGATGTCCTGTCTACCATCAACAGCCTGTACGATCCCTTAGGTTTTGCAGCTCCTGTTACTGTACAAGGCAAAGCCATTCTAAAGGGCATGTCACACTAAGAGATATCGCTAGCAATATCGCTATAACTAGTGACGTTATAGTGATATTGCTAGCGATATCGCTGTGTCTGATACTTACCTACGACCCGCTCCCCCGCTGGTTATCGCTGATCGCGCAAGAACGTTCAGGACTGTTTCTCGTCGTCAGCTTCCTGCGGCGCTTCCTGTGGAGAGACGAGCGACGAGCGTGGACGCGGGCGGGAGGACGCAGGATCGCCTGGTGTGACAGGTAAGTAGCGACCCCCGTCCCCAGCGATGTCGCTGGTGAGATCTGCCTATGTGGCAGCTCACTAGCGACCACTTAGCGATGTACCAGCGATCCTGACCGCGTCATATCGCTGGTCGGGATCGCTGGTACATCGCTAAGTGTGACAGTACCTTTAGAGACTTAACTAAGGAGACTTCTGACTGGGATGCACCTCTGCCACCTGATAAGAGAACCCAGTGGGAAGCATGGAAGAACTCTTTAGCAGCCCTCTCCAACCTGTATGTGCCAAGGCCATACACCCCTGTGCCGTCTACAGAGATACAGAGCCAAAGACTGTATGTATTTGCAAATGCTTCTGTCAAAGCAATTGCTGCTGTTGCCTATCTCAAAACTGTGGACTCCAAATGTCAGAGCCACACTGGATTCGTTATGGGGAAGGCCAAACTTGCCCCACAATCAGAGCACATCATACCGAGGTTAGAACTTTGTGCTGCAGTCATAGTAGTCGAGTTTGCAGAGTTCATCGCATCCGAGATGGATATCGACCTGACACAAGCCAAGTTCTACTCAGACAACAAAGTAGTCCTGGGATACATCTACAATGAAACCAGGCAATTCTACGTTTATGTCAACAACAGAGTGCTACGAATTAGGAGATCAGTTCATCCAAAACAGTGGCATTACATACCCATGGACCAAAACCCTGCAGATCATGCAACTAGAGCAGTTGACGCAAATCGACTAGAGAGCACAACATGGCTCTCAGGACCAAAACTACTGTACACTGAGGAACGATGTCCAGACACCTTTGAACTTGTGAGAGAGGACTCAGGTGCTGAAATCCACCCTCAGGTGTCTACACTTCATACAAAGTCTCCAGCTACTCTCCTCACCCAGAAAACAGGACTATCCAGTGCCCCTCCAGGAGGATTCGATGCTAAGGACCTCTACAAGCGCCAATGGAGACAGGTGCAAAGTCTTGCAAATACATTCTGGGACAGGTGGCACAAACAATACTTATCTGCCCTGCAGCCACGGAGGAAGTGGCAATCTACCAGGCCTAATCTTCGGATTGGTGACCTCGTCCTTGTTTTAGACTGTCAGGCCCATCGAAACCAGTGGCCACTCGGTCTAGTGACTGCTACATTCCTGAGTAAAGATGATAATGTCCGCAAAGTCGAACTCAGGATGGCCAAAGGAGATGGACCAGACCAGTGACTGAGCTGGTCCTATTGTTGTCTTCAGAGGATAGGAATAGTGGCATCCGTTCAATGCCAGATGGGGAGTATTCTGTCTCTGACATAATTAATGACTCCTGAACTGTCTATTTTGATAACATACAATGATTGCTATATGTATAGAATGTTCTGATTTCCATAGTTTAATGTTTAGTGTTTTTGGCTCCACCTAGTGGCCAAAGTCATAACTGCATGTTATTATGCATTGTATTTCCTGTATTATTTCCCTCCAATTCCCAATGTATTCTGGGTAAGTTTGCAAAGTACCATGGTCTATTCCAGCCCCCTTTTTCTCTTTAGTATGCCATTTTCTATCAAGCCTGCATACTGGAAGCACCTCATCCCTCTTCTTCCCCTGCGTTAGCATTGCCGGTAGGTGACATGTTCCCTCTATACATTCCTATCTCCCACATTAGCCAGCTTAGTTAGTTCCCCTGCTCAGCTATCAGTGCAGACATGTATGTTATGTGTGTATGTATTTCTATGAACTCACCACTGATTGTGTTCATGTATTTTTGTTGTAGTTTCACCATCTATATACCTGCATTCAATAAACCACAGATTCAACTACAGTCTCCCTTATTGGACCCCGGTATAGCGGTTTAGCCGCTTGTTAAGCTATATGAATCTCGTTCATTTAGCTGAAGACAGGAGAGTGACCCTGAGGGGTACTCTCACAAGGAGTGCAAAGTTTTGGAAGCTGGTGAGGGAGTACCTTGCTGACCGTACCAACGCCCTCCAAGATTCCTCTGTGCCTTTTAATTATTGGGTCTCAAAGCTGGATACATGGCATGAACTGGCTCTCTACACCTTGGAGGTCCTAGCCTGTACTGCCGCTAGCATATTGTCAGAGCGTGTCTTTAGTACCGCTGATGGAATTATAACTGATAAGAGCATCCGCCTGTCAACTGAAAATGCTGACAGGCTGACTCTTATAAAAATGAACAAGGGCTGGATTGTGCCAGACTTCCACCACTAGATCACCATGCTGACCTTGGTCCGTGATGCAACAGCCATTAGAAATTTTTGCAACGGTGTTTATGATGCCCGTTCCAAAAATGTTTACACTCTATGTTGAAGTGTCCCCCCCCGGGGGGAAACATTTGTCAGCCCATACACTTAGTGTATGGGCATTACAAGTATCGGAGACCTGATCCTTTAAACTGGGGAAACATTTTTCGGAGGCCATACCCCATGTCTCTTCAAACAACACCACTAGAACACGAGGGTGAACATGTTCCGTGATGCAAATTGACACTATACCTTTTTGCAAGGGTGTTTATGATGGCCGTAAATAAAATATTTACACAGTAGGTTGATGTGTACCCCCCAGGAGGAAATGTTTGTCAGCCCATACACTTAGCATATGGGCATTACAAGTATAGGAGACGCGCTCCTGGAAACTGGGAAAACAGTTTTAGTAGGCCATCCTCCATGTCTCTTCCTTGGGGGATTGGAGCGTGTGCAAATTTTGGGGGAACCTGAAACCTTGTATTCACTTCATGGGCAAACTTTAGGTGACTTAAAAAAAATCAGAATAATGGGAACTTTGGTTTCATGTGGCCATCCAGTACGTGTGTTCAAAGGCTTACTGGGGTGCGTGTAACTTTGGTGCAGGGCCGGCCTTGCATTCAATGCAAAAGCAAACAGTATTGGAGTACCAAATTAATACTGGGAACTTTGGTTGCATGTGGCCATCCAGTACCTTGGTTCAAAAGCTTATTAGAGTGTGTGTAACTTTGGTGCAGGGCAGGCCTTGCATTCAATGCATAAGCAAACAGTATGGGAGTACCAAATGAATTCTGGGAATGTGGTTTTCCTGTGGCCATCCAGTACATGTATTCAAAGGCTTATTGGGGTACGTGTAACTTTGGTGAAGGGCAGGCCTTGCATTCAATGCATATGCAAACAGTACGGGAACATCAAAAGAATATTTGGATCTTTGGTTGCATATGGCCATCCAGTACCTAGGTTCAAAGGCTTATTGGGGTGCATGTAACTTTGGTGCAGGGCAGGCCTTGCATTCAATGCAAAATCAAACAGTATGGGAGCACCAAATGAATACTTGGAACTTTGGTTGCATGTGGTCATCCATGACGTATGTTGAATGAGTTGTTGGGGTGCGTCCAAATTATGAGCAGCCCTGCCACTCACTGCATATGACTAGTGTTGAGCATTCCGATACTGCAAATATCGGGTATTGGCCGATATTCGCGGTATCGGAAATCCGATACTGAGTTCCAATACTTTTTGCATATCGAATACCGGAATCGGAAGTTCCCATAATGCTATGAGCCAGTTTGATTTGATTCAGGCAATGAGGAATCCTCAGAAGTGTGGGCACATCCTGTTAGGCATGTAGGCATGTTAACTAATGACATGGCTGTGATTGGCTGCTGAAATGATGTCATGATGCACTATAAAAGCCGCCGCCGCCATTTAAGGTTCACTCTGCTGTGAATTCAGTTAGGACCACCTGTGGTTGTAGGCCGCTCAGCATGCGTCACTTCCTCATACATATTTTTCTTTTATTGCTGCTCATTTTTCATTAATTCTCCTATTAGTGTGCATTGCTCCATATCCATCTACATTGGTTGCAAACACTATAGGAGTAGACAGCGGAGCCTTTTTTGCAGCCTTTCAGTGCTAGTGCCCAGTTCTCTGCACTGTTCATGGCTATCTGTGAGGTCTCTGTGTGTGAGTGCAGCTCACGTTGTAGTGTATTCTGCAGCCACCTCTGGTTGTAGTCCGCTCAGCGTGTGTCACTGCCTCATACATAGTCCTTTTTTTGTTTTATTGCAGCTCATTTTTCCAGATTTTTTTCTCCTATTAGTGTGCTTCCATCCGTATCCATCTACATTGGTTAGTTGCAAACACTATATAGGAGTAGATAGAGGAGCCTTTTTTCTGGCTTGTGCCCTGCAGCCGCAGCCAGATTAGTATTAGCTTATTTTTTGGAGCCTCATCTATTGAATTGTAGGTTACCTTCCTGCATTGTAATAGCTCCAAAAAGTTTGTGATACTATCGCTTTCACATCTTTGGTCACATCCTTTTTGTTTTTTAGAAAAAAAACACGTAAATAAAGTTCACCAAACACTCCACTTGACAGTTGTGTAGGCCACATTAGCTCATATTAAAGCGTAAGTCCACACACTTTATAAAATTAGTGTTTCTTATACCTGTTAGCAGCTGTTCAGGAATAAGCACACTAAGCCCCCCTTTGTACTTTTCTGCCTATCTTTATCAGTCTACCAAGATGAAGAAGGCAGGGAGTAAGGCATGTGGTCATGGGCGTGGAGTTTCAGCAGGGAGAGGACGTGGGGATTCTGATGCTGCGGGCACCAGTGACTCAGCATCCCCCAGTTTTACCAGGCAATAGTGCTTTATGCGCAGCTTTGTAGGACCTAGCCGTACCCCACTGCTGCGGGACGAGCAAATTGAAGCCGTTGTCGGATGGATGGCAGCTAACGCATCAACTTCAATTACTTCCACATCCTCTCAGGGCCAGAGCACTGAAGAGCAACCATCTGTCTCTTCACCACCTGCCAAATTGCCCAGGCAGTCAGAAAGCCCTGGACAGGAGCCATCTCTACTTCTGTTCTCTGAATCTCTTGGCTTGGAAATTGGGGGCCAGCCAAGCAGAATTCTAGAATGTGAAGAAGAGGGAGTATGCAGTGATGCGCAACTGCTTTGTCCCTCTGAATCTGAAGAGTCGGGTGGGCCAGTGCCTATGGTCAGCACACCTCAGTACGCATCAGATGATGAGACTCAGGTGCCACTTTCTGGTGCGTACTGTGCTGGCGAGACTACCCAGGAGAAGCAGGTGTTTGAAGAGGGGAGTGTAGATGATGAGGTCCTTGACCCATCATGGCGTGAGGAACAGGAAGGTGGTGGGAGCAGCTCTGAGGAAGAGATTCCCCGAACGGCCAAAACAGGAGGGAAAGGGAGGGGGCAGACTTGGTTGCCTGTAGCCTCCACTTCGGCACCCGTTAGGAGCATTCCTCTTCCAAAACCCAAAACGGGCGCTCCAAGGACTTGCAGTGCGTGGTCCTTTTTTGACACAGTTGCAGATGACATTTGCTTTGTCAAATGCTAGCTGTGTAATCATAAAGTCAAAAGAGGGAAAAGTGTCAGCAACCTCAATACCACAAATATGTGGAAACATGTGCGGACCAAGCACGTGGTGGAGTTACAAAGACACACTGAAGACTTAGGCCAACCTACAGCACCACCTACCACCTCTTCAGCTCGTGTTGTAGCCTCTTCCTCCAGCTCACACACAGCTGGTTCGGCTTCCTCACAGGATCGCCATGGAAGAACCTCTGGCATTGTTGTCCAGAGACCCAGTGACATTCTACCCACAGCACCACGTTCTCTGTCATCCTCACACTCCCAGGCCACTCTACAGCCATCGGTAGCACAGGCATGGGAGAAAAGGCGGCCATACTCGGCAAACCATCCCCTAGCACAGGCTCTGAATGCTGGCATTGCAAAACTACTGGCCCTTGAAATGCTCTCATTCAGGCTGGTGGAGACTGACACCTTCTGTAACTTCATGGCATTGGCAGTCCCACAATACACCGTGCCCAGCCACTTTTATTTCAGCAGGCAAGCCGTCCCTGCCCTGCAAAAGCATGTGGAGGGAAAAATTAAACATGCGCTACTAAACGCCGTCAGTAGCAAGGTCCACCTGACCACCGATGCGTGGACCAGTAACCATGGACAGGGACGATACCTTTCCCTCACTGCCCATTGGGTCAATGTTGTGGAGCCGGGTACAGATCTTGAGAGTGGCGCTGTACGTGTTCTGCCAACTCCAAGGATTGCAGGAATTCAGTCTGTACACATTGACTCCTCGTCATACTCCAGTTCCTCAGAATCAGCGCTGCAGGAGCCGTCACGGTCTACCTCCACATGGACCCGTGAACGCTTACCCGATATGAGCACAGCCGTGGCCAAACGTCAAGAGGCCGTACTGAAATTAATTTCTTTGGGTAATCGAAGCCACACAGGGCATGAGCTCTGGAATGCCATCAAGCAGGAAAGCGACGTGTGGTCCACATTCCCACTACTAGTAGACAGAGGAGGAGACATTGCCAGACACACATCAGGGGATCAGCTGACGTTACTAAAACCCAGTAACACAGGAACAAGTGTTGATTGTGCAGACGGCACTTCTGAGCAGCAACTGGCAGTGTTGAAGGCCAGGGTAAATACTAGAGACAGAGTGGAGCCAGAGGCATAATTGGAGCACATTTAAAATCAGTAGTAGTCCACAACAGATATTAAACTTGATGAAATTAGGCCTCAGCCTACACACTGATTGACCCTGGGCTCCAACATCTCCAGTTGCTGCTCAGAAGTGCCGTCTGCACAGTCAACATATGCTCCAGTGTTATTGGGGTTCAGAAATGTCATCTGATCCCCAGCTGTGTGTCCGGCAATTTCTCCTGCTCTGTCCACACTCACACAACTACAGATTTTAAACTTGCTCCAATTAGGCCTCTGCCTCCACTCTGTTTGTAGTATTTTCCCTGGGTTCCAGCACCGCCAGCTGTTTCCCGGCATTGTCTTTGGCACAGGTAGTCCCTCCTGCCCAGCCTGGTTCCAGCACGCCTGCTGTTTCCGGGTAGTGTCAACGTCACTTTGTCACCAATACGTTGTCCTGTCGTGTTGCGGTCGGGTTAGCCGAGTCTATGGTGCCTGAAGTTTATGGGCTCCCTATGTGGGCTGCGGGATCTGGCAACAAAGGCTGGTTCCGTAGTGCCAATAAGACAAGCACCCCCTGTAGGACTGTGGGTTTCGGTAACTGCGGCTGGCTCGCGGCCTTGCAACTTTGTTTTTCATGGGTACCTTATGCTACCCATCTGGGTTCCAGTACCGTCAGCTGGTTCTCGGCAGTGCCTTTGGCTTAGGTGCCTCCTTCTCGGTATCCGAGTTCCAGCAACATCTGCTGGTCCTTGGTAGTGCTTTCTAGCACAGGTACCTCCTGCTTAGTAACCATGTTCCAGCACCGTCAGCTGGTCCTCGGTAGTGCCATTGGCTCTTGTTCCTTCTGCTGCCCCTCCGGGTTCCAGCACCGTCAGCTGGTTCTCGGCAGTGTCTTTGGCTTAGGTGCCCCCTTCTCGGTATCCGAGTTCCAGCAACGTCTGCTGGTCCTTGGTAGTGCTTTCTAGCACAGGTACCTCCTGCTTAGTAACCATGTTCCAGCACCGACAGCTGGTCCTCGGTAGTGCCATTGGCTCTTGTTCCTTCTGCTGCCCCTCTGGGTTCCAGCACCGTCAGCTGGTCCTTGGTAGTTCCATTGGCTCTTGCAGCTTCTGCTACCCATCCAGGTTCCAGTACCGTCAGCTGGTTCTCGCCAGTGCCTTTGGCTTAGGTGCCTCCTTCTCGGTATCCGAGTTCTAGCAACGTCTGCTGTTCCTTGGTAGTGCTTTCTAGCACAGGTACCTCCTGCTTAGTAACCATGTTCCAGCACCGTCAGCTGGTCCTCGGTAGTGCCATTGGCTCTTGTTCCTTCTGCTGCCCCTCCGGGTTCCAGCACCGTCAGCTGGTCCTTGGTAGTGCCATTGGCTCTTGTTCCTTCTGCTGCCCCTCCGGGTTCCAGCACCATCAGCAGGTTCTCGGCAGTGTCTTTGGCATGGGTACTCACTTCTGCCCAGCCTGGTTCCAGCACGCCTGCTGTTTCCGGGTAGTGTCAACGTCACTTTGTCACCAATACGTTGTCCTGTCGTGTTGCGGTCGGGTTAGCCGAGTCTATGGTGCCTGAAGTTTATGGGCTCCCTATGTGGGCTGCGGGATCTGGCAACAAAGGCTGGTTCCGTAGTGCCAATAAGACAAGCACCCCCTGTAGGACTGTGGGTTTCGGTAACTGCGGCTGGCTCGCGGCCTTGCAACTTTGTTTTTCATGGGTACCTTATGCTACCCATCTGGGTTCCAGTACCGTCAGCTGGTTCTCGGCAGTGCCTTTGGCTTAGGTGCCTCCTTCTCGGTATCCGAGTTCCAGCAACATCTGCTGGTCCTTGGTAGTGCTTTCTAGCACAGGTACCTCCTGCTTAGTAACCATGTTCCAGCACCGTCAGCTGGTCCTCGGTAGTGCCATTGGCTCTTGTTCCTTCTGCTGCCCCTCCGGGTTCCAGCACCGTCAGCTGGTTCTCGGCAGTGTCTTTGGCTTAGGTGCCCCCTTCTCGGTATCCGAGTTCCAGCAACGTCTGCTGGTCCTTGGTAGTGCTTTCTAGCACAGGTACCTCCTGCTTAGTAACCATGTTCCAGCACCGACAGCTGGTCCTCGGTAGTGCCATTGGCTCTTGTTCCTTCTGCTGCCCCTCTGGGTTCCAGCACCGTCAGCTGGTCCTTGGTAGTTCCATTGGCTCTTGCAGCTTCTGCTACCCATCCAGGTTCCAGTACCGTCAGCTGGTTCTCGCCAGTGCCTTTGGCTTAGGTGCCTCCTTCTCGGTATCCGAGTTCTAGCAACGTCTGCTGTTCCTTGGTAGTGCTTTCTAGCACAGGTACCTCCTGCTTAGTAACCATGTTCCAGCACCGTCAGCTGGTCCTCGGTAGTGCCATTGGCTCTTGTTCCTTCTGCTGCCCCTCCGGGTTCCAGCACCGTCAGCTGGTCCTTGGTAGTGCCATTGGCTCTTGTTCCTTCTGCTGCCCCTCCGGGTTCCAGCACCATCAGCAGGTTCTCGGCAGTGTCTTTGGCATGGGTACTCACTTCTGCCCAGCCTGGTTCCACCACGCCTGCTGTTTCCGGGTAGTGTCAATGTCACTTTGCCACCAATACGTTGTCCTGTCGTGTTGCGGTTGGGTTAGCCGAGTCTATGGTGCCTGCAGTTTATGGGCTTCCTATGTGGGCTGCGGGATCTGGCAACAAAGGCTGGTTCAGTAGTGCCAATAGGACAAGCACCCCCTGTAGGACTGTGGGTTTCGGTAACTGCGGCAGGCTTGCGGCCTTGCAACTTTGTTTTTCATGGGTATCTTCTGCTACCCAACCAGGTTCAGTACCGTCAGCTGGTTCTCGGCAGTTCCTTTGGCTTAGGTGCCTCCTTCTTGGTATCCGAGTTCCAGCAACGTCTGCTGGTCCTTGGTAGTGCTTTCTAGCACAGGTACCTCCTGCTTAGTAACCGGGTTCCAGCACCGTCAGCTGGTCCTCGGTAGTGCCATTGGCTCTTGTTCCTTCTGCTGCCCCTCCGGGTTCCAGCACCGTCAGCTGGTCCTCGCTAGTTCCATTGGCTCTTGCAGCTTCTGCTACCCATCCTGGTTCCAGTACCGTCAGCTGGTTCTCGGCAGTGCCTTTGGCTTAGGTGCCTCCTTCTCGGTATCCGAGTTCCAGCAACGTCTGCTGGTCCTTGGTAGTGCTTTCTAGCACAGGTACCTCATGCTTTGTAACTGGGTTCCAGCACCGTCAGCTCGTCCTCGGTAGTGCCATTGGCTCTTGTTCCTTCTGCTACCCCTCCGGGTTCCAGCACTGTCAGCTGGTTCTCGCTAGTTCCATTGGCTCTTGTTCCTTCTGCTGCCCCTCCGGGTTCCAGCACCATCAGCTGGACCTCGGTAGTTCCATTGACTCTTGTAGCTTCTGCTACCCATCCGGGTTCCAACACCGCCAGCTGTTTCCTGGCATTGTCTTTGGCAAAGGTAATCCATCCTGCCCTCCCTGGTTCCCGCACGCCTGCTGTTTCCGGGTCAATGTCACTTTGCCACCAATACGTTGTCCTGTCGTGTTGCGGCCGGGTTAGCCGAGTCTATGGTGCCTGAAGTTTATGGGCTTCCTATGTGGCTGCGGGATCTGGCAACAAAGGCTGGTTCTGTAGTGTCAATAGGACAAGCACCCTCTGTAGGACTGTGGGTTTCAGTAACTGCGGCCGGCTCGCAGCCTTGCAACTTTGTTTTTCATGGGTACCTTCTGCTACCCATCCGGGTTCCAGTACCGTCAGCTGGTTCTCGCCAGTGCCTTTGGCTTAGGTGCCTCCTTCTCGGTATCCAAGTTCCAGCAACGTCTGCTGGTCCTTGGTAGTGCTTTCTAGCACAGGTACCTCCTGCTTAGTAACCGGGTTCCAGCACCGTCAGCTGGTCCTCGGTAGTGCCATTGGCTCATGCAGCTTCTGCCACCCATCCGGGTTCCAGTACCATCAGCTGGTTTTTGGCAGTGCCTTTGGCTTAGATGCCTCCTTCTCGGTATCTGAGTTCCAGCAACGTCTGCTGGTCATTGGTAGTGCTTTCTAGCACAGGTACCTCCTGCTTAGTAACCATGTTCCAGCACCGTCAGCTGGTCCTCGGTAGTGCCGTTGGCTCTTGATCCTTCTGCTGCCACTCCGGGTTCCAGCACCGTCAGCTGGTCCTCGCTAGTTCCATTGGCTCTTGCAGCTTCTGCTACCCATCCGGGTTCCAGCACCGTCAGCTGGTTCTCGGCAGTGCCTTTGGCTTAGGTGCCTCCTTCTCGGTATCTGAGTTCCAGCAACATCTGCTGGTCCTTGGTAGTGCTTTCTAGCACAGGTACCTCCTGCTTAGTAACCGGGTTCCAGTACCATCAGCTGGTCCTCAGTAGTGCCATTGGCTCTTGTTCCTTCTGCTACCCATCTGGGTTCCAGTACCGTTAGCTGGTTCCCGGCAGTTCCTCAGCCTTCTTGTACCTTCTACTACATTTCCAAGTTCAAGCTTTTGGAAATGATTTTTGGTTATCACTCTGGATCGCCCTGACGACGACCCTGAAGACGACCACCCCGAAGAAGACGACGACCACAAAAACGATGCCCCTGAAGACGACGACCCAGAAGACCATCCCGAAAAAGACCAAAAAGATGACCCTGAAGAAGATGACTAAGAGGACAAAGAACATGAAGACAACCACCAAGATACAGAAGACCAAGAAGCAGAAGACCAAGAAGCAGAAGAACAAAAAGCAGAAGAACAAAAAGCAGAAGAACATTAAGCATAAAACTAAAAATCAGAGCAAATGATATCTAAATTATAAGCAGAAGAAGACTAAGAAGTGTATGGGGGTGAGTCCGTTCCTCCTCGTGGTGCGCCTGGAAAATGCCTGCTGCTGCAGGCCAAACTGAACGCGGACAAATCCTGTTGTAAATCTTTTGCGACAGGCAGAACAGAAGGTGTAATCTTCAAACTTTTATAGATAACAATTACAGGAATGCCTGTCACAAATAAGAATATGATGAAGAAGAAGAATAGGAAGAAGATGATGAAGTAGAATATGAAGAAGAATAATAGTTGAATAAGAAGAATATGAAGAATGTAAAAAAAAAGAATAATAGGAAGAAGGTGAAGAAGAAGAAGATAAATAAGGTGAAGAAGAAGTTGATGAAAAAGCTGCTGCTGAGGATCATGAAGGAGAAATTGTGGGAGAAGTAAAAAAGAAGGTGAAGAGCATGGAAGTAGTGAAACATACATATCTGACAAAATATAAAAAAGGTTAACATAGTCAATATCTTTGTAACTCCGAACGTCTTTAAAAAAAATATATATATTCCTGCTATTCCATTTGATTGGGCTACACCTCCTATGCCTTTAATGTCTCCTCCACCTCCCCCCAATACATTCTACATTATTATTAGTTGTTTTTCTTCATGTAGAATTAACCTACAAGGAAAGAAAGGGTTTATTTTAATTCAGATATTTCTGTCCCATTGACTTGCATTGGTTTCCGGTATCGGAATCGGCGATATCCGATACTTTTTGGGTATCGGTCCGATCCAATCCGATCCGATATTTCACGATATCGGATGGTATCGCTCAACACTACATATGACATAATAGTATTAGGGACTAGAGTTGAGCGAAACGGGTCTAAAAATTTCAAAAGTTGCTGACTTTTGGCAAAGTCGGGTTTCATGAAATGAAACCCGACCCTAGGATGAGGTCGGCGACTTACGCGCCAAAGTCGCGTTTCAAAAGTTTGTTTTGCGCTCTTTTTCAGCCGATCAGGATCCACGGACACTGTGGGCAACGTGATGACATAGGCAGGGGTCACCACCATCTTTCAGAAGGGCATGCAAGTGATTGGCTTGCTTTGGTGGGCGTCACAGGGGTTATAAAAGGGCGTGCACGCCGACCGCCATCTTACTTCTGCCGATCTTAGCATAGGGAGAGGTTGCTGCTGCTGATTCTGTAGGGAGAGCGTTAGGCAGGGAAGAAGAAAAAAAAACTGCTTCTGCTGCTAGCGATTTTGCCTGTACAACACACCAGTCACTGTGTGTGCAGTGCAAGGGGTGGCTATATTGTGGTGGATCAGCGGTGTTGGTTGTTAGGCTGCCTTCTAAGGCTTCCTGACAGCTGCATTGCTGTTTACCCACTGCTCTGCAAACTGCTTTTTTAAAAGCAATCCCAATTTTTTTTTTGTCCTGCTGAGGTACTGAGCGTGCATTTTTTCACACCATACAGCGGTGTACGCTCCTCACACAGTACCGTGTAATGGCTGTTATCACAGCCACAGTGAAGCTATCTGTGTGTCACTCTGTGAGAATAAGTCGAGGACATGTTCCGTTCTTACAGACCTGCACCTACTAGTTTTGTCTAGCTTTCAAACAGTTAAATATATTTGCTGTTTGATCACATTCAAAGCTATAGAGAGACAGCGTGTGTCAGTCCGTATACTTAAAAAACACGGAGCTTGACAATTTTACGTACACCGGACAGCCGTGTACGTGCACGCTCCTCTCAGTACCGTGTAACGGCTGTTATCACGGCCACAGTGAAGCTATCTGTGTGTCACTGTGGAAGGATAAGTGGAGGACTTGTTCCGTTCTTACAGACCTACACTCTAGGGAGATTCCTATTCTGCCCAATTCTACATACACCTTGTAGTTTGTGATACACTAGCCAATTTCTGCCTGTGACATAGCGCTCTGATATTCAGTGGGCCTCACACAATCCAAAAGTGTCCAGTGTCCACTAGTGTGTGCAGAAATTCAAAATCTCCCTTATCCTGTAGTCACTTTTTTCACATCTGTGCCATCGAGCCTGTGACATAGCGCTGTGATATTCAGTGGGCCTCACACAATCCATAAGTGTCCAGTGTCCACAAGTGTGTGCAGAAATTCAAAATCTCTGTGATCCTGTAGTCACTTTTTTCACACCTGTGCCATCGAGCCTGTGACATAGCGCTCTGATATTCAGTGGGCCTCACACAATCCAAAAGTGTCCAGTGTCCACTAGTGTGTGCAGAAATTCAAAATCTCCCTTATCCTGTAGTCACTTTTTTCACACCTGTGCCATCGAGCCTGTGACATAGCGCTCTGATATTCAGTGGGCCTCACACAATCCATAAGTGTCCAGTGTCCAAAAGTGTGTGCAGAAATTCAAAATCTCCCCTGTCCTATAGACACATTGTACCTTGTTTTACATTACTATATAGTTTGTTGGATTTTGTTTACATTTCTACATAAAATGAGGAAGGCTGGTGGAAGAGGCCATGGAATTGGGCGGGGGTTGGCAGCTGGTAATGATGGTGTTGGTGGTGGATCTGATGGTAGTGTCAAGAGCAAAATAGGACCGAATGCAGGAGGTGTTGAGCCTGCGTCATCGTCTGGCTCCATAAGGCTTCGAAGGCTTAGTTTTCTAGGAGTTGGCAAACCGCTTTTAAAGCCAGAGCATCAGGAAAAAGTTTTGTCTTACATTGCTGACTCAGCCTCCAGCTCTATCGCCTCCTCTTCTGAAGTTGTAAAAAGTAAAAGCACTGAGTCGTCATTGGAGGCTCATGTTCATGAACCACACCTTTCCTTGTGTCCTTCACCCCAACCAAGATTGAAGGATGACACAGGCCATACTACTGATTACTCCATGGAGCTGTTTTCACATATCATGCCTGGATTATCAAGTGAAATGGTGAATTACCCAGGCCAAGATGAATCTGACATGGAGTGCACTGATGCACAGCCGCTGATAGATGATTCTGCTGGTACATTCACTCAGAGCACTACATTGTCCTCGCAGTGTACAGAGCCAGATTCTGACCCTGATGAGACTCAGGTGCCCCTTCCCGCACACTATACCACCATACACGGTGACACAGAGGAAGGTGCACATGACATTGAAGAGGAGGTGATGGATGACCCAGTTGTTGACCCAGATTGGCATCCATTGGGGGAAGAGGGTGCTGCTTCCAATAGCTCAGATGAGGAGCATCCACAGCAGACATCGACATCGCAACAGCTGTTATCTGGCAGGCCCGGAGCACTCCAAAGACAGGTTCCAAAAATCAAAAGAGTTGCTGGACAGCTTGTCCAGAGGGTCAAAAGATCACAGCGTGCTAGGCCGCAAAATGTCTGCCAAAGTAGGAAGAGTGCAGTGTGGCACTTTTTTGAACAAAATCCTCATGATCAGGCCAAGGAGTGCGCAAAGACCTTTAGCCGAGGGGAAAATCTGAGAAATTTGAATACCAGTTGCATGCTTAGACATTTAACCACCATGCACTTGCAAGCATGGACACAACACCAAACCTCAAGTGCCACATGTGCAACTGATCACAAAGAAGGTAGTCAGCAACGCTACATTGTTTCCCCCACTGTAAGCCCACCGGTTAGCACAGCAGCAAATGTTGAGGTGTCGTTGCAAGGCCACAGCAGTCAGGGAATCCCACTGTTATATCAACGAAATACTGAATCTAGGCCATCAGAAAGAACACCAACTCCGTCACCATCATCAACCCTCTCTCAGTCCGCCCTGTCCACCGCCACTTCCACCATATGCAGCTCTCAAGTCCAGCTCACCCTCCCAGACACTATGAGTAGGTCAAGAAAGTACTCAGTCTCTCATCCGCATACACTGGGTTTGAACGCCCACATTGCCAAACTAATCTCGTTTGAGATGATGCCCTATCGGTTGGTGGAAAGCGCAGCGAACTCATGGCCTATGCAGTACCACACTATGACCTACCCAGTCGCCACTTCTTCTCTCGCAAAGCCATCCCAGCCCTCCACCATCATGTAAAAGACCGCATTGTCCATGCACTCAAGCAGTCAGTGAGTGGAAAGGTGCACCTCACAACTGATGCATGGTCCAGTCGGCATGGCCAGGGCCGTTACGTGTCCATCACTGTGCACTGGGTTAATGTGGTGGATGCAGGGTCCACAGGGGACAGCGGTGGTGGGACAGCCCACGGTATAGGAAACAGTTGGCTGTAGGCGTTCGACCCTCCTCCTCCTCCTCCAGAAGCGAAAGCTCGTCCACAGAGCGCAGTCGTACGAGCACTCCATCTGCAGCTGCCACTGTTGCACACGAGGTGACCCCCTATTGAGCAGCTAGTGGAAAGCGTCAGCAGGCTGTGTTGCAGATGATGTGTTTGGGCGACAGACACACCGCCGAGGTGCTGGCCGAGTACTTGAAGCGACAAACTGAGTCATGGCTGGGCAGTGTACATCTTGAGGCAGGCAAGGTAGTTAGTGAAAACGGCCGTAATTTTGTGGCAGCCATAGCCCTTTCAAAACTCAGCCACATACCTTGCTTGGCTCACACCTTGAACCTGGTGGTGCAGTGCTTCCTCAAAAATTATCCGGCGTTAACAGCCCTGCTCCAGAAGGTGCGAAGACTGTGCGCGCACATCCACCGGTCGCCTGTACACTCCGTTCGTATGCAGAAGCTGCAGCGATTGCTCCACCTTCCCAACCACCGCCTCATTATCGACATTGCAACAAGGTGGAACTCCACCCTGCACATGGTGGAGCGGCTGTGCGAGCAGAGGCAGGCCATAATGCATTTGTGGGAGGATACACGGCCAGGCACTTTGAGAGCAGACATGGAGTTGACAGGTGTGCAGTGGTCGAAGCTGAAAGACCTCTGTAAAGTCCTTCAGTGTTTTGAGGAATGCAAACGGCTGGTAAGCGCAGACGATGCCATCCTAAGCATGAGCATCCCACTTATGCGTCTGCTCATGCAAACTTTGACGCACCTTAAGGAGCAGGTGTCTGCAGCCAATGTTGACGAGGAGGGAATCCTTGATGACATTCAGCCATTGTCTGCTCAGGGACCTCTCCTGGACGAGGTGGAGGAAGAAGAGGAGGAGGAGGATGATGATGGGGATGATTACTTAGGGGAGGAGGATGCATCTCGTGGGGCAAGTGAAAATGTTGGCGTGGCAAGGTCTGGTACAGGGTTTGTGCGTGACTGGAGGGATGTGGATTTGCCAGAAAGTGCTCCTCCAACCAGCACTCGCAGTGCATCATTGACACCGGGAACATTGGCCCACATGTCAGATTATGCCTTGCAGATCCTAAAAAGGGACCCCCGCATTGCCAAAATGATGAACGATGACGACTACTGGTTGGCCAGCATCCTGGATCCACGCTATAAAGGCAAATTACAAAACATCATGCCACAGGAGAACCTTGACCTAATATTGGCTAATAAACAAGCAATTCTGGTAAATCGGTTGCTTGAGGCATTCCCAGCACACAGCAGCGGTGATGGTTCTCACACGAGCCATACGGGCCGGGGGCAGCTTGGCAGAGGTGTTCATGGTGCACACAGCAGAAGTGACGTTGGAGACAGGGGTTTCATGACAATGTTGTGGACTGATTTTTCAAGTACCGCTCACACAACTGGTAATACTGCATCGATGGAAAGTGACAGGAGACAGCAGTTGTCAACTATGGTTACAAACTACTTTTTCTCCCATATCGATGTTCTCCCACACAGGTCATTCCCCTTTGACTATTGGGCTGCTAAACTGGACACCTGGCCTGAATTGGCACAATATGCCTTACAGGAGCTCGCTTGCCCAGCTGCAAGTGTGCTATCGGAAAGAGTCTTCAGTGCAGCTGGATCAATCCTGACAGAAAAAAGGACCCGTCTGTCAACCCAAAATGTGGATGATCTAACCTTCATTAAAATGAACCATGCATGGGTTTCCAAGGATTTTGTCCCACCTTCCCCTGATGACACATATGGTGACAGAAAAATGGCTTGCTTTGGTCCACCTCTTCCTGGGACTTGACCTATTTCGCCTTTTGCATCAGCTGAATGTCCAACATCAACATATGCCACTTTCTAAAACTCCCTAACTGTGCTGCCTCCCCCCCCATGGCCGGGGTCACCACCTAGCGCACGACACCGTGCGAGTGCCGTTGCCCTGAACAGGTGGGTAGGCCTACTCTTGGGCGCGGGCACTGGCACAGGGTCCCTCATAGTGCAATCAAGTGTCTCTGACGGTGGTGATGCACACCCGCCGTCAGACACACCGCCGTACTATGAGGGGCCCAGTGCCAGTACCGACGCCCACGAGTGGGCCCCCCTTGCTTGTGCAGGGCCACAGCATTTGCAATCTTTACCTCTCCCTGCTCCTCCGCTGTGTAGTCTGGGCCGTCAAATCCATACTGTGCCTGACACCGTCTGAGCCTGCCTCCTGATGTATAGACATATATTTTGAATGTGTACACTATCCATACATGTTATCCGGGGATACGGTACCCTTTCTCACCTTTGTGCAATCACGTGTAATCCATGCTGGGCGTGAGAACGGCTGGCGAGCTGTTAAGCAAGCTGCAGCACCTGTGGTTTGCACACGTAAGTTTTTCATTTTTTCAGGAATGACGGTTAGGCCTAATTCCGGAACTGCGGTTGACCTGCACTTACTGGGAAATCATCGTTCGCGGGTAATAATTGTAATCAGTGATCCCCATCACTAACGTTGTTCAGCGGGTTATCTGCACCTGTAAGCGACAAACGCTGGCCTTTTCAGTGTAGCGCACATGCAGCCACGGACATGTAAGGGCATGACACACCAGTTATTGGCCAATCTCATGTGCCAGAGCCTCACGTGTCCCTCTAGTAAGCCGGACTCGGACCGCGGGGCATGACGGAGTCTCGTTCGTTAACGGAATTAAGCTTGCAATGTGTGCATCTTTTCTGTAGCTGGCATGGTTGAGGTTTCCCAGGTGGAGTCGAATTTAACCGTAGGCTCCACTCCTGGTGGTGCCCTTCTGGACATTCCTTTAAGGTTCAGCTTTGCAACCATACTGCCCACGTAAAACAAACACTTTGCCTTCATGAACGCTGTTTGGAGGGTCATGACTCGTGGGAATAACGCCGCCCAATCAGTTAACCTGCTAGAGAGATCCTTCGTTGCTCCCAAGCATGACATCACACTCCCTAGGAGGAAGGTAATGCCACTGTGGCGACCGTACTCCTGGGGGCGACACAAGTGCACTGATGCCCAGCCACTGCTCGATGAATCTGCTGGTACATTGACCCAGACCACTACATTCCCCTCGCACGCTACACAGCCTGAATCTGACCCTGATGAAACTCAGGTTACCCTTCCCATATACAGTTCCATCTTACACGGTGACAAAGAGGAAGCTGCAGATGAAAGTGCAGGTTCGGCCCACCCGCCATCAAACACACCACTGTACTATCAGGGGCCCTGTGCCAGTGCCGTCGCCAACGAGTGGGCCCCCCCTGCTTGCTCAGGATCACAGCACTTGCAAGGTTGAAATACTGTGCAGTGAGATGGAAGATGGGGACGACGAGGAGTCCAGACTAGTACAGGGATTCCCTAGCGAGGAGACTTATTTGATTGTTTTCAATGTTGGGACAGCAATTTTTGGGGAGCACTATACTCTGGAGAATGATAGATGGGGCCCACCATACACTGGAACATTCCAAAGGTGGACATCAGACACTGGAGCAGCATTTACAGGGCCCATTATACACTAGAGCATTAGAAATGGGGCCCATTATGTTTGGAGCATTATTTGGGCCCATAAGACAGTGGAGCTTCATCCATGGGGACCAACATATACTGTAGCATTATGTGGAGCTCATCATATACTGTTTCAAACATTATATGGGACCAATGATTCTGTATGGAGAAATAGATGGGCCTCGTCATGAGATGTAAAAAGTGAGGTATTTTTCATTGGACTATACCGCTATTTCTCTGCCGTATCGGAGCATGGTGAGTTGTGGTATGTGTTAAAGGGGCGCTCTTTCGCCCAGGGCACATGAAAACCTGGAGCCAGCCCTACCCCCCCACAACTTTAGCCAAATAACCCCCATTTTTCAGTGCGTAACTTGTATTATGAAGTTAATTAAGGTTGACAAGCTTAAGTAAGAAGAATTGATGCTTTTGGCATTCAAATAGGCACTGTAGGTGTGTTTCCTGTCCTCCTCTCACTGCCGACTTTTATTCCCCACTGACTTACATTGGGTTTCGTGTTTCGGGACGACTCCGACTTTTCCCTATAATCGTCCGATCTTGCTCGACCCGACTTTTGGAAAAGTCGGGTTTCACGAAACGAAACTCGACCCTAAAAAACCAAAAGTCGCTCAACTCTATTAGGGACCCAATGTTTAATAATTGGAACAACAAAGCATGGCCGGCTGATTGCTCTCTAAGAATAGTGAGGGCCGACTGCTGATCCTATAAGAATAGACTTTGTGACTTTCAGAGTTCCTCCTTCATAAATGAAACAGGATGTGTCTGATGATGTGTCACACACCACATGGCCAACTAAGGTTGTAAAATGTTAAAGTGACATATCCCAGTGAATGCATTTGTCTTGGTTGAAAGCAATGGTAAAGTTGAAAAATGCATCAAAAACGCTACGTGTGAACATAGCCCAAATGGTGGAGGAACAATTTTGTTTTAGGTTATTCATTTTGCCTTACATAAAAGTCATTACCCTGGAAAGGATGTTCCTTGACATATTTGGTTTTGTTTTTGTATGTTTTATTGTGCGCCTGTAAAAATGGCGTAAGACTCGGACAACATTGTTCACAGCTGTGACCTGGGAGTCAGACATGCTTCCAGGGGTCTTCACCATGATGTTCCAATGTCATTTGAGCACTGTTTCCATAATTTTCAGACGTTTTCAGACTCTAAAAGGACCCCCTGGGGGGATGGGGTTTGCAGTAAAAATACTCGGTTTTCCCATAGGCTTGCATTGGGTTCATTGCTTGGATCGAGTACCCCAGTATTCCAATTTGTTCGACCCAAGCAATGAGCTCCCGAGCAATTTAGTGCTCGCCCATCACTACAAGTGACCATGAAGTGATGGAGGCAATGGGCGGTCACCAGATAAGGATGATGAAGGCGATGAGTGATTACCACATACTGATGATGGGAGTGAAGGGTGGTCACCATATACTCATGATGGAGGCCATGGGCAGTCACCGGATACTGATGATAGAAGCGATAGGCGATCACAAGATAGTGATGACGGAGGTGATGGAAGGTCACCAGATACTGATAATGGAAGTGATGGGCAGTCACCAGATACTGATGCTAATGAAGGCGATATCCGGTTACAAGATACTGATGATGGAGGTGATGGGTGGTCACCAGTTACTGATGATGGAGGTGATGGGCGGTCACCAGATACCAATGATGGATGCAATGTCTGGTTACAAGATACTGATGATGGAGTTGATGGGCGGTCACCATATATTGATGATTGTGGTGATGGGCGGTCACGAGATACTGATTATGGAAGTGATGGACAGTCACCAGATACTGATGATGTAGGCGATGGGCGGTCACCAGATACTAACGATTGAGGTGATGAGCGGTCACCAGATTCTGATGATGGAGGTGATGGGCGGTCACCAGATACTAATTATGAAGAATATTGAACAAATAATTCCATGTCAATTATCTATATTCTATTTAGCATCTGATTTTAAAAATCCTTTTAGCATGTTCTGTGGTAGCATGACACTTGGACAGCTACAAACAAAGGAATCACACCCCCAGGAAGACCCTCTGTGGATCCAAAGCATGAGGTCTGAGTCCATTTTTTTCAGCTTGCTACGATTTCATAAAGGAGTTATGGAAATACTATACATCCTAGCTGTACATCGTGTATATTTCTGTGATCCCCAGAGCAGGGCAAGTGCCTGCCTGAGTCTCAAGTCATTCTAACATGCACTGGAAGTGAGATACATAGAACAGCCACTAGCAGCTAGGTAGCAAAATTGTGTTTAGTCTCTATGAGTAGCAGGGTCCCGGTTGGATTTGATGGCCCAGAACCACTGCCTTAGGACCACCCAGAAAGAAGTTATGATCTTTCATAAGACTTTGGAGATTTATCTCCAAACCTGCCAGGGGAGGGGATTTAGGTTCAGCCCAGAGGGCAGGATGGGAGTGACCCACAGTTAAATGCTTGTTTGAAGCATATCCTATTGCTTTTTCTCTGGCAGGTCACAAGAACACATTGTTTGAGGACAAGTCACACAAAGGCGACCACAAGCCTCCCATGTGGCAGTCCCTTCCCCACAAGCCAGGCCTGTCGTCTAACTGGTAACTGACCATATGCTTATACTTTTTGTCCTACTACTATTGTAATTGCATATCTGACCATTATTTATGTGCAACCAGTGTGTATGTAGTGTATTGTCTAGTGTGCCCTTAAGGCGATTAAATGTAATTTATCCTTGGGCTGTTGTTTTATCTCGATCCACGAATTTACATATCCGTTTCTCGGCCTAAACTCACATGCTATTGGGGGCTGTCTCCTGCCCTGATGTAACCCTGTTAACGGACCAGGCGTATATTGAACGAGGAACTAGTGGCATTCCAACCGAGTTGATAAGGTTCTGCTTCATTGGTGCTAGTGAGAGTGTCCTCTCAGCCTGTCAGGGCTGTGTGCAAATGTGGTGGCACGTCAGTGACTGCGTGGCAATCTTCTCTCACTCTCCGGACCTCACTGGGCCCATGAGGACAGGGGGGTGTCTGTGTAAAACCGTGCCAAGCTTATCTTATGTGTCCCTAGAGAGTACGGAGCATCACGTAGTAGAGAGACCTTACCATGTGATCTTGCTGACGTAAAATTTATGTCAGGCGGGGTGGCGAGGTGTGGATCCTTCACGTTTCATCACACTAATAATGGAGGCAACAGATGGTCACCACATACTGATGATTTAGGCAACTGGGGGTCACGAGATACTGATGATAGAGGCGACATGCGGTCACCAGATATTAATAATAGAGGCAACAGGGGTCACCAGACACTGACAATGGAGGCGACCGGGGGCGGATTATCAGATACTGATCATGGAGACGACAATGGGTCACCAGATACTGATGAAGAAAGCGATGGGTGGTCACCAGATACTTATGGTGGAGGCAACAGGTGGTCACCAGATACTGATCATGGAGGCGATGAGGGGTCACCAGATACTGATGGGATTTACATTTCTCTTTTGTCCATTCACTTTTCATTTTGTTAATTGACAAAAATTAACTGTTTCTGATTCTAACGGCTTTTTACTCTGCAGCATTTTTTCCACTCTTGCCTAATTTTTTTGCACAGCGTTCTAGATACTCACCTTCATTACTCACATACCTACACTTTCTTCATGTAGTCGTGCCTTACTATATGTACTCACCAAGCACATATATTCATGACCAAAAGTGTTGGCACCCTTGAAATTGTCCCAGAAAATGAAGTACTTCTTAAAGAAAGTTATGCAATTACACATGTTTTGTTATGCACATGTTTATTTCCTTTGCATGTATTGGAGCAACCCAAAATAGCACAGAACAAAAAGGCAAACTGAATGTAATTTCACACAAAACCCCAAAAATGGGCCACACAAAATTGTTGGCACCTTTCCAATATGGTAGGTAAATAACTTTGCTTCAAGCATGTGATGCTCATTCAGATTCACCTGTGGCAAGTAACAGATGTGGACAAAATGAAAATCACACCTGAAGCCAGATACAAAGCGCAGCAGTTGACCCAATGTTTTCATTGTGTGCTTGTGTGTGCCACACTAAGCATGGAGAACATAAAGAGGGGAAGAAAACTGTCTGAGGACTTGACAACCGAAATTGTTAAAAAAAATCAACAATCTCAAGGTTACAAGTCCATCTCCAGAGATCTTGATGTTCTTTAGTCCACAGTGCACAGCATAATCAAGAAGTTTACAACCCATGGCACTGTAGATAATCTCCCTTGACGTGGATGGCAGAGAAAAATGAATGAAAGTTTGCAATACAGGATAGTCCGGATGGTGGATAACCAGCCTCAATCAAGTTCCATAGAAATTCAAGCTGTCCTGCAGGGTCAGTGTCAGAGTGAACTATCCATCCACAATTGAATGAAATTAAATGCAATGGCAGGAGATCACGGATGACCTCACTGCTGGCATATAGACATGAAAAGCTAGACTGCAGTTTGTCAAAATATACGTGAGTAAGCCAGAATCCTTCTGCTAAAGCATCTTGTGGAAGGATGAGTCCAAGATAGAGCTTTTTGATAGCACATCATTCTACTGTTTACCTAAAACTGAATTACACCTACAAAGAAAAGAACACAGTACCTACAGTCAAATATGGTGGAGGTTCAAAGATGTTTTGGGATTGTTTTGCTGCCTCTGGCACTGGCTGACTTGACTGTGTGCAAAGCATCATGAAATCTGAAGATTACCAAAGGATTTTGAGATGCAATATAGTGCCCAATGTCAGAAAGCTGGGTTTATGTCCTAGGTCAGGGGTCTTCCAGCAGGACAATAACCCAAAAGCATGTTTTGATATTTTTGTGTGCAACCAAATATTAAGTTGAGGGTACCAGCAATTTTGTTCTGCCCATTTTGGGGTTTTGTGTGAAATTATGTCCAATTTGCCTTTTTTTTCCTTTTTTTGTGTTGTTCCAACACACACAAAGGAAATAAACATGTGTTTAATAAAATATTTAATGTGAACCTGTCAAGTGTTTTGGCAGCTATAAGTTGCGGCCACTGCATTTCAGGGCTTATCTACAGCATTCTATAATGCTGTAGATAAGCCCCCAATCTGACCTGCAAGATAAGAAAAATACGTTTTATTATACTCACCCGAAAAGGTGGTCCAGTGCGGTCCGGTCCGATGAGTGCTGCAGATCCGGTGCCTCCCATCTTCTTGCGATGCCGCCCTCCTGCTTACTTCATGCCTCCCCGGCATCGCGCTCCTGCGCAGGCATACTTCTCTGCCCTATTGAGGGCAGAACAAAGTACTGCAGTGCGCAGGCATCAGGAAAGGTCAGAGACACCAAGCGCTTGCACACTGCAGGAATTTGCTCTGCCCTCAACAGGGCAGAGATGTACGCCTACGCAGGAGCCGAGGGAGCCATGAAGCAAGAAGGAAGGCGGCGTAGCAAGAAGATGGGAGGCACCGGACCTGGACCTGCGACACCCATCGGACCGGAGCGCACCGGACCACCTTTTCGGGAGAGTATAATAAAACTTATTTTTCTTATTTTGCAGGTCGGACCGGGGGCTTATCTGCAGCATTATAGAATGCTGTAGATAAGCCTTGAAAGGCAGTTGCCGCATCTTATAGTGGCCAAAATAGCTGACAGATTCCCTTTAACCCCTTCACCCCCAAGGGTGGTTTGCACGTTCATGACCGGGCCAATTTTTACAATTCTGACCACTGTACCTTTATGAGGTCATAACTCTGGAACGCTTCCATGGATCTCGGTGATTCTGACACTGTTTTCTCGTGACATATTGTACTTCATGTTAGTGGTAAAATTTCATTCAAATAACTTGCATTTATTTGTGAAAAAAACAGAAATTTGGCAAAAATTTTGAAAATTTCGCAATTTTCCAACTTTGAATTTTTATGCCCTTAAATCACAGAGATATGGCACACAAAAAACTTGATAACTAACATTTCCCACATGTTTACTTTACATCAGCACAATTTTGGAACCAAAATTTTTTTTTGTTAGGAAGTTATAAGGGTTAAAAGTTGACCAGCGATTTCTCATTTTTACAACACCATTTTATTTTTAGGACCACATCACATTTGAAGCCACTTTGAGGGGTCTATATGATAGAAAATACCCAAAAGTGACACCATTCTAAAAACTGCACCCCTTAAGGTGCGCTCAAAACCACATTCAAGAAGGTTATTAACCCATTAGGTGCGTCACAGGAATTTTTTTGAATATTTAAAAAAAAATGAACATCTAACTTTTTTTCACAAAAAAAATACTTCAGGTTCAATTTTTTTTATTTTACCAAGGGTAACAGGAGAAATTGGACTGCAAAAGTTATTGTGCACTTTGTCCTGAGTACGCTGATACCTGATTTGTGGGGGGCATGACCGTTTCGGCGCATGGCAGAGCTCAGAATGGAAGGAGCGCCGTTTGACTTTTTCAATGCAAAATTGGCTGGAATTCAGATCGGACGCCATGTCACGTTTGGAGAGTCCCTGATGTACCTAAACAGTGGAAACCCCCTACAAGTGACCCCATTTTGGAAACTAGACCCCCCCAAGGAACTTATCTAGATATGTGGTGAGAACTTTGAACCCACAAGGGCTTTACAGAAGTTTATAACGTACAGCGGTACAATTAAAAAATCATATTTTTTCCACAAAAATGATCTTTTCACCCCAATTTTTATTTTCCCAAGGGTAACAGGACCCTAAAAGTTATTGTGCAATTTGTCCTGAGTACTCTGATACCCCACATGTGGGGGTAAACCACTATTTGGGCGCATGGCAGAGCTTGGAAGGGAAGCAGCGCTATTTGACGTTTTTGGCTGGAATTGAGATGACACCATGTCGCAATTGGAAAACCCCTGATGTACCAAAACAGTGAAAACCCCCCACAAATGACACCATTTTGGAAACTAGACCCCCTAAGGAACTTATCTAGATGTGTGGTGAGAACTTTGAACCCCCAAGGGCTTCACAGAAGTTTATAACATACAGCAGTACAATTAAAAAATCATATTTTTTCCACAAAAAAGATCTTTTCACCCTCAATTCTTATTTTTCCAAGGGTAACAGGACCCTAAAAGTTATTGTGCAATTTGTCCTGAGTACGCTGATACCCCACATGTGGGGGTAAACCACTATTTGGGAGCATGGCAGAGCTCGGAAGGGAAGCAGCACCATTTGACGTTTTTGGCTGGAACTGAGATCGGACACCATGTCGCGATTGGAAAACCCCTGATGTACCTAAACAGTGGAAACCCCCCACAAATGACACCATTTTGTAAACTAGACCCCCCAAGGAACTTATCTAGATGTGTGGTGAGCACTTTGAAACCCCCAGTGCTTCACAGAAGTTTATAACGCCCGGGCGTGAAAATAAAAAATTCGTATTTTTTCCCACAAACATGATCTTTTAGTCACCATTTTTTTTATTTTCCCTAGGGTAACAGGAGAAATTGGACCCCAAAAGTTGTTGTCCAATGTGTCCTGAGTATGCCGATACCCCATATGTGGGAGAAAACTACTGTATGGGCACACTTCGGGGCTCGGAAGGGAAGTAGTGACGTTTTGGAATGCAGACATTGATGGAATGGTCTGCGGGTGTCATGTTGCCTTTGGAGAGCCCCTAATGTACCTAAACAGTGGAAACCCCCACAAATGACCCCATTTTGAAAACTAGACCCCCTAAGGAACTTATCTAGATGTGAGGTGAGCACTTTGAACCCCCAAGGGCTTCACAGAAGATTATAATGCCAGGGCATGAAAATAAAAAAATCGTATTTTTTCCACAAACATGATCAATTAGTCCCCAATTTTTTTTATCTTCCCAAGGGTAACAGGAGAAATTGAACCCCAAACGTTGTTGTCCAATTTGTCCTGAGTACGCTGACACCCCATATGTGGGAGAAAACTACTGTATGGACACACGTCAGGGCTCGGAAGGGAAGTAGTGACGTTTTGGAATGCAGACATTGATGGAATGGTCTGCGGGTGTCATGTTGCATTTAGAGAGCCTCTAATGTACCTAAACAGTGGAAACCCCCCACAAATGACCCCATTTTGAAAACTAGACCCCCTAAGGAACTTATCTAGATGTGAGGTGAGCACTTTGAACCCCCAAGGGCTTCACAGAAGTTTATAATGCCAGGGCATGAAAATAAAAAAATCGTATTTTTTCCACAAACATGATCACTTAGTCCCCAATTTTTTCATTTTCCCAAGGGTAACAGGAGAAATTGGACCCCAAAATTTGTTGTCCAATTTGTCATGAGTACACTGACACCCCATATGTGGGAGAAAACTACTGTATGGACACACGTCGGGGCTCGGAAGGGAAGCAGTGACGTTTTGGAATGCAGACTTTGATGGAATGGTCTGCGGGTGTCATGTGCGTTTGGAGAGCCCCTGATGTACCTAAACTATTGAAACTCCCCACAAGTGACCCCATTTTGGACACTAGACCCCCCACGGAACTTATCTAGATGTGTGGTGAGCACTTTGAACCCCCAAGTGCTTCACAGAAGTTTATAACGCTCAGACGTGAAAATAAAAAAATCATTTTTTTCCACAAAAATGATATTTTTGCCCCCAATTTTTATTTTCCTAAGGGTAACAGGAGAAATTGGACCCCAAAAATTGTTTTGCAATTTGTCCTGAGTAGGCTGATACCCTACATGTGGGGGTAAAACACTGTTTGGGCGCATGGCAGAGCTTGGAAGGGAAGGAGCACCATTTGACTTTTTCAACTCAGAATTGGCTGTAATTGAGATCAGACGCAATGTTGCATTTGGAAAGCCCCTGATGTGCCCAAACAGTGGAAACCCCCAATTCTAACTCCAACCCGAACCCCAACACACCCCTAACCCTAATCTCAGCCCTAACCCTAACCCTAGCCCTAACCCTAACCCTAACCCTAACCCTAGCCCTAACCCTACCCTAACCCTACCCTAACCCAACCCTAACCCTAGCCCTAACCCTAGCCCTAACCCTAACCCTAATGGAAAAATGGAAATAAATACATTTTTTTTATTTTATTATTTTTCCCTAACTAAGGGGGTGATAACGGGGGGTTTGATTTACTATTTATGGCGGTTTTTATGTTTGGCAGCTGTCGCACGCTAAAAGACGCTTTTTATTGTAAAAATAGTTTTTGCATCACCACATATTGAGAGCTATAATTTTTCCGTATTTTGACCCACCGAGTCATGTGAGGTCTTATTTTTTGCGGGACGAGTTGACACTTTTATTGGTACCATTTTCGGGCACGTGACATTTTTTGATCGCTTTTTATTCCGATTTTTGGGACGCAGAATGAACAAAAACCAGCGTTTCATGAATTTCTTTTGGGGGGGGGTGCGTTTACACCGTTCCGCGTGCGGTAAAATTGATAAAGCGGTTTTATTCTTCGGGTCAGTACGGTTACATCGTTACCTCATTTAGGCCGTTTTTTTATGTTTTGTCGGTTTTATGCAATGAAAACTATTTTATATAAAAAATAATTATTTTTGCATCGCTTTATTCTGCGAGCTATAACTTTTTTATTTTTTTGCTGATGATGCTGTGTGGTGGCTCGTTTTTTGCGGGACAAGATGACGTTTTCAGCAGTACCATGGATATTTATATGCGTCTTTTTGATCGCGCGTTATTACACTTTTTGTTTGGCGGTATGATAATAAATCAATATTTTTTGCTTCGTTTTTTATTTTTATTTTTTAAGGGGTTCGATAAAGGGATTAACTAATGGGACAGTTTTATAGGGCGGGTCGTTACGGACGCGGCGATACCTAATATGTGTACTTTTATTGTTTTTTTTTTTTTTATTTCCAAAAAATGGATTTATTTGGGGGAATATTTTTTTTTTTTCTAATTTATTTGGCGATTTTTTTTAAATTATTTTAACACTTTTTTAATTTTTTTTTTAACTTTAGTAAATAGTCCCAGGTGGGACATCACTGTCCTGTGACAGATCGCTGATCTGTCACATCACAGATCACTGTGACAGATCAGCAATCTGTCACAGGCACTGCAGAAGGCTTCCTCATGCCTGCGCTTTGCAGGCACTGAGGAAGCCAGCTTCCTGCAGGCCACCGAAGGCCCCCGTAGCCATCTTGGATTCGGGGGCCTGCAGGAAAGGAGCCCCCCGCAGCAGCGCTGCACATTGCGCTGCCGTGGGGGGCTCAGGGAAGCACGGAGGGAGCCCCCTCCCTGCCGATGCTTCCCTTTAACCACCGGTACACAAGGGGTTAACATGTCGGGGGCGGTCTGTGACCGCCCCTGACACATTGTGCCGGGTGTCAGCTGTGATAATCAGCTGACACCTGGCCGCGATCAGCGGCGCTCAACACGTGGGCGCTGCTTATCGCTGAGACGTACTATCCCGTCCATGGGCATAGGGGCCCGGGTCCCATGGACGGGATAGTACGTCGGATGTCAGAAAGGGGTTAATTGCAATCATTTTCTGGGAGAAATACTTCATTTTCTGGAATAATTTCAAAGATGCCAACACTTTCGGTCATGACTGTATAAAAATAGACTCAATAGCTACATAGACACGTAGATTACATTCTACACATAATATTGTTACTGTATATAAACACATTTACTATTTGGATACTCTGAATATGTAATGAAGATCTGCCTAATTACACAGCAAACCTACAATGTATCATAGTATGTTGACATATATCTTATCATGTTACTATGTATTATATTACCAGGTATCTCATCTGGTGATGAGTGAGCACTAAAATGCTCAGGTACTCGAGTCGTTACGCGATTTGAGTAAATCGTAATGCTTGGGTGCTCAACTCGAGTAACGAGCAGGGTCTGACTGGCCATCTGGCAATTCTGGCAAATGCCAGATGGGCCTGTCAGGTCATAGGCTGCCTTGTCTGCTACATTGTTAACGGAATCAATGTTCTCAAGACACCCATTCTGTTAGGAGATGTGTCGGAGCACAATTTCGCTGACTCTGTCACTTTCCCCTGCATGCCACATGTATCATTAGAAATATTGGTCTTGTAGTAAATCTTCCTTTCCTTCATCCAGGGTAATATTAGTAATATATCCCATCTGGTGCTTGGGGATGGGGACACCATGGGCCTGTGTGATTTCAAATGCCAGGGCGGAATTTCAGTCCCAGTCCATACCTGGTAACGAGTATAATGTAGGTCAGTCAATAGGAAACGTGAGGATTTTTCCGGCAGCCCCCTTGGAGGTCTAACAATGTTTGAAAACACTTGAAACAGTGCTGAAATGGCATGGGAACAGCATGGGGAAGATCCCTGGAAGCATCTCTGACTCCTAGGTCACTGCTGGGAACAATGTTGTCAGAGTATTACACCACTTTTACAGACTGACAATAAAACATACAAAACTGCAGTTAAAATGGATTTCACTGGAAAAAATTTTAGGAAACATTATTTCCAGGTTAATGACTTGTATATAAGAAAAAATAAATAAAAGAAAAAAAAAAACCCACAACTTGGGCTATGTTCACACAAAATGTTTTTGCATGTCTGGGTTGCTTTCAATGGTGAAAAAAACATTCACCAAGCAATGTAATTTTAGCATTTCAATACCTCATCTGACCATGTGGTGTGTGAGACATAATCAGATACATCCTGTTTAATTTACGAAGGAGGGACTCTGAAAGCTAAAATTTTTTTTCAGGGCCATTGGTCGGCCATCACTATTTGTAGAGGGCCATCAGGCGGCCCTTATTATTGTTAGAGGGCCAGTAGCCAGCCCTCACTGAGCACTTTTGGAGGGCCGGCAGTCGGCCATGCTTTGCATAGTTGTAAATTGCTACTGCAATATAATTTATCCAAATTTTCTTTTTCATATTAATACTGTAAAGTTTGAAACTTGGAGGGCCAGCAGGTGGTCCTCACAATTTATATAGAGACATGAGGTGGCCTCCACTATTTTTAGAGGGCCAGCAGGTGTCTTGTGGATAGATGAGACCAAGATAGATCTTTTTGGCAAAGCACATCATTCTACTGTTTGTAAATGGAATGAGGCCTACAAATAAAAGAAGTCAGTAGTTACAGTCAAATATGGGGGAGATTCAAAAATATTTAGGTGTGGTTTTGCTGCCTATGGCCCAGGGTGCCTTGACTCTGTGCAAGGCATCATGAAATGTGAAGATTACTAAAGGATTTTGGGTTACAATGTAGTGCCCAGGGTCTGAAAGCTGGGTTTGCATCCTAGGTCATGGGTCTTCCAGAAGGACAATGACCCCAAACACACATCACGAAGCAACCAGAAATAGATGGAAACAAAGCTCTCAAGAGTCCAGAAGTGGTAATTCCAGCTCCAGTAATGTAAAGTGTCCCACCACTACCGCTTACATACAGAAGATGCTACAGAGAAACTGTGAATGGACACATAAATTTCTGAATACAGAACACTGTAAAAAATACAAATCGGTCCAAGGAAAAAAGCAGCAGCAAGGCTTAGAATTTATAAGGCAATGATCCCTGACTAGATGGCAGTAATATACTATACCTACTGCAACACCTCACCATAGACAAATTGCAGATAAGAGCGGTATTATTGTAGACTATAGAAGAGATTTAAACCGGCCCTGAAAATAATTTTTCTTGTATATGGCAGCAACAAATTTGAAGTAACACAAATAACACTGACAGTTTTGATAAATTTTTGGGTGGATGTAGCAGAGCCATGTGTGTACAAGGTGTATAGAGTGGAACCGTGTGTGTACGAGGTGCATGGAGCGGAGCCGTGTGTGTACGAGGTGTACGGAGAGGAGCCGTGTGTACGAGGTGTACGGAGAGGAGCCGTGTGTATGAGGTGTACAGAGCGGAGCCGTGTGTTACGAGGTGTACGGAGTGGAGCTGTGTGTGTACAAAGTGTACGGAGTGGAGCCACATATGTATGAGGTGGACGGAGCAGAGCCGTGTGTGTACAGAGTGGAGATGTGCATGTGTACGGAGCGGAGTCATATGTGTATGGGGTGGACGGAGCAGAGCCGCTTGTGTACGGAGCAGAGATGTGCATGTGTATGAGGTGTACGGAGCGGAGATGTGCGTGTGTATAAGATGTACGGAGCGGAGATGTGCGCATGTTCGAGGTGTGTGGAGCGGAGCTGCGCATGTACGAGGTGTGCGGAACGGAGCCGTGAGTGTAGGAGGTGTGCGGAGCGAAGATGTGCATGTATTTTGGCATGGGGGGTCCGATTTGAAAGTTTGAACCGGGGCCTATAACTTTGTAGTTACACCACTGGTCATACGCTATACCTACTGCCACACGTCACCGTAAACAAATTGCAGATATAAGTGGTATTATTGTGTTATTATAACAGAATAGAATCTGTGTGATTTAGCCCTGAAAAAAGTGATTATTTTAATGTAGCAGCATCAAGGACTGTTATTTCATCAAGTCTTCTGGGGAATATAGTGGAGATTTTCACATCTACTCAGCCTAATATGGAGGAGACCAGGATCTTTTCTATTTACTATACAAACACTCCTGTCCTGGCTGTGAAATCCTGTATGTAGTGTGAGAAGTCCCTATGTGATGACCATCTGACAGCCCACAACAAATACATATTTTACAAGCATTGCTCCTACTAGCCAGTTTCCTACTGCACACTGATGAGGGGCAATACCCCGAAACAGCTGTCTGTGGATGGATACCATGTTTTGGCATAGGTGGTTTCCTTCATTGGAGACTGCCCTTCCCGTGGTTGTTCCTTCCCGGTGAAAGACCTGGCTAGTCATTGCTTGCGTTGAGAAACATGTGATGGTGTCTCCGCGGCTGTTGATTTACATGTTTTTGCATATTTCCCATAAGGGATGGGGGCATTGCTCTAGCATCACTGCGTTGAGAAACATGTGATGGTGTCTCCGCAGTGTTGGATGTTGATCTCCATGAGGTCACTCATCCTCATTTTCACAGTCTTTTACTAGGCATTGCTCCTACTAGCCAGTTTCCTACTCCACACTGATAAGGGGCAATACCCCGAAACAGCTGTCTGTGGATGGATACCATGTTTTGGCATAGGTGGTTTCCTTCATTGGAGACTGCCCTTCCCGTGGTTGTTCCTTCCCGGTGAAAGACCTGGCTAGTCATTGCTTGCGTTGAGAAACATGTGATGGTGTCTCCGCGGCTGTTGATTTACATGTTTTTACATATTTCCCATAATGGATGGGGGCATTGCTCTAGCATCACAGCGTTGAGAAACATGTGATGGTGTCTCCGCAGTGTTGGATGTTGATCTCCATGAGGTCACTCATCCTCATTTTCACAGTCTTTTACTAGGCATTGCTCCTACTAGCCAGTTTCCTACTCCACACTGATGAGGGGCAATACCCCGAAACAGCTGTCTGTGGATGGATACCATGTTTTGGCATAGGTGGTTTCCTTCATTGGAGACTGCCCTTCCCGTGGTTGTTCCTTCCCGGTGAAAGACCTGGCTAGTCATTGCTTGCGTTGAGAAACATGTGATGGTGTCTCCGCGGCTGTTGATTTACATGTTTTTACATATTTCCCATAAGGGATGGGGGCATTGCTCTAGCATCACTGTGTTGAGAAACATGTGATGGTGTCTCCGCAGTGTTGGATGTTGATCTCCATGAGGTCACTCATCCTCATTTTCACAGTCTTTTACTAGGCATTGCTCCTACTAGCCAGTTTCCTACTCCACACTGATGGGGGGCAATTACCCCGAAACAGCTGTCTGTGGATGGATGCCATGTTTTGGCATAGGTGGTTTCCTTCATTGGAGACTGCCCTTCCCGTGGTTGTTCCTTCCCGGTGAAAGACCGGGCTAGTCATTGCTTGCGTTGAGAAACATATGATGGTGTCTCCGTGGCTGTTGATTTACATGTTTTTGCATATTTCCCATAAGGGATGGGGGCATTGCTCTAGCATCACTGCGTTGAGAAACATGTGATGGTGTCTCCGCAGTGTTGGATGTTGATCTCCATGAGGTCACTCATCCTCATTTTCACTGCTATGTGTCACACATAGCGAGATCGCAGGCGAGATCGGTGACGCAACAGCGATCTCGCTAGTGATCTCGCTATGGGAGATGGGGGTTATACACAGTGTCACTGGGTCCTACTCAGGTATGACACAATGAACAGAGCGAGAGACGAGTGAACAGTCCCGAGAACCTTTATTACGTGCAAACTGAAAGGGCCATAAAACAATCCACCACACAGAGGATGAAATAGTCCAGGAACACGATACAGTCCAGTAACGGGATAACTGTCCCTGAAGATGAGTCACAATCCTCCTCTTAGAGTTCGATATGGCTCCAGATACTTCTCCATATAGGGCTCCTCCAGCAGTATCTTCCAGGGTAATCAGGGTTTCTCTAAATCTTTCTGGGGTGCTGGCCTTAGCATCAGCATCTCACAAAGGATAAAATCTTACTGGCTTGAATGTCCTCCTCAGGCTCCCTCCTTATATGCAGGGGTAGGCAGACAGGTCAGATGGTTTTCAGGCCCCCCAGACCTGGGAACTGTGCCTCAGAGATCAAGGCACTATAGGGGGTGATTTGCGGCATTTGGAGAGCAGGAGGGTCATGAATGGACAGTCAGGAAAAGTCAGCAGGGGTTCATCAAGAGGAATGGGCACATTCAGGCTGCAGATGGTACCTGAGCTAATTCAATTATCGGACCTGTTGTAAAGGCCCTTTTACATTTAGCGATGCACCAGCGAAATGACCAGCGATCCGACCCGGTCAGGATCGCTGGTGCATCGCAAAATGATCGCTAGTGAGCTGTCACACAGGCAGACCTCACAGCGATGAAGCAGTGATACAGCGGACGATACTTACCTTTCACACACAGTGAACCATGACGTCCACCCGCCCGCCTCCACGCGTCGTTCGTCGTCACAGCATGAAGCCCAGCAGGAAGCGCCCAACGAGAAATGGAGCCGGACATTCTCGCGCGATCAACGATGGGCAGTGGGGGGAGCCGGTCGGAGGTAAGTATCACACATAGCGATATCGCTATAATGTCACAAAATCGGTGACGTTATAGCGATATCGCTAGCGATATCGCTATGTGTAAAACCCCCTTAAGAATCTATACAAGATGGGGAATATACAGAATGATACAGAGCAACAAGACAACACTCCGAAAATCAGTAAAAATATTAACATAGACAGAATGATATCCAACACACCATATCACACCATCACACACTGCTATTGGCATTGTTGCCATTAATAAGTCACTGCCTCAAGACTATACATAAATAAAGTAAATGAGTCTCTAATGCAAATTTTCATAAACTGCCGTTTTGACTATCCCATGCATGCTTCAAGGGGCTTTTCAGAAAGTTACAGTTCATGGCTAGCTGACCAATGGTGGTGTCTCCGCTAATCTAATATTTAAAACCTACCTTAGGGATGGGTCATAAATAGTAAAAGTTCCAGACTACTTCTATAAACAAGACAGACCTATTAAATTAAATTCATCAATTTGATTTCCTAATGAAATTATACCAATAAATGTTATTGCACTTCTTAAAAATGTCAGAAAGTTTAGCTAAAAAAGAATCATTTCTCAGTCCTAGGAACCGACATAATGTATCGCATGATCTATATCAGCCAATCAGCAGCTCTAAAAAGTGTCATGTGATTTATATTCCAGGGCTTGTGAAAAACAGGAAACACTTACTGGATCACATGATTCATTATAGAAAGTGTATTGGCTAAGAAGCACCATGTGGTTTACCATGTGACTATACAACCATATTCCTTATTTGGCAACTTTGAGGACTGTTGCCAAGTGCGGGAATGTCCAGGCGGCTCCTAGAAAATTGGAAATCCTGCTGGAATAGTTTCCAATGTCTTGCCAAAAACCCCTCTAACCTCTGGGAATCCATCAATTCTGGATTGTGTCTTGTACTCCAGTGTCTTTGGGGAGTGGGACAGACTCGTGGAGGGGAATGTTATGTGTGATGAATGGGGTATGGGTTGTGTCCACCAGCAGCTGGTCCAATCACTGTCATTAGGAAAATTAAGGAGCCACTCTGGCTAACAGAGGGGGGCGAGGTTCCAAGGTAGAGAGGACCACCTCCATGAATCTATATATGCAAATAAGAGAGGGGTGGTCATGGATTAAAAACACAAAGCCACTTTATATAAAATAGTGCCACCCCTGTGTAGTGGTTGTATTTGGTATTGCCGCCTAGTCCCATTCATTTCAATAGCTGTAAGCTGTAATACCAAACACACCTATATACTGAGATGGCGCTGTTTAAGGTGGAAAGCTGCCATGTTTTACTTTTATATGAGATGTATCACACTGTAACTACGCAGAAGTTGGAGGATCACAACTTGCCCTTGTAGTGATTAATCTGTCATAGCATCACCAAACATTCGTGGAAGAGCTCACGGTCCATCAGTCCCATTGACGAACCACCTGTGCAGAGGTTCAGGACTTACATTAATATCTCCAGTCCAGACATGACGAGCTTCCAACGGGTCACCATAAAGCTCGAATCGGGACGCTCTTCCCCCGAACGTCTGCAGTCCCTTTAGCTTTATGTTGCGGAATGTTCTGTCTGGATGAATCATTACGGCAGTATCTCAAATCCGTAATATCAGATGACACCATTACCGCGCGTCTTTGATTCCCAGGACGCTCATCCCACTGTGAATTTAGTGTTCTTCAATAGCTTCTGCGGCAAATAAGACGAGAGACTTCAGCCTGATGACTCCGTAATTCACTTCTCCTTTTATTGCATTTCTTCTCATCCAGAAATTGCGCCTTTATTTATAGGATGATAAAGTGCTGAGCATGGCATGCGGCTGCGGCGGAGCGGAGGTATGGCGAAGTATCACATAATTGGTCTGTTTGGAGCAGAGACTAAAATATAATCCGTCATCCAGGTCTGAAAAATAAATACATTCCTCCGTCCTTTTTGGGTCTTACAATAGGAGGAGGCCATGATCAAACCCTTTAAAACTAATTTCTCCTTTTAACTTCATGGCCTCCATATTAGCCACCAAGGATCAATAGACTTCTGAACTGCAGGGATACGGGAGAAGCAGGTTGACCAGAATTATGAGTTTCCATACTTGATGTCTTGCAGGTTTCATGTGATGTAGCAGAGATGAATTATTTGCTCCCACTTATGACAATACCATAAGATTTCTTGCTGTAGATTTACATAGGACTGCAGGAAAATCTACTGTGCCATCTAAACTCAGACTTGGAAACTCTCCCAGAGGCTCCAGAAAACTCCCGAGAGAGTTGGCTGATCTACTTAGTGCCGCAAACATCTCCCTGGAAGCTCCCTATGTGCGGTAATGGAATACGTGGTCATCAGACTGTGCCCCAGTGACCAGATGCACATTCAGAGGGTGCTAAATGGGACATGGAAAGGGCATGGCCTGGAAAAGAAAGGAAGAACTTAGTTGGCACAACTCATCCACCAATTTCCCGCAGGATCATTTCAGAATATTGTTTTCACAATTAAAATAAATATATACAGTTTACAAATGGAGCAGAATGGAGTTTTCCCTTCATGCCCCATTGCTGAGTCTTTGGTGCAGCTCATGGCTGTGGATCTCCACAGAGCTGCAGGCATTACACGGTGTAATACTTCTACCCAGTAGCATCATACTGCACAAAAAAGTTCTGAAAACTTTATGCAAATGTATATGGAAAAATCTGCATATATGTGGCCATCTCTCCATCCAGTCTGGAAGCAACAGTAGGAGTCATCTCAGAGGCTGTTCTTGATATAGTCCCTGCAGTGGTCACTTATGGCACAGCCGGTGGATGGTGATGTTGGAAAATCTCTCTTTAATGTAACATAGAAGAGTCAGGGGTGGATTAAGGGTAGCCAGGGCCCGGGGCAGTTCAGACTCTGTGGGCCCCCCTCGTCACGTGACGGGGGTCACGAATCGTAGAGCCGCACTCCACATAGAGAATAATGGAGCCTCCAGCACCGACCTCCACCCGCAGAGCCCCACTCCACATAGAGAATAATGGAGCCTCCAGCACCGACCTCCACCCGCAGAGCCACACTCCACATAGAGAATAATGGAGCCTCCAGCACCGACCTCCACCCGCAGAGCCGCACTCCACATAGAGAATAATGGAGCCTCCAGATCCGACCTCCACCCGCAGAGCCACACTCCACATAGAGAATAATGGAGCCTCCAGCACCGACCTCCACCCGCAGAGCCGCACTCCACATAGAGAATAATGGAGCCTCCAGCACTGACCTCCACCCGCAGAGCCGCACTCCACATAGAGAATAATGGGGCCTCCAGCACCGACCTCCACCCGCACTCCACATAGAGAATAAAGGGGCCTCCAGCACCGACCTCCACCCGCAGAGCCGCACTCCACATAGAGAATAATGGAGCCTCCAGCACCGACCTCCACCCGCAGAGCCGCACTCCACATAGAGAATAATGGAGCCTCCAGCACCGACCTCCACCCGCAGAGCCGCACTCCACATAGAGAATAATGGGGCCTCCAGCACCAACCTCCACCCACAGAGCCACACTCCACATAGAGAATAATGGGGCCTCCAGCACCGACCTCCACCCGCAGAGCCACACTCTACATAGAGAATAATGGGGCCTCCAGCACCGACCACCCGCAGAGCCTCACTCCACATAGAGAATAATGGGGCCTCCAGCACCGACCTCCACCCGCAGAGCCGCACTCCACATAGAGAATAATGGGGCCTCCAGCACCGACCTCCACCCGCAGAGCCGCACTCCACATAGAGAATAATGGAGCCTCCAGCACCGACCTCCACCCGCAGAGCCCCACTCCACATAGAGAATAATGGGGCCTCCAGCACCTACCTCCACCCGCAGAGCCGCACTCCACATAGAGAATAATGGAGCCTCCAGCACCGACCTCCACCCGCAGAGCCGCACTCCACATAGAGAATAATGGGGCCTCCAGCACCGACCTCCACCCGCAGAGCCGCACTCCACATAGAGAATAATGGAGCCTCCAGCACCGACCTCCACCCGCAGAGCCCCACTCCACATAGAGAATAATGGGGCCTCCAGCACCTACCTCCACCCGCAGAGCCGCACTCCACATAGAGAATAATGGAGCCTCCAGCACCGACCTCCACCCACAGAGCCACACTCCAGATAGAGAATAATGGGGCCTCCAGCACCGACCTCCACCCGCAGAGCCACACTCTACATAGAGAATAATGGAACCTCCAGCACCGACCTCCACCCGCAGAGCCACACTCCACATAGAGAATAATGGAGCCTCCAGCACCGACCTCCACCCGCAGAGCCCCACTCCACATAGAGAATAATGGGGCCTCCAGCACCGACCTCCACCCGCAGAGCCACACTCTACATAGAGAATAATGGAACCTCCAGCACCGACCTCCACCCGCAGAGCCACACTCCACATAGAGAATAATGGAGCCTCCAGCACCGACCTCCACCTGCAGAGCCCCACTCCACATAGAGAATAATGGAGCCTCCAGCACCGACCTCCACCCGCAGAGCCGCACTCCACATAGAGAATAATGGAGCCTCCAGCACCGACCTCCACCCGCAGAGCCGCACTCCACATAGAGAATAATGGGGCCTCCAGCACCGACCTCCACCCGCAGAGCCGCACTCCACATAGAGAATAATGGAGCCTCCAGCACCGACCTCCACCCGCAGAGCCGCACTCCACATAGAGAATAATGGAGCCTCCAGCACCGACCTCCACCCGCAGAGCCGCACTCCACATAGAGAATAATGGGGCCTCCAGCACCTACCTCCACCCGCAGAGCCGCACTCCACATAGAGAATAATGGAGCCTCCAGCACCGACCTCCACCCGCAGAGCCACACTCCACATAGAGAATAATGGAGCCTCTAGCACCGACCTCCACCCGCAGAGCCGCACTCCACATAGAGAATAATGGAGCCTCCAGCACCGATCTCCACTCGCACTCCACATAGAGAATAATGGAGCCTCCAGCACCGACCTCCACCCGCAGAGCCGCACTCCACATAGAGAATAATGGGGCCTCCAGCACCTACCTCCACCTGCAGAGCCGCACTCCACATAGAGAATAATGGAGCCTCCAGCACCGACCTCCACCCGCAGAGCCCCACTCCACATAGAGAATAATGGAGCCTCCAGCACCGACCTCCACCCGCAGAGCCGCACTCCACATAGAGAATAATGGGGCCTCCGGCACCGACCTCCACCTGCAGAGCCGCACTCCACATAGAGAATAATGGAGCCTCCAGCACCGACCTCCACCCGCAGAGCCCCACTCCACATAGAGAATAATGGGGCCTCCAGCACCGACCTCCACCCGCAGAGCCAGACTCCACATAGAGAATAATGGAGCCTCCAGCACAGACCTCCACCCGCAGAGCCGCACTCCACATAGAGAATAATGGAGCCTCCAGCACCGACCTCCACCCGCAGAGCCCCACTCCACATAGAGAATAATGGAGCCTCCAGCACCGACCTCCACCCGCAGAGCCGCACTCCACATAGAGAATAATGGAGCCTCCAGCACCGACCTCCACCCGCAGAGCCGCACTCCACATAGAGAATAATGGAGCCTCCAGCACCGACCTCCACCCGCAGAGCCGCACTCCACATAGAGAATAATGGGGCCTCCAGCACCGACCTCCACCCACAGAGCCGCACTCCACATAGAGAATAATGGGGCCTCCAGCACCGACCTCCACCTGCAGAGCCGCACTCCACATAGAGAATAATGGAGCCTCCAGCACCGACCTCCACCCGCAGAGCCGCACTCCACATAGAGAATAATGGAGCCTCCAGCACCGACCTCCACCCGCAGAGCCACACTCTACATAGAGAATAATGGGGCCTCCAGCACCGACCTCCACCCGCACTCCACATAGAGAATAAAGGGGCCTCCAGCACCGACCTCCACCCGCAGAGCCGCACTCCACATAGAGAATAATGGAGCCTCCAGCACCGACCTCCACCCGCAGAGCCGCACTCCACATAGAGAATAATGGGGCCTCCAGCACCGACCTCCACCCGCAGAGCCGCACTCCACATAGAGAATAATGGAGCCTCCAGCACCGACCTCCACCCGCAGAGCCGCACTCTACATAGAGAATAATGGGGCCTCCAGCACCGACCTTCACCCGCAGAGCCGCACTCCACATAGAGAATAATGGAGCCTCCAGCACCGACCTCCACCCGCAGAGCCGCACTCCACATAGAGAATAATGGAGCCACCAGCACCGACCTCCACCCGCAGAGCCGCACTCCACATAGAGAATAATGGAGCCTCCAGCACCTACCTCCATCCGCAGAGCCGCACTCCACATAGAGAATAATGGAGCCTCCAGCACCGACCTCCACCCGCAGAGCCGCACTCCACATAGAGAATAATGGAGCCTCCAGCACCGACCTCCACCCGCAGAGCCGCACTCCACATAGAGAATAATGGAGCCTCCAGCACCGACCTCCACCCGCAGAGCCACACTCCACATAGAGAATAATGGAGCCTCCAGCACCGACCTCCACCCGCAGAGCCGCACTCCACATAGAGAATAATGGAGCCTCCAGCACCGACCTCCACCCGCAGAGCCGCACTCCACATAGAGAATAATGGAGCCTCCAGCACCGACCTCCACCCGCAGAACCTCACTCCACATACATGGCTGCTCTCAGTGCTCTGTGCTGTGCGCACAGGACCTGTGATGAGGTCACAGGAGGGGAGGAGACAGGGGTCACATGATCGGGGGCCCTGACACCTTACCTCCTGTGAGCTCATCACAAGCCTTTGCACGCTACCAGCAGCATCAGCGTTCACGCTACTTGTAGATGCTGCTGGTAGCAGAGCACATAATGCCGCCCCCACGGTCACTCACTTTTAGGTGGGGAGAAGATGGAGTGCCATTGCAGCAGCCAGCAGGAATGTGGTGGGGGCCCCCTTAGAAGCTCTTGTGGTGGGGGCCCCGGGGCTGAAGCCCCGCCTGCCCTGCCTATAATCCGGCCCTGCGCGGTGGTGGATTATAATGGGGCAATTTACTGGCCTGGGCTGTGGGCCCCTTAACCCCACTGGGCCCGGGGCAACTGCCCAAATTGACCTCATTATAATCCGCCACTGAGAAGAGTCGATCACTGGACACAATTTATGGTCGTATCATGATGGATTACCAAGGCTGCAAATAAAATGACTAAATCTTCTCCACTCACTAAGTTAGTACAAAGCAGTGGCAAAACAGCTCTTCTACATCGGACAGGTTGCTACATGATGCGGTGTACACCCCTCCTCACATACACAATTATCAACACTTCTGCACCAAGGGAATAGCTAAGGAGCCGCCTCCAAGACGTGTATATGTGGGGTTGAGGGCCCCCGCAGAGTGTCCGGGACGGAACCAAGGAGACCGCCATCTAAGTTCCTAAGGGAACTGTACCCGGGGAGCGAAAGAGGGAGATGGACGGCTGAGAGTGACAGAACAGCAAGGGGAGGGGCGAGTATAAAAGGGACAGGAAATGCGCAGGTGAGTCAGTTGGCAGCACGGCAGAGACAGAGCAGGAGACTGTGTGAGTTTGAGAAAGCCGGAGCAACGGACACTGAAGGGAGAGGAAGCCAGCAGCTTAGGGGACATTTACAGTGGCCTGTTGTTAGGAGACGCCGGGATTACCGACCAGAGACTACCGCTTCACTCCAGTCCGGAGTCGCGGCCTACCCACGGACATCCACGGCCGTTGCCGCTGTACTCCAGCCTGTCACGCACTGTCCGCTGCCTCTCACGATGACTACCGCTCGACTTCAGTCCACAGTTGCGGCCTACCGCGGCCTCCCATGGACGCTGCCGCCCAGGTGCAGCCCGTGGCTATGGCCTGTTCATCACCGCCCACAGCTGCCATTCCCCCTCTGCAGTCGGCAGTTGGGGCCTGCTCCTCGCTAGCAGAGAGACTTAGTGCATAGCCCCAGGCCGTGCGCGTGGCCTGTAAACCGCCATCCCTGGAAACTGTGACACAACCCTGTTTGGGGGGACTGGAGTCTCCTTAAAACTCTTGACTAAGCATGACCCCGCTGTTCTTCCTAGGGGGTCACCACCTCAAAGGACCCCTTCAGGTCCTGTTGTGCCCCTACTCCCCTGGGTGCTGGAGCACCCGAAGACGACGCCAGATCCTCAACAACTGGGCCCAGCAACTACGACACCAAAGTATCTTCTTCAGAGACGCCGAGGGATGACAGAACAGATAAGTGGCAATATAGACACTAAGGACCCATAGTTGGCCATACCGCGGCCTTATAGTAGCCGGCCTCTGCCGGGGTAGTCGTACTCCCTTTAATAGTGTTTGGTTGTTTTGAGTCCCTGCGTGAACATTTATTGTTATTTTTTCTGGTTGCTTAGTATAGCCCTAGTGGCATTCATTTATAAAAGTTATTTTCAAAAGTATACTCAGTCTCACGACTCATCACTGCATCCTGTGTACCTGCTTTACCACATATACGGTGATGGGTTCCTGGGGGGAAGGAATGTGTCAAAATAACCCCATCAAGGAAGAAGAGAACAGGGCTCTATTGCTGTCACTTGGAGGTAGCAGTCCTAGAAGTCAATAATGACCACAAAAAAGGCCTTCCCACAAGGCTTAGGATGTAAAGTCAAATCAAAATTTTCTCAAGATGGAAAAGACTTCCATTTCTATTCAGCTGCATCTTGGTTCTTGCCCTTTATCAATACAAAGTAGTAAACTGGTTGTTTGGGTACAGGGCACATTGTGGGTTGTCAGCTCCTGGGGCATGGCGAGTATTTTGTGCCAATGGAAAATAGGAGGAATTTGCGCTTTACTAGAACAAAGAGAACGTGGACAACTGTAGAGTCACTTGGTTCATCTTAGCAGGTATGGGCCAGATGTGCTAAGTTTAACCAAGTGACTCCACAGCTGTCAACTTTTTTTGGTTCTAGTAAAGTGCAAATTCCTAATAATTTTTTAATACTTCCAAGCAGACAAGTGGTGGTAGTTGTCTTCATTTGCTGCTAGTTAGAACCACTTGATGCATCATGCTATTCACACTATTTGTGCAAACACCCTGCAAACCATTATCGCTCCCCGAGTCCCTCCCATAAGTCGTTTACTATACCTCTTATCCACCTAGAATGTGTGCTGTAATTTATGGTTCATACTGATGTCATTATGGATTGTTCTTTTAGGATTTTTTTTTTTTGCTAAAAATTTTAAAAAATAAAAAATAATATGTTGTTAGATTTTTATTTGTGTTCAGATTTTTTTAAACTTTTTTTGCCTTTTCAATTTAACATTTTTATTACCTTAATCCCATCCTGAAGTCTAAGCCTAACCCTAAACCAATCCCCAGCCTTAACCCTAATCCTAGCTATGGCTAGAAAAGGAGTAAAAATACAAAGCCGCTCTTAGTAACGAATGAAGACCGTATTGTACTATATGACTGCACTTGAATCAATACAGCCATTATTCATTAGCTGTTCATCTTTTGTAATCTTTTTTCTGCTTATGCAGAGCATAGTAGTGGAGCTGAATCTATAATCGACTGCTACGCTCTCCAGTGTCATGCTGTGATGGTCTTTTGTAAGGAAGGGGGACCTCAAACTGTCCCTGGCACTCTAACTATTCCTGCCCTGGAGGTACTCTTAAAGGTAGAGAGGCCCGAGTCTCCGACCTTACTATGCTCCTGTTAAACCATGATCTGCCCCCTCCCACACCCTATGAGGCCTGGGACAGAAATGTAAGAAAAGAAGGCACAAAAATAAAACAGGGATAGCAGAAAACAATTGGCATACAAAATGTGACGCTAGTCACTTCTCACGGCCAAGCCGTAAGTCAGAGTGATCAACAAGTCCAAGGTCAGAAGCCAGGATGGTACATCATAAACTGAAGGAATAGACAAAAGCGTGCTCAGGTAACGTTCCATGGTCAGAATACCAGGAGGATAACGGATCAGAGCAGAAGGGGTTAAACAGACACAACGAGGTCCAAGGTCAGGCAGCAAAAGATCAAGCATACAAAACTCAAGGCACAGGAAAGAACAAACAAACCTCACAAGCTGAATGCTCATCTAGCAGAGGTCTGGGAGAACCAGCTCAGTTAAGCAGCAAGGCAAACACCTGGAATAATGTACAGTTGGAGACAGCCAGATTCAGATTTGATAGTCGAGCTGTCTAACAACACACTGACAGTTCAGCACACCCATGTACCAGATAGGATGGCCAAGCTGTCAATCAAAGTACTGACAGCTTCAGCACACCCCTATACCAGATTGGACTGACGTGCTGTCAGTAACTGCATCCCGGACACACCGAGGAGTGTGGCACAAACACTCACCAAAGATAGAGAGGTATATAAGGAAGGATAGGAATGTACCAACCAAATGGGAATAGGGCAATGAGGAAAGCATCCACCAAAAAACAGCATGCAACAATCTCAAGTAGCAGCAACAATCTTCAATTCAGCACAGCATCTCCAAGGAGCTGGGGAGCAAAGCTTTAATTTAGTTTGGCCAGGTTTTATAGGGAGAGATAATGACCAGATCAGAATCAGCTGAAAAGGAGCTGTAAGTTTCTGATCAGCATAGAAAGGGTTGTTAACTTCTCCACCATAAAAGTAAACCAAATTCTTTTAATATGGGACACAAACACACAGGCTAAATGGAAGATCTTTGATTCACAATACATGGTGCTCTTCTAAGCCCAGATCTCCCAGGAGGATGTGACACACTTGTGACACATAGTCAACGACCAAGGTAACAAAACTCAGTTCATTATACTGAGCTTTGTCATCTCAGCAGCCGCCAATGACAACATCATCTCACTTCATGTGCTCTGCATAGGCAGCTACAGGCAGGCTCACTGAGCGCACCAAGAAGCAGCGGTGGTGGCATGCGGGTGTGGAAATTTTGCCTACCTATAGGCTTTAGCATCCAAGCAATGGTTGTGAGCCCTGAGTTCCAGGCCATGTGTGGCACCCCCTTCAGCTCGGGATATTAACACACCCTGTGTACACCCGTGTACTCAGGACGCTTTCAGTATCGGTTATCTGTACTCTTATATAGGAATAATAGAAAGCCACGTCAGCTCTGTGGCATCTGTACATTTTCGAGATCCTTGAATGAAAGAAATCCAAACTCCAGGGGTGGATGATGCTGGGTGGTATGTGGGATGTTTCGTGCTGGATACAGGGCAAATATTCTTAAAGTGGATGTTAGTGGGTGAATTATTGATGGCGTGTTCTCCGCATTCTTCGCAGCTTCTTTTTTTGTGAGACTTTCCCCGGTCCCCATTGACTTTCTTCGCTTTATTTCCTGTTAGACATCCATTATACATACAGACCAGGCTCTTAATGGCTCCTCTGCAAATCACCAGGCTCACCTGGGAAATATTCACAGACATGCAACTTTGTAAAACTCGTCTTTTGTGTACAAGCAACAGGAGAAATCCTCCCCATGTATTATAACCGGAGCACTGGAGCATTATAGCCTGGGGAAAGTAGAGTTGTGTGAGTGCTGTTCTGGATGAGGAGATATAAACGTTCATGTACTGGACATCCTTGGGGTCAGGTCAGGTGAGCATTACCATGCAAATGTTCCCATGCAGAACCAGCACCTCCAACAAATGATGAACAAGTATGATGAAATTTAAATTCAACCATTCTCTTAAACTCGTGCAGAAAATTCTACTTTCATATAATTTATTCTATTCTTTTATTATACTGAAAAACGCTTACTGTCGCTCCTATTCATTCTTGTCTGGACTATTGCAACTCTTTTCTGATTGGTCTCCCTCTTACTAAACTCTTCCCTGTCCAATCTGACCTGAATGCAGCAGCCAGGATCATATACCTCTCTAGCAGTTACACCGATACCTGCACCCTTTGTGAGACATTGCACTGGTTACCCATCCAATATAGAGTGCCGTATATGCTCGCGTATAAGCCGTGATATTCAGCCCATTTTTTGGGGCTGAAAATCCCCCTCTCGGCTTATACGCGAGTCATATACGCCAGGGGGTTGGCGGGGGAGGGGAGGTGGGGGTGTCAGATCATACTGACCCCTCCTGGTGCGTCTCTGCAGCCCCCCTGCTTCTCCCACGGTCTCCCTTCCTTCAGCGGTCACATGGTACCGCTCATTAAAGTCATGAATAGGCATATATTTATAACTTTAATGAGCGGTACCACGTGACCGCTGAAGGAAGGATGGGAGAATGTGGGAGAAGCGGGGGGGGGGCTGCAGAGACCATGCCAGGAGGGGATAAGTATATGCGATATTCACCTGTCTCCCGATCCATTGCTGCTTGCCGCTGTCTGCTGCGTCCTCTGTCAGTGACATTCAGGCAGCAGAGGGCGTGATGATGTGGCTAGTGCTTGCCGCGCCCTCTGCTGCCTGAACATCACTGACAGAGGATGCTGCAGACAGCAGCGAGCAGCGATGGACCGGGGCAGGTGAATATCTGAGGTGCCGGGGGGCTCTGAGCGAGCGGTGACACCGGCACCTGGCCCCCAGCGATGGAGAGGTGAGTATGTCATTTTTTTTCTTTTATTTGCAGCAGCATATGGGGTATAATATATGGAGCATCTTATGGGGGCAGCATATGGAGGCATAATCTATGGAGCATCTTATGGGGGAAGCATATGGGGGCATAATATATGTAGCATTTTATGAGGGCAGCATATGGGGGCATAATATATGGAGCATGTCATGGAGCAGCATATGGGGGCAGCCTATGGGGACATAATCTATGGAGCATCTCATGGAGCAGCATATGGGGGCATAATCTATGGAGCATCTTATGGGGCAGCATATGGGGCATATTATTCTATGGAGCATCTTATGGGGCCATAACCTTTATGGAGCAGCATATGGGTCATATTATTCTATGGAGCATCTTATGGGACCATAACCTTTATGGGGCAGCATATGGGGCATATTATTCTATGAAGCATCTTATGGGGCCATAAACTTTATGGAGCAGCATATGGGGCCATCATTAACCTTTGTGCAGCATTATATGGGGCGTATTTTGTACGGAGCATCTTATGGGGCCATCATGAACTATATGGAGCATTATATGGGGCTCCTGATTCAATATGGATATTCAAAAACATTTAACCTACTGATGTCTCAATTAATTTTACTTTTATTGGTATCTATTTTTATTTTTGAAATTTACCATTAGCTGCTGCATTTTCCACCCTAGGCTTATTCACAAGTCAATAAGTTTTCCCCGTTTTTTGTGGCAAAATTAGGGGGTCGGCTTATACACGAGTATATAGAGTACTTTATAAAATCATCACTCTCATCCACACAGCAATTCAGCACCACACATCTCCTCCTCGTCTCGATCTATCACCCTACCTGTGCCCTCTGTTCTGATAATATCCTAACCACTCCCGTCTCCAGGACTTGATTCTTTCTGCACAATTCTTTGGAATGCTAACGCAGACAATTTGATTAATTTCCAATACCAACAGTTTTAAGTATTACCTAAAACACTTTTTGTTAGACCGGCCTATCACCACACCTCACTTATCTAACTATCTCTGTTTTGCCCATACAAAATTGTCCTCCAAATCTGATCCCTCGTAGCCTTTGTTCTCACCCTTAATGCACCTAAAAGCCATCTGCGTCTGTACTTGCACACACACTGGCTGGTGACCGATTCATGCAGCATTCTGTACAAACCCTATTTATTATATTGATGGCTGGTCCTTACAATACAAGCTCTTTTTACCTTTCGTGTCTCTCCAATTTCCTCATAGACTGTAGCTTGCGAGTAGTGGGACCCTCACTCCTCTTGGCATCTGTTGAATTATGTGTTATTCTGTAATGTCTTTATTGCTTGTACATGTCCCCTCTGTAATGTAAAGTGCTGCGGAATAGAAATAAAATTATTATAATTAGTATATACAAATCAAAAGTGGATATTATGTCCCAAAAGAATAATAAATATACAAAGATAAAACAAGCACAAAAAGGCTCTGAAAGGGACATTTTCTTCAATCTAATGATTAGTTGTAAGTCTTTTCTGGGTCATTGGCTTCTTCTGCCACCCGATGACAAGGACTCAACATTATCATAGCTATGAGATATTGTTAGGGCTGGCGGAATGCACCAAATTATAAATAATAGTAGGCACGTTCGCAGCCCGGGGTCCACCGTGCAGAGGTGGTACACTGCTGCTAGGTAATGGTGGAAGAATAGAGTGGCGTGAAAACAGTCACACGTGGGTTACGTCACCCAGTGTGAACAGGAGCGAACTATGTTGACTCACAGAGCCACACAGCCGCTGAACGCAAATACCGGAGCCTGTTTAGCTCACAGAGCCCGGTCAAAAAGCGCACAGAAAGCGGCCACAGCACTCTACCCCAAGGACACGGGGATAGAGTTCCTCTAGGCCCTCTGAGCGCACGGTGTCGCTGCCTCGAACGGCCGCTATAGACGCTGGCTACGGAGTGTGGAGCACGTGCACTGTGGCGTGCTGAGTCACTGATGGGAACTAATGCCTGACTCCGACTCTGCCCTACCTACACCTAAGCCTGGGCGCTAGCAGGCTAGGCTGCACAACACATGCGTACCAAGGGTAGGGGTTTCATAATGAGTCAGTCACCAGAGACATTCATACATGCATACATCACTCACTCCTCATGGTCTGAAAATACAGAGTATCCTAGCGCATGGCCGAGCGGCCATGCAAACCTTTTATAGCCGCGAGCGTCCGGGACCTTCCTGGCTTCTCGGATGGGGCAATCCCAACAGGAGCAGGACCTGAGCACGTGACCTTCGATCTCCAATGGGTGATCACTCCACGGGCATGCTCAGTGGCCCGACATGAGGACTTAGTCCCTGGAGAATCTCGCTGCTGAGCAGCCTGCATTGCCATAGCTGTGCCAGAGGTGGCAGCAGCAAGCAAACCCATGGAGGTGGTCTGGGCAGAGTGCCGGGGCCAACGAGTTTGCTGAGCAACCTCCTCTGCGGCTGGGGAGAAATGGAAGACCGCCGGGAGCAGGGCTTGGGATTCCAGCTGTGCAGCGACAGGAACCTGATGCCTAACAGATACAGTGTTCAGAATAGCAATTTGTTACACTGCCAGTTTTGTAAGTTTTCCCACCTACAAAGAATCGAGAGGTCTGTAATTTTTATCATAGGTACACTTCACCTGTGAGAGACCAAATCTTTACCCCATAGTGAAAGAGCCAATTTTCTACTTAATGACCAAGCCAATTTTTACAATTCTGACCACTGTCATTTTATGAGGTCATAACTCTGGAATGTTTTAGAGAATCAGATTGTTTTTTCGTGACATTGTATTTCATGTTAGTGGTACAATTTCTTCGATATGACTTGCATTTATTTATGAAAAAAACAGAAATAAGCAAAAAAAATTAAAATTTTGCAATTTTCAAATTTGTAATTTTTATGCCTTTAAATCGGAGAGATATGTCACACAAATTAGTTAAATAAAATTTCACACATGTCTACTTTATATCAGCACAACTTTGGAATTTTTTTTGGTTAGGGAGTTACAAGGGTTAAAAGTTGACCAGCGATTTCTCATTTTTACAACAAAATTTACAAAACCATTTTTTTATGGACCACCTCACATTTGAAGTCACTTTGAGAGGTCAATATGAAGAAAAGAAAATACCCAAAAGTGACCCCATTCTAAAAACTGCACCCCTCAAGGTACTCAAAACCACATTCAAGAAGTTTATTAACCCTTTATGTGCTTCACAAGAACTGAAGCAATGTGGAAGGAAAAAATTAACATTTAACTTTTTTTCACAAACATTTTACTTCAGAGCCAATTTTTTTTTTACTTTCACAAGTGTAAAAAGAGAAAATGAACTACAAAATTTGTTGTGCAATTTCTCCTGAATCTGCCAATACCCCATATTTGGGGCTAAACCACTGTTTGGGTGCACGACAGAGCTCGGAAGTGAAGGAGCGCCGTTTGACTTTATCAACACAGAATTGGCTGGAATTGTGATCGAACGACATGTCGCATTTGGAGAGCCCCTGATGTGCCTAAACAGTGAAACGCCCCCCACAAATGACACCATTTTGGAAATTAGACACCCCATGGAATTTATCTAGATGGGTGGTGAGCACTTTGAACCCCCAAATGCTTCACTGAAGTTTTTAACGTAGAGCCTTGAAAATAAAAAATCATATTTTTTCCACAAAAATGATTTTTTAGACCTCAATTTTTTTATTTTCCCAAGGGTAACAGGAGAAATTAGAACCCCAAAGTTGGTGTGCAATTTGTCCTGGGTACGCTGATGCACCATATGTTGGGGTAAACCACTGTTTGGGCACACATTTGGGCTCAGAAGGGAGGGAGCATTATTTGACTTTTTGTACACAAAATTGGCTGGAATCAATGGTGGCACCATGTTTGGAGACCCCCTGATGTGCCTAAATAGTGGAAACCCCTCAATTCTAGCTCCACCCCTAACCCTAATCCCAACCCTAACACTAATCCCAACGGTAACCCTAATCCTAATCCCAATCCCAAACCCTAATCCCAACCCTAACCCTAACCCTAATTCCAACCCTAACTCTAATTCTAACCCTAACCCTAACGGAAAAATGAAAATAAATATATTTTCTTTATTTCATTATTTTTCCCTATCTATGGGGGTGATAAAGGGGAGGGTTTATTTACAATTTTTTTTTTTATTTTGATCACTGTGATAGGGTCTATCACAGTGACCAAAATTAACCAATAGGAAAAATCTTCCTATTGTTGCCGGGTACCAACTGGCAGATCTTGGCGGGTGCAGTGCGCATGCGCCCGCCATTTTCTTCCTGGTAGAAGATGGCGGTGCCCATGGAGGGGAAGCATGTGGGCTGAGGACCACCAGGAGGTACTGGGGGGGATCGGGGACCCTATTTCTCTCTCCTCTGATGTGTGATCACATCAGAGGAGAGAGAAATTAAATGGCACATCGGACTTTTTTTTGCGGTCATCGTTGTATGGTTAATAACGGCGATCGCAAAAGCAGGGTTGGTAAAAACCAACCCAAATCATGTTCTCTGGGGTCTCGGCTACCCCCGGCAGCCGAGACCCAGGAGAAAATCCGACTCTGGGGGGCGCTAGACACTCTCAAAAGTGCCGTTAATTAACAGCGCTGTGGTTTAAGTACCCTTAACTACCGCTGTTAAAAGGCGTATCCACGGTCGTTAAGGGGTTAAGTTCTGTTTTTCTACTGTATCAAATACTTATTTCATGCAATAAAATGCAAACTAATTATGTAACAATCATACAATGGGATTTTCTGGATTTTATTTTTTTAGATTCTGTCTCTCACAGGTGAAGTGTACTGTACCTATGGTAAAGATTACAGACCTCTCCATTATTTGTATGAGAGAAAACTTGCAAAAATCGGTAGATGGCGGCATGGTAGCTCAGTGGTTAGCACTGCGGCTGGTTCAAATCCCATCAAGGACAACATCTGCAAGGAGTTTGTATGTTCCGTTTCCTCCCACATTCCAAAGACATACTGATAGGGATTCTAGATTGTGAGCCCCATCGGGGACAGTGCCGATATTGTCTGTAAAGCGCTGTGGAATTAATGGCGCTATATAAATGAGTAAAATAAATAAATATCAAATACTTATTTTCCCCACTATATAGAGATAATAGATACAGATCATAAAGAAGAAGGCAGCACTTCAATCAAAACAAGATAAGATTAAAAAAAAAGGTAGACTTTATTAAGCCCAAATGGCAACGTTTCAGCTCATAGAACCTTTCTCAAGATGCCTTCTACTATCGAACAAATTGGATGAGGATAGTTGCTAAATGGTGCTGTTCCACAATGCCCTATTTCAATAGATAGATAATAGATACTGTACATAACAGATAGATAATAAATAGATAGGTGGGTAGATATATAGATACTGTAGATAAAAAGCTTGTGAAAAAGGTTTGTGAGCTTGCAAAAGCCTCACACACAGAGCTGAAATGACACGCACAAATGGGCTATTATAAAATAGCTTATTTTTTTGCACTAAAATGATTATGTGCTGCTTCTTTGATTTTTTTTTAATCTAAGAACTGTTATGTACCTGTGAAGCCTTGTATCCAACTATTGCCATTGTTCAGGTGCTGTTCTATGCTCATTTTTTTCTAGGTAGATAGATAGATGACGGAGAGATAGATAGATAATAGATAGAAGGATAGATAGATAGATAGATAGATAGATAGATAGATAGATAATGGGGAGATAGATAGATGATAGATAGATAGATAGATAAATAGATAGATAGACAGATAGAGACAATAGATGGATAATAGATAGATAAGTGATAGATAGATGATCGATAGATAATAGATAGATAGATATGATAGAGAGATAGATAGATAATAGATAGATAGACAGATAGATAGATAGATAGTGTGATGTTGTGATATGTTATGTGGATATCATTTTTTGTATATTCCTATTTTTCTATTTCAGTTATTTTCATAGTGTTTTTCTTATTACATTGTAAGTCTACAGCCTCACTGTATCTGTCTCTTGATGACCCCCCGTAGTGCATTAATCCCTAAGGCCCTTTATTCTCCTCTGGGAGGCCATGAAACCGCCCCAACTTGTTTGACTACCCCTGGACAAGGAAGGGGGTGGGGAGAACAGCAGCTGGACAAGTCAGTTCCGGTGTGGACAGGATCGTGTTCAGACAGCACTTCAGAGAGAGAAGGACCCATTTTATCCTCTGGTGCTAGAGTTTTGGAATCTCGTTTCCCTGGACATTTTATCCTGATACTGGACTGCATTCTTATTCTGGACTATCTTATCCTTTGTGTGGTGGACTGAATATGGACCTTTTCGTATTTTTGCCTGAATAAAGGTCTTGGAATTGTTCACTCTTCGCTTGCTCTGTTGATTGTGTGATACCAGAGAAGGACCCCGTGACAGATAGATAGAGACAATAGATGTGTCACGGTCAACGTGTGACTGGACACAGCGCCTCCAGCAGGGCGAATTTATGACACACGTGACCCTGGATACAGCGCCTCCAGTGGGGTGAATTTAAATAATACCGGGACGTGCAGCCGGATACACCGCCTCCAGCTGGCGAATTTAAAAAGTACACGTAAAACTGGATACCCCGCCTCCAGCTGGCGAATTTAAATAATAAGGGGAAACACAGGAACAATTACAGTGGTGGGCCCTGTAATAGGAAATAGGGACGTGGAGACCTCCTGAGCTCCCCTGAGGAAGCGTCCCTGCACTCCTTACGTTCCCTATACAGGCTCCGCACCTGTCGCCGCACGCGAACCTTATGCCCTGACTCGCCCTGAACCTAGTCCCTCGCTAGGGCATTGGCCGGCGCGGAGACTAATCCCACCACTGCACTAGATCACACATAAGGAAAGTCACAAACAGGGGAAATAGGAAACTTAGCTCTCTCTGTACAAATGCTCCAGCACAGAGTCCAGCAACCGACTGCAGCCTTCCTCCTGAATAGCTGTCACCACGTTCAGTAAGCGCTGCAAAGAACTCCCTTCAGTGACTCCTTCCACACCAGGACTCAGATTGAGCTGAGCAATCTCTCCAGCTCCTTCCATCACCAAGGTTGGTTGCAAATGAACAACTATCACCAACAATGATTGAATACCCTGAGACTCATTTATAGAGCCTCACACCTGATTTATAATTACAAATTAAACCTACCACTAAGGTGCGATACCACTCCCCACCACCGGGCAACTTAGAATGAAAGACACCACGTGTGATAATTCCAATGGCCACCGGGGGCAACCACGACACACTTTGCACTTGACAAAGTAAAAAAAATTCACTTTGTCAAATTTAAAACTGTCAGATCATGACAGTACCCCCTCCTTAATGAGGGGCCTCTGGACCATCAAGACCACCCCTCATTAGGGAAACCCCTACAGCGGGGACGCCCAGACCCTGAGTTCACCCCACAATCACCTGAATTCAAATTTATGACAAACACACAGCTGGTATTGGCAATAAAGTTTATTTTGGAGGCATCACTCATCTCCACAGCGCCAACCTGGGGAATGAGTTTATGTATGAGTATCTTTGTTATGAGCTGATCAGGCTCCATAACACACTTCCACAAGATGTTTTTTTGGTGGCCACCCATACATGCTCGTTCACACACAGGTCCAGACCTGAACGTTTATTGCACACATTCGATTTGTCATAAAATTGGTGAACTCATTCTGGACCTGATAACAGAGGCGTCCCCCTGTGTCATCACACTCACACCCCCGCACTACACCATAGGGTACACCACACTCCAACCCTTTCCAGCACGAGGTCTGCCTCTCACAGGGTTTGCTAGCGGCGAGGGCTGAAACTTGCCCCTACTCTCCCGCCGCACAATGGCTGATCTCACTGGAGAGGAAGGGGTCCCCTGAAGAGAGACGGCAGAGACAGTAGTCCCAAGGCAGCAGCCCTCACGACTGCCCCCAGCTGACTACTTCCCTTGCTCGCCAATCTATCCCCGGGTTGTGTTTTTTCAGCCAGGGAAAGCCTAAAACGATAGGTACTGGCATTCCCTCCAAGACGTAGCATGACAAGGACTCCTCATGATGTCCTATACGCAGATGGATGTTTTCTACGACTTGGGTAAGGCTCCCCTGGCTCAGTGGACAGAGTTAATGGCCTGGACGCTTATAGGTTGGGCCAGCGTCCTACACTTCAGGCCATGAGTCTGGACAAAATGAGAATCCACCAGACTGACTCCTGCTCCACTGTCCACAAGCACCGGTATCACCTCCGGTACCCCGCCAGCCAACACTTCTGCTGACATAATACCTTGGGAGGGCAAAATGGAGGAAATGTACACTCCCTGGTTGCCTTCCTCCAAACGACCAGGGGTCTGCGGCTTCTGAGATGACACAGATATTTTGGCACGTAATGGGCACGCCTTAAGGAAATGACCAGTCTGCCCACAGAAAAAACATGCCGACTAGAGTTGAGCGAAACGGGTCGAAAAGTTTCAAAAGTCGCTGACTTTTGGCAAAGTCGGGTTTCATGAAACGAAACCCGACCCTAGGATGAGGTCGGCCACGAGGTCGGCGACTTACGCGCCAAAGTCGCGTTTCAAAAGTTTGTTTTGCGCTCTTTTTCAGCCAATCAGGATCCACGGACACTGTGGGCAACGTGATGACATAGGCAGGGGTCACCACCATCTTTCAGAAGGGCATGCAAGTGATTGGCTTGCTTTGGTGGGCGTCACAGGGGGTATAAAAGGGCGTGCACGCCGACCGCCATCTTACTTCTGCCGATCTCAGTATAGGGAGAGGTTGCTGCTGATTCTGTAGGGAGAGCGTTAGGCAGGGAAGAAGACAAAAAAACTGCTTCTGCTGCTAGCGATTTGGCCTGCACAACACACCAGTCACTGTGTGTGCAGTGCAAGGGGAGGCTATATAGTGGTGTATCAGTGGTGTTGGTTGTTGGGCTGCCTTCTAAGGCTTCCTGACATTCCTGCATTGCTGTTTACCCACTGCTCCGCAAACTGCTTTTTTAAAAGCAATCCCAATTTTTTTTTTTTGTCCTGCTGAGAAGAAAAAAAAACTGCTTCTGCTGCTAGCAATTTGGCCTGCACAACACACCAGTCACTGTGTGTGCAGTGCAAGGGGAGGCTATATTGTGGTGTATCAGTGGTGTTGGTTGTTGGGCTGCCTTTTAAGGCTTCCTGACAGGCTGGCATTGCTGTTTACCCACTGCTCCGCAAACTGCTTTTTTAAAAGCAATCCAATCTCCCTTATCCTCTAGTCCCTTTTGTCACAGCTGTGCCATCGAGCCTGTGACATAGCGCTCAGATATCAGTGGGCCTCACACAATCCAAAACTGTCCACAAGTGTCTGCAGAAATTCAAAATCTCCCTTATCCTCTCGTCACTTTTGTCACAGCTGTGCCATCGAGCCTGTCACATAGCGCTCAGATATCAGTGGGCCTCACACAATCCAAAACTGTCCACAAGTGTCTGCAGAAATTCAAAATCTCCCTTATCCTCTCGTCACTTTTGTCACAGCTGTGCCATCGAGCCTGTCACATAGCGCTCAGATATCAGTGGGCCTCACACAATCCAAAACTGTCCACAAGTGTCTGCAGAAATTCAAAATCTCCCTTATCCTCTCGTCACTTTTGTCACAGCTGTGCCATCGAGCCTGTCACATAGCGCTCAGATATCAGTGGGCCTCACACAATCCAAAACTGTCCACAAGTGTCTGCAGAAATTCAAAATCTCCCTTATCCTCTCGTCACTTTTGTCACAGCTGTGCCATCGAGCCTGTGACATAGCGCTCAGATATCAGTGGGCCTCACACAATCCAAAACTGTCCACAAGTGTCTGCAGAAATTCAAAATCTCCCTTATCCTCTCGTCACTTTTGTCACAGCTGTGCCATCGAGCCTGTCACATAGCGCTCAGATATCAGTGGGCCTCACACAATCCAAAACTGTCCACAAGTGTCTGCAGAAATTCAAAATCTCCCTTATCCTCTCGTCACTTTTGTCACAGCTGTGCCATCGAGCCTGTGACATAGCGCTCAGATATCAGTGGGCCTCACACAATCCAAAACTGTCCACAAGTGTCTGCAGAAATTCAAAATCTCCCTTATCCTCTCGTCACTTTTGTCACAGCTGTGCCATCGAGCCTGTGACATAGCGCTCAGATATCAGTGGGCCTCACACAATCCAAAACTGTATACAAGTGTCTGCAGAAATTCAAAATCTCCCTTATCCTCTTGTCACTTTTGTCACAGCTGTGCCATCGAGCCTGTGACATAGCGCTCAGATATCAGTGGGCCTCACACAATCCAAAACTGTCCACAAGTGTCTTCAGAAATTCAAAATCTCCCCTGTCCTATAGACACCTTGTACCTTGTTTTACATTACTATATAGTTTGTTGGATTTTGTCTACATTTCTACCAAAAATGAGGAAGGCTGGTGGAAGAGGCCGTGGAATTGGGCGGGGGTTGGCAGCTGGTAATGATGGTGTTGGTGGTGGATCTGATGGTAGTGGCAAGAGCAAAATAGGACCGAATGCAGGAGGTGTTGAGCCTGCGTCATCGTCTGGCTACATAAGGCCTCGAACGCTTAGTTTTCTAGGAGTTGGCAATCCGCTTTTAAAGCCAGAGCATCAGGAAAAAGTTTTGTCTTACATTGCTGACTCAGCCTCCAGCTCTATCGCCTCCTCTTCTTCAGTTGTAAAAAGTAAAAGCACTGAGTCGTCATTGGAGGCTCATGTTCATGAACCACACCTTTCCTTATGTCCTTCACCCCAACCAAGATTGAAGGATGACGCAGGCCATACTACTGATTACTCCATGGAGCTGTTTTCACATACCATGCCTGGATTATCAAGTGAAATGGTGAATTACCCAGGCCAAGATGAATCTGACATGGAGTGCACTGATGCACAGCCGCTGATGGATGATTCTGCTGGTACATTCACTCAGAGCACTACATTGTCCTCGCAGTGTACAGAGCCAGATTCTGACCCTGATGAGACTCAGGTGCCCCTTCCCGCACACTATACCACCATACACGGTGACACAGAGGAAGGTGCACATGACATAGAAGAGGAGGTGATGGATGACCCAGTTGTTGACCCAGATTGGCATCCATTGGGGGAAGAGGGTGCTGCTTCCAATAGCTCAGATGAGGAGCATCCACAGCAGACATCGACATCGCAACAGCTGTTATCTGGCAGGCCCGGAGCACTCCAAAGACAGGTTCCAAACATCAAAAGAGTTGCTGGACAGCTTGTCCAGAGGGTCAAAAGATCACAGCGTGCTAGGCCGCAAAATGTCTGCCAAAGTAGGAAGAGTGCAGTGTGGCACTTTTTTGAACAAAATCCTCATGATCAGGCCAAGGTTATCTGTAAGAAGTGCGCAAAGACCTTTAGCCGAGGGAAAAATCTGAAAACTTTGAATACCAGTTGCATGCTTAAACATTTAACCAGCATGCACTTGCAAGCGTGGACACAACACCAAACCTCAAGTGCCACATGTGCAACTGATCACAACGAAGGTAGTCAGCAACGCTACATTGTTTCCCCCACTGTAAGCCCACCGGTTAGCACAGCAGCAAATGTTGAGGTGTCGTTGCAAGGCCACAGCAGTCAGGGAATCCCACTGTTATATCAACGAAAGACTGATTCTAGGCCATCAGAAAGAACACCAACTCCATCACCATCATCAACCCTCTCTCAGTCCGCCCTGTCCACCGCTACTTCCACCATATGCAGCTCTCAAGTCCAGCTCACCCTCCCAGACACTATGAGTAGGTCAAGAAAGTACTCAGTCTCTCATCCGCGTACACTGGGTTTGAACGCCCACATTGCCAATTTAATCTCGTTTGAGATGATGCCCTTTCGGTTGGTGGAAAGCACAGCTTTCCGCGAACTCATGGCCTATGCAGTACCACGCTATGACCTACCCAGTCGCCACTTCTTCTCTCGCAAAGCCATCCCAGCCCTCCACCATCATGTGAAAGACCGCATTGTCCATGCACTCAAGCAGTCAGTGAGCGGAAAGGTGCACCTCACAACTGATGCATGGTCCAGTCGGCATGGCCAGGGCCGTTATGCGTCCATCATTGCGCACTGGGTTAATGTGGTGGATGCAGGGTCCACAGGGGACAGCGGTGGTGGGACAGTGCTGCCTAGCCCACGGTATAGGAAACAGTTGGCTGTAGGCGTTCGACCCTCCTCCTCCTCCTCCTCCTCCAGAAGCGAAAGCTCGTCCACAGAGCGCAGTCGTACGAGCACTCCATCTGCAGCTGCCACTGTTGCACACGATATGTCCCCCTATCGAGCAGCTAGTGGAAAGGGTCAGCAGGCTGTGTTGCAGATGATGTGTTGGGCCACAGACACACCGCCGAGGTGCTGGCCGAGTACTTGAAGCGACAAACTGAGTCATGGCTGGGCAGTGTACATCTTGAGGCAGGCAAGGTAGTTAGTGATAACGGCCGTAATTTTGTGGCAGCCATAGCCCTTTCAAAACTCAGCCACATACCTTGCTTGGCTCACACCTTGAACCTGGTGGTGCAGTGCTTCCTCAAAAATTATCCGGCGTTAACAGCCCTGCTCCAGAAGGTGCGAAGACTTTGCGCGCACATCCGCCGGTCGCCTGTACACTCCGTTCGTATGCAGAAGCTGCAGCGATTGCTCCACCTTCCCAACCACCGCCTCATTATCGACATTGCAACAAGGTGGAACTCCACCCTGCACATGGTGGAGCGGCTGTGCGAGCAGAGGCAGGCCATAATGCATTTGTGGGAGGATACACGGCCAGGCACTTTGAGAGCAGACATGGAGTTGACAGGTGTGCAGTGGTCGAAGCTGAAAGACCTCTGTAAAGTCCTTCAGTGTTTTGAGGAATGCACACGGCTGGTAAGCGCAGACAACGCCATCCTAAGCATGAGCATCCCACTTATGCGTCTGCTCATGCAAACTTTGACGCACCTTAAGGAGCAGGCGTCTGCAGCCAATGTTGATGAGGAGGAAGTGGAGGAGGGAATCCTTGATGACATTCAGCCATTGTCTGCTCAGGGACCTCTCCTGGACGAGGTGGAGGAAGAAGAGGAGGAGGAGGATGATGATGGGGATGATTACTTAGGGGAGGAGGATGCATCTCATGGGGCAAGTGAAAATGTTGGCGTGGCAAGGTCTGGTACAGGGTTTGTGCGTGACTGGAGGGATGTGGATTTTCCAGAAAGTGCTCCTCCACCCAGCACTCGCAGTGCATCATTGACACCGGGAACATTGGCCCACATGTCAGATTATGCCTTGCGGATCCTAAAAAGGGACCCCCGCATTGCCAAAATGATGAACGATGACGACTACTGGTTGGCCAGCATCCTGGATCCACGCTATAAAGGCAAATTACAAAACATCATGCCACAGGAGAACCTTGACCTAATATTGGCTAATAAACAAGCAACTCTGGTAAATCGGTTGCTTGAGGCATTCCCAGCACACAGCAGCGGTGATGGTTCTCACACGAGCCGTACGGGCCGGGGGCAGCTTGGCAGAGGTGTTCGTGGTGCACACAGCAGAAGTGGCGTTGGAGACAGGGGTTTCATGACAATGTTGTGGACTGATTTTTCAAATACCGCTCACACAACTGGTAATACTGCATCGATGGAAAGTGACAGGAGACAGCAGTTGTCAACTATGGTTACAAACTACTTTTCCTCCCATATCGATGTTCTCCCACACAGGTCATTCCCCTTTGACTATTGGGCCGCTAAACTGGACACCTGGCCTGAATTGGCCCAATATGCCTTACAGGAGCTCGCTTGCCCAGCTGCAAGTGTGCTATCGGAAAGAGTCTTCAGTGCAGCTGGATCAATCCTGACAGAAAAAAGGACCCGTCTGTCAACCCAAAATGTGGATGATCTAACCTTCATTAAAATGGACCACGCATGGGTTTCCAAGGATTTTGTCCCACCTTCCCCTGATGACACATAGGGTGACAGAAAAATGGCTTGCTTTGGTCCACCTCTTCCTGGGACTTCACCTATTTCGCCTTTTGCATCAGCTGAATGTCCAACATCAACATATGCCACTTTCTAAAACTCCCTAACTGTGCTGCCTCCCTCCCCATGGCCGGGGTCACCACCTAGCGCACGACACCGTGCGAGTGCCGTTGCCCTGGACAGGTGGGTAGGCCGACTCTTGGGCGCGGGCACTGGCACAGGGTCCCTTATAGTGCAATCAAGTGTCTCTGACGGTGGTGGTGCACACCCGCCGTCAGACACACCGCTGTACTATGAGGGGCCCAGTGCCAGTACCGACGCCCACGAGTGGGCCCCCCTTGCTTGGGCAGGGCCCCAGCATTTGCAATCTTTACCTCTCCCTGCTCCTCCGCTGTGTAATCTGGGCCGTCAAATCCATACTGTGCCTGACACCATCTGAGCCTGCCTCCTGAGACATATATTTTGAATGTGTACGCTATCCATACATGTTATCTGGGTAAACGGTACCCTTTCTAACCTTTGTGCAATCACGTGCAATCCATACTGGGCCTAACACCGTCTGAGCCTGCCTCCTGAGACATATATTTTGAATGTGTACGCTATCCATACATGTTATCTGGGGAAACGGTACCCTTTCTAACCTTTGTGCAATCACGTGCAATCCATACTGGGCCTAACACCGTCTGAGCCTGCCTCCTGAGACATATATTTTGAATGTGTACGCTATCCATACATGTTATCTGGGGATACGGTACCCTTTCTAACCTTTGTGCAATCACGTGCAATCCATACTGGGCCTAACACCATCTGAGCCTGCCTCCTGAGACATATATTTTGAATGTGTACGCTATCCATACATGTTATCCGGGGATACGGTACCCTTTCTAACCTTTGTGCAATCACGTGCAATCGATACTGGGCCTAACACCGTCTGAGCCTGCCTCCTGAGACATATATTTTGAATGTGTACGCTATCCATACATGTTATCTGGGGATACAGTACCCTTTCTAACCTTTGTGCAATCACGTGCAATCCATACTGGGCCTAACACCGTCTGAGAATGATAGATGGGGCCCACCATACACTGGAACATTCCAAAGGTGGACATCAGACACTGGAGCAGCATTTACAGGGCCCATTATACACTAGAGCATTAGAAATGGGGCCCATTATGTTTGGAGCATTATTTGGGCCCATAAGACAGTAGAGCTTCATCCATGGGGACCAACATATACTGTAGCATTATGTGGAGCTCATCATATACTGTTTCAAACATTATATGGGACCAATGATTCTGTATGGAGAAATAGATGGGCCTCGTCATGAGATGTAAAAAGTGAGGTATTTTTCATTGTACTATACCGCTATTTCTCTGCCGTATCGGAGCATGATGAGTTGTGGTATGTGTTAAAGGGGCGCTCTTTCGCCCAGGGCACATGAAAACCTGGAGCCAGCCCTCCCCCCCCACAGTCTGTAGCCAAATAACCCCCATTTTTCAGTGCGTAACTTGTATTATGAAGTTAATTAAGGTTGACAAGCTTAGGTAAGAAGAATTGATGCTTTTGGCATTCAAATGGGCACTGTTGGTGTGTTTCCTGTCGTCCTCTCACTGCCGACTTTTATTCCCCATTGACTTACATTGGGTTTCGTGTTTCGGGACGACCCCGACTTTTCCCTATAATCGGACGATCTTGCTCGACCCGACTTTTGGAAAAGTCGGGTTTCACAAAACGAAACGCGACCCTAAAAAACCAAAAGTCGCTCAACTCTAATGCCGACACCACTCCCTGAACCGTAGGCAGGCCTGAACACAACCTAACACCTCCTACTTGCATAGGTTCGTCCGGAGACTTGGCACGACTTGGGCAGGCTCCCATGAAATGGCCCGGCTTCCCACAGGAAAAGCATACCCCCCCTATTTGTACCAACAACAGCGGGCTGCCTGGGTTCCACCAACCGTACCGGGGGGTCCTCCCCCCCGGAGTGGACTACCGGGGGCACATTTTGCGTAAGTCTTTCCCTAAGGCGTCTATCCACCCGGATGGCGAGGGACATGGCGGCCTCCAGTGACCTGGGGGCGGCGTACTGCACCAGAGTGTCCTGCAATTTTGGAGACAGACCCTGCACAAATTGACTCCTAAGTGCAGGGTCATTCCACTGAGTGTTAGTGGCCCATCTCCTAAACTCGGAGCAGAACTCCTCAGCAACCCGGGCTCCCTGTTTACACCTACGGAGTTGGGATTCCGCCAGGGAGACGCCATCAGGATCACAAGCGCCAAAGCCGCAAAAAACTCGTCCACGGACTCTAAAGATGGTGAATCGTCCGGCAGGGAGAAGGCCCAGGATTGGGGATCCCCCTTCAAAAGGGACATAATGATTCCCACCCGTTGCTCTACGCTCCTTGAAGAATGAGGACGCAGCCTGAAATATAATTTACAGGCTTGCTGAAATACCAAGAATTGATCTCTCCCTCCAGAAAACCGGTCTGGGAGAGATATCTTGGGTTCTGGCTGAGCCTGTGCCTGAATCAAACCTCCAAAGCCCACCAACAGCTGCAGTTGCTGCACCATCTCACCACGCAGCCCCCTGATCTCTTCAGTAAAGGTCTGCAGTACCTGGGTAAAGGTTTGCATTAGGTCCATGGCTCAGCAGAAAAAAAAAAAAATTTTATGGTTGGTGATAATGTCACGGTCAACGTGTGACTGGACACAGCACCTCCAGCAGGGCGAATTTATGACACACGTGACCCTGGATACAGCGCCTCCAGCGGGGCGAATTTAAATAATACCGGGACGTGCAGCCGGATACACCGCCTCCAGCTGGCGAATTTAAAAAGTACACGTAAAACTGGATACCCCGCCTCCAGCTGGCGAATTTAAATAATAAGGGGAAACACAGGAACAATTACAGTGGTGGGCCCTGTAATAGGAAATAGGGACGTGGAGACCTCCTGAGCTCCCCTGAGGAAGCGTCCCTGCACTCCTTACGTTCCCTATACAGGCTCCGCACCTGTCGCCGCACGCGAACCTTATGCCCTGACTCGCCCTGAACCTAGTCCCTCGCTAGGGCATTGGCCGGCACGGAGACTAATCCCACCACTGCACTAGATCACACATAAGGAAAGTCACAAACAGGGGAAATAGAAAACTTAGCTCTCTCTGTGCAAATGCTCCAGCACAGAGTCCAGCAACCGACTGCAGCCTTCCTCCTGAATAGCTGCCACCACGTTCAGTAAGCGCTGCAAAGAACTCCCTTCAGTGACTCCTTCCACACCAGGACTCAGATTGAGCTGAGCAATCTCTCCAGCTCCTTCCACCACCAAGGTTGGTTGCAAATGAACAACTATCACCAACAATGATTGAATACCCTGAGACTCATTTATAGAGCCTCACACCTGATTTATAATTACAAATTAAACCTACCACTAAGGTGCGATACCACTCCCCACCACCGGGCAACTTAGAATGAAAGACACCACGTGTGATAATTCCAATGGCCACCGGGGGCAACCACGACACACTTTGCACTTGACAAAGTAAAAAAATTCACTTTGTCAAATTTAAAACTGTCAGATCATGACAAGATGATGATAGATAGATAGATAGATAGATGATAGACAGATGATAGATAGATAGATACAATAGAAGGATAATAGATAGATAAGTGATAGATAGATGGATAGATAGATAGATAGATAGATAGATGATAGATAGACAGACAGATAGATGATAGATAGATAGATTGATAGATAGATAGATAGATAGATAGATAGATACCGTAGATACTTTTTTTAATTAGATGTAATAATCTATGGGATTTGGGGAAATAACCTGCTCCTCAGATCTCATGAGAAGGGAAGATATGAAGCAACGTTTTTCCTCCTGTTCTTGGATACTATATATAACAGATAGATAATAAATAGATAGGTGGGTAGATATATAGATAGATAAAAAGCTTGTGAAAAAGGTTTGTGAGCTTGCAAAAGCCTCACACACAGAGCTGAAATGACACGCACAAATGGGCTATTATAAAATAGCTTTTTTTTTTTTTGCACTAAAATGATTATGTGCTGCTTCTTTGGTTTTTTTTAATCTAAGGACTGGTATGTACCTGTGAAGCCTTGTATCCAACTATTGCCATTGTTCAGGTGCTGTTCTATGCTCATTTTTTTCTAGGTAGATAGATAGATAATAGATAGAAGGATAGATAGATAGATAGATAGATAGATAATAGATAGAAGGATAGATAGATAGATAATGGAGAGATAGATAGATGATAGAGTGATAGATAGATAATAGATAGATAGATAACAGATAGATAGATAGATAGATGATAGATAATAATAGATAGATATGATCGATAGATAATAGATAGATAGATAGAGACAATAGATGAAGAATAGATAGATAAGTGATAGATAGATGATAGATAGATAGATGATAGATAGATAGATAGATAGATGATAGAGAGATAGATAGATGGATAGATAGACAGACAGACAGATAGATAGATGATAGAGAGATAGATAGATAGATAGATGATAGAGAGATAGATAGATGGATAGATAGACAGACAGACAGATAGATAGATGATAGAGAGATAGATAGATAGATAGATAGATAGATAGATAGATAGATGATAGAGAGATAGATAGATGGATAGATAGACAGACAGACAGATAGATAGATGATAGAGAGATAGATAGATAGATAGATAGATAGATACCGTAGATACTTTTTTTCATTAGATGTAATAATCTATGGTATTTGGGGAAATAACCGGCTCCTCAGATCTCATGAGAAGGGAAGATATGAAGCAACGTTTTTCCTCCTGTTCTTGGACAGATGTCTGCTGCTTCCTGGGACATGTTTTATTAAAGCCGTAGATTACTCCTTCAGGTGCAGGCGAGGAACTGGCCGGGGTTGATTGCATGGTGGCAGCTAAAACCTGATAGTGATATTGCTTTGGGAAATGCTTGGGAGCAGTCATCGTGTCAGATAATGTGCGATGCATGTTGTGGTTGTGATGTCACAGAATAAAGATGACAAGTATGACATATGTACAGCAGGAGGATGGCAGCCAGCAGGGGGCAGCACCAGTGCTGTATCTATTACGCTGGGCTAGAGACTTTCCTGAATCTCATAAGTAGAGATGAGCAAATATTTCAATGTTCGATTCAAATTAAGATCTCTGAATTTGCAATATTCGAGGATTTTTTCGTCAAATATTTGCTGAACATAACCGAACACCATTCAGGTCAATGAGAGACAAAAACAAAAGCATGTGCAACACCTTATAATGGCCCTAAATGCTGCCAAAGCATGTCAATGAGGAACAGACACCAGGAAATTGGCCTTAAATCACTCAATTCACCCACAGTACTTATTGTAGCATGGCACAGCAGCAATCAGCCAGGCATGAGGTATCGGTGTCTGGGACAGCATTTACAACTTTCGTTTGAGCATCACAGTAAGACGAGGTAGGTGAGGGATCGGTGTAGGCCTCCTGTGCTGGGAGCCCTGATACCACATGCAACACCTCTACCTGCTTTCATGCTGAGCCACACTCAGATGGCACAAATATCAGTTTAGTAGACTACGATTGTCAGAAAAATTTAATGATAGTAACTTGGGTAGTTAGAATCCAAGGTAGTGGAGGCGTGACGGTCTCGGAGGCCTACTGCTACAGGCAACAATCATGAAGGAGACCAACCAGGAGTGTTCACATTTCCAAAAATTACTGGCAGACACCACCAAAGTGACATGAATGTATAATACAATATAGTATAATACAGACCTACAGGTCCTCTACTACACCCAATCCAGCAGATGGACACCCTACGAGGACTGTTCACATTTCTACAAATTTGTGTTAACATCTGCAGCATCAGCAGCAACAGCCACAACAGGCAGATAAGCCCCACTAAATATATTAGAAACTGCAATTACACAAGAACAATGCAGCACTAAAAACTACAACATCCAGTAACAGAAGTTGTCAGTTGTCTTTGCATAAGACGTGGCATTGTTGGTTCACTAGAGCTTTCAAAAAAAATACATCTCGAACACCAAGCCTATTCCCCATTCCACCATGGCTTCGCTTTTTCCCAGTCATGTTGTAAGGAGAAGCACCAGCTAGCGGTTACCTGCGCTGCGCTGTGTCCGGAACTGCTGAGGCTGCGTCCCTTGTTGTCGGGGTAAGGCTTAAAAGCCCAGACGGAACCCCTGACCTGGCAGCAGGGGGCGTGCCCAAAGGAAAGCGTGCACGGAAGCAGGCAGTTTTGACAGGAGTAGACAGCGAGCAGCAGGCTGAGGAGTGTGCGTTGTCCGCTGAGCACCCGCGCTGAGTCGCTCTGCGCCCGCTGGTCCCTGCAATCACCTGAGTGTCCAGGAGGGACCGAGGAGTTGGGTGTCCTGCTCCCATCCAATTGGGAGCTGCCGTGTGCTCCTCAGCTGTGAGCACAGTGCTCGGGCCACTGAGAGAGAGCCGGGCACCAGACAGACTTTTGTGGCCAGACCAATCCATCATCGTGGACCACTCTATGCCGGATTCTGGAAGTGCGGCGGCCCTGTTTGCCTTGGCCTCACCAACCTATGGACTAGGGGCTCAGTGGAAGGTACCAGAGACCGACCGCGGCTGCCAGAAGGATCATCACATGAAAGTTCCCGCTGTAACCATACCACGTCATCTGCTGCTGGCGCCATCGTCTCCAGAACTACAGCTAAAGACTGAGAGGCCTTTGATACGATAATAAGTGATTTCAGGAACATTTACTGCCCACTTTTGTTGCTTATTATCTGCCACTGTACTGTTCAAACCTTCCTTTAACTGTTTATCTCCCTGCGAGGAGCTTAACCCGTTATATTAAATATGTTCATGTTGTTAACCCTTGCTCTGCTTCTCTTGCTTCACTGCATCCCGCAACCTGCTTACAATGTTGCTCAGATAGTGGGGTAGGAGCACAGTATTAGCAACTAAAAATTAGATTTTTTACTCTGGACCACCTCTGCAACCAGCTGAATTTCAGTGGCAGTAAATGACAAGGTGAAATATGGCATGCTGAATCGTGTTAGTCACAGAATAAAGAATTGTTTGAGTGTGGATGAGGCCTGTATGACAAAGAAGACATGCCTCAAACAATTTCAAACTGTGATCTCCCTTACTGTATGGCGTTAGTAACAGAACAAACTTTATTTTTTAGTGTGAATGAGGCCTGTATAATCTAGAAAATATGCTCAAAACAATTTCAAACTCGGATCTAGCGGGCTGTATCACGTTTAGCAACAGATTTTTTTCTTTTACTCTGCAAGAGCTATGTACACTGTGGAATTTCACCGCAACTAAATAACAAGGTGAGATATGGCATGCTGAATCACGGTAGCAACTGCCAAAAAAAAAAAATTTTCATCCCCAACAGCTCAAATCACGCAACAATGTCCCCACAGCACTAAATGACAAGGTAGGATACAGCAGGCTGTTTCACATTTAGCTAGTGAAAAATATTAATCAGAATGCTATACTCGTGCATGGAGCACTATAGAAGCAGTGCACAACACACTGGTAGGACATGTGCCCTGCTGGCTTTGTCTGTGGACTTCAGTATGGCCAAAAAAAAAATGCTGGAAGGTAAAAGTAACAGCCACACTGGACACTGTCTAGCTACACTATCTGGCTGATATACAACCGACTAAATAACTAGCTAAAATCTTGCTGTTAACAGTGGCAGCATCAGGAGCAGCCTCTCTGCGCTGTTACGGTGTCAAAATGGCGCTAAAACTAGATGTCCGCTATTTATATGAAGAGGGACATGTGATTTCAGCAGCCAATGACACAAGCCGTTGTGTCAGGACATTTTGGGTGTTTCCTGCGCCCTGATTGGCTAGCCGCAATGTGCACACATAAAGTTAGGGGAAAAAATGACTGCTGTGGTGTGCTTACAAGAACGCCGTGCCTCAGCTCTGCAAACCCCCTCCCATCATCAGACACATGCCAAACTCTCATGGTACACCACCATTATCATTGCTAAAGTGCTGAAAATACTTTTGTGGCAACGCAAATATTTCCCCGCACTTTTTACCGAATGTTTCCGATTTTTCCCGATTTTATAAAATTTTGCTTGTGTTCCTGATCACGAACCCGAATGTGCCGTATTTGTGCCGAATTTATGTTTGGCGATTGATTTTCCAATAAATTCACTCGTCACTATTCCTAAGCCTCTCACACAGGCTGCAGGTTACAGCGGGATCTCCACTCGCTGGGATCGTCTGATCGCTGGCTTCGCCTCTGTCCCCAGAGGTTCTTCATTCAGCTTTAAATGCATTAAAGGGAATCTGTCACCCCTTTTTTGAGATATCACATAATGATATCATTCAATTGTGTGTCACATAAGGATTCTCTTAGTACTTTTGCTTCCCCCTGACCCCGCACCTTTCATGCATAAATACCTTTTTTATATCGGTTCAGAAGTATGTAAACTGCCGCGGTCCGGTCCGATGGGCGGGGCTTATTCACCTGCTCCCCCCCTGTCTTGCTCTACGCATTTCTTCTTGTGTAGAGCAAGACGGGGGGGGGAGCAGGTGAATAAGCCCCGCCCATCGGACCGGACAGCGGCAGTTTACATACATCTGAACCAATATAAAAAAGGTATTTATGCATGAAAGGTGCGGGGTCAGGGGGAACCAAAAGTACTAAGAGAATCCTCATGTGACACACAATTGAATGATATCATTACATGATATCTCAAAAAAGGGGTGACAGATTCCCTTTAAGCTCAACCTCATATAGTGAAAAGTTTTGAAGCTTTCTATAACCTGAGTTACAAATTCTCAGCCTTTTCAGGTTTTCTGCTTTCAGTCAATGGAAAGATGAATTACTTATATTCACAGACTGAAAACTGTAGTTCATACAGCAGAGTTGTTGTTACTCTGTATCAGTAGATAGATTACAGCCCAGAATTCAGGGCAGGAAAGAAACTTAAACGGAATCGGTCACCAGATTTTCGCCACCTAATCTGAGAACAACGCAATGTAGGGAGAGAGTTTTATTAGCAGTAAATTATTAGCAGAAGACTAATAAATCCGCTGCCATGTAGTCCTCCATATTCATAAATGCTGTATAATCAAACCCCCACCACTGATTGGCAGCTTTCTAGCTATGCACAGTGCACACAGAAAATTGCCAATCAGTGGTGTGGACAGTTTATACAGAGCTCAGCATTCAGTGTACTGCTAGATCTGCAGCAGAGGATACAGTGATTTTATTGAAACTGCAGCATGCAGCACAGTAAGTGACACATCGCTGGAATCAGGGTTTCTGCCGTTACATCATGCTGCTCTCAGAGGGGGTAGCAAAAATCTGATAAATTGCCTTTAAGGTAGGTTTTTGTGTGATATGGATTTTTCGTTAGAAAAAAGGAAAGAAATGGCAGTGTTGCATCCATATCACGATCTATATAAAAAAATTGAAACTTGCAATTTTCACACTGGCCAATGAGGCTAATTTAGACTAAGTTCCTATTCTTGCATAAGAGTTTTCCGAAGTCTCATTACAGGCCAGATAACACATGATCCACCATTCACAATATGTGATGCCACAGCTCACCTCCTCCTGTACAATAACTGAAGGCACCTCTATATACAATAGATAACAAAGGCTCCACCATTCACAATAGGTGATGGCACAGCTCACCTCCTCCTCCTGTACAATGACTGATAACACCTCTATATACAGTAGATAGCACAGGATCCATCATTCACAATAGGTGATATCACAGCTCCCCTCCTCCTCCTGTACAATGACTGATAACACCTTTATATACAGTAGATAACACAGAATCCACCATTCACAATAGGTGATATCACAGCACACTTCCTCCTCCTGTACAATGACTGATAGCACCTCTATATACAGGAGATAACATAGGATACACCAGTCACAGTAGGTGATGTCACAGCTCACCTCCTCCTGTACAATGACTGATAACACCTTTATATATAGTAGATAACAGAGGATCCATCACAATTGGTAACGTCACAGCTCACCTCCTCCTCCTGTACATTGACTGCTAACACCTCACCTATATACACCTATATACAGTAGATAGCACAGGATCCATCATTCACACTAGTCACAGTTCACCTCCTTCACCTTTCAGTACAAAAGATAGGGCCCAAGTCAGTATATTGCACCTAATAAACATGTGGAATTCCCTGTGTGAAAGAAGAGTAATATTTCAAATACAAATTGTGATGTGAAATATGAAAATAAAAAAGGAAGAAAAACATTTTGCATAAAAACTTTTTAAAGCAATAGGCTATTGTCCAATGACACATTCCCTTTAAGATGCTGTTTGGCTGATAGAAATATTGATACCCTGTGTTTGAGTGGGCTTCCTCCCACATTCCAAAGACATACAGTGCCTTGCGAAAGTATTCGGCCCCCTGGAACTTTTCAACCTTTTCCCACATATCATGCTTCAAACATAAAGATACCAAATGTAAATTTTTGGTGAAGAATCAACAACAAGTGGGACACAATTGTGAAGTTGAACAAAATTTATTGATTATTTTAAATTTTTGTGGAAATTCAAAAACTGAAAAGTGGGGCATGCAATATTATTCGGCCCCTTTACTTTTAGTGCAGCAAACTCACTCAAGAAGTTCATTGTGGATCTCTGAATGATCCAATGCTGTCCTAAATGACTAATGATGATAAATATAATCCAACTGTATGTAATCAAGTCTCCGTATAAATCCACCTGTTCTGTGATAGTCTCAGGGTTCTGTTTGAAGCATAGAGAGCATCATGAAGACCAAGGAACGCAAAAGGCAGGTCCGTGATACTGTTGTGGAGAAGTTTAAAGCCGGATTTGGATACAAAATGATTTCCAAAACTTTAAACATCCCAAGGAGCACTGTGCAAGTGATCATATTGAAATGGAAGGAGTATCATACCACTGCAAATCTGCCAAGACCCGGCCGTCCCTCTGTACTTTCATCTCAAACAAGGAGAAGACTGATCAGAGATGCAGCCAAGAGGCCCATGATCATGCTGGATGAACTGCAGAGATCTACAGCTGAGGTGGGACAGTCTGTCCATAGGACAACAATCAGTCGTACACTGCACAAATCTGGCCTTTATGGAAGAGTGGCAAGAAGAAGCCATTTCTCAAATATATCCATAAAAAGTGTTGTTTAAAGTTTGCAACAAGCCACCTGGGAGACCCACCAAACATGTGGAAGAAGGTGCTCTGGTCAGATGAAACTAGAATCAAACTTTTTGGCAACAATGCCAAACGATATGTTTGGCGTAAAGGCAACACAGCTCATCACCCTGAACACACCATCCCCACTGTCAAACATGGTGGTGGCAGCATCATGGTTTGGGCCTGCTTTTCTTCAGCAGGGACAGGGAGGATGGTTAAAATTGATGGGAAGATGGATGGAGCCAAATACAGGACCATTCTTGAAGAAAACCTGTTGGAGTCTGCAAAAGACCTGAGACTGGGACGGAGACTTGTCTTCCAACAAGACAAAGATCCCAAACATAAAGCAAAATCTGCAATGGAATGGTTCACAAATAAACGAATACAGGTGTTAGAATGGCCAAGTCAAAGTCCAGACCTGAATCCAATCGAGAATCTGTGGAAAGAGCTGAAAACTACTGTTCACAAACGATCTCCATCAAACCTCACTGAGCTCGAGCTGTTTGCCAAGGAAGAATGGGCAAGAATTTCAGTCTCTCCATGTACAAAACTGATAGAGACATACCCCAAGCGACTTGCAGCTGTAATCGCAGAAAAAGGTGGCTCAACAAAGTATTAAGTTATAGGGGCCGAATAATATTGCACGCCCCACTTTTCAGTTTTTGCATTTCCACAAAAATTTAAAATAACCAGTAAATTTCGTTCAAGTTCACAATTGTGTCCCACTTGTTGTTGATTCTTCACCAAAAATTTACAAGTTTGGTATCTTTATGTTTGAAGCATGATATGTGGGAAAAGGTTGAAAACTTCCAGGGAGCCGAATAATTTCGCAAGGCACTGTACTGATAGAGAATCTAGATTGTGAGCCTCAATGTGGACAGTGCCAATAACATCTGTAAAGCGTTGTGGAATTAATGGCGCTATATAAATGAGTAAAATAAATTAATAAACACATTGTGACAATCCATCAGCTGTGTGAGCAGGACCAGTTTAGGATAGGTTTTCAAGTCTCTGAATATACAATTAATAGAAATGGGAGGAACAATATCTATTTAGCTCTTGGGTTTCTTTACCAGGCTGTATTGATACATAATTGAGCCAGGCAGAAAAAAAAACAAACACATTTTCGAAGTATTAAATTTTTATTCCACCAAGTCATCTTTCCACATTTAATACATCGATCCAATAGACATTTAATTCTTAGGAAAAAAAAATTGTTCTCCTGTTCTGCAAATCGCGTCTGCACGTCATCAGTTATCATCTCGTCTGTCCTACATTTTCATTTTGAGTTTCTAATCACATGAAGCCAAACCAGGAGAATATGGAGAATGATCAACAATTTCAAAGCTGATATCACTGAGCTCATCCAGGGAAGGCGGGGATTGTAGGAGGCAGAAACAAGATGACTTCAGAAAGTTTTGGTTGAAATTCCAATCTGCACCTGACGGGGTTAACTTTCAATATTCACGATTTCAAAATGACGGAGTCTTTTCTGCTAAAACGTAGCACCGGCGCTCGTCAAAGATAATTGTTTCCATAGCAACAAGATTTATTTTTTGTCTTCTGGAAACATTCCTGGCCAACTGTTTATCAACACCTGCCCGAAATTCATTGGGACCCCTCAAATATTTCTTCCCTTTATTAGTTTAACAGCTTCCCCAAATATTTGTGTTGTTGTTACCTGTCAACATAAAGTGTAAGAAACCAGGGACGATGCTGGAGACCAATCCATGGACCAGAGAAATGGTCAACTGCCATTCTAGTTCCATCAAATTATTATTATTATTTATTGTTATAGCGCCATTTATTCCATGGCGCTTTACATGTAAGGAGGGGTATACATAATAAAAACAAGTACAATAATGTTAAACAATACGAGTCATGACTGGTACAGGAGGAGAGAGGACCCTGCCCGCGAAGGCGCACAATCTACAAGGGATGGGTGAGGATACAGTAGGCGAGGGCAGAGCTGGTCATGCAGCGGTTTGGTCGATCGGTGGTTACTACAGGTTATAGGCTTGTCGGAAGACAAATGGTAATAATGGCATGCCGATGATATCTGGTGGACGGTGGGTGGGATCAGTGGGGTCCATAGGCTTTGGGTGTGTAGGGTCAAACGTCACTGCGCGGTACACAGAGGGACCACCCCCCAGCCCGATCCAGCTCGACCCTACAGGTGCACAGCCTATGTAAAATCCCAGGGTGCTCCATCATGCATCCATGCTAGACAGCAACAAGCAAGAAAAGAGATACAATGTCGATGCACACAACTTAAAAATAGAAACTTTATTAATGTATAATCAATTAAAAACCTTATAAAACACAAGTGCAAAACCTAGAGCGCATCATAAGGGGCAAACATGGCCAATATCGAACATTAACACGATGGAGTACCATAACCTTGTAACACCACTCCAAGCAATGGTATATTAAGTATACGTAATACACTATACACTGGGCAATAATGATATAGTAAAATATACTGACAGTAGTAGATTCAGTGCAATTATTTATGAGACACAAGACTTATATAAAATACCCCCCCCCCCGGAGGCTGCTATACCCAATGTATTTGGTGCATCATATCAGAAGAAAAGAAGATAATACAATCAATACTAAGAAGAGGCTATACCTGAGTAGGCCGTATAATGCACGAGTCCATGTAATGTAGACTCAAGAAATACCATCAATAACAAACAATATGGTTATCAGATACAATAATAATAGTCTAACCTCTCCCCTCCAAAAACATAAAGAGCGCTGGAGAAAGCACCAAATCTATCTACTTGCCCATGGGCTGGTCTTACAATAAGTGTAATGTATACGGTATAGTGGCCTAAACAAGCAATAGATGGATACATGGTAGAAATAAAACCATCACACCCCTGCAAGTCCTTAGTGTAGGTAAGTCCAGACACCCCGCACATATCGCTGTAGATTACAGCTTCATCAGGGACAGTGTTACAAGACTCTGATATCCCATCATGTTAATGTTAGATACTGACCATCGTTGATTGGCCCACGCTTGCACCTTATCATGTGCTTCAGGTTTCGCACTTGTGTTTTATAAGGTTATTAGTTGGGTTTGCCTCAGCTCTAAGGCTTATATCAGATAGGAGGCATGAGCCCGGGGTGCTGAATGCTGGCCGAACCGTTCAGAAACTAGGGCCGTTTTATGACTTGTCTTCATTGAGATCTTATTTTGTATTTTTGGTATCATCTTGTACCAAGCTGTAGTTTTGCAACATCTGGAGAAGCATATATTAGCGGAGACCACACAAGTCTAAAAAGAACCATATTTCTTTACATGCTGAAACCAATATAAGCACATATGACCCAGCTGTCAAGGAATGTTAGGAGTTGTAGTTTTACAGCAGTTGGCTACCAGTTAGTTGGAGCTCCCTGTCATTTTCCAACACCAGACTTCCTCTTTGATTTCGGTGGCTGCCGTCTCCTACGTAATCCATGTGCTCCAATCTCGCGCCTGTACTATAGGGAACTAGAGCTGCGCAGCATCCACATAAACCAGAGCAGGAGGACGGCAATTACAGGGACAGAGGAGGCGCCAAGCACAATCCGGAGACATCCATGTGCAGATTAGCTTATGGCGCTGACAGGGCCAGTTTTAGACAAAGTGGGGCCCTGGGCAAAACTTTAAAGTGGGTCCCCAAATGCTTACATACTGTACATGCGCTGATTTCAGGCCGTTAAACAAGCACGATCAATAATATTGAAATCGTTTGACGCTTGTTTCCCGGCCTCTTTACAGCATCTGAGGAAGAATGATTGGCACAGAACAATCACTAAGAGATCAATAAGTCCCCATACAGTATCACCTCATCAGAAGCATACCGGGATCTAGACCCTAGGGATAGGTCATTAAAATTAAACTTCTATAAAGCCCCTTTTAATATTGACACATGTGGATTTTTCCTTTAAATTTCATGTTTTCTCACTGCAGCAAATTCCTGTTCCTGGACCTATAAGACCCAAGTTTCCTTTAATGCCCAAATCAGAATGCTATATTCTATGGAGTCTTGCATCCTCGACACTGCGCTCTTGGATTATTATTGATCTGGAGATGTTTCACATCCACCTTTTCCGTGTCAGACGCTCTCATGACTGATAAATTAAAATCATACTTAGGGGGGCTGTGTTTAATGTGTCCCATTCATCACCTAGACCAAAGGGAATATTCAATAATGTGTCATGCTTCATATGACAAGTCAAATGGGGAGCTACTAATGAGCAATAATGTCGGCTGCACTCCATTGACTCCGTTATATTTAGACGCACTTTGCATTTAAAGCAGATGCACAAGCATGGCGGCGCGCGGGCTCCATAGGGAAGAACGGCAGGAGTGGAATTAATTGGATAATCCTTGAGGATTATTACTTTTTTGAAAAAGTGCAGACTGTAAGCTAAAAATATCACAAAGTACTTTTAAGATTTTACATGCAGGTCTTGAAAGTACAGCAAGATGGAAAATTCACTGTTGCTATCAGAGTGGGAGAAGAGGGTTGCATTGACAAACCAACACAATGGGCAGCACTTTGAACACATTTTATAAGAGGTCATAAACTTTTCAATAACTCATGGAATAATAAAGATACTTTAAAACCAAGCATACCATTGTTTTTCTTGTGAAATTCTCAATAAGTTTGATGTGTCACATGACCCTCTTCCCATTGAAAAAAATAAAGTTGGATCCAAAATGGCTGACTTCAAAATGGCCGCCATGGTCACCACCCATCTTGAAAAGTTTCCCCCCTCCCATATACTGATGTGCCACAAACAGGAAGTTGATATCGCCAAGCATTCTCATTTATTTAGGTGTATCCATATAAAAGGCCCACCCTGTATAAAGAATGTAAAGAGTTAAGAGACAGAATAGGTAAAGGTATGCCAATGTGGGTGGAGTGGGCGATGAAAACCCCACTGATGTAGCGATTCCATTTGGAACGGAGTGGTGGCCATACCATTCATTGTCTCTGCAACTTCTAGTGCTAGTAACTGGCCACTGGGACCCACCATCCAGAGTCAGCATGGACTGGGCAATTTCCATTCATTCTCTGTGTACTCATTTATCTCTCGCAGTTTATTAAATAAATGGAACGTGACCACTTTACTCTTCGGCAGACCTCAATTCTTGGCACCAGTTTGGGGTTGAAATAGTTAGAACCCCACCCATTACCAAGTCATCACATATCCTTTTATAGGACTATCCATTTAGCAATGGGGAACAATTTATTTTTCTACAATGGGGATTGTAAAACGTAGCTTTTCTCCCGAACCTCGATGTTTTTCTTTTGTTCCTGTGCATCTCCGTTCCCTGAGATATGACCCTCTCGTGACTGTATATAAATCTAGACATTTTAGTCAAGTAGGCGTGATTCTCAACTCTTCTGTGTGGGCTTCTTTTTGGACCACACCCAGTTGACTAAATAGATTTATATACAGGGAAGAATGACCATATCTCGGGAATGGAGAGGCACAAGAAAAAAAGAAAAACAGCGCTGGATTCAGGAGAACAGTAGCATTTACAACAAGTAAAAAAATTACATATTTTTGGCAAGAGATAGGTCCCTTTTAGGAGTTCTCTGTTTGGAGTATCCCTAATTTTTTGTAATGTTCCTTTAATCATTGATCAGATTTGATTTGTGGAGAAGCTTGATGGCAAGTGCTCAACGTTTTAACAGCACCACTACTGGGAAAATCAAGTATTACATGGTATGTATTGAAATGAGTGGACTGTTTATGGAATACAAGACAAGACGGGTCCTCAAAAGAGAGTGACTCTAAATAGATCAGGTACAAGGTATAGGTACCTCTATAAATTAGGGTGCACCAAAATGTTTTTTTTTTCCGTAACTTTTTTTTTGCAAAGTCAGTGATGAGGTTACTTTGATGTACAGTCATGTTCAGAATTTGGGTAAATAGTGTAATGGTAGGATATTCATTAATAAAAGATCTTTCCGAGCACCGGGCGGCAGCTTTTCCGTGACAGCTCAAGCTCAGGGACGCCATGTGAATGGTAATAATAATAAATTCCCCATCTGAGGTATGGATTTCTGTAGCTTTATCTTTTTGATGTGTGTTAACAGGGGGCCTCCAAATGCATAAAATAATGTTATGTTCCACCTGCATAGAGAACGCATTGATTTGATTTTGTATTCATTGTTCAGAATGTAATATTCTGCTAAGAGCTGGAGGCCATAAATGTCAATCACATGCCACCACCCGGCCGTGCAATTCAATCCATACAAATTAAGAATCATCCGAGAAGAGGGATCCTTGAAGAGAAGCTTCTTCAGCTAATATTTCATCCTACTGGAGATTGTCCTTGATGGAAGATAACAGCAAGAGACTTCCCCAAGTCCTTCAAGGCAAATGAAAAAGTGACAATGGCCGTGAGAAATGAATATTTCTATTTTTCCAAACAATTATTTTTTTTCTCTTTTTTTCTGGGTCTGAAAAATGTTTACTCATTCTACTGTACTACTACTTGGGGTGCTCCAGATGGGGTTTTAACCCCCTAGTATTGAACCTGTCATGTCAAACAAGCTGTGTGTATATGAGCTATGTCACTATTTCTGGATGATATATTACTTTATTCTGCATTTTCACCAGTTTTTCTCATCTATCTCCAATTCACAGTTTTCTCTGAGCTGGCGAGTGAAGACTAGGTGCGATGTCTTCCATACACAGCACATACAGACACGAGGGATTCCTACTCCCCTGTCTCTACATAGCACGTGTTCAGAAGCAGCTAAAACGGAGGACACTATGCAGCAAAACTGAGCAGTGTAGTTGTGAATCCAGCACTGGGGGAGTGATTTAAACACTTAAAATCAGGAGAATGAAGGAAATTATACAGTTGCACTGAGTAGGGTGGCTGTGAATCCAGCACTGAGGGGGGATTTAAACACTTACTTAAAAGCAGCAAAGTGAAGGAAATTATACAGCAGCACTGTAACGATATTGTGAAGTATTATGTATTTTTCCCTATTTCCAGAATCTTCTATTCACATACTGAATTCTGCTTTGCCCAGTTGTGAGGGTCTGACCCCCCCTTTCTTTCCTTTGCCTGTCTCCAGCTGCAGACCTGTTTCTCTTAGCTCTGTAACACGACCCTTCATCTCTCACTCCTTCCTGCTCTCCCCCCTCCCCTCCCAAAGGAATGTTAATTAGCCAAGAAAGAATTGTTTTTGTTTGTAACATGTGCTCGCCTGTGTGTATGTGAAATATTAAAGAGGCCATAATTCTGGCCCCATCAATGATAGAAATATGAAAATTACATATTGGGACGTGCTCTGATAGGGCTTCACTACAGTGGTTTTTACTAAATTCCAGCATCGACGGAACGAGAGAAATGGATTTCTCCTGAACCGAGGGGAACAGAGTCATTACAAAGCTAATTTCAATATAAGTTGAATGATGGTTCTGCCGTTAGTCTGCTAGTGTCAGTATCTAGTCCTGGAATCTGTTTCTCTTGCCCTTAGACTTGCCCTTAGTTAACATGGATCTTGATGTTTCCACGTCGGCCATCTTGCTTTCTGCCAAAGCTGTATATAAAGCCAGCACCTGCTCTGATTCATTGCTTGTGTATTATGTATTGGACCTTGTGCCTCTGCAGTCCCAAGCCTGGACTTACTATCCCTGTTGGTCCTCTCTTAACGGCGGAGTCCTCTGCCAACCTGCACGTCTGGATCCCTGCCTGCTGACCGAGTGATTGCTGAACACTTGACTTCAGGAACCTCTGCCAGACTACACCTGCGGTGAAGTAAGAACTCCAGCCAGCTAGTGTGTTCCTCCGCCCTGCAAGAGTCTGGGTCTTGTGCACTCATTACTCAATGACTTTGCATGCTGTGTCGCAGAGTATCAGCTCTGCTATTACCATTTATCATATTGACTGAACATTTATCTGGACTTATATGCTATATTGCATTCAGATCATTAATACAATATTGCTTGCGCAACCCACTGTGTCTGTAGTCTCTTTGACCTAGCCACTGGTGTCCAGTTGTATCCACTAGTATCGTGACAGGATACACAAGCCTTAAAAATGGATGCCGCTGGGTCAGAAACTTTAGAAGTGCGTGTTAAGAAGCTAAATAATATCACTGCCACTGTACACGCTGAACTGCAGACATGGAAGAGCAGAATAGAAGGCCTAGAGGGGCAGACTAAATATGATATGCAAGTGCTCAGTCAGACCCTTCAGGAATTGCATGGCCGAGTTGCGGCTCTGGAGGCACAATCTCAGGCTTCTGTTCCTACCATCCCCAAACTACCGCCATTTAGGTTTGGTGGCGACCGAGACAAGTACCGTGGGTTTCTGAACCAGTGTCGTTTATACTTTGCTGCACATGTCACACAGTTTCCTACAGACCGATCCAAAGTATTGACTATCATCATGTTGCTGACTAATAAGGCCCTTGCCTGGGCAAACCCTCTGATAGAATCACAGGATGCATGTCTGAATGACTTCAATATGTTTATCGCCGCCATGGGGCAGATGTTTGACGATCCGAACCGTGGCCTTACAGCTGAGACGGCCCTGCTGAATTTGCGTCAAGGTAAACGCCCAGTGACTGAGTATGCTATGGATTTTAGAAGGTGGGCTCAGGACACCACCTGGAATAGTGCAGCGAAGTACTCTATATTTAAGAAGGGGTTGTCCAGTTCTATCAAGGACGAGCTTGCACGTGCGGAGGCTCCCACTGCTCTAGGTGATTTCATCAATCACTGTATTCGCCTAGACGCTCGCATCTCCGAACGAAAACTAGAAAGGTGGTCTGAGATGAACCGCAGCAATAAATCGCTTCTTCCTTTCCTTCCTAAGGAGATTCCGGACCCAAGTCCTCAGGAGTCCACACCTGAGCCGATGCAGGTAAATTCCCTACGAAGTCAAGTAAGTGACGAACGGAAGGAATTTCGCTTCAAGGAGAATTTATGTTTTTACTGTGGGAAGTCAGGACATTTTATTATCAACTGCCCCAATCGTTCTCGCAGAACAACCACAGCCGTGGTAGAACGCGACTTCTCTGAATCATACTCCATGACTTCCGAATCAGGGCCACCCGAAATTGCAGCAACCGCTCCTGATTATGACTTTTCAGATATGAACTCTGTTACATCCGAAACGATACTACCCATTAATGCTGTTATTCTATCTTCTGCAGTTTCATACCCTTGCAATAAGAAAAAAGATTCACATTGTTACCTTCCTATCAAGATCTGGATTGACTCCCGTTGGGTGAACAGTTCCGCCATGATAGACTCTGGGGCTAGCGGTAACTTCATGGACACTTCTTTTGCTAAGGAATATGGAATCCGATCGCAGAGAAGAGTGTCTTCAATTCTGATGGAAACTGTGGATGGGACCCCTTTGACCTCGGGGCCCGTAGACCAGCAGACTGAACCACTGAAGGTCCTCATGGGAGATGATCACCAGGAGAAATTGCCCTTCCTTCTGATTTCCTCTCCACATTTCCCTATTATCTTGGGTTTACCCTGGTTGCAGGCTCAAAATCCCATCATTGACTGGGAGACTAAGAGATTGTGCTTCCCAGCTAAAGAGGTAACTTCTGAAAAATCGACTGATCCATCTCCGGCCAACCCATCATCGGACCTAGAGTTACCGGCAGTTTATAAAGAATTTTCGGACGTGTGCGATAAAAAGAATGCAGATAAATTACCACCACACCGCTCTTATGACTGCCCAATCGAGCTTCTGCCTGCTGCTACCATTCCTTTTGGTAATATTTATCCATTGTCCGGTCCTGAGCTCAAGACTCTCAAAGAATATATCGACGAGAACCTGTCTAAGGGGTTTATACGCCCCTCATCCTCTCCAGCCCCTGCACCCATCTTTTTCGTTAAAAAGAAGGATGGATCCCTCAGACCCTGTGTTGATTACCGGGAAATTAACAAGGTAACCATCAAGAACCGCTACCCCCTGCCATTAATTCCGGAGCTTCTCGAGAGAGTTCGTCAGGCCAAGGTCTTTTCAAAATTGGACCTACGCGGGGCATACAATCTAGTCCGTATAAGACCTGGAGACGACTGGAAAACAGCATTTAGGTCTCGATATGGACACTTTGAGTACTTGGTCATGCCATTTGGACTTTGCAATGCCCCAGCAACGTTCCAACATCTCGTAAATGATATTTTCAGAGACATTCTTGATATTTTTGTCGTAATCTATTTGGATGACATTCTGATTTTTTCTAGCTCCATGGAGGAAGATCAGCAACATGTCAAGACTGTCTTGCAGCGGTTGAGGGAACACCAGCTGTACATCAAGCTGGGGAAATGCGAATTTCACAAATCGGAGATTCAATTCTTAGGTTATGTAATTTCTCCACAGGGTCTGAGTATGGATAACAGCAAGATCAAGGCGATTCAGGAGTGGCCAATCCCCAAGAACGTCAAGGAGGTCCAACGTTTCATCGGGTTTGCTAACTTCTACAGACGTTTCATCAAGAACTTCTCTGACATCGTCTCGCCCATCACCCGGTTGACACAGAAGAAGACAGCATTTATTTGGTCCCTTCAAGCCCAAGAAGCATTCTCTCGGCTCAAGACAAAGTTCACGTCAGCACCAGTACTGATCCACCCTGACCCGGAACTCTCCTTCATTATTGAAGTGGATGCCTCAAACTGTGCCACCGGGGCTATACTGTCCCAAAGAACAGGTGAGAAGAATTTACTTCATCCTTGTGCTTTTCTTTCCAAGCGACTGTCTCCTGCCGAAAAGAACTACAATGTAGGAAATAAAGAATTACTGGCTATCATCGCCGCCTTCAAGGAGTGGAGACATCTTCTGCAAGGAGCCTCACAGCCGATCGTGGTCCTCACGGATCACCGCAACCTTGAGTTCATCAGGTCAGCAAGATGCCTGACCCCACGGCAGGCCCGCTGGAGTCTTTTCCTTAATCAATTCAATTTTACAATCTCTTATAGACCAGGGTCTCGCAATGGAAAAGCAGATGCTCTATCCCGGATGTTCTCCACTGACGCTGTTCCAGATGCTCCACCTAAGACCATACTTTCTGATTGCAATTTTGTAGGAGTCATTCAGAATCAAGATTTGCTGCAGGTCATTAAAGAAGCTTACAACTCTGATCTTTTCCTGTCTCAGCCATCTGATGAGGTAAGCCTTCTTTTTAGGAATGGAGTTTGGACCCGGGAACGGCGCCTCTACATTCCTGAAGCCGTGAGGTTAAGAGTGTTGAGATTGGTTCATGATTCCAAGGTTGCAGGGCACAGAGGAATTCAGAAGACTCAAGAATTCTTATCTCGCTTCTTCTGGTGGCCAGGTTTTCGGAAGGATGTCCAGAAGTACGTTTCATCTTGTGAGGTATGTTTCAAATTCAAGGTTCCACGTGCCTCCCCTACTGGTCTGTTACAGCCTTTGCCGGTGCCGTCTCGCCCGTGGGGATCCATTTCTATGGACTTTATTGTAGAACTGCCCCTTTCTGAGGGAAAGAGTACAATTTTGGTGGTGGTCGATCGCCTGACCAAGGCGGCCCATTTCATCCCTTGTTCCGGTTTACCCTCTGCGAAGGACACTGCTGACCTAATTATCCAGAACATCTTTCGCCTGCACGGGGTTCCGGATGAAGTTGTTTCTGACCGTGGAGTTCAATTTACTTCAAAGTTTTGGCGAAGCTTTTGTTCAGCATTAGGCATAGAAGTTAACTTATCTTCTGCTTTCCACCCACAGTCCAACGGGCAGACAGAACGTACCAACCAAACACTAGAGCAATACCTTCGCTGCTATGTTTGCTATTTGCAAGATGATTGGGTAAGGCTACTCCCCTTGGCCGAATTCTCTTATAACAACTCCCAGAGTGCCTCCACCAAACAGTCTCCATTCTACGCTAACCTGGGATATCACCCTAGCATTCTTCCCAGATTACCGGTAGATACATCTTTACCAGCAGTTGCCGACAGGATCTCTTCACTTCAACAGAACCTTGAACTTCTGAAAGAGACTTTGGGTTCCGCACAAGAGAGGTACAAGAATGCAGCTGACAGATTTCGCAAACCAACACCAACATTTAAGGTAGGAGATTTAGTCTGGTTATCTAAGAAGAATTTAAAGATGAAGATCCCTTCCCCTAAGTTGGGACAGAAGTACATTGGTCCTTATAGGATCAGTGGTCTGGTAGGTGCTGTTGCATGTCGCTTAAAACTCCCAAGGACACTGAAGATACATCCTGTCTTTCATACTTTCCTACTAAAGACTGTAGTACCAAATCCTTTTCCAGGACGTTCATCTCCTCCTCCCGATCCCGTTCTTGTGGATGGTCAAGAGCAGTTCATCGTTGAGAGGATTCTGGATTCAAGAATCTACAGAAATCGACTGCAGTATTTGATTAAATGGCAAGGCTAATCCTCAGAGGAGAATTCCTGGGAACCAGTGGATAATATTAACGCCTCCCGACTGATTGAGCAGTTCCATCAAAGGTACCCTGGCAAGCCTGGTTTAGGGTCGTCCGGAGGCCGTTCTTGAGGTGGGAGTAATGTCAGTATCTAGTCCTGGAATCTGTTTCTCTTGCCCTTAGACTTGCCCTTAGTTAACATGGATCTTGATGTTTCCACGTCGGCCAACTTGCTTCCTGCCAAAGCTGTATATAAAGCCAGCACCTGCTCTGATTCATTGCTTGTGTATTATGTATTGGACCTTGTGCCTCTGCAGTCCCAAGCCTGGACTTACTATCCCTGTTGGTCCTCTCTTAACGGCGGAGTCCTCTGCCAACCTGCACGTCTGGATCCCTGCCTGCTGACCGAGTGATTGCTGAACACTTGACTTCAGGAACCTCTGCCTGACTACACCTGCGGTGAAGTAAGAACTCCAGCCAGCTAGTGTGTTCCTCCGCTCTGCAAGAGTCTGTGTCTTGTGCCCGCATTGCTTAGTGACTTTGCATGCTGTGTCGCAGAGTATCAGCTCTGCTATTACCATTTATCATATTGACTGAACATTTATCTGGACTTATATGCTATATTGCATTCAGATCATTAATACAATATTGCTTGCGCAACCCACTGTGTCTGTAGTCTCTTTGACCTAGCCACTGGTGTCCAGTTGTATCCACTAGTATCGTGACAGCTAGGTTCTGCTAGGTTCTCAAGCCAAGTTATGATTATTATAAGTTTTTTAGCCAGATTGTCACTCTGAAAGCAGGGGGAGGACTGTCACAAGCCAGTCCCTTTAGTGATGTCACAAGCCCAGAGGTATATGGTACTTTCCCTCCATGTGCAGTCATTTTCTAGCTTGGGATGCTGTAGCAATAGGATCTCAAATGCATGGTGACATCTGTCTCCTCCCCCAGCCTGGTTCTGCCTAAGATGATCTAAGCAGCATGTGAGTTTTATTTCTTCACTTAACCCCCCCTTTTATTTGTATTCGCATTATACATATTTTAATTGTCTTCCATTGTAAAATCTTTTTATATCTCTGTAAACACTGCCTACTTTTTGGAGTAAATATAAAATGTATTAGTTCCGTCTCCTTGCTCTGTGATGAATTCACGTGCCTATAAGCTAATTACGCTACTAATTTGGGTTGGCTTCGTACCCCTTTACTAATTTTAAATATTAATAGAGAAAATGGGAAGCCGGTGGCAGTGAAGTGTGTTTTGGCTATGTGGGCTAGCTGGCAGTGACGGAAGGGGTTTTATAAGCTGATTGTGTGGCTGCGGCCAAAGCATTTATAATTCCCTAGCTGCAGCGGCCTAATAGCCAATGCACAACAAGTAGCCCTAATTATCCTAGGTGCAGTTCTCTGACTGACCTGAGGGTAAGGGGGATGCCGGAGAGCTGTGAGTTCCAAAGTGGAACTGAAAAGTGAGACATACATAAATCCCAGCAGTTTGTGATATGGTGTGGCAGTGGTGGGATAACCAAAATATGCCCCCCTCCAGTAAAGACTAGCTTGCTGTTTTTTATCACATTGTGACAGTGGTGGGACAACTAAGATAAGCCCCCCTGCACATGTGATAGCCGTGTGTGGCCAAAGGTCATATCAGCCCTGATCATGACAAGCACTAAGTAGTGTGGCTGTGAATCCAGCACTGGGGTGATATGCAGTCATATTAGAAAGCAGCAGAATGAAGGACATTATATAGCAACACTGGATAAAGTTACTGTGAATCCAGCACTGGGCATTTTATAAACACTAGAAAGCTGCTAAATGAACATTATATAGCAGAATGAACAATATTATGCAGCAGCACTGAGTAGTCTAGTTGTGAGTCCAGCACTGGGGTAAGATAAAACACTAGAAAGCAACAGCATAGAGGACATTATACAGCAGCAATCAGCAGTGTAGCTATGAACCCAGCTCTCTGAGATACTATAAACTAGCAGCATGATTTGTGTCTGTGCATCATTTTGCTTCCCTTCCCCTCTCCATAGACTTCAATAATCAGATCCCTAAGTAAGCAGGCAGTCCATCTTCTCTCGAACAAGTGAGATTTTTGTTTTCATAGGTGGGGTAGAGGAAGAGGTGGCTCATAAGTGGAGAAAGAAACAGATCTCTCTGATAAGATATATTACAAAGTTCTATATACTCACACATACTTTGGATTGTCCATCAATGCTTGATGGGCAAGATGCCAATGGCCTCTTCAGCTCTATTGCTTCTATCATTGCCACGAGACTTCAGAATCAGGACCCTAAACAGGTGAGGAGCCAGAAGGGTAGGGAAGGGGTCATTTTAGAAAGAGTTACACATTAAGGAATAGATATATTCTCCATATATAAAAATCAATGCCTGTATTTTGCAATTAAATCCCTGTTTAAATTAATTCTCACATCGCCAGTCACTTAAATATTGGTCATTTATCTAATTCCAGCCTTTTCTGAACATAGAGAAAATAAATGGAGGGCGATCCTGGTGATTTATCGGTGCAACAGCCCTAGCGGGAGTGTGCATACAGTGAGCAATCAGCGCGGTCACACCAAAGACAGGATGATACATTCCCTCCTGGAGAGCAGGAGCAGTGCTGCGGAGCAGCACGCATGATGTAGAGACGTCTCTTTTATTGGCAATGAAGTGTTAATAAATGATGTTCTCATTATTCAGACTTGTATTTGTTTGTAAGTGAATTATATGAAACGGATTATGTTTTATTGCACGATCAAAAAAAAAGGCTAAATTTCTTGGTTTTTTTTATTCTTGCTGAGAGTGATAATATTGCAGTTCACGTCTCTAGTGCCCCCACTGGGCCTTACTTTCCATTAATTCCACCCTGGTCATTTAGGAGAGTTTGTACAATTTGTAGTTACATGGTTTCTAGTTATCTCCAGATCAAGATGACAGCAGCTGGATCCCCCTGATCAGACATCAATGTCTATTCTGAGACAAATCCGGAAATCCAATTCTAAATCTGCAGCAGCCTCTGACCCGGTGGCTCCTAAGCTGCAGACCCAGATCATCCCCTTTGCCTTTCTGCTGGGGACGGATGCAGCCATTCTGCCTCTTATATCTCTCTTAAATGTAGTGAAATGAATAAAGTCTGGATCCGTGAGTAATCCCTCTAATGAATTATGACAAGAACCCCAAAGAGCAATTACAACCTCCCCCATAAGTTACACATTGCCTCCTTCCTCCTAAGACTGCACAGAACAAGACATTAGGGATGGATAAAGCGTCCACATAGACGGCAGCTCCAAGGATTGTATTAAGCTCAGTGCCAAAAGATTCTCATGATAATCTATAAAAAAATGACATTTTAATTAAATTTGTTACATTAATATTCATATAAAAGAACCATTTACCATAAAACATCTTCCCCAAGAGCATATAGCTTATGATCTTCCCCAAGATTCTTCACCATATCTGCTCGAATTCCCCTTCACCTTGCATGTGCTTATCCATCTGCTGCTTCCTGAGGGAGGGGCCTAAAACAAGTCTGTGCAGCCTGGAGGAGAAGTCTGATATATAGCAGAAAAAGCTTCCAATTCTGTGTAAAAATTAACAGTATTTCATATACAATTGTAGTCACTAGTAGTAACTTAAGGTCCTACAACCTCTCCTGGACACATTACTTTTTTTTTTTTTAAAGTTCAATATCATTTTTTTGTAGCGCATTTTTCTTGCAGTTACAGATTTTATAATTATTATTATTGGCAATAGTAAGTGTTATTTGGACAATGTATGCCATTGTTGTCATGTATTGCTAAGCATGGGATGACTGTCATGGTTATTGCTGTATGCTATGGCAGCAGTATAGGATTTCTGCACAGAGTGCACGTTGTGTCAGTGTAGATATAAAGGACCAATCAAATCTTTTCTTCACCCTATTATGAGTTTTTCCAAGAATAGAACTCATGTGTCTGTGCTCTATTTAGGTACAAAAAAAGATACAGCATCAATCTGTATGACCAAGATATATGCAAACACGAGATCTAAACTTGTTTCTAGTTTCTGAATAAAATGTACTTATAAAAGAAGTACTTAAAAAAAGAAGGTTCTTACCATATAAATTAGCCAATTTATATGTGCCCATCAACTACAGCAAGGTGAAAGGGGACCCCATAAGAGGGAGGCCACCTTGCCGTGGTTGATGGTCATACATGAATTGGCCAATTTATGCGCTAAGAACCTTCATTTTTTATTAGAACTTATTTTATAAGTTCATTTTATTCAGCAACTATGTAGTTTAGATCTCATATTTGCATATTTCTTGGTCCTTACAGAGTGCTGCTATGTTCCCTTTTTTGTATGTTATGCAGTCATTGCAGCTTGCACCTGTTCACATTATATGGAGGTGCTGTTCAGGTTTTTTGTATTTTTGCTGTGCTCCATTTAGAAGCAGTCTGCTGTTCAGTAGAAGAAACTTCCTGTGACCATTTCAGTTCATATGTTCAGCACTTACAATGGTGGTCATCAGTGGTTATTTAATGTCCTGTAGCCTCTTCTGAAGGTACTTTTTTTAAATTACCAATCATCTTCTAGCAGTAATTCTTTTAGCAGTGTCTGGTGATATTATTGTTGCTGTTGCACTTTCTATCCCTGTTATTTAGGCAACTGATGGAATGGTAACCTGGACATCATATAGTATCTATAATAATAAATGCCCTAAGCAGCTTCCGGTTGTAACAACTTTCGTCCAGTTGTAACCGGTGACGTCAACGCACACCTCTTTCCATGTTAACCCTCAACACACCACTCCTCCTCAACACACACACTCCTCTCACCTTTCACCATCTCCACTCACGTCCACTCACTCTTTCACTCCTCATACGACCCTTTCTCTCACTCCGTCTCTCATACTCACGCCGTCATCGCCGCTGATCCATGATCCCCGACATCTTCTTCCGGCCGGCGCCATCCTGGATCCAGACGTCCTCCACGCCGGCGACATGTTCTTGCGGCGACGCCATTTTGGATCGGCGAAATCCCGCGATACTCAAGATGGCGTCGCTGCAAGAACATGTCGCTGGCGTGGAGTACGTCAGGATCCAAAATGGCGTCGGCGAAATCTCGTGAGGTTTCGCCGACGCCATTTTGGATCCCGACGTCGTCCACGCCGGCGACATGTTCTTCCGGCGACGCCATCTTGAGTATCGCGGGATTTCACGATACTCAAGATGGCGTTGCCGCAAGAACATGTCGCCGGTGTGGACAATGTCTGGATCCAGGATGGCGCCGGCGGAAGAAGATGTCGGGGATCGTGAAGCAGCGGCGATGACGGCGTGAGTATGAGAGACGGAGTGAGAGAAGGGGTCGTATGTGGAGTGAAAGAGTGAGTGGAGATGGTGAAAGGTGAGAGGAGTGTGTGTGTTGAGGGTTAACATGGCAAGAGGTGTGATGCTATCGCATCCTCCCGATGCGATAGCATCGGGCCATAATCTAGTAACAGTATAAGGAGGCACAGTACGTCACAGTTACTTCTGCAGTGCTTACTAAAGAGATGGCACCCCACAGAAAGCGGGCTGAGTCACACCAGACTTATGTGTACATGTACAGTTGAAACCAGAAGTTTCCACCCACTTTATAAAAAGACACATCTGCATGTTTTTCTCAATATCTGACATGAAATCAGAATAAACCTTTCCTGTTTTTGGTCAAATAGAACTACCATAATTATTAATATTTGCCAAATGCCAGAATAATGAGCGAGAGAGATAGAAAGAGAGGGAGAGAGAGAAAGAATGTTTAAGGCATTTTTATTACTTAGTGCGAAGTCTGACGTTTCCATACACTAAAATTACTATGCCTTTAAACAGTTCTGAACTGCCCATATGATGATGTCATGTGTTTGGAAGCTTTTTGGCAATATCTGAGTTAATTAGAGACACACCTGTGGATGTATTTTAATGCACACCTGAAGCACACTGCTTCTTTGTGAAGCATCATGGGGAAGTCTAAAGAAATCAGCCAAGATACCAGGAAGAGAACTGTGGACTTGCACAAGTCTGGCTCATCCTTGGGTACAATTTCAAGATACCCAAAGGTGCCTCATTCATCTGTACAAACAATTAAACGCAAGTACAAACAAAATGGGAATGTCCAGCCATCATACCACTCAGTTTTATTGCCTGGCTTTTATATTTTGTATTTTAAGATAACTTTTAATATTAGTTTTAATACTATTCTTTAGGGATATAGGCGAGTCTGTTTTCCATTGATCATAAAGAACCCTGGTTTTTGACCTTTTTTCATGTTGTTTAAATTTTGTTGTATGATAACCTTTGACATGATCATGTGCCCAGCATATAAATAAATCAACCCTGACAGTTTCCATAGGTTTTGTCCTGATGAAGAGGTCCTGTGTATGACTTTGAAACATGTTGACTAGAGTTGAGCGACTTTGGTCAGATCGGGTTTCATGAAACCCGACAGAAGCAAAATTTGAGGAGGATGAAACTGGTCTGACTAGAGCAAAAAAAAGTCGGAGTTTCGTCCGAAACCCGACCCCAATGCAAGTCAATGGGGAATAAAAGTCGGCATTGAGCGGATGACATTCATCCACTCTGCCGACTTTTATTCCCCATACACTTACATTGGGGTCGGGTTTCGGACGAAACTCCGACTTTTTTTGCCCTAGTCAGACCAGTTTCATCCGACTCAAATTTTGTTTCAGTCGGGTTTCACGAAACCCGATCCGACCAAAGTCGCTCAACTCTAGTGTTGACCTGAAACCTGTCCAATAAAGCTTTTGAAAATATTATCGCCTATCTGATATCAGCAGCTCATCCACTGACACTTCACCTGGATCCTTTGCCGTTGTTTCTTTTTACAATCACAGAATCCTAGAAAATTAGAGTTGGAAGGGACCTCCAGGGTCATCGGGACCTCCAGGGTCTTTTAGTTCAACCCCCTGCTCAATGCAGGATTCACTAAATCATCTCAAACAGATGTCTGTCCAGCCTCTGTTTTACGACTTACATTGAAGGAGAACTCACCACTCGTATCTAATATGTATCCTCTCCCTTTCAGTTTCATCCCATTTATTTTCATGCTTCTGTGTGCAAATAAGAATAAGGATAATCCCTCTACACTGTGACAGCCCTTTAGATATTTATAGATGGCTAATAAGTCCCCTCTCAACATTCTGTCCTGGACCCTGTATTGTTCAACATCTTTATCAATGATTTAGATGAAGGAATTGAGGGTAAACTGATTAAATTTGCTGATGACACAAAGCTAGGAGGGATAGCGAATACTAGAGAAGAGAGAGAGGATTCAAAAAGATATAAATAAACTGGAGCAGTGGACAGCAACTAACAGAATGGTTTTTGACAGGGAAAAATGCAAAGTACTACATCTTGGCAATAAAAATGAAAAAACCATATACAAAATGGGAAGAATAGGGCTAAGCAACAGCACATGTGAAAAAGACTTGGGTAAACTAATTGATCACAGACTGAATATGAGTCAACAGTGTGATGCAGAAGCAAAAAAGACAAATGCAATTCTAGGATGTATAAACAGAAACATACAGTCTAGATCACGTGAAGTCATTATTGCCCTCTTCTCCGCTTTGGTCAGACCTCATCTGGAATACTGTGTCCAGTTTTGGGGGCCACATTTTAAAAAAGACATCAACAAACTGGAGCAAGTTCAGAAAAGAGCGACCACAATGGAGACCGGTCTGCAAACCCTGTCTTATGAGGAAAGGTTGCAGGATTTGGGAATGTTTAGCTTGCAGAAGAGAAGACTGAGAGGAAACTTAATAGCTGTCTACAAATATCTCAAGGGCTGTCACATTGTAGAAAGATCATCTTTATTCTCATTTGCACAAGGAAAGACTGGAAGCAATGGGATGAAACTGAATGGGAGGAGACACAGATTAGCTATTAGAAAAAACTTTTTGACAGTTTGAGTGATCAATGAGTGGAACAGGCTGCCACGAGAGGTGGTGAGTTCTCCTTTAATAGAAGTCTTCAAACAGAGGCTGGACAGACATCTGTCTGGGATGATTTAGTGAATCCTGCTTTGAGCAGGGGGTTGTACCAGATGGCCCAGGAGGTCCCTTCCAACTCTACGATTCTATGATTCCATGATTCTTTTTTGCAAGCTAAACATTCCCAGATCCTGTAACCGTTCCTCGTAGGACATAGTTTGCAGCCCGCTCACCATCCTGGTAGCTCTTCTCTGAACTTGCTTCAGTTCTTCAATGTCTTTTATATAACGTGGTGCCCAGAACTGGACATGGTATTTCAGATGAGGCCTGACCAAGGAGGAGTAGAGGGGGATAATTACTTCACATGATCTAGACACTATGCTTCTCTTAATTCATCCTAGAACTGTGTTTGCCTATTTTGCTGCTACATCACACTGTTGACTCATGTGCAGTCTGTGATCTATAAGTACACCCATGTATTTTCCACACATGCTGTTGCTTAGTTCTATTCCTCCCATTCTGTATATACTTTTTTCATTTTTTCTTGCCCAGATGTAGAATCTTGCATATATTCCTGTTAAAAAACATTCCTTTAGTTGCTGCCCACTTCTCCTGTTTATTTATATCTTTTTGAATCCTTTCTCTGTCTTCTCCAGTGTTAGCAATACCTCCTAGCTTTGTGTCATCAGCAAACTTAATCAGCTTACCCTCAATTCCTTCGTCTAAATAATTGATAAAGATGTTTAACACTGGGGTCAGGACAGAGCCCTGTGGTACCCCACTTGAAACACTCTTCCAATTGGATGTGTAACCATTTATTACCACTCTTTGTGTATGATCACTGAGCCAGTTGTGAATCCTCCTAATCATATCCTTGTCAATCCCATACTTGGTCATTTTTTCAATAAGGATAGTATGATACTTTATAAAATGCTTTGCTGAAGTCGAGATATACTATATCTACCGCATTTAACTGATCCACCCAGTCAGTGATTCCATCATAGAAGGAAATTAGAATAGTCTAGCATAACTTGTTTGGTTAACTCTGGTTACTTACTATATTCTTATTCAAGTATTTACATACATGCTGTTTAATAATTTGTTCACAGATCTTTCCTGGTATAGAAGTAAGGCTCACTGGCTTGAAAGTTTCTTGATCTATCTTCTTTTCGTTTTTGAAGATAGGGCCAACATTTGCCCTTTTCCAGTCTTCTGGGACTTCTCCTGTCAATTGTGAAAGATTCTGGAGAGTGGTTCAATAAATTCCTCTGCTAACTCTTTCAGTACCCTAGGATGTAATTCATCTGGACCTGGAGACTTGCATTAATTTATGTTAGCTAAAAATTCCCTCACCATGTCTCTGTTTATGGAGAGTATGGACTCTTATCTTCCTATGATGGCACCGTGAGGATTAGTTGATGTTACATTTGATTTCTGAAAGAAAACAGATGCAAAATAGGAATTTAAAAGTTTGGCTTGTCAACTAGAGATGAGCGACTTTGCCTTTTTTCGGGTCGAGTCGGGTTTCATGCAACCCGACTTTCTCAAAAGTCGGGTCAAACGAAATCGGCCGATTATCGTGAAAAGTTGAAGGCCGACTGAAAAACGAAACCCAATGCAAGTCAATGGGAAACCAATGTCGGCAGGGAGTGGAGGACAGGAAACACACCTACAGTGGCCATTTTAATGCCAAAAACATCAATTCTTATTACTTAAGCTTGTCAACTTTAATTTAGTTAGGCATTGAAAACTGGGGGTTATTTGGCTAAAGTTGTGAGGGGGGTAGGGCTGGCTCCAGATTTTCATGGGCCCTGGGCCAAAGAGTGTCACTGGGCTCTTTGAACACATGCCACAATTCATGATCCTCTGGTACGGCAGAGAAATAGCAGTATAGTACAATGAAAAATACTTCACTTCTTACATCTCATGACTGATATCCATTTTAAATTCTCAAATAGCTCCAAAAACGGACAGTATATAACTCCATACAGTATTATCACCACCGCATAGTGCGCTATACAGAGTAATGAGGCCCATATATTTCTCCATACAGAATCATTGGTCCCATATAATGTTCCATACAGTATATGTTGGTCCCCATGGATGAAGCTCCACTGTCTTATGGCCCAAATAATGCTCCATTTATAATGGGCCCCATTTCTAATGCTCTAGTGTATAATTGGCCCTGTAAATGCTGCTCCAGTGTCTGATGTCCACCTTTGGAATGCTCCAGGGTATGGTGGGCCCTATATATCAATCTCCAGAGTATAGTGCTCCCCAAAAATTGCTGTCCCAACATTGAAAACAATTAAATAAGTCTCCTCGCTAGGGAATCCCTGTATTAGTCTATACTCCTCATCGTCCCCATCTTCCATCTCACTGCACTTGGCTGTTTAGGCAGAGGGCGTACAGACGTGATGTCATCGCGCTCTCTGACCAGAATGTCACTGTCAGGAAACGCGGAAGACGTCACGGCGGTGGAGCAGGGAGAGGTAAGTATTTCAACTTTGCAAGTGCTGTGATCCTGAGCAAGCAGGGGGGGCCCACTCGTTGGTGACGGCACTTGCACAGGGCCCCTCATAGTACGGTGGTGTGTCTGATGGCAGGTGGGGTGGGGGCCCTCCCACCGGCAGAGACACTTTTGCGTACTATGAGGGGCCCTGTGCCAGTGCCGTCGCCCATGAGTATGCCCCCCCACCTGCTCAAGGAACCTGCACTTTCATCTGCACCTTCCTCTTTGTCACCGTGTAAGGTGGTATAGTATGCGGGAAGGGGAACCTGAGTTTCATCAGGGTCAGATTCTGGCTGTGTAAAGTGCGAGATGAATGTAGTGGTCTGGGTCAATGTACCAGCAGAATCATCAAGCAGTGGCTGGGCATCAGTGCACATGTGGCGCCCCCAGGAGTACGGTCGCCACAGTGGCATTACCTTCCTCCTAGGGAGTGTGATGTCATGCTTGGGAGCAACAAAGGATCTCTCTAGCAGTTAAACCAATACACAACACAGTTCCCACTCCAGGCCAGCAGGGAGACCTCTGAACCTGACTGCTGAAGAGCTGCTCTCTGTGGTCGGGAGGAGGTAAGTTAGGGCAGTCTGTGAAGGGAAGGGGAAGTGTGTGGATGTGAGAAAGGGAGCTGGAGGATGAGCAGAGATAAGGCTCACTCCTAGCTGGAGCGCATGGTTGGGATTACGGTCTCCAAGTTTGTAGGGACACTGACGGTCGTGCAGCAGAAACCGGAGGAAGTAGCAGCTGTAAATGCTCTGTTCCCAACTAAGGCTCGGAGGCCCCAGCAGCGACGTGTATGAGCCAGAAGGAAAAGGCTATGGCTGCCTGCCATACGAGAAAGTTCCAAAAGAGAGTCAACAGGGGGAACTTCAGTGAACTCAGTACTGCGAGTACCTCAGATAAGCGCTAGAATGGAGGCCACACTACCTATCTGCAGAGAGAGAATTCCAAATTTGCTTCCAGGCTGATCAACTACTTCTCCATCTGTAGTCTGGGTCTTGGACGGCACTTACCAAGTACAGGTAAAGGAACTGCACGACTGTGTCTGTCATCTTTCTCCTGCGCCTGGCGCACGGCTCTGCTACATCCTGCACTGCACACCATCTACCAACTCTTTCATCTGCCCTGTGATTATGGCCCTACCTGTGCAGGGCTTCTACATCTTAGCTGCACCACAACATCTGTCTCAGAAAAGCGACACTGCAGCGCCGGTCAATCTGATCAGAAACCACAGATGGCATCAGGTATCATTCACCTATAAACGTTATTCACCCCTTTGCATGGATGCCCAGGGCCACGGAACGGGTCAACACCACCAACATGACACATCCCTCTGAGACACCGGCCTGGTACCGATTAACTCCACTGCCCTGGCTGGCCACCCACACTCCATGTCAGATTCATCTTGGACTGGGGAATTCACGATTTGACTTGATAACCCAGGCATGGTATGATAGAAAGAGCTACATGGACTAATGTGAAGTGTGGCCTGCTGCATCATTCACTTTTGGTGGGGGTGAAGGACACAAGGAAAGGGGTTATTCCTGACCAGGAGCCAGCACTTGATGACTCAGTGCTTGCATTTTTTGAAACTTCAGAAGAGGAGGGCATATTTGCTGGAGTCTGTTTCGGCAATGTAAGCCAAAACCAGTTCCTGATGCTCCGGCTTTAAAAGCGGTTAACCTACTCCCAGAAAAGGTAGCCTTCCAGGCGTTCCGGAGCCAGACCATGACGCAGGCTCAACACCTCCTGCCTTAGCTGCTATTGTGCTTTTGCCACTACCAGCAGATGCACCACCACCATCAGCACCAGCTGGCCCCCCCCACGCCCACGTTGGCGGCCTCTTCCACCAAACTTCAAAATGTTGCAGAAAATGAACCAAAAATAACATCAGATATATGGTACTGTATCAGAAGCGTACAGCCCTATACAGTCAAAGGATGATTGTCAATCTCCCTATATATACCATCAGTCACACAGAGACGCTCACAGGCTCACTATGGATTAGACAAGAATATAAAAAGTAGAAAAAGTGTACAGTATCATCAGATAGCAGGTATATATAGTATAGTTTAAACATTCTAAATCTCCATAGATATTTCAGGAGGCAGACACAGACGCTCTCAGGCTCAGTATGGATTACAACACAATATAAAAAGCCGTAAAACGGTAATGGATCTGAAGAGTACAGCTGTACACAGTGTAGGGGTCATTGTTGTCAATCTCAGTATTTATTTCCACAGTCAGAAAATAACTCTCACTTGGTCAGTTTGGATTAGACCAGAATATAAAAAGCAGGAAATGGGTAATGTATCACAAGCGTAGAGCTGTATACTCTAGTGTTGGGGTAATTTTTAAATGTACATCTAAATTGCAGGAGTAACCCACAGACTGTCACACGCTAAGGATGGATCACACCACAATATAGCAAGAAGATCCGCAAGAAATAATCACACATGTGGGACAATGTTCCAGGTGTCAATGATACACTTAGAGTGGTGGGTGGAGGAGGACTTCCTGGCAGAAAGGGTACAGTATCACCAGATACCAGGTATATATAGCATAGTTTAAACATTAAAAATGTACATCTATATATTCAGAAGTAGTGTTGAGCCACTTGAAACGAGGCAAGTTCATCGAATGTTTGTCGAACGTTCGACGAACAACGTCGAACACCACTGAAAACAATGGCAGGCAAACACAAACACATACAAACACATAGAAAACAATTACAAAACACCTTAAAAGGTGTCCCAAAGCAGACAAAATGCTCAGAATACAAAAATAACATATGGAAAACAGCAACTACATATAGAAAAGAGGTGGAGGAGTAAAAGGAGGAGGAGACACAGATATAGGCATGTCAGGCCCTTATGAAGTCAAGAAAGGCTGGAATAAAAATGTAAAATACCAAAAAACAGTAAAAATCTGAAATCGAAGATGATCATATACTGTCGGACTTCCCACGATAAATTAGGCCAACTGCAGATCAGGTGGCGTTATTCCCACGAACCACCGAACAGCGTCCATGAAGGCAAAGTGTTTGATTTCTGGGGGCAGTATGGTTGCAAAGCTGAACCTTAAAGGAATGTCCAGAAGGGCACCACCAGGATTGGAGCCTGCGGCTTAATTCGACTCCACCCGGGAAACCTCTACCATGCCAGCTACAGAAAAGATTGACAGATTGCAAGCTTCGTTGATTCTGTGGGTGGTGGTGGATGTCCGTTTTTAGTTGTGCTAGCGATTTGTCAGCTTAATTCCGTTAACGAACGAGACTCCGGCATGCCTCCGCGCTACGCGTCAAGCTTACTAGATAGAATATCAGGCTTATTGTGCGCTGCTGGACCAGATACAAATACTAGCAAATGAAAAAGTTTAACCATTTATTTTCCCAACGTGTTTCAAAGTGTTGAACCACTTCTTCCTCAGGGGATGACATATAGTCTATATGTCATCCCCTGAGGAAGAAGTGGTTCAACACTTTGAAACGCGTTGGGAAAATAAATGGTTAAACTTTTCATTTGCTAGTATTTGTATCTGGTCCAGCAGCGCACAATAAGCCTGATATTCTATCTAAAAAGAGTTATATTGGCGGCCACGGAGTGGACCCTCGGGCGTGCAGCAAGCTGACATCGGTCTATGTGCTTATATCTTTCCTGGAAAGGGTGAGTAGATTTTATCAGTCTTTTTTCCAGTTTCCACCCAGATAAGACCCTATTGCGCTCTTTCTTTTTCCTTAGTTCTTTTACAAGCTTACTAGAGGGACACGCGAAGGCTCTGGCAAGCGAGATCGATCAATAACAGGTCTGTCATGCCCTTACATGTCCGGGGCTGCACGCGCACTAAACTGAAAGGTCCAGCGTGTGTCGCTTACAGGTGCAGACAACCCGCTGAACCCTGTTAATGATGGGGATCTGGGATTCCAATTCTCCCCCGCGAACGAGGATTTCCCAGTAAGTGCAGGTCAACTGGAATTCCGTAATTAGGCCTAAGCGGCATTCCAGAAAAAATGAAAAAATTAAGTGTTCACACCACAGGTGCTGTAGCTTGCTTAACAGCTGGGCTCCTATGCTGAGTAGCACGCAGTTCTTACATAAACAGGTGGCATAGCTTGGTTCACTGGTGGGCAACTCTGCTGAGTAGCAGAGAGTGCTTACATAAACAGGCGGCATAGCTAGGTTCACTGGTGGGCTCCTCTGCTTTGTAGCAGACAGTGCTACAAGGCCCAAAAGGATTTTCTGGACAAGATGCGGTAAAAAATAATTAGAAAAACACACTGTGTAGCTCCTTGACAGGTGTACTACATAGCTTGCTACCACACACTGCTACTATGCCATGAAACAGTCTATTAACATTGAAAACCATTATTAATGTGAAAATGAAGTTACGCTTTTGGTGAACGAACCCTTCTCGAACGGAACCTCGAACAGCCGAATTTTAAGCAAAGTGTTCGAGTTCGACGAACGGCTCGAACACCGCCCAAAACAGCTGGAATTTTAACTTGGTGTACAGGTCGACTCGAACACCGCTCATCTCTAATCAGGAGGCAGACTCAGACGTTCTCAGGCCCAGTATGGATTCGACAAGATTGTAGAAAGTTGAGAAAGGGTACAGTATCACCGGATAACAGGTATATATGTAGCATAGTGTACACATGAAAAACCTATGTCTATATAGCAGGAGGCAGACTCAGAGAGTCTCAGGCCCAGTATGGATTTGACGTGATTGTACAAAGTTGAGAAAGGGCACAGTATCACCGGATAACAGGTATATATAGCATAGTTTACCAAACTTTCCTTCCTCGCCATCACCGAAACCTGGCTCACCCCTTCTGACACAGCCTCTCCTGCTGCACTTTCATATGGTGGCTTCCACCTTTCTCACACCCCCCGCCCCAGCAGCAAACATGGCGGAGGAGTTGGTTTTCTCCTGTCAGATACCTGCTCCTTCACCCCAATCCCACTGCCACCCTCTGTTACCCTCCCTTCCTTTGAGGTGCACTCTGTGCGCATCTACTCCCCCTCCAACCTCCAACTGGCTGTCATCTACCACCCCCCAGGGCCAGCCACCACCTTCTTTGACCACTTCACCACCTGGTTACTTCATTTCCTTTCCGCGGACATCCCTACTATCATCATGGGCGACTTCAACATCCCCATTGACACTTCCCTCTCAGCTGCCACTAAACTCCTATCTCTCACTTCCTCCTTCGGCCTCACTCAATGGTCTTCTACAGCCACCCACAAAGATGGCCACACACTGGACCTCATCTTCACCCGCCTCTGCTCCCTATCTAACCTCTCTAACTCACCTCTTCCTCTCTCTGACCACAACCTTCTCACATTCTCTTCCCTCTTCACTCCATGTCTACAATCCCCACCCCACAAACTCTCACACCCTCGCAGAAATCTTAAACACCTTGACCTATACTCATTCTCTGAATCCCTTCTCCCTCTCACAGATATAAGTTCCTTACACAATGCGGATGACGCTGCCGCTCTATATAACACCACAATAGCTGTAGCTTTGGAATCCGCTGCCCCACATACACATACCAAAGCTCGCAAAATCAACAGACAGCCCTGGCACACCAGCCTGACCAAAGAGCTGAGGTGAGCTTCCAGGGCTGCTGAGCGCAGATGGAAAAGATCCCACTCCAACGAGCATTTCATCGCATTCAAACAGTCCCTCACTACTTTCAAGACCACACTCGCCACCGCTAAACAAACCTACTTCTCATCTCTCATATCCTCCCTGTCTCACAACCCTAAACAGTTATTCAACACCTTCAATTCTCTCCTCCGCCCCCCAGCACCTCCTCCCTCCCCACTCATCTCAGCTGAAGACTTTGCCTCATTTTTCAAGCAGAAGATTGATAACATCAGAGAAAGTTTTGGTCAACAACCCCCAGAACCCTTCCTCCCGACTTCCCAGCCCTCCACCTTCAAAACCAACTTCTCCACCATTACAGAAGATCGACTCTCCACTCTACTCTCAAGATCACATCTCACCACCTGTGCAATCGACCCAATCCCATCCCACTTCATACCAAACCTCACCGCAGTCTTCATCCCAACCCTAACCCATCTCTTCAACCTATCACTAACAACTGGTGTTTTCCCCTCAAGCTTTAAACATGCCTCCATCACACCTATCCTCAAAAAGCCCTCTCTTGACCCATCCTCTGTATCTAGCTATCGCCCTATATCACTTCTCCCCTACGCCTCCAAGCTACTGGAACAACATGTCTACCTTGAACTGTCCTCCCATCTCTCTTCTTGCTCCCTCTTCGACCACTTACAATCTGGCTTCCGGTCACACTACTCCACTGAAACTGCCCTTACTAAGGTCACCAATGACCTCTTAACCGCCAAGAGCAAGCGACACTACTCTGTCCTCCTCCTCCTGGACCTGTCAGCTGCCTTTGACACAGTGGACCATTCCCTATTATTACAGGCCCTCTCATCCCTCGGCATCACAGACTTGGCCCTATCCTGGATCTCATCATACCTAACAGAACGGACATTCAGGGTCTCCCACTCACACACCACCTCCTCACCTCGCCCCCTATCTGTCGCAGTCCCACAAGGTTCAGTCCTTGGGCCCCTGCTGTTCTCTATTTACACCTTTGGCCTGGGACAGCTCATAGAATCTCATGGCTTTCAGTATCATCTCTATGCTGATGACACACAGATCTACATCTCTGGACCAGATATCACCTCCCTACTAACCAGAATCCCTCAAAGTCTGTCCACTATTTCATCCTTCTTCTCTGCTAGATTTCTGAAACTCAACATGGACAAAACAGAATTCATCATCTTTCCCCCATCTCACGTGACCCCCCCTACGAACCTATCAATTACAGTAAATGACTGCCCACTCTCCCCAGTCCCACAAGCTCGCTGCCTCGGAGTAATCCTTGATGCTAATCTCTCCTTCAAACCACATATCCAAGCCCTTTCCACTTCCTGCCGACTTCAACTCAAAAATATTTCACGAATCCGTTCATTCCTCACCCAAGAATCTGCAAAAACCCTAGTCCATGCCCTCATCATCTCTCGCCTTGACTACTGCAACCTCCTGCTCTGTGGCCTCCCCTCAAACACTCTCGCACCCCTCCAATCTATTCTAAACTCTGCTGCCCGACTAATCCACCTGTCCCCCCGCTATTCCCCAGCATCTCCCCTCTGTCAATCCCTTCACTGGCTCCCAATTGCCCAGAGACTCCATTACAAAACCCTAACCATGACATACAAAGCCATCCACAACCTGTCTCCTCCATACATCTGTGACCTCGTCTCCCGGTACTTTCCTGCACGCAACCTCCGATCCTCACAAGATCTCCTTCTCTACTCCCCTCTTATCTCCTCTTCCCACAATCGCATACAAGATTTCTCTCGCGCATCACCCCTACTCTGGAACTCTCTACCACAACATATCAGACTCTCACCTACCATCGAAACCTTCAAAAAGAGCCTGAAGACCCACCTCTTCCGACAAGCCTACAACCTGCAGTAACCACTGATCGACCAAACCGCTGCACGACCAGCTCTACCCTCGCCTACTGTATTATCACCCATCCCTTGTAGATTGTGAGCCCTCGCAGGCAGGGTCCTCTCTCCTCCTGTACCAGTTATGATTTGTATTGTTTAAGATTATTGTACTTGCTTTTATGTATACCCCTCCTTACCTGTAAAGCGTCATGGAATAAATGGCGCTATAACAATAAATAATAATAATAGTTTAAACATTAAAAACCTATGTCTATATATCAGGAGGCAGACTCGGAGGGTCTCAGGCCCAGTATGGATTCGTCGTGATGGTAGAAAGTTGAGAAAGGGTACAGTATCACTGGATAGCAGGTATATATAGCATAGTTTAAATATTAAAAATCTGCATGTATATTTCCGGAGTCCAACAAAGACACTCACAGCCTCAGTATGGATTAGACAAGAATCTAAAAAGTAGAAACTGGGTTATGTATTTGAAGCGTTCACCAGTATACACTGTTGGGGTATTTTTCAATCTTCATATATATTTCAGTCTCAGTAAGACAGTCCAGACTCTCCGCAAGAGGAAACGAGATGGATACAAGTACAGATGGAAAGTCGACTGATTGCAGAAATTTTGGAATTTCTAATCAAGGTAAAAATTCCCGGGAGAATTCTCAGAGGCGATGCTGACCCTCAATTACTTTGTCTGTGGAGACAGCGAAAACAGTTCTTGTGAAGAAAGGTTTGCTGTATAGCAGTTCCGTGGAACCCATCACCGTTACTCATCTCCATCAAATTGTGATCACAGGGACAGATGTAGACATTGTCCTCAGTGCTTAACATGATCTGTCAGGTAACTTTGGAGTGCAAAAGACAGAAGCCACAGGTCGTAGGCGATTCTATTGGATTGGCATGAGAGGACATATTTAGAAATGTGGGCAGGAATGTCACACGTCTGTGAGTCGAAAAACCGTGAAAGCTGATGATAAACCACCACTGCATGTCATTGTGAGTCGATGTCCATAACAAATGGAAGCCATTGATCATCTGAAGATAGAGCCCAGCAGGACAGGGCATAGCTACGTCTTAGCCATCATCTATCATTTCACTAAATTTGTATTGGCAGTCCCAGTGAAGTATTTAACAGGCCAGACTACACAGTGGTGGAGCAGGGAGAGGTAAGTATTGCAAGTGCTGGTGACCTGAGCAAGCAGGGGGGCCACTCGTGGGCAGCGGTACTGGCACAGGGCCCCTCATAGTACGCCGGTGTGTCTGACGGCGGGTGTGCACCCCCACCATCAGAAACACTTGATTCTACTATGAGGGACCTTGGGCCAGTGCCGTTGCCAAAGAGTGTGCCCACCCACCTGTCCAGGGCAACGGCACTCGCACGGGTGTCTGCGCCATGTGTTGACCCCGGCCCTGTGGGGGGGAGGAAGCCCAGTTAGGGAGGTGGAAAAATGGCATATGTTGATGTTGGACATTCAGCAGCTGCAAATGGAGTAATTGGTGAAGTCCGCGGAAGAGGAGGACAAAAGCAAGCCATTTTTCTGGCAACCTACGTGTCAGCAGGGAAGGGTAGGACAAAATCCTTTGAAACCCATGCTTGGTTCATTTTAATGAAGGTTAGATCATCAACATTTTGGGTCGAAAGACGGGTCCTGTTTCTGTCAGGATTGATCCAGCAGCACTGAAGACTCGTTCAGATAGCACACTAGCAGCAGGGCAAGCGAGCTCATGTAAGGCATATTGTGCCAATTCAGGCCAGGTGTCAAGTTTACTGGCACAATAGTCAAAGGGGAATGACCGGTGAGGGAGAACATTGATATGGGAGGAGAAGTAGTTTGTTACCATAGTTGACAACTGCTGTCTCCTGTCACTTTCGATCGATGCAGTATTACGAGTCGTGTGAGCGGTACTTGAAAAATCAGTCCACAACATGGTTATGAAACACCTGTGTCCAACGCCACTTCGGCTGTGTGCACCATGAACACCTCTTCCATGTTGCCTCCTACGGCCCGTTTGAAAAACATCACCGCCGCTGTGTGCTGGGAATGCCTCAAGCAAATGGTTTACCAGAGTTGCTTGTATGTTAGTCAATATTAGCTCTAGGTTCACCTGTGGCATGATGTTTTGGAATTTGCCTTTATAGCGTGGATCTAGGATACTGGCCAACCAGTAGTCGTCATCGTTCATCATTTTGGCAATGCGGGGGTCCCTTTTTAGGATCTGCAAGGCATAATCAGACATGTGGGCCAATGTTCCAGGTGTCAATGATGCACTGCGAGTGCTGGGTGGAGGAGCACTTTCTGGCAAATCCACATCCCTCCAGTCACGCACAAACCCTGTACCTGACCTTGCCACGCCAACATTTTTTTTTCCCCCTGAGAAGCATGCTCCTCCCCAAAATAATTATCCCCATCATCCTCCTCCTCTTCCTCTTCTTCCTCCACCTCGTCCACGAGACTTCCCTGAGCAGACAATGGCTGACTGTCATCAAGGCTTCCCTCCTCCTCTTCCTCCTCGGCTGCAGGCGCCTGCTCCTTAATGTGCGTCAAAGTTTGCATGAGCAGACGCATAAGTGGGATGCTCATGCTTATGATGGCGTTGTGTTGTGAGTTCATTTTCCCCTTCACCATTGAGGTCTGATGAACTCCCTCTTCTGGTGAAGGAAGGTAGTAAGGCTGATTACCAAGCACCTGGGCAGGATGATGATGACTGGGTGACGGGAATTACTGACTGGATATAAGGCAGCCGATGCCCTTCTGCCTTGCTGGTGATCTCTCTGAGGGATTCTAGGAGACCAGTCTGATTCCTGCTCCTCAAAAGCTAAGTTTTCTGCTCTACTTTTTGCATTTGTGTTTTGGTTTTGTTTTGCATTGTTTTCCTTGATTTCTGCCATTCCCTGCTGGGGTGAGATGAATTCCTTTTTGCTCTGTCTTCAGAAAATACCTGAGTACTGATATAGTCTTTTTGAAGCCTAGCGTCTTCAGGGCTTTTTTCCCTATCAGCTGTTGGCTCTTGTTTTGATAGGGTTTTGGCGGATTGCAGACAGCAGCTTTTCTATCCTGTCCTATCTAGTTAGCTTGGGTCCCATCATTTGCTCAGCCTATCTTTCTATCAGTGTGAGTGTTTTTTTCATCTTGCTTCACCGTCATTATATGTTGGGGGCTGCCTATTGCTTTGGGGTCTGCTCTGGGGCAGTTTAGATTTACCTTTCTGTCTTTAGGCTATGTAGTTCTCCGGCTGTGATCGAGGGGTCTAGGGCACCGTAGGAACCCCCCACGGCTACTGCTAGTTGTTGTTGATAGGTTCAGGGGTCTGCAATCCGATAGCTGCCAACTTCTCTGGTTTTCTGGACTTAGCTAGTATTTCTGTTTTTACCTCCTACGGTGACTCATTCATAACAGCGTTGTCTGCGCTGACCAGCCGTGTGCATTTCTCAAATCACTGAAGAACTTTACAGAGGTCTATCAGCTTCGACCACTGCACACCAGACAACTCCATGTCTGCCTGCAAACTGCCTGCCTGTGTATCCTCCCACAAATGAATTACAGCCTGCCTCTGTTCGCACAGCCTCTGAACCATGTGCAGGGTGGAGTTCCACCTTGTTTCAATGTCGATAATTAGGCGGTGCTTGGGAAGGTGGAGAAATCGCTGCAGCTTCTGCATACGACTGGAGTGTATGGGCGACTAGCGGATGTGCGAGCACAGTCTTCGCACCTTATGGAGCAGGGGTGTTAACTCCAGATAATTATTGAGGAAGCACTGCACCACCAGGTTCAAGGTGTGAGCCAGGCAAGGTATGTGTCTGAGTTTTGAAAGGGCTATGGCTGCCACAAAATTCCAGCCGTTATCACTTACTACCTTTCCTGCCTCAAGATGTAGACTGCCCGGCCATGACTCAGTTTGTCGCTGCAAGTAGTCAGCCAGTACCGCCGCGGTGTGTCTGTTGTCGCCCAAAAAACATCATCTTCAACACAGACTGCTGACGCTTACCACTAGCTGTTCGATAGGGGGACACCTCGTGTGCAACACTGGCAGCTGCGGATGGAGTGCTCGTGCGACTGCGCTCTGTGGATGAGCTTTCGCTTCTGGAGGAGGAGGAGGGTCGAACGCCTACAACCAACTGTTTCCTATACTGTGGGCTAGGCAGCACTGTCCCACCGCCGCTGTCCCCTGTGGACCCTGCATCCACCACATTAACCCAGTGCGCAGTGATGGACACGTAATGGCCCTGGCCATGCCTACTGGACCATGCATCTGTTGTGAGGTGCACCTTTCCACTCACTGATTGCTTGAGTGCATGGACAATGCGGTCTTTCACATGCACGTGGAGGGCTGGGATGGCTTTTCACGAAAAGAAGTGCCGACTGGGTAGGTCATAGCGTGGTACTGCATAGGCCATGAGCTCGCAGAAAGCTTTGCTTTCAACCAACCGGTAGGGCATCATCTCTAACGAGATTAGTTTGGCAATGTGGGCTTTCAAAGCCAGTGTACGCGGATGAGAGGATGAGTACTTTCTTGTCCTACTCAGAGTCTCTGGTAGGGTGAGCTGGACTTGAGAGCTGCATATGGTGGAACTAGCGGTGGACATGGCGGACTGAGAGAGGGTTGGTGATGGTAATGGTGTTGGTGATGTTGCTGATGGCCTAGATTCAGTCTTTCGTAGCAATAACATTGTGATTCCATGACTGCTTTGCCCTTGCGACGACACCTCGATATTTGCTGCTGGTGTTGTGCTAATCGGTGGACTTACAGTGGGGGAAGCGATGTAGCGTTGCTGACTACCTTCATTCGGAGCAGGTGCACATGTGGTACGTGAGGTTTGGTAGTCCGTCGACGTTTGCAAGTGCATGGTGGTTAAATGTCTAAGCATGCAACTCGTATTCAAATTTCTCAGATTTTTCCCTCGGCTAAAGGTCTTTGCGCACTTCTTACAGATAACTTTTGCCTGATCATTAGGATTTTGTTCAAAAAAGTGCCACACTGCACTCTTCCTACTATGGAAGAGATTTTGAGACCTTGCACGCTGTGCTAATTTGACCATCTGGCCAAGCTGTCCTGCAACTCTTTTGGTTTTTGTAACACGTTTTTGGAATGCTATGGTCATGCCAGATAACAGCTGTTGCGATGTCGTTGCCTGCTGCGGATCCTCCTCCTCCTCTTCTGAGCTATTGGCAGCGGCACCCTCTTCCCTCAAAGGATGCCAATCTGGGTCAACAACCGGGTCATCCATCACCTCCTCTTCAATTTCATGTGCACCTTCCTCTGTGTCACCGTGTAAGGTGATATAGTATGTGGGAAGGGGCACCTGAGTTTCATCAGGGTCTGATTCTGCCTCAGTACACTGCGAGGACAATGTAGTGCTCTGAGTGAATGTACCAGCAGAAAAATCTAGCAGGGCTGTGCATCAGTGCCCTCCATGTCAGATTCATCTTGGACTGGGGAATTCACGATTTGACTTCCTAACCCAGGCATGGTATGTGAAAAGAGCTCCATAGAGTAATCGGTAATGTGGCCTGCCACATCCTTCACTTTTGGTAGGGGTGAAGGACACAAGGAAAGGTGTTGTTCGTGACCAGGAGCCTCCACTGATGACTCAGTGCTTTATTTTTTGAAACTTCAGAAGAGGAGGCGAGAGAGCTGGAGGCTGTGTCAGCAATGTAAGCCAAAACTTGTTCCTGAAGCTCCGGCTTTAAAAGTGGTTTACCTACTCCCAGAAAAGAGAGCCTTCGAGGCCTTGTGGAGCCAGACAATGACGCAGGCTCAACACCTCCTGCCTTAGGTGCTATTGTGCTTTTGCCACTACCAACAGATGCAACACCACCACCACCATCGGGACCAGCTGGCAACCCCCGTCCACTTCCTTGGCATCTTCCACCATACTTCCTCATTTTTGTGAAAATGTACCCAAAATACCACCAGCTATATGGTACTGTAAAACAAGGTAGAAGGTATATCTACTATTGGTGAGAATTTGAATCTCCCTATAGATTTAGAGGACGCAGAACTATTGTCTCGGGCCCAGTAGAGATTACACCTCAATGTAACAGGCTGAAATTGGATGGTGTATGACAAGGTGGAGGGTGTCTATAGGATTGGTGAGAATTTGAATCTCACTATAGATTTGAGGACGCAGAACTATTGTCTCAGGCCCAGTAGAGATTACACCTCAATGTAACAGGCTGAAATTTGATGGTGTATGACAAGGTGAAGGGTGTCTATAGGGCTGGTGAGATTTTGAATCTCACCATAGATTTGAGGACGCAGAACTATTGTCTCAGGCCCAGGAGAGATTACACCTCAATGTAACAGGCTGAAATTGGATGGTGTATGACAAGGTGGAGGGTGTCTATAGGGTTGGTGAGATTTTGAATCTCACCATAGATTTGAGGACGCAGAACTATTGTCTCAGGCCCAGGAGAGATTACACCTCAATGTAACAGGCTGAAATTGGATGGTGTATGACATGATGGAGGGTGTCTATATGATTGGTGAAAATTTGAATCTCACTATAGATTTGAGGATGCTGAACTATTGTCTCAGGCCCAGTAGAGATTACACCTCAATGTAACAGGCTGAAATTGGATTGTGTATGACAAGGTGGAGGGTGTCTATACGATTGGTTAGAATTTGAATCTCACTATAGATTTGAGGATGCAGAACTATTGTCTCAGGCCCAGGAGAGATTACACCTCAATGTAACAGGCTGAAATTGGATGGTGTATGAAAAGGTGGAGGGTGTCTATAGGATTGGTGAGAATTTGAATCTCACTAGAGATTTGAGGACGCAGAACTATTGTCTCAGGCCCAGGAGAGATTACACCTCATTGTAACAGGCTGAAATTGGATGGTGTATGACAAGGTGGAGGGTGTCTATAGGGTTGGTGAGATTTTGAATCTCACCATAGATTTGAGGACACAGAACTATTGTCTCAGGCCCAGGAGAGATTACACCTTAATGTAACAGGCTGAAATTGGATGGTGTATGACAAGATGGAGGGTGTCTATATGATTGGTGAGAATTTGAATCTCACTATAGATTTGAGGATGCTGAACTATTGTCTCAGGCCCAGTAGAGATTACACCTCAATGTAACAGGCTGACATTGGATTGTGTATGACAAGGTGGAGGGTGTCTATACGATTGCTGAGAATTTGAATCTCACTATGGATTTGAGGACGCAGAACTATTGTCTCAGGCCCAGGAGAGATTACACCTCAATGCAACAGGCTGAAAATGGATGGTGTATGAAAAGGTGGAGGGTGTCTATAGGATTGGTGAGAATTTGAATCTCACTAGAGATTTGAGGACGCAGAGCTATTGTCTCAGGCCCAGGAAAGATTACATCTCAATGTAACAGGCTGAAATTGGATGGTGTATGACAAGGTGGAGGGTGTATATAGTAGTGGTGAGAATTTGAATCTCTCTATTGATTTGAGGATGCAGAACTATTGTCTCAGGCCCAGGAGAGATTACACCTCAATGTAACAGGCTGAAATTGGATGGTGTATGACAAGGTGGAGGGTGTATATAGTAGTGGTGAGAATTTGAATCTCACTATAGATTTGAAGACGCTGAACTATTGTCTCAGGCCCAGGAAAGATTACACCTCAATGTAACAGGCTGAAATTGGATGGTGTATGGAGGGTGTCTATAGGATTGGTGAGAATTTGAATCTCACTAGAGATTTGAGGACGCAGAGCTATTGTCTCAGGCCCAGGAAAGATTACATCTCAATGTAACAGGCTGAAATTGGATGGTGTATGACAAGGTGGAGGGTGTATATAGTAGTGGTGAGAATTTGAATCTCACTATAGATTTGAAGACGCTGAACTATTGTCTCAGGCCGAGGAAAGATTACACCTCAATGTAACAGGCTGAAATTGGATGGTGTATGACAAGGTGGAGGGTGTCTATAGGATTGGTGAGAATTTGAATCTCACTATAGATTTGAGGATGCAGAACTATTGTCTCAGGCCCAGGAGAGATTACACCTCAATGTAACAGGCTGAAATTGGATGGTGTATGACAAGGTGGAGGGAGTCTATAGGATTGGTGAGAATTTGAATCTCACTATAGATTTGAGGATGCAGTACTATTATCTCAGGCCCAGTAGAGATTACACCTCAGTGTAACAGGCTGAAATTAGATGGTGTATGACAAGGTGGAGGGTGTCTATAGGATTGGTGAGAATTTGGATCTCACTAGAGATTTGACGACGCTGACAATAATGCTCTCAGTCAATGTATGGACGCAGGCAGCCTAATAAGCAGGACTGCTGCACACACAAAAGGTTGGAAAAATGAACGCTTGGTAACTGTGCAGAAAAGAGGAAGAAAAGTATTTTTGCTTTTAAAAAAGCAGTTTGCACAGCAGTGTGCAAACAGCAATGCAGCTATCAGGGAGCCTTATAAGGCAGCCTAATAACCAACAGAGCTGATGCACAAAAATAGAGCCTCCCCTGTCACTGCACACAAAGTGTTGTGTTGTAAGTGGAAATCGCTAACAGCAGAAGCAGTTTTTTGGTTCTTCTTTTCTGCCTAACGCTCTCCCTTATTCTGAATCAGCAGCAGCAACCTCTCCCTAATGCTAAGGTCGGCAGAAGTAAGATGGCGGTCGGCGTTCACGCCCTTTTATAGCCCCTGTGACGCCACACAAAGCCAGCCAATCACTTGCATGCCCTTCTCAAAGATGGTGGTGACCGATGCCTATGTCATCGCGTTGCCCACAGTGTGCGTCCTCCATCATTGGCTGAAAAAGGGCGCTGGAAGCATCTTTTGAAATGCAACTTTGGCGCTCTGGTCGCCGACCTCGTGGCCAACCTCACACTATGGTCGGGTTTCGTTTCATGAAACCCGACTTCAGCGAAAGTCGCCGACTTTTGAATATGACCGACCCGTTTCGCTCAACTCTATTCTCAACATCATTTTTGACCACCGCCATTTTCATCCGGTAAAGATCCTTCAGTAGCTTTGACTTTTCTTTTACTTTTGACATACCCCCAAAATTCTTTCTTATTGCTTTTGACATCTCTCGCAAGCTTTAATTCATTGTCACCTCTCATCTAACGCTTGCCCTGCATTCCCTGCAGGAATTATTACATTCTTCTTTAGATATGCCCCCTCTTTCCATTTGATAAACATTTCTTTCTTCCTTTTCAGCATGTGTTTAAGTTCTGTTTTCTTCCATCTTGGTTTCCTGATATGCTTCCTATTCTTCCCTCTTCATGTGTATCGTCCCACAAAGTTTCAGTGATGCCAATAACATCAAATTTCTTCACCTGTGTCAGCAACTCCAATTCTCCTTGTTTGTTGCCTATTCTCTGTGTATTTGTAGAGAAACATCTTATTTTGTGATTGGTTTCTCTTTCTCCAATATTTTTATTATTTAGCTTTTTTTGCATTTGTTCTTCTTTTCCATTTCTAATAGCAGAGTTCTCCATAATATTTGTCAGGTGTATTGCTTTCCCTGGCTGTCTGCTTCCCTTCCCACAATGTTCTAGTTTAAATCTCTAGTGATGAGTGTAGCAAGACGACTTCCAAATACAGTAACCCCTGCCTGACCCTGGCGATACGCCCTGGATTGGGAAGGACATGATGAGCACTAGTCAATCCCCACTACCGCTTAACACAACTGGGATAGACAAACGAAACAAGGGAACACTTCGCTTGAGAATACTCAGAGAGAAACACCAATGTTCTCCAAACTCCAAAGAAGATGATAGCTGACTGCTAAAGCTAAAAGCCTCAACAGGGAAGTGCAAAATAAAAAATATCACCCCCAAATTCCAACAGCAAGTTGGGAGTTATAAACACCCAGATCCAGGTGTGACCATTAGAGCCAGGGGAGGTGTCCACTGGGTCGTAGCGTCAGAAGGATGATGCAGAAGTCTGCTAAGCAAATTGCTGAGAGCTCCTGCAGACAGATGAAGTGCAACGGTCTACAGCCTCTGACACATCCGTGACAGCTAGGTGTTGTCCAATTGGCTGCTCCTGGCAGGCTCTTGCTTGCTTTTTTAGAAGACACATGGTCCACTGAAGACTAAGATGGGCCAACCTTACCACTGGGCACCTAAATAATGAAATGTACATATAGTAAAGGAATAATTGATACAAAAACAGTATTTGATAGTAGTTGCAGTTAGCTATCCCTGACCCCTTTGGCTTCTGTTGCATCTTTTTCAGATACCACATTGTGGGCTACACACTATTATAGACCATAAGGCACTCAATAAAGAGTTATTAAAGTTATTACATGAAAAACACATTCAGCAATAACAACCGTTGATGGTTTCCAAGTTGTTTTTTATCCTCAGTTCATACGGTCTTCCATTGAGTATAATGGGCTACTCCTACCATTGAGCACACAAACTACTAAATACAGACATATTATAAAAATAACAGATGCAGCAATAGCAACTTCTTGGTGGTTTCCAAGTTGCATAAGGACAAGTATTGGTATCTGACGGCTGAGATCTTTGGCTCTTGTTAACTTTTATGAGAGATCATATGAATGCCCATTCTGTTGGATTTCCACTATTATGCGCTCAAACCAAATTAAAAGTAAAGATAAGGTAGGGTAGAAACACGTGATTGAGGTGGAAAGCGATGTCACACTTTATTTTTGGGTATGTTTGATTGTAAGGAATCTTTATTTCTTTACTATTGATTTAATGTTGTGCATTACATTGCATCAAATTTCTTAAGATCGGAGTTTCAGAACTGCATTGTAATTAAATTTATGGCTATACAGTATATATAGTGGACCATTTATATGGATACACCTAAATAAAATGGGAATGGTTGGTGACCCAGATCAGCGTGCTGAATTTGCAGAATGGACAAAACAAAAATTGGAAAAGGACCCTCAGTTTACAAAGAACATTATGAAGAGGCAAACTTTTTTGGGTGGGCCATTTATATGGATACACCTATATAAAATGGGAATGGTGACAGTTTTCTTATGTAGGGTGTCTTGCATTGAAATCTGCTGCAATGACCCGGGTACTGTATTCACCCACCAGACATCAACACAATTTCTCTCCGCTCCTCACGTGTTAACCTCTGTGACATGTCAATGGCTGTAAACAAAGAGAAACTTGTAAATAACTCATGAAAGAATAAAGTTACGTTAAAACCAAGCACGCCATTGATTTTCTTGTGAAATTCTAAATAAGTTTGATATGTCACATGACCCTCTTCCCATTGAAAAAAATAAAGTGGATCCAAGATGGTGGACTTCAAAATGGCCGCCATGGTCTCCACCCATCTTGAAAAGTTTTCCCCAAATACTAATGTGCCACAAACAGGAAGTTGATATCACCAAACATTCCCAATTTATTTAGGTGTATCCATACAAAATGGCACACCCTGTGTATATGTGTGTATATATATATATATATATATATATATATATATATTATACAGTGTGTCCGTAAAGTCATGGTGCACTTTGGACCAGTCACGGGAAAGCAACAAAAGACAATAGAAATCTGAAATCTGCTCCAAATAAAAGAAAAACTATCCCAGTTTCATACTTAGTCAGTGCAGTTCGATGTGGGCTCCATTATCAATGAAATTAATCACTTAAAAGAGAGAATCACAGATGTTATTCACTCTGTTACACCAGACGTCCTTACCCATGTGTGGCGACAACGTCACTATCGTTTGGATGTGTGTAGGGCAACAAATGGAGCCCACATTGAACTGCACTGAATAGGTATGACACCGGGAGAGTTTCTTTTAGTTGGAGCAGATTTCACATTTCTATCGTCTCTTGTTGCTTTCCAATGACAGGTCAAAAGTGTACCATGACTTTCCCAAGACTATACGGACACACTGTGTATATACATATATATATATATATACAAAAAGGCCATATATATTTGGACAGAGACAACATTTATCTAATTTTGGTTCTAGACATTACCACAATGAATTTTAAACAAAACAATTCAGATGCAGTTGAAGTTCAGACTTTCAGCTTTCATTTGTGGGTATCCACATTAAAACTGGATGAAGGGTTTAGGAATTTCACAACAATTGACTCCAAGGACAGGTGTGGGCAATCCCTTCGTTATGTCATTCTCAATTAAGCAGATAAAAGGCCTGGAGTTGATTTGAGGTGTGGTGCTTGCATTTGGAAGGTTTTATATATATGGACCTAACTGTATATATATATATATGTGTGTGTGTGTGTGCGTGTGTGTGCATATACTCATCTGTAGTCAGAATTGGTAGTATTCTGCCATCTGATGGTTACCACTTGTATTGGTTTCTTATCCTCATTATTTTCTATCTCTCATCCGCCTCACCTTCCTTTCATTGCTTCTTGATTTTAATTATTAACTTTTATTTTGTATTTATATTGTAAAGTTGTGTACCTCAATAAAATGTCAATTGTTTATACAAGAAAATATTTGTTTAGTTTCTGATTACTATGGATTAACACACTTATGTGATATGTCAAACTATAAAATAGCAACTTGTTGATGGTTTCCATTGCATGTAAAGGACAACGTGACATATATACCCCAAAAGAACAAAATGTATCGTAATGATGCATTATCAAAATGTAATCTAAATTTTACTTGCATGGACTTGAAAGCCAAAGTCCTGAAGGCAGACCGTGATCTTAAATGGGAAAGTTCGATGTTTTATATCTCCCCTTCTTAATTTACTATATATTTACAGATGATACATATAGAATGTACATTTTTTTTACTACGATATTATGTAAATTAGATTTATTTTCCACAGAATTCAGCAGATTAGAGATAAAACATTGCACATCCAACGACTGACCCCAGACAGAAATGTCTCATGTAAATCTGTGAAACGACCTCTTGTCTCTCAATGTATTGAGAAGAGTTATTAAAAAAAAACTGCAAAAAAAAAAACGTTATGAATAAAACAGAAGGTCAACGATGAAGCTGGGACTGGAAATCTATAGCAAGAGGAAAAGGGCAAACTAATTGGGTGTTATGGATGCAATCCTTGGATGCCAGTCTGATTTGCTCAAACTATGAAACAAAATGTCCAAAAGGTTAAAATAAAATATAAAACGAAAACAACACAGAGAAGATAAGAACCTATGTCCGGGTGAAGACGGAGGTTTTAACTTTATTAAAATGTCGCTATTTCTGGAGATGTGGAAATTAAAATTTTAATATTGCTTGTATCTGTTCATTTTTTTTTCTTGTAAGTGAAACTTATTTTTTTATCATCATAAATGTTCTGCTTTCTATTTATATGAGACAAGACACACACACAAGGTAATACAATGATGTACTGAAATCAAATGTAAGGGCTACTTCACATTAAGCGAGATCGCTAGCGAGATCGCTGATGCGTCACCGATTTTGTGACGCATCGGCATCTCGCCAGTGATCTTGCTGTGTGTGGCACGCAGCAGCGACCTGTCCCCCTGTGGGGTATCGCTGATCGTGCAGGAATGTCGTGGGCCATTGTTTGATCGTTGGTCTCCCGCTGGCCAGCATGCATCGCATGTGGCAGCGAGAGACCAACGATCAGCAAGCTCCCAGCGCTGTAAGCAGACGCTGGGAGCTGGAATCCAAGGTCAACAGCGGGTAATTAAGAGCGCGCGGCGCTTAGTTACCCGCTGTTTACCTTGGATACCAGCATCCTCGCTTGTCCTGATCGCTGGTGAGAGCTGCCTGTTTGACAGCTCACCAGCAATCATGTAGTGACGCACCAGCAATCCTGACATGTCGTATCGTTGTCGGGATCGCTGGTGCGTCGTTTAGTGTAACGGGACCCTTAGACTTCTTTAAAGGGAATGTGTCAATAGAAAATTACCTTTTATTTAAATCAGTTTTTTTTATGTAGATTTTTAAAAAGTTTTTGCCTTTTTTTCATGAAAAAAATCAAATCTTGAAATTTTCACATTAGTGACAGGATATTTCAGACTCACCCTTACGCTGGCTCTTTACAGAACACTTTTGAGAATTGAGGCAGAATTACGGAGACAGTGTTAGCGTGGCTGGTCTGGAGCCGGAATCTCCAGTAGTGGACCCTCTGGGCTGTGGCACCGAGGGGCCCCGGGCGAGCTGCCAGGTGGAACCGATCCCTATACAGGGACCGTTAGGAGCAGGCCCGGGGGTTCGAGTACCACGGTAGCCGGTACCGAGAGGGGCGGCTCAGGATGGACTTAAGTAGGAGTGTGGGACTGAAGTGTAGATGACAGGACAGAGCTGGAACACAGGAGACAGGAGTGGAGTAAGACTGTAGACTGGAACGTGGAGGGATGGCTGGAGCAGGAACACAGGAGGCAGGACTGGAGTAGGATGGAAGGACTAGAGCAGGATGGAGTAGGACGAAGGACTGGAGCAGGATGGAACAGGCACACCGGAGGCATGACTGGAGTAGAATGGAAGGACTGGAGCAGGATGGAACAGGAACACCGGAGGCAGGACTGGAGTAGGACGGAAGGACTGGAGCAGGATGGAACAGGAACACTGGATGCAGGATTGGAGTATGACGGAAGGACTGGAGCGGAATGGAATAGGAACACCGGAGGCAGGACTGGAGTAGGACGGGGGGACTGGAGCCGGATGGAACAGGAACACCGGAGGCAGGATTGGAGTCGGACGGAGTACAGCAGGGGACACAGATAGCAGGACTGTGAGGCTGCTGCAGGGAGCACACGAGAACGGGACTGTGAGACTGCAGAGAGCACACGAAGAAGCGGGGCCCAGTGTACTAGGAAACACAACGATCAGGCGCCTCCCTCAGGGGGAAGCAGCCTGATATGCCCCTGTCTGGTCTGCCATTAGTCAGGGGGTGCTTCCGGGTCAGGGCATAGCCGGAGCACAAGAAGCAGAAGGGAGGCGCGGCCGCGGCCTATGGCACATGCGCATTGCATGCAGAGACGCCATCGGCCGCGCGCCTGTCAGAGGTGACCGCCGTGGCTGTCGGGCGGCGATGGGCTGTGGTGTGGGAGAAATGGCCGGGTGAGTATGCAGAGACGGCGTGGGAGAGGAGGCCGGGTGAGCGGAGGCCGGGTGAGTATGTCGGCACGGCGTAACAGACAGGGAACACCTCAATAACGCAGGAGCTAACATTCACAATAGCTGATGTCTTAGCTCACCTCCTCTTCCTGTAAAATGAAATCTCTATGTACCGTAGATAACACAGGATCCATCAATGATGCGAGGAACCTGGCTATGGTAAAAATTTTGAATGAGCCATACAGGAATATTTAGGCTAATGCGTTGAGGCAATAGGCCAGTCTGAGCAAATGCATTTTTAGGGCACGCTTAAAAAAGTGGGAATTGGGGATTAATCGTATTAACCTGGGTAGTGCATTCCAAAGAATTGGCACAGCACGTGAAAAGATGGGAGTGGGAGGTTCTGATTATTGAGGATGTTAATCTTAGGAAAGATTAGAGACAGGTCTATAGTTAGCGGCACAGTTTTGGTCGAAGGATTTTTTTAAAGTAATGACTGTATGATGGCATGTTTAAATGAGGAAGGAAAGATACCAGAAGAGAGAGTTTGAATATTTTTGTTAGGTGAGTGGTGACAGTAGGGGAAAGGGATTGGAAGAGATGTCATGGAATGGGGGTCACTGGTGCAAGCAGTAGAGCGAGAAGCTGCAAGGAGCTTGATTACTTCTTCTGTTACTGGTTCAAAATCAGAGAGTGAGCTAGATGCAATGGGGGAGGGAGGACAGTGCATTGTATGAGGTGATTGGGAGATAATTTCCTGTCGGATATGGTCAATTTTTTCTTTGAAATAATTGGCCAGATCGTCAGCGTCGAGATCCGTGGTTGGGGCCTGCACTCTTGAGTTGAGTAGGGAATGAAAAGTGTCAATTGCCAATTCCGGATAGGCCTTGGACTCATTTGTCCATGGACTTTATCACTGATCTCCCTCTTTCCAATGGCAAAACTATAGTCTGGGTGGTGATGGACAGATTTAGCAAACAGGAGCATTTTGTACCTTTGGCAAGCCTGCCTAATGCTGAAACACTATTGAGGTTGTTTGTTGAAGATGTGATGCGGTTGCATGGTGGGCCTTTGAGTGTTGTTTCTGCTAGAGGGGAACAATTTGAACTTTCTCAGACTCAGTCTGGTCTCAGGTTTGCTATTTATCCCCGCTGCATCATGCAGACCATGTCAGTCAGTTATAGTTTCTGCCTACGGCGTGTGTAGCTGACTCCATTTGCCTTGATTTGTCCTGCTGCTTGCTTGACCAACCCATGTCTGTTTATCCACTCTTCCCGACTCTGTGTTTCCCTTTCGTGTATTGACTCCCTGGATTTTACTTGGCTTGGACCCTGACTTGTTGTTTTGTCTCTTGTCTTTGGCATATCTGCTCCTGACTTGTACTGATCCATTTGGCTTGTTTTTGATGCTGTGTTTGCTTATTCCCTTTTTACTTTGCTACAGTCTTATATAAACCCAGCTTGTTTGACTATTCTACTGCAAATCGCCACTGCATTGCAGGTCTGGCCTTGCTGTGTGCAGTTCTCCCTACATTCTATTGCTGTGACAAGCAGGTTGCATAGTCAGGAGTAAGCCAGAGGTTGGTACACGGAGCAGCAGTATAGTTTGGAGTATAGCAGGCTGCATAGTCAGGAATCAGCCAGGGGTCGGTACATGAAGCAGCAGTGTAGTTTGAAGGAAAACAGGTTATGTAGTTAGGAGATAGCCAGAGGTCGGTACATGGAGCAGCAGTATAGATGGGAGGAAGCATTAGGTGGAAAGAGAGCTTGACTAAAGGCTGGGAGCTCCATAATCTCACAAGGAAAGAAGTGCAGTGCCAGGTTTAAGTAGGGTGTTCAATCAGGAAATCACAGGTTTGAACCAATCAGGAACTCGGGGTGGAGCCAATCAGGAACTCAGTGGAGACCATCAGGAACAACATAGGGACAAGAATCTGGGTTAGCAAGGAACAGTCCAGTGATTCGAATAGCTCAGAGGGAAGAACTGCCACCTGGTGCACAAGAGCTGCTGGGCTCGAGTCCTGACAATAGGACACCTATAGCTGCACACAAAATAATCCACGTACAATGGTCAGGAATTAATTTGCAAATATATAATTGTCACAATAAACATATATTATACAGGTTCATACCCATAAATAAAAGTGCAGACTGCAAGGTTACCGTAGAAGAGAACATTCCCCAATGCACATTTCAATGTTTAACATATCGCTTCCTCATGGGGTCTGGTATACTGATCCACCTGAGAGAACCTTAAATCATTATATTTAAGTGAAAATGGAGCTTCCTGACTACATTTTACACCAATTTGGACACAGTCAGTAGATAAAGACAACAAATAACACTCAGTATCAGAAAATGAGCTCCACATCGGGGATCCAGACTCTTCCAGACTGCAGATATAAAGTAACTATGATTCATATAAGTATCTTATATTAATAAAACAGTTGATGTATAATTGCATCATCTACTTAATCTTTTGAGGTGTTGGCTCCTAATCCATTGGCTTTATCACTTGCACATGGATCCTGAATGGTGAATATCCATACCATACAACACACTTGGGTTTATTAAAATTCATATTCTCAATTTCAAAATGCAGGACTGAAAATTTGCACGCAGCATTAATCCTATCGCATAAAATGCAACGAGTCATGACAAGCTCACCCCCTGAACATTTGTGCTCAGCCTTTATCTTATGCCTCCAGTTCCACATCACTCCGTGACCTTAATTTCATGCTGTCTGCCTCTGTTCTGCTTTGTACACAGCCAAGATAAGACATCTCCAGCAAATGGATGTATCATATTTACACAACACTTGAATTATTTTAGAAGTATTCATTTATCAGAAAATGCAGCAACATCAAACTTTATTCGCATGTTGACTCTCGGATCGAAGAAAAAATATTGTAAATGTCAGGAACTTGTTATTTTTCTAATGTTTCATGTCTGGTTGATACACAGGCAAGTTAAATTCCATCTTGGATATCAGATGTATAATAGGAATTGATCATAATGCTGATCCTTGGGAGTGGGATTTATTTGCCAAAACGTCTTAGGGATCATACAATATTCATACTTAAAACATTGAAGAAAGCTAAGTCGATCTAACCTAACACAAGCTGAGTCTTCTGGGATATCATCCTCATCCAAAAAGAAAAAATATCTCTCCCAACTCCAACATTCGCACTGGAATTAATCATTAGATCAGCAACCCACCTCAATAAATTAATTACTGGTAGTTTGCAACTTGTACTTCTCTCAGAATAAAAATTCACCTTTGGCGCCAATGAAAATGAAAGCTAAACCTCATATTGAAGATTGGAATTTCCATACAATCTTAATCACAACCATTCTGCTGCTGGTAAAAATATGAAATCTACAAACACACATTGGGTTTCAACCATCATCATCTTAGTTTCTTTGTCCTTTCGCCACGACACCCAACACAACCCCAGTTCACTTTTACCTTTGTGCACTAGCTAATAGTTCCTCCTGACATGGCTTACAATCACTGCAAAGACTCTATCTTGGGTTAGAAGCAAGACAAAGAACCCAATTGGTGCCACATGCTAAGCCAAGCATTCCTCCATGACTTTGGCAAAGGCAAGGAACAAGGACGCTCGAGCCCGTATTCTATTATGACTTTATGCTTGTCTATGGTAGGCATGAAAAATCTATTCATTTTCCAAAGAGAGTTTATAATGTTAATGTCATGTCGGACGCTGTTCACACCACAGCATCCGGCAGGCAGATGTAGTTCCACCTCCAGCCACTATAGTCTCGGTGGCGCCGGCCTGATCTTCAGGCTCTCGGGGGTTAATCCTGCTGGAGACCAGGTTGGATGGTTAGTCACGCCCACGGTCTTTAAATAGTCATGCTGGCCTATGGGCGTCGCCGATTATAGCTTGTGTTTCATACCAAGTGGTTCCGGTCTGGAGTGGAGGTGTTCAAGAGAGAGAGATTCATATCTGGTGTCGTATGATCCGTCGTTATCCTTTCTCCTTCCCATATTTGTGTTTAGTTGTGCCCTGTTCACATTACTGTTTATTCCTGTGTGTGTGCGGCGCAGTGCAGTTTAAGTTCTCCCTGTCTGTCATTATTTGTGTGGGAGCTTTGGTGGTGACTTCTCACTGGGTGGAGGGTGGAGGGTTAAGTGCAGGGCTGAGCAGGAGATAAGGAAAGGTCGGAGGCTCAGGCATTTGCACCTTCAGCAAAAACCCTGGGTTGAGGGTCAGACAGGGTTTCCCCTAGTAAAGGGACACCACAGGGGCCCCGGGTATTTCAGCCTTAGTTGAACTAAGCCCCCGTGACATTATAATCGGCCCACATTTTTTCAGGAGTCCATGGATCCATTAGATTCCATAACCCGCCAGTTGGCGGCGCTGTCCATACAGGTCTCCGAGTTGAATGGGGCAGTTCAGCAGCAGGGCCTGGTAGTAGCAAAGGTGCAAACGGCATCTGCAGGTATCGGTGCAGAGCCGAAGTTTCCGCTGCCAGAACGATTTTCAGGCGATCGCAGCAAATTTGTCGTATTTCGGGAGGCCTGCAAATTATACTTCCGCATGCGGCCAATATCCTCAGGTAATGAGGCCCAGCGAGTAGGGCTGGTGTTGTCATTACTGAGTGGTGACCCCCAAGCATGGGCATTTTCCTTACCACCTGACTCTGCTACATTTCATTCGGTCGATAATGTTTTTTCTGCCCTCGGGCTCATTTACGATGACCCTGACCGACTGGCTCTAGCGGAATCTAAAATCCGCGCCCTCCGCCAGGGGGAGCGCTTGGCAGAAGACTATTGTTCGGAATTTCGCCGCTGGGCTGTAGACACACAGTGGAATGACCCAGCACTGCGGAGCCAGTTTATTCATGGGGTATCAGGGAGGGTGAAACAAGCCCTCCTGATGTATGAGACTCCGGCATCATTGGAGTCTGCCATGAGTTTGGTGATACGTATTGATCGCCGTTTTCGTCAGGGGGCACAGGAGACGCTACCTCTGGGGGAAAACAGAGGTGCAGGTGTGGTTGAAGTAGATGAGTCCCCTGAACCTATGCAGATTGCTGGCGTGGCACAGGTTCAGCCTCGCGCTCCAGGAGTCCGGAAGTCCGGAGCATGTTTCTACTGTGGTAAAGGTGGTCATTATGTTAACGTTTGCCCGGTACTACCTAAGAGGGTCACACCGGCGGAAAACTGTTAAGCTCAGAGGGTATGGAGGAGACCCAACTGAGCGTATGCATATCCTCCATGATGGTATCTCAATGTATGCTCCCTGCCAAGGTTATTGTCGCCGGCAGAGAGCTACCTATATCAGTGTTTGTGGATAGCGGTTCCGCCACCAATCTCATAGATGAGGAGTTTGCACACACCGCCGGGTTTAAGATTGAAAAACTTCCTCACCCCATACAGGTGGTGACCATTAATGCTGTTCCCCTCCCTCAAGGGGAGATTACTGAGTTGGTGGCAGAGGTGAAACTCCACATTGGGGTCCTACATTCTGAGTCGGTTACATGTAGGGTCCTCCGTAATCTCCCAGCTCAAATGGTCCTGGGTTTTCCATGGCTGTCCAGGCACAACCCGGTAATTGATTGGAAAACTCAGGACATAGTACAATGGAGTGGTTTCTGCTAAGACAATTGCTTGGCCACATGTGTGTCCGCCGTGACGCCCAGCCTGCCGGAGGCTTTGCAGGATTTCGCGGATGTTTTCTCTGAGAAGGGTTGCTCAGAACTGCCTCCACATAGAGCCTATGACTGTGCTATTAGGTTAAAACCCGGGGCCAAATTACCTAAAGCCAGGATGTTTAATATTTCTGGTCCTGAGAGACAAGCTCTGAAAGACTACATCGCGGAGAGTCTGAGCAAAGGTCACATCCGGCCTTCATCCTCGCCTGTAGCCGCGGGGTTTTTCTTCATTAAGAAGAAAGATGGGGGGTTACGCCCGTGTCTGGATTTCCGAGAGTTAAACCAGATTACTATCCGTGATCCCTACCCAATGCCGTTGATCCCGGATTTGTTCAACCAGGTAGCGGGGGCAAAATGGTTTTCCAAGCTGGACCTCAGGGGGGCGTATAACCTCATAAGGGTCCGTCAGGGGGATGAGTGGAAGACGGCGTTTAACACTCCTGAGGGTCATTTTGAGAGTCTGGTTATGCCGTTTGGGTTGACCACCGCGCCTGCCGTTTTCCAACATTTTATTAATGATGTCTTTGCTCATGTCCTGGGGAGATTTGTGATTGTATACCTGGATGATATCCTCATTTATTCTAGCGATCGGGACACTCATTTGCAGCATGTTAGGCAGGTGTTACAGTTGCTCCGGGAGAACCAGCTCTATGCTAAGCTGGAAAAATGTTTATTTTTTGTCCAGGAGTTGCCCTTTTTGGGATATATTGTGTCCGCAGCTGGTTTTAAAATGGACACCGCTAAGGTGCAAGCGGTGTTGCAATGGGAGAGGCCGGAGAGTCTGAAAGCACTCCAGCGGTTCCTTGGGTTTGCGAATTATTATAGGAAATTTATAAAACACTTTTCGACTGTCGCCAAACCGCTCACGGACATGACAAAAAAGGGTGCCGATCTGGCGAACTGGCCTGAGGTGGCTATACGTGAATTTGAGCGTCTGAAGAATAGTTTTGCTTCAGCCCCCATTCTGGTGCAACCAGACGTGTCTAAACCTTTTGTGGTAGAGGTTGATGCGTCGGAGGTGGGAGTGGGGGCAGTACTGTCTCAAGGCTCGTCCTTGAGCGAGATGCATCCATGCGCCTACTTCTCCAAGAAGTTGTCGCCGGCCGAACGGAATTATGATATCGGCAACAGGGAGTTGTTGGCCATCAAACTGGCTTTTGAGGAATGGCGACACTTCTTGGAGGGGGCGGCTCACCAGGTCACAGTTATCACCGACCATAAGAATCTGCTCTACCTGGAGTCGGCCAAGCGTCTGTCTCCTAGGCAGGCTCGCTGGGCATTGTTTTTTACTCGTTTCAATTTTCTTGTGACGTACCGTCCCGGGGCTAAAAACACCAAGGTGGATGCTTTGTCTAGGTGTTTTCCGGGGGGAGAACCTCGGGAAGAGCCGGTACCCATCCTCCAGAAAGGGGTAGTGGTCTCGGCTCTCACGACTGAGGTAGAGGCGGAGATTGCCGAGGCCCAAGAGGAGGTACCACCAGGACTTCCCGCCAACAAATCATTTGTACCCCTGCATCTTCGGCCTAAGGTGTTGAAGGAACACCACGATTCGGTACTGGCTGGTCACCCAGGGGTGAAGGGCACCTTAGAGCTGGTATCGCGTCGTTTCTGGTGGCCCAAAATCCGGCAGGACGTGGTCTCGTACGTGGCAGCTTGCATCACGTGCGCTAGGGCTAAGTCACCCCGAACCCGTCCTGCTGGCATGCTACAGCCTCTGGGGGTACCCAATAGGCCATGGACAGAAATCTCCATGGATTTTATCACTGACTTGCCAGCCTCAGCAGGGAACACGGTCATCCTGGTGGTGGTTGACCGTTTTTCAAAGATGGCGCATTTTGTGGCGTTGTCCTCTTTGCCCAATGCTAAGACGTTGGCTCAGGTATTTGTGAAGGAGGTGGTCAGACTCCACGGAGTACCGTCTGACATAGTATCTGATAGGGGTACGCAATTTGTGGCGAGGTTTTGGAAAGCTTTTTGCTCTAGGTTGGGGATCAAGTTGTCACATTCATCGGCGTTTCATCCACAGTCTAATGGACAAACTGAGCGCATGAACCAAAATCTAGAACAGTATTTACGATGCTTTGTGTCCGACAACCAGGAGGAGTGGTCTACTTTCCTTCCTCTGGCCGAATTCGCATTAAATAATCACCGCCAAGAGTCATCAGGAGAGTCTCCATTCTTTTGTGTGTACGGTCAACATCCTCAGTTTTGTACCTTACGTCAGGGTGACTCCGGGGGTGTCCCGGAGGAGGATCAGCTAGGAGCCCAATTGTCATCAGTCTGGAGGCGGGTGAAACAGCGTTTGTTGAGCATGAGTGCCAGGTACAAACGGGTGGCTGACAGTAGACGCGTGCCAGGTCCGGACCTGTGTGTGGGTGAATGGGTGTGGTTAGCTACGAAGAACATAAAACTCAAAATCCCTTCTTTAAAACTGGGTCCAAGGTTTATTGGGCCTTTTAGGATTTCTGCCATCATTAACCCAGTGGCTTATCGGTTGGAACTTCCCGCAGTGTACAAGATACACAACGTGTTTCACAGGGCTTTATTGAAAAAGGTGGTAGGCTCTGTGGACACAACGCCGATGCCACCTCCAGTCATGGTGGATGGCGAGTTAGAGTTCGAGGTCGCCAAGGTAGTGGACTCTCGAGTAGTACGCCGTACTCTTCAGTATTTGGTGCACTGGCGGGGGTATGGTCCAGAGGAGAGGTCTTGGGTTCCAGCCTCAGACATACATGCGGATCGGCTGGTCAGTTCTTTTCACCGTCGTTATCCGGACAACCCGGGTCCTAGGAGTCTTGAGGGCCCTGGGGTCCCTCGTAGAAGATGGGGTACTGTCATGTCGGACGCTGTTCACACCACAGCATCCGGCAGGCAGAGGTAGTTCCACCTCCAGCCACTATAGCCTCGGTGGCGCCGGCCTGATCTTCAGGCTCTCGGGGGTTAATCCTGCTGGAGACCAGGTTGGATGGTTAGTCACGCCCACGGTCTTTAAATAGTCATGCTGGCCTATGGGCGTCGCCGATTATAGCTTGTGTTTCATACCAAGTGGTTCCGGTCTGGAGTGGAGGTGTTCAAGAGAGAGAGATTCATATCTGGTGTCGTATGATCCGTCGTTATCCTTTCTCCTTCCCATATTTGTGTTTAGTTGTGCCCTGTTCACATTACTGTTTATTCCTGTGTGTGTGCGGCGCAGTGCAGTTTAAGTTCTCCCTGTCTGTCATTATTTGTGTGGGAGCTTTGGTGGTGACTTCTCACTGGGTGGAGGGTGGAGGGTTAAGTGCAGGGCTGAGCAGGAGATAAGGAAAGGTCGGAGGCTCAGGCATTTGCACCTTCAGCAAAAACCCTGGGTTGAGGGTCAGACAGGGTTTCCCCTAGTAAAGGGACACCACAGGGGCCCCGGGTATTTCAGCCTTAGTTGAACTAAGCCCCCCGTGACAGTTAAACACATGTTAAACTCATGCAAACGAAGTCAGCAAAATGCCAATGTTTGACTCATTAATCATGCTTCATCTGTGCTTCTATTGTACCTAAGTCTTCCCTACCCTAGAGCCACAAAGTCCATCTGTTACATAGACAGCTCAAGTAGAAATGTTAATCACGTCTGAAAGTAGAGAAACCAAGAGCAGAGAGGAATGATTAGTAGGAATGGTGACTGAACTGTAACATGACTTTTAGAAATATCCTTGGTCATTTATATTGGACCAACAGGATCTCAACTTCTGCTGCCTCAAAAAAGAAAAAAAATTAAAATAAGTGTTATTTCGGAAAAGATCAAGTATTTGTGGGATCGAAGACCAATGACCCGATCATTAATAGGAGAAAAATCTGTTTCACCAAACCTCAACTAACTAGTCTCGTCATAAGAACAATACTACAGTATGGTCACAAGTCTTCAATGGTTTGCCGTATTTAACAAACTAAGCTTGAATATCACGTGCCATCAGCCAAGAATTGACTGTTCTGTTTAGTCACAAGTTTAGGACATTTTTAATTTGGATGTAATAAAGTAAAAGCTACATTATTAATTTTGATGTATTGGTAAGTGGAGAGAAAATCCTACAAAGAGCTGAACTAGTCCAATGGTCTTAGACTCCTTGAATAATCAAAGAGCCTTATTACTAAAGGTGGAGATGTAATTGTGTTCTGTCCTTGGTTTCTTCTTCATTACTAAAAATCAGAAACTGAAATGCACAAAGCAAACATTTCTAAAAGCAATACAGAATTCATGAGAATTCAGGAAAAAGTGGACCCATAGAAAAAAGAATTTGTGGACAGTGCCGGTTGGGTTTTCCTCTTCTTGTCCCATGTAGAAGATGTAGAAAAGAAACTTTGTTCTGTTCTAGGACTACAACAATTCTGCTATAACAATGCATAGTCATTTCAATGAGATTATCAAATCGTTAAGCAAAAATACCCTCCTCTAAGTCAGATGAAAGCCATTTCAATGAGGTTTTCTTTGAGCTTTCTAAAGACCATATCAGCTTTTGGATGACTCTGGTGTGGCATATCTTGTGTAGAGACAATAGGTTTTACTGTTTTAAATTCAAACGTGGATTATTTTTTTGCCCATATGAATGGATACCGGAAAGTTTCTGGAGGACTGAGTTACTCACTGGATCCTTGGTAGATAGATGCCACCATCATGCAAACATCATGCTTCACCATTCAGAATTTCATATCTATGGCAAGATTCATTACAATAAAGGGATGTAGTTTTCACTTAGTATTGGGACTGCTCGTAGATCTTGAAATTGACTAAAAATTGGAAGACTACAAATATTTTATATTTTTCTGATTTGCAGAGGGACAGGAAAAGGATTAAAAAAATAAAAAATATAATTATACGTTGATAGTCACCTGTTCCTCCACCACAACCTTCTGTCCGCAACCATTTTCTCAGCCTCCTCTTTAGCTCATCACATGCCACCTTCTTATCCTCTATGTTTCCTCTACACTGCTATTTTCAGTGCTGAGAAGATGTCTAACATCATAATGTATGTTATCCACTGGTGACGCATGTTGTGATGCCACTATGTGCATCATTATGTCAGGGGTCTACACTGCGTTCCAAATTATTCTGCAAATTGGATTTAAGTGTCATAAAGATGTAATTTTTTGTTTTTCAAATAAACTCATAGATGGTATTGTGTATCAGGGCTCTTTGGATCACTGAAATCAATCTCAAATTCCTGTGATAATTAGTTTACCAGGTGAGCCCAATTAAAGGAAAACTACTTAAGAATGATGTTCCACATTATTAAGCAGGGCACAGGTTTCAAGGAATTTAGGAAAGAAAAAGGACCTCTCTGCTGCTGAAAAGCATCAAATAGTGCAATGCCTTGGTCAAGAGATGAAAACATTAGATATTTCCCAAAAATTTAAACGTGACCATCGTACTGTTAAGAGATTTGTGGTTGATTCTGAGCACAGACATGTTTGTGCTGATAAAGGCAGAATGAGGAAGGTTTCTGCCAGGCAAGTTCATCGGATTAAGAGAGCAGCTGCTAAAAAGCCATTACAAACCAGCAAACAGATATTTAAAGCTGCTGGTGCCTCTGGAGTCCCTCGAACCTCATGGTGTAGGATCCTTCAAAGGCTTGCTGTGGTGCATAAACCTACTATTCGGCCACCCCTAAAAAGTGTTCACAAGCAGAAATTGTAGCAGTGGGTCCAGACATACATGATGACTATTTTTCATACAGTCTTGTTTACTGATGAGTGTCGAGCAACCCTGGATGGTCCAGATGGATGGTTGGTGGATGGCCCAACAAGGCTGCGACTTCAGCAAGGAGGAGGAGGGGTCATGTTTTGGGCTGGAATCATGGGGAAACAGCTGGTAGGGCTCTTTATGGTTCCTGAAGGTGTGAAAATGACCTCTGCAAAGTACTGTATATAGAGTTTCTGACTGACGGCTGTCTTCGCTGGTATAAAAAGCAGAAATGTGCCTTCAGGAGCAAAATCCTCTTCATGCATGACAATGCACCATCTCATGCTGCAAAGAATACCTCTGAGTCATTGACTGCTATAGGCATAAAAGGAGATAAACTCAAGGTGTGGCCACCATCTTCCCCTGACCTCAACCCTGTAGAGAACCTTTGGAGTATCATCAAGCAAAAGATCTATGAGGGAGGCAGTTCACATCAAAACAGCAACTCTGGGAGGCTATTCCAACTTCATGCAAAGAAATACAAGCAGAAACTCTCCAAAAACTCCCAAGTTCAATGGATGCAAGAATTGTGAAGATGATGTCACAGAAGGGTTCCTATGATAGCATGTAACTTGGTCTGTTAGGATGTTTTGGAGTTAAATAGCTTTTTTGTTCAGTGAATGTGACCTCCTAATGCTGCAAATTCCACAAATAAACATTTTCAGTTCTTTAAAACAGATCAAATGTTTAGAAATTCTACTGTGCATAATAATTTGGAACAGTGCAATTTGAGTTTTTATTCATTTTGGAGATTATACTGTTATCATTGGGAGGTTTCTTTAATAAAATTTGATGTATACTCTAACGGGTGATGACTTTTATTAGACTGACTGTCATTTGTACTGACTATTTAGGAAAATCATAGAAAAATATCATTTGCATAATAATTTGGAACACAGTGTAAACAGAAACCCTGGCACTGAGTGAAGGTGAAGGAAAAGTAGAGTGAGGTAGCTGCGCAGAGAACTGGATTGAAAAGTTGGGATGCAGGGCTACAGAGGACTGGACAGGATGCAGAGATAGGATGCAGAGCAGCAGAGGTCTGGACATAGGAAAGCAGAAGCCTGGACGCAGGGCTGCAGAGAACTGGACACAGGGCTGTTGTAGAATGGACGCAGAGATGAAGTGGACTGGATGCAGGGCTGCAGAGAACTGGCCGCTGGACTGCAGAAGACTGGATGCATGGTTGCAGAGAACTGGATGCAGGGCTGCATAGAATTTGATGCAGGGCTACAGTGATCTGGACAGAGGGCTGCAGAGGACTGGACTCAGGGCTGCACAAGACTGTGGATGCATGGCTACAAAAGACTGGATGCAGAGTTGCAGAAGACTGGACACACGCCTGCAGAGGACTGAATGCAGGGCTGTAGAGAACTGGATGCAAGGCTGCAGAGGACTGGACGCAGGCCTACAGAAGACTGGACGCAGGCCTGCATAAGACTGGACTCAGGCTGCAGAGGACTGGACGCAGAGGATTGGACGCAGGGCTGCAGAGGACTGGACGCAGGTCTGCAGAGGACTGGACGCATGGCTGCAGAGGATTGGACGCAGGGCTGCAGAGGACTGGACTCAGGGCTGCAGAGGACTGGACTCAGGGCTGCAGAGGATTGGACGCAGGGTTGCAGAAGACTGGACGCAGGTCTGCAGAGGACAGGAAGCAGGGCTGCAGAGTACTTGACATAGAGCTGTAGAAGACTGGAGATAGGGCTCCATAGGACTGGACACAGCAGCAGAACATGTGAGTATTAGTATTTTTTCACCCTTCTTTTATTATGCTGGTCTGGAAAGACCCCAGAGCATAGTAAACAACATTTGATTTGGATCCAAAACATTGATTGCAAATTGAATCTACTGGCCAAATTCGAAGGATCTGCTGCCAAATTTGTATTTCTGAAATTTTGCTCATCTCTACGTATTTTGTAATGATTTTTCTATTTCTCGGAGTAGAATCTAAGTAACATAAAGACCAAGTTCATCAATGTCCTGGAACTTCCCTTCTTTGTACAAAGTGAACTCTGATTACTGAACTTGTGGGATTACATTTTATGCCAAGCATTATCCAAGATTTAAAGATTTTTTGTTTGCTTGGTTTTTTTTGTGTGTAAATTAGAAATCTGAATCTTCTTTTTTTTTTCACTAACTTTACAGTTTATGTTTTATAGAACCAGCTGTTAGATAGGAAATTCTAAATAAGTGAAATAGTCCTTTAGCACGTAAATTATCCAAGAAGAAGAAACACAAGGTTAACGATTCCCTGCTGGAAATATCTTATATCAATGAAATTTTGTAATTCTTTTCTTCTTGCTCAATTTGAGAAAAAGGCTAATGGAAATATGGAAAGTTGTACTTTAGAAAAGTGAAATAAAAAATGATCATTACAATTAATTGGAAGTTTTTTGCTTTTGTGTATTTTACATTTATTATGCATTTCTATATTTTTATTTCATTTAACAAAAACAACTTTAAGAGGTTTTTTTAGTTATTTCACTTGATCTTATCAGTAACTTATATTTCTGTAATTTGAAATCTCATTGCAGATTTATGAAGATGAAATATGTTAATTATAGAGTTAATGGATTATTTAAAAATGAGAAAATTGAGACTTTATATCAATTTAATTGTATTTGTTAAATGTGAATTACATTTAGATATATTTTGTACTTTATTTTATTTACTTTGTGCATTTATTTTATATGTTTTCTTAATTTTTCTATTTAGTTCTATATTTGATTTGTGTAATTATTTTATATTTTTCTTAATTATGTTTTAATTATTTTAGTTTTTTTCCCATAGATATCACTTGACTATTTGTATCCAGTTGGATTAAAAACATCTATTTCCTTTTTAAATTTATATAATTTTAAAAAATATACATGTGACAATTCTTATCCTAGCAATTAGCTAATTTTTCATGTTACATATATAGCAGGGCTTTTCTGTATCTGACCTTCCTAAGAGCTGTTTACATTGAACTCGTGCATTATAATATGCACTTGTGTGGAAGTGGAAATCTTTCAATTTTAGTGTCCCAAGATATGGAACTAATGGACCTTCAAATATATTCAATGCTAGAGCTGCATTAAGAATCCATTCTTTTTTAAGAGCTGAGAAATATTCCCAGATTCGCTGATCTTGCGCAGTTCTTTGACTGACTTCCTAATGATTTAATTCCTCAATTTGCCATCTGCAAAGATTTTGTGCTAATTACATGTAATGGGCTGTGAGCTATTGAAATATTAACTCATTTGCGCGTTTTTAAAGCAAAACCAATTTACTAATATATGATGGGAAGGAGAACTGGATAATCAATTCTGATACATTTAAAATCCACTTAAAAGCGTAATAGGGACATATAATACATCGCTCCTCATTCTGTATGCAATAGTAGTGGAAGAAGAGCATAGAAGAAGGCATAGTGATGAGCGAACATGCTCTGAGAAAGTGCTATCATGCTCGGGTGCTAGCCAAATTACTTTGGCGTGCTCGAATAATACATTCAAGTCCCCACGGTTGCATGCTTCACAGCTCGTAAAGAGCCTCACCACATGCAGGGAGTGCCTAACAAACAGGAAATCCTTGCATGTGTTGCAGATGTTGAACAGCCGCGAGACATGCAGCCACGGGGGGCTCAAACATATTTTTTGAGCACGCCGAAGACACTCGGTTAGCACCCGAGCACGCTCAGATAATACCTTCTCCGAGCACATTCGTTCATTGGTAATATTGACATATTAATGTATGTAGCCCTAGAAAATATAAAACGTTCACATGTCCAGATGTTCTACACCGCAGACCTAATGGTAAAAAAATACATAAAAAATCTAAAATACTAAAAATAAAAGAAATAATAGTAATGTTGACACTTTAAAAACTTTATTGAGCTGTTAGTATCCACTACAAATTGCCATATTGGTCCTAGAGATGAGCGAATCCCTGTTTCCCCTACCGTTGGTTCCACACTAATTGCTGAGCAGGAACCTAAGCCCTTTATTTCCTTAAAGCTAGGCCCTGAATAGGGAAGAGGGGGGGATGAGCACTTGTCAGTCCCCACTGTATACTAAAGGCAACAAAGGACAGAAACAAGGGGGAAGCAACTTATCTTGAGCAGACTCCAGAGAGGTAACACCAAATGTCCTCCAACAGCACCAGAGAGGAAGTGAGCTGACTGCTATAGCTCCAAGCCTTCACAAGGGAAAATGTGAAAATCACTGGTGGCTCCCTGAAGCAGACTGAGAGTCTATAAACACCCAGGTCCAAGTGTGTCAATTAGAGCCAGAGGGAGATTGCCACTGGGTCCAAAAGTTAGAAGGATTAAGAAGGTTTTTTCCAACCTCTTTGTATCTTAGTTATTTCTTACAAAGTTAAACAGCTAAAAAAGAAAAATAAGAAGGCAATTATTGTGGAATGTGCAGTGCATATTGGGGCGATAGGGTTCATTAGGATTCAGATGCTTGCTTCTCTTGTTCAATTGTTTCTTTAGAAGGAAGTGGATTTTTCTCTTGCGTTTCTGTTTTTTCAGCTTGGCCTTATCAAATTTCTCAATCCCAGCCATATCTGGTTTGACAGACATTTTGTAGGATGATCAGCAACACAAAGCACACGCAGAAGAGCTCCTTACAGATGTAGCCTTGAGAAATGTAAGGAGCTCTTTTGCGTGTGCTTTGTGTTGCTGATCATCCTACAAAATGTCTGACAAACCAGATATCGCTGAGATTGAGAAATTTGATAGACCACCATCCAGATAGACCACCACCGAGGTGGAAAGCATATCGTGAAAGACATTATTCACGAAGTCCTGGAAGACAGCTGGTGCATTACAGAGGCCAAAGGGCATAACCAGATACTCATAGTGGCCATCCCTGGTATTAAAGGCTGTCTTCCACTCATTCCCTTCACGTTTGCGGATCAAGTTGTAAGTCTCCTATGTAGATCTAGCTTAGTGAAGATCCGGGCCCCTTGCAACCTGTCGAACAGCTCAGAGATCAGGGGAAGAGGATATTTGTTTTTGATGGTTATGGCATTGAGACCTCTGTAATCAATGCAAGGGCGCAGCTGTCCACTCTTCTTCTGTACAAAGAAGAACCCTGCCCCTGCTGGTGACACCGACTTCCTTATAAACCCTCTTGACAGGTTCTCCCGGATGTATTGTGATATGGCCTCCGTCTCCGGGAGGGACAGCGGATATACGTGGCCTCGAGGAGGTTCCGCGCCGGCAGAAGGTCTATAGGACAGTCATAGGGACGATGGGGCGGAAGAGTGTCTGCAGATTTTAAGAAAACAGGTCCGCGTACTGCTGGTAGTGTCTGGGGAGTGCGTAGAGATCCGCAGGCTCCTCGATGGAGGCTACCTGAATGCAGTCCCTCATGCATCTACCCTCACAGGACTTGCTCCAACCCAGTATTCTCCCCGAGGACCCCGGAGCCAGGGAACTCCTAGGAGAACCTGGTCGATGCCCTCAGGCATAATGAGCAGAGACAACGTCTCGTAGTGGGACGGCGAGATTGAGAGCCCAAGGGGTGCTGTCTGGTGTGTAATTTGGGATGGTAAGGTCAAACCGTTGACCACCCTGATGGTCACGGGGTGAGGAAGTAGCACCAAGGGAATTGCGTGCCGTTGGGTGAAGGCCGAGGACATAAAGTTTCCCTCTGCCCCATGCAGACCTCTACCTCCCAGGTGGAAGCACCGCTCTCTAACGTCCCTTGGAAGGACAGTTTGGAGGAGAACGTTCCAGTGTCTTGTAGGCCTCCTCCAACTGCCACTAGACGTGATCGTTTCCCGAATGCTGAGGGCACCTGTTTGCCAGGTGACCAGGCTGTCGACACTGGAAAGAGCGTGCTGAGATTTGCACCAGACGTGACTTGGGGCCAGTGCGAGACACCTCCATGGCCTACGGGGACATGACTCCCAGAGTGGGGGGTTCAAGGGGTTTAGAGAAGGTGGGAGCCAACCTAACCCTCGGTCTGGACTGAGAACGCTCCAACCCGCGCTCCGTAAAATGAAGATCTATGAGGGTGGAAACGGTAATCAGCTCCTCCAGACTAATGGGAACCTCCCTGGTGGCTAGAGCATCTTTATCGTGCTCCGCCAAACCTCTCCAGAACACAGGGGCGAGTGCTTTATCAGGCCATTCCAGCTCGGAAGCCAGTGTCCGAAAGCGGACGGCATAATGGCTGACCGAGAGGGATCCCTGTGTTAGTGCCAACAATTGGAGAGAGGTGTCGTGTGTGACCCGTGGCCCCAAGAAGACCTGCTTTAGGGAGATCAGGAACTGAGCAGCACTCAGAACCACGGGGTCACCACGCTCCCACAGTGGAGTGGCCCATTCCAAAGCCCTGCCCGACAGGAGGGAGATGATGAACTCCATCTTAGCCCACTCTGAAGGAAATCGTGTGGCCAGTAACTCAAGCTGGATAGAGCACTGTGTTGTGAGTTCATTCTCACCAGTTGTGAGTCCCCCTTCTGGACTCCCTCTGGTAGTGACGGGAGGTGGTGCGGCTGGTTTGATCGGTGGAGATCTGCCACCTGAGAATGGGGATGACGATTGGATCTCAGGATTCTCAGATTGGATTTAAGGCAGCTGATGCCCTATTCAGTTGCTGGTGATTCCTTCTGGCTTGTCAGCTCTTGGTTTTCAGCTCTGTTCCAGTCATCTAAAGCTAAGTTTTTCTGCTAATGTTCACACTTAATTTTGTTGGTCTATTCAGTTTTTTGTGTGGTCTGCCAGCCCCGGCTGGGGACTGAGCTGAATTTCCACTCATATTTATCAGTATTTTGCCAATTGGCTTTTTGTCCCTTACTAGTTTGGTCTCTTTTTGCTCTGTCTCAGAATATTTCAGAGTGCTGATATAGTGGGAGAAGTCTAGTGACTTCAGGGTTAATTTTGCTATCAGAAGTGTTGGACATTATTTTTGTAGGGTTTTTTTGCAGGTTGCAGATAGTGTCTTCCCTTTCCTTTCCTGTCTAGTTAGTTTGGGCCCCGTCATTTTCTCAGCCTATTTTCCTGCCTGTGTTTGTGCCTTCATCTTGTTTCACCATCAATACATGTGTGGGGGCTATCTATTCCTTTGGGGTCTGCTCTGGGGCAGTTAGTTTTCCCTTTTCTTGCTTTAGGCTTATGTAGTCCTCCGGTCGTGATGAGGCTTCTAGGTTAATCGTAGGCACGCTCCACGGCTACTGCTAGTTGTGTGGTAAGATCAGGGATCTGCAATCTGCATAGTTACCAACCACTCTGTTTTCTGTGGCTTAGCTTGTTTGCTTTTTTCTCCACTGTGACCCATTCATAACAGAATCACCAGCCATACCGCAGATTCTAGGGTACTCAAAAACAGGAAAGAATTGTAAAAAAAAAAAAAAAAAGTGTTAGAATTTTTTTTTTATATATATATATATTTTTTCCTCTTTTTCTCTGGGGCCGTAGGAGGATTTTTTTTTTTTTTAAATGGAGATTAAGCAATTGTCTGATCGTGTGGAGCAGCTCACTGCTGAAGTGCGGGGAATTTCCGCCTATCTCGCTCATTCACATGCTGCTGAACCAAGGATCCCTACTCCTGATGTGTTTTTTGGGGATCGGTCTAAATTTTTGAATTTTAAGAATAATTGTAAATTATTTCTTGCCCTGAAGCCTAATTCATCAGAGAGCTCTGCGCAGCAGGTTAAAATTGTCATCTGTTTGCTGCGCGGTGATCCCCAGGATTGGGCGTTTTCTTTGACACCTGAACATCCTATTGTGACTAATGTGGATGCATTTTTTCAAGCCTTGGGGTTGTTGTATGATGAACCTAATGCTATTGATCAAGCTGAGAAAGCCCTATTGGCATTGAACCAGGGTCAGGATTCTGCAGAGTTATACTGTCAAAAATTCCAAAATTGTGCGGTCCTTACTACCTAGAATGTAGGTGCCTTGGCAGCTCTCTTTCGGAAGGGTTTGTCAGAAACCATAAAAGATACTATGGTGGGATTTCCTGTTCCCTCTGGTCTTGACGATTCTATGTCATTAGCCATTCAAATTGATCGGCGTTTACGTGAACGCAAAACTTCACGAGAGGAGTTGCCACCTTTTGGACAAATGTCTGAACCTATGCAATGTGATAGAGTTTTGTCTAGGGCACAGCGTCAGGAGTTTAGAAGGCGTAATAAGCTGTGTTTTTTCTGTGGAGACGTCTCATATATTATTTCTGTCTGCCCAAAACGAGAGAAACGTTTTGCACACACGATTGCTGTGGGCAGTGTACAACCTAAGTTTCTTTTGGCAATTACACTGATCTGCTCCTTATCCAAATTTTCCACGAAGGCTTTTGTGGATTCAGGAGCAGCGTTGAATCTGATGGATTTGGACTTTGCTAAACGTTGTGGTTTTTCCATGACGCCTCTGCGGACGCCTATTCCTTTGAGGGGTTTTGATGCTACTCCTTTGGTGGAGAATAAACCTCAGTTTTGGACCCAGGTGACGATGCGGGTTGCCCCAGACCACCAAGAAAATTGTCAATTTTTGGTGCTGCATAATTTGCATGATACTATTGTTCTGGGTTTTCCTTGGTTGCAAACTCATAATCCAGTTTTGGATTGGAAATCTGGGTCTGTGGTGAGTTGGGGTTGTCAGTGTGTTCTTAGGGACGCTCCTGTTTTCTTCACCTCTCCTCAGTCTCATGATATTCCTGATTATCTAGTCATTTTTCTGATGTATTTAGTGAGAGCAAGTCTGCGTCTTTGCCTCCTCATAGGAGTTATGACTGTGCAATTGAGTTGATGCCTGGGTGTAAATTTCCCAAGGGTCGGCTTTTCAACTTATCAGTACCTGAACATGATGCTATGCGATCCTATATTAAGGAGTCATTGGAGAAGGGTCATATTAGACCATCCTCATCACCTTTAGGTGCTGTTTTTTTTTTGTGCCCAAGAAAGATGGTTCATTAAGACCGTGTATTGATTATCGTTCCATTAACAAGATGACGGTTAAATATCAGTACCCGTTACCTCTGATGTCTGATTTATTCTCCAGAGTTAAGAGTGCCTGCTGGTTTACTAAGCTTGACCTCAGGGGGGCGTATAATCTTATTCGCATCAAGCACGGGGATGAATGGAAGACGGCGTTTAATACTCCGGAGGGACATTTTGAGTACCTGGTGATGCCTTTTGGGCTCACTAATGCCCCTTCTGTCTACCAGTCCTTTATGAATGATATTTTCCGTGACTTTGTGGATAAGGTTTTGATCATCTATCTGGATGATATTTTGATCTTTTCTAGTGATTGGGATTCTCATGTGGAACACGTCCGGACTGTGTTTCGGATTTTGAGGGAGAATTCCCTGTTTGTTAAGGGATCGAAATGCCTCTTTGGTGTACAGAGGATTTCATTTTTGGGATTTATCTTATCTCCATCGACTATTGAAATGGACCCGGCCAAGGTACAGGCCATTTATGATTGGGTTCAGCCTACTTCTTTGAAGGCCCTCGAGAAGTTTTTGGGTTTTGCTAATTTCTATCATAAATTTATAGGTAATTTTTCTGGTATTGTCAAACCACTGACTGATCTGACCAAGAAGGGAGCTGATGTGTTGAATTGGTCTCCTGAGGCTATCTCAGCATTTCAGGAGCTTAAGCAGAGATTTACTTCAGCTCCAGTTTTACGGCAACCTGATGTCTCACTTCCATTTCAGGTGGAGGTAGATGCTTCTGAGATTGGTGCAGGAGCTGTTTTGTCCCAAAAAGACCCTGTGACTTCTAAGATGAATCCTTGTGCCTTCTTTTCTCGAAAGTTCTCCCCATCTGAACGCAACTATGATGTGGGGAATCGGGAATTGTTGGCCATGAAGTGGGCATTTGAGGAGTGGAGACATTGGTTGGAGGGAGCTAGACATCAAGTTGTGGTCCTCACCGATCACAAGAATTTGATTTATCTGGAGTCGGCCAAACGCTTGAATCCTAGACAGGCTAGATGGGCCTTGTTTTTCACGCGTTTTAATTTTGTGGTCTCTTTTCTTCCGGGCACTAAGAATGTTAAGGCAGACGCCATTTCTAGGAGTTTCTTTGCCGATTCTCTTAGTGTGACCGAGCCTACTACCATCCTAGGTGAGGGGGTAGTTCTTTCTGCCATTTCGCCTGATTTGAGACGCGCCCTGGAGGAATTTCAGGAGGATAAACCTGAGCGTTGCCCTATGGGAAAATTGTATGTTCCTGACCAGTGGCGAAAGAGAGTGATGTCTGAAATTCATTGCTCCGCATTGGCTGGTCATCCAGGCATTTTTGGTACTAGAGAATTGGTGAGTCGGTCCTTTTGGTGGCCTGCCTTATCTCGTGACGTCAGGAATTTTGTACAGTCCTGTGGGACTTGTTCTCGGTCTAAACCCTGTTCCCGTTCTAGTGGGTTGCTGATGCCCTTGCCGGTGCCCAAGAGGCCATGGACCCATATCTCAAAGGATTTTATTTCTGATCTTCCTGTCTCTCAGAGAATGACTGTTATCTGGGTGATTTGTGATAGATTTTCGAAGATGGTCCATCTTGTACCACTCCCAAAGTTGCCATCTTCTGCTGAGTTGGTGCCCTTGTTTTTACAAAAGGTGGTTCGGTTACATGGGATTCCTGAGAACATTGTGTTTGACAGAGGAGTCCAGTTTGTTTCCAGATTCTGGAAAGCCTTTTGTTCCAATCTGGGAATTCAGTTATCCTTCTCCTCCGCGTTTCATCCCCAGACAAATGGACAGACTGAGAGAACAAACCAGACCTTGGAGTCTTATTTGAGATGTTTTATATCTGCTGATCGGGATGATTGGGTCTCATTTTTGCCCTTGGCCGTATTTGCGCTGAACAATAGAGCTAGTTCTGCCACTTTGATGTCACCCTTTTTCTGTAATTTTGGGTTTCATCCTCGGTTCTCTTCAGGGCAAGTGGAATCTTTGTCCTGCCCAGGTGTGGACACTGTGGTTAAGAGAATGCAGCAGATATGGGACCAAGTGGTGGATAAGTTGTCACTTTCTCAGGAAAAGGCCCAGCGATTTTCCAAACGGCATAGGACCATTGGTCCCCGGTTTAAAGTGGGTGATATGGTTTGGTTGTCGTCTAAGAATATTCCTATGAAGGTTGCATCTCCTAAATTTAAGCCAAGATTTATTGGTCCTAATAAGATTTTGGAAATTCTTAATCCTGTTTCGCTTCGATTGGCTCTTCCAGTTACGTTCAAGATCCATAACGTATTTCACAAATCTCTGTTGAAGAGGTTTGTGGAGCCAGTGGTTCCTATGGCAGTACCTCCTGACCCTGTGTTGGTCGAAGGCAATGTGGAATATGAGGTAGAGAAAATTTTGGATTCTCGTTTGGTTAGACGGAGACTCCAGTATTTGGTCAAATGGAAGGGTTACGGTCAGGAGGATAATTCTTGGGTCTCTGCCGCCGATATTCATGCCAATAGATTGGTTCGTGCTTTTCATCGGGCCCATCCTGATCAGCCTGGTGGCATGGATGAGGGTTCAGTGACCCCTCCTCAAGGGGGGAGACTGTTGTGAGTTCATTCTCACCAGTTGTGAGTTCTCCTTCTGGACTCCCTCTGGTGGTGACGGGAGGTGGTGCTGCTGGTTTGATCGGTGAAGATCTGCCACCTGAGAATGAGGATGACGATTGGATCTCAGGATTCTCAGATTGGATTTAAGACAGCCGACGCCCTATTCAGTTGCTGGTGATTCCTTCTGGCTTGTCAGCTCTTGGTTTTCAGCTCTGTTCCAGTCATCTAAAGCTAAGTTTTTCTGCTAATGTTCACAATTGATTTTGTTGGTCTATTCAGTTTTTTGTGTGGTCTGCCAGCCCCGGCTGGGGGCTGAGCTGCATTTCCACTCTTATTTATCAGTATTTTGCCAATTGGCTTGTTGTCCCTTACTAGTTTGGTCTCTTTTTGCTCTGTCTCAGAATATTTCAGAGTGCTGATATAGTGGGAGAAGTCTAGTGACTTCAGGGTTAATTTTGCTATCAGAAGTGTTGGACATTGTTTTTGTAGGGTTTTTTGCAGGTTGCAGATAGTGTCTTCCCTTTCCTTTCCTGTCTAGTTAGTTTGGGCCCCATCATTTTCTCAGCCTATTTTCCTGCCTGTGTTTGTGCCTTCATCTTGTTTCACCGTCAATACATGTGTGGGGGCTATCTATTCCTTTGGGGTCTGCTCTGGGGCAGTTAGTTTTCCCTTTTCTTGCTTTAGGCTTATGTAGTCCTCCGGCCATGACGAGGCGTCTAGATTCATCGTAGGCATGTTCCACGGCTTCTGCTAGTTGTGTGGTAAGATCAGAGATCTGCAATCTGCATAGTTACCAACCACTCTGTTTTCTGTGGCTTAGCTTGTTTGCTTTTTTCTCCACGGTGACCCATTCATAACAGCACTGGCTCACGAAACCCCTACAGGTGGCGCTGTCACCCGAAAACTTGTCGGGAGACGGGACAATGTCGGGACGGGAATGGATGTAGAGGCGTGGGAGACCGCCTCTGCTGCCGCCTGGACGGCGACTGCAGTGACGTCCGCAGCTGATGCTGAGCGCTCGAGAGTGGACAACCTGTCTTCCAGCTGCTGGACATATCGCTGCAGGCGCTGCTCGTCCGTCATTGTTAGCCAGGCCCTGGCGCTATGATAATGTTACAGGCTGGTGGAAAGCACCAAATAGATAAAGATGAAATAATATAAGGGGTGCCTTCGCAGCCCGGGCCCACCGTGTAGAGGTGACCTACTGCTGCAAAACATTGAGGGGAAGGCATGTAGAAGAAAAGCTGGACACCGATAGGTAACCCCTGACCCGGTGCTAGCAGTCACGAACTCCGTTGCTTCACGTAGCATGTGCCAGCCGGCGAACAACCGCAACCTGTTTATGTCACAGGTCACGGTAGTGTGAACCACTGCTTATGACGGGTGCAATGTCCGCCCTGACGGACGCCACAGACCAGCCTAACAACGGTGCTGGAAAGCGCACACACGGCACACGGCATTACTGTGGCGGACACTGCGGTAGCAGTGTCAAGGAGGCCAGTACTGGCCGACGCCCTAGGCACTGAAGGTAGATGAGGATAACACTGCAGTGCTGTGCAGTGTCCGAGCTATTGAGCTGACTCTAATTCCAAACCCTAACTCATGCATAATATCCAAAGAGGGGGGATTATAATGCATCAGTCACTAGGCTCATTCATCCATCATCACACATACACTAAATGCATTAGCCTCAGAGTCTATCATACTGCATGGCGGGGCGGCTATGCAAACCTTTTATAGCCGTGCCCTTCCGGGACCTTCCTGATCCTCCAGATGGACCAATCAGAACTGGAGAAGGACCTGAGCATGTGACTCCCGATCCCCAATGGGAGATCATCTCATGAGCATGCTCAGTGGACCAAAGGAAGGACTTAGACTCTGGAGTCTTTTGCTGCTGGCCAGGCTGCATTGCCATAACTGGACCAGAGGTGGCAGAAGCAACCGAACCCGCAATGCTGGTGGGGGCATAACGCCGGGATCGTGGAGTCTGCTGAGCAAGCTCCACTGTGGCCGGAGGGGAATGGGAGACTGTCGATGGCAAGGCTCGGGATTCCCGCTGTGCAGCACCTGGAACCTGACGCCTAACAGACTGACTATTATATCTGACACACCTATGACATTATGGCTGTAACTAGGTAAAAAGTGGGCAGTATTTGCTCTTATTTTATTCCCGCTGCTCCTTTCATTATGCAGTTGCTTTTATGAAATCATCCCTACAGTTTTAGATTTATGGGCCATTTTATTTAGTGTTAATTTTTATTGTATTGACCAAGAGGGATTATACTGCTGAACAGTTAAAGCATATGCCCCTGAAGAGCCCTGAAAGCCACGCCCACTTAGTAAAGACCATATAAATGAGCGATGGATTTAAAAAAAAACAAAAAAAACAAACGGAATATTCATGTTAGCAGCGGGAATAAAATAAAAGGAAAACCACAAAACTTTTGACCTGGTGACAGAACTTCTTTACAGACACCTTTAACCAAAATATAAAGAAAAAAATACAAAAACATTCCTAAATATAAATGAAAATCACACCTCACACAAAAGAACAAGGTTAGTGAACCCCTTTAAGAATCACAACCAATAGAAATTACTATTGTATCAGAGGGAGACGCACGCAGTAAGATTTACAGATCTTAAGAAATTGCCCCCATCCTCCTACTTTTTTTTTAATGGCAGGCTCATTTATGTGTAAAATGACAAACTGAGCTTTACTTACCCTTTTCGGGTCCAGTAACGAGTCCCCACCACCAATGGTCTAGTCTATTCGGATTTGCTGTAGTGGTGACGTCACTTTGGCAATGCTGCAGGCAATCACTGAGCTCAACAGCTTGGCTGCAGGTCTGTTGACATAAAGCCCCCGTTACACACTGCGATATCGCTGGCAATATCGCTGTAAAGTCACCGATTTTGTGACGTTGCAGTGATATTGCTAGCGATATCGCTACATGTGATACTTACCTCCGACCGGCTCCCCCGCTGGTTATCGCTGATCGCGCGAGAAGCTCCTGGACCATTCCTCGTCGGCCACTTCCTGCTGGGCTTCCTGTGGAGCCGACGAGCGACGCGTGGAGCCGGGCGGGAGGACGCAGGATCGCCGCGCCTGACAGGTAAGTAGCAATCCCCGACCACTGCTATGTCGCTGGTGAGATCTGCCTGTGTGGCAGCTCACTAGCGACCACCTAGCGATGCACCAGCGATCCTGACCGCGTCATATCGCTCGTCGGGATCGCTGGTGCATCGCTAGGTGTAACAGTACCCTAACTCTATTGCTGCATTCAATCAATGGAGACCGAAGCAGCGGCGGAGAGTCATTGATGAACCCCAGCAGCATAAGTTAAACTCAGCACCTCAATAAGAGCACATTTTAGGATTGTTTCCCATACACATTGCATGGGACTGATATACTAATACATAAACATATACTAGTACATTACAGTTAAAAAAAAGAAAATTAAAAAAATCATCTAAAAATGAAATTTTACCACAGACATATCACACCCAGAATATGCAAAATTCCCCTCCCTATACCTTTCTCCTATGTTGGCCTTTGTGTTCCACCCGATTCTTCCCTATTGTGTCTCGTCATTTGAATACAACAATTTATTCACATAACATGATACATTTCAACACCGATTGTTGCACTATACATCCCTTTCCAAATAAGTATATGCTGGTTAATATACTTACATTTTTTTGATTGTACCTGTTGTGCAACCTGAATTTGATTTTGATATATGTTGAAACATCAATTGTTAATTATAACTTCAATAAAAATATATTGAACCATAAAAATGAAATAAAAAAAAATAAATTACGTTTCCAATAGTTTCTAAAAAAAATAACCAAGAATAAAAAATAAAAATAAAGTACAGTTTTCCAATATAACACCTATATAGCGCCCATACAAAATGTAAGGTTCCAATATCATAAGGAGGAATATAATGATTGTAATGTTGGAGAAAAACAATTTCAACTTGTTACATTGGATGACGCATTACCGAGCGAGGTATTGTTTGTAATATGGTGCCAACTGGTGACACTATATGGAGGCACAGAAAGTTCCAATATATACAAAGGTTCAAGGCTGACCCTAATCTCTGAACCCCACTAAGCTAGGACCCAACATTGTGGAAACATGAACCAACCAAAGTCCAGAAGTAATAAGATTCATTATCCGCACAAATGATCGGTGTATGTAGCCTAAGACGCCACAATATCAGAAAATGTAACGGTAAATCTTACAAGAGTCTGGTTGTTACTCAATTAATTCTAAATTGACCTTCATTTAATTCAACTTTGTTAATCATTTCTTTACAAAGCTTTGTTTTCACAATCGTTTCCCTCAACAGCCACGTTCATTCATTAGGACAAACCCATTTGGGTAATGTGGTTTACGAAATTCCTCCTAATGACTTAAGTTCATCTGCGCTAATTGAAAATGAGAATGCGCAGAGTGGAAGTAATTATTACAAAGGTGCTGTAAACCAGAAGCTTTTATACTAAGAGGTCATATCTGACACTATCTAAAACAAGTAGATGCCACTGACTTTTTACTGGCCCATATTGCAGCGCGAGTGGTGGTAATTTCCCCATATATGCAAGCAGGTTGCGGAGTCAGGAATAGCCGGGGATCGGTACATGGTAGCAGCAGTATAGTTGAAGGATCAGCAGGTTGTATAGTCAGGAATAGCCAGGGTCGGTACATGGCAGCATGGCAGCAGCAGTATAGATGAAGGATCAGCCGGTTAGCGGAGTCAGGAATAGCCAGGGGTCAGTACACGGATACAACAGTATAGTTGAAGGATCAGCAGGTTGTGTAGTCAGGAATAGTCGGGGTCAGTACATGGCAGCATGGCAGCAGCAGTATAGATGAAGGATTAGCCGGTTAGCGGAGTCAGGAATAGCCAGGGGTCAGTACACGGTTACAACAGTATAATTGAAGGATCAGCAGATTGCGTATACAGAAATAGGCAGGGGTCAGTACATGGTAGCAACACTATAGTCTTGGATGAAAACACCAGTTTTAAGGAAGCTTGATTAAAGGCTGGGAGCTCAATAATCTCACAAGGAAGGAAGTGCAATGCCAAGTTTAAATAGGGTGTTCAATCAGGAGATTTACAAGGTGGAGACAATCAGGAACTTACAGGGTAGAGTCAATTGGGAATTACACAGGTACTGGTATCTTGGTTAGCAAGGAACTGGCCAGAGAGCTAAAATAGCTCAAAGGGAAGAGCTATCGCCTGGTGCACAAGAGCTGCTGGGTTTGAGTCATGAAAGCAATGGTCCGACCAAACAGATCTTAAAAATCGTTTCTAATGCTGTAAATTAAAAAAAAAAGTCTCACTTAACTTTCTGATCCCCGGTCACTTGGGATATATTGCTTTCTTGATCCTTCATCAATCTCTAGTTTTCCTTAGAACTGATCTTCCACCAGTTAACCAGTTGACCACAGCAGTCAATCCCTGGTAGGGTGCAGTGTTCACGTAGGTAGAATGCACATGAATATTTGCAAACACCTCATGTGTCACTTAGCAAGTGACTGCTGCAACCAACCAGTGAATGAATGCAGTGGTCATCTGCTGGGGGCGAACTGAGACAGGTGGGGGACTGAGAAGTATAAGCATTTGAGCATCCAGATCAGTAAGATCAATGCAATCTCTTTTTACTATTTCTTAATATTCTATAATTTTCAGAAAGTTTTTAGAATGTTTTATGACAGGACAACCCCAATAAAGGGAAACAAAACCTTTCTTTTGTTATGGCATGGAAGCAATTGACTGTTTTCTGAAAATTTGTCATTGGTTGATAACCTCCATGGAACTGTAATAGTGACCATATCGGCAGAACATTGGCATTTGCATTGAATAACTTTGTTGCAAAAGCAAATTTTCCTGCCAAATTTAAACGAAGTGTCGAATTCGAATCTCAACAGATTTGCTCCTCTCTAGTCGTTAGCCTTTTAGAAAATGAATGCTTACAGAAAGAGATTCCGTAATAAGTCAGCTGCAGGACGCAGCATAATACTCTCCCTTGGGCTCCCTGGCGGTGCACCATACTGCACCTAATAATATTAATCATGGACACAGTCACTTTAAGCCTAAACTCATTCCCTCATCTGTTTGCTTATTTGCATTCTATCATCGGCCTGAATGGAGGAACTCATCCCATAATTTACATAATTCTGAAATAACAAGCGCCGTATTAATTGCTGTCTGAAGACTGTTAGGTAACAACTCAATTGTGACTAATTAAAGATCTGGCGACTTCTTTGGGGAGTAATCCTCGCGCACAGACTTCCACTGGGTAATTTTACATTCAGTAACCTCATTAAATATTAGTGCCTACTTCAACAATAATTTGCTTGTAATTCTGGGAAAAGTGCATATTTCACATTATGCCGAGCTTGTTTGAATCAACAGGACAGAAGAATTGAGCAAGTCAACGTTCTCCGTGTACAAAGTCATCGTGGAGGCTCGTCTGTAAGTGAAGTAACAAGATGGTTGTGGGAAGTGGAAGAATGTAGATAATTGTTTAAAGGGACAAATCCTTTATTACAAAAACAAAGGGTTTCCTCTCCTTAAATAGAAACAATAGAAGTCACATGACATTGTAAGTGCAGCTCCGACTCCAATAGCAAGCAAAGATTCTTCACCATTAGAAGAGTCTACAGGGAAAAGTCAGAGAATATAGCTGACTAAGGAACCCAAGGAAATGCTCTACTACTGTGTGATTATTCCTGTACTGTAACATCACTATGTGTATTATTCAGCTACTGTGTCATCACTGTGTGCATCAACCGTTTACTACTACATCACTGTGAGCATTATCCCTGTTGTGTGACACCATTGGGTGCATTATCTCTGCACTATGACATCACTATGTGTATTATATCTGTACTATGACATCACTATGTGCATTATCCATGTGCTGTGCTATCACTATGTTCATTATCTCTGTATTGTGACATCATTGTATGCATTATATCTGTACTGTGATATCATTATGTGCATTATCTCTGTGCTGTGATATCACTGTAGTGTGACATCACTGTGTGCATTATTACTGTACTGTGACATCACTGTATGAATTATGATATATAAAATACATCACTGTATTATTCAGATACTCTGACATCACTATGTGCATTATCCCTGTACTATGACAATACTGTGTGCATTATCCATGTGCTGTGACATCACTGTGTGCATTATCCCTGTACTGTGACATCACTATGTGTATTATTCAGATACTGTGTCATCACTGTGTGCATCAACCGTTTACTGCTACATCACTGTGAGCATTATCTCTGTTGTGTGACACCATTGGGTGCATTATCCATGTGCTGTGATATCACTATGTGCATTATCTCTGTACTGTGACATAATTGCATGCATTATCTCTGTACTGTGATATCATTATGTGCATTATCTCTGTGGTGTGACATCATGCTGTGCAATATCTCTGTTGTGTGACACCTTTGTATATATTATCCCTGTTGTGTGACATCATTGTGTGCATTATCCCTGTTGTGTGATATCACTGTGTGCTTTATCCCTGTTGTGTGACACCACTATGTGCATTTTATCTGTACTGTTACATCACTTTGTGCATTCTCCCTGTGCTGTGATATCACTATGTGCATTATCTCTGTAATTTGATATTGTATGCATTAGCTCTGTACTGTGACATCACTGTGTGCATTATACCTGCATTGTGACATCACTATGCATTATCCATGTAGTGTGACACGATTGCGTGCATTGTCTTTGTTGTGTGACCCCATTCTGTGCATTATCTCTGTTGTGTGATACCATTGTGTTCATTACCTCTGTTGTGTGACACTATTGTGTGCAATATCTCTGTTGTGTGACATCACTGTGTGCATTATCCCTGTACAATGACATTACTGTGTGCATTATCCCAGTGCTGTGACATAATTGTGTGCATTATCCCTGTACTGTGACACCAGTGTGTGCATTATCCCTGTGCTGTGACATCATTGTGTGCATTTTCCCTGTGCTGTGACATCACTGTGTGCCTTATCCCTGTACTGTGACATCACTGTGTGCATTATCCCTATACTATGATATTACTGTGTGCATTATTATTGGGCTGTGACATCAATCTGTGCATTAGCACTGTAGTGTGACATGAATGTGTGCATTATTCCTGTTGTGTGACATCACTGTGTGATGTATCCCTGTACTGTGATATCACTGTGTACATTATCTCTGTTCTGTGACTTCTGTGACATTACTGTATTCATTATCCTTGTACTGTAAAATAGCTGCATTCATTATACATGTTGTGTGACATCACTGTGTGCATTATCCCTGTACTGTGAAATCACTGTGTGCATTTTCTCTGTTATGTGACGTCACTGTGTTCACTACTCCTGTACTGTGACATCACTATGTGCATTATCTTTGTTGTGTGAAACCATTGTGTGCATTATCTCTGTTGTGTGACACCATTGTGTGCATTATCTGTGTTGTGTGACACCATTGTGTGAATTATTTCTGTTGTGTGACATCACTGTGTGCATTATCTCTGTACTGTGACATCACTATGTGCATTATCCCTGTGCTGTGATATCACTATGTGCATTATCTCTGTACTGTGACATCATTGTATGCATTTTCTCTGTACTGTGAAATCACTATGTGGATTATCTCTGTAGTGTGAAATCACTGTGTGCATTATCCCTGTACTGTGACATCACTGTGTGCATTATCTCTGTTGTGTGACACCATTGTCTGTATTATATTTGATGTGCGACATCATTTTGTGCATTATCTTTGTTGTGTGACACCATTGTGTGCATTATATATGTTGTGTGACACCATTGTGTGCATTATATATGTTGTGTGACACCACTGTGTGTATTATCTTTGTTGTGTGACACCATTGTACGTATTATCTCTGTTGTGTGACATCACTGTGTGCATTATCCCTGTACTTTGACATCACTGTGTGCATTATCACAGTTGTGTGACATCACTGTATGCATTATTCCTGTTGTGTGACATCACTATGTGCATTATCCCTGTACTGTGACATCATTGCATGCATTATCTCTGTACTGTGAAATCACTATGTGCATTATTCTTGTGCTGTGACATCACTATGTAAATTAACTGTGTTGTGACATCACTGTGTGCATTTTCCCTGTGCTGTGACATCACTGTGTGAATTATCTATGTGTGTTGTGACATCACTGTGTTCATTATCCCTGTGCTGTGACTTCACTATGTACATTATCGCTGTACTGTGACATCACTATGTGCATTATCCCTTTGCTGTGATATATCTATGTGCTTTATCCCTGTACTGTGACATCACTGTGTGCATTATCCCTGTGCTGTGACATCACTGTGTGCATTATATCTGTACTGTGACATCACTATGTGCATTATCTCTGTACTGTGACATCACTATGTATATTATCCCTGTACTGTGACATCACTGTGTGCATTATCCCTGTTGTGTGACATCACTATGTGCATTATCCCTGTACTGTGACATCACTGTGTGCAGGATATCTGTACTGTGACATCACTATGTGCATTATCCCTGTGCTGTGACATCACTGTGTGCATTATCTCTGTACTGTGACATCACTATGTGTATTATCCCTTTACTATGACATCACTGTGTGCATTTTCCCTGTTGTGTGACATCACTATGTGCATTATCCCTGTACTATGACATCAATATGTGCTTTACATCTTCACTGTAATGTCACTATGTGCATTATTCCTGTGCTGTGATATCACTGTGTGCATTATCTCTGTTGTGTGACATTAGTGTTTGGCTCAAAATATTTTCAAACTTTTCACTTTGTGAATTTACTTCTGATGGTGGTCATGAAGGCGTGACCCATCATGTTTTGCTCTGGGCTCCCATGGTTCCTGGTTACTCCCTTTAATTAAGCCCCCCTCTACTCTGACTAGTTGATGTCATAAATGACACGCTGCCTTTATTACTCAGTTTTTTGATGAATTATTTAAATATTTTTTTCCAAACCAGAGCAACTACAATTATTTCTACAGAGTTGAAAAACTAAACTCTCTGAATTATTAACCCTATTCCCACTGAACGGACTTTATCTTGCCTTTTCGTGCAGATCCCCTAAGGATAAATCTTTATCTTGCCATATTTCTTGGTAAACGCTCCGCTCAGACAGACGATACATGACATCTCTGCTCACGCGTTGTCAGACACGATTTATCCGGAGGTGATTTCATTTTTTTACTCGGTGATTTTGTTCTACTTGGATTATTGTCTGTATAGGGCCGGCTGCTTCAGTGGGAAGGACTATGGGATGGTGCACAGTAATCTTAGAAATACAATGGCAGAAAGTCTCAAAAACTCTATTACACAACTGTACTGGACTACGCACTTTATCTTCCATTGTCTACACAGAGTAATAGCTGGGGCCACGGCTGGAACCCTACCAAATTCGCCATTGTGGATGTCGTGTGTGAACAGACCGCTTGCACAGCCACTATTCTATGCACAGTCTATGGGACTGATCATGCACGTAGCATACAGAAAATATAGGATGATCATGTACACACTGGGAGATTCGGACCCCTGCTCTCATTATTTGAGCAGTAAAACCCCATTTATCATACACGAGGTGATAGATGCTAATTGTTGTGTAGTCCCTTTAAGGCATCGCTATGATCAGTGAATCCAGCATAGCTGCATTGTCTTATATGGACTCTGAAGTCCTCTACAGTCCTCTTCCTGCCCCATAAATGGCTCAGATGGCTGCTCTTTCACTCCTTCTCTGGGACGGTTCAGCTCTGCCTGTTCAGACAGGCTACTTTACATCAGCACAAGCCCACCATGAACTCAACAAGATGTCGATGCATTGAGACCCAACTTCCTTCCTAGGACAATATGTGGTAGTGTGACTGTGCAGAGTGACTTCATACATGACTGGTGTGACCAAAAGTCCAAAGTGAAAAAGATAGGAAGGGAAAAATAGTATCAGGAGTTTTGCCAAGCAACCAATTAGAATAATTTTTTAATTAAAAAAAAACTTTTTCTGAAAAATAAATCTGGAATTAAATTGTCTGTTCTAGGCAATTACTCAATTGTTTCCATTGAACTAGTTGCTCTAATTAATAGCTTATTTCTTTCCATTTCATAAGTTACCATAGACAACTTGGCTTATTCCATCTCTTGCTATAGGCAACTACTCCATTTTCCCATTGCACTAGTTCCTATGGGAAACTGCTTGGCTTTATTCCTGTAGGCAACTGCTTTATATTTTCCATTGCACTAGTTGCTATAGACACCTGCTAACTTTTTCCATTGCACAAGTTTCTATAGGCAACTGCTCCATTTTTTACATTGTTATTTGCTGTTAGCAACTGCTCCATTTTTTCCATGGCATTAGTTCCTATAGGCAACTGCTCTATTTTTTCCATTACATCATTTTCTGTAGGCAACTACTCCATTTTTTTGACATTGCACCATTTGCTGTAGGCAGCGACTCCATTTTTTTACATTACATCATTTGCTGTAGGCAACTGCTCCATTTTTTCCATTACGTCATTTGACAAAGGCAACTGCTCCATTTTTTACATTGCACCATTTGCTGTAGGCAACTGCTCCATTTTTTTTACATTGCACCATCTGCTGTAGGCAACTGCTCCATTTTTTTTACATTGCACCATCTGCTGTAGGCAACTGCTCCATTTTTTTTACATTGCACTATTTGCTGTAGGCAACTGCTCCATTTTTTTTACATTGCACTATTTGCTGTAGGCAACTGCTCCATTTTTTATATTGCACCATTTGCTGTAGGCAACTGCTCCATTTTTCCCACTGCACCATTTGCTGTATGCAGCTGCTCTATTTTTTACATTACACCATTTGCTCCAGGTAACTGCTCCATTCTTCCTTCTGCATCTGTATTGATAATATCCCTGAGGAATAGGCAGAAATAATGCCTCTCACCCCCATAGAACAAATCCAGACACCAGCGCTGTTTCCCAGAGCAACAAATCCAACTCTATTATTTCCAAGTCTTCTCATGAAACAAAAGAAAAATGGAATCCGGCATGGTGATTATCTTTCTGGGGTTAGTTTAGCATTTTTGTTACCTGCGCGCTGTTTTTCCTGTAATTGTCCCCCGTCGGATAATGCAAAAGTACAAATGGATTTTTGTTCTTGCTCCGTTGTGAAAAGCAGATAGAGAAAAACAAGCTTTTTTCAAGGCTTTAAATAGCTCAAAAAAGCCCCGTGGTGAGATTATTAAGTAGATTTTAAGATAGAAATCAAGCAGTATGAGAGAAAAAGCCGGAATGGTTAATAGGAAATGCTGGCTTTCTCACTTTGATGTAACATCCAGGGATATCAACCTGGATATTTTTAAATGCGGCTTCATTATTCAGCGTTGCTGACTTCAACTAATTTTTCAAAGACGGAAATACAGAAAGCCTTAAATCTGACAGAGCCCAAGCTTTGAAATCTACCCTGAAATAAGTTTGCATATTTCCTGTTTACTTAAAGGGGTGATCCCATGACTGATATGTATTTTTTCCTGTTAAAGGAATATGGCCCAAGTCAATAAGTGACTTATCACCTTTCTACAGGACAAGTGATAACTGGTAGATGAAATGAGTTCTGACCACTGAAACCCCAAAGATCCTGAGAATGGGGCTTTAAAAAGTCCTCTTGTAATGGTGGTCGCTCATGTGCACCACTACTCCATCGATTGTCTAAGGCTACTTTCACACATCCGTTTTTTTAAATCCGGCACGATGAGGCGAAAATTGTGAAAACCGGATCCGTTTTTTTGACATAGAATGTAATGATCGCCGCATCATGCCGGATGGACATGCGGCGCCTCCGGGTTTTGCCGGATACGGCAAACATGCGCCGTCCGGCGTCTGCAAAAAGCGTTGGCTGCAACGTTTTTTTGCAGCTCCGGACCGGCTTTTTCAACAGCGCATGCGCGGACACTGTGAGTTTTAACCCCACAAGTGCCCGGCGCGCATCTCTCTCTCTCCCCCTCCCCTTCTCTCTCTCCCTCTCCATACCTTTCTTTGGCTGGCTCTCTCGTCCCCCGCTGTCTCTCTGACTGCTCTCTCGTCCCCCACTCTCTTTGTCTGCTCTCTCGTCCCCCGCTGTCTCTCTGACTGCTCTCTCATCCCCCGCTCTCTCTTTGGCTGCTCTCTCGTCCCCCGCTGTCTCTCTGGCTGCTCTCTCGTCCCCCACTCTCTCTTTGGCTGCTCTCTCGTCCCCCCGCTGTCTCTCTGGCTGCTCACTCGTCCCCCGCTGTCTCTCTGGCTGCTCTCTTGTCTCCCGATCTCTCTCCGGCTGGCTCTCTCGTTCCCCGCTGCTGCGGCTACTTTAAATGTCCTCCAAGCCGCATCAGGCGCCGCATGTACATGCGGTGTCACCGCTGCAGGCCGGATCCGGCGGCCCGGCTTTTTGCCGAACGCCGCCAGACCCCTGACACCAGATGTGTGAAAGAGGCCTAAGGGATTGCAGGGAGCTGGGCTTGGCCATCTATGAATGGATCAGTTGTACAAATGGGATTAGGCATTTCAGAGCCCCATTCGGAGGAGGATCAGACCCTGATCGATCTACTTGTCTCCTATTCTGCAGCTAAGTGGTAACTTGTTGATTTGAAACAACCCCTTTAAAATCCTAACAAAAATTCTGCATACAGTAGATAGGTGGAATTTACAGAGATATTTCTATTTCTCACCATGTTTGTAATGGGATAGAGAAAACTTGACTTTGTGCATAGTTAGACACTTTTTTATGAGAGTAGGTTTTTTAATAATGAGTGTGGATGGTCAGGATATATTCTGAGAGACAGGAATAGGGAGGATGGACAACTTTGTCAGCAGCTTGGGAGAGATAACTAAAAGTACAAAGATGTGGCTCCTCAGGGGTGGGACTAAAAAGCAGCAAAGGGGATTACGGGATTATTGGCAAAGAACCTACAGATCAGAGAAAACACGGGGTGACAGAGAAACTTTGGATCACATAAATAATATGTGGCTAATTGGGATCAATTAACTCAGGGGATTGCCATATTTTAGGTTGGATGGTTGGCACTTGTTCACTCCAAAGTTAACTTCTCTGTTAAATTGGCATCAACTCATTTTATTTCCTTGCAACGTGGAAAAACAAGTAGCATCACACTGCAAAATAATGTCGCCAGGCTGTCTGGCCAATAACTGGACATGATAGCTCTATAGCTGCCAAGTTGTAAGACGTTCCTCGTTCCACCTCAAACCATTCCTGATGATGGCTCCTGATGCTCATGATGGTTGGCAATGCATGACAACTGGCCATTACACTTGGCCAATAATGAACTAAATTAGGTAGCCCACACCTGAGGCAGAGTGGAGACCGCTAATTCCCCCTTAAGGCACACCCCAAGTATAACATGTTTAATTGGTAAAAGTTCCTAGGATAACTACTCTAAATATGTCTATTTCTACAAGAACGTGCCTGGAGCAGCGCCAATGTCATGGCTCTCCAATGCTCTTCAGGACAGTGCTTCCCCAACAGACGCTTCGCCACTCTTCAAGGAGTACCACCAGAGATACAAAACAACCACAAAGAATTGGAGTAAAATGAATTTAAAAAAAAAAACAAGTAGCGACCTCCACTGATCCTCGCTTATCTAACTTTGTCCAGACTGTTGCCAAGACTCCAGTGCTCTTTGGTTGAGTGGCGTTTCCAAGATGCACTCTCTAGGCTGTTGCAGCGCACTGGCATGGCCAGCAATTTCCTGAGTTGGCAATTCTTGGCATTTCCTGGTTAGATGGACAGGACCAGAATTTAAAGGTGTGTTAGAGAATTGGTGGAGGAGAATATTGCTTATTTTCATAGAAAAAAACAATTACATTGTCAGCCCCTGTAGGAATGACCATCAATATCAGATTGGTGGGGCTCTGACTCCAAGCATCCTACCTAAGCAGCTAATTGAGGGGGCCATAGCGCTTCAATGACCACCTCTTTGTCAATGTTTGCCAGGCACAGCGCCATACTGTTATTGGTGGCTATGATTTGTGTTGCAGTTCTGTTTTATTCAGGTGAATGGGGCTGAACTGCAATGTCGGGCATGGCCACTAGCAGGGATAGGGCACTGTACCTGGTAAACACCAAGGTTGGTAGAATCACGTGAGCAATAACGGGTTCTGGGAGTTGGAACACTAAGGGTGTGTTCACACGTTGCTGATTTGTGGCGCCCCCAGGAGTATGGTCGCCACAGTGGCATTACCTTCCTCCTAGGGAGTGTGATGTCATTGCTGGAATCAATGAAGGGTCTCTCTAGCAGTTAATCAATACACACAACACAGTTCCCACTCCAGGCCAGCAGAGGGAGCTCTGAACCAAAACTTGGGGAGGAGCTGCACTCTGGGGGCCAGGAAGGGGAAAATTGAGTTAGTTCTGTGAGGAGGGCGAAGTGTGTGGACGTGAGGAGAAGAGAGGGGAGATTGAGAAGAGAGTTGAGGCTCATTCCCAGCTAGAGCGCATGAACTGGAGCCTGGTCTCCAAGGTTGTATGGATACTGACGGTCCTGCAACAGGATCCAGAGGAATAGGAAGCTGTAATTGCTCTATTCCCATCTAAGACTCGGAGGCACCACAGCGACGTGTGAGCCAAAGGAGATAGAAGGCTACAGCTGTCTGACATACGAGGGAGTTCTAAAGAGAATAAGCAAGTGGAACTTCAGTGTAACACCATACTGCAAGTACCTAAAAATAAGCGCTAGAGAGGAGACTGTTATGATTGAGTCACCATAGGAGGCAAAAACAGAAATGCTAGCTAAGTCCAGAAAACCAGAGAAGTTGGCAGCTATCGGATTGCAGACCCCTGAACCTATCAACACAACTAGCAGTAGCAGTGGGGGGTTCCTACGATGCCCTAGACCCCTCGATCACAGCCGGAGAAATAGCTAGGCCTAAAGAAAGAAAGGGGAAAACTAAACTGCCCCAGAGCAGACCCCAAAGCAATAGGCAGCCCCCAACATATAATGACGGTGAAGCAAGATGAAAACACTAACACAGGCAGAAAGATAGACTGAGCAAAGACGGGGCCCAATCTAGCTAGATAGAAAAGGACAGGAAGGCTGCTGTCTGTAATCCGTGAAAAACCCTATGAAAATAAAAGCCAACAGACTGACAGTGAAAAAGGCCCTGAAGACGCTAGGCTTCAAAAATGCTATGTCAGTACTCAGGAATATTCTGAAGACAGAGCTACAGGCAAAAGGAGATTCAGCTCACCCCAGCAGGGAATGGCAGAATCCAGAAAAGCAAGGAAAAACAAAAACAAAACACTAATGCAAACAGGCAAAGCAGAAAAACTTAGCTTAGAGGAGCAGGAATCAGACTGGTGTCCTAGAAGTCCACAGAGAAATCACCCGCAGAGCAGAAGGGCGTCGGCAGCCTTATATCCAGTCCGTGACTCCACTCAGCCAGTCATCCTCATCAGGTTCAGGTGCCTGATAATCAGGCTCATTACCTTCCTTCACCAGAATAGGGAGTTCACCAGACCTCAGTGACGAAGGGGAAAATGAACTCACAACAGTACCTCCCCCTTGAGGAGGGGTCACCGAACCCTCAACCACGCCACCTGGGCGATCAGGGTGAGCCCGATGAAAGGCACGCACCAATCTTTTGGCATGAATATCAGAGGCAGAGACCCAGGAATTATCCTCCTGACCATAACCCTTCCACTTAACCAAATACTGGAGTCTCCGTCTAGCCAGACGGGAATCCAGTATTTTCTCTACCTCATATTCCATGTTACCTTCAACCAATACAGGGTCCGGAGGTGCCACCCCAGGAACAACTGGTTCAACAAACCTCTTCAACAAGGACTTATGGAACACATTATGGATTTTAAATGTGACAGGAAGAGCCAAACGGAAAGAGACCGGATTAATAATCTCCAAAATCTTGTAAGGTCCAATAAATCTAGGCTTAAACTTAGGAGAAGCCACCTTCATAGCAATATTTTTTGATGATAACCACACCATATCACCAATCTTAAACTGGGGACCAATGGTCCTATGTCGATTGGAAAACCGCTGGGCCTTTTCCTGGGAGAGAGATAACTTATCCACCACTTGGTCCCAGATCTGGTGCATTCTCTCCACCACAGTGTCAACACCTGGGCAGGCAGAAGGCTCCACCTGCCCTGAAGAAAATCGAGGATGAAACCCAAAGTTACAAAAAAAAGGTGACATCAAAGTGGCAGAACTAGCTCTATTATTTAAAGCAAATTCGGCCAAGGGCAAAAATGAAACCCAATCATCCTGATCAGCGGAAATAAAACATCTCAAATACGACTCCAAGGTCTGGTTTGTTCTCTCTGTCTGCCCATTGGTCTGAGGGTGAAAAGCAGAGGAGAAGGACAACTGAATTCCCAGCTTGGAACAGAAAGTCCTCCAAAATCTAAACACAAACTGAACTCCTCTGTCAGATACAATGTTCTCAGGAATCCCATGTAAGCGAACCACCTGTTGCAAAAACAGGGGCACCAACTCAAGGAAGATGGCAACTTAGGGAGTGGTACAAGATGAACCATCTTAGAGAACCTATCACAAATCACCCAAATAACAGTCATTCTTTGAGAGACCGGCATATCAGAGATGAAATCCATTGAAATATGGGTCCATGGCCTCCTGGGGACAGGCAAAGGCATCAACAACCCACTAGAACGAGAACAAGATTTAGACCGGGAGCAAGTCCCACAGGACTGCACAAAATTCCTGACATCATGAGACAAGGTGGGCCACCAAAAACATCGACTCACCAGATCTCTAGTACCAAAAATACCTGGATGACCAGCCAATGCAGAGCAATGAACTTCAGACATCACTCTCTTCTTCTACTGGTCAGGAACATACAACTTTCCACTGGGACAACGCTCAGGTTTGTCCTCCTGGAACTCTTGCAGAGCAAGTCTCAAATCGGGCGAGATGGCAGAAAGAACTACCCCTTCGCCTAAGATGGTAGCAGGCTTGGTCACCACAGGAGAATCAGCAAAGAAACTCCTAGAGAGGGCGTCTGCCTTGACATTCTTAGTGCCAGGAAGAAAAGAGACCACAAAATCAAAACGTGTAAAAAACAAGGCCCACCTAGCTTGTCTAGGGTTCAAGCGTTTAGCCGACTCTAGATAAATCAAATTCTTGTGGTCAGTGAGGACCACAACTTGATGTTTAGCTCCCTCCAACCAATGTCTCCACTCCTCAAATGCCCATTTCATGGCCAACAGTTCCCGATTCCCCACATCATAGTTACGTTCAGATGGAGAGAACTTTCGGGAAAAGAAAGCACAGGGATTCATTTTAGCTGTTACAGGATCCTTTTGGGACAAAACAGCTCCTGCACCAATCTCAGAAGCATCCACCTCTACCTGGAATGGGAGTGAGACATCAGGTTGCCGCAAAACCGGGGTGGAGGTAAATCTTCGCTTTAGCTCCTGAAAGGAAGCAACAGCCTCCGGAGACCAATTCAACACATCAGCACCCTTCTTAGTCAGATCAGTCAATGGCTTGGCAATACTAGAAAATTTTGCTATAAATTTCCGATAAAAATTAGCAAAACCCAAAAACTTCTGGAGGGCCTTCAAAGAAGTGGGCTGAACCCAATCATAAATGGCCTGTACCTTTGCCGGGTCCATTTCAATAGTTGACGGAGACAAAATAAATCCCAAAAATGAAATCCTCTGTACTCCAAAAAGGCATTTTGATCCTTTGACATTCAGGGAATTTTCCCTCAAGATCCGGCACACAGTCCGAATATGTTCCACATGAGAATCCCAATCCTTGGAGAAGATCAAAATATCATCCAGATAGATAATCAAAAATTTATCGACAAAGTCTCGGAAAATATCGTTCATGAAGCACTGGAAGACAGAAGGGGCATTAGTGAGCCCAAAAGGCATCACCAGGTACTCAAAATGTCCCTCCGGAGTATTAAACGCCGTCTTCCATTCATCCCCCTGCTTAATGCGGATAAGATTATACGCCCCCCTGAGGTCAAGCTTGGTAAACCAGCAAGCACCTCTAACTCTAGAGAATAGATCCGAAATCAGGGGTAACGGATACTGATATTTAATAGTAATTTTATTGAGGGCACAATAATCAATACAAGGCCTTAAAGAACCATCCTTTTTGGCCACAAAAAAAACAACCGGCACCTAAGGGTGAAGAGGATGGTCTAATATGACCCTTCTCCAATGCCTCCTTAATATAGGACCGCATAGCCTCGTGCTCGGGTACAGATAAATTGAAGAGCCGACCCTTGGGAAATTTACACCCCGGGCTTAGTTCAATTGCACAGTCATAACTCCTATGAGGAGGCAAGGACGCAGACTCATTCTCACTAAATACAGGAGAGGTGGAAAAAACCGGAGCCTCACTAAAGGTACACCGACAACCCCAACTCACCACAGACACAGATTTCCAATCCAAAACTGAATTATGAATTTGCAACCAGGGAAACCCCAGAACAACGGCATCATGCAGACCATGCAACACCAAAAATCTGCAATTTTCTTGATGGTCTGGGGCGACCCGCATGACCACCTGGGTCCAAAACTGAGGTTTATTTTTAGCCAAAGGAGTTGTTCTGTCCTCTTTATGTGTAAGGCGTACATAAATTGACATAAAGCTAACTCCCTTCACGCAACTCATTGATTGGAGAAGTTTCCGTATTCAACTTTTATTGCAATGAAGCAGAGTGAAACTGTGAAACAACAATAGGAGCATTTAGTACATGGTACATACATAGTAAAGTAATACATGAACTGAAATCACAGATATGTACATAAGTAGTTCCTATTTAAACGGAAACGAGATCTAACTAATGCTGACTACAAAGGAGAAACACAAAAGCGCTGACGTATAGATAGTCCTAAGTCAAAACCTGAATCTCCTTACCGACAGTGCTTCTGTAAGCCGGGAGGCAGAGAGATGCCTCAGTACCACATGGAATGAAAAACTAAAATGGCTCCTGGAGAATAAGGTTATATGATGTCTCCCAGGGGTCAAAGGTAGAGACTACGGTGGCCGGATAGATCAAACAAGAGTAGACTAGAATGAACTCCAAAGCTGTTTGTACAGACAGCCAGTAGGTGGCGCTGTTGCATTATAAATGACAAGCATAAGAAATCACAGAAGGACAATAAATAAACAATTATGAAGAAAGCTGTTAAAGGCTTCACACTCCCCGTCTGATGTCTTGAAGATATCACTTTAACACACTTTAGGGGAAACTAACAGGATCAATTCAGTAACGGGTCTCAAGAAAAGTTTTGCGTTTGTGAGAGTTCATCTGAGGTACAAGGTCTGCGGTAGCAATGCCAACCTTTGCAATGTTCTGACTGTGGTGATTCAGCTTTAAAGGATCTAGCTATGTGACATAGATGGGTTATAGCTCTACACAATGACCGCCAGGTAGAAAACTTGTTGAAACGTCCAATACCGAGTTGCTTGTCTGAAACTGAAACAACTGTATTAAGTGTAGAGACTCAAGGACGAATCTCTATGTCAGATTCTGGTTCTAGCAACTCAAATGAATTTCTTTCCAGAGTTTCAGGTTTTGTCTCGTATAACGATACTGGTCCTGTGAGCCACATAGTGTCTCTGAGGCGAGACGCTGCTACACCTCTCGTGGCGCAGTCTGCTGGGTTTAGGTTAGTTGACACATAGTGCCACTGGGTAGGTTGTGTTGACTTTCTGATCCTCTGGACCCTATTACTTACGTAGACGTAAAACCTCCTGGTCTCATTGTGAATGTAGCCTAACACTACTTTACTGTCTGTATAAAACATTGTATCTTCGAGATCTACGTCTATTTCTGCTGCAATCAGTTCAGATAGTTCTACTGCCAGGACGGCAGCACAAAGCTCTAGTCTCGGTATCGTGAGTTCCAGACGTGGTGCCAACTTCGTCTTGCCCATTACAAAGCCGATATGAGCTCGATTTCCAATGTCTGTAGTTTTGAGGTAACCTACCGCAGCAATTGCTTTTTCGGAAGCATCGCAGAAGATGTGTAGTCTCTTAGACTGGACCTCATCAAGAGGGACAAGTGCGTATGGTCTGGGTATGCGTAAGCTTGACAATACCTCTAGAGAATCTCTCCACACTGTCCACAACAGTTCCTTTTCAAGAGGGAGTGGAGTGTCCCAGTCACACGTATCTGTAATTAGCTCTCTGAGCAGAGCCTTACCTTGGATCGTCACTAGTGCTGCAAACCCAAGCGGATCGTATAAGCTGTTTATCATGGATAAGACGCCGCGTCTTGTGAATGGTTTTTGATCTCGGACAACCTGAAAAATAAAGGTGTCAGTATTGAGGTCCCACTTGAGCCCCAGACTCCGTTGAACAGGGATGGAATCTGTAGGGAAGTCTAGATCTTTCAGATCGTTAGCGCGATCTTGCTTGGGGAAAGCTTGCACAACAATTTCGCTATTTGAAGCAATCTTATGTAGTCTGAGATTTGAATGGGCTAACACATCCTGGGTCCTTTTGAGCAAATTGATAGCGGCTTCTGCTGATGGAAAAGACTTTAGGGCATCGTCCACGTAAAAGTCTCTTTCTACGAAGCGCCTGACGTCTTCCTCTCCTTTCTGTGCAGACAGTTTGAGTCCATAAATAGCAACTGAAGGGGAAGGGCTGTTGCCGAAAACATGTACTTTCATACGATGCTCTATGACGTCTTTGGTAGGATCGTTCTCTCGGAACCAGAAGAATCTTAGGAAGTTCCGATGCTCTGATTTCACTAAGAAACAATGGAACATCTGCTGTATGTCGGCGACGACGGCAACTGCTTCTTTACGGAATCGGATGAGGACCCCAAGGAGGGTGTTGTTAAGATCTGGCCCCGTTAAGAGAACATCATTAAGGCAGACGCCTTCATAACGGGAACTAGAATCAAAGACTACCCGAATCTGTCCTGGTTTCTTAGGGTGGTAGACTCCGAAGATTGGTAGGTACAAGCATTCTTCCTTTTCCTTTAAAGGTGGAGCTACTTCTGCATGCCCTCTCTCAAATATATTTTTCATGAACAGTAAAAAATGTTCTTTCATGTCTGGTCTCCTCTGAAAGTTGTGTCTGAGAGAAGTAAAGCGTTTTAGTGCTTGACTCTTGTTGTCAGGGAGGCGACGCCTCTGTGTCTTGAAAGGGAGTGGTGCGACCCAGCTTCCTGTCTCATCCTGGAGAAACTCATGCTCCATTATCTTTAGGAAGGCTTTATCCTCGATTGAAGGGGCTATCTTGTTATCTTCCTTTGTTCTGTGGAAGACTGTACATCCTAGATGTCGTTGACTGTACCACCAGAGTAGTCTTCTCGCTCGTTAAAGGTAAGATGCACAGGGCCACTAAGATTCTCTTTAAATAGGAACTTGTTAGGGCAGGGTGGCAAAAAGGATGGGCATCCACTCTCTAGCGAGTTTGTGTACAGAGAGCTCACGGTGGTTGGTTTGTGAAAATCCCTTAGGCAGACGTCGCCTATAATGACCCAGCCTAGGTCGAGCTTCTGCGCATATGGCGAAATATGAGGGCCGTTTACTTGCTGCCTCACCTTGTGTAATCTTATAATGTCTCTTCCTAGCAGAAGCATAATCTGAGCCTTTGGGTCTAGTGCAGGAATGCGGTCGGCTATGGCTCTCAGGTGTCTGTGATGTAATGCCGCCTCAGGAGTAGGGATCTCTTCTCTGTTGTTTGGGATTTGATTGCACTCAATCAGCGTAGGCAGAGGTAGAGATAGTTCTCCATCTATAGATTCAATTTGATAGCCTGTTGCTCTTCTCCCCGCCGTCTCACTCACACCTGTGCATGTCTTGAGCAGATACGTAAAGGTGTTTCCTTCAACTTTAAACATGTCGAAGAAAGCTGAGCTAGCAAGAGACCTGTTGCTCTGATCATCGAGGATGACGTATATTCTTACCGCTTTTTCTCTCTGTCCAACGGGATAGACTACAGCAAGACAGATCTTGGAGCATGATTTGTTACTGAGGCCTTCTCCACAAACCTGGGTACATTGGGGCATCACTTCGGGAGATGCTGTGGTGTCTTCCTCCCCGCCGTGGTCCGTAGCCTGGTCTAGAGGAGTAAGGAACTTAGGAGCTGATCCTGGATGTAATACTGTGTTGTGCTCTCTGCTATCACATTCGGCACACTTGACTTCTGTTGTACAGTCCTTTGCCAAATGAGCAGTTGTTATACAGCACCTGAAGCAAATGCGATTTTCTCTAAGAAATATCTTGCGGTCTTTCAGGGGTTTGCTCCTGAATCCTCGGCACTTTAGTAGTGAATGGGGTTTGTTGTGTAGAGGGCACTCTTTGCTTAAGTCTCTTGCATGGGGCTTCTCTGGGTCCTCTAAGGGTAGAGGATTGTGTAAAGAGTCTGATGAGGATACACTAGTTTTGTGGACAGCTATTGGTATGCCTTTCCCGCTGCGAAGTAATGTGGGTTTACCTACTTTAAGACAAGCAGCGTCAAGCGGAGACAGATCAAAGCTAGGATCGTTTCGGGTTTTTGCCTGTTGATTCACAAACTCTACGAAGAAGGCAAAGGGGGGAAACAAAACACCATGTCGTTGTTTGTACTTTGAACCTTGGGTGATCCACCTCTCCTGTAAATTATAAGGTAACTTTTGCACTAGGAGGTTGACCCCACGTGAAGTGTCTAACAGCGCGAGACCTGGTAGGTCGCCTTCAGATTTGGCGACTTGGAGCTCCATTAACAGGTCCCCTAGTTCTCTCAGCTTCTGGTACCCTTTGTTAGAAATCTTAGGGAAGTCTTCAACCCTTTTGAAGAGAGTGTTCTCTATCACTTCTGGTGATCCAAAACATTCATCGAGTCTTTCCCATATAAGGGCTCGCCCTCTACTAGTGTGGTTGATGCAAATATCTCTAATTCGCTTTGCGTGCTCTGCGGAGTCTTTACCTAGCCATTTGATTAGGAGATCAACGTCTTCACTTGCTGACAGCTCGAGATCTCTGATAGCGTTCTTAAATGAAGAACGCCAAGCTCTATAACCTTCTGGACGGTCGTCAAATTTTAGGAGGCTCTTGGTTATAAGCTCTCGTCGTGCGTGAAACTTAAGAAAGTCAGGCATACCTTGATCTCTACTCATTGAGTTGTCATTTGTCGGGGCTGGTCGACCGTAGTAATCTTTACATTCATCTGCATAGTAAACATCATCTTTCTCTTTCTCGAAACCTGTGCTCATGTTGTGGAAGTTTGTTGATCTAGGTGACGTCCGCATTGCGGGTTCACGGTATACGGGATGATCATATTGGTCCATATAAGGAGTTTGGGTCATAAGGGTTGCGTTCAGTGCAATAGGTTTCTGTGTGAATTCATCGGCAGGAATTGGTGTAGTTCTTGGGTGCAAGTTGTCGTCTATCTTAACGTGTTGCGTTACATAGTCTAGAACGCGCTGTGAGTGACAGGATATGCTGTCACGTTCTTTCTCTGACGCATCTGCGGCCTCTTGTAAGGCCTCTGCTTCAGCAATGGCGACTGCAACTTCTTTCTCGGCGGCTAGTTTGTCTAATGCCATTTCTAGATGTGCTTTTTCTAATTTCAATCGTCTTTCCTCTTCTGAAAAGGTCGCTCGTGCCTTTGCGGCTTCGACTCTCGCGCAAGCTCTGGCGACTGCGGAGCTGGTCACTGACCTAGTCGAGCTTCCGGAGTTGACAGAGACGTGTGACCGTGTCTCACATTGGCTTCCCTCTGCTGCTGACATGTTGGTTCTAACGTCACTGATCTATAGTACTGATTGGGTTCGGTGCACTGCGTAGCTTCTAGAAGTGTCGTTTCACTGTTCTGTCCTCTTTATGTGTAAGGCGTACATAAATTGACATAAAGCTAACTCCCTTCACACAACTCATTGATTGGAGAAGTTTCCGTATTCAACTTTTATTGCAATGAAGCAGAGTGAAACAACAATAGGAGCATTTAGTACATGGTACATACATAGTAAAGTAATACATGAACTGAAATCACAGATATGTACATAAGTAGTTCCTATTTAAACGGAAACGAGATCTAACTAATGCTGACTACAAAGGAGAAACACAAAAGCGCTGACGTATAGATAGTCCTAAGTCAAAACCTGAATCTCCTTACCGACAGTGCTTCTGTAAGCCGGGAGGCAGAGAGATGCTTCAGTACCACATGGAATGAAAAACTAAAATGGCTCCTGGAGAATAAGGTTATATGATGTCTCCCAGGGGTCAAAGGTAGAGACTACGGTGGCCGGATAGATCAAACAAGAGAAGTAGACTAGAATAAACTCCAAAGCTGTTTGTACAGACAGCCAGTAGGTGGCGCTGTTGCATTATAAATGACAAGCATAAGAAATCACAGAAGGACAATAAATAAACAATTATGAAGAAAGCTGTTAAAGGCTTCACAGGAGTAGCATCAATCCCCCTCAAAGGGATAGGCGTCTGCAGAGGTGTCATCGGAAATCCACAACGTTTAGCAAAATCCAAGTCCATTAGGTTTAGCGCTGCTCCCGAATCCACAAAAGCCTTGGCGGAAAATGTGGACAGGGAGCAGATCAGAGTAATTGCCAGAAGAAACTTAGGTTGAACACAACCAACAGAAAACGTGTGTGCAAAGCGTTTCTCTCGTTTAGGACAAACAGAAATAATATGCGAGGCATCTCCACAGAAAAAACACAGCTTATTACTAGAGTTGAGCGAAACGGGTCGAAAAAATTCAAAAGTCGCCGACTTTTGGCAAAGTTGGGTTTCATGAAACGAAACCCGACCCTAGGATGAGGTCGGCCACGAGGTCGGCGACTTACGCGCCAAAGTCGCGTTTCAAAAGTTTGTTTTGCGCTCTTTTTCAGCCAATCAGGATCCACGGACACTGTGGGCAACGTGATGACATAGGCACGGGTCACCACCATCTTTCAGAAGGGCATGCAAGTGATTGGCTTGCTTTGGTGGGCGTCACAGGGGGTATAAAAGGGCGTGCACGCCGACCGCCATCTTACTTCTGCCGATCTTAGTATAGGGAGAGGTTGCTGCTGATTCTGTAGGGAGAGCGTTAGGCAGGGAAGAAGACAAAAAAACTGCTTCTGCTGCTAGCGATTTGGCCTGCACAACACACCAGTCACTGTGTGTGCAGTGCAAGGGGAGGCTATATAGTGGTGTATCAGTGGTGTTGGTTGTTGGGCTGCCTTTTAAGGCTTCCTGACAGGCTGGCATTGCTGTTTACCCACTGCTCCGCAAACTGCTTTTTTAAAAGCAATTCCACATTTTTTTTTTGTCCTGCTGAGAAGAAAAAAAAACTGCTTCTGCTGCTAGCAATTTGGCCTGCACAACACACCAGTCACTGTGTGTGCAGTGCAAGGGGAGGCTATATAGTGGTGTATCAGTGGTGTTGGTTGTTGGGCTGCCTTCTAAGGCTTCCTGACAGGCTGGCATTGCTGTTTACCCACTGCTCCGCAAACTGCTTTTTTAAAAGCAATCCAATCTCCCTTATCCTCTAGTCACTTTTGTCACAGCTGTGCCATCGAGCCTGTCACATAGCGCTCAGATATTCATTGGGCCTCACACAATCCAAAAGTGTCCAGTGTCCAAAAGTGTGTGCAGAGATTCAAAATCTCCCTTATCCTCTAGTCACTTTTGTCACAGCTGTGCCATCGAGCCTGTCACATAGAGCTCAGATATCAGTGGGCCTCACACAATCCAAAAGTGTCCACTGTCCACAAGTGTGTGCAGAAATTCAAAATCTCACTTATCCTCTAGTCACTTTTGTCACAGCTGTGCCATCGAGCCTGTCACATAACGCTCAGATATCAGTGGGCCTCACACAATCCAAAAGTGTCCACTGTCCACAAGTGTGTGCAGAAATTCAAAATCTCCCTTATCCTCTAGTCACTTTTGTCACAGCTGTGCCATCGAGCCTGTCACATAGCGCTCAGATATCAGTGGGCCTCACACAATCCAAAAGTGTCCACTGTCCACAAGTGTGTGCAGAAATTCAAAATCTCCCTTATCCTCTAGTCACTTTTGTCACAGCAGTGCCATCGAGCCTGTCACATAGCACTCAGATATCAGTGGACCTCACACAATCCAAAAGTGTCCACTGTCCACAAGTGTGTGCAGAAATTCAAAATCTCCCTTATCCTCTAGTCACTTTTGTCACAGTTGTGCCATCGAGCCTGTCACATAGCGCTCAGATATCAGTGGGCCTCACACAATCCAAAAGTGTCCACTGTCCACAAGTGTGTGCAGAAATTCAAAATCTCCCTTATCCTCTAGTCACTTTTGTCACAGCAGTGCCATCGAGCCTGTCACATAGCGCTCAGATATCAGTGGGCCTCACACAATCCAAAAGTGTCCAGTGTCCAAAAGTGTGTGCAGATATTCAAAATCTCCCTTATCCTCTAGTCACTTTTGTCACAGCAGTGCCATCGAGCCTGTCACATAGCGCTCAGATATCAGTGGGCCTCACACAATCCAAAAGTGTCCAGTGTCCAAAAGTGTGTGCAGATATTCAAAACCTCCCTTATCCTCTAGTCACTTTTGTCACAGCAGTGCCATCGAGCCTGTCACATAGCGCTCAGATATCAGTGGGCCTCACACAATCCAAAAGTGTCCACTGTCCACAAGTGTGTGCAGAAATTCAAAATCTCCCTTATCCTCTAGTCACTTTTGTCACAGCAGTGCCATCGAGCCTGTCACATAGCGCTCAGATATCAGTGGGCCTCACACAATCCAAAAGTGTCCAGTGTCCAAAAGTGTGTGCACATATTCAAAATCTCCCTTATCCTCTAGTCACTTTTGTCACAGCTGTGCCATCGAGCCTGTCACATAGCGCTCAGATATCAGTGGGCCTCACACAATCCAAAAGTGTCCAGTGTCCAAAAGTGTGTGCATATATTCAAAATCTCCCTTATCCTCTAGTCACTTTTGTCACAGCAGTGCCATCGAGCCTGTCACATAGCGCTCAGATATCAGTGGGCCTCACACAATCCAAAAGTGTCCACTGTCCACAAGTGTGTGCAGAAATTCAAAATCTCCCTTATCCTCTAGTCACTTTTGTCACAGCTGTGCCATCGAGCCTGTCACATAGCGCTCAGATATCAGTGGGCCTCACACAATCCAAAAGTGTCCACTGTCCACAAGTGTGTGCAGAAATTCAAAATCTCCCTTATCCTCTAGTCACTTTTGTCACAGCAGTGCCATCGAGCCTGTCACATAGCGCTCAGATATCAGTGGGCCTCACACAATCCAAAAGTGTCCAGTGTCCAAAAGTGTGTGCAGATATTCAAAATCTCCCTTATCCTCTAGTCACTTTTGTCACAGCAGTGCCATCGAGCCTGTCACATAGCGCTCAGATATCAGTGGGCCTCACACAATCCAAAAGTGTCCAGTGTCCAAAAGTGTGTGCAGATATTCAAAATCTCCCTTATCCTCTAGTCACTTTTGTCACAGCAGTGCCATCGAGTCTGTCACATAGCGCTCAGATATCAGTGGGCCTCACACAATCCAAAAGTGTCCACTGTCCACAAGTGTGTGCAGAAATTCAAAATCTCCCTTATCCTCTAGTCACTTTTGTCACAGCTGTGCCATCGAGCCTGTCACATAGCGCTCAGATATCAGTGGGCCTCACACAATCCAAAAGTATCCACTGTCCACAAGTGTGTGCAGAAATTCAAAATCTCCCTTATCCTCTAGTCACTTTTGTCACAGCTGTGCCATCGAGCCTGTCACATAGCGCTCAGATATCAGTGGGCCTCACACAATCCAAAAGTGTCCAGTGTCCAAAAGTGTGTGCAGAGATTCAAAATCTCCCTTATCCTCTAGTCACTTTTGTCACAGCTGTGCCATCGAGCCTGTCACATAGCGCTCAGATATCAGTGGGCCTCACACAATCCAAAAGTGTCCAGTGTCCAAAAGTGTGTGCAGAAATTCAAAATCTCCCCTGTCCTATAGACACCTTGTACCTTGTTTTACATTACTATATAGTTTGTTGGATTTTGTCTACATGTCTAGTGGCAAGAGCAAAATAGGACCGAATGCAGGAGGTGCTGACCCTGCGTCATTGTCTGGCTACATAAGGCCTCGAACGCTTAGTTTTCTAGGAGTTGGCAAACCGCTTTTAAAGCCAGAGCATCAGGAAAAAGTTTTGTCTTACATTGCTGACTCAGCCTCCAGCTCTATCGCCTCCTCTTCTTCAGTTGTAAAAAGTAAAAGCACTGAGTCGTCATTGGAGGCTCATGTTCATGAACCACACCTTTCCTTGTGTCCTTCACCCCAACCAAGATTGAAGGATGACGCAGGCCATACTACTGATTACTCCATGGAGCTGTTTTCACATACCATGCCTGGATTATCAAGTGAAATGGTGAATTACCCAGGCCAAGATGAATCTGACATGGAGTGCACTGATGCACAGCCGCTGATGGATGATTCTGCTGGTACATTCACTCAGAGCACTACATTGTCCTTGCAGTGTACAGAGCCAGATTCTGACCCTGATGAGACTCAGGTGCCCCTTCCCGCACACTATACCACCATACACGGTGACACAGAGGAAGGTGCACATGACATAGAAGAGGAGGTGATGGATGACCCAGTTGTTGACCCAGATTGGCATCCATTGGGGGAAGAGGGTGCTGCTTCCAATAGCTCAGATGAGGAGCATCCACAGCAGACATCGACATCGCAACAGCTGTTATCTGGCAGGCCCGGAGCACTCCAAAGACAGGTTCCAAACATCAAAAGAGTTGCTGGACAGCTTGTCCAGAGGGTCAAAAGATCACAGCATGCTAGGCCGCAAAATGTCTGCCAAAGTAGGAAGAGTGCAGTGTGGCACTTTTTTGAACAAAATCCTCATGATCAGGCCAAGGTTATCTGTAAGAAGTGCACAAAGACCTTTAGCCGAGGGAAAAATCTGAAAAATTTGAATACCAGTTGCATGCTTAGACATTTAACCAGCATGCACTTGCAAGCGTGGACACAACACCAAACCTCAAGTGCCACATGTGCAACTGATCACAACGAAGGTAGTCAGCAACGCTACATTGTTTCCCCCACTGTAAGCCCACCGGTTAGCACAGCAGCAAATGTTGAGGTGTCGTTGCAAGACCACAGCAGTCAGGGAATCCCACTGTTATATCAACGAAAGACTGATTCTAGGCCATCAGAAAGAACACCAACTCCATCACCATCATCAACCCTCTCTCAGTCCGCCCTGTCCACCGCTACTTCCACCATATGCAGCTCTCAAGTCCAGCTCACCCTCCCAGACACTATGAGTAGGTCAAGAAAGTACTCAGTCTCTCATCCGCGTACACTGGGTTTGAACGCCCACATTGCCAAACTAATCTCGTTTGAGATGATGCCCTTTCGGTTGGTGGAAAGCACAGCTTTCCGCGAACTCATGGCCTATGCAGTACCACGCTATGACCTACCCAGTCGCCACTTCTTCTCTCGCAAAGCCATCCCAGCCCTCCACCATCATGTGAAAGACCGCATTGTCCATGCACTCAAGCAGTCAGTGAGCGGAAAGGTGCACCTCACAACTGATGCATGGTCCAGTCGGCATGGCCAGGGCCGTTACGTGTCCATCACTGCGCACTGGGTTAATGTGGTGGATGCAGGGTCCACAGGGGACAGCGGTGGTGGGACAGTGCTGCCTAGCCCACGGTATAGGAAACAGTTGGCTGTAGGCGTTCGACCCTCCTCCTCCTCCACCTCCTCCAGAAGCGAAAGCTCATCCACAGAGCGCAGTCGTACGAGCACTCCATCTGCAGCTGCCACTGTTGCACACGATGTGTCCCCCTATCGAGCAGCTAGTGGAAAGCGTCAGCAGGCTGTGTTGCAGATGATGTGTTTGGGCGACAGACACACCGCCGAGGTGCTGGCCGAGTACTTGAAGCGACAAACTGAGTCATGGCTGGGCAGTGTACATCTTGAGGCAGGCAAGGTAGTTAGTGATAACGGCCGTAATTTTGTGGCAGCCATAGCCCTTTCAAAACTCAGCCACATACCTTGCTTGGCTCACACCTTGAACCTGGTGGTGCAGTGCTTCCTCAAAAATTATCCGGAGTTAACAGCCCTGCTCCAGAAGGTGCGAAGACTGTGCGCGCACATCCGCCGGTCGCCTGTACACTCCATTCGTATGCAGAAGCTGCAGCGATTGCTCCACCTTCCCAACCACCGCCTCATTATCGACATTGCAACAAGGTGGAACTCCACCCTGCACATGGTGGAGCGGCTGTGCTAGCAGAGGCAGGCCATAATGCATTTGTGGGAGGATACACGGCCAGGCACTTTGAGAGCAGACATGGAGTTGACAGGTGTGCAGTGGTCGAAGCTGAAAGACCTTTGTAAAGTCCTTCAGTGTTTTGAGGAATGCACACGGCTGGTAAGCGCAGACGACGCCATCCTAAGCATGAGCATCCCACTTATGCGTCTGCTCATGCAAACTTTGACGCACCTTAAGGAGCAGGCGTCTGCAGCCAATGTTGATGAGGAGGAAGAGGAGGAGGGAATCCTTGATGACATTCAGCCATTGTCTGCTCAGGGACGTCTCCTGGACGAGGTGGAGGAAGAAGAGGAGGAGGATGATGGGGATGATTACTTAGGGGAGGAGGATGCATCTCGTGGGGCAAGTGAAAATGTTGGCGTGGCAAGGTCTGGTACAGGGTTTGTGTGTGACTGGAGGGATGTGGATTTGCCAGAAAGTGCTCCTCCACCCAGCACTCGCAGTGCATCATTGACACCGGGAACATTGGCCCACATGTCAGATTATGCCTTGCGAATCCTAAAAAGGGACCCCCGCATTGCCAAAATGATGAACGATGACGACTACTGGTTGGCCAGCATCCTGGATCCACGCTATAAAGGCAAATTACAAAACATCATGCCACAGGAGAACCTTGACCTAATATTGGCTAATAAACAAGCAACTCTGGTAAATCGGTTGCTTGAGGCATTCCCAGCACACAGCAGCGGTGATGGTTCTCACACGAGCCGTACGGGCCGGGGGCAGCTTGGCAGAGGTGTTCCTGGTGCACACAGCAGAAGTGGCGTTGGAGACAGGGGTTTCATGACAATGTTGTGGACTGATTTTTCAAATACCGCTCACACAACTGGTAATACTGCATCGATGGAAAGTGACAGGAGACAGCAGTTGTCAACTATGGTAACAAACTACTTTTCCTCCCATATCGATGTTCTCCCACACAGGTCATTCCCCTTTGACTATTGGGCCGCTAAACTGGACACCTGGCCTGAATTGGCCCAATATGCCTTACAGGAGCTCGCTTGCCCAGCTGCAAGTGTGCTATCGGAAAGAGTCTTCAGTGCAGCTGGATCAATCCTGACAAAAAAAAAGGACCCGTCTGTCAACCCAAAATGTGGATGATCTAACCTTCATTAAAATGAACCACGCATGGGTTTCCAAGGATTTTGTCCCACCTTCCCCTAATGACACATAGGGTGACAGAAAAATGGCTTGCTTTGGTCCACCTCTTCCTGGTACTTCACCTATTTCGCCTTTTGCATCAGCTGAATGTCCAACATCAACATATGCCACTTTCTAAAACTCCCTAACTGTGCTGCCTCCCCCCCCATGGCCGGGGTCACCACCTACCGCACGACACCGTGCGAGTGCCGTTGCCCTGGACAGGTGGGTAGGCCGACTCTTGGGCACGGGCACTGGCACAGGGTCCCTCATAGTGCAATCAAGTGTCTCTGACGGTGGTGGTGCACACCCGCCGTCAGACACACCGCTGTACTATGAGGGGCCCAGTGCCAGTACCGACGCCCACGAGTGGGCCCCCCTTGCTTGGGCAGGGCCCCAGCATTTGCAATATTTACCTCTCCCTGCTCCTCCGCTGTGTAATCTGGGCCGTCAAATCCATACTGTGCCTGACACCGTCTGAGCCTGCCTCCTGAGACATATATTTTGAATGTGTACGCTATCCATACATGTTATCCAGGGATACGGTACCCTTTCTAACCTTTGTGTAATCACGTGCAATCCATACTGGGCCTAACACCGTCTGAGCCTGCCTCATGCTGTATAGACATATATTTTGAATGTGTACGCTATCCATACATGTTATCCAGGGATACGGTACCCTTTCTAACCTTTGTGCAATCACGTGCAATCCATACTGGGCCTAACACCGTCTGAGCCTGCCTCCTGAGACATATATTTTGAATGTGTACGCTATCCATACATGTTATCCAGGGATACGGTACCCTTTCTAACCTTTGTGCAATCACGTGCAATCCATACTGGGCCTAACACCGTCTGAGCCTGCCTCATGCTGTATAGACATATATTTTGAATGTGTACGCTATCCATACATGTTATCCAGGGATACGGTACCCTTTCTAACCTTTGTGCAATCACGTGCAATCCATACTGGGTCTAACACCGTCTGAGCCTGCCTCATGCTGTATAGACATATATTTTGAATGTGTATGCTATCCATACATGTTATCCAGGGATACGGTACCCTTTCTAACCTTTGTGCAATCACGTGCAATCCATACTGGGCCTAACACTGTCTGAGCCTGCCTCATGCTGTATAGACATATATTTTGAATGTGTACGCTATCCATACATGTTATCCGGGGATACGGTACCCTTTCTAACCTTTGTACAATCACGTGCAATCCATACTGGGCCTAACACCGTCTGAGCCTGCCTCCTGAGACATATATTTTGAATGTGTACGCTATCCATACATGTTATCCAGGGATACGGTACCCTTTCTAACCTTTGTGCAATCACGTGCAATCCATACTGGGCCTAACACCGTCTGAGCCTGCCTCATGCTGTATAGACATATATTATGAATGTGTACGCTATCCATACATGTTATCCAGGGATACGGTACCCTTTCTAACCTTTTTGCAATCACGTGCAATCCATACTGGGCCTAACACCGTCTGAGCCTGCCTCATGCTGTATAGACATATATTTTGAATGTGTACGCTATCCATACATGTTATCCGGGGATACGGTACCCTTTCTAACCTTTGTGCAATCACGTGCAATCCATACTGGGCCTAACACCGTCTGAGCCTGCCTCCTGAGACATATATTTTGAATGTGTACGCTATCCATACATGTTATCTGGGGATACGGTACCCTTTCTCACCTTTGTGCAATCACATGTAATCCATACTGGGCGTGAGAACAGCTGGCGAGCTGTTAAGCAAGCTACAGCACCTGTCCAGACAAGTACAGGGATTCCCTAGCGAGGAGACTTATTTGATTGTTTTCAATGTTGGGACAGCAATTTTTGGGGAGCACTATACTCTGGAGAATGATAGATGGGGCCCACCATACACTGGAACATTCCAAAGGTGGACATCAGACACTGGAGCAGCATTTGCAGGGCCCATTATACACTAGAGCATTAGAAATGGGGCCCATTATGTTTGGAGCATTATTTGGGCCCATAAGACAGTGGAGCTTCATCCATGGGGACCAACATATACTGTAGCATTATGTGGAGCTCATCATATACTGTTTCAAACATTATATGGGACCAATGATTCTGTATGGAGAAATAGATGGGCCTCGTCATGAGATGTAAAAAGTGAGGTATTTTTCATTGTACTATACCGCTATTTCTCTGCCGTATCGGAGCATGATGAGTTGTGGTATGTGTTAAAGGGGCGCTCTTTCGCCCAGGGCACATGAAAACCTGGAGCCAGCCCTCCCCCCACAGTTTGTAGCCAAATAACCCCCATTTTTCAGTGCGTAACTTGTATTATGAAGTTAGTTAAGGTTGACAAGCTTAAGAAAGAAGAATTGATGCTTTTGGCATTCAAATGGGCACTGTAGGTGTGTTTCCTGTCCTCCTCTCACTGCCGACTTTTATTCCCCATTGACTTACATTGGGTTTCGTGTTTCGGGACGACCCCGACTTATCCCTATAATCGGACGATCTTGCTCGACCCGACTTTTGGAAAAGTCGGGTTTCACGAAACGAAACGCGACCCTAAAAAACCAAAAGTCGCTCAACTCTACTTATTACGCCTTCTGAACTCCTGACGTTGCGCCTTAGACAAAACTCTATCACATTGCATAGGTTTAGATGTCTGTTCAACCGGTGGCAACACTTCTCGTGCAATCCTGCGTTCACGTAAACGCCGATCAACCTGAATGGCTAATGACATAGAATCGTCCAGACCAGAGGGAACAGGAAATCCCACCATAGTATCTTTTACGGCTTCTGACATACCCTTCCGAAAGAGAGCAGCCAAGGCATTATCATTCCAGGTAGTAAGGACCGCCCACTTTCGGAACTTTTGACAGTACAACTCTGCAGAATCTCGACCCTGGTTCAATGCCAACAGGGTCTTTTCAGCCTGATCAATAGCATTAGGCTCGTCATACAACAACCCCAAAGCTTGAAAGAATGCATTCACATTAGTCAGAATAGGATCATCTGGTTTCAAAGAAAACGCCCAATCCTGGGGATCGCCAAGCAGCAAAGAGATGACAATTTTAACCTGCTGCGCGGAGCTCCCTGACGAGTTAGGCTTCAAGGCAAAAAATAATTTACAATTATTTTTGAAACTCAAAACTTTAGATCGATCCCCAAAAAATACATCAGGTGTAGGGATCTTTGGTTCAACAACATGCGAACGAGCAAGGTAGGCGGAAATTCCCCGCACTTCCGCAGCGAGCTGCTCCACACGATCAGACAATTGCTTTATCTCCATTGAGAGAAAAAAAAATTCCCCCTACGGCCTCAGAGATATAGAGGAAAGAATATACGCACACCTTTTTTTTTTTTTTTTAAACACAATTCTTTCCTGCTATTGAGTACCCTAGGATCTGCGGTATGGCGGGTGATTCTGTTATGATTGAGTCACCGTAGGAGGCAAAAACAGAAATGCTAGCTAAGTCCAGAAAACCAGAGAAGTTGGCAGCTATCGGATTGCAGACCCCTGAACCTATCAACACAACTAGCAGTAGCCGTGGGGGGTTCCTACGATGCCCTAGACCCCTCGATCACAGCCGGAGAAATAGCTAGGCCTAAAGAAAGAAAGGGGAAAACTAAACTGCCCCAGAGCAGACCCCAAAGCAATAGGCAGCCCCCAACATATAATGACGGTGAAGCAAGATGAAAACACTAACACAGGCAGAAAGATAGACTGAGCAAAGACGGGGCCCAATCTAGCTAGATAGAAAAGGACAGGAAGGCTGCTGTCTGCAATCCGTGAAAAACCCTATGAAAATAAGAGCCAACAGACTGACAGTGAAAAAGGCCCTGAAGACGCTAGGCTTCAAAAAAGCTATGTCAGTACTCAGGAATATTCTGAAGACAGAGCTACAGGCAAAAGGAGATTCAGCTCACCCCAGCAGGGAATGGCAGAATCCAGAAAAGCAAGGAAAAACAATAACAAAACACTAATGCAAACAGGCAAAGCAGAAAAACTTAGCTTAGAGGAGCAGGAATCAGACTGGTGTCCTAGAAGTCCACAGAGAAATCACCCGCAGAGCAGAAGGGCGTCGGCAGCCTTATATCCAGTCCGTGACTCCACTCAGCCAGTCATCCTCATCAGGTTCAGGTGCCTGATAATCAGGCTCATTACCTTCCTTCACCAGAATAGGGAGTTCACCAGACCTCAGTGATGAAGGGGAAAATGAACTCACAACAGGAGACCACACAACCCGTCTGACAGAGAGATTCCTAAGTTGCTTCCAGGCTAATCAGCTCGTGTGCCATCTGTAATCTGGACCCTGGACTGCACTTACAAAGTAAAGGTAAGGAAACTACATTTCTCTGTGTCTTTGCCTTCTTCCTGCAACTTCTTCAGCACTGCTACATCTCTGTGCCAGACACTGCACCCTCTTCCTCAAAACCTATTCTCTTCATCTACTCTGCCCTGGGACTACAGCCCTCTACCTGTGGAGGGCTATAACATCACTGCTGCACCCCACCATCTGTCCCAGAGGATCTGTCTGCAGCGTCGGCTTAACAACTCCCTTGCCGAACACCACAGGTGGCGTCACGAATCACTCATAAACTTTATTCCATCACTCAACCCCTTTACATGGGCACCCAGGGCCATGGACCGGGTCACCGCTGCTGTGACACCTCCCTCTGAGAGACCGGCCCGGTACCGAGTACCCCACAGCCGTGGGAGGGCGACTCATTTTGGCGTCACGAACAGGATTTACGGAGCCCGATGTCCCCGGGTCCTGTGTGCCAGAGACTGTGTTGTGTGCACTAGACTGTTTGTACCATTGCCGCCATTATCCCGCTGCTTGGCACGCGCGGGAAACCAAAGAGGTGGGCCGTCGTGGGCGGAGCCAGACGAAGAGAGGGAAGCAGTGAAGTGCCGCGCGAGAAGAGGCCAGCGCGCGAGAAGTGAGAAGCAGAGGCCTGCAGCCCCGGCATCCCCCGATCATCCAACCGGTAAGCCAGCGCAACCCAGCACCTGGCCCAACGTTAACTATGGGGGAAGAGAATGTCCGAGGCGCGCGCAGCCACGGTAATGGACACCCCCGCCGACCTCCCAGCGCCACAAGATACAAGGCCTGGCGCAGCTGCGGCTTCGATGGCGCCGCTGAATCCATCAGCCGGCGCCGCCTCCGGAGCGCAGCAGGAGCAAGCGCCCACCGCAGCAGTCCCCATAATACCGCTGTCTATGCCCTACATACCAGGAGCAGCCTGGCTACCGCAGTATTCAGGGGAGTCACATACCCTGAGCGAATTTAAAGAGAGACTGTGCAGTCTGTTTGAGGTGTATCCTCTGTCTGAAAGCCAGAAAGTGAACATCCTTATTGGGCAGCTAACAGGTGCAGCACAGAGGGAAGTAAAAGCCTGGCAGGACACTGATAAAGAGACTGTTAAAAAGATCCTGGCTAAGCTAAGAAGCACCTTTGACACCCGTCCTGCAGCTGAGATCAAGATGAGATTCTTTGGATGTAAGCAGAGAGCAAGGACAGTATACGGGACTATGCTCTTAACCTGCAGGAGGCGCTGCGAGCCATCAAGCAGATTGATCCAGACAGTGTGAAAGATGGAGACAGACTGTTAAAGGAGCAGTTTATTGAAGGACTCTTATCCAGCACCCACAGAGCACAGCTGCGCATCATAGCCCTACAGAACCCTGATATGGACTTCGCAGACTTCAAAGACTGGGCTATTCGGGTGCTGCATGAAGCAACTGCTAGCCGTCCAGCGCCCCCTAGGCGCCCAGCGATCACATACCATCAGGAGGCAGCATCTTTCCCTCTCAGCCCTGCGGAGGCTGATGCACAGACTCTGGATAAAGATCCGTCTGAAGAGCTGCGTCTTCAGGTCCAGGAGTTGACCAAAGGTATGGCTGCACTTGGAAAAACTGTGCAGTCCCTGCAGGTGTCCTCAAGGGAGAAGATCCAGCTGGCTTCCAGTCCAGAGAATCTCCTGTGGCTACTGAAGAAGAGGATCCCGCTACTCCGAGGGAGAAACAACGATCGCTATGACCAGGACGGACGTCCCATCTGTCGTCACTGCCACAAGGCAGGCCACGTCGCAAGATTCTGTTATTTAAACGAGCAACCCCTGGGGCAGAGGGCCAACCCCTAGGAGTAGGACCACAAGACCCAAAGAACTGGAGAGCCAAGTATGTTGGAGGACAACCGATCCTCCCAGTGGTGATTGATGGCATCCCCATGAACGCTTTGCTGGACACTGGCTCTCAGGTGACCACTATTCCGTATATCCTTTACAAGTGGTATTGGGCTGACTCTGAACTTACCCGTGGCCCATGTGATGAACTCACCGTAGTTGCCAGTAATGGTCAGTCCTTGCCGCAAGTAGGATGTAAAGAGATTACTATTAAAGTGGGGCGAGTAGAGTTAAAGTCTCAAGGTCTGATAGTTGTAGATATTGATCGACGAGAATGTAACCCAATGATGACTCTAGGTACCAATGTGACTGAAAATTGTCTTTCCGAGGTTATTGTCTTGTTGCAACAGGTGGCTGAGACTGCTGGCTCCAGTGAACGAGTCCTGCAGAAGGAGATCAAGGCCCTGATGCAAAGACAGCAGGTAGAACTGTCTGGTGAAGAAATTGGCAGCGTCAGAGTGAGTGATTCTTTCCCCATTGCGATACCCCCCAGATGTGAAATGTTGATTTGGTGTCGGGCAGCCATAGGCCTCAGAGGAAAAGATTACCAAGCATTGGTAGAGCCAGTGTACTCTGATAGCCGGCTCACTGTCCTGACAGCCAGAGGGGTGGTTGATGTTCGTAAAGAGAGAGTACCTGTACGCCTCTTGAATTGTGGGGAAGAGGAGGCCACAATACCACGGTATGCCACAGTTGCTAAGCTGCTTACTGTCAGTAACAATGCCACACAGGCAGCAGAGCCCTTGGTCTCATCCGACCAGGTGGAGGACAATGGCTCTGTAAAGCAGCTGGAGGAGTGGTGTCAGCAGCTGCAGGTGGGGACTTATGAATGGGGTTTACCGAGTGACTCAGGAGTATGAGCGGGTATTCAGTAAACACCCTCTAGACTTTGGGAAGGCAAAAGGGGTTCAACACCATACCCCCACTGGAGATCATCCACCCATTAAAGAAAGGTACTGGCCTATACCCCCAACACAATATCAATGTGCCAAAAGTATGTTGCGGAAAATGAAGAAAGCTGGGGTGATCAGAGACAGTTGTAGCCCGTGGGCAGCTCCAATAGTCTTTGTGAAAAAGAAAGATGGTACCATGAGAATGTGTGTTGATTACAGAAAAATTAACAGCATTACACATAAGGATGCCTACCCATTACCCAGAATTGAGGAGTCATTAGCCGCACTTAAAACTGCTAACTATTTTTCCACCTTAGATCTCACTAGTGGGTATTGGCAGGTTCCCGTGGCAGAGGCAGACAAGGAGAAAACAGCGTTTACCACACAAATGGGTCTCTGCGAGTTCAACTACATGCCATTCGGGCTCTGCACTGCCCCTGGGACATTTCAACGGCTAATGGAGTGCTGTCTTGGACACAAGAACTTTGAGACAGTCCTGTTATACCTTGATGATGTCATTGTTTTCTCCATGACTTATGAAGACCATGTGAAGCACCTGGCTGAGGTGTTTGAAGCTTTGTACAACTTTGACCTGAAAGTGAAGCCATCCAAATGCCACCTCCTGAAGCCCAAGGTACAGTACCTCGGTCATGTAGTGAGTGCAGAAGGTGTGGCTCCGGATCCTGACAAAGTCATTGTCATCCAGGACTGGCAGAAGCCCAGCAACCTCCATGAAGTACGTCAATTCCTCGGCTTGGTTGGCTACTACCGAATGTTCATCAAAGGCTTCACTGAGATAGTCACCCCTATGCAAAATCTTCTGGTGGGCCAGCCCAATAAAGTCAGGAAGAAGAGTCCTACATTTGAATGGATAGAGGAACTGGAGAGGTCCTTCACTCGACTAAAGATGGCTCACACAGGAGATGAAGTTCTGGCCTACCCAGATTATGACCAGCCATTTGTTTTGTATACTGATGCCAGCAACGTGGGACTGGGAGCAGTACTGTCACAGATACAGAATGGCAAAGAAAGAGTGATCTCCTACGCCAGCAGGAAGCTTCGTCCCACTGAAAGGAACTCTGACAACTACAGTTCCTTCAAACTGGAGTTCCTCGCCATAGTCTGGGCTGTGACTGAAAGATTCAAGCATTAACTAGCTTCAGCCAAGTTTACCATCTTCACAGCTAACAACCCGTTGACTCACTTGGAAACTGCAAAACTAGGTGCACTGGAGCAGCGATGGATGGCCCGGCTGTCTAACTATGAATTTACCATCAAGTACCGAGCAGGGCATAAGAATACCAATGCTGATGCGCTGTCCAGGATGCCTAATCTTCCAGATGCAGGAGGAGACCCTGAGGCCCTCGAAGAAATTGAGCTACCTGCCTTCCACCAGCCAATTGCGGCCCAACGTGCCCAAGGAGTGAGAAACAGAAGGTCTATCATGAAGCAGGCCACCCTAAATCCATTGCCTCATCATGACTGGGCAGAAACCCAAGATAGCGACCCCGCAGTCCGCCTGGTAAAGGAGCCACTGTCACAAGCTGACTCACGCCCAGAGTCGGATGCTCCTGAAGAGACCCAGCAGTTGTGGAAGGAAAGAGGCAGGCTGTTCATTTATGAAGGAAAGCTGTTTCGGAGGAGTATCAATGCCCGCACTCATGAGTTGGTCTGGCAAGTGGTAGTCCCAAAGAGGGAGGATCAATGGTCTTGGAAGCATACCACAATGGAGCTGGACACTTCGGATGGAAGAAGTTGGAGGCCTTGCTCCTGGAGAGATTCTACTGGGCTGGTATGAGGAAACAGCCAGCGAGCTCCTTTGCAGCCAATAATAACCAAACAGCCACTCGAGTTGGTCGCCCTGGACCATGTGAAGCTGGTTCCAAGCCGTTCAGGCTACATTTATGCTCTTACCATCATTGACCACTACTCGAGACTCCTGGTAGTTGTGCCTGTCAAGGATCAAACAGCCAGGACAGCAGCCAGAGAATTCCAACAGCACTTTTGTAGACCACAAGGATATCCCGAGCGAGTGCTTACAGATCAAGGTCCAGCTTTTGAGGCAGAAGTGTTCCAGGAATTCTGTAACTTGTACTGTTGCATGAAGATCAGGACAACACCATACCATCCACAGACCAATGGCATGTGTGAAAAGATGAATCAGGTGTTGATCGACCTACTGAATACCTTGCCTTTGGAAGAGAGGAATCTGTGGCCAGAAAAGTTGCCAGATCTGGTCGACCTCTACAATCACATTCCTGTGAATTCCACCAACTGCAATCCAGCCTACCTAATGATAGCGAGGCCTGGCAAGCTGCCTATTGATTTGGATATGGGAGTCCTTACACCTGAGGTAACATCACCAGATGCTGACTCGGATACAGAACAGCAGCAGCAATACTGAAGAGTACAAGAGTGTGTAGAAAAGAGTCTAGGTCAGGTGAGACAAAAACAGGAAAATACCTTTAATCAACATGCACCTGCAGTTCCCTTGTCACAAGGAGAACAAGTCCTATAGAGGAAAAGAAGGATGCATAAATTGGATGACCAATGGGAAGCTAAACCCTACACCGTCCTACCATCAAACTTTGACAACACCAAAGTATGCCTTATCAGTAAGGATGAAGGAGAAACCTCATAAGCAGTATCGAGGGATCATCTGAAATTGTGCCCTGACCAACTAAAGGACAGAATAGAAGAGCAAAACAACATCCAACCCATAGAGAAGGAAGAAAAGGTCAGCACTGTACTCGGAGAATTCCCAGCAAATTGGACTAGAGTGAATCAAGCCATAGTGGTGCCAGTTTCTACCTTTTACCTGCTAAAAAGGAAGAAAAAAATGTTTATAAAATGGAAAGAGGGAGGCATATCTAAAGAAGAATATAATGCTGTCTGCAGAATCTGCAGGGCACAAATTAGATTAGCTAAAGCTGAAAATGAATTGAGGCTTGCAAGAGATGTCAAAAGCAATAATAAAGGATTTTGGGGATATGTCAAAAGTAAAAGAAAAGTCAAAGATGCTATAGGATATTTACAGGATGAAAATGATGAAATGGTAAGACAGGATGTTGAGAAGGCTGAACTTTTAAATTCCTATTTTGCATCTGTTTTCTCTCAGAAAGGAAATGTAACATCAACTGTCTTCACTGTCCTATTAAGGGAATAGAAGAATCCAGGATATCTATAAACAGAAAGATAGTGAGGAAACACTTAGCTAACCTAAATGAATTCAAGTCTCCAGGTCCACATGAATTACACCCCAGAGTACTGAAGGAGATAGCAGAAGAAATTTTTGAACCCCTCTCCATAATCTTTGAAAATTCTTGGAGAACAGGAGAAGTGCCAGAAGACTGGAGAAGAGCAAATGTTGTTCCTATCTTCAAAAAGGGGAAGAAGGTGGACCCAGGCAACTATAGGCCGGTGAGTCTGACTTCTATAACAGGAAAGATCTTTGAACAAATTATTAAACAACATGTATGTCAATACCTGGATAAGAATGAAGTGATTAAACAGAGTCAGCATGGGTTTGTAACTAATAAGTCATGTCAGACTAACTTAATTTCCTTCTATGATGGTATTACTGATTGGGTGGATCAAGGAAATGCTGTAGATATAGTATATCTTGACTTCAGCAAAGCATTTGACAAAGTCTCTCATACAATCCTTATTGAAAAAATGACTAAGTATGGAATGGACAAGGCAACTGTTAGGTGGATTCATAACTGGCTTAGTGATCGGACCCAAAGAGTGGTCGTAAATGGCTGCACATCCAGTTGGAAGAATGTCTCAAGTGGGGTACCACAGGGCTCTGTCCTGGGCCCTGTATTGTTCAACATCTTTATCAACGATTTAGATGAAGGAATTGAGGGTAAACTGATTAAATTTGCTGATGACACAAAGCTAGGAGGAATAGCTAATACTAGAGAAGAGAGAGAGAGGATTCAAAAAGATTTAAATAAACTGGAGAAGTGGGCAGCAACTAACAGAATGGTTTTTAACAGGGAGAAATGCAAAGTACTACATCTGGGCAATAAAAATGAAAAAAGCATATACAGAATGGGAGGAATAGGGCTTAGTGACAGCACATGTGAAAAAGACTTGGGTATACTAATAGATCACAGACTGAATATGAGTCAACAATGTGATGCAGCAGCAAAAAAGGCAAATGCAATTCTAGGATGTATTAACAGAAGCATACAGTCTAGATCACGTGAAGTCATTATTTCCCTCTACTCCTCTTTGGTCAGACCTCATCTGGAATATTGTGTCCAGTTTTGGGCACCACATTTTAAAAAAGACATCAACAAACTGGAGCAAGTTCAGAAAAGAGCGACCAGAATGGTGACCGGTCTGCAAACCCTGTCTTATGAGGAAAGGTTGCAGGATTTGGGATTGTTTAGTTTGCATAAGAGAAGACTGAGAGGAGACTTAATAGCTGTCTACAAGTATCTAAAGGGCTGTCACATTGTAGAAAGATCAACTTTATTCTCATTTGCACAAGGAAAGACTAGAAGCAATGGGATGAAACTGAATGGGAGGAGACACAGATTAGATATTAGAAAAAACTTTTTGACAGTTAGAGTGATCAATGAGTGGAACAGGCTGCCACGAGAAATGGTGAGTTCTCCTTCAATGGAAGTCTTCAAATAGAGGCTGGACAGGCAACTGACTGGGATGATTTAGCGAATCCTGCTTTGAGCAGGGGGTTGGGCCAGATGGCCCAGGAGGTCCCTTCCAACTCTACGATTCTATGATTCTTTCCCCAACTGGTAGTGCAAGAAGAAGTTACTCAAGAAAATTCTGAAAATCAGGAAATGCAGGCAGCAGATGCCACACCATCAGTGGAGCCAGAGAATCCTCGCCCTGTAAGTGGTGAATCTGTCATACCCATGGTGAGTCTAAGAATTCACAGACAGCTACTACCCAGTTTACCTACAGTGAATAGAAGTGGTCCTAGGAAGTCTAGTATCCCTGTGTTATGCAGAACCACCAGTAGTGTATCCAGTACAACACACACTACACCAGTAGTTAGCACCATGCAACCAGTGAGGTCACCAACCACACCAGTGCTATGCAGGTCTGTCCGTAGTACCCAAGATATACCACCCCTTAGGTTTCGTATGTAAATAAATTATGTAAATGTTAACCTGTAAATATGCAACGTTTTTAAGTTTTGTGCCTACAGAGACTCTGTAAGAACCCACCTTTTTGAACAGTTTCATTTTGTTTTATGGACCATGGACTAATCGTCATAGGACTCTTTTTGAGCTGTGGTTTTTGTATTTTCATTTTTTTTCTTAAATCTTGTACATGTATAATTTTTTAATTGTTTATATGTTTTACTTTTTTTTTTCTTCAGTCTGGGAGTACTGAATTGCACTAGGGGGAGTGTGGCGCCCCCAGGAGTATGGTCGCCACAGTGGCATTACCTTCCTCCTAGGGAGTGTGATGTCATGCCTGGAAGCAATGAAGGGTCTCTCTAGCAGTTAATCAATACACACAACACAGTTCCCACTCCAGGCCAGCAGAGGGAGCTCTGAACCAAAACTTGGGGAGGAGCTCCTCTCTGGAGGCCAGGAAGGGGAAAATTGAGTTAGTTCTGTGAGGAGGGCGAAGTGTTTGGACATGAGGAGAAGAGCGAGGAGATTGAGCAGAGAGTTGAGGCTCATTCCCAGCTAGAGCGCATGAACTGGAGCCTGGTCTCCAAGGTTGTATGAATACTGATGGTCCTGCAACAGAAACCAGAGGAATAGGAATCTGTAAATGCTCTATTCCCATCTAAGACTCGGAGGCACCACAGCGACGTGTGAGCCAAAGGAGATAGACGGCTACAGCTGTCTGACATACGAGGGAGTTCTAAAGAGAATAAGCAAGTGGAACTTCAGTACTGCAAGTACCTAAAAATAAGCGCTAGAGAAGAGACCACACAACCCGTCTGAGATTCCTAAGTTGCTTCCAGGCTAATCAGCTCCTGTGCCATCTGTAATCTGGACCCTGGACTGCACTTACAAAGTAAAGGTAAAGAAACTACATTCCGCTGTGTCCTTGCCTTCTTTCTGCAACGTCTTCAGCACTGCTACATCTCTGTGCCAGACACTGCACCCTCTTCCTCAAAACCTATTCTCTTCATCTACTCTGCCCTGGGACTACAGCCCTCTACCTGTGGAGGGCTATAACATCACTGCTGCACCCCACCATCTGTCCCAGAGGATCTGTCTGCAGCGTCGGCTTAACACCTCCCTTGCCGAACACCACAGGTGGCGTCACGAATCACTCATAAACTTTATTCCATCACTCAACCCCTTTACATGGGCGCCCAGGGCCACGGACTGGGTCACCGCTGCTGTGACACCTCCCTCTGAGAGACCGGCCCGGTACCGAGTACCCCACAGCCCTGGGAGGGCGACTCAGATTCTGCTGCAGAATTTTCCGCGCGGATTTGTCTAAATCCACAGGTCAAAAGATCTGCCGTTTATCTGTGGATTTTCTGCGGATTAGCCTGTGGTTTTCCCCTGCAGATTGACATCTGTCATGAAGCGGGTGCCAAACTGCTGCAGAATCCGCACAAAGAAGTGACATGCTGCGGATTTAAAACCACAGCAAAGTCCGCGGAAAATTTCGCACCGTGTGCACTGCGTTTTTCATTTTGCATTGCCTTAAATGGTACTGTACGCGGATCCGCAAGGCCAAATCCGCTGCGGATCCGCAGCAGAATCCACAACGTGTGCACACACCCTTAGAACTCTGACTTTAATGGCCAATCCTATGAGCAGGCTATCGATATTTTGGTCCCCTATGATAGGAGAATTTTATTTTCTACCATATCCCAGTAAGGGTTTATTCTTCAGATCCCCTATGCCTCTCTCACGATTTCTATTTTGGCCGCTGCTCCTTTAATAGTTGCTCAGCATCGATGTCCCTATATTAAGGCTGCAATGGGAGATCTTCAGCGATGCTTCTTATCTAACACGTTGTGACGCGGCGTGTAATTGATTACTCATACTCATCAATAGATAGCCGCACATACAATTTTACAGCTTGTAAAGTCAAGTATCCCAGGGTCGGATATTCAATTACCTTTAAAATTACAATTTAGAACGAACACAGAGCGTGGAGAAGATTGAATAATTTCCCATCACCTGCAGAGTTTTATGTCCTCACTAAGATAACCTGGAGGCAGCGAAGATCTCCAATGTCACAGAGTTATGGTCTCCTGATCAGAAGATACTGTACATCCCAAGGTCATGGGGAGTATGTGTGTACAGAGCTAGTGAGCATGTGCAACCACCATGCCATTCACTGCCTATAGCCATGGTGGTCGCACATGCTCACTACCACTCTGCTAAACAAGTTGTCTAGTAAAGAAAAGTTAACACAAATCCACAGGATAGGTGATAACTTGGTGATTGGTGGGGGTCCAAGCACTAGAACCTGTAAGAACGGGGCACTTTTATGCTTACTAGAATGGAGTGACAGTGCATATGCCTTTCTTTCCCTATGGGAATGCCTGGCTAAATACACCATACAAGACACACACAGATCATGCTGCTACCTCCTAGTAAGTGGTTATCTCACTCCAGAACCTTATGCACAGCTTGAGCAGCACGGTGGCTCAATGGATAGCACGGCAGCCTTACAGCGCTGGAGGCCTGGGTTCAAAATCCACCAAGGATAACATCTGCAAGGAGTTTGTATGTTCTCCCTGTGTTTGTGTGGGTTTCCTCTGGGTACTCTGGTTTCCTCCCACATTACAAAAAGACATACTGATAGGGAATTTAGATTGTGAACCCCATCGGGGACAGTGATGATAATGTGTGCAAGCTGTAAAGCGCTGCGGCATATGTTAGTGCTATATACAGTTGTGGCAAAAGTATTGACACCCCTGCAATTCTGTCAGATAATACTCAGTTTCTTCCTGAAAATGATTGCAAACACAAATGCTTTGGTATTATTATCTTCATTTAATTTATCTTAAATGAAAAAACACAAAAGAGAGTGAAGCAAAAAGCAAAACATTGATCATTTCACACAAAACTCCAAAAATGGGCCAGACAAAAGTATTGGCACCCTCAGCCTAATACTTGGTTGCACAACCTTTAGCCAAAATAACTGCGACCAACCGCTTCTGGTAACCATCAATGAGTTTCTTATAATTCTCTGCTGGAATTTTAGACCATTCTTCTTTGGAAAACTGCTCCATGTCCCTGATATTTGTAGGGTGCCTTCTCCAAACTGCCATTTTTAGATCTCTCCACAGGTGTTCTATGGGATTCAGGTCTGGACTCATTGCTGGCCACCTTTGAAGTCTCTAGTGCTTTTTGAAGTGTGTATTGGGTCATTGTCCTGCTGGAAGACCCATGACCTCTGAGGGAGACCCAGCTTTCTCCCCCAGGGCCCTACATTATGCTGCAAAATTTGTTGGTAGTCTTCAGACTTCATAATGCCATGCACATGGTCAAGCAGTCCAGTGCCAGAGGCAGCAAAGCAACCCCAAAACATCAGGGAACCTCCGCCATGTTTGACTGTAGGGACCGTGTTCTTTTCTTTGAATGCCTCTTTTTTTCTACTGTAAACTCTATGTTGATGCCTTTGCCCAAAAAGCTCTACTTTTGTCTCATCTGACCAGAGAACATTCTTCCAAAATGTTTTAGGCTTTTTCAGGTAAGTTTTGGCAAACTCCAGCCTGGCTTTTTTATGTCTCGGGGTAAGAAGTGGGGTCTTCCTGGGTCTCCTACCATACAGTCCCTTTTCATTCAGACGCCGATGGATAGTACGGGTTGACACTGTTGTACCCTCGGACTGCAGGGCAGCTTGAACTTGTTTGGATGTTAGTCGAGGTTCTTTATCCAACATCCGCACAATCTTGCGTTGAAATCTCTTGTCAATTTTTCTTTTCCGTCCACATCTAGGGAGGTTAGCCACAGTGCCATGGGCTTTAAACTTCTTGATGTCACTGCGCACGGTAGACACAGGAACATTCTGGTCTTTGGAGATGGACTTGTAGCCTTGAGATTGCTCATGCTTCCTCACAATTTGGTTTCTCAAGTCCTCAGACAGTTTTTTGGTCTTCTTTCTTTTCTCCATGCTCAATGTAGTACACACAAGGACACAGGACAGAGGTTGAGTCAACTTTAATCCATGTCAACTGGCTGCAAGTGTGATTTAGTTATAGCCAACACCTGTTAGGTGCCACAGGTAAGTTACAGGTGCTGTTAATTACACAAATTAGAGAAGCATCACATGATTTTTCGAACAGTGCCAATACTTTTGTCCACCCTCTTTTTTATGTTTGGTGTGGAATTATATCCAATTTGGCTTTAGGACAATTCTTTTTGTGTTTTTTTCATTTAAGACAAATTAAATGAAGATAATAATAACAAATAATTTGTGTTTGCAATCATTTTCAGGAAGAAACTGAGTATTATCTCACAGAATTGCAGGGGTGTCAATACTTTTGGCCACAACTGTAAAGGTTGTTATTATTACATTGCTCAATACTAATGTCTTTCATGCTGCTGCTACTCACAGTAACAGTTTTCTTATCATCTCAGTGCAGAATTCACAGCTATGTGTTACTTTATATTGTGTAATGTCCTTCATGCTGCTCCTACTCTTAGGCTAGTTTCACACTAGCGTTCGGCAGGGCTGCGAAGGGCTGCGTACTTCCTCCTTTCTTCCTCTGTTAAGCCCCACCCAATGCCACACCATTTCCATTCAGCTCCGCCTACATCTGCATGAGTCCTGTTTTTGCAGCTTAAGGATGGCTTGTTTCACCTACATGGAGAGCTCCTTTGACCGCATATTTCCTTCACAGCAAAACCTTCCAAATGCAAGCACCACACCTCAAATCATCTCCAGGCCTTTTATCTGCTTCATTGAGAATGACATAACGAAGGGATTGCCCACACCTGTCCATGAAATAGCCTTGGAGTCAATTGTCGAATTACTTTTGGTCCCTTTAAAAACAGGGTGGCACATGTTAAGGAGCTGAAACTCCTAAACCCTTCATCCAGTTTTAATGTGGATACCCTCAAATGAAAGCTGAAAGTCTGAACTTCAACTGCATCTGAACTGCTTTGTTTAAAATTCATTGTGGTAATGTCTAGAACTAAAATTAGAAAAATGTTGTCTCTGTCCAAATATACATGGACCTAACTGTATCTTTTACATTGGGTATGCAGGCCATGCAAATGTGTGCGGATGTCTCCACATGCGTCGTTTTGACGCTGCGCCGACCGCAACAAAGTGCAACATGTTGCTTTTGGCACAGCTCGGCGCAGCGTCAAAACGACGCATGCGCAGGCATCCGCAGCCTTACTAAGTGTTGTAATTCACCCCTGCACTGGATTAACAAATGCATTAGTCAGTATGGGTTTTTGATTTTCTCCATGTTACTGCAACTTCTTAAGTGTTTTATCCCACCCAGTGTTAGACCCATAGCTACACTGGCTGCAGCTTTCACCGCTTTACCTCCTATTCTGGTAATGTGTACTGCTATCTTTCATACTTCTTTGTTTAAATAGGGTAATTTGATTTATTGTGCAGCTATATGTCACTGACTTTTTTTCCAGAAATATTCAGTAATGGTGTTTGTGCTGCCGTTTGTGATGTTTAACACACAGCTTAATGTCTCCCCTAGTTAGGGCGCTCTGTTATTATCCTTTTCTCCTTCTTAGGATTTTATCTTGTTATGGGATAGACAACAGATGGAATTTATTGGCAATTATCCAGACACCCTCAATAAAGGAGTGGTTCTGCAGGTGGGGACCACAGACCACATCTCAGTACCAATGCTTTCTGGCTGATGTTTTGGTCACTTTTGAATGTTGGTTGTGCTTTCACACTCGTGGTAGCATGAGACGGACTCTACAACCCACACATAGTGGCTCAGGTAGTGCAGCTCATCCAGGATGGCACATCAATGCGAACTGTGGCAAGAAGGTTTGCTGTGTCTGTCAGCGTATTGCCCTGTGGCTGGAGGCGCTACCAGGAGACAGGCCAGTACACCAGGAGACATGGAGGGGGCCATAGGAGGGCAAAAACCCAGCAGCAGGACCGCTACCTCCACCTTTGTGCAAGGAGGAACTGGAGGAGCACTGCCAGAGCCCTGCAAAATGACCTCCAGCAGGCCACCAATGTGCATCTGTCTGCACAAACAGTTAGAAACCAACTCCATGAGGATGGTCTAAGTGCCCGACATCCACAGATGGGGGTTGTGCTCACAGCACAACACCGTGCAGGACGCTTGGCATTTGCCACAGAACACCAGGATTGGCAAATTCGCCACTGGCGTCCTGTGCTCTTCACAGATAAAAGCAGGTTCACACTGAGCACATGTGACAGACGTAACAGAGTCTGGAGATGCCATGGAGAGTGATCTGCTGCCTGCAACATCCTTCAGCATGAACGGTTTGGCAGTGGGTCAGTAATGGTGTGGGGTGGCATTTCTTTGGAAGACCGCACAGGTGCTCACCAGAGGTAGCCTGACTGCCATTAGGTACCGAGATGAGATCCTCAGACCCCTTGTCAGACCATATGCTGGTGTGGTTGGCCCTGGGTTCCTCCTATTGCAGGACAATTCCAGACCTCATGTGGCTGTGGAGTGTGTCAGCAGTTCCTGCAAGATGAAGGCATTGAAGCTATGGACTGGCCCACCTGTTCCCCAGACCTGAATCCGTTTGAGCACATCTGGGACATCATATCTCGCTCCATTCACCAACATCACATTGCACCACAGACTGTCCAGTAGTTGGCGCATGATTTAGTCCAGGTCTGTGAGGAGATCCCTCAGGAGACCATTTGCTGCCTCATCAGGAGCATACCCAGGCATTGTACAGTAGGGAGGTCATACAGGCATGTGGAAGCCACACACAATACTGAGCATCTTTTCCTTGTCATGAGGCATTTCCACTGAAGTTGGATCAGCCTGTAATTTGATTTTCAACTTTGATTTTGAGTATCATTCCAAATCCAGACCTACATGGTATATTCATTTTGATTTACATTGATAATTTCCCCGTGTTTGCGTGGGTTTCCTCCGGGTGCTCCGGTTTCCTCCCACACTCCAAAGACATACTGATAGGGAATTTAGATTGTGAGCCCCATCGGGGACAGTGATGAAAATGTGTGCAAACTGTAAAGCGCTGCGGAATATGTTAGCGCTATATAAAAATAAAGATTATTATTATTATTATAATTGTTATGTGTTATTGTTCTGAACACATTCCACTATGCAATGAATAAAAATTTGCAACTTGAATATTTAATTCAGAGATATCTAAGATGTGGTATTTTAGTGTTCCCTTTATTTTTTTGAGCAGTGTATATATATATTTATATATATATATATATATATATATATATATATATATATATATACTGTATATATGCTGCTATTAGAGTTGAGCGACTTTTGTTTTTTTATGGTCGAGTTTCGTTTCGTGAAACCCGACTTTTCCAAAAGTCGGGTCGAGCAAGATCGGACGATTATAGGGAAAAGTCGGGGTCGTCCCGAAACACGAAACCCAATGTAAGTCAATGGGGAATAAAAGTCAGCAGTGAGAGGAGGACAGGAAACACACCTACAGTGCTCATTTGAATGCCAAAAGCATCAATTCTTCTTACTCAAGCTGGTCAACCTTAATTAACTTCATAATACAAGTTACGCACTGAAAAATTGGGGTTATTTGGCTAAAGTTGTGGGGGGGTAGGGCTGGCTCCAGGTTTTCATGTGCCCTGGGCGAAAGAGCGCCCCTTTAACACATAATACCACAACTCATCATGCTCCGATACGGCAGAGAAATAGCGGTATAGTACAATGAAAAATACTTCACTTTTTACATCTCATGACAAGGCCCATCTATTTCTCCATACAGAATCATTGGTCCCATATAATGTTTGAAACAGTATATGATGAGCTCCACATAATGCTACAGTATATGTTGGTCCCCATGGATGAAGCTCCACTGTCTTATGGGCCCAAATAATGCTCCAAACATAATGGGCCCCATTTCTAATGCTCTAGTGTATAATGGGCCCTGTAAATGCTGCTCCAGTGTCTGATGTCCACCTTTGGAATGTTCCAGTGTATGGTGGGCCCCATCTATCATTCTCCAGAGTATAGTGCTCCCCAAAAATTGCTGTCCCAACATTGAAAACAATGAAATAAGTCTCCTCGCTAGGGAATCCCTGTACTAGTCTGGACTCCTCGTCGTCCCCATCTTCCATCTCACTGCACAGTATTTCAACCTTGCAAGTGCTGTGATCCTGAGCAAGCAGGGGGGGCCCACTCGTTGGCGACGGCACTGGCACAGGGCCCCTGATAGTACGGTGGTGTGTCTGATGGCGGGTGGGCCGAACCTGCACTTTCATCTGCAGCTTCCTCTTTGTCACCGTGTAAGATGGAACTGTATATGGGAAGGGTAACCTGAGTTTCATCAGGGTCAGATTCAGGCCGGGTAGCGTGCGAGGGGAATGTAGTGGTCTGGGTCAATGTACCAGCAGATTCATCGAGCAGTGGCTGGGCATCAGTGCACTTGTGTCGCCCCCAGGAGTACGGTCGCCACAGTGGCATTACCTTCCTCCTAGGGAGTGTGATGTCATGCTTGGGAGCAACGAAGGATCTCTCTAGCAGGTTAACTGATTGGGCGGCGTTATTCCCACGAGTCATGACCCTCCAAACAGCGTTCATGAAGGCAAAGTGTTTGTTTTACGTGGGCAGTATGGTTGCAAAGCTGAACCTTAAAGGAATGTCCAGAAGGGCACCACCAGGAGTGGAGCCTACGGCGTAATTTGACTCAACACGGGCAACCTCAACCATGCCAGCTACAGAACAGATGCACACATTGCAAGCTTAATTCCGTTAACGAACGAGACTCCGTCATGCCCCGCGGTCCGAGTCTGGCTTACTAGAGGGACACGTGAGGCTCTGGCATATGAGATTGGCCAATAACTGGTGTGTCATGCCCTTACATGTCCGTGGCTGCATGTGCGCTACACTGAAAAGGCCAGCGTTTGTCGCTTACAGGTGCAGATAACCCGCTGAACAACGTTAGTGATGGGGATCACTGATTACAATTATTACTCGCGAACGATGATTTCCCAGTAAGTGCAGGTCAACCGCAGTTCCGGAATTAGGCCTAACCGTCATTCCTGAAAAAAATGAAAAACTTACGTGTGCAAACCACAGGTGCTGTAGCTTGCTTAATAGCTCGCCAGCTGTTCTCACGCCCAGTATGGGTTACACGTGATTGCACAAAGGTGAGAAAGGGTACCGTATCCCTGGATAACATGTATGGATAGCGTACACATTCAAAATATATGTCTATACATCAAGAGGCAGGCTCAGACGGTGTTAGGCCCAGTATGGCTTGCACGTGATTGCACAAAGGTGAGAAAGGGTACCGTATCCCCGGATAACATGTATGGATAGCGTACACATTCAAAATATATGTCTATACATCAGGAGGCAGGCTCAGACGGTGTTAGGCCCAGTATGGCTTGCAAGTGATTGCACTAAGGTGAGAAAGGGTACCGTATCCCCGGATAACTGGTATGGATAGCGTACGCATTCAAAAGATATGTCTATACATCAGGAGGCAGGCTCAGACGGTGTCAGGCACAGTATGGCTTGCAAGTGATTGCACAAAGGTGAGAAAGGGTACCGCATCCCCCAATAACATGTATGGATAGCGTACACATTCAAAATATATGTCTATACATCAGGAGGCAGGCTCAGACGGTGTTAGGCCCAGTATGGATTGCACGTGATTGCACAAAGGTGAGAAAGGGTACCGTATCCCCGGATAACATGTATGGATAGCGTACACATTTAAAAGATATGTCTATACATCAGGAGGCAGGCTCAGACGGTGTAAGGCCCAGTATGGCTTGCAAGTGATTGCACAAAGGTGAGAAAGGGTACCGTATCCCCGGATAACATGTATGGATAGCGTACACATTCAAAAGATATGTCTATACATCAGGAGGCAGGCTCAGATGGTGTAAGGCCCAGTATGGCTTGCAAGTGATTGCACAAAGGTGAGAAAGGGTACCGTATCCCCGGATAACATGTATGGATAGCGTACACATTCAAAAGATATGTCTATTCATCAGGAGGCAGGCTCAGACGGTGTTAGGCCCAGTATGGCTTGCACGTGATTGCACAAAGGTGAGAAAGGGTACCGTATCCCCGGATAACATGTATGGATAGCGTACACATTCAAAAGATATGTCTATACATCAGGAGGCAGGCTCAGACGGTGTTAGGCCCAGTATGGCTTGCACATGATTGCACAAAGGTGAGAAAGGGTACCGTATCCCCGGATAACATGTATGGATAGCGTACACACTCAAAATATATGTCTATACATCAGGAGGCAGGCTCAGATGGTGTTAGGCCCAGTATGGCTTGCACGTGATTGCACAAAGGTGAGAAAGGGTACCGTATCCCCGGATAACATGTATGGATAGCGTACACATTCAAAATATATGTCTATACATCAGGAGGCAGGCTCAGACGGTGTTAGGACCAGTATGGATTGCACGTGATTGCACAAAGGTGAGAAAGGGTACCGTATCCCCGGATAACATGTATGGATAGCGTACACATTCAAAATATATGTCTATACATCAGGAGGCAGGCTCAGATGGTGTTAGGCCCAGTATGGATTGCATGTGATTGCACAAAGGTGAGAAAGGGTACTGTATCCCCGGATAACATGTATGGATAGCGTACACATTCAAAATATATGTCAATACACCAAGAGGCAGGCTCAGACGGTGTCAGGCACAGTATGGATTTGACGGCCCAGACTACACAGCGGAGGAGCAGGGAGAGGTAAAGATTGCAAATGCTGGGGCCCTGCCCAAGCAAGGGGGGCCCACTCGTGGGCGTCGGTACTGGCACTGGGCCCCTCATTGTACGGCGGTGTGTCTGACGGCGGGTGTGCACCACCACCGTCAGAGACACTTGATTGCACTATGAGGGACCCTGTGTCAGTGCCCGCGCCCAAGAGTCGGCCTACCCACCTGTCCAGGGCAACGGCACTCGCACGGTGTCGTGCGCTAGGTGGTGACCCCGGCCATGGGGGGGGAGGCAGCACAGTTAGGGAGTTTTAGAAAGTGGCATATGCTGATGTTGGACATTCAGCTGATGCAAAAGGCGAAATAGGTCAAGTCCCAGGAAGAGGTGGACCAAAGCAAGCCATTTTTCTGTCACCCTATGTGTCATCAGGGGAAGGTGGGACAAAATCCTTGGAAACCCATGCATGGTTCATTTTAATGAAGGTTAGATCATCCACATTTTGGGTTGACAGACAGGTCCTTTTTTCTGTCAGGATTGATCCAGCTGCACTGAAGACTCTTTCCGATAGCACACTTGCAGCTGGGCAAGCGAGCTCCTGTAAGGCATATTGTGCCAATTCAGGCCAGGTGTCCAGTTTAGCAGCCAATAGTCAAAGGGGAATGACCTGTGTGGGAGAACATCGATATGGGAGGAAAAGTAGTTTGTAACCATAGTTGACAACTGCTGTCTCCTGTCACTTTCCATCGATGCTGTATTACCAGTTGTGTGAGTGGTACTTGAAAAATCAGTCCATAACATTGTCATGAAACCCCTGTCTCCAACGCCACTTCTGCTGTGTGCACCATGAACACCTCTGACAAGCTGCCCCCGGCCCGTATGGCTCGTGTGAGAACCATCACCGCTGCTGTGTGCTGGGAATGCCTCAAGCAACCGATTTACCAGAGTTGCTTGTTTATTAGCCAATATTAGGTCAAGGTTCTCCTGTGGCATGATGTTTTGTAATTTGCCTTTATAGCGTGGATCCAGGATGCTGGCCAACCAGTAGTCGTCATCGTTCATCATTTTGGCAATGCGGGGGTCCCTTTTTAGGATCCGCAAGGCATAATCTGACATGTGGGCCAATGTTCCCGGTGTCAATGATGCACTGCGAGTGCTGGGTGGAGGAGCACTTTCTGGCAAATCCACATCCCTCCAGTCACGCACAAACCCTGTACCAGACCTTGCCACGCCAACACTTTCACTTGCCCCACGAGATGCATCCTCCTCCCCTAAGTAATCATCCCCATCATCATCCTCCTCCTCCTCTTCTTCCTCCAACTCGTCCAGGAGAGGTCCCTGAGCAGACAATGGCTGAATGTCATCAAGGATTCCCTCCACCTCTTCCTCCTCGTCAACATTGGCTGCAGACGCCTGCTCCTTAAGGTGCGTCAAAGTTTGCATGAGCAGACGCATAAGTGGGATGCTCATGCTTAGGATGGCGTCGTCTGCGCTTACCAGCCATGTGCATTCCTCAAAACACTGAAGGACTTTACAGAGGTCTTTCAGCTTCTACCACTGCACACCTGTCAGCTCCATGTCTGCTCTCAAAGTGCCTGGCCGTGTATCCTCCCACAAATGCATTATGGCCTGCCTCTGCTCGCACAGCCGCTCCACCATGTGCAGGGTGGAGTTCCACCTTGTTGCAATGTCGATAATGAGGCGGTGGTTGGGAAGGTGGAGCAATCGCTGCAGCTTCTGCATACGAACGGAGTGTACAGGCGACCGGCGGATGTGCGCGCACAGTCTTCGCACCTTATGGAGCGGGGCTGTTAACTCCGGATAATTTTTGAGGAAGCACTGCACCACCAGGTTCAAGGTTTGAGCCAAGCAAGGTATGTGGCTGAGTTTTGAAAGGGCTATGGCTGCCACAAAATTACGGCCGTCATCACTAACTACCTTGCCTGCCTCAAGATGTACACTGCCCAGCCATGACTCAGTTTGTCGCTTCAAGTACTCGGCCAGCACCTCGGCGGTGTGTCTGTCGCCCAAACACATCATCTGCAACACAGCCTGCTGACGCTTTCCACTAGCTGCTCGATAGGGGGACACCTCGTGTGCAACAGTGGCAGCTGCAGATGGAGTGCTCGTACGACTGCGCTCTGTGGACGAGCTTTCGCTTCTGGAGGAGGAGGAGGAGGGTGGAACGCCTACAGCCAACTGTTTCCTATACCGTGGGCTAGGCAGCACTGTCCCACCACCGCTGTCCCCTGTGGACCCTGCATCCACCACATTAACCCAGTGCGCAGTGATGGACACGTAACGGCCCTGGCCATGCCGACTGGACCATGCATCAGTTGTGAGGTGCACCTTTCCACTCACTGACTGCTTGAGTGCATGGACAATGCGGTCTTTCACATGATGGTGGAGGGCTGGGATGGCTTTGCGAGAGAAGAAGTGGCGACTGGGTAGGTCATAGCATGGTACTGCATAGGCCATGAGTTCGCGGAAAGCTGCGCTTTCCACCAACCGATAGGGCATCATCTCAAACGAGATTAGTTTGGCAATGTGGGCGTTCAAACCCAGTGTACGCGGATGAGAGACTGAATACTTTCTTGACCTACTCATAGTGTCTGGGAGGGTGAGCTGGACTTGAGAGCTGCATATGGTAGAAGTAGCGGTGGACAGGGCGGACTGAGAGAGGGTTGATGATGGTGATGGAGTTGGTGTTCTTTCTGATGGCCTAGATTCAGTCTTTCGTTGATATAACAGTGGGATTCCCTGACTGCTGTGGCCTTGCAACGACACCTCAACATTTGCTGCTGTGCTAACCGGTGAGCTTACAGTGGGGGACACTATGTAGCGTTGCTGACTACCTTCTTTGTGATCAGTTGCACATGTGGCACTTGAGGTTTGGTGTTGTGTCCACGCTTGCAAGTGCATGCTGGTTAAATGTCTAAGCATGCAACTGGTATTCAAATTTTTCAGATTTTTCCCTCGGCTAAAGGTCTTTGCGCACTTCTTACAGATAACCTTGGCCTGATCATGAGGATTTTGTTCAAAAAAGTGCCACACTGCACTCTTCCTACTTTGGCAGACATTTTGCGGCCTAGCACGCTGTGATGTTTTGACCCTCTGGACAAGCTGTCCAGCAACTCTTTTGATTTTTGGAACCTGTCTTTGGAGTGCTCCAGGCCTGCCAGATAACAGCTGTTGCGATGTTGATGTCTGCTGTGGATGCTCCTCATCTGAGCTATTGGAAGCAGCACCCTCTTCCCCCAATGGATGCCAATCTGGGTCAACAACTGGGTCATCCATCACCTCCTCTTCAATGTCATGTGCACCTTCCTCTGAGTCACCGTGTATGGTGGTATAGTGTGCGGGAAGGGGCACCTGAGTCTCATCAGGGTCAGAATCTGGCTCTGTACACTGCGAGGACCATGTAGTGCTCTGAGTGAATGTACCAGCAGAATCATCTATCAGCGGCTGTGCATCAGTGCACTCCATGTCAGATTCATCTTGGCCTGGGTAATTCACCATTTCACTTGATAATCCAGGCATGGTATGTGAAAACAGCTCCATGGAGTAATCAGTAGTATGGCCTGCGTCATCCTTCAATCTTGGTTGTGGTGAAGGACACAAGGAAAGTTGTGGTTCATGAACATGAGCCTCCAATGACGACTCAGTGCTTTTACTTTTTACAACTTCAGAAGAGGAGGCAATAGAGCTGGAGGCTGAGTCAGCAATGTAAGACAAAACTTTTTCCTGATGCTCTGGCGTTAAAAGCGGTTTGCCAACTCCTAGTAAACTAATCCTTCGAAGCCTTATGGAGCCAGACGATGACGCAGGCTCAACACCTCCTGCATTCGGTCCTATTTTGCTTTTGCCACTACCATCAGATCCACCACCAACACCATCATTACCAGCTGCCCACCCCCGCCCAATTCCACGGCCTCTTCCACCAGCCTTCCTCATTTTTGGTAGAAATGTAGACAAAATCCAACAAACTATATAGTAATGTAAAACAAGGTACAAGGTGTCTATAGGACAGGGGAGATTTAGATTTTCTGCACACACTAGGGGACACTGGACACTTTTGGATTGTGTGAGGCCCACTGAATATCACAGCGCTATGTCACAGGCTCGATGCAGCAGGTGTGAAAAAAGTGACTACAGGATAAGGGAGATTTTGAATTTCTGCAGACACTTGTGGACACTGGACACTTGGATTGTGTGAGGCCCACTGAATATCACAGCGCTATGTCACAGGCTCGATGCAGCAGGTGTGAAAAAAGTGACTACAGGATAAGGGAGATTTTGAATTTCTGCAGACACTTGTGGACACTGGACACTTGGATTGTGTGAGGCCCACTGAATATCACAGTGCTATGTCACAGGCTCGATGGCACAGGTGTGAAAAAAGTAACTACAGGATAAGGGAGATTTTGAATTTCTGTGAGATTTTGAATTTCTGCAGACACTTGTGGACACTGGACACTTGGATTGTGTGAGGCCCACTGAATATCACAGCGCTATGTCACAGGCTCGATGGCACAGGTGTGAAAAAAGTGACTACAGGATAAGGGAGATTTAGATTTTCTGCAGACACTTGTGGACACTGGACACTTGGATTGTGTGAGGCCCACTGAATATCACAGCGCTATGTCACAGGCTCGATGCAGCAGTTGTGAAAAAAGTGACTACAGGATAAGGGAGATTTTGAATTTCTGCAGACACTTGTGGACACTGGACACTTGGATTGTGTGAGGCCCACTGAATATCACAGTGCTATGTCACAGGCTCGATGGCACAGGTGTGAAAAAAGTGACTACAGGATAAGGGAGATTTTGAATTTCTGCAGACACTTGTGGACACTGGACACTTGGATTGTGTGAGGCCCACTGAATATCACAGCGCTATGTCACAGGCTCGATGGCACAGGTGTGAAAAAAGTGACTACAGGATAAGGGAGATTTTGAATTTCTGCAGACACTTGTGGACACTGGACACTTTTGGATTGTGTGAGGCCCAATGAATATCAGAGCGCTATGTCACAGGCTCGATGCAGCAGGTGTGAAAAAAGTGACTACAGGATAAGGGAGATTTTGAATTTCTGCAGACACTGGACACTTGGATTGTGTGAGTTTCAATGAATATCAGAGCGCTATGTCACAGGCTCGATGCAGCAGGTGTGAAAAAAGTGACTACAGGATAAGGGAGATTTTGAATTTCTGCAGACACTTGTGGACACTGGACACTTGGATTGTGTGAGGCCCACTGAATATCACAGCGCTATGTCACAGGCTCGATGGCACAGGTGTGAAAAAAGTGACTACAGGATAAGGGAGATTTTGAATTTCTGCAGACACTTGTGGACACTGGACACTTTTGGATTGTGTGAGGCCCAATGAATATCAGAGCGCTATGTCACAGGCTCGATGCAGCAGGTGTGAAAAAAGTGACTACAGGATAAGGGAGATTTTGAATTTCTGCAGACACTGGACACTTGGATTGTGTGAGGCTCAATGAATATCAGAGCGATATGTCACAGGCTCGATGCAGCAGGTGTGAAAAAAGTGACTACAGGATAAGGGAGATTTTGAATTTCTGCAGACACTTGTGGACACTGGACCCTTTTGGATTGTGTGAGGCCCACTGAATATCAGAGCGCTATGTCACAGGCTCGATGGCACAGGTGTGAAAAAAGTGAATTGTAGAATTGGGCAGAATAGGAATCTCCCTAGAGTGTAGGTCTGTAAGAACGGAACAAGTCCTCCACAGTGACACACAGATAGCTTCACTGTGGCTGTGATAACAGCCGTTACACGGTACTGTGTGAGGAGCGTACACCGCTGTATGGTGTGAATAAATGCACGCTCAGTACCTTAGCAGGACAAAAAAAAATTGGGATTGCTTTTAAAAAAGCAGTTTGCAGAGCAGTGGGGAAACAGCAATGCAGCTGTCAGGAAGCCTTAGAAGGCAGCCTAACAACCAACACCGCTGATCCACCACAATATAGCCTCCCCTTGCACTGCACACACAGTGACTGGTGTGTTGCACAGGCAAAATCGCTAGCAGCAGAAGCAGTTTTTTTGTCTTCTTCCCTGCCTAACGCTCTCCCTACAGAATCAGCAACCTCTCCCTATGCTAAGATCGGCAGAAGTAAGATGGCGGTCGGCGTGCACGCCCTTTTATAACCCCTGTGACGCCCACCAAAGCAAGCCAATCACTTGCATGCCCTTCTGAAAGATGGTGGCGACCCCTGCCTATGTCATCACGTTGCCCACAGTGTCCGTGGATCCTGATTGGCTGAAAAAGAGCGCTAAACAAACTTTTGAAACGCGACTTTGGCGCGTAAGTCGCCGACCTCGTGGCCGACCTCATCCTAGGGTCGGGTTTCGTTTCATGAAACCCGACTTTGCCAAAAGTTGGCGACTTTTGAAATTGTTCGACCCGTTTCGCTCAACTCTAGTTGCTATCATGCATGCTGCTGCTCCTGGGCATGTGCTTCATAGAGACAAGGAAGCAGGAATCCCTTATGTCTGTGTATGATGTGTATCGGTGACATCATATCAGCTGAGTAGGACAACTGATAAAAAAACTGGTAAAAAATACAGGATACAAGTGAAATAAAGGATAGAATTAGTGCTAGTGTACACACATAGGATGACAACTTATGAAGAATCCCTCAAAGTAATGGGCAATTAATTTTCTAATTGTATTAAAAATAATAGTAATAAAAAACAATCTTGTTGTGGCAGTGGTTGTCCAGAGTATAAAAAAATGAAAGAAAAAGACAAGCATGGCTACTTTCTGCCAGAATTTCCAGACACATCAGCACCAGAGTCTATCGGGTACATGGCACTGCAGTATCATCAAGTCTAATAGAGTTGATCTGCAATACCAGAGACATCCTGTGGCCAGGAGTGGTGCGGTTTCCGGTATACAGCAGCAATGTTTTTCTAATTCTCTACTCTATTTTCCATAGTAGGAAGTTAATTCCGAGCCGCGTCCAAGTCTCAGCAGTAATGTTTGTGGAGTAGAACGCACTGTGTTATTTGCGGAGCAAGGTTTTGGGATTTCGCCGAGAGGAATGACATTTAGCATAATTTACATTGAATAGACTGGTCGGGGGATTGTGTGAGACTATTTATCTGAGCCAATTGGAAACGATGAAAATGCCTCTCTGGGTCCAAATTGACTCTGCCAATCATCATTTTCTGGGTTTAATCATGATTGCTTAGCAACCCTGATTGAAATAGCCGAGTGACTGATGAGGGGACGATCCGCAGCTAAATGCCAACATCTCTCCATATCTGCGAGGCGCCTGTCACTAAATGCCTAAATCCCCAATCTGCTCACCGCTGGAATTTACCAAGTCATGATAGCAGAAAATAATTGAAAATGTGAAATCTCCCTGCGCTCCCCCAGAACCATAGGTCCAGCTCAGGCCAACTGATATTTCTACCTGTCGCTGAGATAACCAGTATTGTTGGGTCCAGAAAAGTTGGGTTAGAACTTACTGCAAAAGATTTTATTTACTGCCACCCATTGTACCCATTCTTTCATACAAGACCAGCGTAAACACCTGATCCTCAGCTCACACAAGGAGTTAAAAATTACTTTTGGTGCACATACAAGTATAATATGTACTGGAACTGTCCCACTTCTAATGCTTCATAACTTACCCTACATCCATTTTAAACAGTTACACTTCATCATCATCATCATCATCATCATCATCATCATTGTGCCAGCACTATTGGAGCTAGAACATTCTTTCTCGCACTGGCTTTTATGGCTCCCATGCATGATTCACATCTTCTGCTGGAGATAGATTGCACTTGACAACAGGCAGTGAACATACAGACATAACATACAGAGTGCACACACCTCCTGGGAAGTGCTTAAAAGGGATATTTTGTTGGGTAACACACACAAAAAATGTTTTATATATATAAGTTAATTTACAGATCGCATGAAGTTTTTTTGATATTACAAGGGTAATTGAACTGAATTTTTAACAAATATTTGAAAGGGAAAAGCCTAAGAATGACTCAAGTACTTGGATATCAATCACTAGCTCTTTGCTAGTTGCTAAACTACTACTCCCAGCATGCATTGCAGAACATTCACTGTTTCTATCCTTTCATTTTCGTGGCCTTACTTTTTGTGCATATTTAATAAAGATATATTTTTAAAGTGGTTCTGTGAGGCAGACCAAGGGTTAACAAAGGGTTTAATTCACAGGATACTCCTCACAGGGAGATATTTAAATGGGGGGAGAGTTCTTCCCTAATACAAAGAACACTTCTAAGGGGGTTTTAACTAATAGGGAAAGAAAATATAAACTATGCACGTATCACTTTGCGCTCTAGTCACGGATGTGCCCTTCACTTTGACTGGGGCCACTTGGAATGAGCCACAATGGGGATCTGTTATAGTCTTGTGGAAAATGGGGAAAACTTTTCTGGCATTGAGAATGTCCTCTTGTGGTCGTGACAGTGTCTTCTTTCCAATCCTTTCACTGGCGGTGATTGCCCGGGGTTCTAGCATGGGCACTGGCCCCAAAGGATGCAGGGCAGAAGGAGGGCTAGATTTTTCCCTCAGTGGTGAGAATCCTTGTACTATTGGGGCCTGGGAGACGGCCCCGAAACAGTACACGGTGGCCTGTTCGGTCTGCTGAGTTGTACCGTTGAGCACCGGTATCCCTCACACAGACCTTACCTACCCTGGTCAGTACCGTCGGCCGGGGCAGTTTTGTCAGCGTCGTCGGCCGAGTTCGCAGTCTTGTCAAGAACCTTGATGTAGGCAGGGACAGCGATGTTAGCGGGGACAGCGGTACATGCGGCCTGTCAGCGGAACCCCATCGGTCAGGTCCTGTTAGCTCGTCCTCACACCACTGACTCATGCTCAGCGTTCCCGCCTCCTCAGTTTGAATTTCTGCGTGTGCATTTTCTATCTGCTTAGCCACGCCCCCTTTTCTTGAGCACAGGGAACATCCTATTACTTTAAGCGCTCCCCCTGTAACTGAGGTGACAGACACGACGGTTCTGGGCACGCTACCGATGAGGCAAGCCTGGCTTGCATATTCTCCTTACATTCTCCCCCTCTTTGTGCTCACCATTCCACGGGCGAGAGTTCTTGCAATATGCGTTGACATTCTTTTCATTTCGAACAACTTGTTGCCAAATAAAATTATACTGGTCAAATTGGTTAGGGGGTTTTCCTTCTGTTGAACATTCAGAACGTCATAAACTGGGGATTTCATTTGGTTCTGCTTGGGTACCTGAATCTGGCTGAATAAGCAAAGGTTAGGGTTCACTCCGCCCTGGAGAAATAGCCCTTGTAGAAATCTCAGAAGCCCCTGAGGTCTCAGATCTATGTTCTTTTTCAGATTCTATCTGTGTAGACTCAGAGAACTCGACATCTACTTCATCACTAGCAATGGGTAAAGGATCCTCAAGAGCATCAGACTCTTTTTTCTCTATTCGCAGGGTATCTCTAGACAAAAAGGGGTGTAACATATTTCGGTGCACAACACGAGTAGGAGCATCGTTGTCCACTTTGGGCTGGACCTCGTAAACCGGTCCTTCAGAATTGACTTGTCGCCGTACACGGTACAGTGTTTTTTCCCATCGGTGATCTAATTTGTCTCTAGAACGCTTCTCTCTAACTAGTACCTGGTCTCTGGCTAGAAGAGCTGTCCCTCGTAGAGGAGTCATCTCTGGATGTTCCAATTCTCGGAAACGGGTCTGCACCAGATGATGTAGAGTCTGTAGTCGATGACGATGTTCTCGGACCCAGGTTCACACCCCTGTCAGTGGGTAGTCTTCTTCAGGGTCCAACTCCAACTTGTTGATCTCTTGACCTGGCTGGCCAAAAAGTATAGTATAGGGCGTGTATCTGGTGGTGCTATGTACCCGATTGTTATACACCCATACTAGGTCTGCTTCACAGTCTGGCCAACGGTTCTTACGATCCCCTTCTAGGGTTCTCAGCATTTGGATGAGGGTTCGGTTGAACCTTTCAAATGCTCCATTGCCCTGAGGATGATAAGGGGTCGTCTGAGATTTCTCAATTCCATACATATGATGTAGTTCTTCCATAACTCACCCTAAGAAGCAAGCACCCTGGTCTGAGTGTATTCTCTTTGGGCAGCCATACACTTGAATTAAGTTTTTTTGATATCGAGTCGGGGTCACAACCGCAAATTTAGTTATTTGGTCTACCATCACTAAATAAAGTTCATATCCTTGATGGGCTAGGTCGATTATTAGATAATCAATCATTAATACTTCTAACGGAGCGGAGGCTACGATAGTTTGTGTGACCAGTTCACAGTTCCTACAGAGTCGACAGACTTCTTCAACATTTATTTTCATCAGTGGGTGATATACTAGTTTTTACAGCCAGTGAAAGGTTTTTTTTCTGGACCGAAGTGCGCCCCTTTATCATGCGCCTCTGTGGTCACTTATAACAGGTTTTCAGGAATCACTGCTTGCCAGGTGACAAATAGGGCCTGTTGTAACTGTACTTTTCTATACAACAATCCTTCTTTTAGGTGGAGCCTCTCCCATTGCTGGAGAATCTGTTTCATTCCAGGGGACAGGTTTGCGTTCTCCAACCGGGTAGGCAGTTGTTTGAGGGCCACCCATTGCCGAAGTTGAGCGAGCTCTTTGTCTTCTTGTTGAATCCGTACCCACTCATCACGGGGATACTCCAACACTTCCCCCGTGATTTCTGCCCGAACTGGTTCCCCCGTAGCTGCCAACGTCCTTGCAGGTCCGCGGATCTTTGGTACTTCATCAGCCTCCAGCTCTTCATCCTGATTAGAGCTGGGTCGCCCATAGGGGACTCTGGATAATGCATCTGCATGGGTATTTTCAGCCCCCCATTTGTAGGCTATTCTGTATCGGTATTTGGACATTCTAGCGACCCAGCGTTGTTCCAGGGCCCCTAATTTTGCATTTTCTAAATGGGCTAGAGGGTTATTATCCATGCGCACCTATACCTCAGATCTGGATAGGTACTCTGCAAACTTTTCTGTCATGGCCCAGACTAGTGCTAGTAGTTCTAGTTTGAACAAGCTGTAATTGTCTGGGTTCCGTTCAGAGTCAAGCAGGGAGCGACTCGCATAGGCAATCTCCCTCTCTTTCCCATCTTGGATCTCCTACAGCACGGCTCCAAGTCCATGTAAACTTCCATCTGTATGAAGAATGAATGGTTGAGAGAAATTGGCATAGGCAAGGACCGGGTCCTCTGTCAGAGCCATCTTCAAGGTTTGGAACACTTTCTCCTGGTGCTCTCCCCACTGGATCTTCTGATCTTTTGCTCCTGCTGGTACTCCTTTCAACAGTTCTAGTAACGAATTGCAATGTAGTTGAAATTTTTCACGAACCGTCGATAATATCCGGTTAGTCCTAAGAAGGCTCGAACATCTTTCATGGTTCTCGGGATCGGCCAGTCTTGCACTGCTGCAATCTTTTCACGAGATGGACGTACACCTTCTGCGGAGACAACATGCCCCAGGTACTCAATTTGGGTGCGAAACAGGTGACATTTGGATGGTTTCACATGAAGCCCATGCTTTTTTAGCTGGCTGAGTACTTGCTCCAGACGCTGTAAGTGTTCTTCGAAAGTGGGGGCAAATACAATTGTCATCCAGGTAGATGAGAGTGGCTTCAAAGTTCAGATCCCCCAACCACCTCTCCATGAGTTGTTGAAACGTATCGGGAAAACTAGCCAATCGAAACAGCATTCTGTTGAACTGGTACAGGCCCATAGGTAGTATAAAGGCCATCTTTGCTCGATCATGTTTGGACATTGGCACTTGCCAGTACCCACTAGCCAGATCTAAGGTGGAGAAGTGTCAAGTGTTTCCCAGAGCAGACAATGATTCTTCAATACGGGGCAGTGGGTACGAATCTTGCACCGTAAAGGCGTTTAATTTGCGATAGTCCACACAGAACCGTAGAGTGCCATCCTTTTTCCATAAGAGGACAATGGGCGCAGCCCACAGGCTCTGACTTTCTCGGATGATACCATTCTGTAACATTTGGGCTAACATTCCTTTTACCTCCTGGTACATTTGCGGGGGAATCTGTCTGTAACGTTCTCTTACAGGTGCAGCGTTACCCATTGGAATCTCATGAGCCATGGCAGTCGTACAACCAAAATCATCCTCATGTCTAGCGAATACTTCCTGATAATGCTCCAGCACGGTCTCAACTTGTCTCACCTGCTGCTGTGTGAACTCTTCCAACTCAGCCCAAGTTTGTTTTAGAATGTAGTGTCCCCTTTTTTGAGATTGAGGTTCAAATACAGATGTTGTCTCTACAGCTACAGCCCAGGGGTCTTCCTTTTTTGCCTTTAATTGAAGGACCTGTAATGGTAAAAGTTCCTCTGGCATGCCTATTATTTTCCCAATCTCACTTCTGGGGGTAAGCGTCAGAGTGTCTTCCCTTAGGTTCACACACCGCTCGGGTGTTTTACCTTCACACATGGTAGCTAATGTCCTGGCTATAAAGAGCCCCGATGGTAGATTCTCCACAGTAGCTGGTTCCAGTTGAACTTCAACCCCTTCTAACGGAGTACACGCTCGGACAGGTAGTGACAGTACACTTTGACCCGGAGGTAAATCAAGCTTGGTTGCGGCCGGTATGATCACCCTCCCTAACACCTTTCCTTCACAGGAGACCTCTTGTGCCTGGGCCATCCAAATCAATTGCTGAAATACTTTCCTTTGTGGAGTATGCGGGCCCCATTGTTTCAGGAATGCGTTTGGAGAGTCACTAATCAGAAGACTTCTGAACTCTCTGAGTACATTCTTTCCAAGCGTAACGGTATGTCCCTGTATGGGGTAACCCGCGGTCAACACCACTCCTTTACAGCCCAGGTGCTCCTGCGACTGGCCTAGGTAGTTGATTGGCGGCCATCAACTTGATCACTGGACCCCACTCTGGCCTCACAGCTTCTAGAAAGTGTCTTTTAAAATATGTCTCGGGCATTATGGTTACTTGAGAGCCCGTGACTACAAGACAGTGTACGGCCCATCCATCTATTTCAGCCCATATCAAGGGACTCACAGACACTAAATTGGTGGGACTATCGGTATTCTTTTTGGGCTGTTCTGGCTTTGGGCGGCGTCCCCCAGCCTCGGAGCCCTTCAGTTTAATAGGGGATCTTTTTGGGGCCGCTCACGTTGCGGGCTGAACCAGGCCATATTACCTAATTCTCCACAAAGATAGCACATTAGGGGCTCTCTCCAACGAGACCCTCTTTCATCCCGATGTGGCACTGAGGGGGTTTTGTTACTGGGTGTACTTATCAAGGTCACCTTCTTTTTAGTCTCATCAATTGGATCTCTTTTCTTAAATCTTCCACCCATCCTGGTTCAGCAGTAGCTTTCACGGCTGCCTCTCCGCTCCGGACCTTCGCCACTGGGACTGTCACCCCCTGTTCCTGTTCGCGTGCGCGTGCCTCACTTCCCACCTCTGCAAAAGTCAAATGTGGATTCATGCGCAAGCGCTCTCACAGAGCATGCTTAAGCAACACGTCTCTCATCCCAGTCACTAAATGGTCGCGCAATACCACATCAGTCGGCCTATCACGGGGTCCTTCTCTGGTATCACACAATCAACAGAGCAAGCAAAGAGTGAACAATTCCAAGACCTTTATTCAGGCAAAAATACGAAAAGGTCCATATTCAGTCCACCACACAAAGGATAAGATAGTCCAGAATAAGAATGCAGTCCAGTATCAGGATAAAATGTCCAGGGAAACGAGATTCCAAAACACTCTAGCACCAGAGGATAAAAATGGGTCCTTCTCTCTGAAATGCAGCCTTTTCACCATCTTGTCTCTACCGGAACTGACTTGTCCAGCTGCCGTTCTTCCCCCCACCCCCTTCCTTGTCCAGGGGTAGTCCAACAAGTTGCCTCCCAGAGGAGAACAAAAGGCCTTAGGGATTAATGCACTACAGGGGGTCATCAAGAGACAGATACAGTGGGGCTGTAGACTTACAATGTAATAAGAAAAACACTATGAAAATAACTGGAATTGTTAAAAATAGGAATATTCAAAAAATGACATCCACATAACATATCACACCATCACACGGCCCTACTCTCAAGCCGTCTTTTCTGACTAAACAGCTGCATTCGTAATTCCTCTATGTCTGTGGTGTCCCCATGAGTCTTCTCTAATGTAGTATCTGCAGTACTTTGTCAAGGGTGTCTTGTTCATAGGAGGGCCTCCCCGACATTGTCTCCAAAGAAATGTTAGATCTAGGACCCTTCCCAGATGCTTGGTCTGCCATGTCCATATGTGTGGACTGCATCCTGCTGACTACGCCAAGTGTGAGCAGGTAGCGGGATGCAGTAACGGACAAGAGGCTGACCAATGGTTAACAAAGGCTTTAATTCACAGGAGGATACTCCTCGCAGGGAGAGATTTAAATGGGGGGACAATTCTTCCCTAATACAAAGAACACTTCTAAGGGGGTTTTAACTAATAGGGAAAGAAAATATAAACTATGCACTTATCACTTTGCGCTCCAGTCACGGATGTGCCCTCATTTTGACTGGGGCCACTTGGAATGAGCCACAACAGTTCACGGTGGCCTGTTCGGTCTGCTGAGTTGTACCATTGAGCACTGGTATCCCTCACACAGACTTGGCCTTCCCCGGTGAGTACAGTTGAGTCAGTGTCGTCGGCCAAGTTCGCTGTCGTGTCAAGGAACTTGATATAGGCGGGGACAGCGATGTTAACGGGGACAGCGGTACATGTGGCCTGTCAGCGGAACCTCGCCGGTCAGGTCCTGTCAGTGTGTCCTCTCATCTCTGGCTCCCCTTAGCTCTGCCCCCTTGCCTCACAGCTGAAATTACCTCACACCACTGATGTGCGCTTAACGTTCCCGCCTCCACAGTTTCAATTTCTGCACGTGCATTTTCTGTCTGCTTAGCCACGCCCCCTTTTCTTGAACATTGGGAACATCCTATTACTCTAAGCGCTCCCCCCGTAACTGAGGTGACAGACCCGACGGTTCTGGGCCCGTTATGGATGAGACAAGCCTGGCTTGCTTCTTCTTACAGTTCATTTTGGTATAGAAGAAGGCAAACAGCCAAAGAAATTATTTGGGCCACACATGTGGCTCCCGAGTTACAGGCTAGGGACCCTTGGAATAGAGCATAAAGCAAAATATATTTCAAGATCAATTGTTTAAACAGTTGCAACATTGTAATAAATGTTATGGTGGTGGTGAACCTTACTGTGCATTAGTCATAGAAGCCATGGAGATTATTACAGACTAATAAGCTATTAGTGTCATTAACATAATTAACGTCTTTATGATGGGAGTCATCCTGATGAATAGGTGCATACAGTAGATTACGTCACTCGTGCCGTATCCCGGCTGCTCATACCTGCATCTGGAGTTATACGTGATACAAGTAGATGCAATGCTTTTGATAATGAGATAAAGGCTCTGAATATTCATAGAGATCATGTATCAGACAGCAACGCAATTTTATCATTAAACTTATACATTATTCATCTGATTAAATTGAATAATCTCTGCAGAAAAAAAATTCATTCAATTAACATGCACTTTGCAATTAGCGGGATTTTTCACGCTGCAGACGCCGATCTCCAGTAAACAATGATTTATTTTACTCGCAATGAGGGAAAATACAGTCTAGAGGAAAATACCGTCTTGTAGTGATGAGCTGGTTGTTTTAGATAAGGTCAGGATTGAAACTGGAATACTGGATCTTGGACCGCAGACTGGTCTGAGTGGCCATAAAGACCGCTCTACACCATCAAGAAAGATACAATGGCCACTTGTGTATCAGCACTGCATAATACAGCAATAGAAGAAGAAAAATCATAAATGGCCCTCCAGGGGGGATAGATGAGGTACCCAAGTAGGGTCCAATCCATACTAGTAGTAGTAATGAAACTCGGAACTCAAAATGATATGTTGCAGAACAAGGTGAATTTATTTCCAGCTAGCGGATCTACGGACTGTTTTGCAACATATCCTTTTGAGTTCCGAGTTTCATTACTACTACAGCAATAGAAGAAGTTGGACTGAGCTGATGAACCATGCTTTCTATCATGAGTATTGCTGGGTGTCTCTCAGCTGGGGAAGATATGGCACCAGGATAAGGGTGGTTTCACATTTGCATTTAAGGCGGCAGCGTCGGCCTGCGCACGGCCACCGCTAAGGCCCGCCCCCTGTCGTGCCTCCGCCAGTAGCTCCGCCTACGGGCGCATGACGCTGCATGCGTCCTGCGCCCCCTATCTTTAGAACTGGGGCTTAGCGGCGGCCGTGCGCAGGCCGACGCTGCGGCCTTAAACGCAAATGTGAAACCACCTAAGTCTGCGGAATCAGTGCAACAGGGCAATGTTCTGCGGTGGTTTAGAAAACAAATTCACAAATGTGAATTTGTAGCAGATTCGGATATGTGCTCGCTTTCATGAGCATTTTCCCTGTAAGTCGGCAAAATTCAGTTTGGTAAATGATCACGCTTCCACTAATGCTTTTGTTTTCACTTTGTGTAGGATAGCGGTGCTGTATGATGTGCGGGGGAGACGGAAGGACATGTTTGATAAGGGAGGGGGAGTGGAGAGGCCAAAGGAGCAGTATTTTTTTTTTATTAGCTTAATGTGTGCTGATTCCGACAGCCAATCAGGGCACAAAAACCGTACACAACATCCAAACACATTGGCTTCTGTCATTGGCTGCCGAAGTCACATGTCCTTTTCCTTATAAAAAGCGGACATGTTGTTTTGCTGGCACCATTTTCTCAGTGTAACAGTGCAGAGAAGCCGCTCCTGCTGCTGCTGCAAGTTGTCATATAGTTAGATAAGATCCTGTCCTGTGTCAAAATGACCTTCCAGCATCAAACTAGTTTGTGCTAATAGTGTAGTACAGGCAGGAGTTCACATTTCCTACTCAAATTTTTTTTTGGTTAATTGCAGTCAGGACTCAGATCATCACATTCACTAATCAAAATCATTTGGGGTAATATTGGAGTGTAGGCACCCAGCTCCATTTCCTAATCAAAATCATTTAGGCTAATATTGGGTTGCAGGCTCCAGGCCCCATTTCCTAATTGAAATCTTTTAGCTAATATTGGGGTGCAGGCACCAAGTGCCATTTCCTAATTGAAATCTTTGGGCTAACATTGGGGTGCAGGCACCAGGCCTCATTTCATAATCAAGATCTTTCGTGCTAATTCTTTCATCCAGCCACACTATATTTAGTGACATGTGATTGAAAGGTCCAGGCCTAGGGTTGTGAAATGGCTGGTTAAAGGAGGGGAACAACATGAGTGGGAAAAAGCAAGGTTGTGGTGGAAGGGAGAATAGGCTTGGTGTTCGATGTGTACGTGGGGTAAGTGGTAATGCTACTGAAAGCTTAACTGAACAAACACGTTCTCATCCTATCCAAAGACAACTAACAACATCTGTTACTGGACAGGCTACTCCATTACCTTTCTTTGGCAGCCGCACAGCGGTACGACTTGTAGATGAGGCCCAGAAAGAGCAAGTGCTTGAGTTGATGGCAAGTACAGCTTCAAGTGGCCTCTCTTCCTCCACCTAAACATCACACACAGTACAGTCCTCAGACATTATACCACACTTCTCACAACTATCCAACTGACCCAGAGTAAAAATTGTATAATTATTCAGAATGGATGCATGGGACAGGGCCTGGACCAGCATTTCTAGCTTAAACATTGATCAGTAACAGGTAGATGAGGGACAGGTGTAGGCCTGCTGCTCTGAGAGCGCTGCCAAATTCAGGCAACAAACATGAAGGAGACTCAACTTAGAGTCCAAACATTTCCAAAAATTAAGGGCAGACACCATTAAAGTGTCAGCAATTCCATCAGAGTAGAAATAGTATAATGGGGCTCTGACACACCTTCGACCATAGACAACCCACCAGATGGAGAACCAACTTGAAGTCGCCACATTTCAAAAAATTGTTAGCATCATCAACAGCAGTAGCAACAGCAGGCACAGAAGACACCACAAAGATGGCACAGACTGCAATAACGCAAGATCAATGCAGAACAATAAAAACTACACCATTGCTCAGTCTGCAACTGGGGTTCAAAAGTGATTGAAGATCCATGACTTGTTCATCTTGATGAAAGTTAGGCAGTCTACCCTTTCTGGGGACAGCCTGCTGCGCTTATCCATCAAGACCTCAGACATTATACCACACTTCTCACAACTATCCAACTAACCCAGGCCTGACTTGTGGAGGGCTGCAGTGATAGTTGACTTTGTGGAACTTTCTCCCATCTCCCTACTGCATCTGTGGAAATTCTTTTGTAACCTTGGCCAGATCTGTGCCTTGCCACAATTCTGTCTCTGAGCTCCTTGGCCAGTTCCTTTGACTTCATGATTCTTATTTGGTCTGACATGCACAGTGAGCTGTGAGGTCTTATATAGACAGGTGTGTGCCTTTACAAATGAAGTCCTATCAGTTTAATTAAATACAGCTGGACTTCAACAAAGGAATAGAACAATCTCAAGGAGGATCACAAAGAATTGGACAGTATGTGACTTAAATATGAGTGTCTGAGCAAAGGGTCTGAATATTTATGACTATGTTATATTTCAGTTATACTTTTTTAATACATTTGCAACAATTTCTACATTTCAGGTTATTTTCAGTCAAGATGGGGTGCAGAGTGTACATTAATGAGAAAAAAATGAACTTTTTGAATTTACCAAATGGCTGCAATGAAACAAAGAGTGAAAAATTGAAAGGGGTTTGAATACTTTCCATACTCACTGCATATTCAGATAGTCGATGATATTTTCAAAAGCTTTATTTGACAGGTTTCAGGTCAATGCATTTCGAAGTCAGGACAAAACCTATCTACCTGTCCATAAAAGCTTTTGAAAATGTCATCGACTATCTGAAAATATCATCATCAGCACATTGACACCTCCCCCGGATCCTGTGCCAAAATTTACTCTTGTACCATTACCGTGGATCTAACCAAGTGGAAACCAAGTAGTCATCACTATTTCTAATCCTAACAATACAAGCATGATGTTGAAGATATTGCAGCAAGAGGGTGCTCATGTGTGGGGCTCTTCTATGAGGTCCAAGTCTATGGTGTCTTGGTGGCGGGGTTAAATTGAAGCTTGCTTCCTCCATCCTCTCCCACCAACCATGACAACAGAGGGGATCATTAACCTCTTCATTTCCTGACTGTTAAATGCCCATCATCTCTTCCTCCTTGTCATTCTCCATTTATTTCTCAGCTCGTGCAGCTTCACTAACAGCTTGTCTGGCACCATGACCCCGCCTCGATCATTGTAATCCACCCTCCCTTGGCACCCGCTTGTGCGACAACAGTTCAGAACTTTGAAATATTGATATCCATTCTGCATCCTCCTCTGCTTCCTCTTCTTTTTCTGGGACCACCACCTTCTCTCTCAGACTATTCAAAGTATGCTCCAGCAAATAGATGACCCGAATAGTGATGATGATGGTGGCGTTGTCAGAGCTAACCATCTTAGTAGCCATTTCAAAACTGTGCAGAAGGGTGCAGAGGTCCTTCCGTTGTGCCCACTCCACAAGCGTGATTTGCACCACGTTTGTACTGCATTGTCCATGGGTATGTAAAAGGACACACTGCACCAGTGATTTTCACTGTGTGATGGAAATATATATATTTCATATAGATCTCACTTGCATATATCCTTATATACTGATATACACATGTATACATACATATATATATATATATATATATATATATAAAATCACAGCTAACATCTCTAATTTGTGACCTATAATCAACTGTTCAGAATGGCCTAACTAACTTATGACCCAGACTAGTGCAAGCCAGATTAGCTCCTTGGTACTTTCACAGATATCGAGAAGAGGAAGTAACAACAGATGTTCCAAGCCAATATCGGAGTTTTGCTGACATTGCAAGAAAATGCATAGGAGTAAATCATATGATATTAAGTCACCCTCATGTCGGACACTGCCATATATGTTCATGTATTCAAACCAGCCAATTAGATAAGAAGTTCAGCCTTATGTTAATTGACTAACCACTCCTTTCTGTACGAAATGATAAAACCATGTACAGTATGTGCTATAAAACCAGCAGAGTTTGCCTGGAATGAGTTGCTGCTAACAAGGTGGTTAGTGTCTTCCTTCCCTGAGCGCTCAATAAGACTCTGTCTAATTAGGACAGGTCACAGCACACACAGAGATATATCAATCAAATTTCCATAACATTTCTGGCGCCCAACGTGGGGCTGTGGACAAAATGCACGGGGACCCTGCTGACCGGAGAAGACAGAGGTGCCGACTAAGGCCTTGGCTCATGGGGATGGAGATTTGTGCAACTCCATAAGTAAGGTAAGAAAATCTGGTTATCTTACCTGAATGTCCCCTGTGCCCAGTCTGGGTCTGTACTTCTAGCCGGTCAGGTGTGGTCACCACCGCATTCCCAGGTAGTGTAAAAGTCCACGCCCTTATCCAAACCCTAGGATAAGCCAAGGTGTCTGCTGTGGTCCTGTATGTGTCTAGATCCAGGAGAGAGCTCATGAAACGGTGGCTGATTGTGCTTGTGGTTGCTGGAAAGCCTATAACAGGACATTGAATCTCTCTGACTGGGTTAAGACGGTCCCCACACACATGGAGGGTTTTAACTTAGGAGGGATATCACAGGTGAATTCCTCTGGGTAAGCTGTCACAGTTCCCGCACACACACGGATGGTGTCAGCTTTAAGGAGGTGTCTCAGGTGAATCCCTCACCTGTCACAGTTCCCGCACACGCATGGATGGTGTCAGCCTGGAGAGATATCACAGGCTGATCATTGGAGAGATTATCACGGTTCCCGAGTGCACGTGGATGGTGGTAATCTAGTGGGATGTCACAGTGCCCATCTCCCACGACCGAGGGTGATACATCCCGGCGCCAACCAAAGTGCCACAGGTGATTGGCAATAATCGGCTACTAGCAGCTGTTTGACATATGTGTCACAACAGAGGGCTTCATTTTCTCCCCGTACGTCTATATGTTCATCAACCTGTGAATTCACTGCTGTTCTCCATGAAGATCTGAAGCAGAAAAAGTTGTTTTCCTTTTCTTTTACACCTCCTCTTTTACCCGTAGGGTGCGTCTCTGATATTTTTCATATTGTCATATTTGTTCTGTACTCTGCTTTTCCCCTGTTTTATCTTGCACTTGGTGGAAGTTTTTACTGTAGTGTGAGATTTTTGGGAAAGCTGGGTTGTTGAATATGTACCATTGTTTCAATTTGCTCTTTTGTTTCCACTGTTCTCAGAAGATTTTACTGAGAGATGCAGGCAGAGGAAAGGGGAAGTGTTGTGAGTTCATTTTCCCCTTCACCACTGAGGTCTGATGAACTCCCTCTTCTGGTGAAGGAAGGTTGTGAGGCTGATTATCAAGCACCTGTGCTGGATGATGATGACTGGGTGACTGGGATTGCTGACTGGATATAAGGCAGCCGACGCCCTTCTGCCTTGCTGGTGATTTCCCTGAGGGATTCTAGGAGACCAGTCTGATTCCTGCTCCTCAAAAGCTAAGTTTTCTGCTCTGCTTTTTGCATTTGTGTTTTGGTTTTGTTTTGCCTTGTTTTTCTGGATTTCTGCCATTCCCTGCTGGGGTGAGCTGAATTCCTTTTTGCACTGTCTTCAGAAAATACCTGAGTACTGATATAGTCTTTTTGAAGCCTAGCGTCTTCAGGGCTTTTTTCCCTATCAGTCTGTTGGCTCTTGTTGTGATAGGGTTTTGGGCGGATTGCAGACAGCAGCTTTTCTATCCTGTCCTATTTAGTTAGCTTTGGCCCCATCATTTGCTCAGCCTATCTTTCTATCTGTGTGAGTGTTTTTTCATCTTGCTTCACCGTCATTATATGTTGGGGGCTGCCTATTGCTTTGGAGTCTGCTCTGGGGCAGTTTAGATTTCCCTTTCTGCCTTTAGGCTATTTAGTTCTCTGGCTGTGATCGAGGGGTCTAGGGCACCGTAGGAACCCCCCACGGCTACTGCTAGTTGTTGTTGTTAGGTTCAGGGGTCTGCAATCCGATAGCTGCCAACTTCATTGGTTTTCAGGACTTAGCTAGTATTTCTGTGTTTTGCCTCCTACGGTGACTCATTCATAACTGAATCACCAGCCATACCGCAGATCCTAGGGTACTCAATAGCAGGAAAGAATTGTAAAAAAAAAAAAAGTGTGTATATTTTTTCTCTATATCTCTGAGGCCGTAGGGGGAATTTTTTTTTCTCTCAATGGAGATAAAGCAATTATCTGATCGTGTGGAGCAGCTCGCTGCAGAAGTGCGGGAAATTTCCACCTACCTTGCTCATTCACATGCTGCTGAACCAAAGATCCCTACTCCTGATATGTTTTTGGGGATCAGTCTAAATTTTTGAATTTCAAAAATAATTGTAAATTATTTTTTGCCTTGAAGCCTAACTCGTCAGGGAGCTCCGCGCAGCAGGTTAAAATTGTCATCTCTTTGCTGCGCGGCGATCCCCAGGATTGGGCGTTTTCTTTGAAACCTGATGATCCTATTATGACTGATGTGAACGCATTTTTGCAAGCCTTGGGGTTGTTGTATGATGAACCTAAAGCTATTGATGAGGCTGAAAAGACCCTGTTGGCATTGAGCCAGGGTCGTGATTCTGCAGAATTGTACTGTCAAAAAATCCGAAAGTGGGCGGTCCTTACTACCTGGAATGATAATGCCTTGGCAGCTCTCTTTCGGAAGGGTTTGTCAGAAGCCGTAAAAGATACTATGGTGGGATTTCCTGTTTCCTCTGGTCTTGACGATTCTATGTCATTAGCCATTCAGGTTGATCGGCGTTTACGTGAACGCAGGACTGTACGAGAGGTGTTGCCACCTGTTGAACAAGTGTCTGAACCAATGCAATGTGATAGAGTTTTTTCCAGGGAGCAACGTCAGGAGTTCTGAAGGCGTAATAAGCTGTGTTTTTTTTTGTGGAGATGCCTCGCATATTATTTCTGTCTGTCCTAAACGAGAGAAACGTTTTGCTAAATGTTTTCTGTGGGTGGTGTTCAACCTAAGTTTCTTCTGGCAATTACTCTGATCTGCTCCCTGTCCACATTTTCCGCCAAGGCTTTTGTGGATTCGGGAGCAGCCCTGAACCTAATGGACTTGGATTTTGCTAAACGTTGTGGATTTCCGATGACACCTCTGTGGATGCCTATCTCTTTGAGGAGGATTGATGCTACTCCTTTGGCGAAAAATAAACCTCAGTTTTGGACCCAGGTGGCAACGCGGGTCGCCCCAGACCATCAAGAAAATTGCAGATTTTTGGTGTTGCATAATTTGCATGATACCATTGTTCTGGGGTTTCCCTGGTTGCAAATTCATAATCCAGTTTTGGATTGGAAATCTGTGTCTGTGGTGAGTTGGGGTTGTCGGTGTGCCCTTAGTGAGGCTCCGGTTTTTTCCACCTCTCCTCAGTCGCATGATGTTCCTGACTATTTGGTGGACTTTTATGATGTATTTAGTGAGAATCAGTCTGCATCTTTGCCTCCTCATAGGAGTTATGACTGTGCAATTGAACTGAGCCCAGGGTGTAAATTTCCCAAGGGTCGGCTCTTCAATTTATCTGTACCCGAGCACGAGGCTATGCGATCCTATATTAAGGAGGCGTTGGAGAAGGGTCATATTAGACCATCATCTTCACCCTTAGGTGCCGTTTTTTTTTTCGTGGCCAAAAAGGATGGTTCATTAAGGCCTTGTATTGATTATCGTGCCCTCAACAAAATTACTATTAACCCCTTAGCGACAGAGCCAGTTTGCAGCTTAATGACCAGGCCAATTTTTACAATTCTGACCACTGTCCCTTTATGAGGTTATAACTCTGGAACGCTTTAATGGATCCCGCTGATTCTAAGACTGTTTTTTCGTGACATATTGTAATTCATATTAGTGGTAAAATTTCTTCGATAAGTCTTGTGTTTATTTATGAAAAAAATGGAAATATGGCGAAAATTTTGAAAATTTTGCAATTTTAAAACTTTAAATTTTTATGCCCTCAAATCAGAGAGATGTGTCACACAAATTTCTTAATAAATAACATTTCCCACATGTCTACTTTACATCAGCCCAATTTTTGGAAGCAAAATTTTTTTTTGTTAGGAAGTTATAAGGGTTAAAAGTTGACCAGCGATTTCTCATTTTTACAACAAAATTTACAAAACCATTTTTTTTAGGGACCACATCATATTTAAAGTCATTTTGAGGGGTGTAAATGACAGAAAATAACCAAAAGTGGCACCATTCTAAACACTAGACCCCTCAAGGTGCTCAAAACCACATTCAAGAAGTTTATTAACCCTTTAAGTGCTTCACAGGAACTAAAGCAATGTGGAAGGAAAAAATTAATATTTAACTTTTTTTTGCAAAAAATTTACTTCAGAACCAATTTTTTTTATTTTCATAAGTGTTAAAAGAGAAAATCAACCACAAAATTTGTTGTACAATTTCTCCTGAATACGCCGATACCCTATATGTGGGGGTAAACCACTATTTCAGCACACGGCAGAGCTCGCAAGGGATGGAGCGCCGTTTGACTTTTTCAACGCAGAATTGGCTGGAATTGAGATCGGATGCCATGTTGCGTTCGGAGAGCCCTTAATGTGCCTAAACAGTGGAAACCTCCAACAAGTGACCCCATTTTGGAAACTAGACCCATTAAGGAACTTATCTAGATGTGTGGTGAGCACTTTGAACCCCCAAGGGCTTCACAGAAGTTTATAACGTAGAGCCGTGAAAATAAGAAATCTATTTTTTTCCACAAAGATGATCTTTTTGCCCCCAAATTTTTATTTTTTACAAGGGTAACAGGAGAAATCATACCCGTACAGTTGTTATGCGATTTGTCCTGAGTACGCCGATACCCCATATGTGGGGGGTAACCACTGTTTGGGCGCATGGGAGAGCTCGGAAGGGAAGGAGTGCCATTTTGGAATGCAGACTTTGATGGAATGGTCTGCGGGCATCATGTTGCGCTTGCAGAGCCCCTGATGGGCCTAAACAGTGGAAACCCCCCACAAGTGACCCCATTTTGGAAACTAGACCCATTAAGGAACTTATCTAGATGTGTGGTGAGCACTTTGAACCTTCAAGTGCTTCACAGAAGTTTATAACGTAGAGCCGTGAAAATAAAAAATCCATTTTTTTTCCACAAAAATGATCTTTTCGCCCCCAAATTTTTATTTTTACAAGGGTAACAGGAGAAATCATACCCGCACAGTTGTTATGCGATTTGTCCTGAGTACGCTGATACCCCATATGTTGGGGGAACCATTGTTTGGGCGCATGGGAGAGCTCGGAAGGGAAGGAGTGCCATTTTGGAATGCAGACTTTGATGGAATGGTCTGCGGGCATCATGTTGCGTTTGCAGAGCCCCTGATGGGCCTAAACAGTGGAAACCCCCCACAAGTGACCCCATTTTGGAAATTAGACCCCCTAATGAACTTATCTAGATGTGTGGTTAGCCTTTGAACCCCCAAGCGCTTCAGAAAAGTTTATAAACGCAGAGCCGTGAAAAAAAAAAGTCTTTTTTTATTTCCACAAAATTGATTTTTTAGACCCCAATTTTTAGACCCCCAAAGTTGGCAAATAGTGGAAACCCCTCAATTCTTGCTCCAACCCTAACCCCAACACACCCCGAACCCTAATCCCAACCCTAACCCTAATCCCAACCCTAATCCTAATTCTAACCCTAATTCTAGTTTGCCCTAACCCTAATTCTAACCCTAGTCGTGACCTGAGCCCTAACCCTAGCCCTAGCACAACCCTAACCCTAACCCTAGCCCTAACCCTAGCCCAACCCTAACCCTAGCCGAACCCTAACCCTAACCCTAGCCCAACCCTAACCCTAACCCTAGCCCAACCCTAACCCTAGCCCAACCCTAACCCTAACCCTAACCCTAACCCTACCCTAACCCTACCCTAACCCTAACCCTAGCCCTAACCCTACCTTAACCCTAACCCTAGCCCTAACCCTACCCTAACCCTAACCCTAACCCTAATGGAAAACTGAAAAAAAAAATATTTTCTTTATTCCATTATATTGGCCTATATAAGGGAGTGATAAACGGGGGGGTTATGTACTATTTTTTTTATTTTGATCACTATGATCGTTTATCATAGTGATCAAAATAATGAATGGAATCTGCCAGCCGGAGCCGGCAGATTCCCGGCGGGCGCACTGCGCATGCACCCGCCATTTCCAAGATGGCGGCGCCCATCGGAGGATGCCTGCGGGACGTGGGACCACCGGGAGGGGACGGAGGGCCACGGAGAGGTACCGGGGGGGATCGGGGACCCTATTTCTCTCTCCTCTGATGTGCGATCACATCAGAGGAGAGAGAAATTAAATGTAAAATCGCGGCTTTTTTTTTTTTTGCGGTCGCCGTTATAGGGTTAATAACGGCGATCGCAAAAGCGGGGGTCGGTAAAAACCGACCGATTCATGTTCTCTGGGGTCTCGGCTACCCCTGGCAGCCGAGACCCCGGAGAAAATCCGACACTGGGGGGCGCTATTCACTTAAATCACAGCGCCGTGAATTAACGGCGCTGTGGTTTTAGTACCCTTAATTACCGCCGTTAAAAGGCGTATCGGCGGTCGTTAAGGGGTTAAATATCAGTATCCGTTACCCCTGATTTCGGATCTATTCTCCAGAGTTAAAGGTGCTTGCTGGTTTACCAAGCTTGACCTCAGGGGGCGTATAATCTTATCCGCATTAAGCATGGGGATGAATGGAAGACGACGTTTAATACTCCGGAGGGACATTTTGAGTACCTGGTGATGCCTTTTGGGCTCACTAATGCCCCTTCTGTCTTCCAGTGCTTCATGAGCGACATTTTCCGAGAGTTTGTGGATAAATTTTTGATTATCTATCTGGATGATATTTTGATCTTCTCCAAGGATTGGGATTCTCATGTGGAACATGTTCGGACTGTGTTCCGGATCTTGAGGGAGAATTCCCTGTATGTCAAAGGATCGAAATGCCTTTTTGGGGTACAGAGAATTTCATTTTTGGGATTTATTTTGTCTCCGTCAACTATTGAAATGGACCCGGCCAAGGTACAGGCCATTTATGATTGGGTTCAGCCCACTTCTTTGAAGGCCCTCCAGAAGTTTTTGGGTTTTGCTAATTTTTATCGGTAATTTATAGCAAAATTTTCTAGTATTGCCAAGCCATTGACTGATCTGACTAAGAAGGGTGCTGATGTGTTGAATTGGTCTCCGGAGGCTGTTTCTTCCTTTCAGGAGCTGAAGCGAAGATTCACTTCTGCCCCGGTTTTGCGGCAACCTGATGTCTCACTCCCGTTCCAGGTAGAGGTGGACGCTTCTGAGATTGGTGCAGGAGCTGTTTTGTCCCAAAAGGATCCTGTAACATCTAAAATGAATCCCTGTGCTTTCTTTTCCCGAAAGTTCTCTCCATATGAACGTAACTATGATGTGGGGAATCGGGAACTGTTAGCCATGAAATGGGCATTTGAGGAGTGGAGACATTGGTTGGAGGGAGCTAAACATCAAGTCGTGGTCCTCACTGACCACAAGAATTTGATTTACCTGGAGTCGGCCAAACGCTTGAATCCTAGACAGGCTAGGTGGGCCTTGTTTTTTACACGTTTTGATTTTGTGGTCTCTTTTCTTCCTGGCACTAAGAATGTCAAGGCTGACGCTCTCTCTAAGAGCTTCTTTGCTGATTCTCCTGTGGTGACCAAGCCTGCTACCATCTTAGGCGAAGGGGTAGTTCTTTTTGCCATCTCGCCCGATTTGAGACGTGCTCTGGAAGAGTTCCAGGAGGACAAACCTGAGCGTTGTCCCAGTGGAAAGTTGTTTGTTCCTGACCAGTGGAAGAAGAGAGTGATGTCTGAAGTTCATTGCTCTGCATTGGCTGGTCATCCAGGTATTTTTGGTACTAGAGATCTGGTGAGTCGGTCTTTTTGGTAGCCCGCTTTGTCTCGTGAATTCAGGAATTTTGTGCAGTCCTGTGGGACTTGCTCCCGGTCTAAACCTTGTTCTCGCTCTAGTGGGTTGTTGATGCCTTTGCCGGTCCCCAGGAGGCCATGGACCCATATTTCAATGGATTTCATCTCTGATATGCCTGTCTCTCAGATAATGACTGTTATTTGGGTGATTTGTGATAGGTTCTCTAAGATGGTTCATCTTGTACCACTCCCTAAGTTCCCATCTTCCTCTGAGTTGGTGCCCCTGTTTTTGCAACAGGTGGTTCGCTTGCACGGGATTCCTGAGAACATTGTATCTGACAGAGGAGTTCAGTTTGTGTCTAGATTTTGGAGGACTTTCTGTTCCAAGCTGGGAATTCAGTTGTCCTTCTCCTCTGCTTTTCATCCTCAGACCAATGGGCAGACGGAGAGAACAAACCAGACCTTGGAGTCGTATTTGAGATGTTTTATTTCCGCTGATCAGGATGATTGGGTTTCATTTTTGCCCTTGGCCGAATTTGCTTTAAATAATAGAGTTAGATCTGCCACTTTGATGTCACCATTTTTTTGTAACTTTGGGTTTCATCCTCGATTTTCTTCAGGGCAGGTGGAGCCTTCTGTCTGCCCAGGTGTTGACACTGTGTTGGAGAGAATGCACCAGATCTGGGACCAAGTGGTGGATAAGTTATCTCTCTCCCAGGAAAAGGCTCAGTGGTTTTCCAACTGACATAGGACCATTTGTCCCCAGTTTAAGGTTGGTGATATGGTTTGGTTATCATCAAAAAATATCGCTATGAAGGTGGCTTCTCCTAAGTTTAAGCCTAGATTTATTGGACCTTACAAGATTTTAGAGATTATTAATCCGGTCTCTTTTCCTTTGGCTCTTCCGGTCAGATTTAAAATCCATAATGTGCTTCATAAGTCCTTGTTGAAGAGGTTTGTTGAACCAGTTGTTCCTGGGGTGGCACCTCCAGACCCTGTATTGGTTGAAGGTAACATGGAATATGAGGTAGAGAAGATACTGGATTCCCGTCTGGCTAGACGAAGACTCCAGTATTTGGTGAAGTGGAAGGGTTATGGTCAGGAGGATAATTCCTGGGTCTCTGCCTCTGATATTCATGCCAAAAGATTGGTGCGTGCCTTTCATCGGGCTCACCCTGATCGCCCTGGTGGCGTGGATGAGGGTTTGGTGACCCCTCCTCAAGGGGGAGGTACTGTTGTGAGTTCATTTTCCCCTTCACCATTGAGGTCTGATGAACTCCCTCTTCTGGTGAAGGACGGTAGTGAGGCTGATTACCAAGCACCTGAGCTGGATGATGATGACTGGGTGACTGGGATTGCTGACTGGATATAAGGCAGCCGACGCCCTTCTGCCTTGCTGGTGATTTCCCTGAGGGATTCTAGGAGACCAGTCTGATTCCTGCTCCTCAAAAGCTAAGTTTTCTGCTCTGCTTTTTGCATTTGTGTTTTGGTTTTGTTTTGCCTTGTTTTTCTGGATTTCTGCCATTCCCTGCTGGGGTGAGCTGAATTCCTTTTTGCTCTGTCTTCAGAAAATACCTGAGTACTGATATAGTCTTTTTGAAGCCTAGCGTCTTCAGGGCTTTTTTCCTTATCAGTCTGTTGGCTCATGTTTTGATAGGGTTTTGGGCGGATTGCAGACAGCAGCTTTTCTATCCTGTCCTATTTAGTTAGCTTTGGCCCCATCATTTTCTCAGCCTATCTTTCTATCTGTGTGAGTGTTTTTTCATCTTGCTTCACCGTCATTATATGTTGGGGGCTGCCTATTGCTTTGGGGTCTGCTCTGGCTCAGTTTAGATTTCCCTTTCTGTCTTTAGGCTATTTAGTTCTCCGGCTGTGATCGAGGGGTCTAGGGCACCGTAGGAACCCTCCATGGCTACTGCTAGTTGTTGTTGTTAGGTTCACGGGTCTGCAATCCGATAGCTGCCAACTTCTCTGGTTTTCAGGACTTAGCTAGTATTTCTGTGTTTTGCCTCCTACGGTGACTCATTCATAACAGGGAAATGTGTGTGTCCTGCATTTGTGCACGGACATTTTATTGTTGGAAGTTGTACTGAGTTTTGGATTTTTAATTTCTTTTTGGAGTGGTTTTTTTTCCAAGGTTTACCAACTTCTTGATTATTCTTTTTGTTTTCTTTTTTCTCCATTTTCTGAGTTTTTTATTAGTTTTCCATTTTCTTTTGAATTTTTAAAAAAAAATATTTTGTTTTTGTTTTTTTTGCCTTTTTCTATCCTTTTTAAGCAAGTTTTAAAAAGGGTTGTGAAGTTTTTGAATTTTTAATCATCTTTTTTGAAGTTTTTGGAATAGACATAGTAAGGGTTATTCAGAAAGTTAAGTATGTGGATTTCCAAGGGAAGCTTCTGAAAGCTGCAGCATGGCATGATGTATTGAAAAGGAAAAAAGAAGTTAGTTAGTTGAGCTGAATTACTGTCTGCATTTTATAAAATAGCTGCGGACTTTACAGCATAGAACAGGGGTGGGCAATTAATTTTGCCATGGGATCGCATTAGAAATTGGGATGGTGTCAGAGGGCCGGACTAATATAATTAACTCAGTTGTACCCAATACTATATACAGTTGCGGCCAAAAGTATTGACACCCCTGCATTTCTGTCAGATAATACTCAGTTTCTTCCTGAAAATGATTGCAAACACAAATTCTTTGGCATTATTATCTTCATTTAATTTGTCTTAAATGAAAAATCACAAAAAGAATTGACCTAAAGCCAAATTGGATATAATTCCACACCAAACATAAAAAAGAGGGTGGACAAAAGTATTGGCACTGTTCGAAAAATCATGTGATGCTTCACTAATTTGTGTAATTAACAGCACCTGTAACTTACCTGTGGCACCTAACAGGTGTTGGCAATAACTAAATCACACTTGCAACCAGTTGACATGGATTAAACTTGACTCAACCTCTGTCCTGTGTCCTTGTGTGTACCACATTGAGCATGGAGAAAAGAAAGAAGATCAAAGCACTGTCTGAGGACTTGAGAAACCAAATTGTGAGGAAGCATGAGCAATCTCAAGGCTACAAGTCCATCTCCAAAGACCTGAATGTTCCTGTGCCTACCGTGCACAGTGTCATCAAGAAGTTTAAAGCCCATGGCACTGTGGCTAACCTCCCTAGATGTGGACGGAAAAGAAAAATTGGCAAGAGATTCCAACGCAAGATTGTGCGGATGTTGGATAAAGAACCTCGACTAACATCCAAACAAGTTCAAGCTGCCCTGCAGTCCGAGGGTACAACAGTGTCAACCCGTACTATCCGTCGGCATCTGAATGAAAAGGGACTGTATGGTAGGAGACCCAGGAAGACCCCACTTCTTACCCCGAGACATAAAAAAAAAAGCCAGGCTGGAGTTTGCCAAAACTTACCTGAAAAAGCCTAAAACATTTTGGAAGTATGTTCTCTGGTCAGATGAGACAAAAGTAGAGCTTTTTGGGCAAAGGCATCAACATAGAGTTTACAGGAGAAAAAAGAGGCATTCAAAGAAAAGAACACGGTCCCTACAGTCAAACATGGCGGAGGTTCCCTGATGTTTTGGGGTTGCTTTGCTGCCTCTGGCACTGAACTGCTTGACCGTGTGCATGGCATTATGAAGTCTGAAGACTATGAGCAATGTTCAGATTTAGTGTTAGGGACTCACAATATCTGGGGACGCTTGACGTTGGGTTGTGAGCTTATCTACTTTGGCCAAAATAGTAACTAATACCCCATATCTATTTATCTATTTATCTTTTTGCACTTTTTATCATTTTTGCAGGATGCAGCTAGAGCCTTTCAGGTTGGCTTGGTTTTTTTCTGTGTGATGCATATGTACGGTGCTGAGCGGCCCGCCTGCTAATACTATGGGCGCAATTAATAGGCTGCTCGGGCACTTTGCATCGCACTTATCTGTGTGACTTATATCTCATACAAGCCTTATTCATGTGCATTTTTTTACTAGGCAGCCAGACCATGAGGGGTTACTGGCTGTTCTCACCAGTGGAATGCACCTGTGCTGCCCCAGCCTTTATCAATGGGGCTCTGCTGCATCCTGCCAGTGCATCAGTCAGGGATTTGGTGAGTTACCTTTCAAATGTGGGTTTTTTTGAATTTTTAAAATTTTTTCTTTCTTATGAGCAAAGTCAGAAGACTACCAACAAATTTTGCAGCATAATGTAGGGCCCAGTGTGAGAAAGCTGGGTCTCCCTCAGAGGTCATGGGTCTTCCAGCAGGACAATGACCCAAAACACACTTCAAAAAGCACTAGAAAATGGTTTGAGAGAAAGCACTGGAGACTTCTAACGTGACCAGCAATGAGTCCAGACCTGAAACCTATAGAACACCTGTGGAGAGATCTAAAAATGGCAGTTTGGAGAAGGCACCCTTCAAATATCAGGGACCTGGAGCAGTTTGCCAAAGAAGAATGGTCTAAAATTCCAGCAGAGCATTGTAAGAAACTCATTGATGGTTACCGGAAGTGGTTGGTCTCAGTTATTGTGGCTAAAGGTTGTGCAACCAAGTATTAGGCTGAGGGTGCCAATACTTTTGTCTGGCCCATTTTTGGAGTTTGAAATGATCAATGTTTTGCATTTGTGTTTGCAATCATTTTCAGGAAGAAACTGAGTATTATCTGACAGAATTGCTGGGGTGTCAATACTTTTGGCTACAACTGTATGTATATAATATATAGTATACATATGCTATCTTTTCATAAACAAACAGTATGTTAAACATTGCAAAGATTTACAATACAATGAAAATATGGAGGACCTAATTACATCTTTATTTAATGATGACATGATGAACTGCAACCAGCTTGTGATTGTTCACTTTAATTGTTAACTTTAACAGTGTTAAAGTTAACTCTACCCAGAGTCCCAGACCCTGGCCTAACGTAAACACCCAGTCCAGACCCAAACACCGAGTCCAGACCCAGTCTAAAGTAATTTATGCTAGCCTTACGCTGCACCACAGTGTCACTGGTTTGCTTGCAGCAGTATAGATCACACCACGCCTCCACGCCCGCACGTTTTAGCACAGAGTTGGAGGCGTGGTGTGATGTATACTGCTGCAAGCAGACGTCACCAACGGCATCTACGCAGCCCTCTCTCAGACCACACCCCCCCTCCAGCCTCGACCAGTCAGCGCCGCAGGTCTGGTGTGTGGAGGCAATGTTTCTGTGCCGCTCTCAGGAGGTCGGGGTCCGCTCCGCTCACCGCCGTGTCTGCCGGGACTCCTCTGCTTTCTGCTTTCCTCATGAATGACTCATGAGGAAAGCATTAACCGGAGAAGTCCCAGACCCCTCCGCGGGCCAGTCACAGGCAGCGGGCGGGCACCCTTGCGCAGGTCTGGCATAGAAGGTACTGAGAGTTAAGTGACCAGGAAAAGGATTATTTTTATGTGTACAAGAGAGGAAAAAGTGTTTTCAGTGGAATTCTAATCTGTGCCATCTGTGAGGCACCCCGCTTTCCCCCACCCCGGGAGAAGGCACCACAAGTTTAAGCATGCCTTCCTTGACTGCAGAAAAGGGGAAAGAGTCTTCTCCCCCCTCCCTCTCCACTCTTCCCTCTCTCCCCTCTCTTTCTCTTCCCTCCTCCAATCTCTCTCTCCTCCCTCCATCTCCACTCCTCCCTTTCTCCCCTCTCTACCTTCTCCACCCTCGCCCACCTCTCATCCTCCCTCACCCCCTTGTCCTCTCTCTCTCCTCCTCTTCTGTCTCCTTACTCCTATCCTCCCCCATTTCTTTTTACTCTTCCTCATCTTTCCAATCTATCCTCCACATAACACTACAGGTGCCCCCCCCCATACAACAGCTAGCAGAAGGGAGGTGTGAGTCATCAGCGTCTGCAGCTGCTGGGTCTGACAATGAGGATCCTAAGTGCCAGGCAGAGCTGCAGCCTCAGAGGGGTGGAGCACCCACTCACAAAAAGGCAAACACACAATGTCACAGTTTCTCCTCTGATGAATATGAAGAGGGGACATCATACATGCTGCCCGGTACTAGGGGAAGAAACCCACAGACACTAAGTAGCCAGGGGCAGATAGAGCCAGAACTCTTACACTATGTGCCCTTCACCCCGAGTCAGTTGTGCAAAGCTCATTGATCAGCTCAGAGAGTGGGCCAAAGCCAGACAAGCACTCAGCCTACATAACATGAGCCAGGCCGAGACAGAGTCTGTAGACATGTTTCATGGCAGAGTGATGCAAGTATTCCAAGTTTTAGGCTTTACTATTCATGATCAGATACACAGGCAAATGTTGGCACAGGCCTTTGTGCATGGACTAAGAGAATGAATCAAGAAGCTGCTGATAGTGGCCAGGCCTGAGTAAAGGTCAATAGCAGTAGATGCCCTGCTCGCAGTAGCCAGAAGAATTGAGTCCCACCCAGGAGTGCGGGAGACAGCCCCTCCTATGGTGGCCACCGATGTGGGAGAGCACCCACCCCGCAGGGACGGGAGACCCATCAGGTGTTACAACTGTGGCAACCTTGGCCATTTCCAGAACCAGTGCACAGCACCCTGGCAACCCAGGATGTCACGCAGAGGAATAGGCCAAAAAAGAAACACAGGAAACAGTGAAGAACCCTGTCCATAGGACAGAGGCAAGCCAGGTCCGCAAGACATCACGCTCCTGACATGTAAAACCCTATCAGCGGACCCAATACCTCAAATCACCGGGGGTTGTCATATCTTTCCTTGAGGACACTGGTGCAGTCAGAATGTGATGAGGCATGTGGAACTCCCCGACCCCACCTGCCTATCAGAACACTCTGTGTCTTGTGTGGGGATTGAAGGTCAAGTCAGACATTCCCAGCTTACAAGCCCCTGAGCGTGTGGACACATCCAGGACACTCCATCCTGTTCCAGTTTATGGTGGAGACCTGCCCACCCCACCTGATGAGAGCAGACCTACTGCAGGAACTGAAGGTGACCAAAGTTTTCAATGAAGATGTGACCATGACATTCTCTCCACCCATGACCCAAGAAGAATCAATTATGCTGGTGGCCCTAAAAGAGCCTCGAACAACCCGTGCAAGCCTACCCAAGGAGATGCTGGACATAGTACCCAATAGCCTGTGGTCCAAGGGAGACTTCAAGTTGCACCAGTGCGGGTGTCACTCAAGTCTGGAACCCTGTACCCTCACAAGGCCCAGCATCCCCTGTCCACCAACCAGAGTCAAACTGTCTCTGACCAACTGGAGGTCTGAGTGGAATCGCTGTTCAACAAACCAGCCTATGAACTCTCAACCCAAAGGGACCATACCCGCTTTGTGAAATGGCTGCACTGCTTCCGGCTCCAGCGCCAGAGGATCATCTTGGACAAGATTCTGAAGGTGCTCCCTGAAGTTTATCCAGGCCCTGGACCAGAAGACAGCTACTCAGCTCCTCAAACTGGTTAACAAATGCTGACCTGAGATCAAGCTGGGTGAAAGGAACAGCTGCTGGCTGGTAAAGAAGACGTCCCAGCAAAAAGACCCCCTGTGATCAGAGCAGGGGTTACCACAATGACCGCCTTGGTGGAGAGCAAGAAAGCTCAGCTGGATGGCATCTCTGATGAAGAGGACCCCAGTAAATGGCTTGTTTCCCTGCCGGCTCTGTGCCAGAAGATGGTAGTCCCTCATGGCATTGTGAAGAGCAAGGCCAGATTGAGCCGCCTCGTCCATAGGAATCATCATGCAGTCCCAGCTTTTCCCGATCAGGAGGAAGACTGTGAAAGGAGAACCAGCCAGGTTCAGAATGGTACATGACCTGAGGGCTGTGAACGAAGCAACCATGTTTGAAACCGCAGTTGTGCCAGATCTGCACACTCTGCTGTCAAGCGTGCCAGCCACAGCACCAGTGCTCACGGTGATGGATCTGTCCAATGCTTCCTTCAATGTTCCCCCTTCACCTGGATGACCAGTTCCTGAAAACGCACAAGGGGGTGCAGAACACATGGACAGTGATGCCCAAGAGAGCCCGGAACAGCCTTTCACAGCCCACCAAAGCATTGTCCTCCATCCTCGTCAACTGGATTGCAGAACATGCATAAGTCATCAACACCTCTACCTCCACAGCCCTTTCCTTGTTTCCTCTACTCTACCTGGCGGAGCAGCAACGCAAGTTCTGGAAAAACAGTCCAGTGGTGTCAAAAGCAAGTTACGTTCCTGAAGACACCGTATTGCCCGCCAGACAAAACGCTTGACAGATGACCAGAAGACCGCTGAGGAGAAGATGGCTCCCTCAACAACTCCGAAGATGCAGGCCTTCCTTGGTCTAGTTTCGTACTGCAGAACTTGGATCCCTGGTGCTCCAGTCTTAATGCAGCCTCTGTGCGATTGCATCAATGCAACCCTGTTCCTCCTGTTGTTTGCAGCCTTCATCTCGTACAGTAAACTGAAAGACTCCATAGTCTCCGCGACAGCTCCAGGCCTCCCTGACTACTTGAAGCCATTCCGTCTTTACTGAATGGGAAACGAAGGTTATGCTACTGGCGTCTTAAAACAGACCCACAGAGGAAAAAACAGAGGCCTCTAGACTACCTCTCAGCCGGCCTGGATCCAGTTGCAAGGGGGGGGGCCCTCCTGCATGAAAACAATATTTGCAGCACATGCCCTCCTGGACAAGGCTGCAGATGTCATTCTTGGACAACCACTGGAGATTCTCTCTCCACCACTCTTCAGAGCTCTCAGCCGTTGCCTGACTCTACTCCCACTCCCAAGGGGGATGCGGATACGGACTCTTCAGAGAAAAAGGCCCACCAGATTGCGAAGGGCAAAACTGCAAACATCTATACCGATTCCAGGTACTCGCATGGCATAGCACACGACTTCGGACCCATCTGGGCTGCAAGAGACTTCATCATAGCAAGCGGGTCAACCGTGAAGCATCATGGAGCCATCAGGGACCTGCTAGACATTCTTCAACTTCTAAAAGTGGTGGCAGTGTTAAAGGTCAAGGCACATGGAAAACTGAACACAGTAGAGACACGGGGCATCAACATGGCGAACGTGGCAGCGAAAGAAGCAGCCAGAGGAAGACAATATGGAAAAATGGGAGAGGTCGTAGAGCCGGATGGCTACTACATGACGACTGAAGACAAGAAAACCTGACAAAATGACATCCTGGGACCTGTACAAGAAGTAACAGGTCCAAACTCCAAAGGAGGAGAAGGAAAGCTGGATGCTGAAGGGCAAAAGCACTGGACTCCAAAAAACCTGTCTACCTCAAAGCAAAGCCTGTCTACCTCAAATGTCTACCTCAAATGTCTACCTCAAACATCTACCTCAAGGCAGACCCAGTCTACCTCAAAGTATGTACCCTATGGTGGTTCAATGGGCACATGACCCCCACACGGGTTGAAGACACAGATGAATGATCTGATTGAACTCCCACCTTAGCAGCAGCTGTTTGGCCTCCGACAAACGCAATATTGGGCGAGTGGAAAAAGTTCTCCCACACCATCTGGCCTGAAGCTTTCCCAGTAAGGAACCAGTTGGTGAATACTAATGCAAAGAAGCTACTCTCAAAAATAGTGTGTAGATATGGAGTTCCAGAAGTGACAGCAAGTGATCAGGGACCCATATTCACAGCAAACCTGACACAAGAGATCTGATCAGCAGTAGGTTCAGACTTAGGCCTACACACTTCCCACCAACCCGCACCATAGACTAGGTGGGACACTTAAGAGCAGCATGCTAAAAAAAATGCCCAAGAGACAGACAAACCATGGCATTAGACACTCCCATAGGCTCAGAAAAAGCTGTCACCAATATGAAATTTTATTTGGGTCTAAATTCAGGTTAGGGGTATTCTTCCCAGCAGTTGACTATGCAATGTGATACTTTGTCTGCTTGTGTAATTGAATTTATCAAGAATCTTGCTAATGTCCATTCTGGAGTTTTCTCTTCATTGCCAGATCCAGATTTGGTGCCTGGTATGCAAGCCCTGAAGTCAGGAGACTGAGTGTTGGTGGGAAAAGTTCCTGCTACATCATTCAATTCATGAGCAAGAAGCTCATTTTCCTGAAAATCTTCCTCATCAGTTGCCTCATCAGGGTCAGGGGGCACAATCACTACTTCAACATCAGAAACTTCCTCTTCTTGGTCATCTAATTCCTCAAGATAACCTAGTATTTCATCAACAGTAAGCCCTTTTTTCTATCGATATGCCATGTTCTTACTGCTGATACAACAAAAACAAAAATTAGTATAGTAACATTTAGAAAACTATAGATAAATATGTATGTTATTATTTTAAATATATATATATATATATTTATTTATATATATTGTGATAAAACTCTCCGGGATCGCCTTTGCTGGGGTCAAAGGTCACATGCGTTCAGCATGAAACTCAGGCGCAGAGCTGGGATTCGTGTATAACTGACCCTGGGTCAGGTTTATTAACGGTGAAAGCAATGCAAAAGGAAATAAAACATAAAACAAATCCTTGCCTGTCCGGCACTAACTAAACAATGGACAACCTAACTACCAACTGGCGGGCTTCTTCCGTCCAGCCAAACCACAGTTGCAGTGGGCACTGCTTCCACTCACGTGTGTCTCTCACACAGACAGGCTCTCTGTGTTCCCAGGCTGAGACACTCACACAACCACCTGGCATCCTTTTATATCCACCTCCCATTATTCATTAGCAAGCAGGTGCGATACTGACCAGACTAGGCCACATAGGAAAGGAATCTGGGCGAGATATACCTGCCCTCATCCACTATTCCCACATGATTCTCACTATATATATATATAAATATATTTCACATTTCACTATCCATTCATAAAACAAGCTAAATAAACAATTGTGATGAAAAACATAAAATACCAACCTTATATACTGTGATGTGATCGAAAACAATGTCTGACAAGCCAGCAAGTTACAGGGTCTGTTCTCCTGAGTGTCTCCAGTACAGCTGAGATATCAGGTTTCACAAAGCATATATAGTCAGAAAGGTACTGGGGAAGTGGGGTGGAGGGGTGAGGGATTTCCAAACTCTCTGGTAAGGAGGAAGAAATGAAACTAAAAGACCTCTGCCTGCCATATCAGTTGTAAATAATTTAGGGTTATGTATAAAAACTAGTGAATCAAACAAAAATTTCCATGTAAAAAAAAACATCGAAAATAGATAGTGCATTCTGCCAATGTCTCAAAAATGGGACGGCAATTTCTTCACTTGAATATAACTCTGGCCTTGGTAAATCTACATCAATGCCATTGCATTATATACCTTCCTTCAAGTATAAACAATAGTTCTAATAACTTTGTGATCACAGAACTGTGATTTTAAATAATAATTTCAGCTTATGATCCTAATTTTGAAAAAACCTTGAAAATAGGTGCTCTCTTGGTGGAAGAATATTCAATTAAAAATGACAATGACATGATTTCCTGTTTTGAAAACATTCATTTTACAAACACAACACAAAAAATTGGACCTAATTATAAAATCTTAGTTGCTAGAAGCAAAAGATTAGGTGTCCCAAAGAAAGGACATTGGTAGACAATGGGTTGTTTATTTTTGTGGTTCCAAGCCCATCTGATCCTTCCTTGTTTTACCAGTTGGACTTAACCTGATGTATTTTGACCTGAATTGCCACTTGTCTTACTATGCTTCATATCAGTCCACAGTATCACCAGACGTTTTTTGCATGCGTTACTATTGCGCATGATGCACTGCGCACAAAAGCGCTAATGTGAAACCAGCCTTAGAGAAAGGCATTGCAGTGATTGGCTTGCTTTGTGTGGCATCACAGTGGCTATAAAAGCCCTGTACTCCGACCGCCATCTTACTTCTGCCGATCTTAGCATAGGGAGAGGTGCTGCTGCTCGTTCTCAATAGGGAGAGTGTTTAGGCAGGAAAGAAAAATAAAATCTGTGCTTCTGCAGATAGCGATTTTGACTGTACAGTTAGTGTGACAGGGGAGGATTTTTTTGTGTGCAGCAGTGCTGGTAGTTATTAGGCTGCCTTATAAGGCTACCTGATAGCTGCATTGCTGTGTGCACACTGCTGTACAGACTGCTTTTTTCAAAGCAAAAATACTCTTATTCCTTTTTTCTGCAAAGTTACCGAGCGTTCATTTTTTCACACACCGTATAGAGGTGTACGCTCCTCACACACTACTGTGTACCAGCTGGTATCACGGACAAATACATGCTATATGTGTGTGACTCTTTAACAAAATAGACAGAGATTTAACTTTTTCCATACATACACCGTATAGAGCTGTCCGCTTCTCAAACAGTATCACATATCTGCTGTTTGGATTACGGTCACATTTATACAGAGACAGTGTGTGTGTGTGACTCTGGAAAAAATAGACAGAGATTTAAAATTTTCCATACATACACCGTATAGAGCTGTCCACTTCTCAAATAGTATTGTATATCTGCTGTTGGGATTACGGTCAAATCTATACAGAGACAGCATGTGTGTGTGTGATACTCCGGAAATACATATACGGACATTTCCATTTTTCCATACACCGTATAGAGCTGTCCGCTTCTCCAACAGTATCGTATATCTGCTGTTTGGATTACTGTCACATCTATACAGAGACAGCGTGTGTGTGTGAGACTCCGGAAATACATATACGGACATTTCCATTTTTCCATACACCGTATAGAGCTGTCCGCTTCTCAAACAGTATCGTATATCTGCTGTTTGGATTACTGTCACATCTATACAGAGACAGCGTGTGTGTGTGAGACTCCGGAAATACACATACGGACATTTCCATTTTTACATACACTGTATAGAGCTGTCCGCTTCTCAAACAGTATCGTATATCTGCTGTTTGGATTGCTGTCACATCTATAGAGAGACAGCGTGTGTGTGTGAGACTCCGGAAATTCATATACGGACATTTCCATTTTTCCATACACCGTATAGAGCTATCCGCTTCTCAAACAGTTTCGTATATCTGCTGTTTGGATTACTGTCACATCTATAGAGAGACAGCGTGTGTGTGAGACTCCGGAAATACATATACGGACATTTCCATTTTTCCATACACCGTATAGAGCTGTCCGCTATTCAAACAGTGTCATATATCTGCTGTTTGGATTACTGTCACATCTATACAGAGACAGCGTGTGTGCGTGAGACTCCGGAAATACATATATGGACATTTCCATTTTTCCATACACTGTGTACAGCTGTCCACTTCTCAAACAGTATCATATATCTGCTGTTTGGATTACTGTCACATCTATACAGAGACAGCGTGTGTGTGTGAAACTCCGGAAATACATATACGGACATTTCCATTTTTCCATACACTGTATAGAGCTGTCCACTTCTCAAACCGTATTTTATATCTGCTGTTTGGATTACTGTCACATTTATACAGAGACAGCGTGTGTGTGTGACTCCGGAAATTCATATATGGTGATTTCCATTTTTCCATACACCGTATAGAGCTGTCCACTTCTCAAACAGTATCGTATATCTGCTGTTTGGATTACTGTCACTTCTATACAGAGACAGCGTGTGTGTGTGTGAGACTCCGGAAATACATATACAGACATTTCTATTTTTCCATACACCATATAGAGCTGTCCGCTTCTCAAACAGTATCGTATATCTGCTGTTCGGATTACGGGCAAATCTATACAGAGACAGCGTGTGTGTGAGTCCGTAAATACATATACGGACATTTCCATTTTTCCATACACTGTATAGAGCTGTCCGCTTCTCAAACAGTATCGTATATCTGCTGTTTGGATTACTGTCACATCTATACAGAGACAGCGTGTGTGTGTAAGACTACGGAAATACATATACGGACATTTCCATTTTTCCATACACCGTATAGTGCTGTCCACTTCTCAAACAGTATCGTATAGCTGCTGTTTGGATCATGGTCAAATCTATACAGAGACAGCGTGTGCGTGTGAGTGAGTCCGTAAATACATATATGGACATTTCCATTTTTCCATACACTGTATAGAGCTGTCCGCGTCTGATACCGAACCATATATCTGCTGGTTGTATTAGGGTCAAATACATACTGGCAGAGCATCTGTGTGTGACTCCGGAAGCAAATATATGGAGATTGACATTTTCCCCAAAAATGTATACAGCTGTACACTTTTGATACAGTACTGTATATCTGCTGGTTGAATTACGGTCAAATACATACTGGGAGAGCGTCTGTGACTATGGAAATATATACGGAGATTTTAATTTTTCCATACACCTTATACAGGTGTACGCTCCTCATACAGTACCATATCTCTGCTGGTATTTTTGGTACATTTTCCCAAATATGAGGAAGTACGGTGGAAGAGGCCGCGTACGTGGGCAGGGGGGTGCAGCTGGTACTGATGGTGGTAGTGGTGCATCTGCTGGTAGTGCCAAAAGCACAATAGCAGCTAAGGCAGGAAGTTTTGAGCCTGCGTCATCGTCTGGCACAAGAAGGTCTTTAAGGTTCCCTTTTCTTGGAGTAGGTAAACCACTTTTAAAGCCAGAGCATCAGGAACAGGTTTTGGCTTACATTGCCGAAACAGCCTCCAGCTCTATTGCCTCCTCTTCTGAAGTTTCAAAAACTGCATACACTGAGTCAGCAGTGCAGGCTTCTGGTCAGGAACAATTCCTTTCCTTGTGTCCTTCACCCACACCAAAAGTGAAGGATGCGGCAGGCCACACCAGATTACTCCATGGAGCTCTTTTCACATACCATTCCTGGGTTATCCAGTCAAAGCCTTAATTCCCCTGTTCAAGATGAATCTGACATGGAGTGCACTGATGTACAGCCACTGCTAGATGATTCTGCTGGTACATTGACCCAGAGCAATACATTTCTCTCACAGTCTACTGAGCTACAATCAGACCCTGATGAAACTCAGGTGCCCCTTCTCGCATACTATACCACCTTACACGGTGACACAGAGGAAGGTGCAGATGAAATTGAAGAGGAGGTGATGGATTACCCAGTTGTTGACCCGGATTGGCATCCATAGGGAGAAGAGGGTGGCGCTGGCAATAGCTCAGAAGAGTAGATGGATCCGCAGCAGGCATCGACATCGCAGCAGCGGTTATCTGGCAGGCCTGCAGCTGTACCAAAACTTGTTAAAAAAAAACAAAAGAGTTGCAGGACAGCTTGGCCAGATGGTCAAATTAGCACACAGTGCAAGCCCTGAAAATTTATACCATAGTAGGAAGAGTGCAGTGTGGCACTTTTTTGACCAAAATCCTATTGATGAGGCAAAGGTTATCTGTAAGAAGTACGGAAGGACCTTTAATCGAGGTAAAAATCTCTGAAATTTGAATACCAGTTGCATGCTTAGACATTTAACCACCATGCACTTGCAAGCGTAGACGGACTACAAAACTTCAGGTAGTACATATGCACCTGCTCCGACTGAAGGTAGCCAGCAACGCTCCATCGCTTCCCCACTGAAAGCCCACCAGTAAGCACACCACCAGCAAGAAATGTTGAGGTGTCGTCTCAAGGCCAAAGCAGTGAGGGAATCACAATGTTTTTGCAACGAAAGACTGAATCTAGGTCATCACCACCACCACCATCACTAACCCCTTCTCAGTCCGTCAGGTCCACCACTAGTTCCCCCATATGCAGCTCTCATGTCCAGCTCACCCTACCAGACACTCTGAGTAGGACAAGAAAGTACTCATCCTCTCATCCGCGTACACTGGCTTTGAACACCAACATTGCCAAACTGATCTCATTAGAGATGATACCCTTCCGTTTGGTTGAAAGTGAAGCATTCCAAGAGCTCATGGCCTATGCTGTCCCACGCTATGACCTACTCAGTCGGCACTTCTTTTCTCGAAAAGCTATCCCTGCCCTCCACCTGCATGTGAAAGACCGCATTGTCTATGTACTCAAACAATCAGTGAGTGGAAAGGTGCACCTCACAACAGATGCATGGGCCAGTAGGCATGGCCAGGGCCGTTACATGTCCATCACTGTGCACTGGGTTAATGTGGTGGATGCAGGCTCCACAGGGGACAGCGGCGGTGGAACAGTGATGCCTAGCCTACGGTATAGGAAACAGTTGGCTGTAGGCATTCGACCCTCCTCCTACTCCTCCTCCAGAAGTGAAAGCTCGTCGACAGACCGCAGTCGCACGAGCACTCCATCCGCAGCTGCCAGTGTTGCACACCATGTGTCCCACTATCGAACAGCTACTGGTAAGCGGCAGCAGGCTGTTATAAAGATGATGTCTTTGGGCGACAACAGACACACCGCGGAGGTACTGGCCGACTACTTGCAGCGACAAACTGAGTCATGGCTGGGCAGTCTACATCTTGAGCCAGGCAAGGTAGTCAGTGATAACGGACAGAATTTTGTGGCAGCCAAAGCCCTTGCAAAAGTCAGACACATACCTTGCCTGGCTCACACTTTGAACCTGGTGGTGCAGTGCTTTCTAAATAATTATCCGGAGTTAACAGCCCTGCTCCATAAGGTGCAAAGACTGTGCTCGCACATCCGTTGCTCGCCCGTACGCTCCAGTTGTATGCAGAAGCTGCAGCGATCATTCCACCTCCCCAAGCACCGCCTAATCATAGACGTTGCAACAAGGTGGAACTCCACCATGCACATGGTTAAGAGGCTGTGCGAACAGAGGCAGGCTGTGATGCATTTGTGGGAAGATACGCGGGCAGGCAGTTTGAGGGCAGACATGGAGTTGTCGGGTGTGCAGTGGTCAAAGCTGAAAGACCTCTGTAAAGTCCTTCAGTGTTTTGAGGAGTGCACACGGCTGGTAAGTGCAGACGACGCCATCATAAGCAGGAGGACCCTAATAATTTCACCAGACTGATAGGTACCTTTGATGACCAGTCTAAAAAAGTTCGTGACATACTTACACAGCATTGGGGGATCTTGAGCACGGACCAAGATATATGTGGTTTTATCACTCCTAAACCTTCAATCACATATAGGAAGGGGAGGTTGATTAAAGACCAGGTGGTGAAGAGCCACTTAGAACCATGTAAAAAAGAGGGTACATGGCTGCAGAATAGAGCTGTAGGCACATTGCAGCTTTTGTAAATTTGCTCATCCTTCACAAACATTTTGTAGTGCAAATACTAAAAGGTCGTACAATATGAAAACATTTGCTAACTGCAAAACGACGAGAGTTGTATATCTATGTACCCGTTCTTGCCCCTTTGACTATGTAGGTAAAACGAAACGTGAGCTGAGTTCGTATAGGTGAACACTTGGGAGACATCAGACACTGTAGGGACACCACTCTGGCACAGCATGTCAACTTGGTGCATATATGAGACTCCGGAAATATATAGGGAGATTTACATTTTCACTTATACTATATACACCTGGTATCTGCTGACACAGTACATTAGTTCTAAATTTTTTAGCACAGTATAATCCGTACTGAGTGGCCTTGTGTACTTTACCCATTCAATATATACCGAGATAAAAATTTTACCCTATACTATATACACCTCCTATCTTGTGAAACAGTACCTTTGTTAGACATTTTGTATTACGGTCAAACCCATACTGGATGAGCGTCTGAGGGTGACTACGGAAATATATACGGAGATTTAAATTGTACCCTACAATATATATACTTGCTATATTCTTATCCAGTACCTTTTTTAAACATTTTGTATTATGGTCAAATCCAGACTGAGTGAGTGTGAGGGTGAATCCGGAAATATATACCGAGATTTAAATTTAGCCCAAGACTATATACAGTACATCTGGATGCTTCTGATACAGTACCATTTTTTGCTATTTAGATTCTGGTGTAATCCAAACTCAGCCTGTGAACGTCTGTCTGTTACTCCGGAAATATATTTGGAGATTTAAGATGACCACAACACTATATACAGCTGTACGCTTGTGATACATTACCCATTTACTGCTTTTTATATTCTGGTCTAATGCATACAGAGCCAGTGAGAGTCTGTTTCTGACTATGGAAATGTATATGGAGATTTACAATGACCCCTACAATGTATACAGCTGTACGCTTCTGATCCATTACCCTTTCACTGCTTTTTATATTATGGTGTAATCCATACTGAGCCTGAGAGCATCTGTGCTTACTGAAATATATACGGAGATTTAGAATGTTTAAACTATACTATATACACCGGGTATCTGGTGTTACTGTACCCTTTCTCAACTTTCTATATTCTTGACGAATCCATACTGGGCCTGAGAGCGTCTGTGTCTGCCTCCAGAAATATATACAGAGATTTAGAATGTTTAAACTAAACTATATATACACCTGGTATCTGGTATTACTGTACCTTTTCTCAACTTTCTATATTCTTGTCGAATCCATACTGGGCCTGAGAGCGTCTGTATCTGCCTCCTTAAGTATATACGGAGATTTAGAATGTTTAAACTATGCTATATATACCTGGTATGTAGTGTTACTGTACCCTTTCTCAACTTTCTATATTCTTGTCGAATCCATACTGGGCCTGAGAGCGGCTGTGTCTGCCTTCTGAAATATATACAGAGATTTAGAATGTTTCAACTATACTATATATACCTTGTATCTGGTGATAGTGTACCCTTTTACAAATTTTTATCTTATTGTCTAATCCATACTGAGCCTGTGAGCGTCTGTGTCTGACTCATGAAATGCATACTGAGGTTTACAATTATCCATAGACTGTATACAGCTGTACGCTTCTGATACAGTACCATATATCTGCCAATATTTTGCTTTTTTTAACAAAAATTAGGAAGTATGGTGGAAGAGGCCGTGGACGTGGGCGTGGAGGCCAGCTGGTAGTGCCAAAAGCACAATAGCAGCTAAGGCAGGAGCTGTTGAGACTGCGGCATGGTCTGGCTCCAGAAGGCCTGGAAGGCTCCCTTTTCTGGGAGTAGGTAAACCGTTTTTAAAGCCAGAGCATCAGGAACTGGTTTTGGCTTACATTGCCGAAACAGCATCCAGCTCTATCGCCTCCTCTTCTGAAGTTTCCAAAAATGCATGCACTGAGTCGTCAGTGCAGGCTTATGGTCAGGAGCAACCCCTTTCCTTGTGTCCTTCACCCCCACCAAAAGTGAAGGATGCAGCAGCCCACACTTCAGATTACTCCATGGAGCTCTTTTCACATACCATGCCTGGGTTATCAAGTCAAATCCTATATTCCCCAGTCCAACATGAATCAGAGATGGAGTGCACTGATGCACAGCCACTGCTAGATGATTCTGCTGGTACATTCACCCACAGCACTACATTCCCCTCGCACTCTACAGAGCCATAATCTGACCCTGATGAAACTCAGGTGCCCCTTCCTGCATACTATACCACCTTACACAGTGACACAGAAGAAGGTGCTGATGAAAGTGCCAGTTCCCTGAGCAGGTGGGGGGGCATACTCGTGGGCGATGGCACTGGCACAGGGCCCCTCATAGTACGCAAAAGTGTCTCTGCCGGTGGGAGGGCCCACTCGCCGTCAGAGACACCGACGTACTATGAAGGGCTCTGTACCAGTGCCGTCGCTTACGAGTGGGCCCCCCTGCTTGCTCAGGGCCACAGAGCCTGCAATACTGACGTCTTCCGCGTTTCCTGACAGCGACATTCAGGTCAGGGAGTGCGATGACATCACATCTTTATGCCCTCTGCCTAAACAGTCAAAGTGCAGAGAGCTGGAAGATGGTGATGCTGAGGAGTCCAGAGGAGAGCAGTGCCCAGCGAGGAGAGGTATGTTGTGAGTTCATTTTCCCCTTCACCATTGAGGTCTGATGAACTCCCTCTTCTGGTGAAGGAAGGTAGTGAGGCTGATTACCAAGCATCTGTGCAGGATGATGATGACTGGGTGACTGGAATTGCTGACAGGATATAAGGCAGCCGACGCCCTTCTGCCTTGCTGGTGATTTCTCTGAGGGATTCTTGGAGACCAGTCTGATTCCTGCTCCTCAAAAGCTAAGTTTTCTTCTCTGCTTTTTGCATTTGTGTTTTGGTTTTGTTTTGCCTTTTTTTTCTGGATTTCTGCCATTCCCTGCTGGGGTGAGCTGAATTCCTTTTTGCTCTGTCTTCAGAAAATACCTGAGTACTGATATAGTCTTTTTGAAGCCTAGCATCTTCAGGGCTTTTTTCCCTATCAGTCTGTTGGCTTTTGTTTTGATAGGGTTTTGGGCGGATTGCAGACAGCAGCTATTCTATCCTGTCCTATTTAGTTAGCTTGGGCCCCATCATTTGCTCAGCCTATCTTTCTATCTGTGTGAGTGTTTTTTCATCTTGCTTCACCGTCATTATATGTTGGGGGCTGCCTATAGCTTTGGGGTCTGCTCTGGGGCAGTTTAGATTTCCCTTTCTGTCTTTAGGCTATTTAGTTCTCCGGCTGTGATCGAGGGGTCTAGGGCTCCGTAGGAACCCCCCACGGCTACTGCTAGTTGTTGTTGATAGGTTCAGGGGTCTGCAATCCGATAGCTGCCAACTTCTCTGGTTTTCAGGACTTAGCTAGTATTTCTGTTTTTGCCTCCTACGGTGATTCATTCATAACAGAGGTATTTGATTTTTTCAAAGGTTGAGAGTAATTTTTGGTGAGCATTATACACTGGAGAATGCTATATGGGGCCCATCATACACTGGAGCATCATCCATGAGGCCCATCATATACTGGAGCATTCCTAATGGGGGACATCAGACACTGGAGCAGCATATACGGGGCCCATTATACACGGGAGCATTAGAAATGGGGCCCATTATTCATGGAGCATTATTTGGGCCCATCATACACTGGAGCATCATCCATGAGGCCCATCATATACTGGAGCATTCTAAATGGGGCAGATCAGACACTGGAGCAGCATCTATGGGGCCCATTATACAATGGAGCATTAGAAATGGGGCCCATTATATATGGAGAATTATTTGGGACCAGAAGACACTGCAGCATCATCCATATGGCCCATCATACACTGGAGCATTCCAAATGGGGGACATCAGACAATGGAGCAGCATTTATGGGGCCCATTATAAACTGTAGCATTAGAAATGGGGCCCATTATATATGGAGCATTATTTGGGCCCATAAGACACTGGAGCATCATCCATGGGCCCCATCATATACTGGAGCATTCTAAATTGGGCAGATTATATATGGAGCATTATTTGGGCCCATCATACACTGGATCTTCATTCATAAGGCCCATCATATACTAGAGCATTCCAAATGGGGCAGATCAGACACTGGAGCAGCATTTATGGGGCCCATTATACACTGGAGCATTAGAAATGGGGCCCATTATATATGGAGCATTATTGGGGCCCATAAGACAATGTAGCATCATCCATGGGTCCCATCATATACTGGAGCATTATAAATAGGGCAGATTAGATATGGAGCATTATTTGGGCCCATCATACACTGGAGCATCATCCATGAGGCACATCATATACTAGAGCATTCCAAATGGGGGCCATAAGGCACTGGAGCATCATCCATGGGTCCAACATATACTGTAGCATTATGTGGAGCTCATCATATACTGTATGGAACATTATATGGGACCAATTATTCTGTATGGAGAAATAAATGGGGCTCATTATTCTGTATGGCGCACTATTTGGTGGCCATAATACTGTATGGAGTAATATATTGTCCGTTTTTTGAGCTATTGTAGAATTTAAAATAGATATCAGTCATGTCATGTAAGATGTGAAGTATTTTTCATTGTACTATACCAATATTTCTCTGCCGTATTGGAGCATCATGAATTGTGGTATGTGTTAAAGGGGCTGTTAGGCGTCAGGTTTCTGCATCTGCTCTGCAGGAATCCAGAGCCTCACATTCTGCGGTCTCCTGCTGTCTATCTACCGCAGAGGAGATTGCTTTGCAGCAGATCGCTCCAGAGACTAAGTCCCTCTGTTCTCCTACTGGGCATGCTCACGAGACGATCTCCCATTGGAGATCGGGAGTCATGTGCCCAGGTCCTGCTCCAGATCTCATTGGTCCATCTCGGAGATCTGGAAGCTTCCGGAAGGTCCCGGCTATAAAAAGTGCGCATGACCGTTCGGCCAGGCGCTAGTATAGTCTGTAGTTGCTACTGTGTGAATGATGATGGATGTATGAACCTGCGAATGACTCATTAAGATCCCCTTCCTCTGATATTACGAATGTGTCTTGCTTTGGGAGTATTGGACAAGCGCATGGCTGATTTTTTATATGTGGATAAACCAGTGTGTCCTGTATTTCACGCCTTACCCAAAATTCATAAAGGCGTGTTTCCTCCACCTTTCAGGCCCATAGTGGCCGGTATTGGAGGGGTTAATGAAAAACTCTCCGAGTGGATAGATAGAAAATTACAACCTTTGTTTCTGAAAACACCAGGTCACATTAGAGACACCAAACAACTTCTGCAGGCACTTCAGGAGGTTGCATGGGGGCCTCATCACACATGGATAACATGTGATGTTGTTGCTCTATATTCATGTATACCTCATGATTTGGCATTATCTGCTGTTTCCACCATTTTGACTGAAGAAAGTAATTTCAGTTCTGATCTTAAAAAATTTATCATTATGGCGTTACAACATCTTTTGAACACCAATTTTTTCAAATTTGACACTAAGTACTATCTTCAGGTGTGTGGCTGCCCGATGGGGTCAAAATTCTCTCCTACTCTGGCCAACTTATATATGTCCTTTTGGGAGAACAAATATATATATACTATGGATAATCCCTATTTAGACAATGTATTGTGGTGGGGGAGATACATTGATGACGTGATCCTACTGTGGTTTGATCGTTGTGATGTATCTCCCTCTCCTGGCATGCTTGAGTTTTTTAAGTATATTGGGACTAATTCTTTGAATATTAAATTCACCCACGAAATACATGGCATTTGTGCCACATATCTAGATGTTAAAATTATGGGAGATGTCAAAACGGGGAATATATATACTTCCCTATATAGAAAAGATACCAGTGGTAATGCCATATTGCATGCGGATAGTTGTCACCCGCCACATGTGATACGAAATTTACCGTTGGGTGAATTAATCCGTGCCAAAAGATCATGCTCTAATGACGCTCTTTATGAATCCGAGCGTCGTAAAATTTGCACCAGGCTATCAAAAAGAGGTTATAAGAACTGGATGTTAAATAGGGCTATTAAGAAAGTGGATAACAAAACTACGAGTAGTTTATTGCAGAATGACATGGTACATACTAATCAAAATAAAAATATTCCCACTTTTTCTACCGCTTTCAGTTCAGATTACAAGGGTGTTATTAAAATCATAAATAAACATCTTCCCTTACTGCATCAAGATCCAGTCTTATCGCAGATATTGGCTGGTGGACATAGGTGTGTTCCAAAGAGAGCTAAAAATTTGAGTCATTTTTTGTCCCCCCTCATTGTATTTGTCTGATTGCACTAAACCTACGTGGTTAAATTACTTGGGTAATTATAAGTGTGGTGAAAAATTGTGTGGTTTGTGCCGCTATATGGATATTACAGATAAATTTGTTAATTTTAGTACACAACAAACCTACAAAATTAAAACCTACATGAATTGTAACACCACACACTTAGTGTATATGGCAGAGTGCACATTGTGCAGTTTATATTACATTGGCTGTACCACACGCAGCCTGAAGAGGAGACTAAGTGAGCACATCACCGCTTCTAATCCAGAGTCTATGTCCAGTCGTAGGAATGTGTCTGGCTTGTCCAAACATTTCCTTGAAATACACAAGGGTAATTTATGCAGTCTTAAAGTTAAGGGAATAGAACGGGTATTGAAACCCCCCAGAGGGGGTGACTGGGAACATTTACTACACTGTCGGGAAGCCTTCTGGATACTTGCGCTTGATGCACGATATCCGCAAGGTTTAAATTATAGAAATGATCTTATGTATTTCTATTGAGTGCTGAGATATTTTTTTTTTTTTTTTTTAATTTTTTTTTTTTTTAATTTTTTTTTTTTAATTTTTTTTTTTTGTCATTTGAAAGTTGCTATGTATTTATGCATTTATACGTGTGTATTGCACATGTTTTTGTATATTCTATGTCTTGTCCATTACTGTTTGGATCTTTTCTTTTTTTTTCTTTCTTCTTGCAAGGGAGTGACTCCACCAGTGATTTGAGGGCTTAGTTGTCTGCCTCTTTGATTATACACATGTGCGGAGTCCCTCTGCTGATTAGGAATGTTTATAATCATTTTGTGAACTGTTTTGTTTCATGTCTCTGAGGAAGAACCTGGTGTAAGGTTCGAAACGCGTCAGGCGTGGGGGTCTGTTTTCCCCTTTATGGTTTTATCATGAAATTATGTGAATAAAGCTTATCGTGGATTTTATCAAGTCTCCAGTGCCGGATCTTCCTTCTCTCTTCATGATTACGAATGTGTACAGGGACTTAGATATGAGTCAGCGCCAGCGCGTGGCAAGCCTCAAGCCACTACAGCATCATCCACAGTGCTAGCGTCCGACATTGCGCCTGCTTCCTTGCTTTGTCGACTAGCGGCAGTGTTCTACGCCGCGCTGAAGTTGCAGCCCTCTTTGGCGTCCGCAGTAGCGACGCCACACGCACGGTAGGTCTAGACAGACTCAGCTCCTCTGTCTTGGGTCCTACTCCTGTGACCAGATACCGTGTGTGCATTTACCTGAGATCTGTGACACTAACAGGCTCAGCCTTTTGTATTTACCTCTGCTGACATCTCTGTGAGCAAACAGAGATTGCTTACCGCATTTGGGTGACGTTCAACCCGTGTGCAATATACCGCCATATTGTGCGTCTTCCATTATCTAGCAGCGGTGTAACACCTACTGCATGGTGGACCCCGAGCGGCAAACGTGTGGCGCCCCTGAGGCTCAGTTGCCACAGAGGTACTGCACCTTCTCCTAAGGTGTGGTGCCCCACAATCCAGGTAAGTTGGGAGCTCCTGACCACGCTCCAACACTCGCACCCCACACAATAGAGTAGTTCAGCATAACCACATTGCGGCTCCTTGCCTAGAGAGAGGCAGAGCACCTTTGGTGGTTCCCTGCTTGCAACACTAAACGTGCTGGGAGGTGGGTGGAGTTGAGAACACACTAAAGAGCGGGATGTTTTAGGAATTGAAGTCAGTCAGTCAGAGGGAGAGTGAGAGAGAGCAAGCCACTCGGAGAGGAGTGGGGATCCCTGGAAGAAGGGATGGAGGAAGGAGAGCTGCAGCTGCCTCAGTGACCTGAGCCAGCTGGCACGGGAAAGGAAAGGAGAAAGACGTTGAACTTAAGCCTGAGCTTCCATAAGATAGAAAGACAAGTATGGAACGTAGGAGAAAGGGAACACAAAGGACGTGGGTTAGAGGAAGAACCCTGCCTAGATGTTCTAAGCGCAAGGCCGGGCCTGGTCCCCGAGGTTGTATGGACACTAATGGTTCTGCAGCAGACACCGGTGGAGTAGTAGGCTGTAAATGCACTACTCCCATCTAAGACTTGAGGGCACAACAGCAATACGGATAGAGAGCCGGGACTTAGGAGTAGAGAGTCCCCGAAGCAGGCTACAGCTGTCTGCCGTGCAAGTAGAGTTCTTGGGAACATCTGTTAGGAGGAACTCCAGTGTAACTCAGTACTAGGAGATCTTCACACTTTAAGACGATATAGAGGAGACGTTCAGAAAAGGCAAATAAGTTGGCGGAGTGTGGAAGGGAGCATTCCATCTTGCCTGGAGGTTGACTGAGTCCCTGACCCGGAGGACACGGCACAGAAGCAGGCACTACAGACTGTGAGTAAAGCGTTGGAACTACATGCCCTGGTGTCCTCCATTCCTTCCTGCGTCCGTCCGCCTAGCACTGCTACATCCCCTGCGCCGGACACTAAACCATCTAAGTGTCTCAACATCTACACTGCCCTGGGACAACAGCCCTGCCTGTGGAGGGCTATACCACCATTGCTGCACCACACCATCTGTCCCAGAGGATCTGTCTGCAGCGTCGGCTTAACACCTCCCTTGCCGAACATCACAGGTGGCGTCATGAACTATTCATCTAACTACATTCCACCATTCACATCTCTCCCTATTACTTGGGCGCCCAGGGCCACGGTCCGGGTCACCACTGCTGTGTCACGTCCCTCCGATACCGGCCCAGTACCGGCCCGGTACCAAGTACCCCACGGCCCTGGGAGGGCGACCCAGCTGCACTTTATTATTTATTTTTATTTAGTGCATTCCGCCATTCCTAACAGGGGCCCACTGACACTCTTTCGCCCAGGGCACACGAAAACCTGGAGACAGCCCTACCTCCCCCCACAACATTAGCCAAATAACCCCTAGTTTTCAATGCGTAACTATTATTATAAAGTAAATTAAGGTTGACAAGCTTAAGTAAAAAGAACTGATGTTGTTGGCGTTGAAATGGGCACTGTAGGTGTGTTTACTGTCCTCCACTCCCTGTCGACTTTGCTTCCCCATTGACTTGCATTGGATTTCGTGTTTCAGTCAGACCCCCGACTTTTCCTGATAGTCAGCCGATTTCGTTCGACTTGACTTTTGAGAAAGTCGGGTTTCATGAAATCCGACTCGGCCCTAAAAAAGGCAAAGTCGCTCATCTCTACTGACTACAGTATAGTCATCATTTGTACATTCTTATATCAACACTATGGTGTTGTTCATCTTGGCAAACTCTTATCTCCAACCTATCCCTGTGTATTCTGGGTTCACCTCCACGAGAGATTGGGGTCTACTCACACTGCACAGTACCAAGGTAATAGGGGATTTCCTTTAGATTTCCAATTGACTCCTCTGACATAAGTCAGAAACATTGACGCCCATGTCCTTTCCTTTATATTATGGAAACTTACAGTTGACAAATGGTGTTCTGATTTAAACTGGCCAAAAGAACCCTCTTCTAACTGTTACTATGTGATACATTGTTTTCATGCGCAAGGAGAATTACCGGCGCATACACAAAACAACTGTGTTATGTAGCTGCCCAAGATTTGTGCTGTGATTCCCTCACCCTGGGACATAAGGCTATGCTGTACTCCACGTCAGGCTTTGCAGGTGGCCCAGCGTGATCACATGTGGGCATAAGCCCAGGTCTATAAACACCTGTGTTTTGGTATTAATGCTTCAGTGTTGCTAGCCTCTGGCTTTCTCTATATACCTTGACCTGAGCAGCTGCTCTCTGTGGTCTCCTGGAAGTCTCTTGCTCACCTGCCTGTGATCTCCTGACGTCTTACGCTTGCCTGCGGTTTCCTGCACTCCACCTACCTACCTGCAGACTCCTGGACATCCCTACCTGCCTGTCCTGGATGTCAAACACCTGCCTGTAGTTTGCTACATTCCGCCTGCTGTCCTGTGGTCTCCGGGACATCTACCATCTACATGCCTGTGGTCTCCTGGATTTATTCTGCCTGCCTGCGGTTTCCTGCATCCCACTTGTCTGCCTGTGGTCTTCTGGATGTCTCACCTGCCTGCAGTTTTCAGAAGCCTGCCTGTCTGCGGCCTCCTAGAAGTTTCCATCTACTTGCATGAGGTCTCCTGGATGTCTCCCACCTGCCTGTGGTTTCCTGCATTCTGCTTGCCTGCCTGAGGTTTTTTCATGTCTCCTATCTGTCTGCCTGCAGTTTCATGACAGTTCCTTCCTGCCTGAGGTTTCCTGAATCCTGCCTGCCTGCAATTTCCTGAACTCTGCCTATCTGACAGCAGTCTCCTGCATGTCTTTTGCCTTCTTGCGGTCTCCTGTAGCTTGGCTGTCTGTATCCCATGGGCCCCACATATTTGCTGCACCGACACCCATGTGCCTACCTGAACCTTGGGCTTGGAGGATCTGCCTCACCTGATGAATGTAACACTCTGCAGATGCAGCATGAATGGATGCTAATCTTGAGAGTCAAGCTCTGGTGCTAAACAGAGTACCCCAACTCTAAGAGCAAACATAAATTAGGGAAATGCACTGTATAGCTTGGTGCTGTGATAAGTTTTTGACTCTAGACCCTATAGTCGATGTATGTGGCGTTGGAGTCTGAATCGTATCCATGAACCCAGTAATGCTCCTCATGTTTAGTCTGGAGTTGTGAGCTCCCCAGAGTGCCCATTGTAGACTGACATTTTATGTTACCTAGTTTCTGCAGCGCAGGTGAATCGTCTGTCACAAAATATATATATTTTTGCAATATCATGTGACAATTGTTTGCAGTTTGTGCATTGACTTCTGAATTTCAGACTCTGAGAATGGGTCACGAGCGCATAAATAAAAGTGAACTCTCTTTTCTTATCACAAGTGGGTCCTTTGGGAGTGAGAAGCGGCAGATAAAAGCATTTACTCTCCGCTTTCATTGTGTTTTATGGCTACAAAGGAAAACCTGACAATCATACAAAATGGAATATAGATCACATCAGCGCAGCATTAAAATGTCGCTATAGATGCGCGGCAGCCACTCAATCTCTCCCTTTGTTTTATGTTGTATTTCTTCTGGGGGTTCAATGAAAAACAAATAGCCTGAAATTCCTGGAGAGAAGCATCACCAGACTGTGCATGCAGGAAGGGGGAAATTTGCAAATAATAATCCATCCTAAAGTTTAACTCCACTAATAAACACCTCGACGCGAATGACTCTAGTCACATTCAAAGCTGCATTCAAAATTTGTAATCAAGAATACGTTTCTTCCTCGTTGTCCATGATGTCACCACCACTGATTTTAGTGATGGATAGGCGGCATTCTCAGTGATGTCACCGCTGATCTCTAGTGATGGATAGGAGGCATTCTCAGTTATGTCACCGCTGATCTCTAGTGATGGATAGGAGGCATTCTCAGTCATGTGACCGCTGATCTCTAGTGATGGATAGGAGGCATTCTCAGTGATGTCACCGCTGATCTCTAGTGATGGATAGGAGGCATTCTCAGTGATGTCACCGCTGATCTCTAGTGATGGATACGAGGCATTCTCAGTGATGTCACTGCTGATCTCTAGTGATGGATACGAGGCATTCTCAGTGATGTCACTGCTGATCTCTAGTGATGGATAGGAGGCATTCTCAGTGATGTCACCGCTGATCTCCAGTGATGGATAGGAGGCATTCTCAGTGATGTCACCGCTGATCTCTAGTGATGGATAGGAGGCATTCTCAGTGATGTGACCGCTGATCTCTAGTGATGGATAGGAGGCATTCTCAGTCATGTGACCGCTGATCTCTAGTGATGGATAGGAGGCATTCTCAGTGTTGTCACCTCTGATCTCTAGTGATGGATAGGAGGCATTCTCAGTGATGTCACCGCTGATCTCTAGTGATGGATAGGAGGCATTCTCAGTGATGTCACCGCTGATCTCTAGTGATGGATAGGAGGCATTCTCAGTCATGTGACCGCTGATCTCTAGTGATGGATAGGAGGCATTCTCAGTGTTGTCACCTCTGATCTCTAGTGATGGATAGGAGGCATTCTCAGTGATGTCACCGCTGATCTCTAGTGATGGATAGGAGGCATTCTCAGTGATGTCACCGCTGATCTCTAGTGATGGATACGAGGCATTCTCAGTGATGTCACCTCTGATCTCTAGTGATGGATAGGAGGCATTCTCAGTGATGTCACTGCTGATCTCTAGTGATGGATAGGAGGCATTCTCAGTGATGTCACCGCTGATCTCTAGTGATGGATAGGAGGCATTCTCAGTGATGTCACTGCTGATCTCTAGTGATGGATAGGAGGCATTCTCAGTGATGTCACCGCTGATCTCCAGTGATGGATAGGAGGCATTCTCAGTGATAACACCGCTGATCTCTAGTGATGGATAGGAGGCATTCTCAGTGATATCACCGCTGATCTCTAGTGATGGATAGTTGGCATTCTCAGTGATGTCACCGCTGATCTCTAGTGATGGATACGAGGCATTCTCAGTGATGTCACCTCTGATCTCTAGTGATGGATAGGAGGCATTCTCAGTGATGTCACCGCTGATCTCTAGTGATGGATAGGTGGCATTCTCAGTGATGTCACCTCTGATCTCTAGTGATGGATAGGAGGCATTCTCAGTGATGTCACTGCTGATCTCTAGTGATGGATAGGAGGCATTCTCAGTGATGTCACCGCTGATCTCTAGTGATGGATAGGAGGCATTCTCAGTGATGTCACCGCTGATCTCTAGTGATGGATAGGAGGCATTCTCAGTGATGTCACTGCTGATCTCCAGTGATGGATAGGAGGCATTCTCAGTGATGTCACCGCTGATCTCTAGTGATGGATAGGAGGCATTCTCAATGATGTCACCGCTGATCTCTAGTGATGGATAGGAGGCATTCTCAGTGATGTCACCGCTGATCTCTAGTGATGGATAGGAGGCATTCTCAGTGATGTCACCGCTGATCTCTAGTGATGGATAGGAGGCCTTCTCAGTGATGTCACCGCTGATCTCTAGTGATGGATAGGAGGCATTCTCAATGATGTCACCGCTGATCTCTAGTGATGAATAGGAGGCATTCTCAATGATGTCACCGCTGATCTCTAGTGATGAATAGGAGGCATTCTCAATGATGTCACCGCTGATCTCTAGTGATGGATAGGAGGCATTCTCAGTGATGTCACCGCTGATCTCTATCTCTAACGAATACATGCGGTGGCTAAGGCTTCCATCTCCTTGCCCTGTACTTGTCTCTTGCCCCACTCTAATAACCCATATATAAGGGTTGCCCCTTCGCTTGCTGATGCATGCGCCGCTCTCAGTATCACATAATGGCTGACATCTTCTCTCACTCCACAAATAAAAGTCATCTTTTCCAAACCCTCTGAGCAATCACAATATTGTCTCTGGGATCACACTATAGACTGTGTCATTAAACCGATGATGGAAATGTTCACCATTTTATCACCTAATTGTAAAGATTTTCAGTAAAACAACTTTCTTTTTGGCGGCTGCAGGACGTGGCACCTGTGTAATAAATCAGTAGCCAGTAATGTAAATGGCAAGTGATCCGTGAAGAATTTTCCTGAAGGAGATATATGATACGCCAGTATCATCGTGCACTTAGGAGACTCACACTGTCATTGAGCAGATGAATCAATAGGATTTGTATAATATACACTCTCCAGGCAGAAACTTACAGAACTAAACTTCTGAAAAACTTTTACAAGATCGTATTTATAGTTACTTGAATTAAATCTTAGAATGTGCAAATAAGTGGACGCCTGCACCCTAAAGATGCCCATACACATTAGACTAATGTCTGCCAAACCTGCTGTTATCGGAGGGCTTCGCTGACAGTTTAATGTGTGTGGAGGCCCCTAACTGTTCCCGGCTGAGGAAGTTAAGGATTCAATTTTGGACTGCAGGTCTTTTTTGTTTTCTAAGAATCAAGACGGTACCAGAGCAGCGCTCTCGTAGAGAACACAGAAGTGCTCGGCGTCCATCCATCCGTCCCTCCATCAGTCCGTCCATCCCTACATCAGTCCATCCATCTATCCATCATTCCCTTCATCCATCCATCCCTCCCTCAATCCATCTATCCCTCTGTCCGTACATCCATCCATTCGTCCATCCATCCATATCTTGATCTGTCCGTCCGTACCGCCATCTATCCGTCCATCCAGTCGTCCCTTCATCCATCCATCCATCCATACATCCCTCTATCCATCCATCCATCCCTCTATCCATCCATCCATCTGTCCATCCATCCATTCCTCCATCCATCCCTCCCTCCCTCTATCCATCCATCCATCCCTCTATCCATCCATACGTCTGTCCCTCCATCCATCAATCCCCCCCCAACTTTCTGTCTGTCCATCCATCCATCCCTCCGTCCCTCCAACCGTTCCTCCTTCCATCCGTCCGTCTCTATCCATCCATCCCTCCCTCCATCCATCCACCAATCCATCCATCCATTCACCCATCTGTTCCTCAATTCGTCCGTCTCTCCATCCATCCATCTGTCCCTCCATCCATCTGTCATGCCATCCATCAGTCCTTACCTCCATCTTTCTGTCCATCCAACCATCTGTCCGTCACTCCAGCTGTCGCTCCATTCGTCCATCCATCTATCCCTCCATCCCTCATTTAGTATAACTTCATGTAATAATTATCAAACAGAGGGCCTTCGCTTTTCGTTGCCGGGGGCAGACCGCGTGTTCTTGTTGCCTGGTAACGACGTCCCCTATTTTCCATCTCAGCTGCAGCGCTGTCCATGCCTTCTGAGCTGTAAGTCACAGGACGATACTGCGGTGTGACAGATCAGTGCAGTAATAAATATCAGACTTGTTTATTATAAGGAGATCACAGATAAGATCTGCAGATTGTAACAATGTATCAGTCACAGCATTCTCTGCATCATTTCCCCAGGGTGGTCAAGAGACTACAACCCCCAGCATGTCTATTCAATTTTCTAACCATACAGACAAGTTTAATTTGAAGTGCATTACCTTCGTGTTGCTTCCCTTTCACTAGATCATACTCACGTGAAGAAGAGATATAGGCTAGGGTATGCACGTTACTGAGATGTTCCATTTTATTATTTGGTCACTGACCATGGATCCCCAGGCAGATGATCGTCCCCAACACATCATCGTCTTGTTTACGACTGTCTTGTCATGTACCTTGGTCCCATAGAATGGCAATGCCACAGAGTACACTGAGTAACTATTACCGTGGCATCCATGGAGCTATTGCTCTTGCACCACAGTAGTCCGGTCCATGTGTGATGCAGGTGATAAGATGCAGTAACGGACTGGAGGCAGAGCAAGGGTTAACTGGGGTTTAATTTAACAAAGGATACTCCACGCAGGGAGAAGAGGAGGTGGGGTGAATTAGGGAGGGAATTTGAAACTTGGGAAAAACAGGTGACAGTAAGGCAAAGAGTTCAGGGGTAATAAACTTATCAGTCCAACGATGTCAGAAGTTTGGATTCCTGGATGCAGGCCATGGCGCCAAGGCTGTGGCACATAAGGGGGTCCAGTGTAGTCCTGGAGAAGATGACCTCCTAGATCCTGGCGGCGGCGGTGATTCCTCCTGGTCCCGACGGGGGTCCTGGGTCCGGAAGGCGAAGAGCAGGCAAGATTAAAGTCTTTTACCCTGGCAGAGTCTAGGGATTCTCTGCAGTTAAATGCGGGCTTATCAGGAAACAGCTCACAGTGGATCACCCAGCTTCCCTGCCGGTACGTGCACATGTCTGTGCACTGACCGCGCACCTTGTCACTGATGGTCAGCGGACACGGGGCAAGTCTCTGTCGACAGTCTCTAGTCGTGGATATGCGGCACCTCAGACTTAGGCCTGCTCTGTCTGAGTGCTCAGAGGTCGGAGCGCAGACACTGTCCTCCTGCGTGCTGTACGTTCCCGCCAAGCCTGACTGGTTTCCCGTGCACCACGGCTTTTTTAGCTTAGCTGTTCCCCTACCTCTGAATGCAAAGGTCGGTCCGGGGGTTTACGCTTTCCCCCATGTAAAAGGTGACAGCCCCAACAGTTCCGGATCAGACACAGAAAAGGTGGGCCCGATCCGATCCTTCTCCTTACACATGCACTATTTAAAAGGGAGGTTGTTATGAATGAGTCACCGTAGGAGGCAAAAACAGAAATACTAACTAAGTCCAGAAAACCAGAAAAGTTGGCAGCTATCGGATTGCAGACCCCTGAACCTAACAACAACAACTAGCAGTAGCCGTGGGGGGTTCCTACGGTGCCCTAGACCCCTCGATCACAGCCGGAGAACTACATAGCCTAAAGACAGAAAGGGAAATCTAAACTGTCCCAGAGCAGACCCCAAAGCAATAGGCAGCCCCCAACATATAATGATGGTGAAGCAAGATGAAAAAACACTCACACAGATAGAAAGATAGGCTGAGCAAATGATGGGGCCCAAGCTAACTAAATAGGACAGAATAGAAAAGCTGCTGTCTGCAATCCACCAAAACCCTCTCAAAAACAAGAGCCAACAGACTGATATGGAAAAAGGCCCTGAAGAAGCTAGGCTTCAAAAATCTATAGCAGTACTCAGGTATTATCTGAAGACAGAGCAAAAAGGAATTCAGCTCACCCAGCAGGGAAAGGCAGAAATCCAGAAAAACAAGGCAAAAACAAAACCAGAACACAAATGCAAAAAGTAGAGCAGAAAACTTAGTTTTTTAGGAGCAGGAATCAGACTGGTCTCCAAGAATCCCTCAGAGCAATCACCCGCAAGGCAGAAGGGCGTCGGCTGCCTTATATCCAGTCAGCAATCCCAGTCACCCAGTCATCATCATTTTGCTCAGATGCTTTGTAATCAGCCTCACTACCTTCCTTCACCAGAAGAGGGAGTTCATCAGACCTCAATGGTGAAGGGGAAAATGAACTCACAACAGGAGGTGTTGTGGGCAGGTTAACAATACCAGAAGGCACTGGGAAAGTCAACGTACCCATAAACAGTGAGTGCCAAAACCAATCCAGTAGCACCGTGAGGATTAAGTATATTTTTAAACAGCTTTAAAGAGGTTGTCCACTACATTAGCTTTGATGCCCTATCTGTAGGATAGTTCATCTATGTCTGATCCATCAGGGTCCAACACCGAGCACTAGAGATGAGCGAACCTTTCAGGGTTCGGTTTGCCGAATGTTTAGACGTTCGGCGAACATACTTGAATTCCATTAGTTTCAAAGGGAAGCCAAACCAAATGTATCGACAACACCTTTAAGGTTGACAAAAAGCTTCCTAAACCGCTAAAATTAGGGGCAGACCCCAGGAAAACTGGCAACAATTGATCCACAGTAGAACCTGTTATAATGGCACAGCAGCAGTCAGCCATGGGCCATGCATGAGGTATCAGGTCCTGGCCTAGCATTTACAGCTTGGAATTGAAGTTTTAATGAAGATCTGGTTGTTAAGGGAGCAGTGAAAGCCTTCTTAGTTAGGAGCACGGATACCTGATGCAACACTTCCATTTTTTTTATTCCAGCCACTCTCAGAGGGCACAAACAGCAGTTTCATACAGTAATATTGGTACAATAATCTAAGGAAGTTAACACAGGAAGTTGACTGAAAGTGAATGCAGGGCTCTGGGAGCCCTACTTACACAGGCAACTCATCAGATGGAGACCCAACTTGGAGTCTCCACATTTCAAAAAATCGTTTGTAACGTCAGCAGCAGTAACAACAGCAGGCAGAGAAGACACCACAAAGATGGCACAGACAGCAATAATGCGAGATCAATGCATGACACTAAAACGATACCATTGCCTAGTCTGCGACTCTCATTGAAGATCTATGACTTGTTCATCTTGATTAAAATTAGGCAGTCTACACTTTCAGGAGACAGCCGGCTGCACTTACAGTATCTGTCAAGGCACCACCAATAGCGCTGGGGACACTTTATGAGAGAACACTAGCTGCCAGGCATGACAAAACTTCCAAGGCGTGAGAGGCGAGTTCAGGAGACTTTTCCATTTTTGAAAACCAAAATGCAAAAGGGTCCAAACCCCCTGATGGCATTGATATTGAGGTCCAGATAATCCTACAGCATCCTCTCCAGTCGTTCACAACGTGTCAGACTTGTCTCTGTTCTGATGGTGCATAAGACTAGCTTCACACTAGCGCATTTTACATGCAGCGCACGGCGCCACTAAGCTCCGCCCCCTGCCCGCTCCGTCCGGTCATCTCCTCCTACTATTGCACACGGCCGCATGCGATCTGCGCACCCTATCTGTAGCATAGGGTGCGCAGACCGTGAACTGGCCATGCGCTAGTAGGATTTTTGCGTGCGCTGCGCACTTTTGAAGGTGCGCCGATGTGCGCCGAACGCACCATGTTGCATTTTGGTGCGCTCGGCGCACCTTCAAAAGTGCGCAGCGCACGCAAAATTCCTACTAGCGCACGGCCAGCGCACGGTCTGCACACCCTATACTACAGATAGGGTGCACAGATCGCATGTGGCCATGTGCGATAGTAGGAGGAGATGACCGGACGGGGCGGGCAGGGAGCGGGCAGGGGGCGGGGCTTAGCGGCGCCATGCGTTGCATGTAAAATGCGCTAGTGTGAAGCTCGCCTAAGCTGGTCTAAAAAATGTATTAAACAACTCACAGAAATTGCTTACGCCACTTATACTGCTGCTGCTGCTGGTTTTGCGATGATGCCCTGACGTTCCTTGGGTTGGACTTCTAGAACTGGGATGCACATTGTGTACCTCACTGCTGTCTTGGGGAAAGCCACTTTTAAAATTGTCTACAAGAGTGCATCGATACTCCAGCATGTGCGCATCCCTTTCCAGGGGGGAAGCATCTGGCTAAATTTACTCTTGTACTGTGGATCTAACTGAGTAGCAACCCAGTAGTCAGCACTACTTTTTAACCCTAAGAATGCGAGCATCATGTTGAAGATAGGGCAGCAAGAAGGCACTCTTGTGTTGGGCGCTTCCATGAGGTCCAAGTCCATGGTGTGTTGGTGGCAGGATAACACTCAAGGTTGCTTCCTCTATCCCCTCCGGCCAAACACGGACAACAGAGAGTGGGTCATTATCCTATTCATCTCCTGACTGTTGCAACTGTTGCGCCTTGTCCTCCTCCATTTGTTCCTTGGCTCCTGCACCTCCACTAATAGTTTGTCTGATATCATTAGCCTCCCTTTAGCGCTGTAAGCCACCCTCCCATGGCACCCACCTGTGCGACGACAGTCTGGAAATTTGAGATATTGTTATCTCTTCCACATCCTCCTCTGCTTCCATCCCTTCCTCTGGGACCACCACCTCCTCACACAGACTATTCAAAGTATGCACCAGCATGGAGATGACCGGAATAGTGATGGTGATGATGACATTGTCAGCGCTAACCATCGTAGTAGCCATTTTGAAATTGTGCAGAAGGGTGCAGAGGTCCTTCATCTGTGCCCAATTCGCAAGCGTGATTTGCACTACGTCTGTACTTCTTTGGCCTATGCTATACAAAAGGACATACTGTACCAGGGCTCGTTGATGCTACCACAGTCACTGTAACATGTGCAGGGTGGAATTCCCCCATGTTGGAGCATCGCAAATCAAATCGTTAACCTGTAGGCTGAAAGATCTCTGTAGCAATGCAAGTCGAAGACCGGCAGAAGTGACCCCTCAGTGACTGTGCCTTCTGCAGCAGTACATCCAGGTCAGGGAAGTGACAGAGAAATTGCTGTACCACCAGGTTGAGGACATGAACCATGCAAAACATGTGTGTGTGGTTGCCCCTGCCTAGGGGCACCACCAGGTTTGCACCGTTATTGCACACGGCCTTCCCTGGCTCCAGGTTCAGTGGAGACAGCCATTGATTTAACTCGGCCTGGAAAGCTGTCCACAACTCTTGAGCTGTGTGACTGCAATCTTATGCACTCTTTAAATCCATTGATATTCTCCTGATTAGGATAATATGCAATCTTTTCACAAAGAAACATATATAAGATAATGATAGTATAGTAACTAAAAATACTTACAGTATGATTCTTAAATTACAAATATTTGAGCTCATTTTGCCTTCAAATTCTCCTTACTCCTGTTTTTTTTATTTAAAATATTGAAAAAAAATACATTTTTATCATCAATTATTGTGGTCACTTCTATTTTTCATACCAACAAAGACATTGTTAGATTTGGTATAAGTCATGCATGTATATCAATTGCTTTGAGAAGTGCTGCCCAAAGTTATGGGGCAGTACAATACAGTAGACAATTGTGATATTAAGTATTAATTTGTACACAGCCTGATTACTGTGAGCCATTGCTGCGCAGTACGGAAGTGGGGGGATTCCATCTGCACTGTTGGAATACGTGTCTGATTAAGGGAGAGGTTGAGGGCCCAGGTGGAGGTCCTAGAGGAGGTGGAGGAGGCAGAAGCACAGGAGATAAAGAGGTTTGTCCTGCAAGCCTTGAGTATTCAAAGATTTGTGGAGCAGCCCCTTGACCTCCTGCCCCACCGCCATCAGGGTCATTAAGTGCCCAATCACTGAAATGTAACGCACCTGCCCATGTTTGCTCATTCAGGTGTCAGTGGTGAAATGCACCCAGGCAGACATTGATTTTTTCAGGGAATGGGTGATGTCAAAAACATGCTGGTGTAGCTCAGGCACAGCTTTCCAAGAGAAGTAATGGCAACTGGGCAACTAGTACTGGGGGACTGCGGTGGTCATTAACTTTCTGAAAACGTCTGTATCCACAAGGTGAAATGGCAGCATTTCCATGGCCAGCAGATTGGTGATGGTGGATTTCAAGCGCTTAGCTTTGTAATTTCTAGGAGGAAACATTCTTTTACGTGACCACAACTGTGGGAATGAAGGATGGCTGCTGTGCTGAAAGAGGGCAGATTATGGTGAACAGGAAAAACTGCTGGACCGTGAGTGGAGTGCAGGAGGAAATGTTCTGGTGGACTGATAAAGATGTGATGTTTTAGGTGACACAAAAGCAGCAGTCATGTCCATTTCAGTGACAGCTGATGGGCTCTCAACTCAAGACTTGGCATGGTGATGGAGGAGGAAGAAGCAGCAGATGGGTTTGATGGGACGGTCAGTGGGTGGCGAGGCCCGCTAGTCAGCATTTATTGGCACTGAGATTCCCACACTAAGGCATGTTGATCACGCATGTACCGGTTCATGCACTCAGTTGTCAAATTATTGCAATTTTTGTCTCTGAGATTTTTTTTTGCAAATTTGGCAGATAACGTGAGTTGGGTCATCCTTTGAGGTTTCAAAAAAGCCCAGGCTAGGCAACCCTTGCCACCCCTGCAAAATGCACACTTGTGACCTGTGCTGGCCACAGCCAGAGTTGGGGCAAAGGAAGCAGTGCTTGTCATGGTTTCATCACTTCGCGTCTGTGTAGGAAGCAGCAATGTAACCTCCTTGTCTTTCTCCTCCACCTCCTCTGCTGAGCTACTCAGCTGGGTACCTCTGGGCTTACACCATGTGGAATCTACAACCTCATCACCATCCTGTTTGTTTTCCCACTCCTCACCCTGAGAGTCACCCTCCTCCTCTTCCTGCCCTGATACCACAGTATAGTCCGTGTGCACCTTTGGCATCTGAGTTTCATCAGTATCACCCCCACTCCTGGAGGTTAATGTCTGGTGACGAGGGTCTGGATGGTGCTCGGACCCTACAGTACTTTGTTCGGCCCTGGATGCAACATGAAAAAATTTTGGGTATTGATGCAAATCTTTTCCTCCTCTGGATTCTGTGATTCTTTGGCGCAGACCTCTGATGCCCATGGAATGTGTGAACAGCTCTTCAGAATGGCCCATCTGAGGTTACTCACAGTCATCTGAAATTTGTGACACGGGGGGGAATTATGGTAGCAGAAAAAAGGGAAAAGACCACTGTGGAATATGCACACCACTAATGATATGTAAAAAGGAAACACTTTATTGACAAAATAGAGTTAAAACATAATTAAAAACACACATTTATCCTTTCCCCTCCTGCAAATAAATGAGCTATGATGATAAACATTAGGTCTAAATAGACCAGCCCGTGATATATCCAACGTAACAGCAATTCTACAATAATTTACATAGGTTACAATAAACCATTAAACATAGTAGCAATTATGAATGCAATTATACTGGCTGAGGTAGTCAAGGTGCAAATATAAGATGAAAATTATATACTTATCTCTTATGTGTATACAGACCTCTATGAACCAGGCAGCACACTCAAATGTAACAGACCTCTGCATGTAGGATAGCAGATGTTGAATAAATGGAAAGACTGGCTCAAATAGTCAGAATCTCAGCTAAATATAGTGCTACAGAGTTCCCTAACTGAAAAATCCATAAGCCCTGTGGAGCTGACAGGCAGGTGGCTACCTGGGGAGGTCAATCCTGGAAACAAGGGGATAAGAATGCAAGGCGGGGAGAGGAGATCAGTGCCCCATGCGTATCGCCGTTACCGAAGGGCTTCATCAGGGGGAGTGATATCATAAGTCAATGAACAGTTTAAAAACCTTTATCATTGGTGATCAGTGTATGCCGGCGTATGCAACTGGACGGAGGAACTGTAAGTCACAAGGTAGAGCCCTGTGTGTAGAAAGGGTAGACCTCTCTGCCAGAAAAGACCCAGTGCGCCTGCGTTGGTAACAGGACCAGCGAGTCTCAAGGGGACGATGGGTGACTAGGGTGCAACCTCTGAGGATTGTACTGTGTGTGATGTTAAGGTGGCGGAAGAGGAGGAGAGGCCACTTGATGTAGCGCTTGCCATCCACTAGAGCATGTGTTCAAATGGATGGCAAGCGCTACATCGAGTGGCCTCTTCTCCTCTTCCTCCACCTTAACATCACACACAGTACAATCCTCAGAGGTGGCACCCCAGTCACACATGCTTTTTCTTAAGGTGTGTGGCTGCCAAGAAAAGGGAGTGGAGTAGCCCATCCAGTTATAGATATTGTTAGTGGTCTTTGGATAGGATGAGTCAGTTTTTGTTCAGTTGAGCTTTCATTAACACCAACACCTAACCCAGGTACACGTCAAACACCAAGCCTATTCCCCTTCCACAATAACCTTGCTTTTTCCCACTCATGTTGTAAGTAGTGTAAGACAGCGCTTACGACATGTTTTGGGGGAAACTCACTTAGCAATGGGATTAAAGCACAAAGGACCAGTTTTCTCACACAAACAGTCTATCCGGTTTAATCAGGCCTCTGTAGGCCATGTTATACTTCACAGACCTCACATAGACCATAGCAATTCATAATGTACAGCTTTACCTTGCAGTCACTAAAGTTATTATAACCCCCTTATCTGGAGTTACCTTCCTGGAGCTCCTGCTCCACACACTGACTCCTTGTCAGTCCTCACCTCACTCCTGGGAAAGCTGCCTTACTCGGATCAACATCCTTGTGACCAGGGCACTCCCAACAGTCCAGACCCTCAGAAGGACGGTAGCTTCCCCAACGCAATGACGTCCCTGACTCTGCACATACACAGCCTCTCCATGTGCTCTTCAGGAAGTCGTTCATTCCTAGGAACTTCCAACATACAGGCCTGTCCTGTCTAGCAGGACCTTAGAACACAGACCATGTGACCAGACCTCAGTCACATTATATCACTGTAGCCACCTCCATAGATGAAAGGTGTGTGTGTGTGGTTAGCCAGTCCCGCCCTGCTCTCCGACTAACCCTGTAAGCCCCCCTTATAACTAAACAAACACTTGTGGAACTACAAGTTCCAGAACAACAACATTTCACGCTTACAGCGCAGAGGACAATCTCAGTCTATGCGACACATACCGGCCATTCACAATGACGCCGGTCACTGTCTCACCATCACAGTTATGTCTCCTTGCGTATCCTTAGGAGAACATATGGCGCTCCCTAGCTGTAACAGGGGTCACTGCTTCACAGTAGCTATCCCATCTTGTAACCTGCTGTTTCACAACCTTAGGCCCACAACTGTCAGTCATCTGTCACTAAATGAACAATCACTAGAGTTGAGCGATACCGTCCGATACTTCAAAGTATCGGATCGGAATGGATCGGCCGATCTTTAAAAAAAGTATCGGTATCGCCGATTCCGATACCGGAAGTCCCATTCAAGTCTATGGGACTTCCGGTATCGGAATAAGAAAAACCCTGTTTTTGCCTTGTACAGCCTCTCTGGGGTCTGTACGGGCCTTTCGGGGGGCTGTGCCGGCCTGCCAGGGGGTCTGTGCAGGCTCCGGTGGTCTGTGCCGGCCTGCCGGGGGCTGTGCCGGCCTGCCGGTGGGCTGTGCAGGCTCCAGTGGGCTGTGCCGGCCTGCCGGTGGTCTGTGCAGGCTCCGGTGGGCTGTGCCGGCCTGCCGGTGGTCTGTGCCGGCCTGCCGGTGGTCTGTGCAGGCTCCGGGGGGCTGTGCCGGCCTGCCGGGGGGCTGTGCCGGCCTGCCGGTGGTCTGTGCAGGCTTCGGGGGTCTGTGCAGGCATCGTCCGATGGGACTACAAGTCCCATCGGACGATGCCTGCTACCATGACAGTGATTGACACATTAGCCAATGATGGGACAGTAGTAGTCCCATCATCCGGCTAATGTGTTAAATGTTTAAAAAAAAAAAAAACTACATACATACTACATGCATGCTACATACATACTACATGCTACATACATACTACATGCTACATACATACTACATGCTACATACATACTACATACACTCACTGGCCACTTTATTAGGTACACCATGCTAGTAACGGGTTGGACCCCCTTTTGCCTTCAGAACTGCCTCAATTCTTCGTGGCAGAGATTCAACAAGGTGCTGGAAGCATTCCTCAGAGATTTTGGACCATATTGAAATGATGGCATCACACAGTTGGCGCAGATTTGTCGGCTGCACATCCCTGATGCGAATCTCCCGTTCCACCACATCCCAAAGATGCTCTATTGGATTGAGATCTGGTGACTGAGGAGGCCATTTGAGTACAGTAAACTCATTGTCATGTTCAAGAAACCAATCTGAGATGATTCGAGCTTTATGACATGGCGCATTATCCTGCTGAAAGTAGCCATCAGATGTTGGGTACATTGTGGTCATAAAGGGATGGACATGGTCAGCAACAATACTCAGGTAGGCTGTGGCATTGCAACGATGCTCAATTGGTACCAAGGGGCCCAAAGAGTGCCCAGAAAAAATTCCCCACACCATGACACCACCACCACCAGCCTGAACCGTTGATACAAGGCAGGATGGATCCATGCTTTCATGTTGTTTACGCCAAATTCTGACCCTACCATCCGAATGTCGCAGCAGAAATCGAGACTCATCAGACCAGGCAACGTTTTTCCAATCTTCTACTGTCCAATTTCGATGAGCTTGTGCAAATTGTAGCCTCAGTTTCCTGTTCTTAGCTGAGAGGAGTGGTACCCAGTGTGGTCTTCTGCTGCTGTAGCCCATCTGCCTCAAAGTTCGACGCACTGTGCGTTCAGAGATGCTCTTCTGCCTACCTTGGTTGTAACGGGTGGCAATTTGAGTCACTGTTGCCTTTCTATCAGCTCGAACCAGTCTGCCCATTCTCCTCTGACCTCTGGCATCAACATGGCATTTCCGGCCACAGAACTGCCGCTCACTGGATTTTTTTTCTTTTTCGGACCATTCTCTGTAAACCCTAGAGATGGTTGTGCGTGAAAATCCCAGTAGATCATCAGTTTCTGAAATACTCAGACCAGCCCTTCTGGCACCAACAATCATGCCACGTTCAAAGGCACTCAAATCACCTTTCTTCCCCATACTGATGCTCGGTTTGAACTGCAGGAGATTGTCTTGACCATGTCTACATGCCTAAATGCACTGAGTTGCCGCCATGTGATTGGCTGATTAGAAATTAAGTCTTAACACACAGTTGGACAGGTGTACCTAATAAAGTGGCCAGTGAGTGTATATACTACATGCATGCTACATACATACTACATGCTACATACATACTACATGCTACATACATACTACATACATACTACATACATACTACATACATGCTACATACATGCTACATACATACTGCATGCTACATACATACTACATACATACTACATACATACTACATGCATGCTACATGCATGCTACATACATACTGCATGCTACATACATACTACATACATACTACATACATACTACATACATACTACATGCATGCTACATGCATGCTATATGCATGCTACATACATACTACATGCTACATACATACCACATACATACTACATACATACTACATACATACTACATGCATACTACATACATACTACATACATACTACATGCATGCTACATACATACTACATGCATGCTACATGCATGCTACATACATACTACATGCTACATACATACCACATACATACTACATACATACTACATGCTACATACATACTACATATATACTACATGCATGCTACATACATACTACATGCTACATACATACCACATACATACTACATACATGCTACATACATACTACATATATACTACATGCATGCTACATACATACTGCATGCTACATGCATGCTACATACATACTACATACATACTACATGCTACATACATACCACATATATACTACATACATACAATACATTCATACAATACATACATAGACATACAGTACATATAACATAGAGTAACATACTTACCAATACTTGTCACATTGTTCCCCGAAGCCATTGTCTTTTCTGGAATAAATATTAACATAACAAACCACAAAAATACTCACCCACGATCCGAAGCAGTCCACGAGTGTGTCCCACGACGATCTTGGGTAGAGAACTGCAGCATCAGATGATGCTGCCGTTCTCTACGGGCTGCAGGAATCCAATGACGGAAGGTAGGTATCCTTCCGCACTGTATTCCTCCGCCACTTAAAAAAAAAAAAGTCCCTAGTCTCACTTTATGCCATTGCTGCGTGGGAAATTCCTACACAGCAATGGCATAAAGTGAGACTAGGGACTTTTTTTTTTTTAAGTGGCGGAGGAATACAGTGCGGAAGGATACCTACCTTCCGTCATTGGATTCCTGCAGCCCGTAGAGAACGGCAGCATCATCTGATGCTGCAGTTCTCTACCCAAGATCGTCGTGGGACACACTCGTGGACTGCTTCGGATCGTGGGTGAGTATTTTTGTGGTTTGTTATGTTAATATTTATTCCGGAAAAGACAATGGCTTCGGGGAACAATGTGACAAGTATTGGTAAGTATGTTACTCTATGTTATATGTACTGTATGTCTATGTATGTATTGTATGAATGTATTGTATGTATGTAGTATATATGTGGTATGTATGTAGCATGTAGTATGTATGTAGTATGTATGTAGCATGCATGTAGCATGCAGTATGTATGTAGCATGCATGTAGTATATATGTAGTATGTATGTAGCATGCATGTAGTATATATGTAGTATGTATGTAGCATGTAGCATGTATGTAGTATGTATGTAGTATGTATGTGGTATGTATGTAGCATGTAGTATGCATGTAGCATGCATGTAGCATGCATGTAGTATGTATGTAGCATGCATGTAGTATGTATGTAGCATGCATGTAGTATGTATGTAGTATGTATGTAGTATGTATGTAGCATGCATGTAGTATGTATGTAGTATGTATGTAGTATGTATGTAGCATGTAGCATGTATGTAGTATGTATGTGGTATGTATGTAGCATGTAGTATGTATGTAGCATGCATGTAGTATATATGTAGTATGTATGTAGCATGTAGTATGTATGTAGTATGTATGTGGTATGTATGTAGCATGCATGTAGCATGCATGTAGTATGTATGTAGCATGCATGTAGTATGTATGTAGCATGCATGTAGTATGTATGTAGTATGTATGTAGCATGCATGTAGTATGTATGTAGTATGTATGTGGTATGTATGTAGCATGTAGTATGTATGTAGCATGCATGTAGTATATATGTAGTATGTATGTAGCATGTAGTGTGTATGTAGTATGTATGTGGTATGTATGTAGCATGTAGTATGTATGTAGCATGCATGTAGTATATATGTAGTATGTATGTAGTATGTATGTGGTATGTATGTAGCATGCATGTAGCATGCATGTAGTATGTATGTAGCATGCATGTAGTATGTATGTAGCATGCATGTAGTATGTATGTAGTATGTATGTAGCATGCATGTAGTATGTATGTAGTATGTATGTAGTATGTATGTAGCATGCAGTATGTATGTAGCATGTACGTAGTATGTATGTGGTATGTATGTAGCATGTAGTATGTATGTAGCATGCATGTAGTATATATGTAGTATGTATGTAGCATGTAGTATGTATGTAGTATGTATGTGGTATGTATGTAGCATGTAGTATGTATGTAGCATGCATGTAGCATGCATGTAGTATGTATGTAGCATGCATGTAGTATATATGTAGTATGTATGTAGCATGTAGTATGTATGTAGTATGTATGTGGTATGTATGTAGCATGTAGTATGTATGTAGCATGCATGTAGCATGCATGTAGTATGTATGTAGCATGCATGTAGTATGTATGTATGTAGCATGCATGTAGTATGTATGTAGTATGTATGTAGTATGTATGTAGCATGCAGTATGTATGTAGCATGTATGTAGCATGTATGTAGTATGTATGTAGTATATATGTAGTATGTATGTAGCATGTAGTATGTATGTAGCATGTATGTAGTATGTATGTAGCATGCATGTAGTATATATGTAGTATGTATGTAGCATGTAGTATGTAGCATGCATGTAGTATATATGTAGTATGTATGTAGCATGTAGTATGTATGTAGTATTTTTTTTTTTTTTTAACATTTAACACATTAGCCGGATGATGGGACTACTACTGTCCCATCATTGGCTAATGTGTCAATCACTGTCATGGTAGCAGGCATCGCCAGATGGGACTTGTATTCCCATCGGACGATGCTTGCACAGACCCCCGGACATCAGCACAGCCCCCCGGCAGGCCGGCACAGCCCCCCGGCAGGCCGGTACAGACCCCCACAGGGTGCACAGACCACCGGCAGGCCGGCACAGCCCCCCGGCAGGTCGGTACAGACCCCCACAGGGTGCACAGACCACCGGCAGGGCGGCACAGCCCCCCGGCAGGCCGGTACCGACCCCGGGCAGTCCACACAGCCCCCCGGCAGGCCGGCAGAGACCCCCGGAAGGCCCGAAATGACGGCGCATCATGATGCGCACACACCGCGCATCATGATGACGTCAGGCCGTCAATCAACTTTGAACTTCCGATTCCGATGCCGAATTCCGATATTGAAAAAATATCGGAAGTCGGTATCGGAATTCCGATACAGCAAGTATCGGCCGATACCCGATACTTGCGGTATCGGAATGCTCAACACTAACAATCACTATTTATTTTCTATGAAAGTGTGCCTGAACAACACTGTTATGCCTAACGATTTTTAGGTGGAAATCTGAACTTTCAATTTCACACTGAAACACAGTTTTAACACAAACAATTTGGAATAGCTAATTGGGCCTCGTGGCTGCGCCTAAATATTAGGCCTAACATTTTTACGTGGAAAAGTGGACTTCTGATTTGACACTGAAATACAGTTTCATCACAAATGATTTTGAGTAGCAAATGCGGCTTCCAGAGACTGACACAAAGTTTTTGCACCTAGTTAGATGCTGCAAGAAAGATTTCACACAGGACAGGATCCTATCTAGCTAACTGTCAAGTCACTTGCAGCAATATCAGGAGCGGCTTCTCTGCACTGTGATACTGAGACAATGGCGCCAGCAAAACAAGATGTCCGTTTTTTTTATATGGCCAGGGACATGTGACTTCAGCAGCCAATCACAGAAGACCTTGTGTCATGAAGTTGTGGATGGTTTTTGTAACCTAATTGGCTGCCGGAAACAACACACATAAAGATAACTTCTCCACACCCCCTTCCCTCATCCGAACTCCAGGGTCCAGGAACACTATTTGCGGGTGACACCACTGCTTCTTCTGCTACTGATGTCTGCGAAGATGCCTCCTGCCGTGCACCTGTCGTTGCACACACTCAACTATCACCATCGTCAAGCATGTCCATGTCCTTGTCCCAGCGCAGCCTTCAGTTGTCCATACCCCAGTCATTGAAATGCAAGCGGAAATATGCTGCCAATGCCCCACAGGCCACAGTACTAAATTCACACATTTCTCATCTGCTAGCACTCGAAATGTTGTCTTTTAGGCTCGTAGAGTCAGAAGCTTTCCGCAACCTGATGGCGGCTGTCCCAAGATCATCAGTCCCCAGCTGCCACTATTTCTTCCGATGTGCCATCCCGGCATTACACAAGCACTTGTCCCACAACATTACCTGTACCCTCACCAATGCTTTTACTGGGAAAGTCCACCTAACCACGGACATGTGGACAAGTGCTTGTAGGCAGGGATGGTATATCTCACTGACGGCACACTGGGTTAGCATAGTGGAAGCCAGGACCCAGTCAGACCTTGGGATGGAACATGTCCTCCCGACGCCGAGGATTGCGGGCCCTACGTCAATCAGGATTGCCCTCACAGTGTACAGCTCATGCACCTCATCCACTTTTTCAGCCTCCATCTCCGAAATGACCACATCAGTCACAAGCTGGAAGCACTGCATCAGCCAAGCAGCAACAGGCTGTGCTGAAGCTAATATTATTAGGTGACAAACCGCACAATGCTGAAGAGTTGTGGAATACTCTGAAAGAGCAAGCAGATCTGTGGCTGACACCGATGAGCCTACAGCCAGGCATGGTCATATGTGACAATGGCCGTAACCTGGTGGCAGTTCTGAGGTGAGGCAAGCTCACACACTTACCATGCCTGGCCCATGTGCTTAACCTCGTAGTTCAGCAGTTTCTCAAAACCCACCTGAGCTGCTGGATCTGCTTGTCAAAGTACACCACCTGTGTGCCCATTTTAGAAAGTCAGCTACAGCTTCAGCTGCTCTTGCCATCCTTCAGCAGCGTTTACAGCTTGCGGCTCACCGATTGGTGTGTGATGTCCCCACGTGTTAGAACTCTACACTGCATATGTTGGAAAGGATTTGTGGGCAGAAGAGGGCAGTTGTTGACTACCAGCATCAACAAGGCCATCAGTATTCAGTACAGACTCCACACACAAGACCTCAAGAGTGGACATGGATGTCTGACATATGTACTATCCTGCAAAAGTTTGAATTCTCCACCAAGATGGTGAGCAGTGATGATGCCATAATTAGCATCACCATCCCGCTTCTCTGCATTCTGAAAAGCTCTCTTGAGCGTGGTAAAATGCCGTTTCTATTTTCCACGCTGCAGAGTTCAGCGCGGGTCAGGCCGGCAGGGAGGGCAGACCCATCATTCATGGCATCATCTTATTCATTCAGCAGTAATTTACAGCCAGGGAGGATGCATTTAGCATCATTCCTGGTTGTAAACTGCATAACCCCCAGATATGGATTACGGCGTGGGACTGAACACTGGACAGGTATGGTATATTGTTGGTTTATTATATTTTTCTTTATTCCAGGAGAATGAGGGTGTTGCATGGATTAGCAGAACAATAAAGATTGCAAACTGTGTTTATTGTTTTTATTTTATTAAAAGACTTTATTCTGGCTGTGTGTTTTTTTTAACCCTTTCACTACTATAGGATTAGTAATGGATAGGTGTCTTATTGACGAGCTTGATGTCACCTTACAATACAAAGGAGGCATCAACCCCCTACTATTACCCCATATGCAACCTGCTACAGGGCAGTGGGAAGAGAGGCTAAGTGCCGGAATTGGTGCATCTTACAGATGTGCCATTTCTGGGGTGGCTGGGACAGATGTTTGTAGCCAGGGGAGGCCAATATCCATGGTCCCTTTCTAGGCTATGAATATCTGCCCCCAGTCGCTGGCTTTCCCTCTCTGGCGCAGAAAATTTCGAGGGACCCCACGCCATTTCCCCTCCCCCCCAAAAAAAAAATCATTTAATTACATACATGTCCCATAATTTGGACACACACTATACTAATTGGATTGGTCACTGACATCTATATATCTAACTATTCTGCATGTGTTTACTGTATGTAAACCATGTCTTCTATCCTGTCGGCTCCTGCATTGATTTTACAGAAGCCGACAAATGAATTACCGGCTATTCTTCTATGTATCTCTCAAATCAGACAGCACTCGCATGGTGTGAGAGCTGTGCGATTTTTTTTCTCGCACCCATTGACTTGCATTGGTGAGACTCGTCCGAGATATGCAGCAATACACAGCATGCTGCAATTTTTTTCTCAATCCGATTTCAGCTGAGAAAAAAAAATCGCAAATGAGATGTCACCCATTGAATAACATTGGTCTGAGTGCAGTACAATTTTTTATCAGATTGCACTCGTCCATATTTCTCGCAAGTGAGTATGAGCCCTAATTCATAGACTACTACTCTAATCTTCTTTAGTGCTACAGCTGAACAACACATTCTCTTCTGGTTGGCTATAATATTTAATTTGATGTCATATCTGCAAAGCATTAAAGAAAAATCTGCATGGTTGTAGAGTTTCTGTGACTGATGTAATCTTCTGCAATGTGTAAAAAGGAGGCAGGCATATTTTTTTTGGCAAGTCAGGCAAATAGAATCGTAAATTGGTCAAAGTAGCCGAAATCGTCAAATTTTTATAAAATTTAACTTGAATTTGATTGCCAATAAACCAATTAAATCATCTTTAGCACAACGTTATTTCTTGACTTAGCTTTACCCAGAGCAAATGTTAAATGCACCACTCTAGCCATGTTTCTACATACTCAGGATAAAGCGCAGTTGCCCCTTACGCCTCATAAGGAGCAGTGATATCTGGTGCAGAAGCTGGCATATACACCGCTCCAACATGTCTTATATTAAGGTCATTATTAGTGTTGAGCATTCCGAAACCGCAAGTATCGGGTATCGGCCGATATTAGCTGTATCGGAATTCCGATACTTAGTTCCGATACTTTTTTCATATCGAATACCGGAATCGGAAGTTCCCATAATGCTAGGAGCCCGCTCGATTTGATTCAGCCAATGGGGATCCTCAGAAGTGTGGGCACATCCTGTTAGGCATGTAGGCATGTTAACTACTGGCATGGCTGTGATTGGCTGCTGAAATGATGTCATGATGCACTATAAAAACCGCAGCAGCCGCCATTTCTGGTCACTCTGCTGTGAATTCAGATAGGGACAGGCTGCTGTTGAAGACTGTGAGGGACAGTTAGAAATAGCGATCATCAAACATATCTATTGCTCTACCCAGGCTACATAATCCACCACTGTAGCATTTTTGTAGCCCAGCAGCGCTGTTTTAATAGCTGTCTGCAAGGGCTGTGTGAGTGCAGACCCACGTTGTGTAGTGTGTCCTGCAGGCACGTCTGCTTGTAGGCCGCCCAGCGTGTGTCTCTGCCTCATACACATTTTTCTTTTATTGCGGTTTTTTTTTTCTCCTGTACAGTGTGCTTCCATACGTATCCATATACGTTGGTTGCAAACACTAAAGGAGTGGACAGCGGAGCCTTTCAGCAGCCTTTCAGTGCTATAGCCCATTTCTCTGCACTCTTTTTGGCTGTCTGATAGGTCTCTCTGTGTGTGAGTGCAGCTCACATTGCAGTGTGTTCCACCGCTCGTTGTAGTCCGCTCAGCGTGCGTCACTGCCTCATACATAGTCCTTTTTTTGCAGCAAATTTTGCCAGATTTTTGCTCCTATATTAGTGTGCTTCCATCCGCATCCATTGTGATTGGTTGGTTGCAAACACTATATAGGATTAGATAGAGGAGCCTTTTTGCTGGCTTGTGCCCTTCAGGGCCAGCCAGACTAGTATCACCCTATTTTTTGGAGCCTCATCAATTGCATTGTAGGTTAGCTTCCTGCATTGTAATCGCTCCAAAAAGTTTGTGATACTATAGCTTTCAAACTTTGGTCACATCCTTTTCTTTCCCCCCCCCCAAAAAAAAAAGGAAATAAAGTTCACCAAACACTCCACTTTACAGTTGTGTAGGCCACATTAGATCATATTAAAGTGTAGTACACACACTCTTAGCCAAACTAGTGTTTCTTATACTGGTTAGCAGGTGTTCAGGAATAAGAACACTAAGCCACCCCTTTTTTACTTTTCTGCCTATCATTATCAGTCTACCAAGATGAAGAAGGCAGGGAGTAAGGCACGTGGTCGTGGCCGTGGAGTTTCAGCAGGGAGAGGACGGGGGGATTCAGCAGGGAGAGGACGTGGGGATACGGTGTCTGCTGCGGCCACCAGTGATCCGGCATCCCCCACTTTTACCAGGCAACGGTCCTTCATGCGCAGCTTTGTAGGACCTCGCCGTACCCCACTGCTGCGTGAAGAACAAATTGAAGCCGTTGTCGGATGGATGGCAGCTAACGCATCCACTTCAATGACTTCCGCATCCTCCCAGGGCCAGAGCACTGAAGAGCAACCATCTGTCTCTTCACCACCTGCCAAATTGCCCAGGCAGTCTGAGAGCCCTGGACATGAGCCATCTCAATCTTTACTTCTGTTCTCAGAATCTGTTGGCTTGGAAAGAGGTGGCCAGCCAAGCAGCATTCTAGAGCGTGAAGAAGAGGGAGTATGCAGTGATGCGAAACTGCTTTGTCCCTCTGAATATGAAGAGGCGGGTGGGCTAGTGCCTATTGTCAGCACACCTCAGTGCTCATCTGATGATGATGAGACTCAGTTGCCAATTTCTGGTGCGTACGGTGCTGGCGAGACAACCCAGGACCAGCCGGGGCTTGAAGAGGGGAGTGGAGATGATGAGGTCCTTGACCCATCGTGGCGTCAGCCACAGGAAGGTGGTGGGAGCAGCTCTGAGGAAGAGATTCCCCGAACGGCCAAAAGAGGAGGGAGAGGGCGGGGGCAGACTTGGTTGCCTGTAGCCTCTACTTTGGCACCCGTGAGGAGCAATCCTCTTCCAAAACAGAAAACGGGCGCTCCCAGGACTTGCAGTGCGTGGTCTTTTTTTGACACAGTTGCAGATGACATTTGCTTTGTCAAATGCAAGCTGTGTCATCAGAAAGTTAAACGAGGGAAAAATGTGAGCAACCTCAATACCACAAATATGTGGAAACATGTGCGTACCAAGCACGAGGTGGAGTTACACAGACACACTGAAGATGTAGGCCAACCTTCAGCAGCACCTACCACCTCTTCAGCTCGTGTTGGGGCCTCTTCCTCCAGCTCACACACAGCTGGTTCGGCTTCCTCACTGGAACGCCATGGAAGAACCTCTGCCACTGTTGTCCAGAGACCCAGTGAAATTCCACCCACTGAACCACGTTCTCAGTCATCAGCACACTCCCAGGCCACTCACCAGCAATCGGTCGCACAGGCATGGGAGAAAAAGCGGCCATACTCGGCAAACCATCCCCGAGCACAGGCTCTGAATGCCGGCATTGCCAAACTACTGGCCCTTGAGATGCTGTCATTCAGGCTGGTGGAGACTGACACCTTCCGGAACTTGATGTCATTGGCAGTTCCACAATACAATGTGCCCAGCCGCTTTTATTTCAGCAGGCAAGCCGTCCCTGCCCTGCAAAAGCATGTGGAGGGAAAAATTAAAAATGCGCTACTAAACGCCGTCAGTAGCAAGGTCCACTTGACCACCGATGCGTGGACCAGTAGCCATGGACAGGGACGATACCTTTCCCTCACTGCCCATTGGGTCAATGTTGTGGAGCCGGGTACAGATCTGGAGAGTGGCTCTGTACGTATTCTGCCAACTCCAAGGATTGCAGGAATGCAGTCTGTACATATTGAGTCCTCCTCCTACTCTAGTTCCTCGGAATCAGCACTGCATGAGCCTGTTAGGCCAGATATGAGCACAGGTGTGGCCAAACGTCAACAGGCCGTCCTTAAATTAATTTCTTTGGGGAATCGGAGCCACACAGCACATGTGCTCTGGAATGCCTTCAAGCAGGAGAGCGATGTGTGGTTTGTGCCAGCGAATCTCCAGCCAGGTTTGGTAGTGAGTGACAATGGCCGAAATCTAGTGGCAGCTCTGGGCCTAGGCAACCTCACTCACATACCATGTCTGGCACACGTGCTCAATTTGGTCGTGCAGAGCTTTCTGAGGGACTATCCGGATCTTGATGCACTGCTGCACAAGGTTCGCCTAGAGTGTGCTCACTTGCGGCGTTCCAGCATGGCAAGATCGCGCATTGCATCTCTGCAACGCCGATTCCGCCTGCCAGAACATCGCATCATATGTGACCTCCCCACCAGGTGGAATTCAACGTTACATATGTTGGAGCGGTTGTGTGAGCAGCAGGCAGCAGTAATGGAGTACCAGCTGCATCAGGCGCAAACAAGTCGCACTGTGCGCCGGACACACTTCACCACCACTGAGTGGGCCACTATGAGGGACATCTGCCAAGTTTTGTGTGCCTTCGACGACTCCACGCGGATGGCAAGTGCAGATGATGCACTAGTCAGCATGACTGTCCCCCTTATCTGTCTGCTTCAAAAAACCTTCCAAGCACTAAGTGAGTAGGTTTTTGAAGAGGTCGAGGATGAGGGGTCAGAAATGCCATCTGCTTCTGGCAAGTCTGCGCAACGTGCCTCCACACAAAGGCCCAGGCAGGGGACACTTAGTGAGGAGGATGACGAGGAGTCAATGGAGGAGGAGGAACACATCTCTCCAGAGGAGGGAGGTACACAAGGCTCTAGTAGTCAGTGTGTACAACGAGGGTGGGGTGATGCTGAGCAGGCTGAGATGCTGCCTCAAGCTGGGGACAGCGTTTCCGGTCCAGTTGGCAGTCTGCAGCACATGGTTGATTTCATGCTGCAGTGCTTGTTAAATGACCGCCGCATCGCCAACATTCTCCACACGGCTGATTATTGGGTGTACACCCTCCTAGATCCTCGCTACCGGGACAACTTACAAAGCCTCATACCACAGTTGAACCGGGAGCGAAAAATGCGGGAGTACCAAGAAACACTTGTGCAGGCCATCATGTTCTCCATTCCCCCCGCAAGTGTTGCTGGTAGTGCTTTTCAAGGCAGCCATGTGGGTAGAGGCAGTGGAGGAAGCTCTGCACAAAGAGGTAGCAGAGGCAGTGCCGCAGGACAAGGCAAGGCCAGTATGGCCCAAATGTGGAAAAGTTTTGTGGGACCGCCAAAAACGGCTACACCATCACAGACGGCTCCAGTCAGCAGGAGGCAACGTTTCCGTCAGATGGTGACAGACTACTTGTCTTGCCCTGTTAGTGTACTCCCAGATGGCTCTTCTCCGTTCAAGTATTGGGTCTGTAAGCTGGATACATGGCCAGAGCTTAGCCATTATGCATTGGAGGTGCTGGCTTGCCCTGCTGCCAGTGTATTATCGAAACGTGTCTTTAGTGCTGCAGGTGGTGTGGTAACAGACCGTCGCACACGACTATCCGCCGATAATGTTGACCGGCTTACTTTTCTAAAAATGGCCTGGATCTCACCTGAATTTGCCAGTCCTCTTCCAGAATAAATAATTGGCTGGCAACAGGATCCAGGTCTCCTGTTGTGTTCATGTTTCTATGACCTGAACTTTATTTCCTGGGCTACAGCAACGCCCGTTGTTGCTCAGAAGTGCTGTCCACACAGACAAAACACTCGCTCATGTGTAAGTGGGGTTCGGTAATGTCAGCTGATCCCCTGCTGTGTGTATGGCAAACTCTCCTGCTCCCTCCACAGTCAAACAATCTCAGATTTACACCTGGTTCCAAGTAGGCCTCGGCCTACTACCTGATGTTCCCTGGGCTCCGACACCGCCAGTTGGTGCTCAGAAGTGCTGTCCGCACAGAAAAAACACTCGCTCATGTGTAAGTGGGGTTCGGTAACGTCAGCTGATCCCCTGCTGTGTGTACGGCAAACTCTCCTGCTGCCTACAACTTCTGACTACCTCTGATTTAATATGTTCTCTGATTTGCCCTCTGTCTCCACTCTGTTTTGAGTATTTCCTCCGGCCTACAACACCGCCTGTTTCTGGTCTCAAGTGCCATCTGCACAATCCACACTTGTTCCTGTGTTACCTGGGTCCTGTAACATCTGCTCATCTCCAGAGGTGAGTCCGGCAATGTCTCCTGCTTTGTCTACATTCCCACTACTTGTAGTGGAAAAGTGGACAGAGCAGGAGACATTGCCTGACTCACCTCTAGGGAGAAGCTGCTGTTACAGAACCCCAGTAACACAGGAACAAGTGTGGGTTGTGCAGACGGCATTTCAGAGCAGCAACTGGCGTGGTTGGAAGCCAGAGGAAATACTCGAAACAGAGTGAAGACAGAGAGGCCTAATTGGAGTACATTGACAGTTAGTAGTAGTCTAGAAACAAGCGAAAACTGCCACCAAGTAGGCCTCGGCCTACTACCTGATTTTCCCTGGGCTCCGACACCGCCAGTTGGTGTTCAGAAGTGGTGTCCGCACAGACCAAACACTCGCTCATATGTAAGTGGGGTTCGGTAACGTCAGCTGTGTGGAGGACAAACTGCTGCTGCCTCCAAATTGTAACTACTTCAGATTTAAACATTCTCTGATTTGGCCTCTGTCTCCACTCTGTCTCTAGTATTTCCCCTGACCTCCAGCACCGCCAGTTCCTGCTCACAGTTGCCGTCCGCGCATTCCACACTTGTTCCTGTGTTCCAGGTGTTCTGTTACGTGAGCAGATCCCCCAATGTGTGTCCGCCACTGTCTCCTGCACTGTCCACCTTCCCACTGCAAGCGGTGGGAATGTGGACAGAGCAGGAGACAGTGGGAGACACACATCAGGGGATCTGCTGACATTACAGAACCCCAGTAACAAAGGAACACGTGTGGATTGGGCAGACGGCTACTGTACGCATAAACTGGCGGTGTTGGTGGTCACGTGAAATCCTGGAAACAGAGTGGAGACAGATGCCTAATTGGAGCACGCTGACAGTCTGTTGTAGCCTACAAACAATCTCAAACTACCACCAAGTAGGCCTCGGCCTTCACCATGATTGTCCCTAGGTTCCAACAACGCCAGTTGGTGCTCGGCAGAGCCTTTGGCCTAGGTGCCTCCATCTCGGTATCCGAAGGTCCAGCACCGTCAGCTGGTCCTTGGTAGTGCTTTCTAGCACAGATACCTCCTGCCTAGTAACCGTGGTCCAGCAACGTCACCTGTTCCTCGGTAGTGCCATTGGCTCTTGTAGCTTTTGCTACCCATCTGGGTTCCAGCACCGTCAGCTGGTTCTCGGCAGTGTCTTTGGCACGGGTACTCCCTGTTGCCCAGCCTGGTTCCAGCACGCCAGCTGTTTCCGGGTAGAGTCAAGGTCACTATGCCACCAATCCGTTGTCCTGTCGTCTTGCGGCCGGGTTAGCCGACTCTAGGGTGCCTGCAGTTTAGGTGACTCCTATATGGGCTGCGGGAACTGGCACTGAAGGCTGGATCCGTAGTGCCAATGGGACATGAACCCCCTGTAGGACTGTGGGTTTCGGTAACTGCGGCCGGCTTGCGGCCTGGCTACTTTGCTTTGGATGGGTACCTTCTGCTACCCACCCGGGTGCCAGCACTGTCAGCTGGTTCTCGCCAGAGCCTTTGGCCTACGTGACTCCATCTCAGTATCCGAAGGTCCAGCACCGTCAGCTGGTCCTTGGTAGTGCTTTCTAGCACAGGTACCTCCTGCCTAGTAACCGTGGTCCAGCAACGTCAGCTGTTCCTCGGTAGTGCCATTGGCTCTTGTAGCTTTTGCTACCCATCTGGGTTCCAGCACCGTCAGCTGGTTCTCGGCAGTGTCTTTGGCACGGGTACTCCCTGTTGCCCAGCCTGGTTCCAGCACGCCAGCTGTTTCCGGGTAGTGTCAAGGTCACTATGCCACCAATCTGTTGTCCTGTCGTCTTGCGGCCGGGTTAGCCGACTCTAGGGTGCCTGCAGTTTAGGTGACTCCTATGTGGGCTGCGGGAACTGGCACTGAAGGCTGGATCCATAGTGCCAATGGGACATGGACCCCCTGTAGGACTGTGGGTTTCGGTAACTGCGGCCGCCTTGCGGCCTGGCTACTTTGCTTTGGATGGGTACCTTCTGCTACCCACCCGGGTGCCAGCACTGTCAGCTGGTTCTCGCCAGAGCCTTTGGCCTATGTGCCTCCATCTCGGTATCCGAAGTCCAGCACCGTCAGCTGGTCCTTGGTAGTGCTTTTTAGCACAGGTACCTTCTGCTTAGTAACCATGGTCCAGCACCGTCAGTTGGTCCTCGGTAGTGCCATTGGCTCTTGTTCCTTCTGCTACCCATCCGGGTTCCAGCACTGTCTGCTGGTTCTCGCCAGAGCCTTTGGCCTAGGTGCCTCCATCTCGGTATCCGAGGTCCAGCACCGTCAGCTGGTCCTTGGTAGTGCTTTTTAGCACAGGTACCTTCTGCTTAGTAACCGTGGTCCAGCACCGTCAGTTGGACCTCGGCAGTGCCATTGGCTCTTGTTCCTTCTGCTACCCATCCGGGTTCCAGCACTGTCTGCTGGTTCTCGCCAGAGCCTTTGGCTTAGGTGCCTCCATCTCGGTATCCGAGGTCCAGCAACGTCAGCTGGTCCTTGGTAGTGGTTTCCAGCACAGGTACCTCCTGCATAGTAACCGGGGTCCAGCACCGTCAGCTGTTCCTCAGTAGTGCCATTGGCTATTGTTCCTTCTGCTGCCACTACGGGTTCCAGTACTGTCAGCTGGTTCTCGCCAGTTTCTTAGCCTTCTTGTACCTTCTGCTACATTTCCAAGATCAAGCTTTTTGAAATTGTCTTTGGTAATCCTTATTGATCTCCATGATGACGACCCTGATGACGACGACCCTGAAGACCACACCAAAGAAGACCAGAAATATGACCCTAAATAATAAGACCAAGAGGACAAACAACATGAAGACTACCACCAAGATACAGAACAAAAGACAGAAGAACAAGAAGCAGAAGAGGCAAAAGCAGAAGAACAGAAAGCAGAAGAACATTAAGCATAAGACTAAAAATCAGCATAGAAGAAATCAAAATTATAAGCAGAAGAAGACTAAGCAGTAAATGGGGGTGAGTCCGTTCCTCCTCGTGGTGCCCCTGGAAAATGCCTGCTGCTGCAGGCCAAACTGAACGCAGACAAATCCTGTTGTAAATCTTTTGTGACAGGCAGAACGTAAGGTGTAATCTTATAACTTTTATAGATAAGTACTATAGGAATGCCTGTCACCATAAGAAAATGAAGAAAAAGAAGAATAGGAAGAAGATGAAGAAATAGCATATGAAAATTAATAATAGCTGAATAAGAAGAATATGAAGAATGGAAAAAAAAAATTAATGGGAAGAAGGTGAAGAAGAAGAAGATGAATAAGGTGAGGAAAAAGTTGATGAAAAAAATGCTACTGCTGCAGATCATGAAGGAGAAAGTGTGGGAGAAGTACAAAAGAAGGTGAAGAGCATGGAAGTTGTGAAACATACATATCTGACAAAATATAAAAAAGTTAACATAGTCAATATCTTTTTAACTCCGAACGTCTTGAAAAACAAAATTGGAATTAATGCTATGCCATGTGATTTGAGTAAACCACTATGCCTTTAATGTCTCCTCCACCTCCCATAATACATTCTACATGATTCTTATTTGTTTTCAATCATGTAGAATTAGTCAACAAGGAAATAAAGGGCTTTTTTAAACTCTGATACCGGAAGTCCCATTGACTTGAATGGGACTTCCGGTATCGGAATCGGCGATACCCAATATTTTTTTCGTATCGGGCGATACCATCCGATACGATATTTTTGGGTATCGAACGGTATCGCTCAACACTAGTCATTATTCCTTATGCATTAAGTGCATATATGGTGGATTTCCCTACTGTAAAGTAATTGGTCAGTGACTCATGTATCTCCACTGAATTCACTTTCGGACTCTGCAGGTAATAATTCACCACATCTGTTGTTTGTGATGGTTTTTACGAGTAATTACATTTCACTTTGACAAGCAATAGGAAGTCAACCCTTTACCTGCAGCAGGTCACTGGTAACGAGCAAGTAATACATGCTTAACCTACATAGTACAGCAAGAGGACAGAAGCAAAATCATTGATGTACTGCAGGATGATATAAAAAACCTATACCGGATAAGAGACAAGAACGCAGATGAGTATCCATGGATATGTGTCAGAGGCGTAGCTAGGGTTTTGGTTCAGGAGGGGCGAAACTTCTGAGTGGGCCCCTAACCAGAGAACCTCAACAGATAACCGCGCTGTTGCCAAAAATAATCTATATATAAAAATACCACTATTGATATTACCGCCATATGGTCAGGGGTAAATAATACCAGTCCTAAAGAACATATAATAGATTACCGCAGAGTTACAGATAATGTCTTACCGCTGATGTTCTTTCTGATGGAATTGTTCACTTTTCACATCTTTCCATCTTGCTCAGACCGACATGACGACTAATCCAGCCAGGACTCGGCTGCAGAGAATACAAGAAAGACACATTTCACTTCTCAGTGTCACGGTCACGTGTGTCTAGACGCAGCGAGTACCGCAAGGCGAACCCAAGACACGTGTGACCCTGGATACACCGCCTCCAGTGGGGCGAATTTAAATAGTAAAACGTGCAGCTGGATACATCGCCTCCAACTGGCGACTTTTGATATTACACGTAAATCTGGAAACCCCGCCTCCAGTAAGGCGAAATTAAAATAATAAAGGGGGAACCTGGGTAACATTAACAATGGTGGGCCCTGCAATAGGGACTAGGGAAGCGGAGACCTCCTGTACTCCCCTGAGCCAGTGTCCCTGCACTCCTAACGTTCCCTATGCCGGTTCCGCAGCGGGCGACGCACAGGAACCTAAAAACCATAGCTCGCCCTGAACCAAAACCCTCACTAGGGAATTGGTCGGTGCGGAAACTAATCCCACCACTACACCAAACACACATGAGGGAAAATGACAATACAGGGGAAACACCACTTAGCTTTGCTCTGTTGCGTACGCTCCTAGCAACAGAGCCCACCACCTGTGTGCATCTTCTCCTCCACCCGGATCCATCTCCATAACTGGATCCTTCACCATAGGGCAGCCTTGGAGCAGAGTCCACCACAAGTTGCAGCTGCCCAGTAAACAGAGTCCCAAAGATGAGTCCAGCTTCTGCCAAAAAGTCCAGCATGCTTGAGTCCAGTTTTCAGCAACCAAGTCCAGCATGCTGAGTGCAACTCTCACCATCGTCGCCACTCCACCAAGCCATGCCAGCACTTCCTGCCGACACCGTAAACTGTGACTCCACCACGCCATGCCAGCCCTTCCTGCAGACCACATAGCTGACACTCGTCCCCTCTGGCTGGGCTGCGCAGGACTCCTGTTAGGCTCCTCCCTTCATCCAGGCTTCCTTGTGAGTGACTAACACACAATCAATATCACCAACCGTGAATGATACACCTGACACTCATTTATAGAGCATTCACACCTGTTACCTAATCACGTGCACTTAACCAAAGAACTAAAGTGCGATACCACTCACCACCACCGGGGCAACTTAGAATGAACGACACCACGTGTAATAATTCTAATGGCCACAGGGGGCAATCAACCCACTTTGGCACCAAGCCAAAGGAAAAAAGTTCAATTTGTGCATTTAAACTGTCAGATCCAGCCTGGATCATGACACTCAGGTTTTCAGCACTGTCACCAATTGGACTATTCTCAACCTACACAAACCCCTCATCCTGCTGATACCCCAATACTGAGCCGCTGCTGCCGTATGTGTCCCTGTTACTGCACCTACTGTGTGGTTCTGTGTGACTTCTAAATTTTAAAGCAAACCTCTAGAATATAGTGATGCCGGGTGCAAGTGCCCTAGAAAACAGTGCCCACATTTTGTTACCTAGAATGTAATAGTGCCCCTTTGACAGTCACAGTAACCCAAGTTCCCCTATAATAAGTGCCCACTTTACATTTAGTAATGTCCCAAGTCTCCCCCCTGTACAGCTCCCCTATACACAGTATGATGCTCTCTTATACACAGTATAATGCCCCCTCACTGTATGCTGGCCCCGTCACTATAATCCCCACACTGTATGATGGCCCCCTAGATAGCATCCATATATCTGTGTGTGGCCAATATACAGTATGGAGCAGTATATGAGGCCATTATACTGTATGCATCATCATGTGGAGCCATTATACAGTATGGAGCAGTATATAGGGCCATTATACTGTATGTATCAGTATAATGACCCTATATACCCTGTATTTGTTATCATCTTTTTATCAGCACTTGCTGACTACTGTTACATGTTTTGCTGCAGGATATTTTTGCACAATTGTCATTTTGTGCTCTCTGTTTGTGTTTGAGTCAGTGGGTGGTGTGAACATTGTCCTACCGACTTGTTCATATGTGTGCATGTCACATGTGTTTTTAATCCAGTTTTTTCCATGCCTATGCATGATTTGAGAGACCCCACCCCTCTCTTGTGTGACATACACATAAAGAGCTGGCTTACACCATGTGCCCATACCAGAAAGCGCCTGTCTTCATCCTGTTCATTTAGACACTGTTCACATGTTCAGGTTTTAAATACATTAGATAGGGACTGCTTCAATAGGGGTTACCTTGACGCGGTGGAGCAGCTTGGTATACATTTTTTTGCAAAAAAAGTATCGACTAAATACCCTGTATTTGTTATCATCTTTTTATCAGCACTTGCTGACTACTGTTACATGTTTTACTGCAGGATATTTTTGCACAATTGTCATTCTGTGCTCTGTTTGTGTTTCAGTCAGTGGGTGGTGTGAACCTTGTCCTACCGACTTGTTCATATGTGTGCATGTCACATGTGTTTTTAATAGCATCCATATAGCACAGTGGTCTCCAACCTTTCTGACCTTGAGAGCCACATTCAGCTTAGACAGAGGCTCGCAAGCCACATTCAGCACTGAGAGGGGCGCGAGCCACATCCAGCTCCCATCTCCTTCAAAGTAGTGTCAACCAAAGCCCCCATTACAGGTATAATCATAACCAAAGCTTTTCCACAGAAATACTCCAAAGCAGTATAGTGAGATCCAGGGGTTCCCACAACACCCACATTCAGCATTCACCCTTCAAGGACTCCCAACACACTGTCACATCCAGCTTTGAGCACCTCCCCTAACAGGCAGCACAATCCTCCAGCGTACCATACCTAAAACATCTCTAAACCCCAAGACAGTATATGTGCATCCAAATATGCTCTTCTGTGCAGGGCTACTCACGTAAATCACTATTTTGAGATGCCCTCTACAACCTGTTTGTTAGACCTGGACCTAATGCATCAAGCTGGGAGACAGCCGCGAGCCACAATTCATGGGACCGTGAGCCACATGTGGCTCCCAAGCTACAGGTGGGGGACCCCTGATATAGTATGATACACCAGATAGTCCTCCTCTAGTATAATGCACCCCATAGGCAGATTCTATAGTATAATGTACCTCCATAGGCAGAGTCTATAGTATAATGTACCTCCATAGACAGCATCTATATTATAATGTACCCCCATAGACAGCTTCTGTATTATAATGTACCCCCCAAAGACAGCCTCTGTATTATAATGCACCCCCAGTAGACAGCCTCTGTATTATAATGTACCCCCATAGGCAGCCTCTATATTATAATGCACCCCATAGGCAGCCTCTGTATTATAATGCACCCCCATTGACAGCCTCTATATTATAATGCACCCTCCATAGGCAGAGTCTATAGTATAATGTACCCCCATAAGCAGCCTCTGTATTATAATGCACCCCCATAGACAGCCTCTGTATTATAATGCACCCCCATTGACAGCCTCTATATTATAATGTACCCCCATAGGCAGACTCTGTATTATAATGTACCCCCATAGACAGCCTCTGTATTATAATGCACCCCCATTGACAGCCTCTATATTATAATGCACCCTCCATAGGCAGAGTCTATAGTATAATGTACCCCCATAGGCAACCTCTGTATTATAATGTACCCTCATAGACAACCTCTGTATTATAATGTACCTTCATAGACAGCCTCTGTATTATAATGCACCCCCATAGGCAGCCTCTATATTATAATGCACCCCTATTGACAGCCTCTGTATTATAATGCACCCCCATTGACAGCCTCTATATTATAATGTACCCTCATAGACAGCCTCTGTACCCCTATAGGCAGCTTCTGTAGGCAGCCTCTGTACCCCCATAGACAGCCTCTGTATTATAATGTACCCCCACAGTTAGACTCTGTACCCCATAGGCAGCCTGTGTATTATAATGTACCCCCATAGGCAGCCTCTGTACCCCCTTAGGCAGCCTCTGTATTATAACGCACCCGCATAAGCAGCCCCTCTGTACCCCCACAGGCAGCCTCTGAACCCCCATAGACAGCCTCTGTACCCCCATAGACAGCCTCTGTATTCTAACGTACCCCCACAGGCAGCCTCTTTACCACCATAGACAGCCTCTGCATTTTAATGAACCCCCATAGGCAGCCTCTGTATTATAATGTACCCCCATAGACAGCCTCTGTATTATAATGTACCCCCATAGACAGCCTCTGTATTATAATGCATCCCCATAGGCAGCCTCTGTACCCCCATAGACAGCGTCTGTATTATAATTTACCCCCATAGTCAGCCTCTGTACCCCCATAGACAGCCACTGTATTATAATGTACCCCCATAGGCAGTCTCTGTACCCCCATAGGCAGCCTCTGTATCCCCACAGGCAGCCTCTGTGTTATAATGTACCCCCATAGGCAGCCTCTGTATTATAATGTACCCCCATAGGCAGCCTCTGTACTCCCATAGGCAGCTTCTGTATTATAATGTACCCGCATAGGCAGCCCCTCTGTACCCCCACAGGCAGCCTCTGTACCCCCATAGACAGCCTCTGTATTATAATGTACCCCCATTGGCAGCCTCTGTATTATAACGTACCCCCATAGGCAGCCTCTATATTATAATGCACCCCCATAGGCAGCTTCTGTCTTATAATGCATCCCCATAGGCAGCCTCTGTATTACAATGCACCCCCATAGGCAGCCTCTGTATTAAAATGCATCCCCATAGGCAGCCTCTATATTATAATGTACCCCATAGGCAGCCTCTGTATTATAATGTACCCCTCATAGGCAGCCTCTGTATTATAATCTCCCCCGTAGGCAGCCTCTATATTATAATTTACCCCCATAGGCAGCCTCTGTATTATAATGTACCCCCATAGGCAGCCTCTGTACCCCCATAGGCAGCCTCTGTATTTAATGCACCCCCATAGGCAGCCTCTATATTATATTGTACCCCATAGGCAGCCTCTATATTATAATGCATCCCCATAGGCAGCCTCTGTATTATAATTTACCCCCATAGGCAGCCTCTATATTATAATGTACCCCCATAGGCAGCCTCTATATTATAATTTACCCCCATAGGCAGCCTCTGTATTATAATGCACCCCCATAGACAGCCTCTGTATTATAATGCATCCCCATAGACAGCCTCTGTATTATAATGCACCCCCATAGGCAGCCTCTGTATTATAATGCACCCGCATAGGCAACCTCTGTATTATAATGCACCCCCATAGGCAGCCTCTATATTATAATGTACCCCATAGGCAGCCTCTGTACTCCCATAGGCAGCTTCTGTATTATAATGTACCCGCATAGGCAGCCCCTCTGTACCCCCACAGGCAGCCTCTGTACCCCCATAGACAGTCTCTGTATTATAATGTACCCCCATTGGCAGCCTCTGTATTATAACGTACCCCCATAGGCAGCCTCTATATTATAATGCACCCCCATAGGCAGCTTCTGTCTTATAATGCATCCCCATAGGCAGCCTCTGTATTACAATGCACCCCCATAGGCAGCCTCTGTATTAAAATGCATCCCCATAGGCAGCCTCTGTATTATAATGTACCCCTCATAGGCAGCCTCTGTATTATAATCTCCCCCATAGGCAGCCTCTATATTATAATTTACCCCCATAGGCAGCCTCTGTATTATAATGCACCCCCATAGGCAGCCTCTATATTATATTGTACCCCATAGGCAGCTTCTATATTATAATGCATCCCCATAGGTAGCCTCTGTATTATAATTTACCCCCATAGGCAGCCTCTATATTATAACGTACCCCCATAGGCAGCCTCTATATTATAATGCACCCCCATAGGCAGCCTCTGTATTACAATGCATCCCCATAGGCAGCCTCTGTATTAAAATGCATCCCCATAGGCAGCCTCTATATTATAATGTACCCCATAGGCAGCCTCTGTATTATAATGTACCCCTCATAGGCAGCCTCTGTATTATAATCTCCCCCGTAGGCAGCCTCTATATTATAATTTACCCCCATAGGCAGCCTCTGTATTATAATGTACCCCCATAGGCAGCCTCTGTACCCCCATAGGCAGCCTCTGTATTTAATGCACCCCCATAGGCAGCCTCTATATTATATTGTACCTCATAGGCAGCCTCTATATTATAATGCATCCCCATAGGCAGCCTCTGTATTATAATTTACCCCCATAGGCAGCCTCTATATTATAATGTACCCCCATAGGCAGCCTCTATATTATAATTTACCCCCATAGGCAGCCTCTGTATTATAATGCACCCCCATAGACAGCCTCTGTATTATAATGCATCCCCATAGACAGCCTCTGTATTATAATGCACCCCCATAGGCAGCCTCTGTATTATAATGCACCCGCATAGGCAACCTCTGTATTATAATGCACCCCCATAGGCAGCCTCTATATTATAATGTACCCCATAGGCAGCCTCTGTACTCCCATAGGCAGCTTCTGTATTATAATGTACCCGCATAGGCAGCCCCTCTGTACCCCCACAGGCAGCCTCTGTACCCCCATAGACAGTCTCTGTATTATAATGTACCCCCATTGGCAGCCTCTGTATTATAACGTACCCCCATAGGCAGCCTCTATATTATAATGCACCCCCATAGGCAGCTTCTGTCTTATAATGCATCCCCATAGGCAGCCTCTGTATTACAATGCACCCCCATAGGCAGCCTCTGTATTAAAATGCATCCCCATAGGCAGCCTCTATATTATAATGTACCCCATAGGCAGCCTCTGTATTATAATGTACCCCTCATAGGCAGCCTCTGTATTATAATCTCCCCCATAGGCAGCCTCTATATTATAATTTACCCCCATAGGCAGCCTCTGTATTATAATGCACCCCCATAGGCAGCCTCTATATTATATTGTACCCCATAGGCAGCTTCTATATTATAATGCATCCCCATAGGCAGCCTCTGTATTACAATTTACCCCCATAGGCAGCCTCTATATTATAATGTACCCCCATAGGCAGCCTCTATATTATAATTTACCCCCATAGGCAGCCTCTGTATTATAATGCACCCCCATAGACAGCCTCTGTATTATAATGCACCCCCATAGACAGCCTCTGTATTATAATGCACCCCCATAGACAGCCTCTGTATTATAATGCACCCCCATAGACAGCCTCTGTATTATAATGCACCCCCATAGACAGCCTCTGTATTATAATGTACCCCCCATAGACAGCCTCTGTATTATAATGCACCCGCATAGGCAGCCTCTGTATTATAATGCACCCCCATAGGCAGCCTCTATATTATAATTTACCCCCATAGGCAGCCTCTGTATTATAATGTACCCCCATAGGCAGCCTCTATATTATAATGCATCCCCATAGGCAGCCTCTATATTATAATGTACCCCATAGGCAGCCTCTATATTATAATGCATCCCCATAGGCTGCCTCTATATTATATTGTACCCCATAGGCAGCCTCTGTATTATAATTTACCCCCATAGGCAGCCTCTATATTATAATGTACCCCCATAGGCAGCCTCTATATTATAATTTACCCCCATAGGCAGCCTCTGTATTATAATGCACCCCCATAGACAGCCTCTGTATTATAATGCACCCCCATAGACAGCCTCTGTATTATAATGTACCCCCAAAGGCAGCCTCTGTATTATAATGCACCCGCATAGGCAACCTCTGTATTATAATGCACCCCCATAGGCAGCCTCTGTATTATAATGTACCCCCATAGGCAGCCTCTGTACTCCCATAGGCAGCTTCTGTATTATAATGTACCCGCATAGGCAGCCCCTCTGTACCCCCACAGGCAGCCTCTGTACCCCCATAGACAGCCTCTGTATTATAATGTACCCCCATTGGCAGCCTCTGTATTATAACGTACCCCCATAGGCAGCCTCTATATTATAATGCACCCCCATAGGCAGCTTCTGTCTTATAATGCATCCCCATAGGCAGCCTCTGTATTACAATGCACCCCCATAGGCAGCCTCTGTATTAAAATGCATCCCCATAGGCAGCCTCTATATTATAATGTACCCCGTAGGCAGCCTCTGTATTATAATGTACCCCGTAGGCAGCCTCTATATTATAATTTACCCCCATAGGCAGCCTCTGTATTATAATGTACCCCCATAGGCAGCCTCTGTACCCCCATAGGCAGCCTCTGTATTAAAATGCACCCCCATAGGCAGCCTCTATATTATATTGTACCCCATAGGCAGCTTCTATATTATAATGCATCCCCATAGGCAGCCTCTGTATTATAATTTACCCCCATAGGCAGCCTCTATATTATAATGTACCCCCATAGGCAGCCTCTATATTATAATTTACCCCCATAGGCAGCCTCTGTATTATAATGCACCCCCATAGACAGCCTCTGTATTATAATGCACCCCCATAGACAGCCTCTGTATTATAATGCACCCCCATAGACAGCCTCTGTATTATAATGCACCCCCATAGACAGCCTCTGTATTATAATGTACCCCCCATAGACAGCCTCTGTATTATAATGCACCCGCATAGGCAGCCTCTGTATTATAATGCACCCCCATAGGCAGCCTCTATATTATAATTTACCCCCATAGGCAGCCTCTGTATTATAATGTACCCCCATAGGCAGCCTCTATATTATAATGCATCCCCATAGGCAGCCTCTATATTATAATGTACCCCATAGGCAGCCTCTGTATTATAATGCACCCCCATAGACAGCCTCTGTATTATAATGTACCCCCATAGACAGCCTCCGTATTATAATGCACCCCCATAGACAGCCTCTGTATTATAATGCATCCCCATAGGCAGCCCCTCTGTACCCCCATAGACAGCCTCTGTATTATAATTTACCCCCATAGTCAGCCTCTGTACCCCCATAGACAGCCACTGTATTATAATGTACCCCCATAGGCAGTCTCTGTACCCCCATAGGCAGCCTCTGTATCCCCACAGGCAGCCTCTGTATTATAATGCACCCCCATAGGCAGCCTCTGTATTATAATCTACCCCCATAGGCAGCCTCTGTACTCCCATAGGCAGCTTCTGTATTAAAACGTACCCGCATAGGCAGCCCCTCTGTACCCCCACAGGCAGCCTCTGTACCCCCATAGACAGCCTCTGTATTATAATGTACCCCCATTGGCAGCCTCTGTATTATAACGTACCCCCATAGGCAGCCTCTATATTATAATGCACCCCCATAGGCAGCTTCTGTCTTATAATGCACCCCCATAGGCAGCCTCTGTATTACAATGCACCCCCATAGGCAGCCTCTGTATTAAAATGCATCCCCATAGGCAGCCTCTATATTATAATGCATCCCCATAGGCAGCCTCTATATTATAATGTACCCCATAGGCAGCCTCTGTATTATAATCTCCCCCATAGGCAGCCTCTATATTATAATTTACCCCCATAGGCAGCCTCTGTATTATAATGTACCCCCATAGGCAGCCTCTGTACCCCCATAGGCAGCCTCTGTATTATAATGCACCCCCATAGGCAGGCTCTATATTATATTGTACCCCATAGGCAGCCTCTATATTATAATGCATCCCCATAGGCAGCCTCTGTATTATAATTTACCCCCATAGGCAGCCTCTATGTTATAATGTACCCCCATAGGCAGCCTCTATATTATAATTTACCCCCATAGGCAGCCTCTGTATTATAATGCACCCCCATAGACAGCCTCTGTATTATAATGCACCCCCATAGACAGCCTCTGTATTATAATGCACCCCCATAGACAGCCTCTGTATTATAATGCACCCCCATAGACAGCCTCTGTATTATAATGTACCCCCCATAGACAGCCTCTGTATTATAATGCACCCGCATAGGCAACCTCTGTGTTATAATGCACCCCCATAGGCAGCCTCTATATTATAATGTACCCCATTGGCAGCCTCTATATTATAATGTACCCCCCATAGGCAGCCTCTGTATTATAATGCACCCCCATAGGCAGCCTCTATATTATAATTTTCCCCCATAGGCAGCCTCTGTATTATAATGTACCCCCATAGGCAGCCTCTTTATTATAATGCACCCCCATAGGCAGCCTCTATATTATAATGCATCCCCATAGGCAGCCTCTATATTATAATGTACCCCATAGGCAGCCTCTGTATTATAATGCACCCCCATAGACAGCCTCTGTATTATAATGCACCCCCATAGGCAGCCTCTGTATTATAATGTACCCCCATAGGCAGCCTCTGTATTATAATGCACCCCCATAGGCAGCCTCTATATTATATTGTACCCCATAGGCAGCCTCTATATTATAATGCATCCCCATAGGCAGCCTCTATATTATAATGTACCCCATAGGCAGCCTCTGTATTATAATGCACCCCCATAGACAGCCTCTGTATTATAATGCATCCCCATAGGCAGCCTCTGTATTATAATGTACCCCTATAGGCAGCCTCTGTATTATAATGCACCCCCATAGGCAGCCTCTATATTATATTGTACCCCATAGGCAGCCTCTATATTATAATGCACCCCCATAGGCAGCCTCTGTATTATAATTTACCCCCATAGGCAGCCTCTATATTATAATGTACCCCCATAGGCAGCCTCTATCTTATAATTTACCCCCATAGGCAGCCACTGTATTATAATGTACCCCCCATAGACAGCCTCTGTATTATAATGCACCCCCATAGGCAGCCTCTGCATTATAATGTATCCCCATAGGCAGCCTCTGTATTAAAATGTACCCCCATAGGCAGCCTCTATATTATAATGTACCCCCATAGACAGCCTCTGTATTATAATGCACCCCCATAGACAGCCTCTGTATTATAATGTACCCCCATAGGCAGCCTCTGTATTATAATGCACCCCCATAGACAGCCTCTGTATTATAATGTACCCCCATAGGCAGCCTCTGTATTATAATGCACCCCCATAGACAGCCTCTGTATTATAATGCACCCCCATAGACAGCCTCTGTATTATAATGTACCCCCATAGGCAGCCTCTGTATTATAATGCACCCCATAGGCAGCCTCTATATTAGAATGCACCCCCATAGGCAGCCTCTGTATTATAATGCATCCCCATAGGCAGCCTCTATATAATAATTTACCCCCATAGGCAGCCTCTGTATTATAATGTACCCCCATAGGCAGCCTCTGTATTATAATGTACCCCCATAGGCAGCCTATATATTATAATGCACCCCCATAGGCAGCCTCTGTATTATAATGCACCCCCATAGGCAGCCTCTGTATTATAATGTACCCCCATAGGCAGCCTCTGTATTATAATGTACCCCCATAGGCAGCCTATATATTATAATGCACCCCCATAGGCAGCATCTATATTATAATGCACCCCCATAGGCAGCCTCTGTATTATAATGCACCCCCATAGGCAGCCTCTGTATTATAATGTACCCCCATAGGCAGCCTCTATATTATAATGCATCCCCATTGGCAGCTCTGTATTAAAATGTATCCCCATAGGCAGCCTCTGTATTATAATGTACCCCATTGGCAGCCTCTATATTATAATGTACCCCCATAGGCAGCCTCTGTATTATAATGTACCCCCATAGGCAGCCTCTGTATTATAATGCACCCCCATAGGCAGCCTCTATATTATAATGCATTCCAATAGGCAGCCTCTATGTTATAATTTACCCCCATAGATAGCCTCTGTATTATAATGTTCCCCCATAGTTAGCCTCTGTACCCCCATAGGCAGCCTCTGTATTATAATGCACCCCCATAGACAGCCTCTGTATTATAATGTACCTCCATAGGCAGCCTCTGTATTATAATGCACCCCCATAGACAGCCTCTATATTATAATTTACCCCCATAAACAGCCTCTGTATTATAATGTACCCCCATAGGCAGCCTCTGTATTATAATGTACCCCCATAGTCAGCCTCTGTACCCCCATAGACAGCCTCTGTTTTATAATGTACCCCCATAGACAGCCTCTGTATCATAATGTACCCCCATAGTCAGCCTCTGTATTATAATGGCAATCAGGGCAATTGTTACCACCCACCTTTCGTGTCTACCTCTTTCCTCATAGACTGTAAGCTTGCGAGCAGGGCCCTCATTCCTCTTGGTATCTGTTATGATCTATGTGATTATTGTTATGCTGTAATTAGTGTTGAGCTTTCCGATACCGCAAGTATCGGGTATCGGCCAATATTAGCTGTATCGGAATTCCGATACTGACTTCCGATACTTTTTTCATATCGGATACCGGAATCGGAAGTTCCCATAATGCTATCAGCCCGCTCGCTTTGATTCTGCCAATGGGAATCCTCAGAAGTGTGGGCACATCCTGTTAGGCATGTAGGCATGTTAACTATTGGCATGGCTGTGATTGGCTGCTGAAATGATGTCATGATGCACTATAAAAGCCACCGCAGCCGCCATTTCTGGTCACTCTGCTGTGAATTCAGTTAGGGACAGGCTGCTGTTGAAGACTGTGAGGGACAGTTAGAAATAGCGATTCTCAAAACAATATTGTGCTTTACCCAGGCTACATAAACCACCACTGTAGCTTGCTTTTCCCTAGCAGCAGTGTTCACAGCTGTCTGCAAGGGCTGTGTGAGTGCAGCTCACGCTGTGGAGTGGGTCCTTCAGCCACATCTGGTTGTAGGCCGAACAGCGTGCCTCATTGCTGCCTCATACATATTTTTCTTTTTGAGCTGCTTATTTTTTAAAAATTCTATCTAGTGTGCTTCCATCCGTATCCATATACGTTGGTTGCAAACAATAGTAGACAGCGGAGCCTTTCTGCAGCCTTTCAGTGCTAGTGCCCACTTAGCTGCACTGTTCACGGCTGTCTGAGAGGTCTCTGACTGTGTGAGTGCAGCTCACACTGAGTAGTGTGTCCTGCAGCTACGTCTGGTTGTAGGCCGCTCAGCGTGCGTCACTGCCTTACACATATATTTCTTTAATTGCAGCTCATTTTTTCTTCTATTAGTGTGCATACATCCATATCCATCTACATTGGTTGGTTGCAAACACTATATAGGAGTAGATAGAGGAGCCTTTTTTCTGGCTTGTGCCCTTCAGCTGCAGCCAGATTAGTATTACCCAATTTTTTTGGAGCCTCATCTTTTGCATTGTAGGTTACCTGCCTGCATTGTAATAGCTCCAGAAAGTTGGTGATACTCTGACTTTCAAATCTTTGGTCACATCCTTTTAGTTTTTTTCCCCCCAAAAAAAACAACAAAGTTCACCAAACACTACATTTGAAAGTTGTGTAGGCCACATTAGCTCCCATTAAAGTGTAGTCGACACACACACTTCATAAAATTAGTGTTTCTTATACCTGTAACCAGCTGTTCAGGAATAAGCACACTAAGGCCCCCCTTTGTACTTTTCTGCCTATCTTTCTCAGTCTAGCAAGATGAAGAAGGCAGGGAGTAAGGCACATGGCCGTGGGCGTGGAGTTTCAGCAGGGAGAGGACGTGGGGATTCTGCAGGGAGAGGACGTGGGGATTCTGTGCCTGCTGTTGGCACCAGTGAGTCAGCATCCCCCAGTTTTAGCAGGCATCAGTCCTTTATGCGCAGCTTTGTAGGACCTCACCGTACCCCACTGCTGCGGGAGGTACAAATTGAAGCCGTTGTCGGATGGATGGCAGCTAAGGCATCGACTTCAATTACTTCCACATCCTCTCAGGGCCAGAGCACCGACGAGCTACCATCTGTCTCTTCACCACCTGCCAAAGTGCCCAGGCAGTCAGAGAGCCCAGGACAGGAGCCATCACAGTCTCTACTTCTGTTCTCGGAACCTGTTGGTTTGGAAAGAGGGGGCCAGCCAAGCAGCATTCCAGAATGTGAAGAAGAGGGAGTATGCAGTGATGCGCAACTTCTTTGTCCCTCTGAATCTGAAGAGGCGGGTGGGCCAGTGCCTATGGTCAGCACACGTCAGTACGCATCAGATGATGACGAGACTCAGTTACCACTTTCTGGTGCGTACGGTGCTGGTGAGACAACCCAGGAGAAGCAGGTGTTTGAAGAGGGGAGTGTAGATGATGAGGTCCTTGACCCATCATGGCGTGAGGAACAGGAAGGTGGTGGGAGCAGCTCTGAGGAAGAGATTCCCCGAACGGCCAAAACCGGAGGGAGAGGGAGGGGGCAGACTTGGTTGCCTGTAGCCTCCACTTCGGCACCCGTTAGGAGCATTCCACTTTCAAAAGGCAAAACGGGCGCTCCCAAGACTTGCAGTGCGTGGTCCTTTTTTGACACAGTTGCAGATGACATTTGCTTTGTCAAATGCAAGCTGTGTCATCAGAGAGTCAAAAGAGGGAAAAATGTCAGCAACCTGAATGCCACTAATATGTGGAAACATGTGCGGACCAAGCACGAGGTGGACTTACACAGACACACTGAAGACGTAGGCCAACGTACAGCACCACCTACCACCTCTTCAGCTCGTGTTGGGGCCTCTTCCTCCAGCTCACACACAGCTGGTTCGGCTTCCTCACAGGATCGCCAAGGAAGAACCTCTGGCACTGTTGTCCGGAGACCCTGTGACATTCCACCCACAGCACCACGTTCCAAGTCATCCTCACACTCCCAGGCCACTCGGCAGCCATCGGTAGCACAGGCATGGGAGAAAAGGCGGCCATACTCGGCAAACCATCCACGAGCACAGGCTCTGAATGCTGGCATTGCCAAACTACTGGCCCTTGAAATGCTGTCATTCAGGCTGGTGGAGACTGACACCTTCCGGGACTTCATGGCATTGGCAGTCCCACAGTACACCGTGCCCAGCCGCTTTTATTTCAGCAGGCGAGCCGTCCCTGCCCTGCAGAAACATGTGGAGGCAAACATAAAACATGCGCTACTAAACGCCGTCAGTAGCAAGGTCCACCTGACCACTGATGCATGGACCAGTAACCATGGACAGGGACGATACCTTTCCCTCACTGCCCATTGGGTCAATGTTGTTGAGCCGGGTACAGATCTGGAGAGTGGCGCTCTACGTGTTCTGCCAACTCCACGGATTGCAGGAATGCAGTCTGTACAAATTGACTCCTCCTCCTACTCAAGTTCCTCTGAAACAGCGCAGCAGGAGCCTGTTACGACCGATATGAGCACAGACGTTGCCAAACGTCAACAGGCAGTACTCAAATTCTTTGAGGAATCGAAGCCACACAGCGCAGGAGCTCTGGAATGCCATCAAGCAGGAGAGTGACGTGTGGTTTCTGCCAGCGAATCTCCAGCCGGGCTTGGTAGTGTGTGACAATGGCCGAAATCTGATGGCAGCTCTTGGCTTAGGCAACCTCACTCACATCCCATGTCTGGCACATGTGCTCAACTTGGTCGTACAGAGCTTTCTGAGGGACTATCCGGATCTTGATGCACTGCTGCACAAGGTCCGCATAGAGTGCGCTCACTTGGGTCGTTCCAGCACGGCAAGATCGCGCCTTGCTGCTCTGCAGCGCCGATTACGCCTTCCGGAACCTCGCATCATATGTGACCTACCCACCAGGTGAAATTCAACGTTACATATGTTGGAGAGGTTGTGTGAGCAGCAGGCAGCAGTCATGGAGTACCAGCTGCATCAGGCGCAAACAAGTCGCAATGTGCGCTGGTCGCACTTCAGCACCACTGAGTGGGCCTCTATGAAGGACATCTGCCTCGTTTTGCGTGCCTTCGATGATTCCACGCGGATGGCGAGTGCAGATGATGCACTAGTCAGCATGACTGTCCCCCTTATCTACCTGCTTCAAAAAACACTGCAAGCACTAAGGGATGAGGTTTTGGAAGAGATGGAGGATGAGGAGTCCCAAATGCCATCTGCTTCTGGACAATCTGTGCTATGTGCTTCCTCACAAAGGCCTAGGCAGGGGACACTTTGTGAGGAGGATGAGGAGGAATCGATGGAGGAGGAAGTCATCTCTCCACAGGAGGGAGGTACACAAAGCTCTAGTCAGTATGTACAGCGAGGGTGGGGTGATGCAGAGCAGGCAGAGATCACGCCTCAAGCAGGGGACAGCGGTTCTTTGGCAGTTGGGAGTCTGCAGCACATGGTTGATTTCATGCTGCAGTGCCTGAGAAACGACCGCCGCATCGCCCACATTCTCTACACGGCTGATTATTGGGTGTACACCCTCCTAGATCCTCGCTACCGGGACAACTTGCAAACCCTCATACCAACGTTGAACCAGGAGCGTAAACTGCAGGAGTACCAAGACACACTGGTGCAGTCCATCATGTTTTCCATTCCACCCGACAGCAGTGGTGCTAGTGCGTCGAGCCAGTGGAGGAAACTCGGCACAAAGAGGGAGCAGAGGCAGCGCCTCAGCACAAGGCAAGACCACTTTGGCCCAAATGTGGCAAAGTTTTGTGTGTCCGCCACAATTGTCTACACCATCAGTGACGGCTCCAGTCAGCAGGACGCAACATTTCCATCAGATGGTGACAGACTACATGTCTTGCCCTGTGAGTGTACTCCCAGATGCCTCTTCCCCCTTCAAGTTTTGGGTCTCTAAGCTGGATACATGGCCAGAGCTTAGCCAGTATGCATTGGAGGTGCTGGCTTGCCCTGCTGCCAGTGTATTATCAGAACGCGTCTTTAGTGCCGCAGGTGGTGTACTAACAGACCGTCGCACGCGACTTTCTTCCGATAACGTCGACCGGCTTACTTTTCTGAAAATGAACAAGGCCTGGATCTCCCCAGAATTTGCCAGTCCTCTTCCCGACTAAATAATTGGTTGGCAACTGTATCCAGGTCTCCTGTTGTGTTCATATTTCTACCACCTGAACTATAATCCCTGGGCTTCAACACGGCCAGTTGTCGCTCAGATGTGCCGTCTGCACAGAGAAAAACACTAGCTCCTGTGTTAGTGGGGTTCAGTAACGCCAGCTGCTCCCCTGCTGTGTGGACGGCAAAGTCTCCTGCTCCATCCACATTCAAACTACTACTGATTTTTAACCCTGCTCCACTTAGGCCTCTGCCAGTTACAGCTCTGAAGTGGCATCTGCAAAATCCACACTTGTTCCTGAGTTACTGTGGCTCAGTCCCGTCAGTTGATTCCCTGATGTGTGTCCGGCAAGGTGTCCTGCTCTGTCCACATTCACATTACTAGTAGTGTGAATGAGGACTGAGCAGGAGAGCTTGCCAGACACACATCAGGGGATCAACCGGTTGGGACTGAGTCACAGTTACACAGGAACAAGTGTTGATTGTGCAGACGCCACTTACGAGCTGTAACTGGCGGAGTTGTTGGCCAGGGGAAATACTAGAGACAGTGGAGCCGGAGGGCACAGTGGAGCACGGTGACAATCAGTAGTAGTCTACAACCTCTATAAAACCAGCTGCAAGTTGTCCTCCGCCTGCTGCATGCTTCATCCTGGGCTACAACACAGCCAGTTGTAGCCTGGAAGTGCCGTCCGCACAGATATAAACACTCACTCCTGTGTTAGTGGGTTTCAGTAACGCCAGCTGTTCCCCTGCTGTGTGGATGGAAAGTCTCCTGCTGCCTCCAAACTCACACTACAACGCTTTTTCTCCTTGCTCCAAGTAGGCCTCAGCCTGCTCGGAGCATTGATCCTGGGCTACAACACAGCCAGTTGTAGCCTGGAAGTGCTGTCCGCAACAGATTGAAACACTCGCTCCTGTGTTAGTGGGGTTCAGTAATGCCAGCTGCTCCCCTGCTGTGTGGATGGCAAAGTCTCCTGCTCCATCCACATTCAAACTACTACTGATTTTTAACCCTGCTCCACTTAGGCCTCTGGCTCCACTGTCTCTAGTATTTCCCCTGGCCTCCAACCCCACCAGTGACAGCTCTGAAGTGGCGTCAGCACAATCCACACTTGTTCCTGTGTTACTTGGCCTCAGTCCCGTCAGTTGAGATCCCCTGATGCGTGTCCAGCAACATCTCCTGCTCTGTCCTCATTCCCATTACTAGTAGTGTGAATGAGGACAGAGCAGGAGATGTTGCCGGACACACATCAGGGGATCGACTGACGGGACTGAGGCCAAGTAACACAGGAACAAGTGTGGATTGTGCTGACGCCACTTCAGAGCTGTCACTGGCGGGGTTGAAGGCCAGGGGAAATACTAGAGACAGTGGAGCCAGAGGCCTAAGTGGAGCACGGTTACAATCAGTAGTAGTCTACAACCTCTATAAAACGTGCTGCAAGTTGGCCTCAGCCAACTCCATGCCTCACCCTGGGCTCCAACAACACCAGTTGGTGTTCAGAAGTGCCGTCTTCACAGAGAAAAACACACTCGCTACTGTGTCTGTGGGGTTCAGTTATGCCAGTTGTTGCCCTGCTGTGTAGATGGCAAAGTCTCCTGCTGTCTCCACATGCCAACACTATCAGGCCTCAGCCTGCTCCATGCCTCATCCTGGGCTCCAACAACGCCAGTTGGTGTTCAGAAGTGCCATCTTCACAGAGAAACACACACTAGCTCCTGTGTTAGTGGGGTTCAGTAATGTCAGCTGTTCCCCTGCTGTGTAGATGGCAAAGTCTCCTGCTGCCTCCAACATCACACTACATGTTATTTTCCACTTGCTCCAAGTAGGCCTCAGCCTGCTCGGAGCATTGGTCCTGGGCTTCAACACAGCCAGTTGTAGCTTGGAAGTGCCGTCCGCACAGATAGAAACACTCGCTCCTGTGTCTGTGGGGTTCAGTAACGCCAGCTGTTCCCCTGCTGTGCGGATGGCAAAATCTACTGCTGCCTCCAACATCACACTACTACTGACTTTTAACCGTGGTCCACTTAGGCCTCTGGCTGTACTGTCTCTAGTATTTCCCCTGGCCTCCAACCCTGCCAGTCGTTGCTCTGATGTGCCGTCTGCACAATCCACACTTGTTTCTGTGTTACTTGGGCTCAGTCACGTCAGTTGATCCCCTGATGTGTGTCCGGCAATGTCTCCTGCTCTGTCCCCATTCCCATTAATAGTTGTGGGAATGGGGACAGAGCAGGACACCTTGCCGGACACACATCAGGGGATCAACTGACGTGACTGAGCCCCAGTAACTCAGAAACAAGTGTGGATTGTGCAGACAACACTGCAGAGCAGCAACTGCCGTGGTTGGAGGCCAGGGGAAATACTAGAGACAGTAGAGCCAGAGGCCAAAGTGGAGCACGGTTACAATCAGTAGTTGTGTACAACCAATATAAAACTCGCTCCAAGTTGGCCTCAGCCTGCTGCATGATTGACCCCTGGGCTTCAACATCGCATGTTGCTGCTCAGAAGTGTGTTTGCCACGGGTACTCCCTCCTGCCCAGCCGAGTTCCAGCACCGTCAGCTGTTTCTCGGCAGAGCCTTTGGCCTAGGTGCCTCCTTCTTGGTATCCGAGTTCCAGCAACGTCTGCTGGTCCTTGGTAGTGCTTTTTAGCACAGGTAACTCCTTGTTTTTCATGGGTACCTTCTGCTACCCATCCGGGTTCCAGCACCGTCAACTGGTTCTCGGCAGTGCCTTTGGCTGAGGTGCCTCCTTGTCGGTATCCGAGTTCAAGCAACGTCTGCTGGTCCTTGGTAGTGCTTTTTAGCACAGGTACCTCCTGCTTAGAAACCGTGTTCCAGCACCGTCAACTGGTCCACGGTTGTGCCATTGGCTCTTGTTCCTTCTGCTGCCACTCTGGGTTCCACCACCGTCAGCTGGTTCTCGGCAGTGTCTTTGGCACGGGTACTCCCTCCTGCCCAGCCTGGTTACAGCACGCCTGCTGTTTCCGGGTAGTGTCAACGTCACTTTGCCACTGATACGTTGTCCTGTCGTGTTGCGGTCGGGTTAGCCGAGTCTATGGTGCCTGCAGTTTCAGTGCTTCCTATGTGGGCTGCGGGTTCTGGTAAAAAAGGCTGGTTCCATAGTGCCAATAGGACAAGCACCCCCTGTAGGACTGTGGGTTTCGGTAACTGCGGCCGGCTCGCGGCCTTGCAACTTTGTTTTTCATGGGTACCTTCTGCTACCCATCTGGGTTCCAGCACCGTCAGCTGGTTCTCGGCAGTGCCTTTGGCTGAGGTGCCTCCTTGACAGTATCCGAGTTCAAGCAACGTCTGCTGGTCCTTGGGAGTGCTTTTTAGCACAGGTACCTCCTGCTTAGTAACTATGTTCCAGCACCGTCAGCTGTTCCACGGTTGTCCCATTGGCTCTTGTTCCTTCTGCTGCCACTCTGGGTTCCAGCACCGTCAGCTGGTTCTCGGTAGTTCCATTGAGTATTGTAGCTTCTGCTACCCATCCGGGTCCCTGCACCGTCAGCTGGTTCCCGGCAGAGCCTTTGGCCTAGGTGCCTCCTTGTCGGTATCCGAGTTCCACCAACGTCTGCTGGTCCTTGGTAGTGCTTTGGAGCACAGGTACCTCCAGCTTAGTAACTGTGTTCCAGCACCGTCAGCTGGTCCACGGTTGTGCCATTGGCTCTTGTTCATTCTGCTGCCACTCCGGGTTCCAGTACCATCAGCTGGTTCTCGCCAGTTCCTCAGCCTTCTTGTAACTTCTGCTACTTTTCAAACTTCAAGCTTGTGGAAATGGTTTTTGATTCTCACTCTGGATCTCCCTGACAATGACCCTGAAGACGACGACCCTGAAGACCACACAGAAGAATACCTAAAAGATGACCCTGAAGAAGATGACCAAGAGGACAAAGAACAGGAAGACAACCACCAAGATGCAGAACAACAAGAGACAGAAGACCAAGAAGCATAAAAACCAAAAGCAGAAGAACATTAAGCATAAGACTAAAAATCTGAGCAAATGAGATTATCAAATTTATAAGCAGAAGAAGACTAAGCAGTGTATGAGGGTGAGCCCTTTCCTCCTCGTGGTGCCCCTGGAAAAGGCCTGCTGCTGCAGGCCAAACTGAACGCGGACAAATCCTGTTGTAAATCTTTTGTGACAGGCTGAACGGAAGGAGAAGAAGAAGAAGAAGAAGAAGAAGAATCCTGCTATTCCATTTGATTGGGCTAAACCTCTATGGCTTTAATGTCTCCTACACCTCCCACAATACATTCTACATTATTATTAGTTGTTTTTCTTCATGTAGAATTAATCTACAGGGAAAAAATGGGTTCTTTTTAATTCCGATATTTCTGTTCCATTGACTTGAATGGGACTTTCGGAATCGGCGATACCCGATACTTTTTTTAGATCGGCCGATCCGATATTTTTCAGTATCGGGCGGTATCGTTCAACACTAGCTGTAATGTCTATCGTCTGTACAAGTCCCCTCTGAAATGTAAAGTGCTGCGGAATATGTCGGCACTATAGAAATAAAATTTATTATTATTATAATTATTATAATGTACCCTGTTGTGAGTTCATTTTCCCCTTCACCGTCGATGTCTGATGAACTCCCTCTTCTGGTAAAGGAAGGTAGTGAGGCTGATTACCAAACAACTGATCTGATAGATGATGACTTGGTAACAGGAACTTCTGACTGGATATAAGGCAGCCGACGCCCTTCTGAGTCGCTGGTGATTTCTCTGCTGGATTCTTGGAGACCAGTCTGACTCCTGCTTCCCAAAGATAAGTTTTTGCTCTGCTATTGAACTTATTAGTTTTGTTTTGTTTACCTTGTTTTTTGTAGTTCAACCATCCCCGGTCGGGGGTGTGCTGAGTTCCATTTTTGTCTCTGATCAGTTTGTCTCTTTGCTCTATCTTCAGAATTTACCTGAGTGCTGATATAGTCTTTTGAAGTCCTAGCGACTTCAGGGCCTGTTTTTCCTATCAGACGGTTGGGACATTTTTTGGTAGGGTTTTTTCGGATTGCAGACAGCAGCTTTTCTATCCTGTCCTTTTTAGTTAGCTTGGGCCCCATCGTTTGCTCAACCTATCTTTCTATCTGTGTTAGTGTTTTCATCTTGCTTCACCGTCATTATATGTTGGGGGTTGCCTATTGCTTTGGGGTCTGCTCTGGGTCAGTTTAGATTTCCCCTTTCTTTCTTTAGGCCTATTTAGTTCTCCGGCTGTGATTGAGGGGTCTAGGGCATCGTAGGAACCCCCCACGGCTACTGTTAGTTGTTGTGGATAGGATCAGGGGTCTGCAATCCGATAGCTACCAACCTCTCCGGTTTTCTGGACTTAGCTTGTATTTTTGTTTTTTCCTCCTTCGGTGACTCATTCATAACAGTACCCCCATAGTCAGCCTCTGCACCCCCATAGGCAGCCTCTGTATTATAATGTACCCCCTTAGGCAGCCTCTGTACCCCCACAGGCAGCCTTTATATTATAATGTACCCCCATAGGCAGCCTCTGTATTATAATGTACCCCCATAGGCAGCCTCTGTATTATAACTTACCCGCTTAGGCAGCCCCTCTGTACCCCCATAGGCAGCCTCTGTATTATAACGTACCTCCATAGGCAGCCTCTGTACCCCCATAGGTAGCCTCTGTATTATAACGTACCCCCATAGGCAGCCTCTGTACACCCATAGGCAGCCTCTGTATTATAACGTACCCCCTTAGCCAGCCTCTGCACCCCTATAGGCAGCCTATTATAATTCACCCCGTTCCAAAAATAAATAAATCTAATACTCACCTCTCTTCCTCCCAGCTCCTGTGCTGCTCCCTGCTCTCCCGCTCATCTCCTAACAGCCGGCGCCGGGCAGTGACGTCATTGCACCCGCTGTCAGGGAGAGGGGGATGATGGGAGAAGGAGCGCTGGCTCCCTCTTTCAGCACTGTGGTCAGCTGTATGGGCTAAATGGCGATACAGCTGACCCTGCAATGACGGGCGGGGGGCCCACTGCTGGCACCGGGCCCCCCTCCACCTGCTCGGGGCCTATAGTGGCCGGGCGGCAGAGCAGGGAGATCAATTCTCCCTGCTCTGCTGCAGAATGCAATTGTATCGGTGCGTTGTGCACGCCAATACAGTTACATAGCGTAGGTCCGGGTGGGCCACTCAGAGCGTGGGGCCCGGGGCGACTGCCCCCTCTGCCCCCCCGGTAGCAACGCTACTGATATGTGTACTTTGCAATTGACAATACTACATAGGGGCAGTACTAGAGTAGTTATATTTGTCACGGTCCAGTTAGGGTCGGCGTGCAGTCACCGCTGAGCAAGGACTCACCCACACTGCAGAGGGGCCTGGGGTCAGACATTGGCCGGATAGTTCAGGCAAACAGGACATGGAGAAGCTGAAATCAGAGAGCAGTGAAGGACCTACGGTCATGTGACTGCAAAGGGGTGGGACTTAGCTTCCTGTTGCCAGAGAAAGGCATACTCTGGAATACTCAAAGTCAGAAAAACCGGGTCATACACAGAGGTAACAGTAAAGTACCAGGGATGAGGCAGAACGGATAATCGGGGACAGGCAGTGGTCAAAGCCAAGCAGACATAGAACGTACCAAGCAGAATCCAACAAGCAGTATCCAGAGAACATGCCGAGTCGTACACAAAGTTATCAGGCAAGCAAGAACACAGGACAAACACACTCAGGGGTCAAACACTCTGCCGAAGGCGAAAGTATAACTGACAGGGATAGGAGCTTCCTGAGGCCATAAGAAGCCTTCCCAGAACCAGGGAGAGGCCACAATAATGAGCCCCTGGTGTGCAGGTAAGTCTGCATTGGGATCATATTCTTTTAACCCAGAAGTGCCAGTCATCAGCACTGGTTCCAGTCATTAACCCCACATGTGCGAGTCAAACCCGCCCGGAGATCATGACAATATTCTTGTACATAGGGACAGTATTATAGTCATTATATTCTTGTACATAGGAGCAGTATTATAGTAGTTATATTCTTGTACATAGGGGCAGTATTATAGCAGTTTTATTCTTGTACACAAGGGCAGTATTATAGTAGTTATATTCTTGCACATAGAGGCAGTATTATAGTAGTTATATTCTTGTACATAGGGACAGTATTATAGTAGTTATATTCTTGTACATATGTGCAGTATTATAGTAGTTATATTCTTGTACATATGTGCAGTATTATAGCAGTTTTATTCTTGTACACAAGGGCAGTATTATAGTAGTTATATTCTTGCACATAGGGGCAGTATTATAGTAGTTATATTCTTGTACATAGGAGCAGTATTATAGTAGTTATATTCTTGTACATATGTGCAGTATTGTAGTAGTTATATTCTTGTACATAGGGAGCAGTATTATAGTCGTTATATTCTTGTGCATAGGAGCAGTATTATAGTAGTTATAATCTTGTATATAGGAGCAGTATTATAGTAGTCATATTCTTGTACATAGGGGGCAGTATTATAGTAGTTATATTTTTGAACATAGGGACAATATTATAGTCGTTATATTCTTGTACATAGGAGCAGTATTATCGTAGTTATATTCTTGTACATCGGGACAGTATTATAGTAGTTTTATTTTTGTACATAGGAGCAGTGTTATAGTTGTTATTTTCTTTTACATAGAAGCATTATTATAGTACTTATATTCTTGTACATAGGAGCAGTATTATAGTAGTTATATTCTTGTACATAGGAGCATTATTATAGTAGTTATATTCTTGTACATAGGAGCAGTATTATAGTAGTTATATTCTTGTACATAGGAGCAGTATTATAGTAGTTATATTCTTGTACATAGGAGCATTATTATAGTAGTTATATTCTTTTACATAGGAGCCCTATTACAGTAGTTATATTCCTGTACATAGGAGCAGTATTATAGTAGTTATATTCTTTTACATAGGAGCATTAGTATAGTAGATATATTCTTGAACATAAGGGCAGTATTATAGTAGTTATATTCTTGTACATAGAAGCAGTATTATAGTAGTTATATTCTTTTACATAGGAGCATTATTATAGTAGTTATATTCTTGTACATAGGAGCAGTGTTATAGTAGTTATATTCTTGTACATAGGAGCAGTATTATAGTAGTTATATTCTTGTACATAGGAGAAGTATTATAGTAGATATATTCTTGTACATTAGGTGCAGTGTTATAGTAATTATTTTCTTGTACATAGGGGCAGTATTATAGTAGTTATATTCTTGTACATAGAGACAATATTATAGTAGTTATATTCTCGTACATAAGGATAGTGTTATAGTACCGTAGATACTCGAGTATAAGCCGACCCGAGTATAAGTCGACCCCCCTAATTTTGCCACAAAAAGTGGGAAAACTTATTGACTCGAGTATAAGTCTAGGGTAGAAAATGCAGCAGCTACTGGTGAATTTAAAAAATAAAAATAGATACCAATAAAAGTAAAATTAATTGAGACAAAGGTTAATAATGGCCCCATAAGATGCTCCATAGAATAATATGCCCCATATGCTGCTCCATAAAGGTTATGGCCCCATAAGATGTTCCATAGATTATGCCCCTATAAGATGGTCCATAGATTATACCCCTATATGCTGCCCCCATAAGATGCTCCATAGATTATGGCCCCATGTGCTGCCACTGCTTCATTTAAAAATAAAAAAAGACATACTCACCTCTCCGTCGCTGGGTGTCAGGTGCCGGTGTCACTGCTGGCACCTGAGATACTCACCTGTCCTGTGTCCATGGCTGCTTGCTGCTGTCTGGCACATCATCTGTCAGTGACGTTCAGACTTCAGGGGGTGCGGCACGCACTAACCACGTCACTGCGCCCTCTGCTGTCTGAACATCACTGACAGATGTCGTGCCAGACAGCAGCAAGCAGCCATGGTCGCAGGACATGTGAGTATCGCTATACTTACACGTCCTGGCGCTGTCTCTTCAGCCCCCAGCTTCTCCGTGATCTCCCTTCCTGCCTTCAGTGGTCACGTGGTACCGCTTATTAAAACTCATGAATATGCGCATATTCATGAGTTTAATGAGCGGTATCATGTGACCGCTGAAGGAAGAAGGGAGATCTCGGAGAAGCTGGGGGCTGAAGAGACAGCACCTGGACGGGTAAGTATGACCTGACTCTCCCACCCCCCCTCCCACTCCGACCCCCTGGTGTATATGACTCGAATATAAGCAGAGAGGGGGACTTTCAGGCCAAAAAAATGGGCTGAAAATCTCGGCTTATATTCGAGTATATACGGTAGTTATATTTTTGTACATAGGGGCAGTATTATAGTAGTTATATTCTTGTACATACTAACATTATAATAAGAGGCTGAAGTTGGTTTCTTATTAGTAAGTTTCTTACTCGTCAATTTTTTCTTTTCTGTTTTTTATAGGTTTAACAACAAAAAATAAGCATCACAATAATAAAACAAAATACAGTGAGGTGCCCTGATGTGAATACGCTTAAAAACAGCTATAAAAACTATAAAACTGGCACAAAAATGGGCATCAAAGAGCGTTGAAGAAAGGGTTAAATGACTTTGGGCATTGATCTCACACAGCAGACATACAGAACAGGGAGCCCCCACATCAAAACCATGTCTCTCCAGCCTGGCCCAAATGGGTTCTGGGCATCAGAACTGGCATCAAAATGGGCAGTCAAAAACTGGTGTTTTTAAGGACTGATCTCACGTTAAATGCCACTGATCTCACATTAAGAATACACAGATAGTGATGTCATGCTTCAAACCCAGGTCCCATATAGTGTGATATCAGTGGCCCAAAGTCATTTAACCCTTTCTTCAACCCTCTTTGGTGCCCACTTTGATGCCATTTTTGTGCCTGTTTTATAGTTTTTGTAGCTGTTTTTAAATGTATTCACAACAGGGCACCTCGCTGCATTGTATTTTATTATTGTGATGCTTATTTTTTTTGTTAAACCTACAAAAAACAGAAAAGAAAAAATTGCCGAAAAAGAAACTGACGAATAAGAAACCAACTTCAGTCTCATCATTATAATGAACTCTGAACCATCCATGTCAGTGAATAGAGATAGTGTTGTACATCAGTCAGTGGTAAAGGAGTCTATGTTATGCAAGTCAGTGAATGGAGACCACACTGCAGTAATAATGGACTCTGATCTGTCAGTGGTAATGGACACTGAACCCTCCATGTCAGTGAATGGAGATCACATTGTGCAACAATCAGTAGTGGATCTGGGAGTTTTTGCAGCACAAACAGGTGTAAGTAATAGAGTTGAGCGAAACGGGTCGAAAAAATTCAAAAGTCGCCGACTTTCGCCAAAGTCGGGTTTCATGAAACGAAACCCGACCTTAGCGTGAGGTCGGCCACGAAGTCGGCAACTTTAGTGCCAAAGTTGCGTTTCAAAAGATGCTTTAGCGCCCTTTTTCAGCCAATCAGGAAGAGCGGACACTGTGGGCAACGTGATGACATAGGCAGGGGTCACCACCATCTTTCAGAAGGGCATGCAAGTGATTGGCTTGCTTTGTGTGGCATCACAGGGGGTATAAAAGGGCGTGCACGCCGACCGCCATCTTACTTATGCTGATCTCAGAATAGGGAGAGCTGCTGCTGCTGCTGATTCTGTAGGGAAAGCGTTAGGCAGGGAAGAAGATACCAAAAGCTGCTTCTGCTGCTAGCGATTTTGCCTGTACAACACACCAGTTACTGTGCAGTGCAAGGGGAGGCTATATTTTGGTGGATCAGCTCTGTAGGTTATTAGGCTGCCTTTTAAGGCTCCCTGATAGCTGCATTGTTGTTTTCACACTGCTGAGCAAACTTCTTTTTTCAATGCAATTCAAATTTTATTGTTTTGTCCTGGTGAGTTACTGAGCGTTCATTTTTTCACACACCGTACAGTGGTGTATGCTCCTCACACAGTACCGTGTACCGGCTGTTATCACGGCCAAATTGAAGCTATCTGTATGTGACTCTGTAAGAAAAAGCCGAGGAGTTTCTACTTTCTTACAGACCTACACTCTAGGGAGATTCCAATTCTGCTCAATTCTATATACACCTTGTATTTTGTCATACACTAGGCAATTTCTGCCTGTGACATTGCGGTGTAATCTCAACTGCGCTTGATACTAGTTCAGCGGCCAAATTGAAGCTATCTGTGTGTGACTCTGTAAGAAAAAGCTGAGGAGTTTGTCCGTTCTTACAGACCTACACTCTAGGGAGATTCCAATTCTATATACACCTTGTAGATTGTCATACACTAGGCAATTTCTGCCTGTGACATTGCGGTGTATTCTCAACTGCGCTTGATACTAGTTCAGTGGCCAAATTGAAGCTATCTGTGTGTGACTCTGTAAGAAAAAGCCAAGGAGTTTGTCCGTTCTTACAGACCTACACTCTAGGGAGATTCGAATTCTGTCCAATTCTATATACACCTTGTAGTTTGTCATACACTAGGCAATTTCTGCCTGTTACATTGCTGTGTAATCTGTCATGGGCCAGAGACAATAGTTCAGCGTCCTCCAATCTACAGTGAGCTTCAAATTCTCACCAATACTATATACAGCTTCTGCCTTCTCATACAACAGCCAATTTCTGCCTATCACATTGCGGTGTAATCTCTACTGGGCCTGAGACAATAGTTCAGCATCCTCCAATCTACAGTGAGCTTCAAATTCTCACTAATACTCTATACAGCTTCTGCCTTCTCATACACCAGCCAATTTCTGCCTGTCACATTGCGGTGTAATCTCTACTGGGCCTGAGACAATAGTTCAGCGTCCTCCAATCTACAGTGAGCCTCTAATTCTCACCAATACTATATACAGCTTCTGCCTTCTCATACACCAGCCAATTTCTGCCTGTCACATTGCGGTGTAATCTCTACTGGGCCTGAGACAATAGTTCAGCGTCCTCCAATCTACAGTGAGATGCAAATTCTCACCAATACTATATACAGCTTCTGCCTTCTCATACACCAGCCAATTTCTGCCTGTCACATAGCAGTGTAATCTCTACTGGGCCTGAGACAATAGTTCAGCGTCCTCCAATCTACAGTGAGATTCAAATTCTCACCAATACTATATACAGCTTCTGTCTTCTCATACACCAGCCAATTTCTGCCTGTCATATTGCGGTGTAATCTCTACTGGGCCTGAGACAATAGTTCAGCGTCCTCCAATCTACAGTGAGCCTCTAATTCTCACCAATACTCTATACAGCTTTTGCCTTCTCATACACCAGCCAATTTCTGCCTGTCACATAGTGGTGTGTTCTGTACTGGGCCTGAGACAATAGTTCAGCGTCCTCCAATCTACATTGAGATTCAAATTCTCACCAATACTCTATACAGCTTCTGCCTTCTCATACACCAGCCAATTTCTGCCTGTCACATTGCGGTGTAATCTGTCCTGGGCCTGAGACATTAGTTCAGCGTCCTCCAATCTACAGTGAGTTTCAAATTCTCACCAATACTATATACATTTTCTGCCTTCTCATACACCAGCCAATTTCTGACTGTCACATTGCGTGTATTCTCTACTGGGCCAGAGACAATAGTTCAGCATCCTCCAATCTACAGTGAGCTTCAAATTCTCGCCAATACCATATACACCCTCTACCTTGTTTTACAGTACAATATAGCTGTTGTTATTTTGAGTACCTTTTAAAAAAAATGAAGAAGTATGGTGGAAGAGGCCATGGAAGTGGGCGGGGGGTTGCCAGCTGGTCCTGATGGTGGTGTTGGTGGTGGTGCTTTTGTTGATAGTGGCAAAAGCACATAAGCACCTAAGGCAGGAGGTGGTGAGCCTGCATCATTGTTTGGCTCCACAAGGCCTCGTAGGCTCCCTTTTCTGGGAGTAGGTAAACCGCTTTTAAAGCCGGAGCTTCAGTGGAGGCTCCTGGTCAGGAACAACACCTTTCCTTCACCTCTACCAAAAGTGAAGGATGCGGCAGGCCACACTACAGATTACTCCATGGAGCTCTTTTCTCATACCATGCATGGGTTATCAAGTCAAATCGTGAATTCCCCAGTCCAAGATGAATCTGACATGGAGTGCACTGATGCACAGCCATTGCTAGATTTTTCTGCTGCTACATTCACTCAGAGCACTACATTGCCCTCGCAGTGTACTGAGCCAGAATCTGACCCTGATGAAACTCGGGTGCCCCTTCCCGCATACTATACGACCATACACGGTGACAGAGGAAGGTGCACATGACATTGAAGAGGAAGTGATGGATGACCCAGTTGTTGACCCAGATTGGCATCCATTGGGGATAGAGGGTGCCACTGGCAATAGCTCAGAAGAGGAGGAGGAGCATGCGCAGCAGGCATCGACGTCGCAAAAGCTGTTATCTGGCAGGCTCAAAGCAGTCCAAAAAGTGGTTACAAAAAACAAAAGAGTTGCAGGACAGCTTGGCCAGACGGTCAAAATAGCACAGCGTGCAAGGCCTCAAAATGTCTTCCATAGTAGGAAGAGTGCAGTGTGGCACTTTTTTGAACAAAATCCTAATGATCAGACAAAGGTTATCTGTAAGAAGTGCGCAAAGACCTTTAGCCGAGGGAAAAATCTGAGAAATTTGAATACCAGTTGCATGCTTAGACATTTAACCACCATGCACTTGCAAGCGTGGACGGACTACCAAACCTCACGTACCACATGTGCAGCTGCTCCCAAAGAAGGTAGTCAGCAATGCTACATTGTTTCCCCCACTGTAAGCCCACCGGTTAGCACACCACCGACAGCAAATGTTGAGGTGTCATCGCAAGGCCAAAGCAGTCAGGGAATCACAATATTATTGCTACGAAAGACTGAATCTAGGCCATCAGAAAGAACACCAACTCCATCACCATCATCAACCCTCTCTCAGTCCGCCATGTCCACTGCTAGTTCCACCATATGCAGCTCTCAAGTCCAGCTCACCCTACCAGAGACTATGAGTAGGACAAGAAAGTACTCATCCTCTCATCCGTGTACACTGGGTTTGAACGCCCACATTGCAAAACTAATCTCGTTAGAGATGATGCCCTACCAGTTGGTTGAAAGCGCAGCTTTCCGCGAACTCATGGCCTAAGCAGTACCACGCTATGACCTACCCAGTCGCCACTTCTTTTCTTGCAAAGCCATCCCAGCCCTCCACCTTCATGTGAAAGACCGCATTGTCCATGCACTCAAGCAATCAGTGAGTGGAAAGGTGCACCTCACAACTGATGCATGGTCCAGTAGGCATTGCCAGGGCCGTTACGTGTCCATCACTGCACACTGGGTTAATGTGGTGGATGCAGGGTCCACAGGGGACAGCAGTGTTGGGACAGTGCTGCCTAGCCCACGGTATAGGAAACAGTTGGCTGTAGGCGTTCGACCCTCCTCCTCCTCCTCCAGAAGCGAAAGCTCGTCCACAGAGCGCAGTCGCATGAGCACTCCATCCGCAGCTGCCAGTGTTGCACACGAGGTGTCCCACTATCGATCAGCTACTGGAAAGCACCAGCAGGCTGTGTTGAAGATGATGTGTTTGGGCGACAGACACACCGCGGAGGTACTGGCCGACTACTTTCAGCGACAAACTGAGTCATGGCAGGGCAGTCTTCATCTTGAGGCAGGCAAGGTAGTTAGTGATAACGACCGGAATTTTGTGGCAGCCATAGCCCTTTCAAAACTCAGACACATACCTTGCTTGGCTCACACCTTGAACCTGGTGGTGCAGTGCTTCCTCAATAATTATCCGGAGTAAACAGGCCTGCTCAATAGGGTACGAAGACTGTGCTCGCACATCCGCCAGTCGCTGGTACACTCCAGTCGTATGCAGAAGCTGCAGCAATTGCTCCACCTTCCCAAGCACCGCTTAATTATCGACGTTGCAACAAGGTGGAACTCCACCCTGCACATGGTTGAGCGGCTGTGCGAACAGAGGCAGGCAGTAATGCATTTGTGGGAGGATACACGGGCAGGCACTTTGAGGGCAGACATGGAGTTGTCAGGTGTGCAGTGGTCGAAGCTGAAAGACCTCTGTAAAGTCCTTCAGTGTTTTGAGGAATGCACATGGCTGGTAAGCGCAGATGACGCCATCCTAAGCATGAGCATCCCACTTATGCGTCTGCTCATGCAAACTTTGACGCAGATTAAGGAGCAGGCGTCTGCAGCCGAGGATGATGAGGAGGAGGGAAGCATTGATGACAGTCAGCCATTTTCTGCTCCGGGACCTGTCTTGGATGAGGTGGAGGAAGAAGGGGAAGAGGAGGAGGAGGATGATGATGGGGATGATTATTTAGGGGAGGAGGATGCTCCTCGTGGGGCTAGAGAAAATGTTGGCATGGCAAGGTCTGGTACTGGGTTTATGCGTGACTGGAGGGATGTGGATTTGCCAGAAAGTGCTCCTCCACCCAGCAGTCGCAGTGCATTATTGACACCGGGAACATGGGCCCACATGTCAGATTATGCCTTGCAGATTCTAAAAAGGGACCCGGCATTGTCAAAATGTTGAACGATGACGACTACTAGTTGACCAGCATCCTGGATCCACGCTATAAAGGCAAATTCCAAAACATAATGCCACAGGAGAACATTGACCTAATATTGGCTAACAAACAAGCAACTCTGGTAAACAAACAAGCAACTCTGGTAAACCGGTTGGTTGAGGCATTCCCAGCACACGGCAGCGGTGATGGTTCTCACACGAGCCGTAGGGGCCGGGGGCAAATTGGAAGAGGTGTTCGTGGTGCACACATCAGAAGTGGCGTTGGAGAAAGGGGTTTCATGACCATGTTGTGGACTGATTTTTCAAGTCCCGCTCACAAGACTGGTAATACTGCATCGATTGAAAGTGACAGGAGACAGCAGTTGTCAGCTATGGTTACAAACTACTTCTCATCCCATATCAATGTACTCCCTCACAGGTCATTCCCATTTGACTATTCGGCCACTAAACTGGACACCTGGCCTGAATTGGCACAATATGCCTTACAGGAGCTCGCTTGCCCAGCTGCAAGTGTGCTCTCCAAAAGAGTCTTCAGTGCTGCTGGATCAATCCTGACAGAAAAAAGGACCCGTCTGTCAACCCAAAATGTGGATGATCTAACCTTCATTAAAATGAACCATGCATGGGTTTCCAAGGATTTTGTCCCATCTTCCCCTGATGACGCATAGTTTGCCAGAAAAATGGCTTGCTTTGGTCTTCCTCTTCCTCGGACATGACCAATTTCGTCTTTGCCAGCAGCTGAATGTCCAACATCAACATATGCCATTTTGTAAACCTCCATAACTGGGCTGCCCCCCCATGGCCGGGGTCACCACCTAGCGCACACAACCGTGCGAGTGCCATTGCCCTGGACAGGTGGATGGGCCGACTCTTGGGCGCGGGCACTGGCACAGGGTCCCTCACAGTGCAATCAAGTGTCTGACGGTGGGGGTGCACACCCGCCGTCAGACACACCGGTGTACTATGAGGGGCCCAGTGCCAGTACTGACGCCCATGAGTGTGCCCCCCTTGCTTGGGCAGGGCCCCAGCATTTGCAATGTTTACCTCTCCCTGCTCCTCCGCTGTATAGTCTGGGCTGTCAAATCCTTCACTGGGACTGCCACTACAAATTTGGTGAACTGATAGAAGATGATGGTTAAGACGTAGCTATGCCCTGTCCCGCTGGCCGGGCTCTAGCTTCAGATGATCAATGGCTTCCATTTCTTATGGACGTCGACTCACAATGAGATGCAGTGGTGGTTTATCATCAGCTTTCACAGTTTTCCTACTCACAGACGTGTGACATTCTGGCGCACATTTTTAAATGTACCCTCTCATGCCAAACCAATAGAATCGCTTACGGCCTGTGACTTCTGTCTTTTGCACTCCAAAGTTATGTGACAGATCATGATAGGCAGTGAGCACCATGTTTACATCTCTCCCTGTGATCAAAATTTGATGGAGATGAGTAACGGTGATGGGATTAACGGTACTGCGATACAGCAACACTTTCTTCACAAAGAAATGTTTTCGCTGTCTCCACACACTAATTAATTGAGGGTCAGCATCGCCTCTGAGAATTGTGACAGAAGTTTTTCCCGTGATTAGTAATTCCTAGATTTCTGCAATCACTAGACTTTATGTCAGTAATTGTATGCATCTCATTTCCTATTGTGGAGAGACTGGACAAAAATATATATGAAGATTTAAAAATACCACCAAAAGTGTATACTCGTGTATGCTTCAAATACATTTCCTTTTTTCTACTTTTTAGATTGTTGTCTAATCCATACAGAGAACACGGAGATTTTAAATGTTTAAACTATGCTCTATATACCTGCTATCCAGTGATAATGTACCCTTTCTCAACTTTGCACAATCTGGTCAAATCCATACTGGGCCTGAGACAGTCTGAGTCTGCCTCCTGATATATAGACATAGGTTTTTAATGTGTAAACTATGCTAAACATACCTGTTATCCAGTGATACGGTACCCTTTCTCACCTTTGTCCAATCACGTCTAATCCATACTGGGCCTGAGAACGACTGTCGAGCTGTTAAGCAAGCTACAGCACCTGTGGTTTGGACACTTAGTTTTTTCATTTTTTCAGGAATGCCGGTTGGGCCTAATTCCGGAATTACGGTTGACCTGCACTTACTGGGAAATCATCGTTTGCGGGAAAGAATTGGAATCCCAGATCCCCATCACTGCACCTGTAAGCGACAAAAGCTGGTCCTTTCAGTGTGGCGCGCATGCAGCCCCGGACATGTAAGGGCATGACAGACCTGTTATTGCTCGATCTCGCGTGCCAGAGCCTCACGTATTCCTCTAGTAAACTTGACGAGTACCACAGGGGCATGCCGGAGTCTCTTTCGTTAACGGAATAAAGCGGGCAAATCGCTAGCACAACTAAAAATGGACATACCACACCACACACAGAATAGACAAAGCTTTCAATGTGTGCATCTTTTCTTTAGGTGGCATGGTTGTGGTTTCCCGGGTGGAGTCCAATTAGGCCGCAGGCTCCACTCCTGGTGGTGCCCTTTTGGACATTCCTTTAAGGTTCAGCTTTGCAACCATACTGCCCCCAGAAAACAAACACTTTGCCGTCATGGACGCTGTTTGGAGGTTCGTGGGAATAACGCCGCCCGATCGGCAGTTGGCATAATTTATTGGTGGGAAGTCCGACGGTATATGATCATGTTCGATTTCAGATTTTTTTTTTGTTTGTATTTTACAATCTTTATTCCAGCCTTTCTTGACTTCATAAGGGCATGACAAGCCTATATGTGTGTCTCCTCCACCTCCTCCTTTTACTCTTTCACCTCTTTTCTAAATGTAGTTGCCCTTTTCCATATGTTATTTTTGTCTTCTGAGCATTTTGTCTGCTTTGGGGCACCTTTTAAGGTGTTTTGTAATTGTTTTTTATGTGTTTGTATGTGTTTGTGTTTGTCTGCCATTGTTTTCAATGGGAAACTGGGTAGTTAGCGTGCACTCTAGTCAAATATAGACGAGGTGCAGGTGCAACGGACCAGTAGGTCCTAATTACAAGTTAATTAAATTCACCGCACACTCAAACAGACTTTATGCAAATAGGTGTACATTTTATTACATGTGGGAGCCAAACAGGAATATAGCACACAGTGGAAGCGATATAAATAAAAGACGTTTCGGCTCAGCCCGAGCCTTTATCATATTATCGCTTATTCCAATATTGGAGGTTTGTATAGGGTGCAGAAGGAGAGGAGAATCTCTCAAAAAGAAATACCAAGATAAATGGCTGATGTGTGCTGAGAGAAGGAAGCGCTCCCGCGCCTGTTTTCAATGGGGTTCGACGGTGTTCTTCGAACGTTCGACGAACTTGCCTCCTATGCGATGAACCAAAACACTAGCGGGGTGGCTCAACACTACTCCTGATATATAGACGTACATTTTTAATATTTAAACTATGCTATATATACCTGGTATCTGGTGATACTGTACCCTTTCTGCCAGGAAGTCCTCCTCCAACCACCACTCTAAGTGTATCATTGACACCTGGAACACTGTCCTACATGTGTGATTATTTCTTGCGGATCTTATTGCTATATTGTGTTGTGATCCATCCTGAGCGTGTGAGAGTCTATGGGTTACTCCTGCAATTTAGATGTACATTTAAGAATTACCCCAACACTGTATACAACGCTACGCTTGTGATACATTACGCATTTACTGCTTGTTATATTCTGGTCTAATCCAAAATGACCAAGTGAGAGTTATTTTCTGACTGTGCAAATAAATTCTGAGATTGACAACAATGACACCTACACCGTGTACAGCTGTACTCTTCAGATCCATTACCGTTTTACGGCTTTTTAGATTGTGTTGTAATGCAATACTGAGCCTGAGAGCGTCTGTGTGTGCCTCCTGAAATATCTACGGAGATGTTTAAACTATACTATATATACCTGCTATCTGATGATACTGTACACTTTGTCAACTTTTTATATTCTTGTCTATTCCATACTGAGCCTGTGAGCGTCTCTGTGTGACTGATGGAATATATAGGGAGATTTACAATTATCCTTTGACTGAATAGAACTGTACGCTTCTGATACAGTACCATATATCTGATGTTATTTTGGGTCTATTTTCTGCAAAATTTTGAATTTTGGTGGAAGAGGCCGCAGACGTGGGCGTGGTGAGGCCAGCTGGTGCTGATGGTGGTGGTGCATCTGCTGGTAGTGGCAACAGCACAATAGCAGCTAAGGCAGGAGGTGTTGAGCCTGCTCCGGAATGCCTGGAAGGCTACCTTTTCTGGGATTAGGTTAACCGCTTTTAAAGCCGGAGCATGAGGAACTGGTTTTGGCTTACATTGCCGAAACAGACTCCAGCAAATATGCCCTCCTCTTCTGAAGTTTCAAAAAATACAAGCACTGAGTCATCAAGTGCTGGCTCCTGGTCAGGAAGAACCCCTTTCCTTGTGTCCTTCACCCCCACCAAAAGTGAGTGATGTAGCAGGCCACACTTCACATTAGTCCATGTAGCTCTTTCTATCATACCATGCCTGGGTTATCAAGGCAAATCGTGAATTCCCCAGTCCAAGATGAATCTGACATGGAGTGTGGGTGGCCAGCCAGGGCAGTGGGGTTAATCGGTACCGGGCCGGTGTCTCACAGGGATGTGTCACGATGGTGGTGACCCGTTCCGTGGCCCTGGGCATCCATGCAAAGGGGTGAATTACGTTTATAGGTGAATGATACGTGAAGCCACCTGTGGTTTCTGATTAGATTGACCAGCACTGCAGTGTCGCTTCTCTGGGACAGATGTTGTGGTGCAGCTAAGATGTAGAAGCCCTGAACAGGTAGAGCCTTAGTCGCAGGGCAGATGAAAGAGTTGGTAGATGGTGTGCAGTGCAGGATGTAGCAGAGCCGTGCGCCAGGCGCAGGAGAAAGAGGACAGATACAGTCGTGCAGTTCCTTTACTTGTACTTGGTAAGTGCCATCCAGGACCCAGAGTACAGATGGAGAAGGAGTTGGTCAGCCTGGAAGCCAATTTGGAATTCTCTCTCTGCAGATAGGTAGTGTGGCCTCCGTTCTAGCGCTGAGGTACTCGCAGTGCTGAGTTCAATTAAGTTCCCCCTGTTGACTCTCTTTTGGAACTTTCTCGTATGGCAGTCAGCCGTAGCCTTTTCCTTCTGGCTCCCACACGTCGCTGCTGGGTCCTCCAAGCCTTAGTTGGGTACCGAGCATTTACAGCTGCTACTGCCTCCGGTTTCTGCTGCAGGAACGACAGTGTCCCTACAAACTCGGAGACCGGAATCCGGACCATGCGCTCCAGCTAGGAGTGAGCCTTAACTCTGCTCATTCTCCAGCTCCCCTTCTCACGTCCACACACTGCCCCTTCCCTTCACAGACTGCCCTAACTTAACTCCTCCCAACCACAGAGAGCAGCTCCTCAGCAGTCAGGTTCAGAGGTCTCCCTGCTGGGCTGGAGTGGGAAATGTGTTGTGTGTTGGTTTAACTGCTAGAGAGATCCTTCATTGCTCCCAAGCTTGACATCACACTCCCTAGGAGGAAGGTAATGCCACTGTGGCGACAGTACTCCTGGGGGCGCCACAAGTGCACTGATGCCCAGCCACTGCTAGATGATTCTGCTGGTACATTGACCCAGACCACTACATTCCCCTCACACTCTACACAGCCAGAATCTGACCCTGAGGAAACTCAGGTTCCCCTTCCCGCATACTATACCACCTTACACGGTGACAAAGAGGTAGGTGCAGATGAAAGTGCAGGTTCCTTGAGCAGGTGGGGGTGCATACTCATTGGCGACAGCACTGGCTGTGATTCCTAGGGTGCCAACCTCTACGGTTAGGAAGGTATCAGAAAGGCCTATTGTAGGGCATTGCAGCATCTCAGTTATGGTGTTTTAGTGTGGCATTTGCCATGGTTTCACTGGGAAATTGGTATTTTTTATATATTAATACATAATAAATGAGTTTTTATAGGGATTACATGTTCGCTCTGTATATTATTAATTCCTACAATATTTGAGTGTTTAAATAAACATTATATGGGACCAATTATTCTGTATGGAGAAATATATGGGCCTCATTACTCTGTATAGCGCACTATGCGGTGGCCATAATACTGTATGGAGTAATATACTGTCCGTTTTTGGAGCTATTGGAGAATTTAAAATGGATATCAGTCATGAGATGTAAAAAGTGAAGTATTTTTCATTGTACTATACCGCTATTTCTCTGACGTATCGGCAGAGGCGTATCCGGGGGGGGCAGCCGGGGCAGTTGCCCCGGGCGCAGGCAGCACGGGGGCGCAGTCGGGCCGCCCGGCTGCCTAATGCAGCGGTCGGCAGTGTCTCTCCCCTGGCGGCTGCGTTCTGCCGCTACCAGTCCTGGGAGTCGGCGGTTCTCTGTGTCGGCTGTCAAGCTGACAGCCGACGCAGAGAAGGAGGCCGCACTGACTCCCAGGCAGCAATTGTACTGGCGTCTATACAGACGCCAGTACAATTGAAGCTCTGACTGCCGGGTCAGAGCGACGTCAGCAGAGTGATCAGGTCATGTGATCATGCTGCTGACGTCACTACCCGGCGCCCATAGCAAACGCTGGTGGTAAGTGTGCTCCATTCTGGAGATGAAGAAACACCGAAGATGGGAGATGAGGGGGTGTTAATGTGGGGATGGGGGTTAATGAGTGGATATGGGGCTTAATGTGGGGAAGGGGGTTAATGTGGGGATGGGGGTTAATGAGTGGAGATGGGGGTTAATGTGTGGGGGTTAATGAGTGGAGATGGGGGGTTAATGAGTGGGGGGTTAATGAGTGGAGATGGGATTAATGTGGGGATTGGGGTTAATGAGTGGGGGGTTAATGTGTGGAGATGGGGGTTAATGTGTGGAGATGGGATTAATGTGGAGATGGGGGTTAATGAGTGGAGATGGGATTAATGTGGGGATGGGGGTTAATGTGGGGGGTTAATGAATGGAGATGGGGGTTAATGTGGGGATGGGGGTTAATGATTGGGGGGTTAATGCTTAGGCGTATCCAGGGGGGGGCAGCCGGGGCAGTTGCCCCGGGCGCAGGCAGCAGGGGGACGCAGTCGGGCCGCCCGGCCACCTAATGCAGCGGTCGGCAGTGTCTCTCCCCTGGCGGCTGCGTTCTGCCGCTACCAGTCCTGGGAGTCGGCGGTTCTCTGTGTCGGCTGTCAAGCTGACAGCCGACGCAGAGAAGGAGGCCGCGCCGACTCCCAGGCAGCAATTGTACTGGCGTCTATACAGACGCCAGTACAATTGAAGCTCTGACCGCCAGGTCAGAGCGACGTCAGCAGAGTGATCAGGTCATGTGATCATGCTGCTGACGTCACTCCCCGGCGCCCAGAGCAAACGCTGGTGGTAAGTGTGCTCCATTCTGGAGATGAAGAACCACCGAAGATGGGAGATGGGGGGGTGTTCATGAGTGGAGATGGGGGTTAATGAGTGGATATGGGGCTTAATGTGGGGAAGGGGGTTAATGTGGGGATGGAGGTTAATGAGTGGAAATGGGGATTAATGTGTGGGGGTTAATGAGTGGAGATGGGGGTTAATGAGTGGGGGGTTAATGGGTGGAGATGAGGGTTAATGTGGGGATGGGGTTAATGTATGGGGATGGGGGTTAATGTATGGGGGTTAATGAGTGGAGATGGGGGTTAATGTGTGGGGGTTAATGAGTGGAGATGGGGGTTAATGAGTGGAGATGGGATTAATGTGGGGATGGGGGTTAATGTGGGGGGTTAATGAGTGGAGATGGGGGTTAATGTGGGGATGGGGGTTAATGATTGGGGGGTTAATGAGTGGAGATGGGGTTAATGAGTGTGGGGGTTAATGAGTGGAGATGGGGGTTAATGGATGGGGGTTAATGAGTGGGGGGGTTAATGAGTGGAGATGGGGGATTAATGAGTGGGGATGGGGGTTAATGAGTGGGGATGGGGGTTAATGTGTGGGGGGATTTGGAGTGGGGGTACATAATGTGTGGGGGGATTTGGAGTGGGGGTACATAATGTGTGGGGAGATTTGGAGTGGGGGTACATAATGTGTGGGGGGATTTGGGAGAAGGGATGAGGGGTTATTGAGTGGGGATGGGGGGTACTTAATGTGTGTGGGGGATTAGTAATGGGGGATTTGGAGTGGGGATGGTATTTAATGTGTGTGGGGAGATTTGAGGACACAAAATGAAGAGTATGAGGAAACAGTATGGGGGATGGGTGCAGACAGTAAGGGGTGCGAACGGGTGAATGTATGTGGACACAGTATGGGGAGTCGGGGATATGTGTGAGCAGACAGTATAGAGAGTGAGGGGGTAAATATATGAGGAGACAGTATGAGGAAGGAGGGGAATAGTGTGAGGCCACAGTATATTGCAGATATTTTTATTTGGGAGCATTATAATGACATTTCTATCTTTAAGGGCATCGTGTGGGGATTTGCTGCAGAAGACCGGAGAAGATGGAAGTCTGCAGAGATGGCTGTGGATGAGAAAACTCATCATGGGTTCTGGACAAGAAGAAGAAAAGGAGAACGACTGCAGAGACGACGTCATCTATAAGGTACCTGGGTGTAAATGTTATTTGTGACACTGACTAATTCTCATGTTTTTATTTGTTAGGAGCATTAAAGGGGTTGTCCAGGTTTGTGCTGAGTATGCAGTCATTCTATGTGACTCCAGACTTCTGAATTCTCACAGTGCTCACTGAACGCTGTCAGGATTCTCTCATGCCGGTAATTTACATACATGCGGTCACATGCTGACTAGACATGTGTGGCCTCACTCAATGATAATGAATGGAGCGAGGCCGGGCACGTCTAGTCGGAATGTGGCCAGAAATATATAAATCACATACTTGTGCTGACATGACTGTATATCGGCAAGGGAGAATCCTAAAAGTGTGCAGTGCATTCGTTGTGAGAATTCAGAAGCTGCAATGTCAGGATTCAGCTCTGCAGGTTCCAGTAGTCATAGAATCATAGAATCATAGAATCGTAGAGTTGGAAGGGACCTCCTGGGCCATCTGGTCCAACCCCCTGCTCAAAGCAGGATTCGCTAAATCATCCCAGTCAGATGTCTGTCCAGCCTCTGTTTGAAGACTTCCATTGAAGGAGAACTCACCACTTCTCGCGGCAGACTGTTCCACTCATTGATCACTCTAACTGTCAAAAAGTTTTTTCTAATATCTAATCTGTGTCTCCTATCATTCAGTTTCATCCCATTGCTTCTAGTCTTTCCTTGTGCAAATGAGAATAAAGTTGATCCTTCTACAATGTGACAGCCCTTTAGATATTTGTAGACAGCTATTACGTCTCCTCTCAGTCTTCTCTTTTGCAAACTAAACATTCCCAAATCCTGCAACCTTTCCTCATAAGACAGGGTTTGCAGACCGGTCACCATTCTGGTCGCTCTTTTCTGAACTTGCTCCAGTTTGTTGATGTCTTTTTTAAAATGTGGTGCCCAAAACTGGACACAATATTCCAGATGAGGTCTGACCAAAGAGGAGTAGAGGGAAATAATGACTTCACGTGATCTAGACTGTATGCTTCTGTTAATACATCCTAGAATTGCATTTGCCTTTTTTGCTGCTGCATCACACTGTTGACTCATTCAGTCTGTGATCTATTAGTATACCCAAGTCTTTTTCACATGTGCTGTCACTTAGCCCTATTCCTCCCATTCTATATTTGCTTTTTTCATCTTTATTGCCCAGATGTAGTACTTTGCATTTCTCCCTGTTAAAAACCATTCTGTTAGTTGCTGCCCACTTCTCCAGTTTATTTAAATCTTTTTGAATCCTCTCTCTCTCTTCTCTAGTATTAGCTATCCCTCCTAGCTTTGTGTCATCATCAAATTTAATCAGTTTACCCTCAATTCCTTCATCTAAATCGTTGATAAAGATGTTGAACAATACAGGGCCCAGGACAGAGCCCTGTGGTACCCCACTTGAGACATTCTTCCAACTGGATGTGCAGCCATTTACGACCACTCTTTGGGTCCGATCACTAAGCCAGTTATGAATCCACCTAACAGTTGCCTTGTCCATTCCATACTTAGTCATTTTTTCAATAAGGATTGTATGAGAGACTTTGTCATATGCTTTGCTGAAGTCAAGATATACTATATCTACAGCATTTCCTTGATCCACCCAATCAGTGATACCATCATAGAAGGAAATTAAGTTAGTCTGACATGACTTATTAGTTACAAACCCATGCTGACTCTGTTTAGTCACTTCATTCTTATCCAGGTATTGACATACATGTTGTTTAATAATTTGTTCAAAGATCTTTCCTGGTATAGAAGTCAGACTCACCGGCCTATAGTTGCCTGGGTCCACCTTCTTCCCCTTTTTGAAGATAGGAACAACATTTGCTCTTCTCCAGTCTTCTGGCACTTCTCCTGTTCTCCAAGAATTTTCAAAGATTATGGAGAGGGGTTCAAAAATTTCTTCTGCTATCTCCTTCAGTACTCTGGGGTGTAATTCATCTGGACCTGGAGACTTGAATTCATTTAGGTTAGCTAAGTGTTTCCTCACTATCTTTCTGTTTATAGATATCCTGGATTCTTCTATTCCCTTAATAGGACAGTGAATAACAGTTGATGTTACATTTCCTTTCTGAGAGAAAACAGATGCAAAATAGGAATTTAAAAGTTCAGCCTTCTCAACATCCTGTCTTACCATTTCATCATTTTCATCCTGTAAAAATCCTATAGCATCTTTGACTTTTCTTTTACTTTTGACATATCCCCAAAATCCTTTATTATTTCTTTTGACATCTCTTGCAAGCCTCAATTCATTTTCAGCTTTAGCTAATCTGATTTGTGCCCTGCAGGTTCTGCAGACAGCATTATATTCTTCTTTAGATATGCCTCCCTCTTTCCATTTTATAAACATTTTTTTCTTCCTTTTTAGCATGTGCTTAAGTTCTGTGTTCATCTATCCTGGTTTCCTTAAATGCTTCCTATTCTTCCCTCTTTTCGGAATTGTTAACAACTGTGCTTTGAGAATTTCATTTTTCAAGATTTCCCATCCTTCCTGGACATTTTTGTCTTTAAGGATATCCAGCCATTGGATCCCTCCAATTCTCTTTCTGAATCCCTTAAAATCTGCCTTTCTGAAATCTAACCTTGACGTCTGAGTCTTCACAGGTCTTCCGCCTCTAGTTATCCAAAATTCTAAAATAGCATGGTCGCTACCTCCTAGGGTCCCAGCCACTTTTACCTCCTCAACCATTTCCTCCCTGTTTATAAGGATTAGATCCAAGGTAGCAGTTCCCCTTGTTTTCTCCCTTACCTTTTGGAAGATAAAGTTGTCAGCAAGAGAGGATAAGAATTTCCTTGACCTGTTAGTTTTGCCTGAGAGAGATTCCCAGCAAATGTCTGGATAGTTGAAATCTCCCATGACAACTATGTCATATTTTTTGGAGAACTTGGCCATTTGATGCATAAAGAGTTCATCCATATCTTCAGCTTGCACAGGCGGCCTGTAGTAAATGCCTACAATGGTATCCTTTCCATTGTTCTGTCCTTGTATTCTTACCCAAACAGTTTCCACAGAACTCCCAGTCTCTGAAGCTTCAATATCTGTGCAGATATACGCGTTTCTAACATACAATGCGACACCCCCTCCTCGTTTATCAAGTCTGTTTCTTGCAAATAAGTTGTATCCTTCTAGTCTTGTATTCCAATCATGTGTATTGTCCCACCAAGTTTCAGTGATTCCAATGACATCATATTTCTTTTCCTGTGTTAGTAGTTCCAATTCTCCTTGTTTGTTGCCCATGCTTTGTGCATTAGTATAGAAACATTTTAGTTTGTGATTGGTTTCTCTTTCTCCAATATTTTTATTAATTAGATTCTTTCGTCTTTGTTCTTCCTTTCCAATTCTAATAGCAGAGTTCTCAATAGCATTTGTCAGGTGTATGGCTTTTTCTGGTCTTTTGCTTCCCTTCCCATGTTGCTCTAGTTTAAAGCTCTTCTTACAAGTGTAGCAAGGCGACTTCCAAATACATGCTTTCCTGTCTTCGTAAGGTGCACCCCATCTCTAGCAAGTAGTCCATCGTATAAGTAGTTCACTCCGTGATCCAGAAATCCAAATCGTTGCTGACGGCACCATCGACGTAGCCAGTTGTTCACCTGCAGAATCTTATTCCACCTCATTGTTCCATGGCCATCCACTGGGAGGATGGAAGAGAAGACCACCTGCGCTCCCAGTTCTTTCACTTTCTTGCCTAAGTCTTCAAAGTCTCTGCAGATGGTTTCCAGGTCGTTTCTTGCGGTGTCATTTGTCCCCACATGTAGTAGCAGGAATGGGTAGTCATCTGTAGGTCTGAAGAGTCCTGATATCCTGTCAGACACATCTTTAATTTTTGCACCTGGAAGACAGCACATTTCTCTTGAAGTTATATCCGGTCTGCAGATAGCGGCCTCTGTTCCTCTCAACAGGGAATCCCCCATGACCACCACTCTCCGTTTCTTCTTCACAACATTTTTCTTTCTCCATCCAGGAGGACTCTGAGGGCGTACAAGGTTGCTGTTTGTGGGCAAAGTCTTATCCTGATGTATTTCTTCATCGTTTTCCTGCGTGAGAGCCTGGTACTGGTTCCTGAGAAGTATGGGTGCTGACTGCCTCCTGATCCTCCTGCTTCTCTGGGTCACATATCTCCATTCCTCTGTTTATTCAGGTGCACTTCGAATTTCTTCTCTTTCTGTAACATGAAGAGATAATTCTGCTCTGTCCAAGAACTCTTCACCTTCCTTAATGATCTTCAATGTAGCTAACCTCTCTTCGAGATTTTGCAACTTTTCCTCCAACAGGGACACAAGCTTGCATTTGTGGCATTTGAAGTTTGGCTTTTCCACTGGTAAATCTGTGAACATGTAGCAAGAAATGCAGCTCACCAAATGGCTCCTGGCCTCTTCCATCTTGAGATTTCTTAAAAAACGATGAAAGATGAGCCACAATTCGCTAGACTCTTCACTTCCGATTTCCTCTTTTCAGCTGCAACGGCCAAAACCCAGTGATCGTTGAGCTCGCGGAGACTCTTCACTTATCCCAGAAGGCACTGGGAATATGCAAATGATCTTCTCAAGACTCTTCCCCTGGTTTTCCGATTTCCTCTTTTCAGCTGCAACGGCCAAAACCCAGTGATCGTTGAGCTCGCGGAGACTCTTCACTTATCCCAGAAGGCACTGGGAATATGCAAATGATCTTCTCAAGACTCTTCCCCTGGTTTTCCGATTTCCTCTTTTCAGCTGCAATGGCCAAAACCCAGTGATCGTTGAGCTCACGGAGACTCTTCACTTATCCCAGAAGGCACTGGGAATATGCAAATGATCTTCTCAAGACTCTTCCCCTGGTTTTCCGATTTCCTCTTTTCAGCTGCAACGGCCAAAACCCAGTGATCGTTGAGCTCGCGGAGACTCTTCACTTATCCCAGAAGGCACTGGGAATATGCAAATGATCTTCTCAAGACTCTTCCCCTTGGACATTTCACTCATATGCGATTTTCATAGTTATGGTCTTGTGACAACGAGCTCCTCTTCCTGCTTTCAGTTTTTTACAGAACATTGAGAGCATTAGGGAGAGCAGCTCGTGGGTACATGACTAACTGTGCAAGTCGCATATGTACTTGGGGGGGGGCGCCGAACCAAATTCTTGCCCCGGGTGCCAGAAAGCCTAGATACGCCTCTGCGTATCGGAGCATCATGAGTTGTGGTATGTGTTAAAGGGGCACTCTTTGGCCCAGGGCACATAAAAACCTGGAGCCAGCCCTACCCCCCCCCCGCAACTTTAGCCAAATAACCCCCAGTTTTCAGTGCATAACTATTATTATGAAGTAAATTAAGGTTGACAAGCTACAGTAATAAAAATTGATGTTTTTGCCATTCAAATGGGCACTGTAGGTGTGTTTAAGGTCCTCCACTCCCTGCCGACTTTGCTTCCCTATTGACTTACATTGGGTTTCGTGTTTCAGTTGGCCTTCGACTTTTCACAGTAATCTACCGATTTCGTTCGACCCGACTTTTGAGAAAGTCGGGTTTCATGAAACCCGACTCGAACCGAAAAAAGTCAAAGTCGCTCATCTCTAGTAAGTATTCATGGGGCCGGGGAGAGCTCCAGCACTGATCCTCCTGAAGCTGGGGAGAGCTCCAGCACTGATCCTCCTGAACCTGGGGAGAGCTCCAGCACTGATCCTCCTGAAGCTGGGGAGAGCTCCAGCACGGATCCTCCTGAAGCTGGGGAGAGCTCCAGCACGGATCCTCCTGAAGCTGGAGAGAGCTCCAGCACGGATTCTCCTGAAGCTGGGGAGAGCTCCAGCACGGATCCTCCTGAAGCTGGGGAGAGCTCCAGCACGGATTTTCCTGAAGCTGGGGATAGCTCCAGCACGGATCCTCCTGAAGCTGGGGAGAGCTCCAGCACGAATCCTCCTGAAGCTGGGGAGAGCTCCAGCACGGATCCTCCTGAAGCTGGGGAGAGCTCCAGCACGGATCCTCCTGAAGCTGGAGAGAGCTCCAGCACGGATCCTCCTGAAGCTGGGGAGAACTCCAGCACTGATCCTCCTGAAGCTGGGGAGAGTGTAAGGGGGTGGCATTGCTATGGACAGTAGAGACAAACGGCCATTTTCAGAGACAGAACCCCCTTGGCTAGAGCAATGGGACATTCGGCTCTGCCTGCATTAAGACTGGTTTTGGTTTGCTCCTCCAGCTATGGAGAGGGGAGGGGCTGTTTTTCCCGTGAATGTTCTGAACTGGGAATCTGCAGGAAGCTGGTGTGCTGTGAGCTGTGAGAAGAAAAACGTGCAGCTTCTAACTGACTGAACTTGTGGGATTTTGTATACTCTTCTGGCGATAACGAAGGTGTCTTTCCAATGTTGCTGCGAGGAGCCACGAGGATATACAAGAATCCAGAGGAAAGAATTCACCGCTTCTAGGAGCAGGCTTGGAATCTTCACACAAGGACAAGACCACGTTGCACAGAGCTGCCAGGGAGGACATCGCATCATCTTGCAGAGAACTGCAGGGGGCCCCCAGGAAGGAACTGAGACACCAACTTTACCGTGAGTGTTAACCCCGTGTGCGCACATGTTTAGGGCTTAGGACAGGCTGCAATAGACAGAGCACGGTAGCCATATGGCCAGAGTAGCAGCGGCCAGTCAGGCTATAGTTAGAGTAGCAGCATACTGTGCTTTATTGTATTGCTTTGCCTTTTGAAAAATACAGTTGGTGCACCGTGCCATTTGTACGGCCCACCTAGAGAATATCACTTTTTCAAATTGTTTTATGTCATTACATACCCGTTTACACTTTCCTAACTCTGCATTCCTTGCCCGTAAATAAATTAACCCTTTGTTGTTTGCACCTCATCTTGCGTACTGTAGTCTCCCTGCATTATTGTGGTGGTCCCCCGGCCATCGCTTCTAGTGGCACTGCGAGCAGGGTTACTGTCACCAAGATGCAGGCAGCAGGCGGCAACAGCAGGAATGCTAGTGTTAGTGGGGATGCTGTGGGCATTGGTGGAACCCCTGCAAGGACACTCCCTATGGGCACCATATTTAGTGTGTTTCCAAAGTTTGGCGGCAATATTATGCCCCTGTCTAATTGGGTGTCCCGGCTGCAAAGCACCGTGAAGATTTATAACATCAGCACAAACCTTGAAGTGGACATTGTGTTGACTGCCTTGGAGGGAGAGGCCCTTAAAAACGTCTGTCTACAGCCGGAACTCACCCGTAGTACCCTGAAGGAGCTAGTGAAATTCCTGGAAGAGATCTACGGCGAAACTGCTAGCGCGGGACACCTCCGTGCCAAATTTTTCTCTAGACTGCAGCTTGAAGAAGGGGGGATCTCTCAGTATGCGATAGCACTGTAGGAAGTGTTGGCAGAAGTGCAAAGGAAAGATACGGATGGGCTCGGTGGCATGGGCTCCAAAGACCAGATACTCCGGGAACAATTCATTCTGGGACTGCATAGCACATCCTTGAGGAGAGCACTGTCAGAACGGGTCCGTGTAGATCTGACTCTTTCATTCCTTCAAATCCTGGAAGAAGTACAGGCCCGAAGCAAGGAAGACAGTAACGCGTTTGGTGTGATGCGTATCCAGGGTGCAAATACCAGAGGAGACCCAAATCATCAAGAGGCGCTGGTCCAGGTAGTGCCCGACTTGCAACGGTCTCTTGTCAGTATGCAAGATAAATTAACCCGAATGGAGCAAAGAATGGGAGAACAACAGTCTGAGTCAATGCATTCATATAATCATCCTTCGGCCTGACCTTTTGGGGGTCAGTGGGTGCAAGCTCCCCCCCGCCAGGCATCAGAGGCACGAAGACAGGCTCAGGGTGCCCCTCGGCGAAGAGGAGGCATCCAATGCTGGGAATGTGGAGGACAAGGGCACCTTGCCAGGGACTGATGGAATTATGCTCAAAGCCAGCAACAGCCGCCGTTAAACTACCAACCCCTGCAGTAACATGGCACTCTGTGGGGGAAGCAAGAAGAGAGGCCGCTCCTTATCATAATGAACGCTTGATTGCTGGGAGTCCCATCCTGCATGCTGAATTTGAGGGCGTTCCATTGGATTGCTTGATAGATACTGGTTCACAAGTGACAACGATGCCAGAATCATATTTCAAACAGCATTTTCAGGCCCTGGCTAAGCCAGAGAAGGAGACATTGATTGGGTTGTTTGTTGCCAATCAACAACCGATCCGGTCACAGGGGTTGTGTGGATGAATATTCGAATCTGTGGGCAAGAAGTAGGAAAGAAAGGGATCCTGCTAGTCTCTGAGCCCATGAAAGAAGATGTGCCTGTAGTACTGGGAATGAATATCCTGCGAGAACTCGATTAGATAATGTTCACCAAATGGGGCACCCAGTTACTGGAAGAAGGCTGCCTCACACAAGCCTACTCAAGAAGCCATTCAGCGATTGTCCGCATCTGTGGGACGCAGAAGAGTGTGCCGTCTTATCAGGCGGTAGGGGTCATCAGGGCCCTTGGGAAGGAGTCTGTATTCCTGCCTCCCGAAAAGGAAAGTATATTACACCTTCCAGAGGGGACTCATCGCAACCTTGACGGGCTGGAGGTGATAGTTCAGCCTGTGATAGGTGGAGTAGCGGACCAAGAAGTCTTGTTAGCTCGTACGATAGCTGTGGCCCAGCGAGGACACGTCCCCATAAGACCTGTGAATGTGGGCCCCGGGGAAGTCACCTTGCCACGGGGGACAGATCTGGCCCGGGTGTACCTACACAAGGGTGAAGTGGTGAGTCAGAAAGAGATGTCTTTATTGCCGATCGAAGGTGCGGGGTGGACCCTGGCAGTCGCTGCGGGGCCCGAAGAGAAGCCATCCCCAGAGTGGAATGGGCGAATCATCCTTGACCAAATGGAAGTGGATGTGAAGGCTCTTGGCCCTGAGCGTGTGCGGGCAATAGAAGCTATGCTGTGGGAAAATCAGGCCTCATTCGCCCGTCACGCCAAAGATTTTGGCTGTACTGAAGCGATCACACACGAGATACCGATCGGGGACGCTCGTCCAATTCGAGAGCGATACCGGCAAATCCCACCCAAGATGTACCAAAAGGTGAAGACATTACTGAGGCAGATGCTGGATTCAGGAGTAGTGCAAAGTAGTCAGAGCCCTTGGGCGGCACCGGTGGTGCTTGTCAAGAAGAAGGATGGGACCATCCGGTTCTGTGTAGATTACAGGAAACTCAATGCCTGCACTGTGCGAGACTCATATCCGTTACCCTGCATCGAGGAATCCTTGACAGCATTAGGGAAAGCCAAGTACTTCTCCACCTTGGACCTAGTGAGCGGATACTGGCAAGTGACCGTGGCCGAGAAAGAAAAGGAAAAAACTGCCTTCATCCTCCCTATGGGATTGTTCGACTTTAACCGGAAGCCCTTCGGCCTCTCCAATGCTCCGGGCACATTTCAATGGCTGATGGAAAAGTGTTTGGAGACTTAATCTTTGAGGCTACCTTGATCTACCTGGATGACATCATTGTGTTCTCTGCCTCGTTCAAAGACCATCTTGCCTGGCTTGGACAGGTACTCGGAAGACTGCGGGCTCATAACCTGAAGGTGAAGCCAAAGAAGTGCCACCTCTTCAAGAGAGAGATCGAGTACCTGGGCCACATAATGTCACAAGACGGAGTTCTGCCTTCACCACAAAAAGTGGCTGCTATCCAGAAGTGGCCAGTCCCTCGCACTGTGCGGGAACTCCAAGCCTTCCTTGGGCTCGCCGGGTACTGCTGACAGTTTGTCAAATATTTCGCAAAGGTGACGGGTTCTCTGAATGAACTGCTGAGGGGGACCCAGAGTCCCAAAGACCCAGTGCATCCCCTGGGACCAGAGGCGAGATGAGGCCTTCCAGGCTATAAAGAATGCTCTTATTTCAGCCCCGATTTTGACCTACGCAGATTTCGATCAACCGCTCCTGTTGTACACAGACGGTAGCCTTCATGGTCTCGGTGCAGTACTTTCCCAAATACAGGATGGACATGAGAGAGTCATTGGGTATGCCAGTAGGTCCCTGCGAGACAGTGAAAGAAACCCCCATAATTACAGCTCTTTCTGGTTAGAGCTCCTGGTCCTCGTGTGGGCCATGACAGAAGTTTGCTGGCTTCCTGGCAGGAACCAAAATTCAAGTTCGAACGAACAATAATCCCCTGGCCCACCTTGAGAATGCTAAATTGGGGGCCTTAGAACAACAGTGGGTGGCTCGCCTGGTCAAGTTTGACTTTACCATCCGTTATCGCTCTGCTACTGAAAATGCAAATGCCAATGGCCTGTCACTAGTGACGGTGGAAACTCCAGAGGGGGATCTCGATGAACAACTCAAAGAGGAAGAAACCCCAGACTTCCGTAAGTTCAAGACCCCAGTGGTTGCGGTCCAGTCAAGTAGGGAGGCCTGCGCACTACCCCGATCTCTGGGGAGAACAAATGAAGAGTGAGGAAATGTTCAAGATGAAGATGGAGGGCTGAGACAGATGAAATGCTGGGTAGCGCAGAAGTGGAAGCCAGGCAAACGAGAGAGATAGTCTGGACGCTGAGATGAAGAGTGTCTTACACCAGTGGGATAGCCTGGAGGTGCGAGAATCGGTGCTATATCGCAAGAGGCAACAGCCGAAAGATACTGAAGTAAGGTGGCAGGTGGTCATCCTAGGAGGAATGGCCCAAGAAGTGGCTAAAGATGCCCACAAATTCGGAGCCCACTTCGAGTCCACAAAGACCTACAGTTGTGGCCAAAAGTATTGACACCCCTGCAATTCTGTCAGATAATACTCAGTTTCTTCCTGAAAATGATTGCAAACACAAATTCTTTGGTATTATTATCTTCATTTAATTTGTCTTAAATGAAATAACACAAAAAGAATTGTCCTAAAGCCAAATTGGATATAATTCCACACCAAACATAAAAAAGAGGGTGGACAAAAGTATTGGCACTGTTCAAAAATCATGTGATGCTTCTCTAATTTGTGTAATTAACAGCACCTGTAACTTACCTGTGGCACCTAACAGGTGTTGGCAATAACTAAATCACACTTGCAGCCAGTTGACATGGATTAAAGTTGACTCAACCTCTGTCCTGTGTCCTTGTGTGTACCACATTGAGCATGGAGAAAAGAAAGAAGACCGAAGAACTGTCTGAGGACTTGAGAAACCAAATTGTGAGGAAGCATGAGCAATCTCAAGGCTACAAGTCCATCTCCAAAGACCTGAATGTTCCTGTGTCTACCGTGCTCAGTGTCATCAAGAAGTTTAAAGCCCATGACACTGTGGCTAACCTCCCTAGATGTGGACGGAAAAGAAAAATTGACAAGAGATTTCAACGCAAGATTGTGCGGATGTTGGATAAAGAACCTCGACTAACATCCAAACAAGTTCAAGCTGCCCTGCAGTCCGAGGGTACAACAGTGTCAACCCATACTATCCGTTGGCGTCTGAATGAAAAGGGACTGTATGGTAGGAGACCAAGGAAGACCCCACTTCTTACCCCGAGACATAAAAAAGCCAGGCTGGAGTTTGCCAAAATTTACCTGAAAAAGCCTAAAACATTTTGGAAGAATGTTCTCTGGTCAGATGAGACAAAAGTAGAGCTTTTTGGGCAAAGGCATCAACATAGAGTTTACAGGAGAAAAAAAGGCATTCAAAGAAAAGAACACGGTCCCTACAGTCAAACATGGCGGAGGTTTCCTGATGTTTTGGGGTTGCTTTGCTGCCTCTGGCACTGGACTGCTTGACCTTGTGCATGGCATTATGAAGTCTGAAGACTGCCAACAAATTTTGCAGCATAATGTAGGGTCCAGTGTGAGAAAGCTGGGTCTCCCTCAGAGGTCATCGGTCTTCCAGCAGGACAATGACCCAAAACACACTTCAAAAAGCACTAGAAAATGGTTTGCGAGAAAGCACTGGAGACTTCTAAGGTGGCCAGCAATGAGTCATGACCTGAAACCCATAGAACACCTGTGGAGAGATCTAAAAATGGCAGTTTGGAGAAGGCACCCTTCAAATATCAGGGACCAGGAGCAGTTTGCCAAAGAAGAATGGTCTAAAATTCCAGCAGAGCATTGTAAGAAACTCATTGATGGTTACCGGAAGCGGTTGGTCGCAGTTATTTTGGCTAAAGGTTGTGCAACCAAGTATTAGGCTGAGGGTGCCAATACTTTTGTCTGGCCCATTTTTGGAGTTTTGTGTGAAATGATCAATGTTTTGCTTTTTGCTTCATTCTCTTTTGTGTTTTTTCATTTAAGACAAATTAAATGAAGATAATAATACCAAAGAATTTGTGTTTGCAATCATTTTCAGGAAGAAACTGAGTATTATCTGACAGAATTGCAGGGGTGTCAATACTTTTTGGCCACAACTGTACCAGTGGTTACAGCGGCACGTGTACTGCCCCCAGTTGGAGTATGTGGTAGAAGAGCTTTGCCGGCAATGTCTGGTATGCAACCTCATTAAGAGTACTGAACAAAGGGCACCCATCCAGACCATACATACTAAGGAACCGCTAGAAGTCTTGATGATCAACTATCTCCTCATAGTACACTCAGCCTGGGGGCCACAGTACTGTTTGGTGATGACCGACCATTTCTCCAAGTTCATGGTAGTCACCCAGACTAGAGATCAGACTGCCGAGTCAGCGGCACGGGCCATCTGTCAAGACTTCATCTGAACATGTTTCCAAGGCAAGGTGATGGAAGAACTGTATCATTTGTATGGCATTGAGCGGTCCCGGACCACCCTTTACTATCCTCAAGGCAACGGAGCATGTGAACGCTTCAACCGAACCTTACTTCAAATGCTGAGGATGTTGGAAGAGGACAAGTAGGCATGCTGGCCAGATTTCCTGCCAGAGCTGGTCTGGACCTATAACAATTGGGTCCATTTCACCACGAATTACACCCCCTATCTGCTGCTGTTTGGAAGAGCTGGACGAGAGATCATTGAATTGAAGTTGGAACAGCTAGAGGAGCTGATGGAGCGAAGCATCCCTTCATGGGTGAAAGAACACCGGAAACGACTGCAAACAATGCGGCGGGTTGGTGAGTCAGCAGCTACAGGACAAAGAACATATGGGCCGTATACCGATTCAAGAGATACCGCTCCGGCCCGGGGACCGAGTATTAGTCAGATAGAAACGCCCCAAGGGTAAACTAAGCGAGAGATGGGAAGTACAGCCTTACAAAGTCATCGAGCGAGTGTATGCTGACAGTCCGGTCTGCAAGATGCAGGTTGAGAATGGGGCATCCGCCCCTAGAGTGATTCACAGAAATATGCTGCAGCCATGCGGGTCTGGGCCCCATCCTGTACCATTGCCACCTGAAGATGTTGCTCCACTTCCTGAACCTGCCTTGCCTGCTGGTGAAATCAATGATGAATGGTGTATCGACCCTGACACTGTGGGGGGTCCTCAGCCGGACAGAGATGGTACTTCTCTGGAGGTACCACTACTGCCATGTGACGATGAGTCCAGACAAGAGCCTACAACTCCTGCAGCAAGTATTCCTTTGGAAGATACTCAAGACCTCCGTAGATCCCAGAGCTCTACTGCAGGGGTTCCACTAGTCCGTTATGTAGAACAGTGTTCCTTGTCTGTTTTTCTGCCTCCCCTATAGGTGCTATTCTGCATTGCAAGTTTCTTCTTCCCACTGCAACCTTGACGTGATGGTCGAGGATGACCATCTTTAAGTAGGGGGCATGTAAGGGGATGGCATTGCCATGGACAGTAGAGACAAACTGCTATTTTCAGAGACAGAACCCCCTTGGCTAGAGCAATGGGACATTTGGCTGTCCCTGCAATAAGACTAGTTTTGGTTTGCTCCTCCAGCTATGGAGAGGGGAGGGGCTGTTTTTCTAGTGAGTGTTCGGAACTGGGAGTCTGCAGGAAGCTGGTGTGCTGTGAGGAGAAAAATGTGCAGCTTATAACTGACTGAACTTGTGGGATTTTGCATACTCTTCTGGGGATAATGAAGGTGTCTTTCCCGTGTTGCTGCGAGGAGCCACGAGGATATACAAGGAAGAATCCAGAGGAGAGAATTCACCGTTTCTAGGAGCAGGCTTGGAATCTTCACACAAGGACAAGACTACGTTGCACAGAGCTGCCAGGGAGGACGTCGCATCATCTTGCAGAGAACTGCAGGGGGCCCCCAAGAAGGAACTGAGACACCAAATTCCATGTGAGTTTTAACCCCGTGTGTGCACATGTTTAGGGCTTAGGATAGGCTGCAATAGATAGAGCGCAGTAGCCGAGCAGCCGAAGTAGCAGTAGTCAGTCAGGCTACAGTTAGAGTAGCAGCATACTGTACTTTATTGTATTATTTTGCCTTTTGAAAAATACACTGATCTGTAATAGTTGGTGCACCGTGCCATTTGTATGGCCCAGCTAAAGAATATCACTTTTGTAAATTGTTGTATGTCATTGCATACTCCTGTTTACACTTTCCTAACACTGCATTCCTTGCCCGTAAATAAATTAACCCTTTGTTGTTTGCACCTCATCTTGCGTACCGTAGTCTCCCTCTATTGTGGTGGTCCCCCGGCCATCATTTCAAGAGCACCATCACTGATCCTCCTGAAGCTGGGGAGAGCTCCAGCAGTGATCCTCCTGAAGCTGGGGAGAGCTCCAGCACAGATCCTCCTGAAGCTGGGGACAGCTCCAGCACGGATCCTCCTGAAGCTGGGGAGAGCTCCAGCATGGATCCTCCTGAAGCTGGGAAGAGCTCCAGCACGGATTCTCCTGAAGCAGGGAAGAGCTACAGTACTGATTCACCCATGGCTGGGGAAAACTCCGGCACTGATCCTCATGTGGCTGGGGAAAGCTCCAGCACTGACCCACCTGTGGCTGGGGAAAACTCCAGCACTGACCCACCTGTGGCTGGGAAAACTCCAGCTCTGGCCAACATCAGTTTAGCAGACTGTTCTCCAATGTCACAAGACTAGTGAACGTGCAAACCAAGAGTAGGGGCACCACAATCAATAGATAACAGGGTGGGATCCAACCCAAGCCCATTCAAAGAGACTGTATGAACAAAACAAAGAAGCAGGGATGGGCTATACGCGGGGGGATCACCACAGACAAATGGCTAGCATTTAGAAAAACAGCTTTTATTGAACATGTATAAACCACACACAGATTAAAAACATTAAAAAGTCACACATGTGACTTGACAATCGCATATACTGGCTCACAATAGAACCTACACCCTGCAAATACACTCCACAGGAGACCTGCCTATATAAACAGCATACCAACTGGTGGCTAAGTGTAAGAAATGGAATAAGGGATATGAATATACGTGAGCATAAGATAACACCCACCAACCGTAATATATAGAGAGATAGAAACCAATGATGTTCAATGATGTTATATCCCCTAAATGGGTTCCATAAATAACACACCTAATCACCATCGCCCACAGTGCCCGTCATGAGAGTCATGCATACACATAACCGTCAACAAATAAATGCATACTCAAGCCCAAAAATAAAGAAGACAAGAGCTCATGACCACTAATGGACGGGATCAGTATCCCATAAGTATTGGTATAAATGGCATCAAGGCGCAGGGCCCGTGTGGAGCAAGATCAGGGAGGAAAGATGCCCAAGACTAGTGAACCCTCCACCTCAGAGGAGGAACGCAGTCAGGCAGTAGCCTAGTTACTGGGGGGGGAGAGGGGGTCATCGCCATGGCCCATCCCAAGAAGGGGCCCACCCTGTTCCATGGCCGCTTCTGTCATAAGGCTGCATTGAGGGTGAGTACAGCAAATGTTCTGCTCCCCTATCTTCCTGAGACTCAGCACACTAGAAGGACTCTGTTGCATTTTTGTGCGCTCAGCACAGCTCCAAAAGGGCGAATGCGCCGGCATAAGTTTGCCAGCGCATGACCAGCGTACCCAACACTAAATATAGGGAACGCTGATCGCATGCAGCGTCATGAGATCAAAGGAGGAGCTGACCGGAGGAGGCGCGGCCGTGGGCGGGTCTTAGCGGCGGCCCTGCCCTGCGCCCTGTACCGCTATTCTGAAAGTAGCCTAATGAGGTGGATCCTGACCGTCCCGTGTCCATCCAGTATAGATAGATAACCATTTATGGTCTGTAGACCAGGAAAAAGCAGAGGGAACTATTGGAATTTGGCAATGTTTTCTATTGTTATTGTGTATGTGAAGTAAGAACACAATATTTATTTCCTTTATTTATTATTTTGTGATTTTAATGTAAATATTCTGTAATATTTGGTTGTGAGTTTTAAATAAAAAGATTATAGTAGTTATATTCTTGTACATAGGAGCAGTATTATAGTAGGTATATTCTTGTACATAGGGGGTAGTATTTTTGTAGTTATGTTCTTGTACATAGGGGGCAGAACTTTAGTAGTTATATTCTTGTACATAGGGGGCAGTATTATAGTAGTTATATTCTTGTAGATAAAAACAGTATTATAGTAGATATATTCTTGTACATAGGAGCAGTATTATAGTAGTTATATTCTTGTACATAGGGGCAGTATTATAGCAGTTTTATTCTTGTACACAAGGGCAGTATTATAGTAGTTATATTCTTGCACATAGAGGCAGTATTATAGTAGTTATATTCTTGTACATATGTGCAGTATTATAATAGTTATATTCTTGTACATAGAGGCAGTATTATAGTAGTTATATTCTTGTACATAGGAGCAGTATTATAGTAGTTATATTCTTGTACACATGTGCAGTATTGTAGTAGTTATATTCTTGTACATAGAGACAGTATTATAGTAGTTATATTCTTGTACATAGGGGCAGTACTATAGTAGCTATATTCTTGTATATATGTGCAGTATTATAGTAGTTATATTCTTGTACATACTGTATGTGCAGTATTATAGTAGTTATATTCTTGTACATAGAGACAGTATTATAGTAGTTATATTCTTGTACATAGAGGCAGTATTATAGTAGTTATATTCTTGTACATAGAGGCAGTATTATAGTAGTTATATTCTTGTACATAGGGGCAGTATTATCGTAGTTATATTCTTGTACATACTGTATGTGCAGTATTATAGTAGTTATATTCTTGTACATATGTGCAGTATTATAGTAGTTATATTCTTGTACATAGGGCAGTATTATAGTAGTTATATTCTTGTACATAGAGGCAGTATTATATTAGTTATTTTCTTGTACATACTGTATGTGCAGTATTATAGTAGTTATATTCTTGTACATATGTGCAGTATTATAGTAGTTATATTCTTGTACATAGGGCAGTATTATAGTAGTTATATTCTTGTACATAGGGGCAGTATTATCGTAGTTATATTCTTGTACATACTGTATATGCAGTATTATAGTAGTTATATTCTTGTACATATGTGCAGTATTATAGTAGTTATATTCTTGTACATAGGGCAGTATTATAGTAGTTATATTCTTGTACATAAGGGGCAGTATTATAGTAGTTATATTCTTGTACATACTGTATGTGCAGTATTATATTAGTTATATTCTTGTACATAGGGGGCAGTATTATAGCAGTTATATTCTTGTACATATGTGCAGCATTGTAGTAGTTATATTCTTGTACATAGGGGCAGCATTATAGTAGTTTTATTCTTGTACACAAGGGCAGTATTATAGTAGTTACAGTTGTGGCCAAAAGTATTGACACCCTTGCAATTCTGTCAGATAATACTCAGTTTCTTCCTGAAAATGATTGCAAACACAAATTCTTTGGTATTATTATCTTCATTTAATTTGTCTTAAATGAAAAAACACAACAGAGAATGAAGCAAAAAGCAAAACATTGATCATTTCACACAAAACTCCAAATATGGGCCAGACAAAAGTATTGGCACCCTCAGCCTAATACTTGGTTGCACAACCATTAGCCAAAATAACTTCGACCAACCACTTCCGGTAACCATCAATGAGTTTCCTACAATGCTCTGCTGGAATTTTAGACCATTCTTCTTTGGCAAACTGCTCCAGGTCCCTGATATTTGAAGTGTGCCTTCTCCAAACTGCCATTTTTAGATCTCTCCACAGGTGTTCTATGTGATTCAGGTCTGGACTCATTGCTGGCCACCTTAGAAGTCTCCAGTGCTTTCTCTCATACCATTTTCTAGTGCTTTTTGAAGTGTGTTTTGGGTCATTGTCCTGCTGGAAGACCCATGACCTCTGAGGGAGACCCAGCTTTCTCACACTGGGCTCTAAATTATGCTGCAAAATTTGTCGGTAGTCTTCAGACTTCATAATGCCATGCACAAGGTCAAGCAGTCCAGTGCCAGAGGCAGCAAAGCAATCCCAAAACATCAGGGAACCTCCGCCATGTTTGACTGTAGGGACCGTGTTTTTTCTTTGAATGCCTCTTTTTTTCTCCTGTAAACTCTATGTTGATGCCTTTGCCCAAAAAGCTCTACTTTTGTCTCATCTGACAAGAGAATATTCTTCCAAAACGTTTTAGGCTTTTTCAGGTAAGTTTTGGCAAACTCCAGCCTGGCTTTTTTATGTCTCGGGGTTAGAAGTGGGGTCTTCCTGGGTCTCCTACCATACAGTCCCTTTTCATTCAGACGCCGACGGATAGTACGGGTTGACACTGTTGTACCCTCGGACTGCAGGGCAGCTTGACCATGTTTGGATGTTAGTCGAGGTTCTTTATCCAACATCCGCACAATCTTGCATTGAAATCTCTTGTCAATTTTTCTTTTCCGTCCACATCTAGAGAGGTTAGTGTTAGGGTGCCCGAGAGTGAACCCACTGGACCACGGTGTAATATCCACACGTTGTAATATCCACACGTTATGAAGAATTCAAGGTATTAAACTTTAGATATGTTTTATTCTTCGTCCTCCAGCACACAGCATAACAGTTGCATTCCCATGCTACACAGAAGTGAAACTGAAACTTCCCTTCTCATCCCTCTTGTCTCCACCCCCCAAGTCCCATAAGTCTGGCTTGCTTAAAGAGACAGATCTAATTATTATACATTACATCATCCCCTTTTTTTTTTTTTTCTATAAATAACCCATATTACTGATAAATGCAACAACATGAAAACGTCCAAAGAAATCATATGTCCGTTTTGTCTTATTTGTTCAATTCCAAAACCAGAGAAACAAACAAAAAAAAAAACAAAACAAAACTGTAATTACACTTCTTCAATAAGCCTCGATGGAGCTCTTCTCTCTCGTGTAGGATAACGTCTGGGCTCATTGAGAGGGTTCATTATTGATGGACCAGCTACCTCTTGTTGGTCCTCTCCACCATCGGATACCAAATCTTCCACCAAAGAGAGTTCATTGTCATCATTCTGCGGTATGACTTTAAAATATGAAGAATTTCGCGTTATGGAGTGTCCATCTCGTTCAGCTGTGATCATGCTGCCTTTCCTTTTAGTAACATAATATTTTGCAGGACCATATACAGGTGAGGTCTTGTTGGTTGGTCTTTGACGTACCACCACGACATCCCCTCTTTCGATGGCACTTGACTGTGTCCTTCGCCTTCTGTCTGCATAACGTTTCATGGCTTGTTTGTTGGAGAAATCTGTGGATCTCACTGAGGAGTCACTCGGTCGGGGATGGCTGGTCACATCAGGGAGACGTATACGCAGGGTTCTGCTGAACATTAAATGAGCTGGAGCAGCATTAGTAGTGGAGTGTGGCGTATTGCGGTAATTACGCATGAATTTGTATAATGACTGTTTCAGTGGGATGTGCTCCAGGCTCGCTGCCTTGATACGTTTCCCCAGAGTGCGCATAAAACGTTCCACAATTCCATTAGCTTGCGGCCAGCAAGGTGTGATTTTCCTGTGATTGAATCCCAAGTATTCAGAAAATTGTGTAAACACATGTCCATTGAATGGAGGTCCATTGTCTGTTTTGACCACTCTTGGAGTACCATATGCCGAGAAAATGTCGTCCAGCTCTGGTATAACATTATTAGCAGATGTTGAAGAGATAAATGAAATGACAGGGTATCGAGAATATTCATCAATTGTTACGAGAATGTATTGGCCATTTGGCAATGGTCCATATATATCGACTGCCACTTCCTCCCAGACAGCAGTGGGTAACGGAGACATTTGTAATGGCTCTAAGGTTGATGATGGAGTGATTAATTGACAAGTAGAACAGCGTCTAATCTTTTCTTCCACCAAGTGATCCATATTTGGGAACCACACTTTTTCTCTGAGTAACTTCTTTGTGCCAACAATTCCTAAATGACCTTCATGTGCTATCTGTATGACTAAGTTACGCAAAGTCTTAGGTACAACTAGTTTGGTACCTCGAAGAATGAGGTGTTCTTCAGTGACTGATAATTCTTCACGTACGTTTGAGAATAGTTTTAACTCTTTCAGATCAATCTCAGTATCAGGAAATTTTTCCTTTTTAATTTCATTCCACCTTCGATTTGGAATGATTTGTATTAGGGCACAGAGTGTCTTGTCTTTTGTTGTTTCATTTATAAATGGATCAAGAGAAAGTGCTTTTGGCACGGCATGATCTGTAACAAAACGTAGGTATTCTTCAATGGAGGAATGCACAGGTATATCATCATTAGTAGGATGTCTTGAAAGATAATCAGCCGGATTGCTGTATTTTCCAGGTTTGTGAACAATTTTATAGTTGTCCTGTAGACGTAGGCCCCATCGCTCAATTCGTGCAGGCATTTTAGCTCTGGGATTTCCAAAAATTGTAAGAAGTGCTTGATGATCTGTGACAATGGTGAAGGGAGCTCCATAGAGAAATAAGTGAAAGTGTTCACATCCCCAGACAACTGCCAAGCTTTCTTTTTCAGGTTGAGAATATTTTCTTTCAGTGTTTGTTAAGCTCTTACTTGCATAAGAAATGATGTGAGGATTTTGATTGTTATCCTTGTACTGCACTAGAATAGCACCCAGTCCCACGGGACTGGCATCCACAATCAGTTCAGTTCGAAGAGCTGGATCAAAATAAGCCATAGTGGTTGTCGAGCAGAGTTCATTTTTAATTGTTTCAAAAGAGGCCTGACAGTCTTGAGACCATTGAAAAATACAACTTTGTTTTGTAAGTTCCCGTAGTGGATTGCTGATTGTTGAAAAATTCGGAATATATCTAGCACAGTAACTTGCCATTCCAAGGAAAGAACGCACTTCACTGGCATCCTGTGGAATTGAGGCTGTTCTGATAGCTTCCACTTTCTTGGGGTCTGGTTGTACTCCTTTTGCCGAGAAGATGTGACCATAGAATTCTAATGAACCCTTGTCAAACTCGCACTTCTCTTTGTTTAAAGTGAGTCCAGCAGAAAGCAAACATTCGAAGATAGCATATAGAGGACGATTATGCTCAGCTTGAGTTTTACCAAAAACCAATATGTCATCACTGTAATTAAAGGCATTTGGGATGTGTTGAATAACACTCCTTATTGCATCCTGAAAAATTTCTGCTGCTGAGCAGACTCCAAAAGTCAATCTTTTGTATCTTCTGAGGCCCACATGGGTGGAAAATGTGGTCAAGTATCAGGACTCTGGACTCAGTTCTAATTGATGATATCCCTTATTGAGGTCGAGCTTTGAGAAGACGGTGGCTCCATTTAATAAATGAATAATGTCATCAATCGTAGGTGAGATATGTCTTTCCCTCTGGATAGCGGTGTTGGGCAGGCGCATGTCAACACACAGTCTCACTTGATCAGGAGTCTTTGGTTTTGGAACTACCACAAGTGGAGAGACCCACGGAGTGGGACCAGTAACAGTTTCAATAACGTCCTCATCCATGAGCAATTGGAGTTCCTTTTCTACCTTCTGTCTCAGGTGAAATGGAATACGCCTGTGAGGCTGGGCTACTGGACGAACATTGTCATCCACATGAAGGTGTACTTGAGAGTCCTTTAGTTTTCCCAAACCACTAAATAGGGAGGGAAAGCTGTTCACCATAGTTTGTACATCCATAACTGCAGGGTCAGTTATGGCATGAATAATCTGGATGAGCCCTAGCTCCAAGGCAGTGTGATAGCTGAGAAGACAGCCTCCTGATCCTTGTAATGTGTGGAAAGTGGTTTTCTGCCTGTTTTCTTTATATCTAATTTCAGCATCAAATTGTCCCATTATAGCTAGAGGTGTTTTAGATCCATAAGGAAAAATTTTAGTCTGCACTTGTTGTAAGACTGGCCTTGTTTTCAATTGTTCATATGTAGTGCCATCTATGATATCCACTGAAGCTCCTGTATCTATTGTAAAGGTAATGTCAGTGTTGCAGATTGAGAGTGTAACACAGGGAGACTGTACTGAACCAGTGACAGAGGTAGTGAACACATAGTTCTCAGTCGCAGACATTTCTTCTGTGTCCTGATTTATCACTTTTACATCTGCAGATTTTGTCATAGGCAGCGGAGGCTTGTAGTGCGCTGATTTGCAAACAGCTGCAAAATGATTCCCTTTTCCACATTTACTGCAGGTTTGTCCCATAGCTGGACATTTGTTCTGGTGGTGAGGGAAATCCTGTCCACATCTATAACATTTCTTCTGTTTCTGGGCTTGTTTGTCTGGAAAATTTTTCTGTTTGAGATTATGCACATGTAATTTATCCCCATTCTCCATTACGGTAGCCTGATGATCTGCTATTTCTATAGCACGGGCCATTTTGAGCAAATCATGTAGAGAGATATCCTGCTGCAGAGCCTTACGCCTTAGGTTATTAGACGAGCAGGTGACAATTATTTGAGTTAGGATTTCATCATCTACATCTGTAAAGGCACATCCATGTGCTAACTCTTTCAGACGTGTGACATAAGTGTCTATGGACTCTTCTGGAAGCTGCTTGGCAATCCTGAATTTATATCTTTCATATCTGATGTTCTGTTTGGGGTTGAAGTAGCCAGTGAGAGCTTTAGTGCAGTTGCTGTATGTGTCTGTTTCTGCTGCAGGTAACGTACTGTATATGTCATAGACTCCTGTGCCTGCACAATGCAGGAGCAAAGCTCTCTTTCTTTTCTCCTCCTTTATGTCCATGGCTTCTAGGAAATTCTCAAATCTGTTTATCCATTTTCTCCAGTTATGGGAGAGATTAATGACATCAGTCATATCAAACTGTGGGAATGTGTGCAAGTAGTCAGCCATGATAGAGTCTCTCAGTGGTGCTGGCGTGTGAAGCGGTAAAATAGAGTCCGTACTCACAGCAGTAGGTGATTATATCCCATCCTCGTCGCCAGTTGTAATATCCACACGTTATGAACAATTCAAGGTATTAAACTTTAGATATGTTTTATTCTTCGTCCTCCAGCACACAGCATAACAGTTACAAAGAGACAGATCTAATTATTATACATTACACACGGCAACGAACCTCCCCTGGGCGAGTGGACCAGGTGGACCACCCCCTATACAGGGAGTGTTAGGGACAGGCCCAGGGAAGACTATTACCGCGGCAGCTGGTACCTGGACAGCCGAAGACACGGTGTAGAACGGCCAGGTGACCGGATACTGGACCGGGGTAGCACGGCGGGAACACTGGAGACTGGACCCGGGTAGGACGGTAGGAACACAGCAGACTGGACCAGAGTAGGACGGTAGGAACACAGCAGACTGGACCAGGGTAGGATGGCAGGAACACAGGAGACTGGACCAAGGCAGGACGGTAGGAAAACAGCAGACTGGACCGGAGTAGGATGGAAGGAACACAGGAGACTGGACGAAGGCAGGACGGCAGGAACACAGGAGACTGGACAAGGCAGGATGGTAGGAACACAGCAGACTGGACCAGGGTAGGACGGCAGGAACACAGGAGACTGGACCAAGGCAGGACGGCAGGAACACAGGAGACTGGACCAAGGTAGGACGGCAGGAACACAGGAGACTGGACCTGGGTAGGACGGAACACTGCAAACACAGGAGATAGAAGGTAACAGCGCCGGGAGAAGTTAGCCAGGCATCAAACAGAGGAGTCAGGAGAGGACGCCAGCAAGCGTGGGGCCAGAGTCACGAGGAGTAGTACCAATGACGATCAGGCAACGTCACTAGGGAGCAACGGCCTGATGTAGGAGAGTGGGGAGGGCTTCCGGGTCAGGACCTCCTACCAGCAAGAGAGGCGACGGTTCAGAGGGGCAGTGCGCGCGCCCGTCGGGAGCCACGGGGAGCGCATGCCCGGGAGGCCTCAAGCGGCACCAGAGGAGCAGAAGCACCGACGGGAATGCGCCGGGGAGCGGTGGCCCGGTGAGAAGGATGGGACGCGGGCGGCGGTGAGGTGACAGTTAGCCACAGCGCCATGGGCTTTTAACTTCTTGATGACACTGCGCACTGTAGACACAGGAACATTCAGGTCTTTGGAGATTGACTTGTAGCCTTGAGATTGCTCATGCTTCCTCACAATTTGGTTTCTCAAGTCCTCAGACAGTTCTTTGGTCTTCTTTCTTTTCTCCATGCTCAATGTGGTACACTCAAGGACACAGGACAGAGGTTGAGTCAACATTAATCCATGTCAACTGGCTGCAAGTGTGATTTAGTTATTGCCAACACCTGTTAGGTGCCACAGGTAAGTTACAGGTGCTGTTAATTACACAAATTAGAGAAGCATCACATGATTTTTCTAACAGTGCCAATACTTTTGTCCACCCTCTTTTTTATGTTTGGTGTGGAATTATATCCAATTTGGCTTTAGGACAATTCTTTTTGTGTTTTTTCATTTAAGACAAATTAAATGAAGATAATAATACCAAAGAATTTGTGTTTGCAATCATTTTCAGGAAGAAACTGAGTGTTATCTGACAGAATTGCAGGGGTGTCAATATTTTTGGCCACAACCGTGTATTCTTGTACATAGGGGGCAGTATTACAGTAGTTATATTCTTTTACATAGGAGCAGTATTATAGTAGTTATATTCTTGCATTTTAAATTAATAGAACATTTCCATACATTTTTTCATCGCATTATCTGTTGCCCTTATATTGTGTTTTACTGCAATGATTTGTTGCCTTTGCTTCCTCGAAGGTTGCACTGTGTTTATACATCAATGATGGATCAGGCGTGTTACCTCCTGCAGTGATGCCTAACACCTCTGAGTGGCGCTCAGGTTCTGTTCTTTCACTACATGTAACTCTCCTCCTTGTAGAGCTGTGATGCGTGTCTGTAATAAGGTCTAGATATTTCCTGCAGCGTGGGAACAGACAAATACCTTTCCATAATTAGCTGTAAATGATAATTAATAAATCTGCTATTATTGCCCTGTAGTAAAACACTGTATAACTAGTGCTGAGTTTTCCTTTTCGGATGTTAGTTGCAGCTAATGTAGTAACATTATTACAGGAGTAGAAGAGAAGCAATGGCAATTTATAAGATACGAGGAGCTCCTGGGTCTCCAGAGATTTCATCTGACAACTTGTTTCCCCTGATTTTCATGCGGGTGCAGGAGCAGCTGTTGTCAGATAGGTTGAATTGATGTTACTGAAGATGCACCAAGGTTCTACATGTGGCATGCCATACAATAACAGACCAGTCAGTGTGTAATAAGGCTGTTTATTCGATGTGTCATTGCTGCATCTGCTCAAGAGATCATTTCATACACACTGGTCTCTGGGAGTCTGAAAAAACTCCTGGAATCCAGTAACTACCAGATACTGAGCCGGCACTGACTCAGTGCCCAGAGTCTGGCTATCGAATCCAGCCGGCATAGGCAGAGCAACCAGCCCAGGGAGGAACGACTGTGCCCACACTGCTTCCTGTGGCCCTGGAGTATGAGACCTACCTACTGCTACACTGCTCCAAATACTCAGCAGTGAGGGACACTCAATTCTACTGCTACACTGCACCAAATACTCAGCAGTGAGGGACACTCAATTCAAGAGATTTTATGATGTCCTCCATGAATTTCATCTCCATGAAAGATAAAGAGAAGACATACGGTACAGTGCCTTGCAAAAGTATTCAGCCCCCTGGAACTTTTCAACCTTTTCGCCCATATCATGCTTCAAACATATAAAATAACAAATGTACGTATTTTTCGGACCATAAGACGCACTTTTTTTCCTCCAAATTTGAGAGGAAAGTGTGGGTGCATCTTATGGTCAGAATGTAGCATGTGGAGAGGGGGCAGCGGCAGAGTGAGATCGCACTGGGATTGCAGGAGGCAGGAAAATGTTGCCTGCTGCAGGAATCCAGCCGCTGGGGAAACCATGTGGTTCCGATACTTAAAGTGAATATTCATGAGCTGCTTCCCTCCCCTGTCAGCTGAGCAGTGAGCAGCAAATGACAGACCCACATGGTTTCCCTAGTGGATTCCTGCAGCAGCTGGGGAGATGTGTGTCCCATGGTGGAGGGGGCAGCAGGAGGGATCACCACATACCTGAAAGGCAGCACAGCCCGGGCTTGATGCTGAATGCTCTGTGGAGGACCTGTGGTGAGGTCATGAAGAGGGTGGGCTGGCGCATCAAATGACCACATAAAACCCTGCCTCTTCATGATGTCATCACAGGTCCTGCAGACACCGCACTGTCCTCTTACATGACCTGTGGTGAGGTCATAAGAAGGAGGGCACTGTGCGGCCTTGGGATGCTGCATTACTTCCCCACAGTGTGGCTTACTGGCTGCAAGACATGCACTGAGCACAGCGAGCAGCAGCCTGTACAAGAATTAATTATAAGGTTAGTAATTGCAGCACATAAAAATCACTCTGACATCCTGTGGTGAACTATAACTCCCAGCATGCCATATGATCTGCAGGACATGCTGAGAGTTATAGTTCTCCCTTGGGATCTTAAAGCAGCACTCCAGTGTTATTTTTCAGTGCTGGAGTGGTGCTTTAAATATAAGCCCTGTGCCCCCATTCTTATACTCACCCTCCAGTGTCTTCATACAGTACTTTACAGACAACACACTAGTCCAGCAGCACAATCTTCTACCTGTAGCTCCCAACATAATAACATACTATTATATATATTAACACCACATATAATAGTATGTTATTTATGCTATTAAATATTTTACCATTTTTTTTGGTTCAAATATGTTTTTGCCTATTTTCCACCTCTAAAACCTGCGTGTGTCTTATAGATCGGTGTGACTTATAGTCCGAAAAATACGAGAAATTTTTGGTGAAGAATCAACAAGTGGGACACAATTGTGAAGTTGAACGAAATTTATTGGTTATTTTAAATTTTTATGTAAATTCAAAAACTGAAAAGTGGGGCGTGCAATTTTTTTTGTCCCCTTTATTTCAGTGCAGCAAACTCACTCCAGAAGTTCATTGTGGATCTCTGAATGATCCAATGTTGTCCCAAATGACTAATGATGATAAATATAATCCACCTGTGTGTAATCAAGTCTCCGTATAAATGCACCTGCTTTGTGATAGTCTCAGGGTTCTGTTTGAAGCACAGAGAGCATCATGAAGACCAAGGAACACAACAGGGAGGTCCATGATACTGTTGTGGAGAAGTTTAAAGTTGGATTTGGATACAAAATGATTTCCTAAACTTTAAATATTCCAAGGAGCAGTGTGCAAGCGATCATATTGAAATGGAAGGAGTATCATACCACTGCAAATCTACCAAGACCCGGCCGTCCCTCTAAACTTTCATCTCAAACAAGGAGAAGACTGATCAGAGATGCAGCCAAGAGGCTCATGATGACTCTGGATGAACTGCAGAGATCTACAGCTGAGGTGGGACAGTCTGTCCATAGGACAACAATCAGTCGTACACTGCACAAATCTGGCCTTTATGGAATAGTGGCAAGAAGAAAGCCATTTCTCAAAGATATCCATAAAAAGTGTCATTTAAAGTTTACAACCAGCCACCTGGGAGACCCACCAAACATGTGGAAGAAGGTGCTCTGGTCAGATGAAACCAAAATCAAACTTTTTGGCAACAATGCCAAATAATGTTTGGCGTAAAGACAACACAGCTCATCACCCTGAACATACCATCCCCACTGTCAAACATGGTGGTGGCAGCATCATGGATTGGGCCTGCTTTTCTTTAGCAGGGACAGGGAAGATGGTTAAAATTGATGGGAAGATGGATGGAACCAAATACAGGACCATTCTTGAAGAAAACTTGTTGGAGTCTGCAAAAGACCTGAGACTGGGACGGAGATTTGTCTTCCAACAAGACAATGATCCCAAACATAAAGCAAAATCTACAATGGAATGGTTCACAAATAAATGTATCCAGGTGTTAGAATGGCCAAGTCAAAGTCCAGGCCTGAATCCAATTGAGAATCTGTGGAAAGAGCTGAAAACTGCTGTTCACAAACGATCTCAATCCAACCTCACTGAGCTCGAGCTGTTTGCCAAGGAAGAATGAGCAAGAATTTCAGTCTCTTGATGTACAAAACTGATAGAGACATACCCCAAGTGACTTGCAGCTGTAATCGCAGCAAAAGATGGCGCAACAAAGTATTAAGTTAAAGGGGCCAAATAATATTGCACGCCCCACTTTTCAGTTTTTGAATTTCCACAAAAATTTAAAATAACCAATAAATTTTGTTTAACTTGACAATTGTGTTCCACTTGTTTTTGATTCTTCACCAAAAATTTACATTTGGTATCTTTATATTTGAAGCATGATATGTGGGAAAGGTTGAAAAGTTCCAGGGAGCCGAATACTTTTGCAAGGCACTGTATATCCTGCTGGCGACGAGGAGACCATGGTGGGCAGCACAGTATTAGAGCACATGGCATGTACAGTGGGTACGGAAAGTAGGGATGAGCGAGTAGTGAAATACTCAGACTCGCTGTACTCGTTACGAGTAGCTCCTAATACTCGGGGAACTCTGAACGAGTAGCGAGTCCAATGTAAGTCTATGGGAAATGCGAGTAATGGGCTGTGTGTGTGTACGGGACTGTGCTCCGCTGTGCAGGGACTGGCTTGGCTGTGCAGGGACTGTGCTGGGCTGTGCGGGGACTGTGCCGGGCTGTGCTGGGATGTGCAGGGACTGGCCGGGCTGTGCAGGGACTGTGCGGGGACTGGCAGGGCTGGGCGGGGACTGTGCCGGGCTGTGCGGGACTGTGCTGGGATGTGCAGGGATGTGCAGGGACTGGCCGGGCTGTGCAGGGACTGTAAAGGAAATTGACAACACAAAAAGCTGAAAAATCCAAACAAAATCATAACTAAATCATATGAAACAATAAATATACATTATTGACCCAGCTAGGGTTTAGGACAGTGTAGGACACACTGCAAATCAACTGAAACAACCTCAAACGAAGCGCAATGCAGTAAAGTCCAAAAATAGTATTAGTATAGCAAAGTGAAAAAACTTTATTTAGGACAGACAGGTAGGCAGCAAAAACAGGCTACAGATATTGTTTGTCACTTTTTAGCCTGTTTTTGCTGGCTACCTGTCTGTCCTAAATAAAGTTTTTTCACTTTGCTATACTAATATTATTTTTGGACTATTTTGCATTGCGCTTCAATTGTGCGGGGACTGTGCCAGGCTGTGCGGGACTGTGCCGGGCTGTGCGGGGACTGGCCGGGCTGTGCAAGGACTGTGCGGGGACTGTGCCGGGCTGTGCCAAGTATTGCGAGGCGAGTAGTGAAATTTACTCGCCAGGATTCGAGTACCGTGAATACCGCATTTCTCGGCAAGTACCGAATCCTAACGAGTATACTCGCTCATCCCTAACGGAAAGTATTCAAACCTCCTTCAATTTTTCACTCTATGTTTCATTGCAGCCGTTTGGTAAACTCAGTTCATTTTTTTTCTCATTAATTTACACTCTCTGCACCCCATCTTGACTGAAAAACAACAGAAATGTAGACATTTTTGCAAATTTATTAAAAAGAAAAACTGATATATCACATGGTCGTAAGTATTCAGACCCTTTGCTCAGTATTGAGTAGAAGCACCCTTTTGAGCTTGTACAGCCATGAGTCTTCTTGGGAAGGATGCAACAAGTTCTTCACACCTGGATTTGGGGATCCTCTGCTATTCTTCCTTGCAGATCCTCTCCAGTTCTGTCAGGTTGGATGGTGAACGTTGGTGGACAGCCATTTTCAGGTTTCTCCAGAGATGCTCAAGTGGGTATGGTCAGGGCTCTGGCTGGGCCAGTCAAGAATGGGCACAGAGTTGTTCTGAAGCCACTCCTTTGATATGTTAGCTGTGTGCTTAAGGTCATTGTCTTGTTGGAAGGTGAACCTTCAGCCAACCTTCAGCCAAGTCTGAGGTCCAGACACTCTGCAAGAGGTTTTCATCCAGGATATGTCTGTACTTGGACGCATTCATGTTTCCTTTAATTGCAACCAGTCAGCCTGTCCCTGCAGTGGAAAAACACCCCCATAGCATGATGCTGTGACCATCATGTTTCACTGTTGGGATTGTATTGGGCAGGTGATGAGTAGTGCCTGGTTTTATTCGATCGTCCATGACAGCACCACCTGAGAGAGGGGAACTGCCCTTCAGGAACAGGAAACCTACAGATACAAAAGGGTGGCACCTCTCCCTTGCATCAGTTGGTTTCCTGTTTCTGAAGGACAGGGTTCCCTACAGATCACCCTGTCATGGATCGTCAGGAATCCCCAGGCCGGCTGAACGACCCAGGTAGCGAGGGGGTCTTCTACCTTGGATAGTGTGGGGTTCCTGGAAGCGCTACTGTGGGTCCAGGCAGCCTCCACGGCAGTGTGCGGAGCGGGGTCTGGAGGATGGCCATCTCCAGAGCCAGCGCCGGTAAGTATCTCCCCCCAGGTCCATCCTGGTCCTCCTGGTGCCGGTCATCCCGCGGTCCAGAACTCTGCTCTGGTGCCGGCCGGTGTTGCCTGGTGGTGCGCACGGGGCTGTGGTTGTGCTGGGACAGGCCATGGCGTGCCCCGCTGTCCTCTGGCGCATCCCCATGCATTTAATGAGTACCGGAAGTGATGCGGGGGGCGGGGCCAGGGACGCTGGGTCCAAAGTCGGATGCTGTTCAACTTTTTCTCCTCCTGTGTGCGTCGCCGGGCCGTGGCAGCGCGGGTGCGGGCGTGATGGCTGGGGTGGTGGGGGGGCAGGGCACAGTGGGGGAGACCTGGGGGACATCCCGAATGGGGGGGCGCATCTGGCCACATCCCTGCTGACCTGTATTTCCGGGAAGGGGGCTACAAAGAGCCACAGCAACGCTGTAGGGCTGCTTTTGTCCCGTTGGCAGCAATGGATGAGCCGGAAACTCCCGTGGCCCAGCTGGAACAGGAGTAGGGGCAATAGCGTGCCTTAGAGAGGCCCCATACAAACCCCTAGCTGAAAAATCGAGGATGAAGTAGGCAGTCCAGCCGCAAGAGTTCCTCCAGGCTGAGGGATTCAGCCCACCCTCCCCGTGATCCGGTGCCTACTTCTACTGCTTGGGTAAGAGATCTTTGTGAATGTACCCTGATGCAGTGTCCCCTTATATTTTCTCTCTAGGGTAAGAAATGCTCTGGTAAAATGAAAAACAGGGAATGTGCCCTTTGCAGTTGTCCCTTGCCAGACGCCTACCCTAAAAAGTTTTGTCAGTCATGTGTGCGACAGACGGTAGGGTGTAAAAAAAAAAAAAGGGGGAATGGTAGTCTCGGGTTAAGATACATAGTCCCTTACACTCTCCCCCCGCTTCTACAGGTGGCGGAAGAAACCCCTGACTTCACCGCAAGCCTGAGGGAAATTATTAGGACAGAAGTAAAGGATTCCCTAAAATCCCTATCTCAGGGAGGAATCCTCTAAAAGCAAAAGAGGAGCAAGTTTATCGGGGTCAGACTCTTCAGCTGCCCCTAGGAGAGACGAATATTCTTCAGAGGCCACTGCCTCTTCTTCAGCATCGTCTTTGGATGAAGACTCCAACTGGTTTTGCTTCACCCTAGATCAAATGGACAAATTGGTCAAATCAGTAATGTCCACCATGGGGGTAGCTGACGCGAAACCAGAACAATCAGCTCAGGACCTGATGTTTGCCGGCCTAGACTCAAGGAAGCGCAAATCTTTCCCACTAAATGATAAAGTGCAAAACTTGATAAACAGAGAATGGAAGAAGCCAGAAAAATTGGTTCCTTACCACCGGCCTTCAAATGGAGATATCCCTTTGAGGATCCCTTTGTGATCAGATGGGATAAAGCCCCAAAACTGGAGGCAGCGGTGGCTAAAGCCTCCAAGAAATCCTCCATTCCCTTTGATGACTTGGCCTCCTTAAAGGATCCTCTGGATAAGAAAGCGGACTCATTTCTGAAAGGGACTTGGGAAATGTAAGCAGGCGCCCTAAGACCAGTGGTTGCTGCTACCTGCACAGCCAGATCCATGATGATCTGGCTGGACCAGCTTGAATCCCAGTTAGCAGACAGAGCCTCGAGAGAATCCATCCTGAAGCCCCTGCCAATGATTCAGAACGCTGCAGCCTTTCTAGCCGATGCTTCGGTAGATTCGGCAAGGATGGCGGCCAGAGCCTCAGGACTGTCAAATGCAGCACGGAGGGCTCTTTGGCTGAAATGTTTGCCAGGGGACATCAAGGCCTGATCCCGTCTCTGCTCCATTCCGAGTGAAGGAGAATATCTGTTCGACCCAGTTCTGGAAGATCTTTTGGATAAAGCTGGGGATGATAAAAAGAAATTTCCCAGCCTGCCCACCCCTTCTTACAGACGTCAAGAGGAGAAGATATTTTCGTAGAAGGTTGTCCAAAGATCGAGGCAGATGGGATGAAAAAAGGAGAGGTACAGGATTTATGTTTGGAGGAGGGAGCTGTCAGGAAGGAGCATCTCGTGAACCTAAGAAGCCATCCCAATGACTAGCTGCTCCAGTAGGAGGTAGGCTAGCCGCCTTCTACCCAGCCTGGTCCCTAATTTCCAATAGCAACTGGATCCTGGGGCTGATGGCCTCATGACTATGGTTAGAATTCTCCTGTATCACCCAAAACAGATTTAGGATCACCCCACTCAGGTCTTCCCCGTCGTAGCAGGCTGCCCTGGAGACAGAAATCCGTGACTTACGCAGCAAAGAGGTCCTGACAGAAGTACCGGAGGCAGAAAGGGGCAGAGGGTTCTACTCCCCTCTTTCTAGTCCGTAAACCAGACGGCTCCTTTAGGACTATTATTAATCTTAAAGCCGTCAATGAATTTCTAGTCATACGCCCGTTCAAGATGGAAACAATCAATTCCACAATAAAATTGTTTGAAAACTGCTTTATGGTGGTGTTGCATTTAAAAGACATCTACTACCATATACACATTCATGCGGCTCATCAGCGATTCCTTAGAGTGGTGGTTCATTTAGATGGGTCAGTTCAGCATTTCCAATATGTTGCCCTTCCCTTTGGCATTGCAGTCACCCCCTGGGTATTCACTAAGGTTATAGCCCATCTGCGTGAGTCATACATTCTGGTGGTCCCCTACCTTGATGACTTCCTTATTGTTATGCATCGGGTTCCTGTCGCTGCACAGCAGGAATCCCGAGCTTTGCCTTCGGCGGTCTCCCATTCCTCTCCAGCTGCAGTGGAGCCTGCTCAGCAGACTCGTCGATCCCAGCACTCTGCTCACACCAGCATTGTAGGTTTGGTTGCTGCTGCCACCTCTGGTCCAGCTATAGCAACGCATGCTGGTCAGCAGCAAACGACTCCAGGGACTGTCCTCCTTTTGCCTGTGGGACGATCTCTCATTGGAGATCGGAGGTCACATGTTCAGGTCCTTCTCCAGCTCGGATTGGACCATCAGGGGGGTCCCGGAAGGACGCGGCCCTGCCATGCACTATGATAGACTCTGATGCTATAACGCTTAGTGTGTGTGAGATGATGGATGTATGAGACTGGTACGTATGAGTTAGGGTTCAGGGATCAGAGTAGCACCATAGTTCTAGCACTGCTTAATGCCGCAGTCTAGTCTCTCACCGTTCTCTAGTGCCTTGGGGCGTTGGCCAGTACAGGCCTTACATACCGCAGCTACCGCTGTCTGCCAGAGCAGCGCTGTGCTCTGTTGCGTGCGCTTACCAGCACAGTTGTTAGGCTGGTTGGTGGTTATCACCAGCGCAGACATTGCATTCGCTCTGAGCGGTGCTACATATAGCAGTGACCTGTGATGTTAACAGGTCTCGCTTACACGCCGGCTGGTGTGGACTCCGTGGAATAACAGAGTCCGCCTCTGCAAGCACCGGGTCAGTGATTACCTGCCGGTGTCCGACTTTCTCATACTTTACGGCTAAAAGACTCCTTGTGTATCTACAGGGTCATCACGTATGAGTGTTCTCTGACAATCAGGTCACCATGGCTTATATCAATCACCAAGGCGGGACTCGTCCCAGACCCCTGATGAATGTAGCAGAACGTTTGTTCCAACTAGCAGAGCAGCATTTTCTGTCTATAACAGCTCTACATATAAAAGGAAGAGAAAACACCACAGTGGATTACTTCAATCTGATTGTGCAAAAGTGGGGTCAACCAGAGGTGGATCTCTTCACCACCAGAGAGAACAGGAAAGTGAAGCAGTTTTGCTCACTAAATCCCAGAGAAGACCCTCTAGCAGTAGACGCATTTCTGATAAAGTGTGACTTCAGGCTAGCATACGCCTTCCCTCCCGTCTCTACTACCCCTGTTAATGAGGAAAATCAGGAAAGACAGGGCGAGGATTATAGTGATTGGCCCAGGAGGGCATGGTTCTCATGCCTCAAGAATGTCAGTGGCCGATCCTTGGGTCCTACCAGACGTCCCGGATCTCCTATCCCAGGGCCCAGTTTACCATTCGCAGGTGGCTGGCCTTCATCTGACGGCGTGGATTTTGAACGGTCACTGCTCAAGGATGGAGGTTTCTCCCCAGGCTTGATCAATACCCTGCTTAAAAGTGGAAAAGTGATTACTACCCAAATTTACGTCAGAATCTGGAAAAGATTCCTACAGAACTCAGGGATAGTAGCTGGACAATCAGCTCCGATAATTCAGATTCTAGAATTCCTATAAAAAGGTCTGGACATGGGGTTTTCCACCAGTACCCTTAACGTGCAAGTGTCAGCCTTGGGGGCCCTTTTCAGCTGCAACATTGCCGGTAATTACTGGGTCAGTAGGTTTATTAAGGCGGCAAGTAGATCCAGACCAGTAGTGAAAGATAGGTTCATGCCATGGGACTTGAACCTAGTCCTCACGGCTATGACAGAGGCCCCATTTGAACCTATTTCATCAGCCTCCATAAAAAATCTGTCCCTCAAAGTAGCCTTCCTGGTAGCACTGACGTTGGCTCGTAGAGTAAGTGATATCCAGGCATTATCTAGGCTTCTTCCTTATATACAATTCAGGGACGATAGGGTAATACTTAGACCTGATCTGGCATAGTTACCTAAGGTAGTTTCCAGTTTCCATAGGACGCAGGAAATAGTCCTTCCATCCTTCCTCCCTAATCCAGTTAACGAGAAGGAAAAGAAACTACAAACCCTAGATGTTAGGAGATGTCTCCTAGAACACCTGGTAGTTACTGATCCCTGAAAAAAGTATAGTGCCCTGTTTTTCTCCCATCAAAGCGCTAGGAAGGGCCTTAGGGCATCAAAAAACACACTAGCTAGGTGGATTAGAGAGGCTATTTCACTAGCATACAACTCAAAGGGCAGATCAGCACCTGGGAAGCTGAGGGCACATTCCACCACATTCCCAAATATGAAGGCAGCCAGCTACTTGGTCCTCTCTGAGCACCTTTTACAATCATTATAGGCTAGACCTGGGTGCTTCCTCAGACCTTCCCACACTTTATGTAGACCTGTGTGTGGATGCTTTATATTAATGTCTCTTAAGTCTTTTGACATGCTTGACTGACTCACTTCCGAGCCACTTTACTAGGAGATCTAACTCCTCACTACTAGAAAGGTCCAGACCCTGAATGGCGTTCCGGAATGAGGCTCACCATTACCTCTAGTTCTCGGGTTTATCGGGTGAACTTTACTAGTCCTTTTGTAACCAGTTCTTAGTGGGCAAAGAACTTTGCAAAGTCCTTGGTGGCTTGGTCAGTGCTGGCATGAGCCGGTGTGTTATAGTCATGTCTAATGTCATGTATCACCATACCTGCAAGACGCTTCTGACTTTGGATAGTCTGTTCAGTACCTTCTCGGTGAAGAATGTATCTCTTTAAGGCGGGATGGGAGCTGTACCTTCTACTCAGTGGAACGGTTAGCTGTGGTCGACATCTCTGTCCTGGACGTCTCCTCATCTATAGTAGTGAAGTTCGGGGTTTGATCGCTGGTAATCGGCATATGTTGGTCGATGTCGTGAATCAGGGCTGTCATCCATGCCGGAATGTTGATGGACATACTCTGCGATGCGTTGCGCTGGATCTTGCTGCTCTGTTCCGAGAATGTTGCTGCGTCTCTCATAATCAGGATCCTCCATAGCTTCCAAGTAATAATAATAATAATAATCTTTATATAGCGCCAACATATTCCGCAGTGCTTTACAGTTTAACAGTTTCAAAACACAAGTCATAAGTAACAACGTTAACAATACAATAATTAAAGCAAAATAAGACGACCCTGCTCATGAGAACTTACAATCTACAATGAGGTGAGGGAGATACAAAGTACAGGTGTGTATTTACAATGGTGTATTTACAATGATGGTCCAGCCATCTTGAGGGAGTGAGGGATGGATGGAGATAGTGAATGGGCTATACACGCACACTTACACATAGAATGACTTTGATTAGTGAACGTGATAGGCCGCTCTGAACAAATGTGTTTTGAGGCAGCACCTGAAACTATGCAAGTTGTGGATAGTCCTGATTTCTTGAGGTAGAGCATTCCAGAGGATAGGAGCAGCACGTGAGAAGTCTTGGAGTCGGGAGTGGGAGGTACGGATTAGTGCTCTACCTTAGCTATTGCAGCTGCTGTCTCTTTTTCTGTCACAAGTCTTTCTAGAGACGCTCGCATGCGCGCACTCTCCGCCTCTTGCTCTGCCTGCAGGCATGCATTTACTGCATCTTGGTCTGCCTGCAGACATACCTTTGCTGCTTCGTGCTCTGCTTGTCTCAGCTTTAGATGGATTTCTTGTTCGGCGAAGGAGGACCTCGCTTCGGCACGAGCTATAGCAGCAAGCTCTTTCATTGAAGACTTGTTAGATCCTGCTCGTGACCACATTTTAAGTGAGGATGTATCGCGTCGAGACTTTGTGCGCTTAGCTGCGTACTGTTTAGTATTTTGTTGGGAAGCTGAGTCTATGCGCGGCGGGCTTCCGTGTGGCGGGAATGATGTAACACTTCTTGGCAGGCTGCAGTAATGTTCTGCAGCTGTATGGAGGCTGCTGTGATACCCATATGCGGAGCAGTGTGGGTGTTAGCAGTCCTGTACAACCTGATCAACTGCAGCCTGCGACTGGCTGTCAGTTTCACTGAAGGCAGCTAATCTGCTCTTACTGGGCCTGCACTATTGTTCCCTGCGGCTGTATGGCAGCTGCTGAAATACCCGTATGCGGAGCAATTTGTGTTGTAGCGGTCCCGTACAGTCTATGCAATCACCGCATGCGACCGGCGGTCCATTTTTACCGTTCTTCCTTCCTCCACATATAGTGCTGTGTGGATTCCAGCATACAGCTAAACCTTAAATCAGTAACAGGAGTATTACAGAGGTTGCACAATACAACTCATAATGCAGATAAGAGGGATATCTAAAGCAAACTTAGGCTGCCAGCACTACCCTAAACAGAAATGCATCTATCTACATGCAGTGCAAAGAGCATTACAACTAGCTGGAAGATGCATTGCACTATATACCTCACTCATAAGACACTACACGGTTGCTGCATAATGGCTAGCTAGTACAGATACATTGCACAAAAACATAACTGTATTAACTCTCACTGGAATCCGCTTTACAGAAACAGTGATTTGTAGGGAGAGCCAGGAACACATGTGTGTCACTCAGAGATCAGGGCGGGAAATGGTCAAAAGTTCTCTAGCCCAGAAACTCAGAACAAATTGTTAAAGAGAGGCTCCTTAATCCAGGAACAGGAAAAAAGGGGACAACTAATGACATCTAATTATAAAAATACTTGCGGTCCATAAATGGGCAGAACAGTAGTTATGTCACGGGTGTGTCAGAGGCTGCAGACAGTCGCACAGCATCTGGCAGCAGAAGGTCTCTGCAGTTGGATTTTCAGACACCTCCTGCCCTCCAGGAAGGTTATTTGTACCACCAAATCTGCACCACACAGTAATTAGGGAACATCACAACTCTGTGCTTGCTGGTCATCCAGGTGGTAAGGAAACCTCCTTTTTTGTCATTTTTGGTGGCTGGGTTTTTCCTGTCTCTCCTTTTCCTGTGAAAAAAGTTTTTCCTGTCTCTCCTTTTCCTGTGATATACGCCCCCTATTGAGGAAGCCAGTATGGCGAAACGGCGCTGTCGGGGTAACCAGACACGTGTATGAGAGAGCCGCAGAAGTTTTATACATGTAAGTTGTTGTATAATTGCAAACAGGATTGCATTGTTACATCATGCAGGAATAGCTTATTTCAAATTTAATCAGTATAGCTGGCATATTAAGCAGGACACATGATTAACCTGTAGTTCTCTGCACTAGGCATTGGATATATTCACATTAAGGAGAAATTTTCTTTGCCGCACACACAGTTAGGTTGTTCCTTTGTTACAACAATTAGATCATAGAATCATAGAATCGTAGAGTTGGAAGGGACCTCCTGGGCCATCTGGTCCAACCCCCTGCTCAAAGCAGGATTCGCTAAATCATCCCAGTCAGATGTCTGTCCAGCCTCTGTTTGAAGACTTCCATTGAAGGAGAACTCACCACTTCTTGTGGCAGCCTGTTCCACTCATTGATCACTCTAACTGTCAAAAAGTTTTTTCTAATATCTAATCTGTGTCTCCTCCCATTCAGTTTCATCCCATTGCTTCTAGTCTTTCCTTGTGCAAATGAGAATAAAGTTGATCCTTCTACAATGTGACAGCCCTTTAGATATTTGTAGACAGCTATTAAGTCTCCTCTCAGTCTTCTCTTTTGCAAACTAAACATTCCCAAATCCTGCAACCTTTCCTCATAAGACAGGGTTTGCAGACCGGTCACCATTCTGGTCGCTCTTTTCTGAACTTGCTCCAGTTTGTTGATGTCTTTTTTAAAATGTGGTGCCCAAAACTGGACACAATATTCCAGATGAGGTCTGACCAAAGAGGAGTAGAGGGAAATAATGACTTCACGTGATCTAGACTGTATGCTTCTGTTAATACATCCTAGAATTGCATTTGCCTTTTTTGCTGCTGCATCACACTGTTGACTCATATTCAGTCTGTGATCTATTAGTATACCCAAGTCTTTTTCACATGTGCTGTCACTTAGCCCTATTCCTCCCATTCTATATATGCTTTTTCCATTTTTATTGCCCAGATGTAGTACTTTGCATTTCTCCCTGTTAAAAACCATTCTGTTAGTTGCTGCCCACTTCTCCAGTTTATTTAAATCTTTTTGAATCCTCTCTCTCTCTTCTCTAGTATTAGCTATCCCTCCTAGCTTTGTGTCATCAGCAAATTTAATCAGTTTACCCTCAATTCCTTCATCTAAATCGTTGATAAAGATGTTGAACAATACAGGGCCCAGGACAGAGCCCTGTGGTACCCCACTTGAGACATTCTTCCAACTGGATGTGCAGCCATTTACGACCACTCTTTGGGTCCGATCACTAAGCCAGTTATGAATCCACCTAACAGTTGCCTTGTCCATTCCATACTTAATCATTTTTTCAATAAGGATTGTATGAGAGACTTTGTCAAATGCTTTGCTGAAGTCAAGATATACTATATCTACAGCATTTCCTTGATCTACCCAATCAGTGATACCGTCATAGAAGGAAATTAAGTTAGTCTGACATGACTTATTAGTTACAAACCCATGCTGACTCTGTTTAATCACTTCATTCTTATCCAGGTACTGACATACATGTTGTTTAATAATTTGTTCAAAGATCTTTCCTGGTATAGAAGTCAGACTCACCGGCCTATAGTTACCTGGGTCCACCTTCTTCCCCTTTTTGAAGATAGGAACAACATTTGCTCTTCTCCAGTCTTCTGGCACTTCTCCTGTTCTCCAAGAATTTTCAAAGATTATAGAGAGGGGTTCAAAAATTTCTTCTGCTATCTCCTTCAGTACTCTGGGGTGTAATTCATCTGGACCTGGAGACTTGAATTCATTTAGGCTAGCTAAGTGTTTCCTCACTATCTTTCTGTTTATAGATATCCTGGATTCTTCTATTCCCTTAATAGGACAGTGAATAACAGTTGATGTTACATTTCCTTTCTGAGAGAAAACAGATGCAAAATAGGAATTTAAAAGTTCAGCCTTCTCAACATCCTGTCTTACCATTTCATCATTTTCATCCTGTAAAAATCCTATAGCATCTTTGACTTTTCTTTTACTTTTGACATATCCCCAAAATCCTTTATTATTGCTTTTGACATCTCTTGCAAGCCTCAATTCATTTTCAGCTTTAGCTAATCTGATTTGTGCCCTGCAGGTTCTGCAGACAGCATTATATTCTTCTTTAGATATGCCTCCCTCTTTCCATTTTATAAACATTTTTTTCTTCCTTTTTAGCATGTGCTTAAGTTCTGTGTTCATCCATCCTGGTTTCCTTAACTGCTTCCTATTCTTCCCTCTTTTCGGAATTGTTAACAACTGTGCTTTGAGAATTTCATTTTTCAAGATTTCCCATCCTTGCTGGACATTTTTGTCTTTAAGGATATCCAGCCATTGGATCCCTCCAATTCTCTTTCTGAATCCCTTAAAATCTGCCTTTCTGAAATCTAACCTTGATGTCTGAGTCTTCACAGGTCTTCCGCCTCTAGTTATCCAAAATTCTAAAATAGCATGGTCGCTACCTCCTAGGGTCCCAGCCACTTTTACCTCATCAACCATTTCCTCCCTGTTTATAAGGATTAGATCCAAGGTAGCAGTTCCCCTTGTTTTCTCCCTTACCTTTTGGAAGATAAAGTTGTCAGCAAGAGAGGATAAGAATTTCCTTGACCTGTTAGTTTTGCCTGAGAGAGATTCCCAACAAATGTCTGGATAGTTGAAATCTCCCATGACAACTATGTCATATTTTTTGGAGAACTTGGCCATTTGATGCATAAAGAGTTCATCCATAGCTTCAGCTTGCACAGGCGGCCTGTAGTAAATGCCTACAATGGTGTCCTTTCCATTGTTCTGTCCTTGTATTCTTACCCAAACAGTTTCCACAGAACTCCCAGTCTCTGAAGCTTCAATCTCTGTGCAGATATACGCGTTTCTAACATACAATGCGACACCCCCTCCTCGTTTATCAAGTCTGTTTCTTGCAAATAAGTTGTATCCTTCTAGTCTTGTATTCCAATCATGTGTATTGTCCCACCAAGTTTCAGTGATTCCAATGACATCATATTTCTTTTCCTGTGTTAGTAGTTCCAATTCTCCTTGTTTGTTGCCCATGCTTTGTGCATTAGTATAGAAACATTTTAGTTTGTGATTGGTTTCTCTTTCTCCAATATTTTTATTAATTAGATTCTTTCGTCTTTGTTCTTCCTTTCCACTTCTAATAGCAGAGTTCTCAATAGCATTTGTCAGGTGTATGGCTTTTTCTGGTCTTTTGCTTCCCTTCCCATGTTGTTCTAGTTTAAAGCTCTCCTTACAAGTGTAGCAAGGCGACTTCCAAATACATGCTTACCAGTCTTCGTAAGGTGCACCCCATCTCTAGCAAGTAGTCCATCGTATAAGTAGTTCACTCCGTGATCCAGAAATCCAAATCGTTGCTGACGGCACCATCGACGTAGCCAGTTGTTCACCTGCAGAATCTTATTCCACCTCCTTGTTCCATGGCCATCCACTGGGAGGATGGAAGAGAAGACCACCTGCGCTCCCAGCTCTTTCACTTTCTTGCCTAAGTCTTCAAAGTCTCTGCAGATGGTTTCCAGGTCGTTTCTTGCAGTGTCATTTGTCCCCACATGTAGTAGCAGGAATGGGTAGTCATCTGTAGGTCTGAAGAGTCCTGATATCCTGTCAGACACATCTTTAATGCTACATATTTACACAATCAAGTAAGCTTATGCATTTTTGTTTATAAGTATTTGTAATTAATCATAGAAACATTGAGAACAAAAGTCGCTACTATCTGAGCATTTATGCATTGTGATTACTCCAATAAGGATTAGTTAGCCTTGTCTTTGATTATCATGGTATACACATAGTATAGGGAGCTAAACCCAATTGTTATTTACCTTTAGCAGTGTGTATTTCACACTATATAATCAAAGATGTGTTTCTTCTAAATATAGCTTATGAATTTATGCTTAAGAAATAAACACTATTTGGACATAATTTGTATGTAAAAAAAAAAAAAAATTAAAAAAGAAAAGAAAAAAACATTCTGTGATTATGTTGCCTAAAGCTTAATTCTGTGAGCATCTATCATTACATTTGTACTCCCTTTTTTTTAGAAATTTCCTTGTAAAAAAGAATTTTATGAAATTTATTAATAAATGATTGGTTTTATTGATTCATCTATTTTTTGCCTATTTGCCTTTGTTATGTCTGCACAAATTTGTGGCAGAAATTGAGATATAATATGCTGAATTGAGGTGGCTATTAGTTTTGGACTATTTTGTTATGTATATCTCTCCTTTTCCTGGTCTGGTCATTCAGGGGTTAACTTTTCTCTGCCTCATTCTGGTGTCAGGTCGGCTATTTCTCTGCGCTGCTTCCTGCAGGCAGTGTCAATTATATTTCCTGCCTATGGCTTGTGTAGCTGACTCTGGAGAACCTCAGGTTGTCCTGCTGCACTTAGCTGACTTTGCTTGTGTCTGTGCTCTCTGTCCCTGCTCGTCCTGTCTGTATGTCCTTGTGTGTCCTTGTGTTTGGATTCCCCGGTACCCGACTGCTTTTGCTCTGACCTGCTCCTGTCTCTTGCTTCTGGTATTTCTGCTTCTGACCTGTGCTGACCTTTTTGGCTTTCCCCTGACTCTGTTTGGCATTTCCCTTTGTACTGCGCTACTCTCTGCTATCGACCCGGCTTGTTTGACTATTCTGCTGCCACCTGGTGGTAGCCTCACTGCAGTGCTGCAGGTCTGCTCTGAGGAGTATTTCAGTCTTCCCTCCACTCTGCTGCCATCTTGTGGAGTTTGCATTTACCTGCAAAGCTGCAGCATGACATTATAACTGACCAAAGACAGTTTTTTTCCTTTTTCCTTTGTGCTATGGATCTGCTTTGTACCCTTGCGGATCATATGTAAAATTTGACTCAAATGATGCAGTACTTGTCTATGTGGAGCTCCCGCCAGGGCAGTGGGGATACTCGGTACTGGGCCACTTCTTAAAGGGGCAGTGTCATAGCAGCAGTGACCTGGTCCATGGACCTGGGCGTCCAATAAAATGGGAATAGTAAAAAAGGAAAAAATAAAGTGTTTGTAATCAAGTGTTCTTGACTCCGCCTGTGGTACGATGCAATAAAGATGTTAGCTGACGCTGCAGATTCAGTCCACTGGAACAGTTGTTGATGCAGCAGAGTTGGCTCAGCTCTCTACAGGCAGAGCTATGTCCCAGGGCAGTTAGGATATTAAAGATAAAGTTGGAGGTGAATGTGGTGCAGGGCAGGTGATGCTGGAAACATTCAGAAGACACAACAGAGTGCAGTTTCTGTTACCTTTTACTGAGCTGTGCAGGTACAGTCCAGGGCTCAGGTTACAGATGCTTCTGGAGTCGGTCAGCCTGTAAGCAATTTGGGGATCTCCTTATTCAGGTGGGTTGTGAGGCCTCCTTTCTAGCACTATTCTCTGAGGTACTTGCTGCTGTAAACTCTCTTCAAGTTCCTCTCTGTCTGCTACTTAGGTGGAACTCCACTCGCATGACAGGTAACTGTAGGCTGCTTCAGGGATCACCCCTATCTGGTATCTCTGGATCACACATGCTGCTGTGTCATCAAGTATCAGTTGGGGACAGAGGTTCTGCGTTCTTCTGTCTCTCCGGATTATGCTGCTGGGGGTTTAGTGCCCACACAGCCTTGGGTTCCGGGCCCCAGTCTCTGGTGCTCATGCCTGGGGGTGAACTCAGCTATAGCTCCTGTCCCCCAGCTCCTCTACACATGTCCTGTCTCAACCCTGTTCAGGTACTAACTAACTACTAACTTCCTGCTTCTGACCAGAGAGCAGCTCCCCAGAAGTAGGGTTTAGAGTTCCCTCTGCTGGCCTGGAGCAGGAACTGTGTTGTATGCTGGAACTACCTGGTAAGGGGAATCCTTCTTTGCTTCAAGGCATGACATCACTCCCCCCAGGAGGGAGGCAAGTCCATTGTGGCAACCGAATTCCTGGGGTGCCACATTCCTCCTAGTACAATTCAGTACTCCCTGACTGAGGAAACATAAAAGAAATAAAGCATAACTATTTACAGAATTTTAACAGATACATAACTTCGACAAAGTTCTGAAATGGGTGTCCTTTTCACCTAACAAAGTAGAATAAGAGGGAACCCATCTCAAACCCCCAACGTAAGCCCTGGACGTGACTACAGGGCATTAGTGGTCACCAAGTTGGACTACTTCTTCGGTCACACCAGACGGCTTTTGTTCTGTAGCCATCGGTGCTATTTACAATCATTGTCCTGGTCACTACGAGTCAGGTGACCCAATCGTCCATGTAATCAAGAAAACAAGAATGGTTAAAAGTTCATACAGTAAGTCTCTGTAGGCTCATTTACTTAACGGTTGCAATTATGAACATTTTTAGTTTATTTGCATTAGCATTAAACTTATATTTTAGTCCTTATACCAGGCTGGGACCTGACCTTTAGTACTAAGGGTCGATTTACGCAGTACAGGTGCCTGTAAAGATCTAGCCTGGTCTACAGTGTTTGTTGGTAAGCTGGGCTGTAGTCGTCTGCGACTTAGACTCACTGTGGGACTGACAGATTCACCGCTAGCAGGGGGCAGATTTTCGCTTTCCACTGCATATGTGGCTTTTGTTACTTGAGCTTGCGGATCTTCAGGCTGGTCTTGAATCGCTTCTCTTTCTTGCACTTCCAGCTGGGAAAAGGTTAAGACGGGCACGACTATGGCTTGGTTCACTCTGGTCCAATTTGAAGGGAACTCGCTTAGTACAGTGCTGATCTTTTCCTCCACTTCTTCTACTGGCTGAAAAATGTCTTGGTCTTCAATCTTTTCCTTAAGTTGGTCAGGGCACAGCTTTAGATGATTTTTTCCAAACAAACGGAGAAAATAAATAAATACACTATATCATATGTATTAATTTAAGTGGACACATAAGAATCCAAAACCAAAAAAGACTACTTTGAAAGAAAAAACTCTTAGAATAATCAATATTGAATATACAATTTTATTTAGTTACATAGACACCAACAAGGATTTTTTTTTTCAAAAATAAAAATAAAAAATTCCTATAGAGGGAGCAGGTCAGCATACACAGCAGGAAATATAAGGGGTTATTATCCAAAAATATGATGTTTCAGAGATGCGGGAAAGCGGAACATAAATAATCGTGTTATTTAATTTAAAGTGCAGCGCTTATGTACATATTATTTATTTTAAATCCGCTTCAGGGAGTGACGAAGCAACGTGTGAAATGCGCGTTGGAGTGTGAGGTGGCAGCGCTCGCATGCACAGCATGAATTTAGGTCAGTAGCTCATTTCAATCTTTCACCTTGATGGCTCAGTCACTTTCATGATGAAATTTGCACTATGGACCTTATAGTTTTTTCACTGATCATAATGTCTTACCTTTGATATCTACAGTATATGATGGATTATATATAACTACCTGAAGAGCCCGGCGTTGCCTGGGCATAGTAACCAACTGTTGTTAGTTATAACAAATTACGGTATAATGATTATATTGCACATAAAAATATTTCACAGACATCATATCTTCAACACTACAGATTTGCAACACAAATTAACTAAACGATTACCCAAGTATTGATAGTATTTTATTTTCAACTCATTCAAGATTTTTGATACAGGAAAGATGTATATCTTTGTACCGTGTTAGCCAGAATTGAGAGTCCTCAGTGGTTGATACCTTTTAATGGCTAACTGAAAAGATGGTAACACATTGCAAGCTTTCGAGACTACTTTCAGCTGCATTACATCTAATGTGGTGTACTTAATTATTTGTACTAAATGTCCAACTGGGGGTCTATATGTGGGGGAGACAGGGCAAAAGCTCAGAACAAGGATGAATGCTCATCGTCACACAATAAGAGAAAAAAGAATGGATCTACCTGTGGCAAAACATTTTTGTATGATGGACCACAACACCAGGGATATGATATTACTGGTATTGAAAGTTAACTTCACATCTCAGAGAGAGAGAAGAGTCTGTGAGTATAAATTTATGACGACCTTTGACACTCTCAATGCTGGAATGAATGTGTTGCATGGATTTATGTCTTTTTACTTCAATTAAGGAATTTGCTCCTAAGACCTTGTGGGGGCATCACAACACATTAGGAGACCCCAATCAGAGGACAATAAAACATCTGGACTCCTTATCTATGAACTGGAGCAATATTTATGTTGCTCCCTCTCCCATAATCATAATTCTGCTTCACGTCACTTGTCTCATCTATTGCATTTTTTTCTGTGCTGTATTGTGCATAAATATGTGACCCTTCAGATTTTGTAATAGTCTATGCCTGATGAAGAGACCTGAGTAGTCTCGAAAGCTTGCAATGTGTTACCATCTTTTCAGTTAGCCATTAAAAGGTATCAACCACTGAGGACTCTCAATTCTGAATATTTTTCAAGATTTTTGGTTATTCCTTTCGGTGCAAAGATGAACAGATTTTTGGCAATTCCAACTCTTGACCAGACCACGTAAAGTTGACCATGAGAAAAGCATGGGGATTGCAAATCGATCCCTACTCCTTTCAAGGACTGTCCCTGAGTATTGTTAATGGACATTGCAGATAGCAGTTGAACTGGAAACTGGAGGCGTTTAAAATCAAAAAACAAATCAAATGGAATGAGTGGAATTCTTGGAATGTAAATGTCCTCTCCTTTGGCACATCCTGTTTCTGAGCTGTGTATCTAACCCTATCCTGTGTGATAATGTCTGCTGAGCTGTGTCCTTAATCCTCTCCTGTGTGATACTTTCTGCTGAGCTGTGTATCTAATCCTATCGTGTGTTACTGACTGCTCAGCCGTGTATCTAATCCTATCCTGTGTGATACTGACTGCTGAACAGTGTATCTAATCCTATCCTGTTTGATACTGTCTGCTGAGCCGTGTATCTAACCCTATCATGTGTGATACTGACTGCTGAGCCGTGTACCTAATCCTATTATGTGTGTTACTGACAGCTCAGCTATGTACCTAATACTATCCTTTGTGATACTTTCTGCTGAGCCGTGTATCTGATTCTATCCTGTGTGATACTGACTGCAGAGCTGTGTATCTAATTCTATTCTATGTGATACTGTCTCCTGAGCCATGTATCTAATACTATTCTGTGTGATACTGTCTGCTGAGCCGTGTATCTATTCCTATCTTGTGTGATACTGACTGCTGAGCTGTGTATCTAATCCTATCCTGTGTGATACTGTCTGCTGAGCCGTGTATCTATTCCTATCCTGTGTGATACTGTCTGCTGAGCTGTGTATCTAATCCTATCCTGTGTAATACTGACTGCTGAGCTGTGTATCTAATCCTATCCTGTGTGATACTGTCTGCTGAGCCATGTATCTAATCCAATCCTGTGTGATACTGACTGCTGAGCAGTGTATCTAATCCTATCCTGTGTGATACCGTCTTCTGAGCCGTGTATCTAATTCTATCATGTGTGTTACTGACTGCTCAGCGGTATATCTAATCCTATCCTGTTATACTGACTGCTGAGCTGTGTATCTAATCCTATGCTGTGTGATGCTGACTGCTGAGCCATGTATCTAATACTATCCTGTGTGATACTGACTGCTGAGCTGTGTATCTAATCCTATCCTGTGTGATACTGACTGCTGAGCTGTGTATCTAATTCTATCCAGTGTGATGCTGACTGCTGAGCCATGTATCTAATCCTATCCGGTGTGATACTGACTGCACAGCGGTGTATCTAATCCTATCCTGTGTTATACTGACTGCTGAGCTGTGTATCTCTTCCTATCCTGCGTGATACTGACTGCTGAGCCATGTAACTAATCCGATTCTGCATGATACTGACTGCTGAGCTGTGTATCTAATCCTATCCTGTGTGATTCTTTCTGCTGAGCCGTGTATCTAATCCTATCCTGTGTGATACTAACTGCTGAGCCATGTGTCTAATCCTCTCCTGTGTGATACTGACTGCTGAGCTGTGTATCTAATCCTATCCTGTGTGATACTGGGCTCCCCCTGCAGTCTGTGTCAGAGGGTGGTCTGTGTTGGCACGGTAATAAATTGTGTTATTTCCAGCTTTACAGAAGGACAATATCACCATAGAAATGATAAGAATAATATGCCAAATTGTTTGGTGAATTGGAACGCGCGGGGTTAAAATTTCGGCTCACAATATAGCCTATGACGCTCTCGGGGTACAGACGTGTGACTGTGCAAAATTTTGTGGCTGTAGGTGCAACGATGAGGATGCCAATCCCGGACATACACACATACATACATACGAACATACACACACACATATTGAGCTTTATATATTAGACAAGCTGAAGGGCCCGGCGCTTACTGGGCATTAACCAACTGTGGTTAGTTATAACAAATTCTAATGATTATATTACACATAAAAACATTTCACATCATATATTCAACACTACAGATTTGCAACACAAATTAACTAAATGACTATCCAAGTATTGATAGTATTTTATTTTCAACTCATTCAAGAGCCTTTTGATAAACAACATGTGTATCTGTGTATCTAACACTCTCCTGTGTGATACTGACTGCTGAGCTGTATACCTAATCCTCTCCAGTGTGATATTGACTGCTGAGCCATGTATCTAATCCTATCCTGTGTGATACTGACTGCAGAGCCGTGTATCTAATCCAATTCTGTCTGATACTGTCTGCTGAGCCGTGTATCTGGGTCGCCCTCCGTCCCAGGGCTGTGGGCTACTCGGTACCGGGCCGGTGTCATTGGGATGTGTCACAGCAGAGGTGACCCAGTCCGTGGCCCTGGGCGCCTGATATCAATGGTGGTTTGTAGTTAATGGAATGGAATAGTTTATGTGATAGTTCGTGACGCCACCTGTGGTGTTTGGCAAGCAAGATGTTAAGCCAACGCTGCTTGCAGATCCTCTGGGGCTGATGGTGTGTTGCAGCATAGATAGTGTAGCTCCCACAGGTGAATCTGTAACCCCAGGGCAGTGTAGTTGCAATAGATGAGAATAGGCGCAGGCGGTGTGAGGAATGTTGGTACCCAGATGTAGCAGTGCTGGTGGTGTTGGCGCACAATTGAATGAAAGACACCAGGGATTGTAGTTCCAAAGCTTTACTCACAGTTCGTGGTACACACTGGTGCCTGCCTCCGTGCCGTGTCCTCTGGGGCAGAGACTCAATCAACCTCCCGGGCAAGTCAGGATTCTCCTCTCCAACACCCGCCAACATGTACCTTTCCTGAACGACTCCTCTATTGCACCTTTTAGTGTGAAGAGCTCCAGTACTGTGGTACTCTGAAGTTCCTCCTGTCAGATGTTCCTAACAACTCTACTCATATGGCAGACAGCTGTAGCCTCTATCGGGGACTCCCTTCTCCGAAGTCCTGACTCTCTATTCAGTTGCTGTTGTGCCCCAAGTCTTAGATGGGAGTAGTGCATTTACAGCCAACTACTCCACCGGTGTCTGCTGCAGAACCATAAGTGTCCATACAACCTCGGGGACCGGGCCCCGGCCTTGTGCTGAGAACCTATAGGCAGGGTTCCTCTTCCAACCCACAACTCCTCTCTGTTCTCCTACTCCTTCCTTCCGTACTGATCTTTCTCTCTCTTATGGAAGCTTAGGTTGCAGTTCTACGTCTTTCTCCTTCTTGTTCCTTTCCTGTGCCAGCTGGCTCAGGTCACTGAGGCAACTGCAGCACTCCTTCCTCCATCCCTTCTTCTAGGGATCCTCACTCCTGTCTGAGTGACTTCTTCACATAGGCGGCCTCAGTAGTAAAAAGTTGGTCACACTTGTCAAACACTATGTTTGACGAGTGTAACCAACCTGTCAATCAGTTCTCCAAGCGATGCTACAGATCGCTTGGAAAATGCTAGCATTTTGCAAGCTAAATACGCTTGCAAAATGCTAGTTTTTCCGTGGGAAAATCACGGGAGTTTAAAATGCGATTTTCCCGTGGACTGGAATTCCGGAATTCTCGCGGTAATTTCCGCGAGAGTTCCACTACGTGTGAACTTAGCCTAAACCTTCCCAATCTTTTATATGGATCTCAACGCCACCCACCTCCCAGCACATCTCGTGTTACGAAGCCAGGAACCACGAAAGGTGCTCTGCTACCCTCTAAGCATGGAGCCGCAATGTGGTCCTGCTGAACTATCCTGTGTGTGGGATGCAGGTGTTGGAGTGTGGAAAGGAGTTCCCAACTTACCTAGTTGGTGGGGCACTACACCTTAGGAGAAGGTGCAGTACCTCTGTGGCGACTGAGCCTCAGGGGCGCCACATATCTAATACTATTCTATGTGATACTGTGTGCTGAGCTGTGTATCTAATCCTATCCTGTGTGATACTGTCTGCTGAGCCGTGTATCTATTCCTATCCTGTGTGATACTGTCTGCTGAGCTGTGTATCTAATCCTATCCTGTGTGATACAGACTGCTGAGCCATGTATCTAATCCTCACCTGTGTGATACTGTCTGCTGAGCTGTGTATCTAATCCTATCCTGTGTGATACTGACTGCAGAGCCGTGTATCTATTCCTATTCTGTGTGATACGGTCTGCTGAGCCATGTATCTAATACTATTCTGTGCGATACTGTGTGCTGAGCTGTGTATCTAATCCTATCCTGTGTGATACTGTCTGCTGAGCCGTGTATCTATTCCTATCCTGTGTGATACTGACTGCAGGGCCGTGTATCTAATCCTATCCTGTGTGATACTGTCTGCTGAGCTGTGTATCTAATCCTAGCCTGTTTGATACTGACTGCAGAGCTGTGTATCTAATCCTCTCCTGTATGATACTGTCTGCTGAGCTGTGTATCTATTACTATTCTGTGTGATACTGTCTGCTGAGCCGTGTGTCTAATACTATTCTGTGTGATACTGTGTGCTGAGCTGTGTATCTAATCCTATCCTGTGTGATACTGTCTGCAGAGCCGTGTATCTATTCCTATCCTGTGTGATACTGTCTGCTGAGCTGTGTATCTAATCCTATCCTGTGTCATACTGTCTGCTGAGCCGTGTATCTATTCCTCTCCTGTTTGTTACTGACTGCAGAGCTGTGTATCTAATCCTATTCTGTGTGATACTGTCTGCTGAGCCATGTATCTATTCCTATCCTGTGTGATACTGTCTGCTGAGCTGTGTATCTAATCCTATCCTGTGTGATACTGACTGCAGAGCCGTGTATCTAATCCTCTCCTGTGTGATACTGTCTGCTGAGCTGTGTATCTAATCCTATCCTGTGTGATACTGACTGCAGAGCCGTGTATCTAATCCTCTCCTGTGTGATACTGTCTGCTGAGCCATATATCTAATCCTATCCTGTGTTATACTGACTGCTGAGCTGTGTATCTAATCCTATCCTGTGTGATACTGTCTGCTGAGCCGTGTATCTAATCCTATCCTGTGTGATACTTACTGCTAAGCTGTGTTTCTAATCCTCTCCTGTGTGATACTGTGCTGAGCTGTGTATCTAATCCTATCCTGTGTGATAATGACTGCTGAGCCGTGTATCTAATCCTATCCTGTGTGATACTGACTGCTGAGCCGTGTATCTAATCCTATCCTGTGCGATACTGCCTGCTGAGCCGTGTATCTAATCCTATCCTGTGTGATACTGACTGCTGAGCTGTGTATCTAATACTATCCTGTGCGATACTGCCTGCTGAGCCGTGTATCTAATCCTATCCTGTGTGATACTGACTGCTGAGCCGTGTATCTAATCTTATCCTGTGTGATACTGACTGCTGAGCTGTGTATCTAATCCTATCCTGTGTGATACTGACTGCTGAGCTGTGTATCTAATCCTATCCTATGTGATACTGGGCTCTCCCTGCAGTCTATGTCAGAGGGTGGTCTGTGTTGGCACGGTAATAAATTGTGTTATTTCCAGCTTTACAGAAGGACGATAACACCATAGAAATGATAAGAATAATAGGCAAAGTTGTTTGGTGAATTGGAACGCGTGGGGTTAAAATTTCGCCTCACAACATAGCCTATGATGCTCTCGGGGTCCAGACGTGTGACTGTGCAAAATTTTGAGGCTGTAGCTGCGACGGTGCAGATGCCAATCTCGGACATACACACATACATACATACACACATACATTGAACTTTATATATTAGATATGAGTTTCCAGTATGATGGGTAAAGCAGATTTAAAATTAATATGCTCATAAGCGCTGCACTTTAAATTAAATAACATGATTATTTATCTTCCACTTTCCCACATCTCTGAAACATCATATTTTTGGGATAATAACCAATTATATTTCCTGCTATGTGAAATCATATAATCCCTTTAAAAAATGAAACTTTAATAAATTGAGGTAAAAAACACCCCCCTAGTGCAATAACACAATTAACAATAAACTCTATGCAATAATCTACGATAGCCCTACACTAGCCTGCTATCCCTTCCTGACAGTGGAGGTTGGCACCCTAAAAGATACGATATGGCGCCCACACTCCGCGGCGGCTGTCCCAGACTCGCCCTAAATGACCCTTATAAACTACAGGTGGGAAAACAATAAGCAAATAAAAGAGATGAAAGATAGTGCTTAATATAATACACAGGCTATTAATGTACAATATATAAGAGACCGGCTATTACATGTAAACATAGAGAAACCTCTTGTATAACCTAAGGAGACTCTATCATTGACCTAATGTCTAGTGTGGGTGTGTCTGTCTTGGCTGGACATGATTGGTCCTTGGACTCCATTTTAGGATATATAAACTAGTCCTATATGGCATTTGGACAGGTTTGCCTCTCTATCTGGACACCTCACATCCATGAATTGGCTGGTTCCTTATTGTGCCTCCTGATGAACCGTGTGGACGTGGAAACGCGTCGAGACTGGAAGCTAAGTTTGGGTTAACCCTCAGCTGTTTCTATCATTTTTTTTTTGGTTTAGCAATAGTTATCATCCATTGCCTTCTATGGGAACCAATATGGATATAATTCTGATGTTCCTTTATTGAACCACGCTATTTTTTACCTCTTGTCTGTGCTTGTCTGATTTTACTGCAGAGAGTTTTTTTTTTTTTGCTTTATTTGATAATGCATATGGAGTAGTGTTGAGCGATACCGTTCGATACCCCAAAATATCGTATCGGATGGTATCGCCCGATACGAAAAAAATATCGGGTATCGCCGATTCCGATACTGGAAGTCCCATTCAAGTCAATGGGACTTCCGGTATCGGAATTAAAAAAAGCCCTTTATTTCCTTGTTGGCTAATTCTACATAATTGAAAACAAATAAGAATCATGTAGAATGTATTGTGGGAGGTGGAGGAGACATTAAAAGCATAGTGGTTTATTCAAATCACATGGCATAGCATTAACCCTTTTCTGACATCAGATATATTATCCCGTCCATGGGACCCGGGCCCCTATGCCCATGGACGGGATAGTACGTCTACCGCGATCAGCGGCGCCCACGTGGTGAGCGCCGCTGATCGCGGCCGGGTGTCAGCTGATTATCACAGCTGACACCCGGCACAATGTGTCAGGGGCGGCCACGGACCACCCCCGACACGTTAACCCCTTGCACACTGCGATCAAACACGATCGCGGTGTACCGGGGGTTAAAGGGAAGCATCGGCAGGGAGGGGGCTCCCTCCGTGCTTCCCTGAGCCCCCCACGGCAGCGCAATGTGCAGCGCTGCTGCGGGGGGCTCCTTTCCTGCAGGCCCCCGAATCCAAGATGGCGACGGGGGCCTTCGGGGGCCTGCAGGAAGCTGGCTTCCTCAGTGCCTGCAAAGCGCAGGCATGAGGAAGTCTGCTTCAATGCCTGTGACAGATCGCTGATCTGTCACAGTGATCTGTGATGTGACAGATCAGCGATCTGTCACAGGACAGTGATGTCCCACCTGGGGACTATTTAATAAAGTTAAAAAAAATAAAAAAAAAGTGTTAAAATAAATTTAAAAAAATCGCCAAATAAATTAGAAAAAAAAAAAAAATATTCCCCCAAATAAATCCTTTTTTTGGAAATAAAAAAAACCAAACAATAAAAGTACACATATTAGGTATCGCCGCATCCATAACGACCTGCCCTATAAAACTATCCCATTAGTTAACCCCTTTAGCGAACCCCTTAAAAAATAAAAATAAAAAACGAAGCAAAAATTAATGATTTATTATCATACCGCCAAACAAAAAGTGCAATAACGCGCGATCAAAAAGACGCATATAAATATCCATGGTACCGCTGAAAACGTCATCTTGTCCTGCAAAAAACGAGCCACCACACAGCATCATCAACGAAAAAATAAAAAAGTTATAGCTCGCAGAATAAAGCGATGCAAAAATAATTATTTTTTATATAAAATAGTTTTCATTGCATAAAACCGACAAAACATAAAAAAAAGACCTAAATGAGGTATCGCTGTAACCGTACTGACGTGAAGAATAAAACCGCTTTATCAATTTTACCGCACGCGGAACGGTGTAAATGCACCCCCCAAAAGAAATTCATGAAACGCTGGCTTTTGTTCATTCTGCATCCCAAAAATCGGAATAAAAAGCGATCAAAAAATGTCACGTGCCCGAAAATGGTACCAATAAAAATGTCAACTCGTCCCGCAAAAAATAAGACCTCACATGACTCGGTGGGTCAAAATACGGAAAAATTATACCTCTCAATATGTGGTGATGCAAAAACTATTTTTACAATAAAAAGCGTCTTTTAGCGTGCGACAGCTGCCAAATATAAAAACCGCCATAAATAGTAAATCAAACCCCCCGTTATCACCCCCTTAGTTAGGGAAAAATAATAAAATAAATAAAATGTATTTATTTCCATTTTTCCATTAGGGTTAGGGTTAGGGCTAGGGTTAGGGCTGAGATTAGGGTTAGGGGTGTGTTGGGGTTCGGGTTGGAGTTAGAATTGGGGGTTTCCACTGTTTGGGCACATCAGGGGCTCTCCAAATGCAACATGGCGTCTGATCTCAATTCCAGCCAATTCTGAGTTGAAAAAGTCAAATGGTGCTCCTTCCCTTCCAAGCTCTGCCATGCGCCCAAACAGTGTTTTACCCCCCACATGTAGGGTATCAGCCTACTCAGGTCAAATTGAAAAACAATTTTTGGGGTCCAATTTCTCCTGTTACCCTTAGGAAAATAAAAAAATGGGGGCAAAAATATCATTTTTGTGGAAAAAAATGATTTTTTTATTTTCATGTCCGAGCGTTATAAACTTCTGTGAAGCACTTGGGGGTTCAAAGTGCTCACCACACATCTAGATAAGTTCCGTGGGGGGTCTAGTGTCCAAAATGGGTCACTTGTGGGGAGTTTCAATAGTTTAGGTACATCAGGGGCTCTCCAAACGCACATGACACCCCAGACCATTCCATCAAAGTCTGCATTCCAAAACGTCACTGCTTCCCTTCCGAGCCCCGACGTGTGTCCATACAGTAGTTTTCTCCCACATATGGGGTGTCAGCGTACTCATGACAAATTGGACAACAACATTTGGGGTCCAATTTCTCCTGTTACCCTTGGGAAAATGAAAAAATTGGGGACTAATTGATCATGTTTGTGGAAAAAATACGATTTTTTTATTTTCATGCCCGGGCATTATAAACTTCTGTGAAGCCCTTGGGGGTTCAAAGTGCTCACCACACATCTAGATAAGTTCCTTAGGGGGTCTCGTTTCCAAAATGGGGTCATTTGTGGGGGGTTTCCACTGTTTAGGTGCATTAGGGGCTCTCCAAAGGCAACATGACACCCGCAGACCATTCCATCAAAGTCTGCATTCCAAAACGTCACTACTTCCCTTCCGAGCCCTGACGTGTGTCCATACAGTAGTTTTCTCCCACATATGGTGTGTCAGCGTACTCAGGACAAATTGGACAACAACTTTTGGGGTCCAATTTCTCCTGGTACCCTTGGGAAAATAAAAAAATGGTGACTAAAAGATCATGTTTGTGGAAAAAATACGATTTTTTTATTTTCATGCCCGGGCATTATAAACTTCTGTGAAGCCCTTGGGGGTTCAAAGTTCTCACCACACATCTAGATAAGTTCCTTAGGGGGTCTAGTTTCCAAAATGGGGTCATTTGTGGGGGGTTTCCACTGTTTTGGTACATCAGGGGTTTTCCAATCGCGACATGATGTCCGATCTCAATTACAACCAAAAACGTCAAATGGCGCTGCTTCCCTTCCGAGCTCTGCCATGCGCCCAAATAGTGGTTTACCCCCACATGTGGGGTATCAGCGTACTCAGGACAAATTGCACAATAACTTTTAGGGTCCTGTTACCCTTGGGAAAATAAAAATTGGGGTGAAAAGATCATTTTTGTGGAAAAAATATGATTTTTTAATTGTACCGCTGTACGTTATAAACTTCTGTAAAGCCCTTGTGGTTTCAAAGTTCTCACCACATATCTAGATAAGTTCCTTGGGGGGTCTAGTTTCCAAAATGGCTCACTTGTAGGGGGTTTCCACTGTTTAGGTACATCAGGGACTCTCCAAACGTGACATGGCGTCCGATCTGAATTCCAACCAATTTTGCATTGAAAAAGTCAAACGGCACTCCTTCCATTCTGAGCTCTGCCATGCGCCGAAACAGTCGTTCCCCCCCACATATAAGGTATCAGCGTACTCAGGACAAATTGCACAATAACTTTTGCAGTCCAATTTCTCCTGTTACCCTTGGTAAAATAAAAAAAATTTAACCTGAAGTATTTTTTTTGTGAAAAAAAGTTAGATGTTCATTTTTTTTAAATATTCAAAAAAATTCATGTGACGCATCTAAAGGGTTAATAAACTTCTTGACTGTGGTTTTGAGCACCTTAAGGGGTGCAGTTTTTAGAATGGTGTCACTTTTGGGTATTTTCTATCATATAGACCCCTCAAAGTGGCTTCAAATGTGATGTGGTCCTAAAAATAAAATGGTGTTGTAAAAATGAGAAATCACTGGTCAACTTTTAACCCTTATAACTTCCTAACAAAAAAAAATTTTGGGTCCAAAATTGTGCTGATGTAAAGTAAACATGTGGGAAATGTTAGTTATCAAGTTTTTTGTGTGCCGTATCTCTGTGATTTAAGGGCATAAAAATTCAAAGTTGGAAAATTGCGAAATGTTCAAAATTTTCGCCAAATTTCCGTTTTTCTCACAAATAAACGCAAGTTATTTGAATGAAATTTTACCACTATCATGAAGTACAATATGTCATGAGAAAACAATGTCAGAATCACCGGGATCCATGAAAGCGTTCCAGAGTTATGACCTCATAAAGGTACAGTGGTCAGAATTGTAAAAATTGGCCCGGTCATGAATGTGCAAACCACCCTTGGGGGTAAAGGGGTTAATTCCAATTTTTTTTTTTCAAGACGTTTGGAGTTAAAAAGATATTGACTATGTTAACCTTTTTTATATTTTGTCAGATATGTATGTTTCACAACTTCCATGCTTTTCACCTTCTTTTGTACTTCTCCCACACTTTCTCCTTCATGATCCGCAGCAGTAGCATTTTTTTCATCAACTTTTTCTTCACCTTATTCATCTTCTTCTTCATCTTCTTCCCATTAATTTTTTTTTCCATTCTTCATATTCAGCTATTATTAATTTTCATACGCTATTTCTTCATCTTCTTCCTATTCTTCTTTTTCTTCATTTTCTTATGGTGACAGGCATTCCTGTAGTACTTATCTATAAAAGTTATAAGATTACACCTTACGTTCTGCCTGTCACTAAAGATTTACAACAAGATTTGTCCGCGTTCAGTTTGGCCTGCAGCAGCAGGCATTTTCCAGGGGCACCACGAGGAGGAACGGACTCACCCCCATTTACTGCCTAGTCTTCTTCTGCTTATAATTTTGATTTCTTCTATGATGATTTTTAGTCTTATGCTTAAGGTTCTTCTGCTTTCTGTTCTTCTGCTTTTGCTTCTTCTGCTTCTTGTTCTTCTGTGTTTTTTTCTGTATCTTGGTGGTTGTCTTCATGTTCTTTGTCCTCTTGGTCATATTATTTAGGGTCATATTTCTGGTCTTCTTTGGTGTGGTCTTCAGGGTCGTCATCAGGGTCGTCGTCATGGAGATCAATAAGGATTACCAAAGACAATTTCAAAAAGCTTGATCTTGGAAATGTAGCAGAAGGTACAAGAAGGCTAAGAAACTGGCGAGAACCAGCTGACAGTACTGGAACCCCTATTGGCAGCAGAAGGAACAATAGCCAATGGCACTACTGAGGAACAGCTGATGGTGCTGGACCCCGGTTGCTATGCAGGAGGTACCTGTGCTAGAAACCACTACCAAGGACCAGCTGACCTTGCTGGACCTTGGATACCGAGATGGAGGCACCTAGGCCAAAGGCTCTGGCGAGAACCAGCTGACAGTGCTGGCACCCGGATGGGTAGCAGAAGGAACAAGAGCCAATGGCACTACCGAGGACCAACTGACGGTGCTGGACCACGGTTACTAAGCAGAAGGTACCTGTGCTAAAAAGCACTACCAAGGACCAGCTGACGGTGCTGGACTTCAGATACCGAGATGGAGGCACCTAGGCCAAAGGCTCTGGTGAGAACCAGCTGACAGTGCTGGCACCCGGATGGGTAGCAGAAGGAACAAGAGCCAATGGCACTACCGAGGACCAACTGACGGTGCTGGACCACGGTTACTAAGCAGAAGGTACCTGTGCTAAAAAGCACTACCAAGGACCAGCTGACGGTGCTGGACCTCGGATACCGAGATGGAGGCACCTAGGCCAAAGGCTCTGGCGAGAACCAGCAGACAGTGCTGGCACCCGGATGGGTAGCAGAAGGAACAAGAGCCAATGGCACTACCGAGGACCAACTGACGGTGCTGGACCACGGTTACTAAGCAGAAGGTACCTGTGCTAAAAAGCACTACCAAGGACCAGCTGACGGTGCTGGACCTCGGATACCGAGATGGAGGCACCTAGGCCAAAGGCTCTGGCGAGAACCAGCTGACAGTGCTGGAACCCGGGTGGGTAGCAGAAGGTACCCATCCAAAGCAAAGTAGCCAGGCCACAAGCCGGCCGCAGTTACCAAAACCCACAGTCCTACAGGGGGTCCATGTCCCATTGGCACTATGGATACAACCTTCAGTGCCAGTTCCCGCAGCCCACATAGGAGTCACCTAAACTGCAGGCACCGTAGAGTCGGATAACCCGGCCGCAAGACGACAGGACAATGGATTGTTGGCATAGTGTCCTTGACACTACCCGGAAACAGCTGGCGTGCTGGAACCAGGCTGGGCAACAGGGAGTACCCGTGCCAAAGACACTGCCGAGAACCAGCTGACGGTGCTGGAACCCAGATGGGTAGCAAAAGCTATAGGAGCCAATGGCACTACCGAGGAACAGCTGACGGTGCTGGACCACGGTTACTAGGCAGGAGGTACCTGTGCTAAAAAACACTACCAAGGACCAGCTGACGGTGCTGGACCTCGGATACCGAGATGGAGGCACCTAGGCCAAAGGCTCTGGCGAGAACCAGCTGACAGTGCTGGAACCCGGGTGGGTAGCCGAAGGTACCCATCCAAAGCAAAGTAGCCAGGCCGCAAGCCGGCCGCAGTTACCGAAACCCACAGTCCTACAGGGGGTCCATGTCCCATTGGCACTACGGATACAGCCTTCAGTGCCAGTTCCCGCAGCCCACATAGGAGTCACCTAAACTGCAGGCACCGTAGAGTCGGCTAACCCGGCCGCAAGACGACAGGACAACGGATTGTTGGCATAGTGACCTTGACACTACCCGGAAACAGCTGGCGTGCTGGAACCAGGCTGGGCAGCAGGGAGTACCCGTGACAAAGACACTGCCGAGCACCAACTGGCGTTGTTGGAGCCCAGGGACAATCATGGTGCAGGCCGAGGCCTACTAGGAGCCAGGTGTAAATCGGAGGTATTTTGACTTTGGAGGGAGCAGGACACTTTGCCCTCCACACAGCAGGGAATCAGCTGACGTTACCGAACCCCACTTTCACATGAACAAGTGTTTTTTTCTGTGTGGACAGCACTTCCGAGCACCAACTGGCATTGATGGAGCCCAGGGACAATCATGGTGTAGGCCGAGGCCTACTTGGTGGCAGTTTCAGATTGTTTGTAGGCTACAACAGACTGTCAACGTGCTCCAATTAGGCATCTGTCTCCACTCTGTTTCCAGGATTTCTCGTGACCACCAACACCGCCAGTTTATGCGTACAGCAGACGTCTGCCCAATCCACATGTGTTCCTGTGTTACTGGGGTTCTGTAATGTCAGCAGATCCCCTGATGTGTGTCTGCCACTGTCTCCTGCTCTGTCCACATTCCCACCACTTGCAGTGGGAAGGTGGACAGCGCAGGAGACAGTGCCGGACACACATTGGGGGATCTGCTCACGTAACAGAACACCAGGAACACAGGAACAAGTGTGGAATGCGCGGACGGCAACTGTGAGCAGGAACTGGCGGTGCTGGAGGTCAGGGGAAATACTAGAGACAGAGTGGAAACAGAGGCCAAATCAGAGAATGTTTAAATCTGAAGTAGTTACAATTTGGAGGCAGCAGCAGTTTGCCCTCCACACAGCTGGGGATCAGCTGACGTTACCGTACCCCACTTACACATGAACGAGTGTTTGTTTCTGTGTGGACAGCACTTCCGAGCAACAACTGACGATGTTGGAGCCCAGGGATAGTCATTTTGTAGGCTGAGGCCTACTTGGAGGCAGTTTAAGATAAGACGTTGTTTGAATTTGGAGGCAGCAGGGGATCAGCTGACGTTACCGAACCCCACTTACACATGAGCGAGTGTTTTGTCTGTGCGTACAGCACTTCTGAGCACCAACTGGCGTTGTCGGAGCCCAGCGAAAATCAGGTAGTAGGCTGAGGCCTACTTGGAGCCAGGTGTAAATCTGAGGTTGTTTGACTGTGGAGGGAGCAGGACACTTTGCCATACACACAGCAGGGGATCAGCTGACGTTACCGAACCCCACTTACACATGAGCTAGTGTTTTGTCTGCGCGGACAGCACTTCTGAGCACCAACTGGCGTTGTCGGAGCCCAGGAAAAATCAGGTAGTAGGCTGAGGCCTACTTGGTGGAAGTTTTCGATTGTTTCTACACTACTACTAACTGTCAACGTACTCCAATTAAGCCTCTGTCTTCACTCTGTTTCGAGTATTTCCTCTGGCTTCCAAACACGCCAGTTGCTGCTCTGAAATGCCGTCTGCACAACCCACACTTGTTCCTGTGTTACTGGGGTTCTGTAACAGCAGCTTCTCCCTAGAGGTGAGTCAGGCAATGTCTCCTGCTCTGTCCACTTTTCCACTACAAGTTGTGGGAATGTAGACAAAGCAGGAGACATTGCCGGACTCACCTCTGGAGATGAGCAGATGTTACAGGACCCAGGTAACACAGGAACAAGTGTTGATTGTGCAGACGGCACTTGAGAGCAGAAACAGGCGGTGTTGTAGGCCAGAGGAAATACTCAAAAGGGAGTGGAGACAGAGGGCAAATCAGAGAACATATTAAATCAGAGGTAGTCAGAAGTTGTAGGCAGCAGGAGAGTTTGCCGTACACACAGCAGGGGATCAGCTGACGTTACCGAACCCCACTTACACATGAGCGAGTGTTTTGTCTTCTTGTAACAAGCTTCCTTTCCTACACAACTACTTTCTGAACAACTCTCTTAATCTGTTGGCCCTCACTGAAACCTGGATTCAGGATTCTGACACTGTCTCTCCTGCTGCCATTTCCTATGGTGGCTTACAATTCTCTCACTCCCCGAGACCCACAAACAGACCTGGTGTTGGAGTTGGCATACTCCTGTCCCCACAATGCACTTTCCAGGTCATCCCCCCAGTCCCATCACTCTTATTCCCTTCTTTTGAGGTCCACACCATCAGGCTCTTCCGTCCCCTCTCCCTCAGGGTAGCGGTCATATACCGGCCCCCAGGCTCACCCACCCACTTCCTTGACCACTTTTCAGCCTGGCTGCCACACTTCATGTCCTCAGAACTACCAACCCTCATCCTGGGAGACTTCAACATCCCCATTAACAGCCCTAATTCCACATCTGCATCCCAGCTTCTATCACTAACCACCTCTCTAGGCCTCTCACAGCTTTCAACCTCTGAGACACATAAGGATGGTAACACCCTTGATCTGGTCTTCTGCCGGCTCTATTCAATCTCCCACCTAAACAACTCACCGCTTCTACTCTCTGACCACAACATTCTCTCCTTCACGCTCACAAATCCTCGCCCACCCCAGCTCATTCCTACCTACCACACAGTCAGAAATCTACAAGCTATTAACCCTCAGACACTTTCAGATTCCCTACACTCATCTCTGTCCCCAATCTCCTCTCTTTCCTGTCCTAATCTGGCTGTTCATCACTACAATGACACTCTTAGAAGCACCCTTGACCAAGTAGCTCCCCTCACCCTCAGTACCTCCAAACACAGAGTAATACAGCCCTGGCTCACATCGCAAACTCAACTTCTCCAGCGATGCTCCAGGAGTGCTGAACGCCTATGGAGAAAAACCCGCACACCAGAAGACTTCATCCACTTCAAATTTATTTTAAGAACCTATAACGCTGCCCTTCACCTTGCCAAACAGACCTACTTCACCACCCTGATCTCCTCACTAGCCAACAACCCCAAGAAACTTTTTGACACTTTTCACTCCCTCCTCAGGCCAAAAACACGAGCCCCTATCACAGACATTTGTGCTGATGACCTGGCCTCCCACTTTACAGAAAAAATAGATAATATCCGTCAAGAAATCTGCTCCCAACCACCAAGTGCTGTGACTCCCATCCCTTCCTGCATCTCCCCTGGCTCACTCTCCACATTTGATCCCATCACAGAAGAAGAAGTCTCCAGACTCCTCTCTTCTTCTCGTCCGACTACATGCACTACCGACCCCATTCCCTCACATCTCCTCCAGTCTCTCTCTCCAGTCGTCACAACCCACCTAACTACAATCTTTAATCTCTCCCTCTCCTCGGGCATTTTCCCATCCTCCTTCAAACACGCCATCGTTACTCCATTACTAAAGAAACCTGCTCTCGACCCATCCTGCACAAACAACTACAGACCAGTCTCCAATCTCCCCTTCATCTCTAAACTTTTGGAATGCCTAGTTTACTCCTGCCTTACCCGTTACCTCTCTATTCACTCCCTTTTAGACCCTTCACAGTCCGGCTTCCGCCCCCTACATTCGACTGAAACTGCACTCATCAAAGTGACCAATGACCTTCTGACAGCAAAACATAACGGTGACCACTCTCTGCTCATTCTTCTTGACCTATCTGCAGCTTTCGATACTGTTGACCATCATCTCCTACTCTCTAGGCTCCAGTCACTAGGCATTAAGGACACTGCACTCTCCTGGTTCTCTTCCTATCTCTCTGACCGCTCCTTCAGTGTTTTGTTCTCTGGCTCCACGTCATCTCCTCTTCCTCTCGCTGTCGGGGTACCTCAGGGCTCAGTCCTTGGCCCCCTTCTTTTCTCTCTCTACATGGCCCCAATTGGACAGACCATCAGCAGATTTGGCTTTCAGTACCATCTTTATGCTGGACACCCAACTATACACGTCTTCCCCCGACCTTACCCCCGCTGTACTACAGAACGCCAGTGACTGTCTGTCCGCAGTCTCCAATATCATGCCCGCTCTCTATCTGAAACTCAACCTCTCCAAAACTGAACTTCTTCTGCTCCCGCCATCTACTAACCTCCCTAAATCTGACATTTCCCTCTCTGTGGGTGGTACCACATTAACACCCCGGCAGCAGGCGCGCTGTCTGGGTGTTATGTTTGACACCAATCTCTCCTTCACATCCCATATACAATCCCTTGCCCGCTCTTGCCGCTTACACCTAAAGAACATCTCTAGAATCCGCCCTTTTCTCACTATGGAAACAACAAAAACCCTTACTGTTGCATTGATCCACTCTCGCCTGGATTACTGCAACACTCTATTAATTGGCCTCCCCGTCACTCGACTATCCCCTCTCCAGTCCATACTTAATGCAGCGGCCAGGATCGTCCATCTGGGTAATCGGTACTCGGACGCGTCCGCTCTTCGTCAGTCCTTACATTGGCTGCCCATTCATTATAGGATCCAATTCAAAGTACTTGTTCTCACCCACAAAGCTCTCCACAGTGCGGCACCCCCTTACATCTCTTCTCTCATTTCTGTCTATCGGCCTAGCCGATCGCTGCGCTCTGCAAACGACTTTCGACTAACCTCTGCACTAATCCGTACCTCCCACTCCCGACTCCAAGACTTCTCCCGTGCTGCTCCTATCCTCTGGAATGCTCTACCCCAAGAAATCAGGACTATCCACAATTTGCATAGTTTTAGGCGCTCCCTCAAAACACACCTGTTCAGAGCGGCCTATCACATTCACTAATCAAAGTCATTCTCTGTGTAAGTGTGCGTGTGTAGCCCATTCACTATCTCCATCCATCCTTCACTCCCGCAAGATGGCTGGACCTTCATTGTAAATACACCATTGTAAATACACACCTGTACTCTGTATCTCCCTCACCTCATTGTAGATTGTAAGCTCTCACGAGCAGGGTCGTCTTATTTCGTCTTATTTTGCTTTAATTATTGTATTGTTAGCGTTGTTACTTATGACTTGTGTTTTGAAACTGTTAAACTGTAAAGCGCTGCGGAATATGTTGGCGCTATATAAATAAAGATTATTATTATTATTATTATTATTATTTGTCTGTGTGGACAGCACTTCTGAGCAACAACGTGCGTTGCTGTAGCCCCGGAAATAAAGTTCAGGTCATAGAAACATGAACACAACAGGAGACCTGGATCCTGTTGCCAGCCAATTATTTATTCTGGAAGAGGACTGGCAAATTCAGGTGAGATCCAGGCCTTGTTCATTTTCAGAAAAGTAAGCCGGTCAACATTATCGGCGGATAGTCGCGTGCGACGGTCTGTTACCACACCACTTGCAGCACTAAAGACACGTTCCGATAATACACTGGCAGCAGGGCAAGCCAGCACCTCCAATGCATACTGGCTAAGCTCCGGCCATGGATCAAGCTTAGAGACCCAATACTTGAACGGGGAAGAGCCGTCTGGGAGTATACTAACAGGGCAAGACAAGTAGTCTGTCACCATCTGATGGAAACGTTGCCTCCTGCTGACTGGCGCTGTCTGTGATGGTTTAGCCGTTTGTGGCGGTCCCACAAAACTTTTCCACATTTGGGCCATACTGGCCTTGCCTTGTCCTGCGCACTGCCTCTGCTACCTCTTTGTGCAGAGCTTCCTCCACTGCCTCTACCCACATGGCTGCTTTGAAAAGCACTACCAGCAACACTTGCGGGGGGGAATGGAGAACATGATGGCCTGCACAAGTGTTTCTTGGTACTCCCGCATTTTACGCTCCCGTGTTGTGAGTTAATTTTCCCCTCCATCACTGAGGCCTGGTGAACTCCCTATTCTAGTGAAGGAAGGTAGTGAGCCTGATTATCAGGCACCTGGGACTAATGAAGACGATTGGCTGAGTGGAATCACTGACTGGATTTAAGGCAGCCTACGCCCTTTCTGCCCTGCGGGTGATTTCTCTGTGGACTCTTGGACACCAGTCTGATTCCTGCTCTCCTAAAGCTAAGTTTTCTGTTTTGCCTTTTTGCATCTAAGATTTGTTTTTGTTTTTCTTGCTTTTTGGATTCTGCCACTCCCTGCTGGAGTGTGCAGTGATCCGTGAGCTCTGTCTTCTGAAAGTACCTGAGTGCTGATTTAGTTTTTGAAGCTTAGTTGCTTCAGGGCCATTTTTCTATCAGCTTGTTGGCTTTTGTCTCTTATAGGGTTTTGGCAGATTGCAGACAGCAGCCTTCCTATCCGTTCCTATCTAGGTAGTTTTTGGGCCCCGTCTTTGCTCAGCCTGTCTTTCTGTCTGTGTAAGTGTTTTCATCTTGCTTCACCGTCATTATATGTGGGGGGCTGCCTATTGCTTTGGGGTCTGCTCTGGGGCAGTTAGATTTCCCCTTTCCTTCTTTAGGCCTATGTATCTCTCCGGCTGTGATCGAGGGGTCTGGGTCATCGTAGGAACCCCCCACGGCTACTGCTAGTTGTGTTGATAGGTTCAGGGGTCTGCAATCTTATAGTTGCCAACTTCTCTGGTTTTCAGGACTTAGCTAGCATTTCTGTTTTTGCCTCCTACGGTGACTCAATCATAACACTCCCGGTTCAACTGTGGTATGAGGCTTTATAAGTTGTCCCGGTAGCGAGGATCTAGGAGGGTGTACACCCAATAATCAGCCGTGTGGAGAATGTTGGCGATGCGGCGGTCATTTAACAAGCACTGCAGCATGAAATCAACCATGTGCTGCAGACTGCCAACTGGACCGGAAACGCTGTCCCCAGCTTGAGGCAGCATCTCAGCCTGCTCAGCATCACCCCACCCTCGCTGTACACACTGACTACTAGAGCCTTGTGTACCTCCCTCCTCTGGAGAGATGTGTTCCTCCTCCTCCACTGACTCCTCGTCATCCTCCTCACTAAGTGTCCCCTGCATGGGCCTTTGTGTGGAAGGATGTTGCGCAGACTTGCCAGAAGCAGATGACATTTCTGACTCCTCATCCTCGACCTCTTCAAAAACCTCCTCACTCATGCTGACTAGTGCATCATCTGCACTGGTCATCCGCGTGGAGTCATCAAAGGCACGCAAAACTAGGCAGATGTCCCTCATAGTGGCCCACTCGGTGGTGAAGTGTGTCCGGCGCACAGTGCGACTTGTTTGCGCCTGATGCAGCTGGTACTCCATTACTGCTGCCTGCTGCTCACACAACCGCTCCAACATATGTAACGTTGAATTCCACCTGGTGGGGAGGTCACATATGATGCGATGTTCTGGCAGGCGGAATCGGCATTGCAGAGATGCAATGCGCGATCTTGCCATGCTGGAACGCCGCAAGTGAGCACACTCTAGGCGAACCTTGTGCAGCAGTACATCAAGATCCGGATAGTCCCTCAGAAAGCTCTGCACGACCAAATTGAGCATGTGTGCCAGACATGGTATATGAGTGAGGTTGCCTAGGCCCAGAGCTGCCACTAGATTTCGGCCATTGTCACTCACTACCAAACCTGGCTGGAGATTCGCTGTCACAAACCACACATCGCTCTCCTGCTTGATGGCATTCCAGAGCTCCTGTGCTGTGTGGCTCCGATTCCCCAAAGAAATTAATTTAAGGACGGCCTGTTGACGTTTGGCCACACCTGTGCTCATATCTGGCCTAACAGGCTCATGCAGTGCTGATTCCGAGGAACTAGAGTAGGAGGAGGACTCAATATCCTTGGAGTTGGCAGAATACGTACAGAGCCACTCTCCAGATCTGTACCCGGCTCCACAACATTGACCCAATGGGCAGTGAGGGAAAGGTATCGTCCCTGTCCATGGCTATTGGTCCACGCATCGGTGGTCAGGTGGACCTTGCTACTGACGGCGTTTAATAGCGCATTTTTAATTTTTCCCTCCACATGCTTTTGCAGGGCAGGGACGGCTTGCCTGCTGAAATAAAAGCGGCTGGGCACATTGTATTGTGGAACTGCCAATGACATCAAGTTCCGGAAGGTGTCAGTCTCCACCAGCCTGAAAGACAGCATCTCAAGGGCCAGTAGTTTGGCAATGCCGGCATTCAGAGCCAGTGCTCGGGGATGGTTTGTCGAGTATGGCCGCTTTTTCTCCCATGCCTGTGCTACCGATTGCTGGTGAGTGGCCTGGGAGTGTGCTGATGACTGAGAACGTGGTTCAGTGGGTGGAATTTCACTGGGTCTCTGGACAACAGTGGCAGTGGTTCTTCCATGGCGCTCCAGTGAGGAAGCCGAACCAGCTGTGTGTGAGCTGGAGGAAGAGGCCCCAACACGAGCTGCAGAGGTGGTAGGTGCTGCTGAAGGTTGGCCTACATCTTCAGTGTGTCTGTGTAACTCCACCTCGTGCTTGGTATGCACATGTTTCCACATATTTGTGGTATTGAGGTTGCTCACATTTTTCCCTCGTTTAACTTTCTGATGACACAGCTTGCATTTGACAAAGCAAATGTCATCTGCAACTTTGTCAAAAAAAGACCACGCACTGCAAGTCCTGGGAGCGCCCGTTTTCTGTTTTGGAAGAGGATTGCTCCTCACGGGTGCCAAAGTGGAGGCTACAGGCAACCAAGTCTGCCCCCGCCCTCTCCCTCCTCTTTTGGCCATTCGGGGAATCTCTTCCTCAGAGCTGCTCCCACCACCTTCCTGTGGCTTACGCCATGATGGGTCAAGGACCTCATAATCTCCACTCCCCTCTTCAAGCACCGGCTGGTCCTGGGTTGTCTCGCCAGCACCGTACGCACCAGAAATTGGCAACTGAGTCTCATCATCATCATCAGATGAGCACTGAGGTGTGCTGACAATAGGCACTGGCCCACCCGCCTCTTCAGATTCAGAGGGACAAAGCAGTTGCGCATCACTGCATACTCCCTCTGCTTCACGCTCTAGAATGCTGCTTGGCTGGCCACCTCTTTCCAAGCCAACAGATTCTGAAAACAGAAGTAAAGACTGAGATGGCTCCTGTCCAGGGCTCTCAGACTGCCTGGGCAATTTGGCAGGTGGTGAAGAGACAGATGGTTGCTCTTCAGTGCTCTGGCCCTGGGAGGATGCAGAAGTCATTGAAGTGGATGCGTTAGCTGCCATCCATCCGACAACGGCTTCAATTTGTTCGTCACGCAGCAGTGGGGTACGGCGAGGTCCTACAAAGCTGCGCATGAAGGACTGTTGCCTGGTAAAAGTGGGGGATGCCGGGTCACTGGTGGCCGCAGCAGACACCGAATCCCCACGTCCTCTCCCTGCTGAATCCCCCCCGTCCTCTCCCTGCTGAAACTCCATGGCCACGACCACGTGCCTTACTCCCTGCCTTCTTCATCTTGGTAGACTGATAAAGATAGGCAGAAAAGTAAAAAAAGGGGGGCTTAGTGTTCTTTTTCCTGAATACCTGCTAACCAGTATAAGAAACACTAATTTGGCTAAGAGTGTGTGTACTACACTTTAATATGATCGAATGTGGCCTACACAACTCTAAACTGGAGTGTTTGGTGAACTTTATTTCCTTTTTTTTTTGGGGGGGGGAAAGAAAAGGATGTGACCAAAGTTTGAAAGCTATAGTATCACAAACTTTTTGGAGCGATTACAATGCAGGCAGCTAACCTACAATGCAATTGATGAGGCTCCAAAAAATAGGGTGATACTAGTCTGGCTGGCCCTGAAGGGCACAAGCCTGCAAAAAGGCTCCTCTATCTAATCCTATATAGTGTATATGGATGCGGATGGAAGCACACTAATATAGGAGCAAAAATCTGGACAAATTAGCTGCAAAAAAAGGACTATGTATGAGGCAGTGACGCACGCTGAGCGGACTACAACCAGCGGTGGCTGTAGAACACACTGCAACGTGAGCTGCACTCACACACAGAGAGACCTATCAGACAGCCAAAAACAGTGCAGAGAAATGGGCTATAGCACTGAAAGGCTGCTGAAAGGCTCCGCTGTCCACTCCTTTAGTGTTTGCAACCAACGTATATGGATACGTATGGAAGCACACTATAGAGGGGAAAAAAAAAGCAGCAATAAAAGAAAAATGTGTATGAGGCAGAGACACACGCTGGGCGGCCTACAAGCAGACGTGCCTGCAGGACACACTACACAGCGTGGGTCTGCACTCACACAGCCCTTGCAGACAGCTATTAAAACAGCGCTGCTGGGCTACAAAAATGCTACAGTGGTGGATTATGTAGCCTGGGTAGACCAATAGATATGTTTGATGATCGCTATTTCTAACTGTCCCTCACAGTCTTCAACAGCAGCCTGTCCCTAACTGAATTCACCGCAGAGTGAACCCGAAATGGCGGCTGCTGCGGTTTTTATAGTGCATCATGACATCATTTCAGCAGCCAATCACAGCCATGCCAGTAGTTAACATGCCTAACAGGATGTGCCCACACTTCTGAGGATCCCCATTGGCTGAATCAAATCGAGAGGGCTCCTAGCATTATGGGAACTTCCGATTCCGGTATTCGATATGAAAAAAGTATCGGAACTAAGTATCGGAATTCCGATACAGCGAATATCGGCCGATACCCGATACTTGCGGTATCGGAATGCTCAACACTAATATGGAGTTTATATTTTCTGTAGTCTATTAATACCCAAAAAGACAAGACTGCCACTATCTACTGGTAGATTATGGAATCTGTATTTTCTGTGATCTATTAATTCCCAAAAAGACAAGACTTGCTGCTATCTGTTGGTTATACAAGAGGTTTCTCTATGTTTACATGTAATAGCCGGTCTCTTATATATTGTACATTAATAGCCTGTGTATTATATTAAGCACTATCTTTCATCTCTTTTATTTGCTTATTGTTTTCCCACCTGTAGTTTATAAGGGTCATTTAGGGCAAGTCTGGGACAGCTGCTGCGAAGTTGGGGCGCCATATCGTATCTTTTAGGGTGCCAACCTCCACTGTCAGGAAGGGATAGCAGGCTAGTGTAGGGCTATCATAGGTTATTATTGTATAGAGTTTGTTAATTGTGTCATTGCACTAGAGGGGTGTTTTTTTACCTCAATTTATTAAAGTTTCATTTTTTTACAGGGATTGTATGATTGCACTTTTGATATTTCATCCCTGGTCCTGTGGACAATTTTTTGATCCTGCTGTGTATGCTGACCTGCTCCCTGGGTTGCCCTCACACCCAGAGCAGCGGGGTACTCGGTACCGGGCCGGTGTCAGGGGGGAATGTGTCACAGCAGCGGTGACCCGGTCCGTGGCCCTGGGCACCCAATATCAATGGCGGTGATGTTAATAGTATAGTTTATATGGATAGTATAGTTCATGACGCCACCCTTGGTGTTTGGCAAGGGAGATGGTAAGCCAACGCTACATGCAGATCCACTGGGACTGATGGTGTGGTGCAGCAAAGATGGTGTAGCTCCCCACAGGTGGAGCTGTAGTCCCAGGGCAGTGTAGGTGCAATGGATGAGGAGAGGCGCAGAATGTTATAGATGCTGGTACCCAGATGTAGCCGTGCTGAAGGTGTTAGCGGCGAATGAATGGAGGACACCAGGGCTTGCAGTTTCAAAGCTTTACTCACAGTTCGTGGTACCCACTGGTGCCTGCCTCCATGCCATGTCCTCCGGGGTAGAGACTCAATCAACCTCCCGGGCAAGTCGGGGTTCTCCTCTCCAACACTCCGCCAAAATGTGCCTTTCCTGAACGACTCCTCTATTGCGCCTTTAGTTTGAAGAGCTCCAGTACCATGGTTACTCTGAAGTTCCTCCTGTCAGATGTTCCTAACAACTTTACTTGTATGACAGACAGCTGTAGCCTCTATCGGGGACTCCTCTCAGAGTCCTGGCATGCGAATCGGTTGCTGTTGTGTCCCAAGTCTTGGATGGGAGTAGTGCATTTGCAGCCAACTACTCCACCGGTGTCTGCTGCAGAACCATAAGTGTCCATACATCCTCGGGGATCGGGCCCCGGCCTTGCGCTGAGAACCTATAGGCAGGGTACTCTCTCAACCCACAACTCCTCTCTGTTCTCCTACTCCTTCTTTCCGCGCTGTTCCCCCTCTCTCTTATGGAAGCTTAGGTTGCAGGTCTACGTCTTTCTCCGTCTCTTCTCTTTCCCGTGCCAGCTGGCTCCGATCACTGAGGCAGCTGCAGCACCCCTTCTTCTATCTCGTTCCATGGAATATCTTCCACTAAGACCAGTCCTCAGCCTCTCCTGGCTGACTGTCTTCCTCCGCCTCACTCCCATCAGACTGACCTGCTGTCAGCCTGCTCTCTCTCTGAGACCCTCGTCTGACTGACCTTCTTCTCTGGGACTCCCCCCCAGACTGACCTACTATTCTAAACTTTCCCTCTCTTTTATACTAACTCCACCCACCTCCCAGCACATCTCGTGTTACGAAGCAGGGTTCCACGAAGGGTGCTCTGCTACCCCCAGCCTGAGGTTGCTAGGTGGACCTACTGAACTATCCTGTGTGTGGGATGCAGGTGTTGGAGTGTGTAAAGGAGTTCCCAAGTTACCTAGGTGGTGGGGCACTACACCTTAGGAGAAGGTGCAGTACCTCTGTGGCGACTGAGCCTCAGGGGCGCCACACTCCCTCTATAGAAATTTTTTATTTTTCATAAAAAAAATCCTTGTTGGTGTCAATGTAACTAAATAAAATTGTATATTTAATATTGACTATTCTAAGAGTTTTTTCTTTCTAAGTAGAAAAATATTCAGAATTGAGTCCTCAGTGGTTGATACTTTTTAATGGCTAACTGAAAAGATGGTAACAAATTGCAAGCTTTCGAGACTACTCAGGTCTCCATCAGGCATTGACTAATACAAAATCTGAAGAATCACATATTTATGCACAACACAGCACAGAAAAAATGCTATCTACTGGCTAACACGGTACAAATATATACATCTCTTCTTTCTTAGTAGTCTTTTTTGGTTACGGCTTTAGATGATCTCTTGACACTGCTGCTGAGGTTTCTCCTTCATCTTTGCTGATGAGGCACACCTTGGTGTTATTGAAGTCTGAAGGTAAAACAACGTAGGGCTCAGCCTCCCATTGGTCGTCCAGTTTGTGCACTCGTCTCTTCCATTTGAGTACCCATTCTCCAGGTGACAAGGGAATTGAGGGGGCATGCTGATTATAATTTCTTTCTTGCTTTTGTCTTGCCTGGGACAGACTCTTCTCTACGCATTCTTGCACTTTGAGGTACTGCTGCTGCCTCTCTGTATCCCAATCTGCATCTGGTGATGTTACTTCAGGTGTTAAGACGCCCATGTCCAAGTCAATGGGTAACTTGCCAGGTCTTGCTCTCATCAAGTAGGCTGGAGTACAGATGATGGAGTTTACAGGGATATGATTGTAGAGATCTACCAGATCCGGCAACTTCTCTGGCCACAGGTTTCTCTCTTCCAGGGGCAAGGTCTTCAATAGGTCAATTACCTCTTAGTTCATTTTCTCACACATGCCATTTGTCTGTGGATGATATGGCGTTGTCCTGATTTTCTTGCAGCCGTACAGGTTACATAACTTCTGGAACACTTCTGCTTCAAAGGCTGGACCTTGGTCGGTAAGCACTCGTTTAGGGTAACCGTGCGGTCGACAAAAGTGTTGTTGAAATGTTTTGGCCACTGTCTTTGCTGTTTGGTCCTTGATAGGCACAACTACCAGGAACATTGAGTAATAGTCAACGATGGTGAGGGCGTAGGCATAGCCTGAATGGCTTTGGGTCAGCTTCATGTGGTCTAAGGCTACCAGTTCAAGCAGCTGTTTGGTGATTATTGGCTGTAACGGGGCTCGCTGGCTGTTACGGTCCTTCCTGCGCAGGTTGCATGGTCCACACTCTCAGCACCAATCTTCAATGGTCTTCCTCATACCAACCCAGTAGAATCTCTTGAGAAGTAGGACCTCCAACTTCTTCCATCCGAAGTGTCCTGCTCCATCGTAGTACGCTTCCAGGACCATTGATGTACCTCGCTTCGGGACTACCACCTGCCAGACCAGTTTGTGAGTTCAGGAGTTGACACTCCTCTGACACAGCTTTCCCACGTAGATGAATAGCCTGCCCTTTTCCTTCCTCAACTGTTGGGTCTCTTGTGGAGCATCTGGACCGGGGTGAGAGTCAGCTTGCGTCAGTAACTCCTTCACCAGACGGACTGCTGGGTCGCTATCCTGCATCTCTGCCCACTCATGGTGGGGCTATGGGTTTAACGTGGCCTCTTTCAAGATGTAGCACTTGTTTTTCACCCTTTGGGAGCATTGGGTTGCAATTGGCTGGTGAAAGGCAGGTATCTCAATTTCTTCGAGTGCTTCCAGATCTTCTTCCCCATCTGGTAAGTTGGGCATTGTGGACAGCGCATCAGCATTGGTGTTTTTATGTCCCGCTTGGTACTTGATGGTAAACTAGTAGTTGGACAGCCGGGCCATCCATCGTTGCTCCAGCGCACCTAGCTTTGCGGTTTCCAAGTGAGTCAGTGGATTGTTGTCCGTGAAGATAGTAAACTTTGATGTAGCTAGGTAGTGTTTGAATCACTTGGTCAAGGTCCAGACTATGGCAAGGAACTCCAGTTTAAAGGAGCTGTAGTTGTCAGGGTTCCTTTCAGTGGGATGAAGCTTCCTGCTGGCGTAGATTACTCTTTCTTTGCCTTTCTGTACCTGCGACAGTACTGCTCCCAGTCCCACATTGCTGACATCAGTATGGAGGATGAGTTGTTGTATCAAAACCAGAGAGCACCAAAAAGCAAAAAACTCTTAAAATTTAGCTTTTAATAGAATCATTAAAACAACCCCTACAATGCACATAACTATGTATACCAGGGGGTCAAAGGTCAGTCACTCATATGATCAATCCATATTGTGGATAAATGTTTAAATGCAAGGGCAAAAACACTATAATGCCCTAATGGGCCCTACAATGACCCTTCCTGACCGCGGAGGTTGGCACCCTAGTTGTAGACGATATGGCGCCCCCGCTCAACGTCGACGGCCCTAATTACGCCCTACACCACCCTGCGTATACAAAAAAGGTTGACACAAAAAAAAGCCACACACACACCTATGGTACCGAAAATCCAAAAATAGAGAGACAATAGGTCTCAATAAAAGTGCTAGAGTGCTGCAAACCTTATCTCGTAGAAAAAATCTGAGAAAATAGCAGCTTCAATAAGACTTATCTTGTAGTCAAAAGAACAATAGGCTGTAAGAGACACAGATCCAGGCTCAATACCCTGTACCAAAATGCAGCTATAATGGAACTTATCTTGTAGTCAAAAGGACACCAAGCTGCAGTAGACAAGGGCTTGGGCTTAGTACCCTATTCAAAAATGTGAAAAACGTCTACAAAGGTGTCAAAACAGAATATTCAATAATGCAGCTTCAATAAAACTTATCTTGTAATAAACTGCAGTAACCACATACCTATATTTAATCCCCCAATAGTCTAAGGCCTGTTTCACACATCCGTTTGCCACCATCAGTCAAAATCCGCCGTTTGGCTAGAAAAACAGATCTGCCATTTTTCTTGGCAGATCCATTTTTTTCCCCATTGACTTGAATTATCGGTGGATTTTGACTGATGGATATCCATTGCATCCGTATGTCTGCGGATCCACCAAAATTTTGGCGTCCACTGACATCACCGAACGGACCATGCAACGTTTTTTCTCTGGCCGGATCTGCATTTTGTGTTTATCTATAGATTTAACCCGCAATTCATTCTGGCTGCTGGATCTCTCTCTCTCTCCATCGCGCGATCTCCTCGCCTTCCTCCATCGCGATGACGTCCTCCATCGCGCGATCTCCTCGCCTTCCTCCATCGCGCGATCTCCTCGCCTCCATCGCGATGACGTCCTGCATCGCGCGATCTCCTCGCCTCCATCACGATGACGTCCTCCATCGCGCGATCTCCTCGCCTCCATTGCGATGACGTCCCGGCTTCTTTAAATTTCATCCTACTGCGGATCCGTGAACCGTAGTGATCCGGTGCCATATGTTTTATCCATACCCAGGCGGATCCGTTTTCCGCCATTTTAGCGGATTTCAACGGCCAGAAAAAACGTGTGTGAAACAGGCCTAATATGTTCAGCAGCACAACTAACACATACAGTGGGGCAAAAAAGTATTTAGTCAGTCAGCAATAGTGCAAGTTCCACCACTTAAAAAGATGAGAGGCGTCTGTAATTTACATCATAGGTAGACCTCAACTATGGGAGACAAACTGAGAAAAAAAAATCCAGAAAATCACATTGTCTGTTTTTTCTTCATTTTATTTGCATATTATGGTGGAAAATAAGTATTTGGTCAGAAACAAAATTTCATCTCAATACCTTGTGATATATCCTTTGTTGGCAATGACAGAGGTCAAACGTTTTCCGTATGTCTTCACAAGGTTGCCACACACTGTTGTTGGTATATTGGCCCATTCCTCCATGCAGATCTCCTCTAGAGCAGTGATATTTTTGGCTTTTCGCTTGGCAACACGGACTTTCAACTCCCTCCAAAGGTTTTCTATAGGGTTGAGATCTGGAGACTGGCTAAGCCACTCCAGGACCTTGAAATGCTTCTTACGAAGCCACTCCTTCGTTGCCCTGGCGGTGTGCTTTGAATTATTGTCATGTTGAAAGACCCAGCCACGTTTCATCTTCAATGCCCTTGCTGATGGAAGGAGGTTTTCACTCAAAATCTCACGATACATGGCCCCATTCATTCATTCATGTACCCGGATCAGTCGTCCTGGCCCCTTTGCAGAGAAACAGCCCCAAAGCATGATGTTTCCACCACCATGCTTTACAGTAGGTATAGTGTTTGATGGATGCAACTCAGTATTTTTTTTCCTCCAAACACGACAAGTTGTGTTTCTACCAAACAGTTCCAGTTTGGTTTCATCAGACCATAGGACATTCCCCCAAAACTCCTCTGGATCATCCAAATGCTCTCTAGCAAACTTCAGACGGGCCCGGACATGTACAGGCTTAAGCAGTGGGACACGTCTGGCACCGCAGGATCTGAGTCCATGGTGGCGTAGTGTGTTACTTATGGTAGGCCTTGTTACATTGGTCCCAGCTCTCTGCAGTTCATTCACTAGGTCCCCCCGCGTGGTTCTGGGATTTTTGCTCACCGTTCTTGTGATCATTCTGACCCCACGGGGTGGAATTTTGCGTGGAGCACCAGATCGAGGGAGATTATCAGTGGTCTTGTATGTCTTCCATTTTCTAATTATTGCTCCCACAGTTGATTTCTTCACTCCAAGCTGGTTGGCTATTGCAGATTCAGTCTTCCCAGCCTGGTGCAGGGCTACAATTTTGTTTCTGGTGTCCTTTGACAGCTCTTTGGTCTTCACCATAGTGGAGTTTGGAGTCAGACTGTTTGAGGGTGTGCACAGGTGTCTTTTTATTCTGATAACAAGTTTAAACAGGTGCCATTACTACAGGTAATGAGTGGAGGAAAGAGGAGACTCTTAAAGAAGAAGTTACAGGTCTGTGAGAGCCAGAAATCTTGATTGCTTGTTTCTGACCAAATACTTATTTTCCACCATAATATGCAAATAAAATGAAAAAAAAACAGACAAAGTGATTTTCTGGATTTTTTTTTCTCAGTTTGTCTCCCATAGTTGAGGTCTACCTATGATGTAAATTACAGACGCCTCTCATCTTTTTAAGTGGTGGAACTTGCACTATTGCTGACTGACTAAATACTTTTTTGCCCCACTGTATATACTGAGATCAGGACGCACATTTGAGCTAGGACAAACTGCACATATCAGAGGACAAAAAAGGTCTCTAGAATGTTCAGGCAGGTATGCTCACTGCAAAATGGAAACAGTTGAAAAGAGCACAGGTATACAGTAACCCAATCTTCTATGCACCAAAAACAGGGTAACAATAAACAATGGCCCCATACAAATAATATTCTCTCCACCAAATAATGGCAAGGGCAGAGGCAAATATAGTATTGTGCATAGACTAAGCAGTGTCTCTAACAGCAAAAACAGGTTGTTCAATACATCTGTTATAACATGAGGTACACATTTTTCCCTCAGCGTCCTTTAATCCTCAGTCTGCAAAATACAATATGCCAATATGCAATAGAGGTACTTATCAGCCATTATGCCATTGATGAAAGCAGGGTGATGATACCCCCTTCTCTTGACCCCTGATGAACCCTCATCTACCCTGAGGGGGAAATGCGTCGGGTCCTGCTTTCATCAATCGCATAATGGCTGATAAGTACCTCTATTGCATATTGGCATATTGTATTTTGCAGACTGAGGATTAAAGGACTGTGAGACAAGAGAAGCCGCAGACTGAGAGAGCCTGGGGGGACCACAAGACGGACGGACTCGGGAAGGCGAAGCGCTGTAGTGGTAGGCCTAGGGCAGCTGCAGTGAAAGAGCCGTGAGGGCCGTCATATGAGAGTAAGAAGGAAGCGAAGGTACCCAGGCCTGTGTGCGGAGAGTGTCTAGCTGCTGCTGTTTGTTGCTGCGGTTGTCAAGAGGACGGCCAATAAAGAGGACCTGTTGGACGCACTTCAGTCTCCGTCTCAGTCTGTTCGCGGCGGTAAGAGGACCACCCCCCAGCCGGTCACCATACTACATAGTTGAATTCTGAGAGGCCCATTGGTGTTACAAAGTCTTCTCTTTGTCTGCCTCTGCCACGGGAACCTGCCAATACCCACTTGTGAGAGAAATAGTTAGTAGTTCTCAGTGCAGCTAGTGATTCCTCTATTCTAGGTAACGGATAGGCGTCCTTGTGATTAATGCTGTTAATTCTCCTGTAGTCAACGCATATCCTCATTGTACCATCTTTCTTTCTATCGAGGACTAACGGAGCTGCCCAGGGGCTACAACTGTCTCTGATCACCCCAGCTTTCTTCATCTCCCATAACATACTCTTGGCACATTGATAATGAGCTGGGGGTACAGGCCGGTACCTCTCTTTAATGGGTGGGTGATTTACAGTGGGGATATGATGTTGGGCAGGTAAAAGGGGTCCAATGTCTAAAGGGTGTCTGCTGAATACCCGTTCAAACTCTTGGACGACTGGGTAAACCCCAGTCTTTTGGTGAGGAAGGGTGGAATCAGTGCCTACGTGCTGCTGCTGTCACCAATCCTCCAGCTGTTTTGCAGAGCCATTGTCCTCCGCCTGGTTGGACGAGACCAAGAGTTCTGCTGTCTGATTTGTGATGTGATTGACAGTGAACAGCTTAGCAATGGTGGCATACCGAGGTAGTTTGGCCTCCTGCTCCCCACAATTTAAGATGCATACTGACAACCTCCCTTTACGGATATCGACTATACCTCTGGCTGTCAGGACAGTGGGCCTACTATCAGAGTACACTGGTTCTACCAGGGCTTGGTAATCTCTTCCCCTGAGGCCTATGGCTGCCTAATACCAATTTAACATTTCACTACTTGGGGGTATTGAAATGGGGAATGAATCACTCACTCTGACACTGCCGACTTCTCCACCAGATAGCTCTACCTGTTGTCTTTGCATCAGGGCCTTGATCTTCTTTTGCAGGACCCATTGCTCACTGGAACCAGCAGTTTGGGCTACCTGTTGCAACAAAACAATAACCTTGGCAAGACAATTTTCTATCACATTAGTACCTAAGGTCATTATTGGGTTACATTCTCATCGATCAATGTCTACAATTATCAGGCCTTGGGCTTTTAATTCTACTCGCCCCACCTTAATGGTTACTCCCTTATACCCCACTTGTGGCAAAGGCTGACCATTGCTGGCAACTACTGTCAGCTCATCATCTGGGCCACGAGTAATATTAGAGTCAGCCCAGTACCGTTTGTAAAGAATATATGGCATAGTCGTTACCCGAGAGCCAGTGTCCAGTAAAGCGTTCATTGCGATGCCGTCAATGACAACTGGGAGAACCGGTCGTCCTCTGACGTACTTGGCTCACCAGCTTTGCGGGCCTGGTCATCCTACTCCTGGGGGTTGGCCCTCTTCCCCAGGGGTTGCTCATTTAAAAGGCAGAATCTTGCGATGTGCCCCGATTTGCTGTAGCGGTGGCAAATGGGTCATCCGTCCTGGTCGTAGCGATCGTTGTATCTCCCTCTGATCGGTGGGGTCTTCTTCCGCCGTCACCATGGGACGTCATCTGGACTGGAGGCCAACTGGATCTTCTCCTTCAGGGGCACTTGCATGGACTGCACAGTTTTGGCTAGTGCAGCTACATTTTTGGTCAGTCACTGGATCTGAAGGTGAAGTGAGAAAAATGATGGATGGGTTTTGTAGTGCCATGATGCACAGCTGTGCCCTGTGAGTTCTGTATACTGTCCTGCACCCTTTGTTTGCACCCAAAGAACCTCATTTTTATTTCTGCTACACTGCGGGTGTCAAAGTTGTCCTTTAGCTTGGCCAGGATCTGCTTAACATTTCCTTTATCAGTGTCCTGCCAGGACTTTACTTCTCTTTGAGCTGCACCAGTTAACTGTCTAAAGAGAATGCTTACTTTTTGGCTTTCAAATGGGGTACACTTCAAATAAACTGCACAGTTTCTCCTTGAAATCGTTCAGGGTATGCGACTCCCCTGAGTACTGCGGTAGCCAGGCCGCTCCTAGTATATGTGGCATTGATAGCGGCATTGTAGGGACTGCAGCAGTGGTCTCCAGATCTTGCTGCGCTCTGGGGGCTGTGGCTGCGCTGGCTGCTGGATTTTGCTGTGCTATGGAGGCTGCAACTGCACCTGCCTCTGAATCTTGTGGCACCCTGGGGGCTGCGGCTGCGTCTACTCCTAGATCTCCATCTGGGCTGGACATTTTCTTCCCCCCTAGTGAATCCTAGCCAGGCTCTGAGTTTCCACTTGCTTACCATGCTGTTGCTCCAACAGCTGGATGAACGGTGCACGCCTGGATTCCAGGCCTCAGCTTCCTGTTCTCTGCCAGCTGCTGTCTCCGCACGTAGCACTTTTCTTCTCGTGCTCTCTCTCAGGCACACCCCTTCTGCTTCCCTTGCACCATATGGAGCTGTAATGGTGGCAATTCACCCAAAGTCTGTGGCACACAGAACCCAGCAATACCAGGGTACGGATCCTGTTCGTGACCCCAATTTGGAGCGCCCACCAGGGCACTGCGGATTCTTGGTACCGGGCTGCTTCTTAAAGGGTACAAAATATATGCAAAAGTATAAATTTTATTAATACTCACATCAAGTGCTGACAAGTATACAAGTTGACTAAAATAGGGGGGATAAGCCCCAATGATACAACAATCAGGACAGACACATGTCTGTTATGTGCAATGCCCATGGGCTGACTGAACGTTGTGCCATGTAGATTTCGAGCACTGGTATCATTTTATTTACCCTGTCCTTGTCTGTCCTGATTGTTGTATCATTGGGGCTTATCCCCCCTATTTTAGTCAACTTGTATACTTGTCAGCACTTGATGTGAGTATTAATAAAATTTATACTTTTGCATATATTTTGTATCCGTTACTCCGTTTTCTCCTTTTTTAAGATTAGCATATGGAGTGGTAATCCATGCACAAGGCGTTTTTGGACCATGGTCACCGCCTTGTCTCGTTCTCTGATACTGGGCATTATCATATATGCTTCTTAAAGGGGCAGTTGTTATGAATGGGTCAACGAGGAGGATAGAAGGCCCAGGCTAAGCCACAGAAAACCAGAGAGGTTGGTAACTAAGCAGATTGCAGACTCCTGATCCTGTCCACAGAACTAGCAGTAGCCGTGGAGATGATCCTAGATGCCTCGGCACAGCCGGAGAGCTAACTAAGCCTAAAGCAAGAAAGGGGAAATCTAAACTGGCCCGGAGCAGACCCCAAAGGAATAGATAGCCCCCAAACATATATTGTCGGTGAGACAAGATGAAAACACAAACGCAGGCAGAAAAATAGAATGAGCAAACGATGAGGCCCATACTGACTAGACAGAACAGGAAAGGAAAGACACTGTCTGCAATCACACAAAAAACCCTGCAAAAAGTCCAACACGTCTGATGCACAAAAACACTGAAGTCGCATGACTTCGCCCCCCCACTATATCAGCACGCTGGTATATTCTAAAAGCAAAGCAAAAAGAGACTAATATAAAAGGGAACAAAACAAACTGGCACATGCAGTAACATATGGGCGGTGATTCAGCACAGCCCCAGCTGGAGCTGGCTGACCTGCACCAAACAGATAGACAAAATCAGATCAAATGCAAACAGAATAGCAAATGAACCACTTAGATGAACATGCAGGGAAAGAGCAGGTAACATCAGTCCTCAGCAGGAACAGGAAGAAAATCACCAGCAGGGATAGAGGGAGTCAGCTGTCTTAAATCCCAATCAGAAACCCCAGATCTCCAATCGTCTTCCTCATTATCAGGTGGCAAGCCTCTGTCTATCAGATCAGCTCCACTACCTCCAGTAACCACCAGAGGGAGCCCAGAATGAGAACTCTCAATCTGACCAGCTCCACTATCTTCAGTAATCACGAGAGGGAAGCCAGAGAGACAATTCACAACAGTACACCCCCCTGGAGGAGGGGTCACCGAACCCTCATCCACGCCATCAGGCCGGTCAGGATGGGCCCGGTGAAAAGCACGAACCAATCTATCGGCATGAATGTCAGAAGCAGAGACCCAAGAATTATCCTCCTGGCCATAACCCTTCCATTTGACCAGTTATTGGAGTCTCCGTCTAGCCAAACGAGAATCCAATATTTTCTCTACCTCATACTCCAAATTGCCTTTAACCAATACAGGGTCAGGAGGCGCCGCCATGGGAAGTACTGGCTCTACAAACCTCTTCAACAAGGATTTATGGAACACGTTATGAATCTTAAACGTAACTGGAAGAGCCAAACGGAAAGAAACGGGATTAAGGATTTCCAAAATCTTATAAGGTCCAATGAATCTTGGCTTGAATTTTGGAGACGCAACCTTCATAGGAATATTCTTTGAAGACAACCAAACCATATCACCCACTTTAAACCAGGGACCAATGGTCCCATGCCGGTTGGAAAACCATTGGGCTTTTTCCAGAGTGGGACAACTTATCCACCACTTGGTCCCAAGTCTGCTGCATTCTCTCTACCACAGAATCCACACTTGATCAGGCTGAAGATTCCACCTGCCCTGAAGAAAATCGAGGATGAAACCCAAAGTTACAGAAAAAGGGCGACATCAAAGTGGCAGAACTAGCCCTATTGTTTAGCGCAAATTCGGCCAAGGGCAAAAATGAGACCCAGTCATCCTGATCAGCAGATATGAACCATCTCAAATAGGATTCCAAAGTCTGGTTTGTTCTCTCAGTCTTATAAACCAAAAAAGACTACTTAAAAATAAGATATTTACAATAATTTTCTTTCAATTGCACAATTTTTTATTTGATCAACAACACCAACAAAAGATTAAAAAAAATGTTAAACATTCAAAATTCCTATAGAGGAAACAGGTCAACATACACTATAGAGAATATAATAGATAGTAAATATTATATTATCCAGGATATGTGATGTTTTCCAACATGTTGAAAAGCAAAATATCAAAAATCAATCTATATAAAGTGCAGTGCTCATGTGCATATTATTAATTGCTAATCCGCTTTATCCTTCATATTGTTAACATCACATAATATACGAGTATATCCCAATGACACAATGTTATAATCAGTATAAGAGACTTCATAAAGTGCATAGTGCATATTCCATATTTCAAATAGTTCAAGCCATAAGGTAAGGGGTTAAATAAACTACCGACCTGGATTCAAGCTGTGCATATATAATAATAATGATAATAAATTTTATTTCTATAGCACCGACATATTCCGCAGCACTTTACATCTCAGAGGGGATTTGTACAGACAACAGACATTACAGCATAACAATAATCAGATAGATTATAAAAAATGCCAAGAGGAATGAGGGCCCTGCTTGCAAGCTTACAGTCTGACACTGTCACCTCTCACTCCAACGCGCGTTTCACACGTCTGCTTCCTCAGGGAGTGATAAGGTAGGTGGGTATAAACTACTTTATATAATGGGCATAATTAAATTGTAGGCCAATCATTGGCATTATGCGGTGCATCGCCAGCTGCTGCCTCCATGGTGCTCCCGCCGGAGGTCTCGCGGCAACGCCATAAGAAAGCGCGATAGCGCCGTCCATGAAGTCACAGGCGAGGCTCCCGACTGGGCAAGCGCCAACAGCAGAAGGAAGCGATGCACTCAGCATCAGTACGGCCATATTAACAATGGGCAAATTTAAGGGCAAAAACTATCATGCATAAATTGTTAGAGCCTCGCTTAAGTACACATTGTGACAAAAATTAGTGCATAAACAGTGCTATAAAGATCAAAAATAGCTGAGTAAAAGTGAGATCATGACTATAATAATTTTAAGGATAAGGCTGTCATAGACAAAATGTACAAATACAGTCTGGCTATCCATGGCTATACCATATCACAAAATATAATAAAAATAAATAATATAAGTGAAAAAAATATATATAATATTAATATTAATAACATAAAAATATTAAAATATAATATAATGTATATGTGAGAAAAATATATATATTTGTGCAGAACATATACAAAGCTTCTTTATATTCTTCAAATCTTGTAGTCATATTACTCCTCCTGTCAAACTAACCTGATCAGCTTCTATGAGGATATAAGCTCTCAAATGGACCAATGAGAATCATTGGATGTCATTTATCTCGACTTCTCTAAAGCATTTGACACTGTCCCACATAAAAGATTGGTAAGTAAGATGAGAAAGCTTGGGCTAGGGGAAAATGTGTGTAGATGGGAAGGTAGCTGGCTTAGTGATAGAAAACAAAGAGTGGTTATTAATGGGGCATACTTAGATTGGGCCAGGGTTACTAGTGGGGGACCACAGGGTTCTGTATTGGGCCCCCTACTATTTAATATATTTATTAATGATCTAGTGGATGGCTTACACAGTAAAATATCAGTATTTGCAGATGATACAAAACTATGTAAGGTAGTTAACACAAAGGAGGACTGTTTGCAACTACAGACAGATTTGAGTAAATTGGAGAATTGGGCTGAAAAATGGCAAATGAGGTTTAACACAGATAAGTGTAAGGTAATGCACATAGGAAGGAGAAACAAATGCTATAATTACTTACTAAATGGGAAACTGCTGGGGAAATCAGGCATGGAAAAAGACTTAGGCATCTTAGTCAATAAGAAGCTAAATTGGAGTGCCCAGTGTCAGGCAGCTGCCACCAAAGCAAATAGGGTCATGGGATGCATTAGAAGAGGTCTAGGGACACGAGATGAAAACATAATTCTCCCTCTGTACAAATCACTCGTCAGACCACACTTGGAGTATTGTGTGCAATTTTGGACGCCGGTGCTCAAGAAAGACATTACAGAACTTGAAAGGGTTCAAAGGCGGGCTACTAAAATGATAAATGGAGTTGGTTCACTACAATACCCAGAAAGGTTATCAAAATTAGGTCTATTTACTCTAGAAAAGAGAAGATTTAGGGGATACTTAATATATACCAGTATGTACAAGTATATCAGAGGGCAATACAGAGATCTCTCCAATGAACTGTTTGTACCAAGGACTGTGACAAGAAAAAGGTGGCATTCTCTTCGTTTGGAGGAAAGACAATTTCTGCACCAGCATAGAAGAGGGTTCTTCACGGTAAGAGCAGTGAGGCTCTGGAATTCTCTTCCTGAGGAAGTGGTGATGGCCAACTCACTGAATGAATTTAAGAAAGGAATGGATGCTTTTCTTGTGAGTAACAGTATAGAAGGTTACGAATAACAGAATATTATAGGTAGATGGTTGACCTAGCTTAGGGGAAGGAATCTTTTTCCCTATGGAGAAAATTGGCTTCTACTCTGTGGGTTTTTTGCCTTCCCCAGGATCAACAATGCAGAACAGCTGCACTAAAAATAGGCTGAACTAGATGGACATAAGGTCTTCCTTCAGCCTTCAAAACTATGTTACTATGTTACTCCATATTTTATTCTTCCTCAGAATTTCTTCCATGTTATCTCAGTCTGCCAATTGGTCTGAGGATGAAATGCAGAGGAGAAAGATAACTGAATTCGCAGTTTGGAACAAAAAGCTCTCCAAAATCTGGAAATAAACTGTATTCCTCTGTCCGACACAATGTTCTCAGGAATCCTGTGCAACCGAACCACCTTTTGTAAAAACAAGGGCACCAACTCAGAAGAAGATGGCTCTTTTGGGAGTGGTACAAGTTGGACCATCTTAGAAAATCTATCACAGATCACCCACATAGCAGTCATTCTCTGAGAGGCAGGAAGATCAGAAATAAAATCCATTGAGATATGAGTCCATGGCCTCCTGGGCACCGGCAGGGGCATCAACAACCCACTAGAACGAGAACAGGGCTTGGACCGAGAACAAGTCCCACAGGACTGCACAAAATTCAAGAGATAAGTCAAGCCACCAAAAAGACCTACTCACCAAATCTCTGGTACCAAAAATACCTGGATGACCAGCCAATGCGGAGCAATGAATTTCAGACATTACTCTTTTCCTCCACTGGTCAGGGACATGCAATTTTCCCATAGGGCAACGTTCAGGTTTGTCATCCAGAAATTCCTCCAGGGCACGTCTCAAATCGGGTGAGATGGCGGAAAGAATTACACCCTCATTTAGAATGGTAGTAGGCTCGGTCACATCAAGAGAATCCGCAAAGAAACTCCTAGAAAGGGCGTCCGCCTTAACATTCTTAGTGCCTGGAAGAAAAGAGACCACAAAATTAAAACTCGTGAAAAACAAGGCACACCTAGCCTGTCTAGGATTCAAGTGTTTGGCAGATTCAAGATAAATCAAATTCTTGTGGTCGGTGAGGACCACAAATTGATGTCTAGCTCCCTCCAACCAATGTCTCCACTCCTCAAATGCCCATTTCATGGCCAACAATTCCCGATTCCCCACGTCATAGTTACGTCAGATGGGGAGAATTTTTGAGAAAAGAAGGCACAGGGATTCATCTTAGAAGTCACTGGATCTCTTTGGGACAAATCGGCTCCTGCACCAATCTCAGAAGCATCTACCTCCACCTGAAATTGGAGTGAGGCATCAGGTTGCCATAGAACCGGAGCAGAAGTGAATCTCCGCTTAAGCTCCTGAAATGCCGAAACCGCCTCTGGAGACCAGTTCACCACATCAGTGCCCTTTTTGCTCAAATCAGTCAGTGGTTTAACAATACCAGAAAAATTACTTATAAATTTACTGTAGAAATTAGCAAAACCCAAAAACGTCTGGAGAGCCTTCAAAGAAGTGGGCTGAACCCAATCATAAATGACCTGTATCTTGGCCGGATCCATTTCAATAGCCGACGGGGACAAAATGAATCCCAAAAATGAAATCCTCTGTACACCAAAGAGGCACTTCGATCCCTTAACATACAGAGAATTTTCGCTCAAAATCCGGAGCACAGTCCGGACATGTTCCACATGAGAATCCCAATCACTGGAATAGATCAAAATATCATCCAGATAAATGATCAAAAACTTATCCACAAAGTCACGGAAAATATCGTTCATAAAAGACTGGAAGACAGAAGGGGCATTAGTGAGCCCAAAAGGCATCACCAGGTACTCCTGAGTATTAAATGCCGTCTTCCATTCATCCCCGTGCTTGATGCGAATAAGATTATACGCCCTCCTGAGGTCAAGCTTGGTAAACCAAGAGGCACTTTAACTCTGGAAAATAAATCAGAAACGGGTACTAATATTTAACAGTGATTTTGTTAAGGGAACGATAGTCAATACGTGGCCTTAATGAACCCACTTTCTTGGCCACAAAAAAAACAGCACCTAAAGGTGAACAGGATGGTCTAATGTGACCCTTCTCCAACGACTCCTTGATATAAGATCGCATAGCATCATGTTCGGGTATCGATAAGTTGAAAAGCAGACCCTTGGGAAATTTACACCCGGGCATTAACTCAATTGCACAGTCATAACTCCTATGAGGAGGCAAAGACACAGACTTACTCTCACTGAATACATCAGAAAAATCATCCAAATAGTCAGGAATATCTTGAGACTGGGGAGCGGTGGAGAAAACAGGAATGTCACTAAGAACACATTGACAACTCCAACTCACCACAGACACAGATTTCCAATCTAAAACAGGATTATGAGTTTGCAACCAAGGGAAACCCAGAACAATAGTATCATGCAAATTTTGCAACACCAAAAATTTACAATTTTCTTGGTGGTCCGTGGCGACCCGCATTATCACCTGGGTCCAAAACTGGGGTTTATTCTCCACCAAGGGAATAGCATCAATACCCCTCAAAGGGATAGGAGTCCACAGGGATATCATGGGAAAACCACAACGTTTAACAAAGTCCAAATCCATCAGACTCAAAGCTGCTCCTGAATCAACAAAAGCCTAAGCAGAAAATGTAGACAAGGAGCAGATCAGGGTAATCGCCAAAAGGAACTTAGGATGTACACTGCCCACTGCAAATGCGTGAGCAAAACGCTTTTCTCATTTAGGGCAGACAGCAATAGTTTGAGAGGCGTCCCCACAGAAAAAACACAACTTATTACGCCTTCTAAACGCCTGATGTTGCGCCCTAGACAAAACCCTATCACATTTCATGGGTTCAGAAGTTCGTTCGAAAGGCGGCAACACCTCTCGTGTAGTTTTACGTTCATGTAAACGTCAATCAATTTGAATGGCCAATGACAGAGTCGTCAAGATCAGAGGGAATAGTAAATCCCACCATAACATCTTTTACGGTCTCTGCCAAACCCTTCCAAAAGACAGCTGCTAGGGCATCATCATTCCATTTAGTAAGGACCGCCCACTTTCGGAATTTTTGACAATATATCTCTGCAGAATCCTGACCCTGGTTCAATGCCAATAAGGTTTTCTCAGCTTGATCAATAGCACTAGGTTCATCATACAACAACCCCAAGGCTTGAAAAAATGCATCCACATTAGCCAGAATAGGATCTCCGTGTGTCAAAGAAAAGGCTCAATCCTGGGGATCGCCGCATAGCAGGGAGATGACAATTTTAACCTGCTGCACAGAGCTCCCCAATGAGTTAGGTTTCAAAGCAAAAAATAGTTTACAATTATTCTTAAAATTCAAAAATTTAGACTGATCCCCAGAAAACACTTCAGGAGTAGGGATTTTTGGTTCAACAGCAGATGATTGAGCGAGATAGGCAGAAATTCCCCGCACTTCAGCAGCGAGCTGCTCAACACGATCAGAGAATTGCTTAGTCTCCATTTAGACAAAAAATATCCTCCTACAGCTCCAGAAAAAAATAGGAAAAAATATATGAAAAAAAAAATTCTGACACTTTTTTTTTTCTTTTTTTTTAAAATTTGCCACAGAAAACCAGTGAGGTTGGTAACTAAGTGGATTGCAGACGCCTGATCCTGTCCACACAACAAGCAGTAGCCGTGGAGCGTACCTACGATGATCCTAGATGCCTCAGCACAGCCAGAGAGCGAACTAAGCCTAAAGCAAGAAAGGGGAAATATAAACTGCCCTGGAGCAGACCCCAAAGGAATAGATAGCCCCCAAACATATATTGTCGGTGAGACAAGATGAAAACACAAACGCAGGCAGAAAAATAGACTGAGCAAACGATGGGGCCCACACTGACTAGACAGGACAGGAAAGGAAAGACACTGTCTGCAATCACGCAAAAAACCCTGCAAAAAGTCCAACACGTCTGATGCACAAAAACACTGAAGTCGCACAACTTCACCCCCCCACTATCTCAGCACTCTGGTATATTCTGAAAGCAAAGCAAAAAGAGACCAATATAAAAGGGAACAAAGCAGACCAGCACATGCAGTAACATATGGGCGGTGATTCAGCACAGTCCCAGCCGGAGCTGGCTGACCTGCACCAAACAGAGATAGACAAAACCAGATCAAATGCAAACAGAATAGCAAATGAACTACTTAGCTGAACATGCAGGGAAAGAGCAGGAGACATCTGACCTCAGCAGGAACAGGAAGAAAATCACCAGCAGGGATAGAGGGAGTCAGCTGTCTTAAATCCCAATCAGAAACCCCAGATCTCCAATCGTCTTCCTCATTATCAGGTAGCAAGCCTCTGTCAATCAGATCAGCTCCACTACCTCCAGTAACCACCAGAGGGAGCCCAGAAAGGGAACTCTCAATCTGACCAGCTCCACTATCTTCAGTAATCACCAGAGGGAAGCCAGAGAGAGAATTCACAACAGGCAGTCTCACAACAGCAGTGACCCGGTCCGTGGCCCTGGGCATCCAATAAAAGAAATCTTGAAAAAGGGAAAAATAAAAAGTAATAAAGTCTTCATGACATCACCTATGGTACCCAGCAATAAAGATGTTAGCCGACGCTGCAGATTCAGTCCACTGGGACAGTTGTTGATGCAGCGGAGTCGGTTCAGCTCTCCACAGGCAGAGCTATGTCCCAGGGCTGTTAGGATATTAAAGATAATGTTGGAGGTGAATGTGGTGCAGGGCAGGTGATGCAGGAAAGATTCAGAAGACACAAGAGAGTGCAGTTTCCTTTACCTTTTACTGAGCTGTGCAGGTACAGTCTGGGGCTCAGGTTACAGATGGTTCCGGAGTCGGTCAGCCTGTAATCAATTTGGGGATCTCCTTATTCAGGTGGGTTGTGAGGCCTCCTTTCTAGCGCTATTATCTGAGGTACTTGCTCCTGTAAACTCTCTTCAAATTCCTCTCTCTGTCTGCTACTTAGGTAGAACTCCACTCCACTCGCTTGACAGGCAACTGTAGCCTGCATAAGTGATCTCTCCTATCTGGTGTCTCCGGCTTACACGTGCTGCTGTGTCAGCGAGTTTCAGTTGGGGACAGAGGATCTGCAGTCTTCTGTCCTCCATATTATACTGCTGGGGCTTTAGTACCCACACAGCCTCGGGCTGCGGGGCCCGGTCTCTGGTGCTCAAGCCTGGGGGTGAGCTTAGCTATAGCTCCTGTCCCCCTGCTCCTCTCCACATGTCTTGTCTCAACTCTGTTCAGGCACTAACTAACTACTAACTTACTGCTTCTGACCAGAGAGCAGCTCCCCAGAAGTTGGGTTTAGAGCTCCCTCTGCTGGCCTGGAGCAGGAACTGTGTGGTATGCTGGAACTACCTGGTAAGGAGATTCCTTCTTTGCTTCCAGGCATGACATCACTCCCCCCTGGAAGGAGGCAAGGCCATTGTGGCAACGGATCTCCTGGGGTGCCACATATGGAACATAGAATTCTGGCTACTTCCCAAAATCAACTCCAGAGGGAACTTACTGAGATGGTTAAGTCTGTTCAGGGTTTTAAGACACAATTGGCTTGTAAGCACTCGGACTCCATAGATCTCTCTTTACTCTCTCCTGAACCTACAGTCAGGCTCCCTGATATTTTCTATGGGGAAAGTTCTGTACATTCAGAGAGAGTTGTAAGCTGCTTTTTTCCCTTAGACCCAGATCTTCAGGAGATGAGAGTCAACTGGTGGGCATAATCATTTCTTTACTCCGGGAGGGTCCTCAAGCTTAGGCTTTTTCATTACCTATGCTGCCCCTGAACATGTGTATGTGGATAAGTTCTTTGAGGCTTTAGGACTGATTTACGACAAACCAGACCGGGTCAGGGTGGCAGAGGACACGATCATGGGTCTATCCCAGGGTATACTCCCTGCCGAATGGTATTGTTCGGAGTTTAGACGTTGGTCCACCGAAGTGTCTTGAGACAACTCTGCGTTAAGATGTCAGTTCAGGAGAGGGATGTCAGATCATCTTAAGGATGCTCTGGCTCTTCATCTGCCACCCAACTCCTTGGAGGAGGCCATGACTCAGGCCATTCATATGGATTGCTGGTTGCAGGAGAGAGGAGTACTCCAGCGAGAGGATCCTATACATCTTGCTAAATTCGAAGTGATGCCCTATACAGAACCTATGGAGGTTGGGGCCACTAAACTCAAGGAGGAGAGGAAGCTACGACGTGAAGGGAAGTTATGTTTTTACTGTGGAAGTCCGGGACATTGGAAAAAGGACTGCTCCTCTTGTCCACCGACTAACAAGCAGCCGAGTCTGGGTGATTGTCGAGGAGGTCACCCAGACTCTCAGGTACCTTTTTTTTTTTCATTCCAAAAAAATTTGTTAGAGGTGGAACTTTGTTGTGGGGATTGCTTCACACCCACCTCAGCTTTTGTGGACTGTGGGTCGTCCATAAACTTCATAGACTCAAGTCTGGTACCCCAATCCATATCATTGCCATTGATGAGACACAGCTGGTGAAAAAAGTTGTTAAATTTGTCTCTGAAGAGTTTCTCCTCAAAGTGGGTTCCTTGCGTCAGGAACAAAATTCATGTTATGTTCTGGATAATCTTCCAGCGGGACTGGTGTTGGGATTCCCCTGGTTGCAATTGCATAATCCTGTTATTGACTAGGAATCTCGGGATATTGTGAAATGGGGTTCTAATTGTTCAAATGATTGTCTTTTGACTGTCCTTATGGCGTCCGTTTATCTGGATGGTATTCTGGAGTACCTGAAAAATTTTGAGGATGTGTTTTCCGAAAAAAGAGGCTGAGGAATTGCCACCCCATCGCCCATATGATTGTATTATTAATTTTATTCTGGGTGCTAAATTGCCCAATGCCCATTTGTACAATCTTTCCGGTCCAGGACGTACTGCTATGAAAAATGATATCTCTGAAAGTTTACGCATAGGTCACATCTGTCTCTCTGGTGGCCACTGGATTCTTTTTTGTTAAAAAAGGATGGTGGTTTATGCCCTTGCCTCGATTTTCGGGAAGTAAATAAAATTACGGTGAGAAATACCTACCCCCTCCCACTTATCACTGATGGGTACAACCAATTATCTGGGGCTAAGTGGTTTTCCAAGTTATATGCTTCCCTCAGGGGAGCATATAACCTTATCTGTATTCGGGAGGGGAATGAGTGGAAACCGGCATTTCTCACCTCTGAGAGTTTATTTGAAAATTTGGTCATGCCCTTTGGTCTCACGAATGCACCAGCAGTTTTTCAGAATTTCATTATTAATGTATTTTCTGACTTCATTGGGTGCTTTATGGTGGTATATATAGGTGACATTCTTGTATTTTCATCTGATAAAGAATCTCACACGGGTCATCTACATGCAGTTCTCCAGAGGTTACGGGGAACTCTCTATTCGCTAAACCTGAGAGGTGCTCATTTTTTGTCCAAGATCTGTCCTTTATGGGGTTCATCCTTTCTGCCAAAGGGTTTCGTTTGGACCCTGGAAAGGTACAGGCCATTGTTGATTGGGTGCAACCCAGAGACCTTAAAAGTCTTCAGCGTTTTTAGGGCTTTGCCAATTACTGTTGCAAATGTATTAAGGGGTTTTCTCAGGTGGTCAAGCCTCACACTGATCTCACTTGTAAGGGGGCTGATCTTAAAAACTGGTCTGCCCCAGCAGTGGTAGCCTTTTCTACATTGAAAAAATGTTTCATGTCTGCTCCTGTATTGGTCCAACCCGATCCTTCTGAACCATTCATTGTTGAGGTGGATGCATCGGAGGTGGGAATGGGAGCGATGCTGTCTCAGGGACCCATCACTTTGACTAATTTAACCCCTTACCTACAATTGACGTAATATTCCGTCCATGTGACCATGGACCTAATTACCATGGACGGAATATTACGTCATCGCGATCAGCGGCGCCCACGTGGTGAGCGCCGCTGATCGCGGCCGAGTGTCAGCTAATTATCATAGCTGACACCCGGCACAATGTGTCAGGGGCGGTCACGGACCGCCCCCGACACGTTAACCCCTTGCACACCGCGATCAAACGCGATCGCGGTGTACCGGGGGTTAAAAGGAAGCATCGGCAGGGAGGGGGCTCCCTCCGTGCTTCCCTGAGCCCCCCACGGCAGCGCAATGTGCAGCGCTGCTGCGGGGGACTCCCTTCCTCCAGGCCCCCGAATCCAAGATGGCGACGGGGGCCTTCGGGGGCCTGAGGAAGCTGGCTTCCTCAGTGCCTGCAAAGCGCAGGCATGAGGAAGTCTGCAGCAGTGCCTGTGACAGATCGCTGATCTGTCACAGTGATCTGTGATGTGACAGATCAGCAATCTGTCACAGGACAGTGATGTCCCACCTGGGACAAGGTAATAAAGTAAAAAAAAAAAAAAAAAAAGTGTTAAAAATAATTTAAAAAAAATCGCTAAATAAATTAGTTAAAAAAAAAAAAATATTCCCCAATAAATCCATTTTTTGAAAATAAAAAAAAAACAAAACAATAAAAGTACACATATTTGGTATCGCCGCGTCCGTAATGACCTGCCCTATAAAACTGTCCCATTAGTTAACCCCTTTAGCGAACCCCTTAAAAAATAAAAATAAAAAACGAAGCAAAAAATAATGATTTATTATCATACCACCGAACAAAAAGTGCAATAACGCGCGATCAAAAAGACGCATATAAATATCCATGGTACCGCTGAAAACGTCATCTTGTCCCGCAAAAAACGAGCCACCATACAGCATCATCCGCAAAAAAATAAAAAAGTTATAGCTCGCAGAATAAAGCGATACAAAAATAATTATTTTTTATATAAAATTGTTTTCATTGCAAAAAACCGACAAAACATAAAAAAACTACCTAAATGAGGTATCGCTGTAACCGTACTGACCCGAAGAATAAAAACGCTTTATCAATTTTACCGCACGCGGAACGGTGTAAACGCACCCCCCAAAAGAAATTCATGAAAAGCTGGTTTTTGTTCATTCTGCATCCCAAAAATCGGAATAAAAAGCGATCAAAAAATGTCACGTGCCCGAAAATGGTACCAATAAAAACGTCAACTCGTCCCGCAAAAAATAAGACCTCACATGACTCGGTGGGTCAAAATATGGAAAAATTATAGCTCACAATATGTGGTGATGCAAAAACTATTTTTACAATAAAAAGCGTCTTTTAGCGTGCGACAGCCGCCAAACATAAAAACCGCCATAAATAGTAAATCAAACCCCCCGTTATCACCCCCTTAGTTAGAGAAAAATAATAAAACTAAAAGAAAATGTATTTATTTCCATTTTCCCGCTAGGGTTAGGGTTAGGGTAGGGTTAGGGTTAGGGCTAGGGTTAGGGCTAGGGTTAAGGTTAGGGTTAGGGCTAGGGTTAGGGTTAGGGTTAGGGATAGGGTTAGGGCTAGGGCTCAGATTAGGGTTAGGGGTGTGTTAAGGTTAGGGTTGGAGTTATAATTGGGGGTTTCCACTGTTTGGGCACATCAGGTGCTCTCCAAAGGCAACATGGCGTCTGATCTCAATTCCAGCCAATTCTGCGTTGAAAGTCAAATGGTGCTCCTTCCCTTCCAAGCTCTGCCATGTGCCCAAACAGTGTTTTACCCCCACATGTAGGGTATCAGCCTACTCAGGACAAATTACAAAACAACTTTTGGGGTCCAATTTCTCCTGTTACCCTTAGGAAAATAAAAAACTGGGGGCAAAAATATAATTTTGCGGAAAAAAATGTTTTTTTTATTTTCACGCCCAGGCGTTATAAACTTCTGTGAAGCACTTGGGGGTTCAAAGTGCTCTCCACACATCTAGATAAGCTCCGTGGGGGGTCTAGTTTCCAAAATGGGGTCACTTGTGGGGAGTTTCAATAGTTTAGGTACATCAGGGGCTCTCCAAACGCACATGACACCCGCATACCAATCCATCAAAGTCTGCATTCCAAAACGTCACTACTTCCCTTCCGAGCCCCGACGTGTGCCCATACAGTAGTTTTCTCCCACATATGAGATATCAGCGTACTCAGGACAAATTGGACAACAACTTTTGGGGTCCAATTTCTCCTGTTACCCTTGGGAAAATAAAAAAAATGGGGACTAAAAGATGATGTTTGTTGAAAAAATACGATATTTTTATTTTCACGCCCGGTCGTTATAAACTTCTGTGAAGCACTAGGGGGTTCAAAGTGCTCACCACACATCTAGATAAGTTCATTAGGGGGTCTAGTTTCCAAAATGGGGTCACTTGTGGGGGGTTTCCACTGTTTAGGTACATCAGGGGCTCTCCAAACGCAACATGACACCCGCAGACCATTCCATCAAAGTCTGCATTCCAAAACGTCACTACTTCCCTTCCGAGCCCCGACGTGTGCCCATACAGTAGTTTTCTCCCACATATGAGGTATCAGCGTACTCAGGACAAATTGGACAACAACTTTTGGGGTCCAATTTCTCCTGTTACCCTTGGGAAAATAAAAAAATGGGGACTAAAAGATCATGTTTGTGGAAAAAATACGATTTTTTTATTTTCACGCCCGGTCGTTATAAACTTCTGTGAAGCACTGGGGGGGTTCAAAGTGCTCACCACACATCTAGATAAGTTCATTAGGGGGTCTAGTTTCCAAAATGGGGTCACTTGTGGGGGGTTTCCACTGTTTAGGTACATCAGGGGCTCTCCAAACGCAACATGACACCCGCAGACCATTCCATCAAAGTCTGCATTCCAAAACGTCACTACTTCCCTTCCGAGCCCCGACGTGTGCCCATACAGTAGTTTTCTCCCACATATGAGGTATCAGCGTACTCAGGACAAATTGGACAACAACTTTTGGGGTCCAATTTCTCCTGTTACCCTTGGGAAAATAAAAAAATGGGGACTAAAAGATCATGTTTGTGGAAAAAATACGATTTTTTTATTTTCACGCCCGGACGTTATAAACTTCAGTGAAGCACTGGGGGGTTCAAAGTGCTCACCACACATCTAGATAAGTTCCTTGGGGGGTCTAGTTTCCAAAATGGTGTCATTTGTGGGGGGTTTCTACTGTTTTGGTACATCAGGGGCTTTCCTAATGCGACATGGTGTCCGATCTCAATTCCAGCCAAAAACGTCAAATGGCGCTGCTTCCCTTCCGAGCTCTGCCATACGCCCAAATAGTGGTTTACACCCACATGTGGGGTATCTGCGTACTCAGGATAAATTGCACAATATCTTTTAGGGTCCTGTTACCCTTGGAAAAATAAGAATTGAGGGTGAAAAGATCATTTTTGTGGAAAAAATATGATTTTTTAATTGTACTGCTGTACGTTATAAACTTCTGTGAAGCCCTTGGGGGTTCAAAGTTCTCACCACACATCTAGATAAGTTCCTTGGGGGGTCTAGATTCCAAAATGGTGTCATTTGTGGGGGGTTTCCACTGTTTTGGTACATCAGGGGTTTTCCAATCGCGACATGGTGTCCGATCTCAATTCTAGCCAAAAACGTCAAATGGCGCTGCTTCCCTTCCGAGCTCTGCTATGCGCCCAAATAGTCATTTACACCCACATATGGGGTATCAGCGTACTCAGGACAAATTGCACAAAAACTTTTAGGGTCCTGTTACCCTTGGAAAAATAAAAATTGTGGGTGAAAAGATCATTTTTGTGGAAAAAATATGATTTTTTAATTGTACCGCTGTACGTTATAAACTTCTGTGAAGCCCTTGTGGGTTCAAAGTTCTCACCACATATCTAGATAAGTTCCTTGGGGGGTCTAGTTTCCAAAATGGGGTCACTTGGGGGGGTTTCCACTGTTTAGGTACATCAGGGGCTCGCCAAACGTGACATGGCGTCCGATCTGAATTCCAGCCAATTTTGCATTGAAAAAGTCAAACGGCGCTCCTTCCATTCTGAGCTCTGCCATGCGCCGAAACAGTGGTTCCCCCCCACATATCAGGTATCAGCGTAGTCAGGACAAATTGCACAATAACTTTTGCAGTCCAATTTCTCCTGTTACCCTTGGTAAAATAAAGAAAATTGAACCTGAAGTATTTTTTTTGTGAAAAAAAGTTAAATGTTCATTTTTTTTTAATATTCAAAAAATTCCTGTGACGCACCTAAAGGGTTAATAAACTTCTTGAATGTGGTTTTAAGCACCTTGAGGGGTGCAGTTTTTAGAATGGTGTCACTTTTGGGTATTTTCTATCATATAGACCCCTCAAAGTGGCTTCAAATGTGAAGTGGTCCCTAAAAATAAAATGGTGTTGCAAAAATGAGAAATCGCTGGTCAAATTTTAACCCTTATAACTTCCTAGCAAAAAAAAATTTTGGTTGCAAAATTGTGCTGATGTAAAGTAAACATGTGGGAAATGTTATGTATTAAGTTTTTTGTGTGCCGTATCGCTGTGATTTAAGGGCATAAAAATTCAAAGTTGGAAAATTGTGAAATTTTCAAAATTTTCGCCAAATTTCCGTTTTTTTCACAAATAAACGCAAGTTATTTGAATGCAATTTTACCACGAACATGAAGTACAATATGTCACGAGAAAACAATGTCAGAATCACCAGGATCCATGAAAGCGTTCCAGAGTTATGACCTCATAAAGGTACAGTGGTCAGAATTGTAAAAATTGGCCCGGTAGTTAACGTGCAAACCACCCTTGGTAGTGAAGGGGTTAAGACCTTGTGCCTTTTTCTCCAAGAAATTTTCTCCTGCTGAGAGAAATTACGATGTTGGGAATAGGGAATTATTAGCCATAAAACTGGCTTTTGAAGAATATACGCACTTTTTGGAGGGGGCTGTTCATCGGATCAAGGTGAATATGGATGACAAGAACCTGTACATTGAGTCTGCCAAACGTTTGACTCCTAGACAGGCGAGGTAGTCGCTTTTTTTCACATTTTCATTTTTCCATCACCTTTCGATCTGGTTCCAAGAATGTCAAGGGTGACACCTTATTTCACAGCTTGGATCCGATATCACCTCCCGAACCTTCTTCCTTCATTCTTCAGTGTGGGGTGGTCGTTGCTGGGGTGTCCTCCAAATTGGAGCTGAAAATTCGTGAGGCTCAGTCCCTTGCTCCTCCATCTTTGCCTGATAACAAGCTCTTCGTCCTTGTTCAATATCAGTTGAAGGTGCTCCGGGAGTTCCACAATTCAGCTCTCAGGGGAACCCTAGAATCTTGGCCACCTGGAGAGCTATTGATTTGTTGGTCCTCCATGTCTTCTAACATCGCCGTGTTTGTGTCTGCTTGTGATACATGTGCTAGTGCTAAAAGTTCTGTGATGCAGTGACCCCTGTGACAGCTAGGGGGCGCTGTATGGGACAAAGCCTGTGTGTGTGTGGCTGTGTGAAATAGGACCTTTAGTGAGGTCATAACTATGTGATCCATACCTCACCTGTGGGTGTGGTTATGGACCATATAATGTGCCTGATGTCTGGTGACATGGGGAGAGTGTATGGACCTGATTGGTTCATGTGGAAGGTCCTGGAAGGCCTATGTGTTGGAAGGTGTGCTACCTCCCTGAAGAGCACATGGAGGCTTTGGACCTGGTGGCCTGTGTGTTGGACGGTTCCAAGTGGGGACAGAAGTCCTGAACAGCATGGAGGAATGGAACCTGAAAACCCATCTTTTCAGGAAAGTTTACAGCCTGCAATAACCATTCTGCCACCTCACCACCACCTGAGCTGCTGCACCCCCGACCTTCTGTCTCTTCCCCACTATCCCGTAGAATGTGGGTCCGCAAGGACAGGGTCCTCTCCACTCTGTACCAGTCCGTTATTGTAAATTTGTTTACTGTTAACGATATCTATAACTTTTTATGTAACGATATCTATAAATTTGTATATAACCCCCCTTGCCATGGAATTAATGGCACTATATAAATAAATAATAATAATAATAATAACAGCACACAGAGAGACCGTGTTTCCAGAGTCAGTGACAGCTCTGCATTGGGAAGCTACCACCCGGCTGAGTATCTGAAACTGTTAGGCGGCCTAGTGAGCAAGGCATTGTCTGGGATGGTGATCCCAGTTCGGCAGCTTCCCTGACAAACGTGAGTGATACTGACCTAGGACAGAAAGTGACTGGGTTCAGACTATGGAGCCGGCATCTGGAGCAGGAACTCCTAAGAGGTAACCCCAGACTGTGTTGAGGCTATAGAGACTGTTTCTGGACATGACACAGCCTGTGTGGCCACAAGTCTGAGAGAGCGGAGCCCTAATATGAACACTGACCTGTTTGAAGTAAGACTGTTGCGTTTTATGGTTTTTGCTGTATAATAAACCACAGAGACTGTTTAAATGAAAAGTGTTCCTGTGTGCCGTGAATCCGCTGCCAAGTGAGTGTTCCCCAACACTAACAATAAGTGCTACCTTACAGCTCCCATAACCGGCCTGCCGGGGAATTGGTGCCATTGCCAATTCCGGATAGACCTTGGACTCATTTGTCCATAGATTTTATCACTGATCCCTCTCCTTCCCATGGCAAAACTGTGGTCTGGGTAGTGGTTGACAGATTTAGCAAACAGGTGCATTTTGTACCTTTGGCAGGATTACCTAACGCAGAAACACTAAGTTGTTTATTGAGTACGCTATGCGGTTGCATGGAGTGCCTCTGAATTTGGTGTCTAATAGAGGGGTGCAGTTTGTGTCCAAATTTTGGAGGGCATTTTTTTTAAGATTGGGTATTAGCTTGACCTTCTCGGCCTACCATCCCAAAATCAATGGTTAGACGGAGAGGACCAATAAGTCACTGAAACAGATTTTGCGGTGTCTTTCCACATCTCAGCAGGACAATTTGTGTTCCTCGTTGCCTGTGGCTGAGTTTGCATTTAATAATTAAGTTAATCAGTCCACTGGCACTTCTCCGTTTTTTTGTAACTACGGTTTTCACCCCCATTATGGTGAATTTTCCAGTCTGGATTCAGGGTGTCCAGAGGCTGATTCGGCGGTTCAATGGTTGGGGGAGGTGTGGAGGAAGGTCCAGAAGGACTTTGGCTCAGGGCAAACAGAAGCATTTTGCTGATAAGCGACAATCTGGAGGACCCATATTTCTGGTAGGAGATAAAGTGTGGTTGTCTACCAAAAACATACATCTGAAACTTTCTTCAGTTAAGCTGGGTCCCAAGTTTACTGGTCCTTACGAGATCATTGAGGTTGTCAGTCCAGTGGCCTTTCGCTTACGCTTACCTCTGTCGCTTCGTATCCCCAATGTGTTCCATAAGTCCCTGCTTAAGTAATTTGTACCTTCCTCTGCTGGGTCTCCATCCCCTCTCTCTCCTGTCTTGGTGGATGGTCAGACTAAGTGTTCTGCCCTCTGAATAGGGCAGATGTGTTTATATTATATGTTTTCATTATGTGCTGGGTTTAGTTAGCACCATCTAGTGGTGGTTGAATTTATAGCTGTCTTAAATAGCTTTTACAGTCTGTGACTTTAACAGAAGCAATGCACTATGGGATTGAAGCAATGCTTTGTGGGAAGGAAGCAATGTATTCTGGGACAAAGAAGGTGCCATTTTCTTCTTGTAGTTCATAAGGACACATGTATTTATTTGTCCTCCTGTTAACTCTCCAACTTGAGTTCGTTATCCGGGTAAAGCATATCTGGTAAGCTTAATATCTTTCTTACAATGCAGTGTGTGCAGAGATGTTATTAGCTGTATAGCAGTCAGTGCTCAGTAGATGTAATTAGACACCTGTGTTTTTTCTATGTAAGCTGCATCACACTGAATACTTCCTGTACTTGTGTTAGCTGTGTGATCATCTTCCCAATACTCATTTGTATTCTTTATAGTTTTACTGCTCGCTCGCATGTTCTATACTCTTCACAAATAAACAAGTTAGACTACAGAGAACAGTCTGCCTATTTTGGAAGACAGAGCCGTGGTTTATGCTGTATGCTAGAGTGCACACATTGTCAACGTGTATGAAGGCAGAACACTAAGTATGAAGTTGAATGGATTGTTGACTCTTGGATGGTTCGCAGTTCGCACTTGGTACATTGGAGGGGTTACAGTCCTGAGGATCAATCTTGGATCCCGGCGCGATCAGTCCATGCAGATTGGTTGGTTGGGGCTTTTCATGCCCGCTATCTTGAGAAAAATGGAGATCCGGTGGACCCCCTTGAGAGGAGGGTATTGTTGTGATCCAGACCAGGTTTTTCCAGTCTCTCCTTTTCCCGGTCTGGTCATTCAGGGATTAGCTTTTCTCTGCCTCGTTCTGGTGTCAGGTCGGCTATTTCTCTGCGCTGCTTCCTGCAGACAGTTTCAGTTATATTTCCTGCCTATGGTTTGTCCTGCTTCGCTTAGCTGACTTTGCTTGGGTATCTGTTCTCCATCCCTGCCCATCCCATCTCTGTGTGTCCTTGTGTGTTTGGATTCCCCGTTAACCGACTCTGCTTTGGCTCTGACCTGCTCCTGTCTCGTGCTACCGGTATTTCTGCTTTCTGCTTCTGACTGATACTGACCTTTTTGGCGTTCCCCTGACTCTGTGTTTGGTATTTCCCTTTGTACTGCACTACTCTCTGGTATTGACCCGGCTTGTTTGACTATTCTGCTGCCACTTGGTGGTAGCCTCACTGCAGTGCTGCTGGCCTGCTCTGAGTAGTATTTCAGTTTTCCCTCCACTCTGCTGCCATCTTGTGGAGTTTGCTTTTACCTGCAGAGCTACAGCGTGACACCGGGGTTGCATCGGGATGTGGTTGAACAAGTAGCTGCTTATAGTATCTGCATATGTTCTAAAGTATTTTATACCTATCGGTCTGGTATTCTTCTTCCACTACCTATTCCTAGCAGACCAAGGACACACTTGTCTATGGATTTTATTACTGACCTACTGGTAATTGCATGCAAGACTGTGGTTTTGGTGATTGTAGACAAGGTCTGTAAGATGATTCGTTTTGTCGCATTACCAGCACTTCCAAATGCCAAGACTCTTGCTCAGGTGTTTATAAATGAGATCATGAAGCTTCAGAGGGATTCCTCTGATGTGGTGCCAGATCGGGGGACCCAGTATGTTTCCAAGTTCTGGTGGGCATTCTGTTCTCGACTGGGGGTGCAGCTGTCCTTTTCCTCTGCCTTCCATCTCCAGTCGAATGTACAGACCGGTCGCGTTAACTAGAATTTAGAGACTTACCTCAGTTGTTTTGTCTCTGAAAATCAGGAGAATTAGCATCCTACTTACCGCTGATAGTATTTGCTATCAATAATCACAGTCAAGAATCAACCGGCGGGTCACCATTCTTTGGTGCACTGGAAGGGTTATGGCCCAGAGGTAAGGATGTGGGTCTCGGCATCAGAGGTGAATGCTCCCAAGCTGGTTTTTCATTTTACACCTCTTGTCCCAAGAAGGCTGGTCCTGATTGTCCGGAGGCCACTCGTGAAAGGGGGTTACTGTCTCAGGTGTGTCAGAGGCTGCAGACAGTCACACAGCATCTGGCTGCAGAAGGTTTCTGCGGTTGGTTTTGCAGACACCTTCCTAGTCCTTCGGACTCTTGGACCCAGTGGCAATCTCCCCTGGCTCTGATTGACACACCTGGAAGCTGTTTCTTCTGGGAATCACCGGTGATATTTCCATTTCGCCATGTTGAGGCTTGGAACTATAGCAGTCGGCTATCTTCCGTTTGGTGCTGTTGGAGGACACATGTGTTGTCTTGCTGAGTCTACTCAAGATAAGTGTTCCCCTTGATTGTCTATCCCATCTGCCTTTAGTTTTAGTGGGGACTGACTAGTGGGGTCAGACTAATGCTCACCCTGTCCTTCCTTAAGCAGGGCTTATTGCCAGAGTCAGGCAGTGATTAGGTTCCTGCTCAGCTATAGGTGCAGAACTTATATAGGGATGTTTAGGGCGGCAGACAGAGTCACTTTAGATGTGCCTAGGGATTCCCACTCCCCTCTTCTCTAGTGTTTGGCTCCCTTCTCCTCACCCCTTCGTGTTGAACTTAGTCTTTCCCACAATGTGCCTGACATTATCCAAATATTTGGCAGCTTTGCAAAATATTAGAGACAGTGCCTCATTTTTGGTCATTTCCAGCTCTTAGATGACAAGTAGTTTTTACTCAAACCTCAGCCAAAAGTTCCAGTTTCTACATTTTGATGGAATATAAGCTGATTGCCAGCTGTACACACTGCCGGACTCAAGAAGAATCCAATTTTTGCCTCTGATGTTGCACTAGTGAAAAGTTAGCAATATGGCAGCTCTGTATTAATATTTCGATCTGTATCTGGCGGTATACATACATACATAAGAGGCGCAAAAGTGATTGACTCTGCATCAGAGAAACACTAATTGGCAGAAGACGATGAGGATTATGCTTGTTACCCAATTATATAGAAATTGAGAATATTAACGATTAAGAAACATGGATTCACATAACCACTGTATCAGACACCATCATCCAGCGTATCAAGATGGAAATGCTCCTCATTAGCTTTATGGAAGTGTTCTACACATACTATAGTGCTGGAGGCTGCTGTCACTTTCATACAATGTTTCTTATATGATTTTTTTACTCTATATCACAGCATGTTATCATCCTAAAGGGACAGTATGTCCATATACTAAAAAAAGATATCTCACATAAGCTTTTCTCCAGGGAAACTGCAAAATGAGAGAACATTTCAAAACAGCACACTTAAATCCAGACCAAAACTATTATAATTCTGCATTTTATAAGACAAGGTATGGCGAAATACAAAACTACTATAATACTACCCCCTATATACAAGAATATAACTACTATAATACTGCCCCTATGTACAAGAATATGACTACTATAATACTGCTCCTATGTACAAGAATATAACTACTATAATACTGCCATGTACAAGAATATGACTACTATAAGGCTGAGTTCACACGTCGCGTTTTTTTCACGTTTTCGTGGCGGTTTTAAACGCGCGATTTTGCCGCGAAAAATAAGCATCCCATGCAATCCTATGGGATTCTGCAATGCTGTGCTAATGCTGCGTTTTTTTCCATGGTGGAATCGCTTCGCGGTAAAAAGCGCAGCATGCTCATTAATTTAGCGGAATCGCGGTGATTCTGCCCACATAGGAATGCATTGTTCTGCTTACTTTCCGCATGTGGCTGTGGCCACCATGCGAAAAGTAAGCAGAACATTTATGGATGGTACCCACGGTCTGGAGGAGAGGAGACTGTCCTCCGGGCTCTGGGTACCATATCCCTGTAAAAAATAGAATTAAAATAAAAAATATTGTTATTCTCACCTTCCGGCATCCTGCGCAGCCTTCCCGCCTCTCTCCACGCTCCCGGTCCCAGTAATCCTTTGCGAGAATGACCGCGATGACGTCCCGGTCTCACGGGAGAGCGACGTCTTGCAGTCATTCGCTCAAAGGATTACTGGGACCGGGAGCGTGGAGAGAGGCGGGAATCCAGCGCGGGACGCCGGAAGGTGAGAATAACAATATTTTTTATTATTTTTTACATTTTATCTTTTACTACTGATGCTGCATAGGCAGCATCAGTAGTAAAAAGTTGGTCACACTTGTCAAACACTATGTTTGATGAGTGTGACCAACCTGTCAATCAGTTCTCCAAGCAATGCTCCAGATCGCTTGGAAAACGCTAGCATTCTGCAAGCTAATTACGCTTGTAAATCACTAGTTTTTCCGCGGGAAAATCGTAGGAATTTAAAATGCGATTTTCCCGCAGAATGGAATTCCGGAATTCTCGCGGTAACTTCCGCGAGAGTTCCGCTACGAGTGAACGTAGCCTAATACTGCCCCTATGTACAAGAACATAACTACTATAATAATGCTCCTATGTACAAGAATATAACTACTATATTATTGCCCCTATGTACAACAATATAACTACTATAATACTAACCCTATGTACAAGAATATAACTACTATAATACTGCTCCTATGTACAAGAATATAACTACTATAATGCTGACCCTATGTACAAGAATATAACTACTATAATACTGCCCCTATGTACAATAATATAACTACTATAATAATGCTCCTATGTACAATAATATAACTACTATAATACTGCTCCTATGTACAAGAATATAACTACTTTAATACTACTCCTATGTACAAGAATATAACTACTATAATACTGACCCTATGTACAAGAATATAACTACTATAATACTGACCGTATGTACAAGAATATAACTACTATAATACTGCTCCTAAGTACAAGAATATAACTACTATAATACTGCCCCTATGTACAATAATATAACTACTATAATACTGCTACTATGTACAATAATATAACTACTATAATGCTGCCCCAATGTACAGGAATGTAACTACTATAATACTGCCCCTATGTACAAGAATATAACTACTATAATACTGCCCCTATGTACAAGAATATAACTACTATAATACTGACCCTTTGTACAAGAATATAACTACTATAATACTGACCCTATGTACAAGAATATAACTACTATAATACTGCTCCTATGTACAAGAATATTACTACTATAATATTGGCCCTATGTACAATAATATAACTACTATAATACTGCCCCTATGTACAATAATATGACTACTATAATACTGCTCTCTATGTACAAGAATATAACTACTATAATACTGTTCCTATGTACAAGAATATAACTACTATAATACTGCCACTATGTACAAGAATGTAACTACTATAATACTGCCACTATGTACAAGAATGTAACTACTATAATACTGCCCCTATGTGCAAGAATATCACCACTATTATATTGCTCCCTATGTACAAGAATATAGCTACTATAATACTGCTCCTATGTACAAGAATATACAACTACTATAATACTGCCCCTATATACAAGACTATAACTACTATTATACTGCCCGTTATGTATAAGAATGTTACTACTATAATACTGCTCCTGTGTACAAGAATATAACTACTAAAATAGATAGCAGAGACAAACAAAAATGAGGTCCTGGAAGTCATAAGTGGACAGAAGATTTTCTGAAATCAGCAGGCAGACATGTAGCAGAGGTCCTGGAAGCTGGAAGTGGAAAGCAAATTTATTGGAAGCCCCAAGTGGATATAAGACATCATGAAGACCTCAGGCAAGTAGCAGATAGAACCCTGGAGTAACTTGACAGTTTGAATACCTGCTGAAACAGATAGGAAACATCCTGTGACAATGGAAGTTGCAGACAGACAGGAGACATCCTGGAGACTAAAGATTGTTAGCAGTCGTACTGAAAGCTGAAAACAGGTGACACAGGGACTGGAAACCACAGGCAGCCAGGAAATGTCCTAGAGACTGAAGACAGGAACTGTGCATAGACCATCAAACTTTATTACCAAAAATTACGAATATTCAATTACCAAAAAATGAACATTGCATCATACCAAAAAGAAATGATCACCACTGGGAGGTGCCTGTCCCTGCACTGGCTTATGTCTCGTTACCTGACGGCGGAGGTCAGAGCCCTAGGACCTGCGCAATTGGCCCCCCACTCCACGACGGCTCACCCTGCTACCCCTATAGGGCCCTATAGTGGCAGGGGAGTGATAATTGAAACAGGTAGGTGAGAAAGAGGAGAGGTGTATAATCTTGGTCTTCTTGGCTTGTGTTCTAGATAATAAAATCTCTTCTTCCTTCTTAAGATTACCTAAAATAAACTAGATTAAGTGTTTTTTTTTACAAAAAGAGCTATTCAGTGGTCTCTAATCACTATCTAATCTAGTTATTTCCTGATAAAATTGTATATAAAGAATCCCCCCCCTTTTTTTTGTTGATGAAACCAGGAAGGAGTTTATAGAGAGGATATATTTATATATACTATACCAAGTCGACAAGAGATCAATTTCTCCTCCAACGATTTACAATACGTCTATATATAGCGTTGCCTCAGCCAGAGCAAAAAAACAGAGCATCCAATCAAGATACAACAAGCCCAACTATGATCATGGACAGAACAACACACAAAACCCAGTGCATAAATGTTGGAATAATGCATATTGATCTGTATGTATTGCAACAACTACTACTGTACTGTTTTATATATTGTGCATATTGTGAGATTGTTAACAAAGTTCAGTGACAAAAAAAAAAAACAGACAAGATGCCCCCTCCTTCTCTTCCCTTCTTGTTGTTGTAATGCTCCCATGCTGCAAGCCACAGCAGACACCAGACTGATCACATTTCATGCTGTAAGCTGTTCAATCTGGATATGAATAAATCTACATTCTGTGTTGCTGACTCTGGATGTTACGCTGATTAATCCGCTGCTAACAGGTTATGGGCCCAGAGTCCTAGAGTCCCAGATCCCCAGAGCACAGAGAAAAGAAAAGAAAGGAAGACAGCAAAGATGGCCACCAGCAGCAGCAACTCCATGAAGTTTACAGTACCAAGTCTCACTAACCAGAATGATCAATCCTGGAAATTCAAAGTGAAAATGCTGCTGATAAGAGAAGGTACGTGGAAATACACACAGGAGCCTAAACCTGACCCAGTATCACAGGAGCGGATAGAGATGGATCAGAAAGCACAAAGTACCGTATCACTCAGTATAGATGATGATCAGATTGTGCATGTGTGTAAAAGTGAAACTGCAAGAGAAATGTGGGAGCAGCTGCAAAAGGTGCATGAGAGGATAAATTTAAGCAATAAACTTTATCTCATGAGAAAATTGTACCAGTCTAAACTACTGAATGGCCAGGATATGCAGGACTACATAACAAGCATTCTAGAGATTGTAGAACGCCTGAGAGGCATTGGGGAAGATTTGAAGGACTTTCATGTAGCCGCATTACTGCTTAGTGGTCTTCCAGAAAACTATGACACGCTTGTAACCGCACTAGATGCGCGCCCAGATGATGAGCTAACATTGGAGTATGTCAGAGGGAAGCTCATAGATGAATATAAGCGGAAGGTGTAAACAGCAGGACATGCGATGCAGAATCTGCTTTACAGACACAAAATCTAAATGATAACAGAAAGCACCTAAAAGAAACACGTGAATGTTTTGTTTGCAAGAAATCAGGACATTTGAAAGCCAACTGCAGAGTCTGGAAAGCTAGAATGAATCAGCTGAAAAAGCAAAGCAGTCTTCAAAGGGTTAAAAGTGCTGTGTCTGCAGAAAATGATTCTGTGAATACTGAAACTGCATTTACTGTCAGTGTAAATACATCAAAGCATGCATGGTGCATAGACTCTGGAGCAACTAGTCACATGACTAATAACAGGGACTTCTTTTCTAAGCTTAACCAAAGTAAGTCAGAGAAAGTGATTATGGCTAATGGTCAGTACATGACTTCACAAGGTAAAGGAGATGGTTATATTGATTGTCAAATCTCACCAACACAAAGCAAGAAGATCCCAGTAAAAGATGTGCTCTATGTGCCTAGTCTTGAGAGTAATTTACTATCTGTGAAGAAACTCACAAAACAAGGAAATAAAGTTACATTTAAGCATGATAGCTGCATCATCTCAAAAGAGGGCCACACACTAGCAGAAGGAAAAATCACAAATGAATTTTACCAGTTTAAATGCAAAGAGTGTGTGTACACTGCTCAGGAAGAAAGGCACAATAACTGCATTCATGTATGGCATAGGCACCTAGCACACAGAGACCCAGAAGCAATAAGGAAGTTAGTTCAAAAGCAACTAGCTGAGGGCATTACAATTGATCTATGTAACCAGATAATGAAATGTACTAGCTGCATCAAAGGGAAAATGTCTAGACAAGCTTTTCCTAAGAGAAGTACTACAAGAACAGAACAGACACTAGATTTAATACATACAGATGTCTGTGGTCCAATGAGCATTCAGACTCCTGGGAAGAAGAGATATTTTCTCACATTTATTGATGATCATTCAAGATATACAGTTGTCCATCTGCTTCACAGCAAGAAAGAAGTTCCAGAGAAACTTGAAGTATATCTAGCTGAGGTATATAATAAATCTGGGAGAATGCCAAAGATTCTACGTGCAGATAATGGGACTGAATACACAAGTAATGAGACACAGAGCATTTTAAAGAAAAATGGAATCCTATTTCAGACCACTGTACCGTACAATCCTGAGCAAAATGGTGTCATGGAAAGAAGGAACCGAACACTCTGTGAAAGTGGAAGAAGTATGTTGTTTGATGCAAATCTGCCCCCAGCATATTGGGGTGAAGCAATCATGACAGCTTGCTATCTTCAGAACAGACTACCAGGTAAAGCTACAGAGAAACTCCGTTTGAGCAATGGAACAGCAGAAAGCCAAAACTACATCATATAAAAATATTCGGAAGTAAAGCACTTGTACATGTTCCCAAAGAAAGGCGAACTAAGTGGGAATCTCATGCTAAGGAAGGGATCCTGGTAGGCTACAGTGAAACCCAGAAAGGTTATAGGATTCTACACCCAGAAACAAACAAGTTCACAATAAGTAGAGATGTAGTGATTGATAAGAACTTTGTGTCCCCCAAGTTTTGTGACATCACGCCAGTAGTCCAGCTGAAGTCACAATTGCAAGACAATAACAAGGAGGATGTAGAGGTCTGGCTGGTTTCTTCAACCACTGAAGGAACAACAGAAAAATCAGGTGAATCTGAAATCAGGAGATCTTCAAGATCAAACAGAGGTGTACCAGCTAAACGTCTATCCTACATAGTCAAGACACTACCTGAATCAGAGCCGCAGTCATGGGATGAAATGCAAGAACTACCTGTTTATGAAAGAACAAAGTGGATCAATGCTGCTAATGAGGAAATCAAATCGCTTCATCAACTTCAAACTTGGAAACTCACCAAGCTGCCACAGGGCAAAAAGGCAATCAAGTGCAAGTGGGTCTTCAAAACCAAATATGACTCTGAAGGTAAAGTCCACAGATTTAAAGCAATGTTGGTGGCAAAAGGATATTCTCAAAAGTATGGCGAAGATTACGATGCTACGTTTGCTCCAGTCGCTAAACAGACCACGTTAAGAACTTTGTTAGCTGTAGCTGCTGTAGAAAAGATGAATGTCAGACATTTGGATATAAAAACTGCCTTTTTAAATGGTGACATTGAGGAGGACTTATACATGACTCAACCTGAAGGTTATGTAAAAGGGGGTGAAGAGAATCTTGTTTGCAAACTACAAAAATCCCCTTATGGTCTTAAGCAATCAGCAAGAGCATGGAATACCAAGATGAATAAGGTCTTGTTGGAAGAAAGTTTTAAAAGCGGTCAAGCAGATCCATGCTTATACACAAAATATACAGACAGAAAGTGGTGTATATTCTCTTATATGTGGACGAAGTGATTGTAGTTCATCAGGAAGACGCAGAAATTGGAAAAATGGCTGAAATTCTGAACCAGCATTTTGAAACGAAAGACCTTAGAAATGTGACATATTATCTCGGAAACCAAATCCAGAGAGAGGAAGATGGAAGTTTTCTTCTAAACCAAAGTGCAAAAATTAATTTGATTCTGAATCAGTTTGGAATGTCAGAAGCCAAAGGTATATCAACCCCAATGGAACCATCCTACCTGAAGCTAGAAGAAGATGACCTGTTGCCAAACAATGAGAAATATCGTCAGGCAGTGGGGGCACTTCTATACATATCAACTATGACTCGACCGGATATCACAACAACAGTTGGCATCCTTTGCAGATATGTGGAAAAACCATGCCAAAGAGACTGGAATGCTGTTAAGAGAATTCTCCGATATTTAAAAGAAACGCAAGATGTAAATTTAAAACTGTCTGCAACGGGAGATCTAGAACTCACCGGCTATGTAGATGCAGATTGGGCTGGTGATTCGCATGATCATAAATCCAAAAGCGGATACTTGTTTAAAGTTGGAGAAAGTTTAATCTCCTGGTCTAGTAGGAAACAAGTGTCTGTTGCCTTGTCATCTACAGAAGCGGAGTATGTATCCGCAGCCTATGCAAGCCAGGAGGTCATTTGGCTAAGACAATTGATGATCTTGGCACACCGTCAACTCAGCCGACGGTGATTTATGAGGACAACCAAGGATGCATTAAACTTGCATGCAGTGAAAAGATCAGTGCTAGAACCAAGCACATTGACGTCAGACATCATTTACGTGATTTGATAGATCGTGGCATAATTCAATTCGTCTACTGTGAAACTGATAAGATGGCAGCTAACATTATGACAAAGCCATTGCCACGAGCCAGGTTCCAAGAATTGAGAACCACACTGGGACTAAGAGGATAAGTAGTTGTTGAGTGGGGGTGTTGGAATAATGCATATTGATCTGTATGTATTGCAACAACTACTACTGTACTGTTTTATATATTGTGCATATTGTGGGATTGTTAACAAAGTTCAGTGACAAAAAAAAACCAGACAGGATGTCCCCTCCTTCTCTTCCCTTCTTGTTATTGTAATGCTCCCATGCTGCAAGCCACAGCAGATACCAGACTGATCACATTTCATGCTGTTATCTGTTCAACCTGGATATGAATAAATCTACATTCTGTATTGCTGACTCTGGACGTTACGCTGATTAATCCGCTGCTAACAATAAATAATATATAACACTGCAAGTCAAAAACGGTATATATATATACAAAAAGCAGCATCCAGTCATACAACATATAGCACAGAGGGTTAGATACCCTTATAGTGTATAACTTAAACCAGCCATAGTATACACCAATAAAGCTTCCTGTAAATGAGATAGCACTCGGTTAAGCGAATAATATGTCAACAGGTAAGATACCCCTGTATTGAAATGGTTAAAGACAGCCAAAATAGAAGCCAGTAAAACTCCAGTTTGAAAAACAAGTGCAGCCACTGAGGGAAAGAATAGATCAGTGGTCAAGTCGACCATGCCACTCCAGTCTAATGGGGATAAAAAGTTTCACATTTTGCTGAATGAGTCCAAGTAGTCAGACTCCCACCAATCAATACATTATCACTTATCCTGTGGAGGGGTGATTACTTTTTTCCACAGGAAACCCCTGTAAGTGCATCTCTGCCGTTGTGTACAAAGTATTTAATCACTAATGGAAATAAAAAATCTTCTAATTAATATCAGCGAGAACAAATATCTGCCATACACAACACAATCCACTATACCAAGACCAATACTACCGCATACAGGAAGAAATACCAAAACACTATGACCAGACAACATAGTGACCAAATAATACTACACACAAGGGACAAATACCGCCACACCATCACCAAACCACATATTACCACCACATAGTGACCGAATAATATGACATATTACCAGCATATAGGGACCAAATAATACCACATACAAGGAGAAATACTGCCACACCATGACCAGATCACAAATTACCACCACATAGTGACGGAATATTACAATACTGATTATGAATACAAACCACAATACTAACAACACTGTTATTAGCACCAGTGACATTATACACAGGAGCTCTGTATATAGTGTGAGTGTACAGGGTATACAGTGATCACCAGTGACATACACAGAAGCTCTGTAAATATTGTCAATGCACACGTAATACATTGATCAACTGTGACATTATACACAGGAACTCTGTATATAGTGTTAGTGTACAGGTAATACAGTGATCACCAGTGAAATTATACACAGGAGCTCTATATATAGTGTCAGGGTACAGGTAATACAGTGATCACTAGTGACATTATACACAGGAGATCTGTATATAGTGTAAGTGTATAGGTAATACAGTGATCACTAGAGACATACACAGGAGCTCTGTATATAGTGTCAGTGTACAGGTATTACAGTGATCATCAGTGACATTATATACAGGAGCTCTGTACACAGTATATAGTGTGTATGTACATGTAAAACACTGACTCACCAGTGACGTCTGTAGTTGAAGTCCTTCATCTTAGCTTTTCTTCAACCAGCAAAGACCGATGTCACTTCTTCCAGCCAGGACTCATCTCTGCAAAAAATAACAGTCATCAATAGGTGATCACTTACAGAGCACATTCCCCACTTTTTCCCTGACTTTTACACTATGTCAGATGAAAAAGAAAAGCGTCATAGTACCGCCCTGCACAGTAACAGGACCTCCCTTTTGTTCCCTCCATGGAAAACAATTTCCTAAAAAGTATATTATATTACAGTAGTAATAATGTCCCTAATTGGACCCTAAAGAAATTATTTTCCCCACTTGTCACCATAAACTAATATAGTTGGTTCTTCATTCTGGTCCTCGAACAGTAATTAAATAAAGGCCCCCTTTATTTAATAATCTCACCCAGCCTGGCCCCCTGTATTTTGTAATAGGCCCAAGCCTGGCCACCTTTATTTTATAATATGCCCCAGCCTGGCCCCGTGTCTCTTGTCCAGCCTGGCCCCCAGATATCCATCCCCCTATCCCAGCTATACATACTGGCCCTCATAGGTCCCTTGGCCTGCCCCACCATATATCTCTCCTGGACCCCCATATATCCATCCTGGTCCCTTGTCCTGGCTCCCCATATACCTGCATCCTGCCCCCCATATATATGCTTCCTGGTCTCTTGTACTGCCCCCCATATATCCATCCTGCTCCAAAATATATATGCATCCTGGTCCTTGTCCTGCCCCTCTCCCCCATAAATCCATCTTGGCCCCCATATATATGCATCCTGGCTGTACCATATATATGCATCCTGGCTCCCCATATATCTATCCTGGCCCCCTTCCACCCATATGTGTATCCATCCTGGCCCCCTTCCCCCCCGTATGTGTATCCATCCTGGCCCCCTTCCCCCCAATATGTGTATCGATCCTGGCCCCCTTCCCCCTGTACATGTATCCATCCTGGCCCCCTTCCCCCTTATGTGTATCCATTTTGGGCCCCTTCTCCCATATGTGTATCCATCCTGGGCCCCTTCCCCCTGTATGTGTAGCCATCCTACGCCCCTTCCCCCTTATGTGTAGTCATCCTGGGCCCCTTCCCCCTTATGTGTAGCCATCCTGGGCCCCTCCCCCCCTATGTGAAGCCATCCTAGGCCCCTTCCCCTGTATGAGAGAGAGAAGAAAAAAAAATATTCTTATCTGCCTGCACTCCCGGCGGCTTCCTCCTCCTCATCTGCAGGTCGGCGCGCTCATACTAAAATGGCTCATCGCATGCGGCACATGATACTGACGTCATACACCGGTGATGACAGGTGCACTCTTGCCAGTAGGATTCGGGATGTGCGCCACAGCGGTTCAGGTAATGAATGCTGCATTTGAGCATCGCTGCACATACGCAGCCTGCGCTTTTAAAAGGCCCGTGTCCCTAAACCCGCAGACTTTTTTTTTCTTTCTCCTCCTCTCCTTCCACAGCCCAGGGCCCACGGGTAAATCCCCGGTACCCCACCAGGCCAGACCAACCCTGGTCACACAAGCACCATGCACGCTCATCACACCAGCACCAGGCATGCTCAGCCCACCAGCACCATGCATGCTCATCCAACAGGCTCGCTCGTCCAACAAGCACCAGGCACACACGTTGCACAAACACCATGCCCGCTAGCCTCTCAAGCACCATGTATGCATGCCACACAAGCACCATGCATGCTCGTCACACAAGCACCACGCACTCTCATTGCACAAGCACCAGGCACGCTCATCACACAAGCAACAGGCATGCATGTCGCACAAGCACCAGGCACGCTCATCGCACAAGTACTATGTACACTCTTCACACAAACTCCAGTCATGCTCGTCGCACAAACACCAGTCACGCTCATCGCACAAGTACCAGGCATGCACGTCGCATAAACACTAGGCACGCGCATCGCATAAGCACCAGGCATGCGTGTCGCATAAGCACCAGGCACGCACGTCGCACAAGCACTATGCACGCTCAGCGCACAAGCACCAAGCATGCTCATCGCACAAACACTAAGTACGCTCTTCACACAAGCACCAGGCACCCTCGTCCTACCAGCACTAGGCATACTTGTCAAACAAGCACCAGGCATGCACATCGCACAAGCACCAGGCATGCTCATTGCACAATCACTATGCTCACTCTTCACACAAGCACCAGGCATGCTCATCGCACAAGCACCAGGCACACTCTTCATACAAGCACCAGGCACGCACATTGCACAAGCACCAGGCACGCTTGTTGCACAAGCACCAGGCATGTTCTTCACACAAGCACCAGACACGCTCATCACACAAGCACCAGGCACGCTCTTCACACAAGCACCAGGCACGCTCTTCACACAAGCACCAGGCACGCATGTCACACAAGCACCAGGCACGCATGTCGCATAAGCACCAGGCACGCATGTCGCACAAGCACTATGCACACTCTGCGCACAAGTGTGGCGCCCCTGAGGCTCAGTCGCCACAGAGGTACTGCACCTCCTCCTGAGGTGTGGTGCCCCACCATCCAGGTAAGGTGGAGACTCCTGACCATGCTCCAACACCTGCACCCCACACCACAAAGTAGTGTAGCAAAGCACCTTCGGCAGCTACCTGCTTGGATTATATAATATATATCATGTCATCAGACGCTTCCTGACACGCGGCGCCATCTTGGTCACCGGAAACAATGCAACTTCCAGGGCGCAGGACCGGCAACATGCGCCGATTAAGGGCACCTGCTGACAGGGTATATAATCATGATCCCTTATGCGACATACCACCGCACCTTGAGAAAGAGGCGAAACGTGCGTCGGTGGCGGCGCTGCACTTGTCCTGGAGCATATGATGGGTAAGCACTTTAGAATGGGATAAAGGGGTTGTTTCTCAGGATGCGCACCTGGGTTTTCCCGATATTTGTGTCCCGTTTTTATGGCCCATCTTTATAAGAAGCACTTGGCACTTTTTTTACTTGATATTATATGGACAGGACAAAAAGCAGCTGATATTACCCGATTCCTTCATTGTAGATGTTTGTTTATAATTGTCAGTACTATTTTTATGTATAATAAATTTCATACGTTACTAATACATTACGGACTTTTACTCCATTTTTGTGTTTGAATCTGCTTGGAATATAGCAAAGCACCCATTGGTGGCTCCCTGCTTGGAACACAAAACGTGCTGGGAGGTGGATGGAGTTAGTTTATATTACAAAGAGCGGGAAGAGTTGAGGGATTGAGAGGTCAGTTGGTTAGAGAGTTGGAGAGAAGAAGATCCCCGGAGAGAGGGATAGATGGATGGAAGTGCTGCAGCAGATCCCAGTGACCTGGGTCTGCTGGCACCGGAGAGGAAGAGAGAGAGAGCAACATAGACCGAAAGCCTGATTCTCCATAGAAAGAAAGATTAGTACGGAATGTGAGGAGTAAAATAGAACAGAGGACGTGGGTTAGAAGAGAACCCTTCCTAGAAGTTTTAAGCACAAGGCCGGGGCCCGGTCCCCGAGGTTGTATGGATACTAATGGTCCTGCAGCATACACCGGAGGAATAGAAGTAGTGACCACTTTATTCCCACACAAGACTTGGGGGCACAACAGCAACTGGATAGTGAGCCGGGACTTAGTGGAAAGGGAGTCCCCGAAGCAGGCTACAGCTGTCTGCCGTACAAGTAGAGTTCATAAGAACATCGGACAGGAGGAACTCCAGTGTAGCTCAGTACTAGGAGTACGTCATTAAAGGCGCTATAAAAGGAGACGTTCAGAAAGGCACATGTTGGCGGAGTGTAGAAAAGGAGTATTCCATCTGGCTTGGAGGTTGACTGAGTCCCTGACCTGGAGGACACGGCACGGAGGCAGGCACCTGTTTGTACAACAGACTGTGAGTAAAGCTTTGGAACTACAGGCCCTGGTGTTCTCCACTCATTCCTGCGCCAACCTGCCCAACACTGCTACATCCCTTGCGCCAGAGACTACACCATCTACGTGTCACTTCACCTACTCTGCCCTGGGACTACAGCCCTGCCTGTGGAGGGCTAGAACATCATTGCTGCACCACACCATCAGTCCCAGAGGATCTGTCTGCAGCGTCGGCTTACATCTCCATTGCCGAACACCACAGGTGGCGTCACGAATCACTTATAAACTTTGATCACAATAAGCACACTGCAACAATCCCCTTTTTACATTGGGCGCCAAGGGCCACGGGACGGGTCCCAGCTGCCGTGACATCTCCCAGTGAAGCTCATCGGGCCCGGTACCGAGTACCCCACAGCCCTGGGAGGGCGACCCACAAGCACCAGGCACACTCGGTGCACAAGCATCAGGCATGCTGGTCACACAAGCACCACGCACGCTCGTCGCACAAGCACCAGGCATGCTCGTCACACAAGCACCAGACACGCTAGTCGCACAAGCACCAGGCATGCACATCGCACAAGCACCAGGCATGCTTGTCACACAAGCACCATGCACGCTCGTCACACAAGCACCAGGCACGCACCTCCAGCAGCTCACATGAAACAAGTGAAGTGTACACAAATATACAGTACAGAATATACACAGCACAAACACATTCTAAACATGACAGTAAAACCACATTATTACTTATCTCATGGATCCTGACTCCATTCCACCAAGCCTCCCATATTACATAGTAACATAGTTTTGAAGGCTGAAGGAAGACCTTATGTCTATCTAGTTCAGCCTATTTGTAGTGCAGCTGTTCTGCATTGTTGATCCTGGGGAAGGCAAAAAACCCACAAGGTAGAAGCCAATTTTCTCCATAGGGAAAAAAATTCCTTCCCCTAAGCTGGGTCAACCATCTACCTATAAAATTCTGTTATTCGCAACCTTCTATACTGTTACTCACAAGGAAAGAATCCATTCCTTTCTTAAATTCATTCAGTGAGTTGGCCATCACCACTTCCTCAGGAAGAGAATTCCAGAGCCTCACTGCTCTTACCGTGAAGAACCCTCTTCTATGCTGGTGCAGAAATTGTCTTTCCTCCAAATGAAGAGAATGCCCCCTTGTTCTTGTCACAGTCCTTGGTACAAACAGTTCATTGGAGAGATCTCTGTATTGCCCTCTGATATACTTGTACATATATATTAGGTCTCCCCTAAGTCTTCTCTTTTCTAGAGTAAATAGACCTAATTTTGATAACCTTTCTGGGTATTGTAGTGAACCAACTCCATTTATCATTTTAGTAGCCCGCCTTTGAACCCTTTCAAGTTCAGTAATGTCTTCAGTAATGTAATTGATCAGCCATGGCTCCGCCCTCACAGGGCGTCCTGGTGTGCTGGAGAAGGATGCTGTGCTGAATGCAGGAGCAGTCAGGGAAAGATGAAGAGATGTCTTACTCTCTCAGCAAGTGCCCACCAGGGGATTCACTGGTATCCCGCCAGGCCAGACCGACCCTGGTGCTGTATGATGAGCAGGGGGATGTGTTTTATGAGGGGAGGGGGTTTGTTTAGGTCAGGGGAGCTGTGGAGTGTAACTCTTTTTTTCCATGCCCTAATGTGTGTACCTTCCAGCAGCCAATCAGGGCACAGAAACCATCCACAACATTACGACACAAGGTCTTCTGTGATTGGCTGCTGAAGTCACATGTCCCTGTACATATAAAGAGCAGACTTCTTGTTTTGCTGGCGCCATTTTCTCAGTGTCATAGGGCAGAAAGGTCGCTCCTGATAGTGCTGCTGCTGAAAGTGAACTTGTCAGTGAAATAGATAGGATCCTGTCCGGTGTGAAATCAATCTTCCTGCATTTAGCTAGATTGTGCTAAAACTGTGTTGCAGTCAGGAGTCAGGATGCCCCATTTGCTCATCAAAATCGATATGTATAAGAGTGTTGTTTAGGTACACTATCTAAGAAAATAGTGATTGTTCATTTAGTGTCATGTGACTGATAGGTCTGGGCCTAAGGTTTTGAAACAGCAGGTTAAAGAGGGGAAGGCTACTTACAGCAGGAGTGGGGAAAAGCAAGGTCATGGTGGAATGGGGAATAGGCTTGGTGTTCAATGTGTACATGGGTTAGGTGTTAATGAAAGCTCAACTGAACAACCACCATCTCGTCCTATCCAAAGACCACTGACAACATCTGTTAGTGAATGGGCTACTCAACTCCCTTTCTTTGGCTGTCGCACAGCGGTACACCTTTTAGATGAGGCTCAGAAAAGGCATGTGCTCCAGTGGATGGCACGCACTGCATCAAGTGGCCTCTCTTCCTCCTCCTTAACATTACACACAGTACAATCCACCCCTTGTTTCCCTCCACATCTCAAATTTCCAAACGCTAAAGTGACTGTGGGGAACCACAGATAGGTAATTCTGCAGAGCTGTTCACACATTCTATCCCATGGACATCAGAGGTCAGCTCTGAAGAATCAAAGAATCCAGAGGAGGAAAACGTCTGCACCGATACCCAAAATGTTTTGATGCTGGATCCGGAGCCGAACGAATTAGGGGCAGAGCAGAATCCAGACCGTCATCACCAGATGTAAACCCCCAGGGGTGGAGGTGATCCTGATGAGACTCAGATACCAGAGGCGCACACGCACTGTACTGTTTTGTCAGGGCAGGAAGAGGAGGAGGGTGACTCTCAGGGCGAGGAGTGTGAGAACAGAGATGATGACTATGAGGTTATAGATCACACACAGTGTAAATCCAGATGCATGCAGCTGAGTAGCTCAACAGAAGAGGTGGTGGAGGAGAAATACAAGTAAGTTACATTGCAGCTTTCTGCACAGACACGGAGTGATGCAATCACAACAAGCACTGCATCCTCAGTCACAAATCTGGCTTTGGCCAGCATTGGTCGGAAATCAGCAGTTCGCAGTGACAGCAAGAGCTGCCTAGCCTGGACCGTTTTTGAGACCGCAAACGATGACCCAACTCATGTTATCTACCAAATTTGCAAAAAAAGACTCAGTAGAGGCAAAAATTGCAATAATTTGACTAATAAATGCATGAACAGGCACATGCGCGATCAACATGCCTTAGTCTTGGATTCTCACTGCGCTAAAATGTGCAGTAGCCGGCCTCGCCAACCACCGCCTGTCCCATCAATCACATCCGCTGCCTCGTCCTCCTCCATCACAGTGCCAAATTTTCTCACACAGGTCTCCAGCAGCAGAAACTCCACTTGTTTACCCGCTACAGTCGGGGTGAGTGAGAGCCAATCAGCTTTTACTGAAGTGGATATGACTGCTGCTTTTGTTTCACCAAGGACAACACATCTTTCTCAACTCACCATAAGTTCTCTGACTGCACCTCTTTCACAGTCCAGCAGTTTGTCTGGTTTTCTTCACCCTCTCTAAGCACAGCTGTCAGCCCTCATTTCCACAGTTGTGGTCATGTAAAATAATGTTTTCTCCTACACATGCCAAAGCTAAGAGCTTGAACTCCACCATCTCCACCTGTGCCCTCAACCTCTCCCTTAATGAGAGACACATGTTCCAACAGTTCAGAACGAATCCCCAGCCCCTTTGTACTTGGCAGCCAGGGCTTACCGTAATCATTCAATGTTCAAAATAATATGCCTTGGAGATCATAGTCACACAGCTCAAGAGTTTTAAACAGTTATCTAGGCTGAGTTTGAGCAATGGCTGCTTCTACAGTGCGAACCTGGTGGCGGCCCTAAGCCGAGGCAACCTCACAGACATGCCTTTCATGGCTCCAGTCTTCAACCTGGTGGTGCAGCAATTTCTCTGCCACTATCCTGGCCTGGTTGAGCTGCTCCAGAAAGCACGGTCTCTGTGTGCTAACTTTGGAAGATCACAACCCGCAAGTCATCGACTTCCATCACTACAGAGGACTTTCGGACAACTGTTAACTGATTAAAGATGTTTCCATATGGTGGAATTCCACTCTGCACATGTTGCAGCGATTGTGGCAGCAGTCATGATAAATTATGTCCTTTTGCATAGCCTGGGCCAACTCAGTATGGACGTGGCATACAGTATATTATGTTTACAAAGTGGGCACAGGTGAAGTACCTTCTGCACAGTTTCAACATGGCTACTAAGATGTTTAGTGCTAATGATGCTGTCAACAGCATTACTCTACCCGTCATCTACATGCTGGAGCACACATTGAATAGTCTACGGGAGGAGTTGTTGGTCCCAGGGGAAGAGGTGAAGCAGAGGTGAATGCGAAAGGGATAACAATATCTCTAAGTTCTGGACTGTTTCTGCACAGGCAGGTGCCAAGGGAGGGTGGATTACTGCAATCAAGGGAGGCTCATGGTAACAGATAAATTGTTAGTGAAGGTGCAGGAGCCGAGGAACAAATGAAGGAGGATGAGGAGGAATAGGTGATGGGCACACAACAGTCAGGAGATGAAGAGGATAAAGATCCCATCTCTGTTGTCTGTGGTTGGCGGGAGGGGATAGAGGAAGTAACTTTGTTACCCCGCCACACTTGGACATAATGGAAGCACCTGACACATGAGTGTCTTCTAGCTGAACTGTCTTCAACATGATCCCTGTAGTATTCTTAGGGTTAGAAGTAGTGCTGACTACTGGGTTGCCACTTATCATAGAATCCTATTTTACGATCCCACTTATGTCAGGGATTTACTTGTCTATCCCACTTTCCAGTTCCGGTTAGGAACTTGCAGCTCTCTTGTGCCCCCTTGCCCTCAGGACAGTCAGGGAATTACAACTAGGGTAAGTAGTCGCTGGAGAGGCTGCCTTGCCATGCACTGGCTATTGGGCACTCTGCAGTGAGGGTGGTGTGTATATCCCTGTCTCAGGCTGGTTTCACACTTGCGTTTTTTGCGCTGCGTTTTTTTCCTATACTTAACATGGATGCCCATTGGCATGCGTTTGTACGCGTTTGTATGCGCATGCATTTTTTTGTAGTGTGCGCCCGGGCGCACAAAATGCATCCTGTTGCATTTTTTGTGCGTTTGACCTGTCTCAAAAAAGGCATGCGCACGCAATGCGCACAAAATTCACCCAAAAACACATTAAAGTCTATGGGAGCGCTGACGTGTGCATGGTCATGCGCACGTAAGCGCAAAAATACGCATGCATTTTTTTGCAAAACCCATGTGCAAAAATCAAGAAAACGCATGATTCGTTTTTTATGCGCATTTGCACTGCGCACGCAGTGAAAAAAAACGCAAGTGTGAAAGTAGCCTCAGGCTGGAAATACACACTCTATTCCGTCACTGCCAGTGTCTCCCAAATTTCCCAGAACACTATGCTGCCACCAGCTCCTTGTTTGACATTAAGGCTGGAGTCACACACACCCATTAAAAAAAGGTCCCATTTTAATGGTCCGAAATCGCACAAAGGTATCTTAACCATTGATCCGTTTTTGATGCGATTTTTCTTAATTGATGCGATTTTAATCGCATGTAAGGATCCGTCTGACATCCGTCTGGCGAGATTTTCTCGCAGGGTAGCTAAATGGACATATAATGGAGCCCAATGACAGGTTTCCCCACACAAAGAATGAATATATATATATATATATATATATATATATATATTTTATACATGTCATAGAGAGACATTAATATATATATTACAAATTCATACAGTTCATCATAGCAGAATAGCCGCAGAAACATTTGCCGGCTTTTGTATAATTCTGTTTTTTTTGTTATGTCTATCACTATTAATTAGATGAGGGTTTGTGGGTAAAATTTTGGACTTGTAGGGGTTAATTTAAGGGGTTAATTCGTTGTATGAAATTACGGGGACTCCCTGCAGCCTCAGTGACGTCAGCAGGAGTCTCTGTAATTTAATACAATGAATTAACCCCTTAAATTAACCCCTACAAGTCCAAAATTTTACCCACAAACCCTCATCTAATTAATAGTGATAGACATAACAAAAAAAACAGAATTATACAAAAGCCGGCAAGTGTTTCTGCGGCTATTCTGCTATGATGAACTGTATGAAATAAAATGTATAAAATATATATATATATGTATGTATGTATGTATGTGTGTGTATATATATATATATATATATATATATACTGTATATATATATGTGTATATATATATATTGTGTCTAGATCTATTCATTCTTTAACCGGTCTCTGTGATTTTACTGTATTGGAAGAATTGCCAGCTTTTGCTAAAGGACACCGGGTGCGATTTTATCGCAAGTCACACATCTAGTCCGTTTTTAGTCCCATTTTTTTCTCGCCCCCATAGACTTGTATTGTCGAATCCGATCCGAAAATCGGTGACAATCGCAGCATGCTGCGATTGTCTCGGTCCGAGGATTGGATCCGATCAAAAATCGCATGATGGGAGCTGCCCCATAGAATAACATTGGGACGAATGCAATGCGATTTTTTATCGCATTGCATTCATCCGATTTAATCGCCAGTGTGACCCCAGCCTGAAACCAATATTGGGTCAGGAGCCCATCCATAGGGTATCGCAATTTAGCACGGAAGTCGTGGCGGTTCATTCTTAGAGCAAAGAACGAAACTAGTAAATTTTATAGATTTACTTCAGAAATTATAGGCAGTGTTTACAAAAATACAAAAACATGTTACAAAAAGGACAAGATACAGTATATACAGACCTCTAGAAATTAAAAGGATTAAAATAAGAATTTACATATCTCAGTCATAGGTATGCCGTGTGGATGTGGGGGAGGGAAATCTTTCCAGAACAAAGGGTACAAATGCACAGCTGGCTGCAGCTGACTCCCCAGGCAAAAGACCACTTCCTGATCGAGCATCCTAGATTTATACCTTTTCTTTGCTGAGCTAGAGGATATACACCCCCTTCCAAAAAGTTCTTAAAAACTTCTGTTTGTCATAACTCTGTGTGGAAACCTCGGAAAGAGGCGACAGGGGTATCATTTTTCTTATTATGACATTATCTTTCATTTAAGACCAGACATGATGTGTCTGGGAGATGCAGGCATGCAGAAATCCATTTCTCGGCTTCTGAGGTCTGGAAAAGCTATAAAATGCTGTCGTGAATAGCTTTAATTATGCCGATTTCAAAATATAAGTTTCCTGCCTCTATGATTATTCTGTGTTATTATATTCAAGTTTGAAGGAACAAAGAAAATCTCTGCTCGAACCTTTAGTTCTTGTTTGAGCCTGCCGACCAGGATCTCACATTGCAAGAGCTGGCATAGTTGGAGGGAGGGGACGAGTGGACATTCCATCAGGGGAACATGAGGGAGGGGGTCAGACGCTGCACATGAGAGCTCAGTGCTGCACAGCACAAACATAATGGGGGAGGGGCATCACAAGCCCTGGAAGTTTACATAGAATGTAAACATATTCATATTTTCCTGACACCACTCTGTTAGATCCACAGTACAAGAGTAAATTTATCCAGATGCTTCCGCCCCTTGTGGACAATCTTAAGTGTGGTTTTCCCCAAGACAGCAGTGAGACACAGTGTGCACTGCAGTTCTAGGCTTCCAACCCAGGGAACATCAAAGCATCACTGCAAAATCATTAGCAGCATCGGTTTAAGTGGCATAAGCAATTTCTGTGAGACATTTCAAACATTTTTTGGACCAGCTCGTGCACCAGCAAAACAGAACACAAGTCTGACCCAAATATGACTGGAGAGGATGGTGTAGGAGTATCTGCAGCTCAACATCAATGTCATCAAGAGGAATTTCGATCCTTTTGCATTTCGGTCTTCAAAACTGTAAGAATGGCCTGAGCTCACCTGTCATACCTTGGAGGTTTTGTCATGCCTGTCTTCAGTGCTGCTGGTGGTGTCCTGACAGATAAGCACATCTGGCTGTCCCCTCAGAGGGTAAACTGCCTAACTTTCATCAAAATGAGCAAGTCATGGATCTCCAGTGACTTTTGTACCTCAGTCACAGACTGGGCAGACTAGGCGATTGTGTAGTTTTGTCATGTATTGATCTTGCGTTATTCCAGTCTGTGCCATCTTTGTGGTGTCTTCTGTGCCTGCTGCTGCTAGTGCTGCTCAAGTTACCAGCAATTTTTTTTAAAATGTGGAGACTCAAAGTTGGGTCTCTATCTGGTGGCTTACCTGTAGCAGCAGGGCTCCCAACAGGCAAGCTTACTTTTACTCAACTACCTGTGTAACTATCCTTATACGTGATACCTCATGTCTGACTGCTTCTTTGCCATTATAACAGGTTCTACTGTAGGTCAATTGATCAGCTAACTACCTGTGTTACTATTCTTACATTTTTCTACCAATAGTAGTCTATGAAACTGATGTTTGTGCTATCTGAGTGTAGCTGGGAAAAATAAAAACATTGAGCTGTTGCATGAGGTATCAGGGTTCCCAGCACGGCAGGTTTATCCAGTTCACTTAACCACCAGGTCTTAATTGAAACTTCAATTCCAAGCTGTAAATGCTGGGCCAGATCCTGATAGCTCATGCATGGCCCATGGCTAACTGCTACTTTGCTATTAGAAAATTTCTGCTGTGGGTCAATTGATGCCACTTTCATGGTGCCTGCCCCTAATTTAAGCTATTTGGGAAGCTTTTTGTCACCTCTCAAGGTGTTCTTTTTACATTTGGTTTTGCCTCCCATTGAATTTAATTGGGCTTGGGCACTTTTGTCGAACAAGTTCGAAGAACATCTGGACGTTTGGCGAACCGAGCCTTAAAAGGTTCACTCACTTCTAGTTGCAATAGAAAGCCTCAATGCCTGTAATTTGCAGCAGTGGTCAGGTGACTGCTCAATATAAGATCCCTTTTATCGGGGAATGAACACCACACATGATGCATATACTGTATGACAGTTGTGAAAAAATAATTTAAGAACCTCCGTAACTTCCTTTTTCTTTAGACTTAAAATATTACTGTCCAGAACTTTGACAAATGATTGTTTACACAGTCAGCTCTAGGGAAAGGCAGAAGGGGCACTGCTTCACCATAAGCATATGTTCCCACGGTCAGTAAACGCTGCGGGTTTGACTCCATGTAAAGCCGCAGCGTCCAACCCATAGTGGCACAGTCTCCGCAAGATACATGTCACCATCCAATGTATAGGACATGGTGATTCCGCATGGTTCAATGAACACATGTGGAATCACCGGCGTTCAAAAGCCGGCAGCGCTTTGGACGGAACTTACCTTAAGACCCTCGCTGTACCCATAGAAGTGTACAATATTATTGTTTTATGACTTTTGTATTTATTCAATATTTTTTAGTTAAATCACTTTGAATATCCATCATAAAGATTCTAATTAACACATTAGTGTCAGATAATGAGGAACGTGTTATATTCTTCTCACTGGAAAGATGCGGAAGAGCCGCGTCAGTCTCCAATTACCGTTACTAAAATCTTGTTTAATTAAACGAAAGAGCCGAGAATTGACAGCAGAGTCATTAATCATATTAACACTTAGGGATGTAACAGTGGCAGAACAAGAAACGAGGCCCATATCACTGAACCAGAACTTTATAACGCTGGCTCTTCTACTAGTAAAACTATTTTCAATAATTATTTTAACTATTTCAAGTGAGTAATTGACAAGAAAATCTAGAAATTATACAAGAATTGTCTCAGTCTCTGATTACTGTCATTTACTGATTGCCCTTTTCATTATACAGGACAGTAATTTAATGATTAGTCTCTGTCTATAGGAAGAAGTTAATATAGTAATCATAATCTTTTTATGTATTGTAGGGATTCTACTCACTTAGGTGCGACGGGAGACAGTCAGGAGGCAGGTTCCCTTGAAGTTCATGTGGTTTATTACGTCATAAACCAAACAGCACGTCACCAAAATAAACAGCCTTCAGATCAGGAGACAAAATAACATCAAAATGTCCTTTCCTTCAGGTTCAGTCCGCGAGCCTCAGCGCACACAGGAGGTGTATACCCCTCTCACATACAGCTGCCTTGTTCATGAGCAGGCCACATTATAAGGGTGTAGCCACACCCACGAACCCAGGAGCTGACTGGTCACATGACTGTGACCTCACCACAGGTCCTTCAAAATAATAATAATACAGCAATACTTGTTATGCCTTACATTATGGAGACAAGCCATTTGTGAGACACATATCTCCCATCGATTACACTACCCTTAGCCCTGCTACAGTATGTTCAGTATTATAGTATTTATATTCTTGTACATAGAAGGCAGTATTATAGTAGTTATATTCTTGTATATGGGAACAGTATTATAGTAGTTATATTCTTGTACATAGGGGCAGTATTATAGTAGTTATATTCCTGTACATAGGAGCAGTATTATAGTAGTTATATTCTTGTACATAGGGGGCAGTATTATAGTAGTTATATTCTTGTACATAGGGGCAGTATTATAGTAGTTATATTCTTGTACATAGGGGCAGTATTATAGTAGTTATATTCTTGTACATAGGAGCAGTATTATAGTAGTTATATTCTTATACATAGGAGCAGTATTATAGTAGTTATATTCTTGTACATAGGGGCAGTATTATATTTTCTTGTACATAGGGGCAGTATTATAGTAGTTATATTCTTGTACATAGGAGCAGTATTATAGTAGTTATATTCTTATACATAGGAGCAGTATTATAGTAGTTATATTCTTGTACATAGGGGCAGTATTATATTTTCTTGTACATAGGGGCAGTATTATAGTAGTTATATTCTTGTACATAGGAGCAGTATTATAGTAGTTATATTCTTGTACATAGGAGCAGTATTATAGTAGTTATATTCTTGTACATAGGGGCAGTATTATAGTAGTTATATTCTTGTACATAGGAGCAGTATTATAGTAGTTATATTCTTGTACATAGGGGCAGTATTATAGTAGTTATATTCTTGTACATAGGAGCAGTATTATAGTAGTTATATTCTCGTACATAGGGGGCAGTATTATAGTAGTTATATTCTTGTACATAGGAGCAGTATTATAGTAGTTATATTCTTGTACATAGGGGCAGTATTATAGTAGTTATATTCCTGTACATAGGAGCAGTATTATAGTAGTTATATTCTTGTACTTAGGGGGCAGTATTATAGCAGTTATATTCTTGCAGATAGGAGGCAGTATTATAGTAGTTATATTCTTGTACATAGGGGCAGTAATATAGTAGTTATATTCTTGTATATAGGAGCAGTATTACAGTAGTTATATTCTTGTACATAGGGGGCAGTATTATAGTAGTTATATTCTTGTACATAGGGGGCAGTATTATAGTAGTTATATTCTTGTACATAGGGGCAGTATTATAGTAGTTATATTCTTGTACATAGGAGCAGTATTATAGTAGTTATATTCTTATACATAGGAGCAGTATTATAGTAGTTATATTCTTGTACATAGGGGCAGTATTATATTTTCTTGTACATAGGGGCAGTATTATAGTAGTTATATTCTTGTACATAGGAGCAGTATTATAGTAGTTATATTCTTGTACATAGGAGCAGTATTATAGTAGTTATATTCTTGTACATAGGGGCAGTATTATAGTAGTTATATTCTTGTACATAGGAGCAGTATTATAGTAGTTATATTCTTGTACATAGGAGCAGTATTATAGTAGTTATATTCTTGTACATAGGGAGCAGTATTATAGTAGTTATATTCTTGTACATAGGGGGCAGTATTATAGTAGTTATATTCTTGTACATAGGAGCAGTATTATAGTAGTTATATTCTTGTACATAGGGGCAGTATTATAGTAGTTATATTCCTGTACATAGGAGCAGTATTATAGTAGTTATATTCTTGTACTTATGGGGCAGTATTATAGCAGTTATATTCTTGCAGATAGGAGCAGTATTATAGTAGTTATATTCTTGTACATAGGGGCAGTATTATAGTAGTTATATTCTTGTATATAGGAGCAGTATTACAGTAGTTATATTCTTGTACATAGGGGGCAGTATTATAGTAGTTATATTCTTGTACATAGGAGCAGTATTATAGTAGTTATATTCTTGTACATAGGGGCAGTATTATAGTAGTTATATTCTTGTACATAGGAGCAGTATTATAGTAGTTATATTCTTGTACATAGGAGCAGTATTATAGTAGTTATATTCTTGTACATAGGGGGCAGTATTATAGTAGTTATATTCTTGTACATAGGGGCAGTATTATAGTAGTTATATTCCTGTACATAGGAGCAGTATTATAGTAGTTATATTCTTGTACTTAGGGGGCAGTATTATAGCAGTTATATTCTTGCAGATAGGAGGCAGTATTATAGTAGTTATATTCTTGTACATAGGGGCAGTATTATAGTAGTTACATTCTTGTATATAGGAGCAGTATTACAGTAGTTATATTCTTGTACATAGGGGGCAATATTATAGTAGTTATATTCTTGTACATAGGAGCAGTATTATAGTAGTTATATTCTTGTACATAGGGGCAGTAGTATAGTAGTTATATTCTTGTATATAGGAGCAGTATTATAGTAGTTATATTCTTGTACATAGGGGGCAGTATTATAGTAGTTATATTCTTGTACATAGGGGGCAGTATTATAGTAGTTATATTCTTGTACATAGGGGCAGTATTATAGTAGTTATATTCTTGTACATAGGAGCAGTATTATAGTAGTTATATTCTTATACATAGGAGCAGTATTATAGTAGTTATATTCTTGTACATAGGGGCAGTATTATATTTTCTTTTACATAGGGGCAGTATTATAGTAGTTATATTCTTGTACATAGGAGCAGTATTATAGTAGTTATATTCTTGTACATAGGAGCAGTATTATAGTAGTTATATTCTTGTACATAGGGGCAGTATTATAGTAGTTTTATTCTTGTACATAGGAGCAGTATTATAGTAGTTATATTCTTGTACATAGGAGCAGTATTATAGTAGTTATATTCTTGTACATAGGGAGCAGTATTATAGTAGTTATATTCTTGTACATAGGGGGCAGTATTATAGTAGTTATATTCTTGTACATAGGAGCAGTATTATAGTAGTTATATTCTTGTACATAGGGGCAGTATTATAGTAGTTATATTCCTGTACATAGGAGCAGTATTATAGTAGTTATATTCTTGTACTTATGGGGCAGTATTATAGCAGTTATATTCTTGCAGATAGGAGCAGTATTATAGTAGTTATATTCTTGTACATAGGGGCAGTATTATAGTAGTTATATTCTTGTATATAGGAGCAGTATTACAGTAGTTATATTCTTGTACATAGGGGCAGTATTATAGTAGTTATATTCTTGTACATAGGAGCAGTATTATAGTAGTTATATTCTTGTACATAGGGGCAGTAGTATAGTAGTTATATTCTTGTATATAGGAGCAGTATTATAGTAGTTATATTCTTGTACATAGGGGGCAGTATTATAGTAGTTATATTCTTGTACATAGGGGGCAGTATTATAGTAGTTATATTCTTGTACATAGGGGCAGTATTATAGTAGTTATATTCTTGTACATAGGAGCAGTATTATAGTAGTTATATTCTTATACATAGGAGCAGTATTATAGTAGTTATATTCTTGTACATAGGGGCAGTATTATATTTTCTTGTACATAGGGGCAGTATTATAGTAGTTATATTCATGTACATAGGAGCAGTATTATAGTAGTTATATTCTTGTACATAGGAGCAGTATTATAGTAGTTATATTCTTGTACATAGGGGCAGTATTATAGTAGTTATATTCTTGTACATAGGAGCAGTATTATAGTAGTTATATTCTTGTACATAGGAGCAGTATTATAATAGTTATATTCTTGTACATAGGGAGCAGTATTATAATAGTTATATTCTTGTACATAGGGGGCAGTATTATAGTAGTTATATTCTTGTACATAGGAGCAGTATTATAGTAGTTATATTCTTGTACATAGGGGCAGTATTATAGTAGTTATATTCCTGTACATAGGAGCAGTATTATAGTAGTTATATTCTTGTACTTAGGGGGCAGTATTATAGCAGTTATATTCTTGCAGATAGGAGGCAGTATTATAGTAGTTATATTCTTGTACATAGGGGCAGTATTATAGTAGTTATATTCTTGTATATAGGAGCAGTATTACAGTAGTTATATTCTTGTACATAGGGGGCAGTATTATAGTAGTTATATTCTTGTACATAGGAGCAGTATTATAGTAGTTATATTCTTGTACATAGGGGCAGTAGTATAGTAGTTATATTCTTGTATATAGGAGCAGTATTATAGTAGTTATATTCTTGTACATAGGGGCAGTAGTATAGTAGTTATATTCTTGTATATAGGAGCAGTATTATAGTAGTTATATTCTTGTACATAGGAGCAGTATTATAGTAGTTATATTCTTGTACATAGGAGCATAGAATCATAGAATCATAGAATCATAGAATCGTAGAGTTGGAAGGGACCTCCTGGGCCATCTGGTCCAACCCCCTGCTCAAAGCAGGATTCGCTAAATCATCCCAGTCAGATGTCTGTCCAGCCTCTGTTTGAAGACTTCCATTGAAGGAGAACTCACCACTTCTCGTGGCAGCCTGTTCCACTCATTGATCACTCTAACTGTCAAAAAGTTTTTTCTAATATCTAATCTGTGTCTCTTCCCATTCAGTTTCATCCCATTGCTTCTAGTCTTTCCTTGTGCAAATGAGAATAAAGTTGATCCTTCTACAATGTGACAGCCCTTTAGATATTTGTAGACAGCTATTAAGTCTCCTCTCAGTCTTCTCTTTTGCAAACTAAACATTCCCAAATCCTGCAACCTTTCCTCATAAGACAGGGTTTGCAGACCGGTCACCATTCTGGTCGCTCTTTTCTGAACTTGCTCCAGTTTGTTGATGTCTTTTTTAAAATGTGGTGCCCAAAACTGGACACAATATTCCAGATGAGGTCTGACCAAAGAGGAGTAGAGGGAAATAATGACTTCACGTGATCTAGACTGTATGCTTCTGTTAATACATCCTAGAATTGCATTTGCCTTTTTTGCTGCTGCATCACACTGTTGACTCATATTCAGTCTGTGATCTATTAGTATACCCAAGTCTTTTTCACATGTGCTGTCACTTAGCCCTATTCCTCCCATTCTATATATGCTTTTTTCATTTTTATTGCCCAGATGTAGTACTTTGCATTTCTCCCTGTTAAAAACCATTCTGTTAGTTGCTGCCCACTTCTCCAGTTTATTTAAATCTTTTTGAATCATCTCTCTCTCCTCTCTAGTATTAGCTATCCCTCCTAGCTTTGTGTCATCAGCAAATTTAATCAGTTTACCCTCAATTCCTTCATCTAAATCGTTGATAAAGATGTTGAACAATACAGGGCCCAGGACAGAGCCCTGTGGTACCCCACTTGAGACATTCTTCCAACTGGATGTGCAGCCATTTACGACCACTCTTTGGGTCCGATCACTAAGCCAGTTATGAATCCACCTAACAGTTGCCTTGTCCAGGCAGCAGTATTATAGTAGTTACATTCTTGTACATAGGGGCAGTATTATACACTGTGTTCCAAATTATTATGCATTATTATGCATTTCCTCATATTTTCTCTACATTACCTATATGAATTGCAGTCATTGTTATTTTCCAGTCATCTACTATTCTAGTATAATTGCAATGTTTTTGAACAAACTGCCTATGAAAACAGTATATTTTTAAAAATAAGAAACACTCAAAATGCATGTTCCAAATTATTATGCACAGCAGAGTTTTCAACCTTTTTATTTTTATTTTGAACAAAAAAATGGTCAATTGTGAAATGATAAGCATTATCAGCTTATTACAAAATGAAATCAAACAGTTTTCAAGTCAAAACTTTATTCTAGGTGATGTTACATTTGCACATAGGACCCCTTGTTCGGAAGAAGCTTCTGAACTCTCTCGTCCATTGAATTTGTCAGTTTTTGGATGGTTTGTGCTTCAATTGTTTTGCATGTGGACAGAATACCCTCCCAGAGCTGTTGCTTAGATGTGAACTGCCTCCCGCCATCATAGACACTCCTTTTGATGATGCTCCAGAGGTTCTCAATGGGGATGAGGTCAGGTCAAGATGGTGGCCACACCATAAGTTTGTCCTCTTTTATGCCCATAGCAGCCAGAGATGCAGATGTGTTATTTGCAGCATGAGACGGTGCATTATCATGCATGAAAATGATCTTGCTGCGGAAAGCACGGTTCTTCCTCTTGAACCATGGCAGGAAGTGCTGTTTTAGAAGCTCCACATAGATTATGGAGTTCATCTTTACCCCTTCAGGGATCCTAAAGGGGCCGACAATCTCTCTCCCCATGATTCCAGCCCAAAACATTACTCCACCTCCTCCTTGTTGGCGCCTTAGCCGTGTTTTCATGGGGTGTCCATCAACCAGCCATCCCCCACTCCATCCATCTGGACCATCGAGCGTTGCACGGCACTCATCGGTGAACAAAACAGTTTGGAAGTCAGTCTTCATATATCGTTTGGCCCACTGGAGCCGTTTCTGCTTGTGTGCAGTGGATAGAGGTGGTCGACAGGATGGCTTACGCACAGCTGCAAACCTCTGAAGGACCCTGTATCTTGTTGTTCGAGGGACGTTGGAGGCACCAGCAGCTTCAAAAACTTGTCTGCTGCTATGACAAGGCATTTTTGCAGCTGCTCTTTTAGCCTGAAGCAATTGCCTGTTGGAAAGAGTCCTCAATTTTTCCTTATCAGCACGCACACGTGTGTGCTGGGAATCAGCGACATACTTCTTGATTGTGCGATGATCACGATGAAGTGTCTTGGCAATGTTGATTGCAGTCATGCCTTGACCTAAATACTCAACAATTTGTTGCTTCTCAGCAGCCGACACATCCTTTTTCTTTCCCATTTTGGAAAAAAATGTAGGCTGCTTAATAATGTGGAACAACCTTCTTAAGTAGTCTTGTCTTTATTTGGACACACCTGCCAAACTAATTTGCACAGGTATCTGCAATTGCTTTCAGTGATATAAAGAGCCCTGACACACATCACCATCAATGAGTTTAAATGACAAACAAAAACAATTCTAATCTTATCACTCCTAAATTCTTTTTGCATAATAATTTGGAACACAGTTTAGTAGTTATATTCTTGTACACAGGAGCAGTATTATAGTAGTTATATTCTTGTACATATGAGCAGTATTATAGTAGTGATATTCTTGTACTTAGGAGCTGTATTACTATACATAAAGGGCAGTATTATAGCAGTTATATTCTTGTACATAGGAGACAGTATCACAGTATTTATATTCTTGGCAGTATTATAGTAGTCATACTCTTGTACATAGGGGCAGTATTATAGCATTAAAAGTATTAAAAGTTTACATACCCTGAAGATTTTGGTCTGATAACATGCACAGAAGTTGACACAAATGGGTTTGAATGACTACTAAAGGTAACTTCCTAACCTGTGACCTGTTTTTATTATTATTTGTTACAGAACCCCCAGCACCCCAAATCGGAGATGCATGTATGATAGGTGCAATGTGAGATGCATACCCCTAATGCTGCAACCGACCGGCTGCGACCCTTGGGCAGAGGTAAACGAGATATCCCACTTCTGACCTCCCCCCACCTTTGTAAATCCCATGGTAAATGATCTGGGGGTCACCGGCCACCTGCGGCTATTGTAATGTACGTCTGGCGTCTTAATTGGAGCCTGTTATCTACTGGCCCGCCACATATTGATTGTCCTGTACTCTGTATGTATATGTATTCTGAGACCGGTGAGTAAAATGTTGTCATACTGGAAATACGTGGCGAAGCAGTGATCTTTTATATGTTCCCATGTTACAAAGCCTTTCGAGCCAGCATCCTTCATCCAGAAGTGAGAAAACGCAGAGTGTACCTCCTGAAACACGGGGTAGTAATGTAAGAGGTAGTGTTGAGCGACTTTTGTTTTTTTAGGGTCGAGTTTCGTTTCATGAAACCCGACTTTTCCAAAAGTCAGGTCGAGCAAAATCGGCCGCCTATAGGGAAAAGTCGGGGTCGTCCCGAAACAGGAAACCCAATGTAAGTCAATGGAGAATTAAAGTCGGCAGTGAGAGGAGGACAGGAAACACACCAACAGTGCCCATTTGAATGCCAAAAGCATAAATTCTTGTTACTGAAGCTTGTCAACCTTAATTAACTTCATAATACTAGTTACGCACTGAAAAATGGGGGTTATTTGGCTACAGTTGTGGGGGGGAGGGCTGGCTCCAGGTTTTCGTTGGCCCAGGGCCAAAGAGCGCCCCTTTAACTCATACCACATCTCATGATGCTCCGATACGGCAGAGAAATAGCAGTATAGTACAATGAAAAATACTTCACTTCTTACATCTCATGACTGATATCCATTTTAAATTCTCCAATACCTCCAAAAACGGACAGTATATAACTCCATACAGTATTATGGCCAGCGCTTAGTGCACTATACAGAGTAATGAGGCCCATATATTTCTCCATACGGAATCATTATTCCCATATAATGTTTCAAACCGTATATGATGAGCTCCACATAATGCTACAGTATATGTTGGTCCCAATGGATGAAGCTCCACTGTCTTATGGGCCCAAATAATGCTCCATATATAATGGGCTCCATTTCTACTGCTCTAGTGTATAATGGGCCCTGTAAATGCTGCTCCAGTGTCTGATGTCCACCTTTGGAATGCTCCAGTGTATGGTGGGCCCCGTATATCATTCACCAGAGTATAGTGCTCCCCAAAAATTGCTGTCCCAACATTGAAAACAATTACATAAGTCTCCTTGCTAGGGAATCCCTGCACTACTCTGAACTCCTTGTCATCCCCATCTTCCATCTCACTGCACTTGGCTGTTTAGGCCCTCCCACCGGCAGAGACACTTTTGCATACTATGCGGTGCCCTGTGCCAGTGCCATCGCCCATGAGTATGCCCCCCCACCTGCTCAAGGAACCTGCACTTTCATCTGCACCTTCCTCTTTGTCACCGTGTAAGGTGGTCTATAGTATGCGGGAAGGGGGACCTGAGTTTCCTCTGGGTCAGATTCTGGCTGTGTAGAGTGCGAGGGGAATGTAGTGGTCTGGGTCAATGTACCAGCAGCATCATCCAGCAGTGGCTGGGCCTCAGTGCACTTGTGGCGTCCCCAAGAGTACGGTCGCCACTGTGGCATTGCCTTCCTCCTAGGGAGTGTGTTGTCAAGCTTGGGAGCAACGAAGGATCTCTCTAGCAGTGAAACCAACACACAACACATTTCCCACTCCAAACCAGCAGGGAGACCTCTGAACCTGACTGCTGAGGAGCTGCTCTCTGTGGTCGGGAGGAGGTAAGTTAGGGCATTCTGTGCAGGGAAGGGGAAGTGTGTGGACGTGAGAAGGGGAGCTGGAGGATGAGCAGAGTTAAGGCTCACTCCTAGCTGGAGCGCATGGTCCGGATTCCGGTCTCCCAGTTTGTAGGGACACTGACGTTCCTGCAGCAGAAACCGGGGGAAGTAGCAGCTATAAATGCTTTGTACCCAACTAAGGCTCGGAGGCCCCAGCATCGACGTGTGCGAGACAGAAGGAAAAGGCTACAGCTGTATCCCATACAAGTAAAGTCTGAGGAACATCTGTTAGACAGGAGGCGTTTCAGTGAACCACGGTTCTGTGAGTGCTTCCCCCACAAGCGCTAGAAAGGAGATGTTCAGGAAGGTACATGTTGGCGGAGTGTTGGAAGGGAGCTTTCCATTCTGGTCCCGGAGGTTGGAAGAGGTCCTGACCCAGAGGACACAGCACGGAGGCAGGCATCTGTGTAACCTGCAGACTGTGAGTAAAGCTTTGGAACTGCACGCTCTGGTGTCCTACAGTTATTCCAGCACCGCTACATGTGGGTACCAGCACCTACACCGCCTGTGCCTTTCCCCCATCACTACATCTACACTTCCCTGGGACTCCAGCTCCACCTGTGGGGAGCTTCACCATCTTTGCTGCACAACACCATCAGTCCCAGAGGATCTGCATGCAGCGTCGGCCTAACATCTATGTTGTCGAACACCACAGGTGGCGTCAAACTATCTATATAAACTCTTTACCATTATACCATGCCATTTACTTGGGTGCCCAGGGCCACCGTCCGGGTCACCGCTGCTGTGACACATCCCACTGACACCGGCCCGGTACCGAGTACCCCACAGCCCTGGGAGGGCGACCCATATGCCGACTGCTGATCGGGCGGCGTTATTTCCACGAACCTCCAAACAGCGTCCCTGAAGGCAAAGTTTTTGGTTTCCGGGGGCAGTATGATTGCAAAGCTGAACCTTAAAGGAATGTCCAAAAGGGCACCACCAGGAGTGGAGCCTGTGGCTTAATTGGACTGCACCCGGGAAACCACTGCCATACAAGCTACAGAAAAGATGGACAGATTGCAAGCTTTGTCGATTCTGTGTGTGGTGTGGTATGTCCGTTTGTAGTTGTGCTAGCGATTTCTCAGCTTTATTCCGTTAACGACCGAGACTCCGGCATGGCCCCGCGGTACGCGTCAAGCTTACTAGAGGGATACGCGAGGTTGTGGCACGTGAGATCGAGCAATAACAGGTCTAGCATTCCAGTACATGTCCGGGGCTGCATGTATGCTACACTTAAAGGACCAGCTTTTGTCGCTTACAGGTGCAGATAACCTGCTGAACTCCGTTAGTGATGGGGATCTGGGATTCAGATTATTCCCGCGAACGATGATTTCCCAGTAAGTTCAGGTCAACCGCAATTCCGGAGTTAGTCCTAACCGTCATTCCTGAAAAAATTACGTGTCCAAACCACAGGTGCTGTAGCTTGCTTAACAGCTCGGCAGCCATTCTCAGGCCCAGTATGGATTCAACAACATTGTAGAAAGTTGATAAAGGGTACAGTTTCACCGGATAACACTTATATATGTAGCCTAGTTTACACATTGTCTATAGATCAGGAGGAAGACTCAGATGTTCTCAGGCCCAGTATGAATTTGACCAGATTGTACAAAGTTGAGAAAGGGTACTTTATCACTGGATAGCAGGTATATATAGCATAGTTTAAACATGTAAAATCTCCGTGTTCTCAGTATGGATTACACAGCAATCTAAAAAGTGGAAAAAAGGAAATGCATTTGAGGCGTACGCAACTGTATACTTTTGGTGTTATTTTTAAATCTTCATATATATTTCTGTTTCAGTAATACAGTCCAGCCTCTCCGCAATAGGAAATGAGATGCATACAATTAGTGACATAAAGGCTATTGATTGCAGAAATCTAGAAATTATTATTCACGGGAAAAACTTCCGTCACAATTCTCATAGGCGATGCTGACCCTCAATTAATTTGTGTGTTGAGACAGTGAAAACATTTTTTTGTGAATAAAGTCTTGCTGTATCGCACTTCCGTTGATTCCATCACTGTTACTCATCTCAATCCAATTTTTATCACAGGGAGCGATGTAAGCATGGTGCTCACTGGCTATCATGATCTGTTACGTAACTTTGGAGTGCAAAAGACAGAAGCCACAGGCCGTAGGCGATTCTATTTGATTGGCATGAGAGGGCACATTTTGAAATGTGCGCCGGAATGTCACACGTTTGTGAGTAGGAAAACTGTGAAAGCTGATGATAAACCACCACTGCATGTAATTGTGAGTCGACGTCCATAAGAAATGGAAGCCACTGATCATCTGGAGCTAGAGCCCGGCCAGCAGGACAGGGCATAGCTACATCTTAACCATCATCTTTCAGTTCAATCAATTTGTAGTGGTAGTCCCAGTGAAGGATTTGACAGCCCAGACTACACAGCGGAGGAGCAGGGAGAGGTAAACATTGCAAATGCTGGGGCCCTGCCCAAGCAAGGGGGGCACACTCGTGGGCGTCGGTACTGGCACTGGGCCCCTCATAGTACAGCGGTGTGTCTGACGGCGGGTGTGCACCACCACTGTCAGAGACACTTGATTGCACTATGAGGGACCCTATGCCAGAACCCGCGCCCAAGAGTCGGCCTACCCACCTGTTCAGGGCAACGGCACTCGCACGGTTTTGTGCGCTAGGTGGTGACCCCGACCATGGGGGGGGGGCGCCCACTTAGGGAGGTTTACAAAGTGGCATATGTAGATGTGGGTCATTCAGCTGCTGCAAAAGGCGAAATAGGTCAAGTTCGCGGAATAGGAGGAGGACCAAAGCAAGCCATTTTTCTGGCAACCTATGTGTCATCAAGGGAAGGTGGGACATATCCTTGGAAACCCATGCATGGTTCATTTTAATGAGGGTTAGATCATCCACATTTTGGGTTGACAGATGGGTCCTTTTTTCTGTCAGGATTGATCCAGCTGCACTGAAGACTCTATCCGATAGCACACTTGCAGCTGGGCAAGCGAGCTCCTGTAAGGCATATTGTGCCAATTCAGGCCAGGTATCCAGTTTAGCGGCCCAATAGTCAAAGGGGAATGACCTGTGCGGGAGAACATCGATATGGGAGGAAAAGTAGTTGTTAACCATAGTTGACAACTGCTGTCTCCTGTCACTTTCCATCGATGCAGTATTACCAGTTGTGTGAGCGGTCCGTGAAAAATCAGTCCACAACATTGTCATGAAACCCCTGTCTCCAACGCCACTTCTGCTGTGTGCACCACGAACACCTCTGCCAAGCTGCCCCCGGCCCATACGGCTCGTGTGAGAACCATCACCGCTGCTGTGTGCTGGGAATGCCTCAACCAACCGGTTAACCAGAGTTGCTTGTTTAGTAGCCAATATTAGGTCAAGGTTCTCCTGTGGCATGATGTTTTGTAATTTGCCTTTATAGCGTGGATACAGGATGCTGGCCAACCAGTAGTCGTCATCGTTCATCATTTTGGCAATGCGTGGGTCCCTTTTTAGGATCTGCAAGGCATAATCTGACATGTGGGCCAACGTTCCCGGTGTCAATGATGCACTGCGAGTGATGGGTGGAGGAGCACTTTCTGGCAAATCCACATCCCTCCAGTCACGCACAAACCCTGTACCAGACCTTGCCACGCCAACATTTTCTCTTGCCCCACGAGATGCATCCTCCTCCCCTAAGTAATCATCCCTATCATCATCCTCCTCCTCCTCTTCTTCCTCCACCTCATCCAGGAGAGGTCCCTGAGCAGACAATGGCTGAATGTCATCAAGGATTCCCTCCACCTTTTCATCCTCGTCAACATTGGCTGCAGACGCCTGCTCCTTAAGGTGCGTCAAAGTTTGCATGAGCAGACGCATAAGTGGGATTCTCATGCTTAGGATGGTGTCGTCTGCGCTTACCAGCCGTGTGCATTCCTCAAAACACTGAAGGACTTTACAGAGGTCTTTCAGCTTCGACCACTGCACACCTGTCAACTCCATGTCTGCTCTCAAAGTGCCTGGCCGTGTATCCTCCCACAAATGCATTATGGCCTGCCTCTGCTCACACAGCCGCTCAATCATGTGCAGGGTGGAGTTCCACCTTGTTGCAATGTCGATAATGAGGCGGTGGTTGGGAATGTGGAGCAATCGCTGCAGCTTCTGCACACGAATGGAGTGTACAGGCGACCGGCGGATGTGCGCGCACAGTCTTCGCACCTTCTGGAGCAGGGCTGTTAACTCCGGATAATTATTGAGGAAGCACTGCACCACCAGGTTCAAGGTGTGAGCCAAGCAAGGTATGTGGCTGAGTTTTGAAAGGGCTATGGCTGCCAAAAAATTACGGCCGTTATCACTAAATACCTTGCCTGCCTCAAGATGTACACTGACCAGCCATGACTCAGTTTGTCGCTGAAAGTACTCAGCCAGCACCTCGGCAGTGTGTCTGTCGCCCAAACACATCATCTGCAACACAGCCTGCTGACGCTTTCCACTAGCTGCTCGATAGGGGGACACCTCGTGTGCAACAGTGGCAGCTGCAGATGGAGTGCTCATACAACTGCGCTCTGTGGACGAGCTTTCGCTTCTGGAGGAGGAGGAGGAGGGTCGAACGCCTACAGCCAACTGTTTCCTATACCGTGGGCTAGGCAGCACTGTCCCACCACCGCTGTCCCCTGTGGACCCTGCATCCACCACATTAACCCAGTGCGCAGTGATGGACACGTAACGGCCCTGGCCATGCCGACTGGACCATGCATCAGTTGTGAGGTGCACCTTTCCACTCACTGACTGCTTGAGTGCATGGACAATGCGGTCTTTCACATGATGGTGGAGGGCTCGGATGGCTTTGCGAGAGAAGAAGTGGCGACTGGGTAGGTCATAGCGTGGTACTGCATAGGCCATGAGTTCGCAGAAAGCTGCGCTTTCCACCAACCGATAGGGCATCATCTCAACGAGATTAGTTTGGCAATGTGGGCGTTCAAACCCAGTGTACGCGGATGAGAGACTGAGTACTTTCTTGACCTACTCATAGTGTCTGGGAGGGTGAGCTGGACTTGAGAGCTGCATATGGTGGAAGTAGCGGTGGACAGAGCGGACTGAGAGAGGGTTGATGGTGATGGAGTTGGTGTTCTTTCTGATGGCCTAGATTCAGTATTTTGTTGATATAACAGTGGGAATCCCTGACTGCTGTGGCCTTGCAACGACACCTCAACATTTGCTGCTGTGCTAACCGGTGGGCTTACAGTGGGGGAAACAATGTAGCGTTGCTGACTACCTTCTTTGTGATCAGTTGCACATGTGGTACTTGAGGTTTGGTGTTGTGTCCACGCTTGCAAGTGCATGCTGGTTAAATGTCTAAGCATGCAACTGGTATTCAAATTTTTCAGATTTTTCCCTGGGCTAAAGGTCTTTGCGCACTTCTTACAGGTAACCTTGGCCTGATCATGAGGATTTTGCTCAAAAAAGTGCCACACTGCACTCTTCCTACTTTGGCAGACATTTTGCGGCCTAGCATGCTGTGATATTTTGACCCTCTGGACAAGCTGTCCAGCAACTCTTTTGATTTTTGGAACCTGTCTTTGGAGTGCTCCGGGCCTGCCAGATAACAGCTGTTGCGATGTCGATGTCTGCTGTGGATGCTCCTCCTCCTCATCTGAGCTATTGGAAGCAGCACCCTCTTCCCCCAATGGATGCCAATCTGGATCAACAACTGGATCATCCATCACCTCCTCTTCAATGTCATGTGCACCTTCCTCTGTGTCACCGTGTATGGTGGTATAGTGTGCGGGAAGGGGCACCTGAGTCTCATCAGGGTCAGAATCTGGCTCTGTACACTGCGAGGACAATGTAGTGCTCTGAGTGAATGTACCAGCAGAATCATCTATCAGTGGCTGTGCATCAGTGCACTCCATGTCAGATTCATCTTGGCCTGGGTAATTCACCATTTCACTTGATAATCCAGGCATGGTATGTGAAAACAGCTCCATGGAGTAATCAGTAGTATGGCCTGCATCATCCTTCAATCTTGTTTGGGGTGAAGGACACAAGGAAAGGTGTGGTTCATGAACATGAGCCTCCAATGACGACTCAGTGCTTTTGCTTTTTACAACTTCAGAAGAGGAGGCGATAGAGCTGGAGGCTGAGTCAGCAATGTAAGACTAAACTTTTTCCTGAAGCTCTGGCTTTAAAAGCGGTTTGCCAACTCCTAGAAAACTAAGCCTTTGAGGCCTTGTGGAGCCAGACGATGACGCAGGCTCAACACCTCCTGCATTCGGTCCTATTTTGCTTTTGCCACTACCATCAGATCCACCACAAACACCATCATTACCAGCTGCCAACCCCCACCCAATTCCACGGCCACTTCCACCAGCCTATCTCATTTTTGGTAGAAATGTAGACAAAATCCAACAAACTATATAGTAATGTAAAACAAGGTACAAGGTGTCTATAGGACAGGGGAGATTTTGAATTTCTGCACACACTTGTGGACACTGGACATTTTTGTATTGTGTGAGGCCCACTGAATATCACAGCGCTATGTCACAGGCTCGATGTCGCAGGTGTGAAAAATGTCACTAGAGGATAATGAAGATTTTGAATTTCTGCACACACTTGTGGACACTGGACACTTTTGGATTGTGTGAGGCCCACTGAATATCACAGAGCTATGTCACAGGCTCGATGTCGCAGGTGTGAAAAATGTCACTAGAGGATAACGGAGATTTTGAATTTCTGCACACACTTGTGGACACTGGACACTTTTGGATTGTGTGAGGCCCACTGTATATCACAGCGCTATGTCACAGGCTCGATGTCGCAGGTGTGAAAAATGTCACTAGAGGATAACGGAGATTTTGAATTTCTGCACACACTTGACACTGGACACTTTTGGATTGTGTGAGGCCCACTGAATATCACAGCGCTATGTCACAGGCTCGATGTCGCAGGTGTGAAAAATGTCACTAGAGGATAACGGAGATTTTGAATTTCTGCACACACTTGTGGACACTGGACACTTTTGGATTGTGTGAGGCCCACTGAATATCACAGCGCTATGTCACAGGCTCGATGTCGCAGGTGTGAAAAATGTCACTAGAGGATAACGGAGATTTTGAATTTCTGCACACACTTGACACTGGACACTTTTGGATTGTGTGAGGCCCACTGAATATCACAGCGCTATGTCACAGGCTCGATGTCGCAGGTGTGAAAAATGTCACTAGAGGATAACGGAGATTTTGAATTTCTGCATACACTTGTGGACACTGGACACTTTTGGATTGTGTGAGGCCCACTGAATATCACAGCGCTATGTCACAGGCTCGATATCGCAGGTGTGAAAAATGTCACTAGAGGATAACGGAGATTTTGAATTTCTGCACACACTTGTGGACACTGGACGCTTTTGGATTGTGTGAGGCCCACTGAATATCACAGCGCTATGTCACAGGCTCGATGTCGCAGGTGTGAAAAATGTCACTAGAGGATAACGGAGATTTTGAATTTCTGCACACACTTGTGGACACTGGACGCTTTTGGATTGTGTGAGGCCCACTGAATATCACAGCGCTATGTCACAGGCTCGATGTCGCAGGTGTGAAAAATGTCACTAGAGGATAACGGAGATTTTGAATTTCTGCACACACTTGTGGACACTGGACACTTTTGGATTGTGTGAGGCCCACTGAATATCACAGCACTATGTCACAGGCTCGATGTCGCAGGTGTGAAAAATGTCACTAGAGGATAACGGAGATTTTGAATTTCTGCACACACTTGTGGACACTGGACACTTTTGGATTGTGTGAGGCCCACTGAATATCACAGCGCTATGTCACAGGCAGAAATTGGCTAGTGTATGACAAACTACAAGGTGTATATAGAATTGGGCAGAATAGGAATCTCCCTAGAGTGTAGGTCTGTAAGAACGGAACAAGTCCTCGACTTATCCTTACAGAGTGACACACAGCTTCACTGTGGCCGTGATAACGGCCGTTACACGGTACTGAGAGAGGAGCGTGCACATACACGGCTGTCCGGTGTACGTAAAATTGTCAAGCTCCGTGTTTTTTAAGTATACGGACTGACACACGCTGTCTCTCTATAGTTTTGAATGTGATCAAACAGCACATATATTTAACTGTTTGAAAACTAGACAAAACTAGAAGGTGCAGGTCTGTAAGAACGGAACATGTCCTCAACTTATCCTTACAGAGCGACACACAGCTTCACTGTGGCCGTGATAACAGCCGTTACACGGTACTGAGAGAGGAGCGTGCACGTACACGGCTGTCCAGTGTACATAAAATTGTCAAGCTCCGTGTTTTTTAAGTATACGGACTGACACACGCTGTCTCTCTATAGTTTTGAATGTGATCAAACAGCAAATATATTTAACTGTTTGAAAGCTAGACAAAACTAGAAGGTGCAGGTCTGTAAGAACAGAACATGTCCTCGACTTATCCTTACAGAGTGACACACAGATAGCTTCACTGTGGCTGTGATAACAGCCGTTACACGGTACTGTGTGAGGAGTGTGCACCGCTGTATGGTGTGAAAAAATGCACGCTCAGTACCTCACCAGGACAAAAAAAAAATTGGGATTGCTTTTAAAAAAGCAGTTTGCAGGCAGCCTAACAACCAACACCGCTGATCCAGCAAAATATAGCCTCCACTTGCACTGCACAGACAGTGACTGGTGTGTTGTACAGGCAAAATCGCTAGCAGCAGAAGCAGTTTTTGGTGTCTTCTTCCCTGCCTAACGCTCTCCCTACAAAATCATCAGCAGCAGCAGCAGCTCTCCCTATTCTGAGATCAGCATGAGTAACATGGCGGTCGGCGTGCACGCCTTTTTATACCCCCTGTGACGCCCACCAAAGCAAGCCAATCACTTGCATGCCCTTCTGAAAGATGGTGGTGACCCCTGCCTATGTCATCACGTTGCCCACAGTGTCCGTGGATCCTGATTGGCTGAAAAAGAGCGCAAAACAAACTTTTGAAACGCGACTTTGGCGCTTAAGTCGCCGACCTCGTGGCCGACCTCATCCTAGGGTTGGGTTTCGTTTCATGAAACCCGACTTTACCAAAAGTCGGCGACTACCCATTTCGCTCAACTCTAGTAAGAGGTATTACAGCACAGAAGACCGCGTTACACTGGTGGCAGCGGTGGGATATGATACCCCGTCTATAGGAGTAAAGGACTGAATAGAAAACAACTACCAGAAGTTAAAGAGGAATACATTAAAAGACCTGGTGGAAGCTTGAGGGTTACTCGCCAGCAACAATACAAAAGCAGATTTGATAGCAGCCATCATGGAACACGACAGTGCAGCGCCTCCCACTGTGAACGTGGAAGAGACTGAATTCCATAGGGAGGTAAAGAGAAGACTGGCGTTCTATGGCCCAAACCCTGCAGTAAAGATCGTACGAGAGGTGATGGCTGATGTGCGAACTGATCTGAAGGAAAAGATGGCAGAGCGGATCAGGATACAACTAGCAAAGATGGAGATGGCAGAGCGGAGAGAGGAGAGTCAGCGAGCAGGGGGAGCTCTGGCCTCCACCCAGGTACCGTCAGCAGTAAGCCACAAAAAAATCCAGTTTAATGCCTTCCGATAGTTGGGGGAGGCAGAGGAAGACATTGATGGCTTTCTGCAGGACTTTGAGCGGCAGTGTGCCCTTCATCAAGTGAAGCCGGAGGATTGGGTTCAGGTTCTGGCCAGCAAGCTGACAGGCTGGGCAGCGGATGCCTATCGCACGGTACCTGATGAGAACTGCATGGACTATGAGCGGGTCAAAGAAGTGATCTTTACCCGGTATGCGCTGACACCAGAGGCATACCGCTAAAAGTTCCGCGGACTTATAAAACAGGCAACAGATTCCCACACTGAATGGGCCTGTAAACTACGGTGGTCACTGTTACACTGGGTACAAGGGAGTCAAGCAACCACTAAGGAGGACATCCTCCAGCTCTTCTTGTTAGAGCGATTCTTTACTGGACTAAACTCCGAGACACAAGAATGGCTTCAGGATAGACTGCCAATGACTCTTGAGGAGGCCACTCATCTGGCCGATGAACATCATGATGCCAGGAGGTCTCAGTTGCCAGGATCAAAGACTGTCACTAGGGGCCCTCCCATGGGTCTGGAAGCCCCTAAACCACAGAAGATTGTCGGGGGACCAGCTAAAACCCCGGCCTACCAGAGTCCCCCTGGAGTGCGATGCTACACCTGCCATCAGCTGGGGCACCTGCAAAGACAATGTCCCAACTGGACTCAGTGTACCCAGAGGCCAAAGGCAGAAGCAGTTACAGTCAACTGGTCTGCTGTACACTACTACTAAGGCGAAGCTGACCCGGCATTGGGGGCTAAGACTAATCCGGGGATGCAAGAAATGGAGGAAGTGCTGTATGAAGTAGACCCCGTGCAGGCAGCCCGGGCAGATAATCGACAACAGCATCGACAGGCGGTGTGGGTTAATGGGAAACGAATACAGGGACTCAAAGATTCCGGAGCAACTTTGACCCTTGTGAAGCCTCATCTCGTCTGGGACCAAGAGAAGAAGGACTGGACAGTGGCCGTCTGTGTAGCCGGGACTGCCCACTGCCAGGATTCACCTGAACTGGGGAGTCGGGGATGGCCTTGTTCAGGTCGGCCTGATGGAGGATTTGCCTGCGGACGTCTTGCTGGGAAATGACTTGGGACCCATGTTGTCTCCATTCTCGGTCACCCCTCTGGCGGAGACCTATCCTGTGACCACCTGGAGACAAGCTCGAGCTGTGGAGGAGGAATCACACTCAGAGAAGGCCCAGGTAAGACACCCCAGCCCTACACGTATTCCCATAGCCAGACACATTTCTTGGGCCACCCCAGCTGAGTTTAAAAGGGAGGTACTTGAGGATCCCTCATTACAGGGGTATCGTGGGAAGGCACAGGAGGTGAGAGGAGTTCTGGAAGGGGAACAGTTTGTATGGCATCAGGGACTCCTCTACCGGGTTACAGAGCAGCGCCACACAGGGACGAGCCCCACTATAAAACGACAGCTGGTAGTGCCCAAGAAGTATAGGCAGGAGCTACTGCGAATCTCTCATGACATACCCTTGGCCGGGCACCTTGGCATCAGTCGCACCAGGCATCGTCTGACACAAAATTTCTTTTGGCCGAGGGTAACCTATGATGTTCATCAGTACTGCCAGACCTGTGACAGTTGCCAGCGCATTGGCAAGAGGGGAGATCGCTACAAGGCCAAATTACACCCCTTCCCCATTGTGGAGGAGCCATTTAGCCGAGTAGCGGTCGATCTGATAGGGCTGTTTGCCAAACCCAGTCCGTCAGGGAAAAAGTATATATATTGACAGTGGTAGATTATGCCACACAGTATCCAGAGGCGGTTGCATTACCTAACATACTGGCAGAGATGGTGGCGGCTGCCCTGCTCCAGGTTTTCTCATGGGTTTGATTTCCCCCGGAGGTTATCTCAGACCAGGATATCCAGTTTACAGCAGAGGTGACTAACCTACTGTGGAAGCTGTGCGGCGTAAAGCCCATTAGAAGCACCCCATACCACCCGCAAACCAATGGGTTGTGTGAACGTTTTAACGGAACATTAAAAGAACTCATTGGGACTTTTACCAGGACCTACAGGTACTGGGAGAAATTCTTGCCACACCTCCTGTTTGCCTACCGGGAGGTGCCCCAAGAATCCACAGGGTTCTCCCCGTTCGAACTGTTATACGGGAGGCGGGTAAGGGGACCCCTAGACTTAGTGCGAGAACACTGGGAAGGGGAGGGAAGCATAGAAGAGATACCTATTGTGCCCTATGTGCTGGAATTCCGGGATCGCCTACAGGAGCTGACTCAGGCTGTACGTGGGAACATGCAGGTGGCCCAATGGCGCCAGCGCATGTGGTACGATCCGAGGGCCAGAGAACGCACCTTTGAGATAGGACAGAAGGTCCTGTTGTTAGAACCAACTAGGCAGAACAAGTTCAAAGCTGCGTGGCAGGGGCCCTACCAGGTAGTGGGGAAAATAGCCGACACCACCTACAATCCACGTGTTCCACGTGAATATGCTGAAGCCCTACCGGGAGCGCCCTGAAGAGGTAGTGGCCATCTGTGCACGCAAAGCAGAAGATTTAGCAGGACTCCCCTTGCCTGATGTCTTAGGGTGGAGGATTCAGTCTAAAACATGGGACCAGGTACACTTGGGAGAAAACCTAGGGCCCCGGGAGAGACAGCAGGTGGAGGCGTTGTTGAGGCAGCGACAGAGGATGTTTTCAGGGAGACTGGGGTACACCCGCCTGGCACAACACAAGGTTGAGACCCAGGATCAGACCCCCCCTGAGACAACCCCCCTTCCGCGTCCCTGAGTCTGTACGAGAAGGGATGCGACAAGAGATACAAGAGATGTTGCGTTTAGGGGTCATTGAAGAGTCAGATAGTCCCTGGGCATCCCCCGTAGTGTTAGTACCCAAGAACGATGGGACTACCCGGTTTTGTGTAGACTATCGCAAGCTAAATGAGAAAACAGTGACGGATGCGTATCCCATTCCGCGTGTGGATGAGTTGTTAGACCGGCTGGTGGTGGTAAAGTATTTGACAACCATCGGTCTATGCAAAGGCTATTGACAGATCCCCCTAAGTCCTGACACTATTTCCAATCTGCATTTGTCACCCCGTTCGGCTTATTCCAGTTTCGAGTTATGCCATTCGGGATGAAGAATGCCCCTGCGACCTTCCAGAGGCTGGCTGACCGGCTTCTGGATGGTCTCCAGGAGTATGCTTGTGCCTGCCTGGATAACATCGCCATCTACAGCGCGACATGGGATGAGCATCTAAATCACCTAGAGACAGTATTGGACAGGATCCACAAGGCCGGAATCACCTTGAACCCCAACAAGTGTCACGTGGGCAAAGCAGAGGTTCAGTATTTAGGACATTGGGTGGGAAGTGGGAAACAGCAAACAGAACCAGCCAAGATTGAGGCCATAGCCAAATGGCCCACCCCACGCACTAAAACCCAGGTCATGGTGTTTCTAGGGACAGCAGGGTATTATAGGAAATTTGTCCCCAATTACAGCAGCATAGCCAATCCCCTCACTGATCTGTAAGAACCTCCCCCGCCAGGTAACCTGGACCCCCGAGTGCGAGGAAGCCTTTCGCCAGCTAAAGGACGCCTTCACAAATACCCCGGTATTGGCCGCACCCGATCCTACTAAACGTTTCCTTGTTCACACAGACGCTTCTATGTTTGGACTGGGGGCAGAGCTGAGTCAAGTCAGGCCGGATGGTCAAGACCACCTGGTAGCTTACCTGAGTCAGAAACTACTGCCCCGCAAAGTAAGCTATGCGACCATTGAATAGGAGTGCCTAGCATTAGTATGGGCACTCAAGAAGTTACAACCATATTTGTATGGATGACAGTTTTCCCTCCTAACGGACCATAATCCCCTAGTGTGGCTTAATCGGGTCTCTGGAGACAACGCTAGATTACTGTGGTGGAGTTTAGCCCTACAACCTCTAGACTTCACCATCCACTACAGACCCGGCAAACAAAATAGTAACGCCAATGGACTAAGTCGATAAACGGAACTTGTACCAACCCCATAGACTTCAGTCATCCCCAAGCCGATTCGTTAAGGATCAGACTGTGTATGCCGATCGCGTCGCTGAAAGGGGAGCCATGTTACAGAACCCCCCCCATCACCCCGAATAGGAGATGCATGTATGATAGGTGCAATGTGAGATGCATACCCGACCGGTTGCAACCCCTGGGCAGAGATAAACAAGATATGCCACTTCTGACCTCCCCCCACCTTTGTAAATCCCACGGTAGATGATCAGGGGGTCGCCGGCCACCTGCGGCTATTGTAATGTTCGTCTAGCATCTTCATTGGAGCCTGTTATCTACTGACCCGCCACATATTGATTGTCCTGTCCTCTGTATGTATATATATTGTGAGACCGATGAGTAAAATGTTGTCACACTGGAAATACGTGGGGAAGCAGTGATCTTTTATATGTTCCCATGTTACAAAGCCTTTCGAGCCAGCGTCCTTCATCCAGAAGTGAGGAAAAGCAGTGGACCTCCTGAAACATGGGGTGGTAATGTAAGAGGTATTACAGCACAGAAGACCCCGTTACATTATTATTTATTTATATAGCACCATTGATTCCATGGTGCTGTACATGAGAAGGGGTTACATACAAATTACAGATATCATTTACAGTAAACAAACTAACAATCACAGACTGATACAGAGGGGAGATTACCCTGTGTGCACACATTCTACAGGATGGTGGGGAAGGAGACAGTAGGTTGAGGGGTTGCAGCAGCTCTGATGTTGGTGAGGCGGTAGCTCCGGTAGTGGTGAGGAGGCAGCAGAGTCATTGCAGGCTGTAAGCCTTCCAGAAGAGGTGAGTTTTCAGGTACCGTCTGAAGGAACCAAATATGGTTGATAGTTGGACATGTTGGTGCAAATAATTCCAAAGGATGAGGGATATTCGGGAGACGTCTTTGAGGCAGTTGGGTGAGGAGCGAATAAGTGTGGAGGGGTGAAGGAGGTCTTGGAAGGACTGGAGATTACATAAGGGAAGATATCGGGAGATTAGTTCAGAGATATATGGAGGAAAAAGGTTATAGGTGGCCTTGTAGGTCAGTATTAGTAATTTGAACTGGATACGCTGAGGGAATGGGAGCTAGTGAATAGATTTGCAGAGGTGAGAAGCAGAGGAGTAGCGAGGAGAGAGATGAATTATTCAGGCAGCAGAGTTAAGGATGGACTGGAGAGGTGTGAGGGTGTTAGCAGGGAGGCCACAGAAAATGACGTTGCAGTAGTCGAGGCAGGAGATGATGAGGGCATGCACAAGCATTTTAGTAGATTGAGGGTTGAGGAAAGGATGGATTCTTGAAATATTTTTGAGCTGGAGGCAACAGGAGTTGGAAAGAGCTTGGATGTGTGGTTTGAAGGACAGCTCAGAGTCAAGGGGTACTCCGAGGTAGCAGACTTCCGACATGGGGGAAAACGTGATGTCATTAATTGTGATAGATAGGTCAGCTAAGGAAGATTTGTGAGATGGAGGAAATATGATGCGTTCAGATTTGTCCACATTGAGTTTGAGGAAGCGAGAGGAGAAGAAGGAGGATATGGCTGATAGACACTCCGGGATTCTGGACAACAAATAATAATAATAATAAATTTTATTTCTATAGCGCCGACATATTCCACAGCACTTTACATTTCAGAGGGGACTTGTACAGACGATAGACATTACAGCATAACAATAATCACATAGATCATAACAGATACCAAGAGGAATGAGGGCCCTGCTTGCAAGCTTACAATCTATGAGGGAAAAAGGGGAGACACGAAAGGTGGGTGGTAACAATTGCCCTGATTGTTTGGACCAGCCATAATGTTAAGTGTGTAACAGTACGGACACAGAGGGCTAATAGATGCATAAAGCATGTGGGAACATGATACTGGGAACCTGGTTATGGTAAAACTTTTGACTGTGCCACACACGGATAGTTAGGTTAATGTGTTGAGGCGGTAGGCCAGTCTGAATAAATGACTTTTCAGGGCACGCTTAAAATTGGGGACTACTCATATTGACCTGGGAAGTGCATTCCAAAGAATTGGCGCAGCACGTGTATAGTCTTGGAGACGGGAGTGGGAGGTTCTGATTATCGAGGATGCTAACCTCAGGTCATCAGCAGAATGGAGGGCACGGGTAGGGTGGTAGACTTAAACAAGGGAGGAGATGTAGGGTGGTGCTGAGCCATGGAGTGCTTTGTGGGTGAGGGCAATAAGTTTGTACTGGATTCTGGAGTGGATGGGTAGCCAGTGTAAGGACTGGCACAAGGTAGAGGCATCGGTGTAACGATTGGCGAGGAATATGATCCTGGCTGCAGCATTCAAGACAGATTGGAGGGGGGAAAGTTTGGTAACAGGGAGACCGATTAGAAGAGAGGTACAATAGTTGCGACAAGAATGAATAAGAGAAACAGTAAGAGTTTTTGCAGAGTCAAAGGTAAGAAAAGGTCGAATTCTAGAAATGTTTTTGAGATGCAGATAACAAGAGCGAGCCAGTGATTGGATGTGGGGGGTGAATGAAAGCTCGGAGTCAAGTATGACCCCAAGACAGCGGGCATGTTGCTGGGGAGTAATAGTGGAACCACACACGGAAATGGCAGTGACGGGTATAGGTGCATTAGTAGAGGGAGGAAACACAAGGAGTTCAGTCTTTGACAAGTTCAGTTTCAGATATAGTGAGGACATGATGTTAGACACAGCGTTTAGACAATCGCCGGTGTTTTCTAGAAAGGCTGGCGTGATGTCAGGAGAAGAAGCGTATAATTGGGTGTCATCAGCATAGAGATGGTACTGGAAACCAAATCTACTGATTGTTTTACCAATAGGGGCAGTGTACAAGGAGAAGAGGAGGGGGCCTAGAACCGATCCTAGAGGAACCCCAGCAGTAAGGAGAAGATGAGAGGAGGAGGAGCCGGCAAAAGATACAGTAAAGGAGCTAGGATATAGGAGGAAAACCAGGAGAGAACGGTGTCCTTGATGCCGATTTAGCGGAGCATAGTGAGGAGGAGCTGATGATCCACCGTGTCGAATGCTGCAGAGAGATCCAAGAGAATTAGCATGGAGTAGTGACCGTTAGATTTAGCTGTTAGTAGATCATTAGAGTCTTTAGTGAGGGCAGTTTCAGTGGAGTGTAGAGAGCGGAAACCGGATTGGAGAGGGTCGAGAAGAGAGTTATCAGAGAGATAGTGGATGAGACGGGAGTGGACCAGGCATTCCAGGAGTTTAGAGATGAAGGGAAGATTAGAGACAGGTCTATAGTTAGCGGCACAGTTTTGGTCGAGGGATGGTTTTTTAAGTAGTGGATGTATGATGGCATGCTTAAATAAGGAGGGAAAGATACCAGAAGAGAGAGAGAGGTTAAATATTTTAGTTAGGTGAGGGGTGACAGCAGGGGAAAGGGACTGGAGCAGATGTGACGGAAATGGGTCACTGGTGCAAGTGGTTGGGCGAGAAGATGCAAGGAGCCTACTTACTTCTTCTTCTATGACTGGTTCAAACTCAGAGAGTGAGCTAGATGCAGTGGAGGAGGGAGGACAGTGCATGGTATGAGATGATTGGTTGATTATTTCCTGTCGGATATGATCAATTTTTTCTTTGAAGTAATTGGCCAGATCATCAGCTCGAAGCTCTGTGGTTGGGGCCTGCACTCTTGGGTTGAGCAGGGAATGAAAAGTGTCAAAGAGACATTTCGGGTTATTGGACAGTGAGGTGATGAGGGTGTTGAAATAAGTTTGCTTGGAGAGGTGAAGGGCAGTGTTGTATGTTCTAAGCATAAACTTATAATGGATGAAATCTTCGTATAGATTGGATTTTCTCCATAGACGTTCAGCACACCTGGAGCACCGCTGCAGGAAACGTGTTTGCAGGGTGTGCCAGGGTTGTCACTGTCTTTGTCGTGTCTTTGTCGTGTTGTTCTATGTATAGGAGGTGCAAAATCATCCAGGGCTTCAGTGCAAAGAGGTGACTTCTAGGTCAGAGAGGTAGATCTGAGTGTCATCAGCATAAAGGTGGTACTGGAATCCCTGGGACTTTGAGTTGCCCCAGGCCAAGTGTATAAATTGAGAAAAGTAGGGGTCCTAGAACAGAGCCTTGAGGGACTACAACAGAGGGAGGGTGGGATGAAGAGGTAGTGTGGGAGTGGGAAATGCTGTATGTGAGGTTGGAAAGGTATGAGGAGATCCAGGATAGGGCGAGGTCTTTGATGCCAAAGAAGGAGAGGATCTGTAGGAGGAGGCAGTGGTCAACTGTGTTTGAAAGCAGAGGACAGGTCTAGAAGGAGGAGTATAGACTATTGTCCGTTAGCTTTGGCTGTAAGTAGGTCATTAGTAATATTGGTCAGGGCTGTCTCAGTGGAGTCATGGGTGCGGAAACCAGATTGTAGATTGTCAAAGAGCAAGTTAGATGAGAGGCGGGAGGAAAGTTCAGCGTGGACATGCTGCTCCAGGAGTTTGGAAGTGAATGGGAGCAGCAATATTGGGCGATAGCTGGACATAGCGGTTGGGTCGAGGGTTGGCTTTTCAAGGATAGGAGTGATTGTGGCATGTTTGAAAGCAGAAGGGAAGGTACCAGATGTTAGTTATAGGTTGAAGAGGTGGGTTAGGGATGGGATAAGAGTGGTGGTGAGGTTAGGGAGGGGATGGGATGGGGTTGAGTGCACAGATGGTGAGGTGTGATTTGGAAAGGAGACATTTAAGCTCCCCTTCAGTGATGTGGGAGGGTTGTGGTGGTTGAACAATGAAGACTTGCCTTGTTTGGTCGATCTTATTTTTGAATTGTGTGGCAAAGTGTTCAGCAGAGATGAGGGTGGTTGGATGGGGCAGTGTTGGGTGGAGGAGTGAGGTAAAAGTTTTGAATAACTGGGGTTGTAGGATAGGGAAGATATGAGGGTTGTGAAGTAGGCCTGTTTGCTGTAATCAGTGTGTGCATAAAAGCTGAGTGAGTTTCTGGGATCCAGACAGACTCTTGCATCTTTTATCCAGCCACTGACATTTCTGGTTTGTGAGTTATGGGGAAAGCAAAAGAATTATCAATGGATCTACAGGAAAAGGTAATTGAACTGTATAAAACAGGAAAGGGATACAAAAAGATATCCAAGGAATTGATAATGCCAGTCAGCAGCGTTCAAACTGTGATTAACAAATGAAAAGTCAGATAGACCAACAAAATTTTGTCCACAACTGCCAGGAAAATTGTTCAGGATGCAAAAGAAAAACCCACAAATAATATCAGCTGAAATACTTTACTCTCTGAAAACTAGCATTGTGGCTGTTTGAAGATGCACAATAAGAGGCACTTGTAGAAAAATGCGCTGCATGGTCGAATCGCCAGAAGAAAGCCATTTTGTGCAAATACCACAAAGTATCTTGCCTACAATATGCAAAACAGCACAGAGACAAGCCTCAAAATTTCTGGAACAAGATAATTTGGAGTGATGAGACCAAAATTGAACTTTTGGCAACAGCTATAAACCATATTAAATGCAAACTGTACCTGAAGCGGTTCTAAATCACTCCCATGGAGCCACAAAAGGCAAGTGCAGATGAAGGTTGACCAGGTCCGGACATAGACATTTCAGGTTTAACCTCCACACTGCCTGACCAGAACCACAGATGAAGGGTGATACAGGCCCAGACACTGGTGGACAATCAAACAGAGCTTGGGGCAGGGCAGGGCTGCTGTGTGTGTGTGCACAGCAGCCTAAATTAATCACAATGAACACAGAAAGAACCCCCCTTTTTTATTTGATATTGGTTTGTGGTTGACCACCACTGTTGCCGTGCGTGCTGGGTAATGTTCGCCATTCTTTCTGTGTTCATTGTGATTGATCTAGGCTGCTGTGCACACAAACAGCATCCCTGCCTTGTCCCAGGCTCTGTTTGATTGTGCACCTGTGTCTGGGCCTGTATCACCCTTCATCTGTGGTGCAGGTGAGGCGGTGTGGAGGCGAGACCTGAAATGTCTATGTCCAGACCTGGTCGACCATTATCTGCACTCGCCTTTTCTGGCTCCATGGGAGTGATTCAGAAATGCTTCAGGTACAGTTTGCATTCAATGTGGTCTTGCTTTTAATACATTTAGGAGGCCGTAATGGCACAGCGAATATATAAAACGTAGAGTAGAACTGCCCCATATGAAAATGCTGTGACGTGACGGGGAGGCTCAAAGAATTGATCAATTTTTTGCTAAATGTCTCATTTTGAAATGCAGTTAGAAATCAATATGTGCATATGCACTTTATGTAATGCGTTCTGACCATAAGCAGCTCTGGCTTCTCCCCCCTTTTTTATTTGATATTGGCTTGTGGTTGACCACCACTGTTGCCGTGCGTGCTGGGTTATGTTCGCCGTTCTTTCTGTGTTCATTGTGATTGATCTAGGCTGCTGTGTACACACACAGCAGCCCTGCCCTGACACAGGCTCTGCTTGATTGTGCACCTGTGTCTGGGCCTGTATCACCCTTCATCTGTGGTGCAGGTGAGGCAGGGTGGAGGTGAGACCTGAAATGTCTATGTCCGGACCTGGTCGACCTTTATCTGCACTTGCCTTTTCTGGCTCCATGGGACTGATTCAGAAACGCTTCAGTTACAGTTTGCATTTAATGTGGTCTTGCTTTTAATACATTTAGGAGGCCGTAATGGCGCAGCGAATATATAAAACGTAGAGTAGGACTGCCCCATATGAGAATGCCGTGACATGGCTAGGTGGCTCAAAGAATTGATCAATTATTTGCTAAATGTCTCATTTTGAAATACAGTTAGAAATCAATATGTTCATATGCACTTTATGTAATGCATTCTGACCATAAGCAGCGCTGGCTTCTCCCCCCTTCCCTTTTTTACTCAGTATTAAAGTAGTTATATTCTTGTACATTAGGGGAGTATTACAGTAGTTATATTCTTGTACATAGGGGACAGTATTATATTAGTTATAGTCTTTTATACATAGGCGCAGTATTATAGTAGTAATATTTGTGTACATAGCTGCTGTATTACAATAGTTATATTCTTGAACATAGGAGTCACTATTATAGTAGTTATATTCTCGCACATAGGGGACAGTATTATAGTAGTTATATTCTTGTACATAGGAGCAGTATTATAGTAGTTATATTATTGTACATTGGTAGTTATATTCATGTACATAGGTGGCAGTATTATGCTAGTTATATTCTTGTACAAAGGGGACAATATTATGGTAGTTATATTCTTGTACATATGAGCAGTATTATAGTAGTTATATTCTTGTACATAGGAGCAGTATTATAGTATTTATAATCTTGTGTATAGGAGCAGTATTATAGTAGTTATATTCTTGTACATTTGGGACAGTGTTATAGTAGTAATATTCTTTTACATATTGGCAGTATTATAGTAGTTATATTCTTGTACATAGGAGCAGTATTATAGTAGTTATATTCTTGTATATAGGGGGAGTATTATAGCAGTTATATTCTTGTACATAGGAGCAGTATTATAGTAGTTATATTCTTGTACATAGGAGCAGTATTATAGTATTTATACTCTTGTACTTTGAGGGTAGTGTGTTTTTAATACCGAATTGAAAATGACACACCGGCGCTAATATTGCACACCACTGAGTTGAAAGTTGCTGGTAGAAACTGGTAGACACAGTGTGCTCTCTGCCAAAAAAACAAAATATATAAATACCAAACTACCGCACTGACAACAATGTGTAGCTTGATGTAGTTAATGACAAATGCACAATATGCCAAAAAGGATACAAAACGGGGTACTCACTACTCACTATTGTGCGTGCTGTGCCCTGTTTGTACTCCATTCCTCCGTGGCGGCCAATGGATGGAATGTGCAGGCTGGATTAACTGCAGGGAGGGTCCTTCCATTTGCGAGTGGTAGAAACAACCCCCCTGAATAGCGTGCCATAGACAGCAGCAGGTAGTTTGCTATTTATATATTTTGTGTTTTTAATACCATTGAACTTCAACAACTTTTTGGTGGAAATATTTGAATTGTTTGAAATAACCTAATAACTATTCAGTATACAATTTGTGATTATTGTTTCTCTTATCTATCAGCTTTTATATGCTTTTACAATGTAACATAATTGGATTTTTCTGCTGCACAAAAGGAAGGAGTTAGTCAGACAGGAGTATGAAACATGGGAACAGTAGAAACTAAATGGACAATCTGCTTGTTACACAATTGAACATGTTTAATTTGCAGGAAATGCCCCCCAGCAGCAGCCTAAACATGAACGTACTGCGGCTGGATGTACAAAGATGCCATGAATCCCATTCTGATGGAAAACAAGTCCCGTCAGCTGACAGTAAACTGCAAATGATATAAATTTTCCAATTAAACTGTTTACTTTTATCTAGAACTTAATAGAATTCATTAGTGTTTGCATTTAATTACCTTCAGCCTTTAAGCAAGAATATGTTAAAAAATAATTTAAAATCCATTCAACAATTTATTTTTGCAAATAACTGCGCTGAAAATACTGTAATTAAAGTTACTCTGTCTAATAATTAGCATGAAATAAGCAGTGTGCAAAATCTAGAATAATTGGAGAAGAAAGATCTCAAGATAACGAGCTCAAAATAATGCAGAATTTACTATACTGGTTGTTGGCTTTGGATTCAATGTAACTATTTCATATCAATCTATGCACATGGTGATCTGTCTTTGTATTAGTTGAGCAAATATTTATTCATTTTAATTCACCAGATTTGCCAATTTTTTAAAATAAATTTAAATTCCAGTGCTACGATAGCCTCCAATTGTCTTGAGAAAACGTTTGTTACACACTGAGGTTTCACGTCCTTTATATGGGGGAAAACTAGGCCCAAACTTAAATTGTCCACTTTACAAAGACTAAAGAAGGGAGGCGGGGCGGCGTTGCCAGATTTTTTCCTATACTACTTAGCTGGGCAGGCTAAAGCTTTAAGTAAATGGATGTCGGGTAACTGCCTCCCTAATTCTGAAAGTCACCTGCTTCACGCTGCATAAGCGGATTGCCCATTAGGATTCCTGGAGTCGGAAAAGGCTGGTGTTCCACGTCTGCTGCCCCTGCTCCGATTGGCACGATTAATATGGAGACAAATTAAGAACGTAATTGGGTTTAAAGATTTTATAGCTGAAATGCCCCTGTGGAATAATAACTATTTTCCGGGGTTACTGAATCACCCATCCGCCGTTTTTTGGATTTAGTATGGCATCTCTTCATTGGGAGATTTGTATGACCAGGGGATCTTAAAGTCTTTTGAACAATTACAGGTCACACATGATATTCCGAGATCTCAATTTGTTCGCTATCTGCAGCTGAGATCGGCTCTTCAATCACATATGAGGGACAGGGGTGTGGACCGTAATATTTCATCTTTACCTCTGATAGGAATCCTTAATTCGCAGGGCCCTCAGGGTCTCATATCCTCTTTGTATACATACATGCTGTCAGTAGGCTCTATTGAGAGGAAGTGGGAACGACTCATCCCTAATGCGCAAAGAGAGGAGATTCTGGAATCTCCGATTGGAGTATCACCATCTATTAATAACAGAATGATGATACAACTATATATAATAAATCAATCGTATTTGACTCCGTTGCGACTTTTTAGGATGGGTCGGCTTCAATCATCAGATTGTATACAATGTCACTCGCCAGATGCTGATTTTATTCATATGGTGTGGCAATGTCCCATTATCTTACACTACTGGAAAGAGGTGACTACACTACTGACATCCCTGGTGCAGGCCCCTGTCCCTCTAGAGCCATTGGTCTGCTTGTTTGGAGTATGGGAGGAGGAGACTTGGGATCTCTATACTGGGTTCTTCCTGCGCGAGACGCTGTTTATGGCACGGAAGGTGCTGGCATTGCGGTGGATGGGGGGTTAATGTCCTTCCCTTAGATTTTGGATCGAGTTGGTAAATTCGATTGTTCCATATGAGCGCACATTATACCAAAATAGGGGATGCCCGGGTAAATTTGAAAAGATTTGGGAGAGGTGGAATTCCTCTCACCTTACTTTGCAAGGTTGAGACCTCACACGCGACATAATACGATACGGGAGACCAGGCTGCGGAAATAGTAGATATTAGTTAATGTAGTGGTAGTTGTAGTTTAGGAATTTTAGTTAGATTTTATTTCTGAATGGTATGACAAGGCTTGTGAAATTGAATTGATATACATGCTGGAAAATGTATAGGCAATTATCCTTTATGTATGCTTGGAGAAGGATAGGTACATATTACCTTGTTTATAAGAGTGTGCAATTTCTCTGCATTATATTTTACAATGGACGGAAACATATGTGCTATGTATAATGCTTGTTATCATAAGCCATTGTGTATGTTGTACATTCTTTGTGTCCTGAGGTTCAATAAACGAATTAGAAAAAAAAAACACTCTGAGGTTTCCTAGGACTATGTACAGCCCATTTAACACAAAGACTTATTAATATCCAAGTTACCTCATCATCATATGTAACTATTGGTAAAAGTAATCTGTTTATCACTGCTGCGCTGTCACACACTATCTGACCAGTTTAGTCAGTGTTTTATAACTTAATATCACTTTTTCTAAACAGTGACCTCCTCTCTCTTTCCAGATTGACCTAACAGTAGATGATGCATTCCCTGCCTTGGCTTTTCTGCAAGTAGTTAAAATCCCTCTTGATTGGCTGTGCTATAATGTGTAATGTAATAGATGCAAGGCATTATGGGGAATCACACATAGAAAATTTACTAAAATTAGACCTGATTTGGATTTGCATCACAGCAGTTTGCTAATCTCTATTTGGTAACTACAAGCTATGTATCATTAAAATATTTTAATAGCATGTTTATATATATTTAGCATTTCATCTGCTCATAGAACATTTTACTTGCAAAAGTTACATGGACAAATCACAAGTTTTCAAACATTAGTTGCTCTTTATGTCTTTCTTTGAGCAGTTGGGTCTTCTTTTGCGTCATCCGTAGAGTCTTGTATGGTGCAATCTGCAGGGTATTGGACAATTTGAAACCTTGAGATATCTCCAGTCCAGTCGGAAGAACGTTGGATGTTGTACTTGGATTTTTTTGCTACATTTTTTAATCAAATTTTGTAGGCTTCTCTCATAAATTTTCCTTTGTCCAACCATGTTATATCTTGATGTTAGGTTCACTAATAAGGTTGATCCACTAACCCTCAGGCCCTGTGTGCACATGGACCAGAGCATTGGCATAGAAGGCAGGAAGGCACATATGAAACGAGGACTCAGAACACTGGAGACCACAAGAGGCCAGGTGCAAATAGAACCCCAGAAAGTAAATAAAGCAGCAGGTATGAAAACCCTGATGTGGAGCACAGCAGAGGGCAGCAGCCATAGGGGAAGGTGGTGAAGCCCTGCCGAGACGAGGCAGATATATAATACTTGACTGTGTTTTAAGTAGCAAACGACCTATCCACTTTCACACTATTAAACCTAGGATCCCAAGGTCCTTGGTATGATTTTGCAGTAGAGATCGATGGATCATATGAAAAACTTTGAATTATACAAAAACTTTGGATTCCCCTGAATGCAAAGTTTTTGTAACTGATTTGGTACAAAATCACTTTCGTTGCCATATGCCAATTTTAGAAGTGAGTAAGCACTAAAATGCTCTGATGCTTGTTACTCAAACGGAGCAATTAGTAAATCTCGTGTGTTCATTTCGAGTAACGAGCATAATGAGAGTCAATGAGAAAGCAGTGCAGTTTTCCGACAGACCCTACAAAGAGGTCTGCAGGCAGTGAAAATCTTGGAATTTATGTAAAAAGTGTTGTAATAAAAGGAGAACAGCAGGGGGAAGACCCTTGGAAGCATCTCTGACCCCAGATCACTGCTGAGAACAATGGGGTCACACTTTTACTCCACTTTAACCCCTTCACCCCCAAGGGTGGTTTGCACGTTCATGACCGGGCCAATTTTTACAATTCTGACCACTGTACCTTTATGAGGTCATAACTCTGGAACGCTTCCATGGATCCCGGTGATTCTGACATTGTTTTCTCGTGACATATTGTACTTCATGATAGTGGTAAAATTTCATTCAAATAACTTGCATTTATTTGTGAGAAAAACGGAAATTTGGCGAAAATTTTGAAAATTTCGCAATTTTCCAAATTTGAATTTTTATGCCCTTAAATCACAGAGATACGGCACACAAAAAACTTGATAACTAATATTTCCCACATGTTTACTTTACATCAGCACAATTTTGGAACCAAAATTTTTTTTTGTTAGGAAGTTATAAGGGTTAAAAGTTGACCAGCGATTTCTCATTTTTACAACACCATTTTATTTTTAGGACCACATCACATTTGAAGCCACTTTGAGGGGTCTATATGATAGAAAATACCCAAAAGTGACACCATTCTAAAAACTGCACCCCTTAAAGTGCTCAAAACCACATTCAAGAAGTTTATTAACCCTTTAGGTGCGTCACAGGAATTTTTTTGAATATTTAAAAAAAAATGAACATCTAACTTTTTTTCATAAAAAAAAATACTTCAGGTTCAATTTTTTTTATTTTATCAAGGGTAACAGGAGAAATTGGACTGCAAAAGTTATTGTGCAATTTGTCCTGAGCACGCAAATACCTAATATGTGGGGGAACCACTGTTTCGGTGCATGGCAGAGCTCAGAATGGAAGGAGCGCCGTTTGACTTTTTCAATGCAAAATTGGCTGGAATTCAGATTGGACGCCATGTCATGTTTGGAGAGTCCCTGATGTACCTAAACAGTGGAAACCCCCTACAAGTGACCCCATTTTGGAAACTAGACCCCCCAAGGAACTTATCTAGATATGTGGTGAGAACTTTGAACCCACAAGGGCTTTACAGAAGTTTATAACGTACAGCGGTACAATTAAAAAATCATATTTTTTCCACAAAAATGATCTTTTCACCCCAATTTTTATTTTCCCAAGGGTAACAGGACCCTAAAAATTATTGTGCAATTTGTCCTGAGTACGCTGATACCCCACATGTGGGGGTAAACCACTATTTGGGCGCATGGCAGAGCTCGGAAGGGAAGCAGCGCCATTTGACGTTTTTGGCTGGAATTGAGATCGGACACCATGTCGTGTTTGGAAAACCCCTGATGTACCAAAACAGTGGAAACCCCCCACAAATGACACCATTTTGGAAACTAGACCCCCTAAGGAACTTATCTAGATGTGTGGTGAGAACTTTGAAGTCCCATGGGCTTCACAGAAGTTTATAACATAAAGCCATACAATTAAAAAATCATATTTTTTCCACAAAAATGATCTTTTCACCCTCAATTCTTATTTTTCCAATGGTAACAGGACCCTAAAAGTTATTGTGCAATTTGTCCTGAGTACGCTGATACCCCACATGTTGGGGTAAACCACTATTTGGGCGCATGGCAGAGCTCGGAAGGGAAGCAGCGCCATTTGACGTTTTTGGCTGGAATTGAGATCGGACACCATGTCGCGTTTGGAAAACCCCTGATGTACCAAAACAGTGGAAACCCCCCACAAATGACACCATTTTGGAAACTAGACCCCCTAAGGAACTTATCTAGATGTGTGGTGAGAACTTTGAACCCCCATGGGCTTCACAGAAGTTTATAACATAAAGCCATACAATTAAAAAATCATATTTTTTCCACAAAAATGATCTTTTCACCCTCAATTCTTATTTTTCCAAGGGTAACAGGACCATAAAAGTTATTGTGCAATTTGTCCTGAGTACGCTGATACCCCACATGTGGGGGTAAACCACTATTTGGGCGCATGGCAGAGCTCGGAAGGGAAGCAGCGCCATTTGACGTTTTTGGCTGGAATTGAGATCGGACACCATGTCGCGTTTGGAAAACTCCTGATGTACCAAAACAGTGCAAACCCCCCACAAATGACACCATTTTGGAAACTAGACCCCCTAAGGAACTTATCTAGATGTGTGGTGAGCACTTTGACCCCCCCAGTGCTTCACAGAAGTTTATAATGCCCGGGCGTGAAAATAAAAAATTTGTATTTTTTCCACAAACATGATCTTTTAGTCACCATTTTTTTATTTTCCCAAGGGTACCAGGAGAAATTGGACCCCAAAAGTTGTTGTCCAATTTGTCCTGAGTATGCTGATACCCCATATGTGGGAGAAAACTACTGTATGGGCACACGTCGGGGCTCGGAAGGGAAGTAGTGACGTTTTGGAATGCAGACTTTGATGGAATGGTCTGCGGGTGTCATGTTGCCTTTGGAGAGCCCCTAATGTACCTAAACAGTGGAAACCCCCCACAAATGACACCATTTTGTAAACTAGACCCCCCAGGGAACTTATCTAGATGTGTGGTGAGCACTTTGAACCCCCCAGTGCTTCACAGAAGTTTATAACGCCCGGGCGTGAAAATAAAAAATTCGTAATTTTTCCACAAACATGATCTTTTAGTCACTATTTTTTTATTTTCCCAAGGGTACCAGGAGAAATTGGACCCCAAAAGTTGTTGTCCAATTTGTCCTGAGTATGCTGATACCCCATATGTGGGAGAAAACTACTGTATGGGCACACGTCGGGGCTCGGAAGGGAAGTAGTGACGTTTTGGAATGCAGACTTTGATGGAATGGTCTGCGGGTGTCATGTTGCCTTTGGAGAGCCCCTAATGTACCTAAACAGTGGAAACCCCCCACAAATGACACCATTTTGTAAACTAGACCCCCCAAGGAACTTATCTAGATGTGTGGTGAGCACTTTGAACCCCCCAGTGCTTCACAGAAGTTTATAATGCCAGGGCATGAAAATAAAAAAATTGTATTTTTTCCAGAAACATGATCAATTAGTCCCAAATTTTTTCATTTTCCCAAGGGTAACAGGAGAAATTGGACCCCCAAAAGTTGTTGTCCAATTTGGCCTGAGTACGCTGACACCCCATATGTGGGAGAAAACTACTGTATGGACACACGTCGGGGCTCGGAAGGGAAGCAGTGACGTTTTGGAATGCAGACTTTGATGGAATGGTCTGCGGGTGTCATGTGCGTTCGGAGAGCCCCTGATGTACCTAAACTATTGAAACTCCCCACAAGTGAACCCATTTTGGACACTAGACCCCCCACGGAACTTATCTAGATGTGTGGTGAGCACTTTGAACCCCCAAGTGCTTCACAGAAGTTTATAACACTCGGACGTGAAAATAAAAAAATCATTTTTTTCCACAAAAATGATATTTTTGCCCCCAATTTTTTATTTTCCTAAGGGTAACAGGAGAAATTGGACCCCAAAAATTGTTTTGCAATTTGTCCTGAGTAGGCTGATACCCTACATGTGGGGGTAAAACACTGTTTGGGCGCATGACAGAGCTTGGAAGGGAAGGAGCACCATTTGACTTTTTCAACTCAGAATTGGCTGGAATTGAGATCAGACGCCATGTTGCATTTGGAGAGCCCCTGATGTGCCCAAACAGTGGAAACCCCCCAATTATAACTCCAACCCTAACCCCAACACACCCCTAACCCTAATCTGAGCCCTAACCCTAGCCCTAACCCTAGCCCTAACTCTAACCCTAGCCCTAACCCTAGCCCTAACCCTAACCCTAGCCCTAACCCTAACCCTAATGGGAAAATGGAGATAAATACTTTTTTTTTAATTTTATTATTTTTCCCTAACTAAGGGGGTGATGATGGGGGGTTTGATTTACTATTTATGGCGGTTTTTATGTTTGGCAGCTGTTGCACGCTAAAAGACGCTTTTTATTGTAAAAATAGTTTTTGCATCACCACATATTGAGAGCTATAATTTTTCCGTATTTTGACTCACCGAGTCATGTGAGGTCTTATTTTTTGTGGGACCAGTTGATGTTTTTATTGGTACCATTTTCGGGCACGTGACATTTTTTGATCGCTTTTTATTCCTATTTTTGCGACGCAGAATGAACAAAAACCAGCATTTCATGAATTTCTTTTGGGGGGGTGCGTTTACACCGTTCCGCGTGCGGTAAAATTGATAAAGCGGTTTTATTCTTCGGATCAGTACGGTTACAGCGATACCTCATTTAGGTCGTTTTTTTGTTTTTGTCGGTTTTATGCAATGAAAACTATTTTATATATAAAAATAATTATTTTGCATCGCTTTATTCTGCGAGCTATAACTTTTTTATTTTTTCGCTGATGATGCTGTGTGGTGGCTCGTTTTTTGCGGGACAAGATGACGTTTTCAGCGGTACCATGGATATTTATATGCGTCTTTTTTATCGTGCGTTATTACACTTTTTGTTTGGCGGTATGATAATAAATCATTATTTTTTGCTTCGTTTTTTTATTTTTTAAGGGGTTCGCTAAAGGGGTTAACTAATGGGACAGTTTTATAGGGCGGGTCATTACGGACGCGGCGATACCTAATATGTGTACTTTTATTGTTTTTTTTTATTATTTCCAAAAAATGGATTTATTGGGGGAATATTTTTTTTTTCTAATTTATTTGGCGATTTTTTTTTAAATTATTTTAACACTTTTTTTTATTTTTTTTTTTACTTTATTAAATAGTCCCAGGTGGGACATCACTGTCCTGTGACAGATCGCTGATCTGTCACATCACAGATCACTGTGACAGATCAGCGATCTGACACAGGCACTGCAGAAGGCTTCCTCATGCCTGCGCTTTGCAGGCACTGAGGAAGCCAGCTTCCTCAGGCCCCCGAAGGCCCCCGTCGCCATCTTGGATTCGGGGGCCTGGAGGAAAGGAGCCCCCCGCAGCAGCGCTGCACATTGCGCTGCCGTGGGGGGCTCAGGGAAGCACGGAGGGAGCCCCCTCCCTGCCGATGCTTCCCTTTAACCCCCGGTACACCGCAATCATGTTTGATCGCGGTGTGCAAGGGGTTAACGTGTCGGGGGCGGTCCGTGACCGCCCCTGACACATTGTGCTGGGTGTCAGCTGTGATAATCAGCTGACACCCGGCCGCGATCAGCGGCGCTCACCACGTGGGCGCCGCTGATCGCGCTAGACGTACTATCCCGTCCATGGGCATAGGGGCCCAGGTCCCATGGACGGGATAGTACGTCGGATGGCAGAAAGGGGTTAAAGACTGACAATAAAACGTTCAAATTCGAAGAGAAGTTGTTTTTTACAGGAAAAAAATGTTAAGAAACATTTTTTCCTGTATAATGACTTGAATATAAGGCAAAATTTAAAAAGGAGTAAATAAAAAAATTGGAAATGTCAGTGTAATTTATGAAGGAAGCAAGAAATGCCAAAAATTATTGACTCAGAGAGACACTTGAACACCCTGTGTTACACATAAAGGAGTCATCATACACATTTTGTTCAAATTGTCATGCATTGGCCTAGACTCAAATGTACTAAGTGCAAAGCCGGCCAAAAATTACATGATGGGTATTCCATACATCCTTGAAGTTGGGTCATCCAGTCATCCATAGATCCTTGAAGGCAACAACTGGGGGGGTCTCATTCAAATATTGGACATTAAAAATGTTTTTTATCTCTTTGTATTTCTGTCATTTGGTGGAAAAGAAAAGCCAGAGCTGATCCAGGCTTTGTTCATTTTTATCAGAGTGAGACTGTCAGCACTTTCTGTTGACAGGAGAAAGCACCTGTCTGTTATGACCCCCGGTGGCATTAAAAAAATGCTCAGACAAGATGCCAGCAGCAGGGCAATACAACACCTCCAAGGCATAGAGAGACATCTCGTGGTAGGTGTCCAGCTTTCAGACCAAATAGCTGAAGGTTGCAGAGGAATTAGGGAGTACGCTGGTTTTGTTGGCAAGGTATTGCTTGACCATATTTAAAACTTTTACCTCCGTGTCAAAAATACTCGGTAATCAGGGACTTAATGCTGGGAGGTTGTCATGAAATTGGCACAAGGCCTTTGACAGTATACCCCTGCCTCTACTGTACCTAGCCTATTGTCCTTGGTTCGGCAAGACAGCTTGCCCCCTATCGCTAGCGTTGTCTGATGGGGATTGTTTCAACTTATTTTCCACAATGGCCTTCTAGTAAAGGACCATTTTAGAAGACCTCTCCATCTCTGGAAGAAAGGATGCAAAGTTTTCCTTGTAGCATGGGTCCAGCAGGGTGAACAGCCAGTAACCTTTTTTTTGCCAAGATGAATGCAATATGAGGGTCACAGGAAAGGTAACTGTACATAAAGTTGGCCATATGTGCCAAGCTGCCTACAGACAACACTTCCCCGTCTCCATCATGATGACTACTCTCCATCTCCTCCATCTCTTCCTATTTCTTCCTCATTCCCCTCCTGAGCCCATCCACATAGGAGAGAGGGGACAAATCTTGTATGGGTACTAGCCCCTGTTGCGCTCAGCATGTGAAGGTTGGAGTTCCAGAGTGTGTGAACGTCACACACCAGTCAGTGCGCTGACAATTGCATGCGCTGCTGAAGCACTGCCAGAGTCGTGACAGCCATGTAGATTGGTCGCCCTCCCAGGGCTGTGGGGTACTCGGTACCGGGCCGGTGTCAGTGGGCCCAGCACAGCCTTCTTACTCTGCTCTCTCTCCCGGTATTCCGCTGCCAGCTGTCGGATGGTGGCCCGGCCTCCTGCCCAGTTCTCTTCATCCTCCCACTCTTCCCGGGACCTGCTCTCACCCCCAGAACTAGCATCCTGGCCCCAGACCAGATCCAGTACGACCTGGCCAGCCGCTGCAACTGCAATGCACCCCGGGGCCTTCCCAGGTGGAGGGACATCCGACGTACCTGGTGCCTCCTGGCGGTGCGGCCTCTGATCCGGTGCAGGCTGGACCACCGGGATGGTCGTTCCGGGTGCCGGCGGTGGTGATGCCGGTGGCGACTCTGGGTCCGCGGGGGGCCTCGATCGGGACCCGCGCAGCCGCAATAGGTCCGGGCGGGATCACGGTCTCAGCTCCAGGGTCCTCCGGTGGCTTCTTCAGGCAAGCGGCACTCAGCCACATGGACAGCGTGGAAGTGAAAATCAATGCTGCTGGGAATAGTCCGCTGCAATGGTAGCAGGTACCAGTGGAGCGGGTACCGCAGGCGTGGGCCTCTCTGTGATGCACTGCCGTCTCAGATGCTCCAAGGCCTCCTGCCTCAGCCGCAGACGGGTGGTCAGTTCAGCAATTTCGTCTTCTAGTTGTTGGCGGTTCATTCCGGAGTTCGGGTTGGAGCCGTCAGCCATGGCGCCAGGGAGATCCGTTTCCCCGCACTCCGCAGGCCTCCTTCCCTCACTCTCCAAAATGGCGTTCTTCTTCCTGCCTCGGCCCCTTTCCCGCCACTGGCTTCTTCTGCCCCTCCTTCCGGGGGTGGCGTCTTCTTCCAGCGCCTCCATACCAAGCCAGTATACAAACCACTCGGGGGGTGGACCATGTCGTTGTCACATAGTAATTCAGGCAGGGATGGCCCAACACTCTTCGCGGTCTTCTCCTAGGACCTCCATCTCTTCACGCCCTTCTTCTCCGCGCCAGCGGCTATTTCTAATGTCCATTTTACAGTCTATTAAATCAGGTCTTCTGCACATTTTCAAAAGCACAAAGTCTCACAAATTTCAGGCGCACAGAACCCGATGGCATCGGTTCTCGTCATCCTGTTTGTGACACCAAAATTGGGTTGCCCTCCCAGGGCTGTGGGGTACTCGGTACCGCGCCGGTGTCAGTGGGATGTGTCACAGCATCAGTGACCCGGTCCGTGGCCCTGGGCGCCCAAGTAATGGGGAAATGCAATGGTGTAATGGAATAGTTTGTGACGCCACCTGTGGTGTTTGGCAAGCAAGATGTTAAGCCAACGCTGCGTGCAGATCCTCTGGGGCTGATGGTGTGTTGCAGCATAGATGGTGTAGCTCCCCACAGGTGAAGCTGTAACCCCAGGGCAGTGTATAGGTGCAGGCGGTGTGAGGAAGGTTGGTACCCAGATGTAGCAGTGCTGGCAGCGTTGGCGCACAATTAAATGGAAGACACCAGGGCTTGTAGTTCCAAAGCTTTACTCACAGTTCGTGGTACACACTGGTGCCTGCCTCCGTGCCGTGTCCTCCAGGGCAGAGACTCAATCAACCTCCCGGGCAAGTCAGGCTTCTCCTCTCCAACACTCCGCCAACATGTACCTTTCCTGAACAACTCCTCTATTGCGCCTTTTAGTGTGAAGAGCTCCAGTACCATGGTACTCTGAAGTTCCTCCTGTCAGATGTTCCTAACAACTCTACTTGTATGACAGACAGCTGTAGCTTCTCTCAGGGACTCCTTTCTCCAGAGTCCTGGCTCTCTATTCAGTTGCTGTTGTGTCCCAAGTCTTAGATGGGAGTAGTGCATTTACAGCCAGCTACTCCACCGGTGTCTGCTGCAGAACCATAAGTGTCCATACAACCTCGGGGACCGGGCCCCGGCCTTGCGCTGAGAACCTATAGGCAGGGTTCCTCTTCCAACCCACAACTCCTCTCTGTTCTCCTACTCCTTTGTTCCGCGCTGTTCCTTCTCTCTCTTATGGAAGCTTAGGTTGCAGTTCTACGTCTTTCTCCTTCTGTTCCTTTCCTAGGGAGCTCATTCCACTAAGACCAGTCCTCAGCCTCGCCTGACTGTCTTCCTCCGCCTTGAGCTCCCCTCAGGCTGACCTCCTGTCAGCCTGCTCTCAGCCTCTTCTCAGACTGATCTCCAGACTGATCTGTAATTCTAAACTTTCCCACTCTTTTATATCTAACTCCACCCACCTCCCAGCACATCTCGTGTGACGAAGCAAGGACCCACGAAAGGTGCTCTGCTACCCTCTAAGCATGAAGCCGCAATCTGGTCCATTGCTGAACTATCCTGTGTGTGGGTGCAGGTGTTGGAGTGTGGAAAGGACTTCCCAACTTACCTAATTGGTGGGGCACTACACCTTAGGAGAAGGTGCAGTACCTCTGTGGCGACTGAGCCTCAGGGGTGCCACATAGATGACTTGCGGAACTGTGTGCTGATGCGGCGTATTTTGACCAGAAAGTCTGGCAAATCTGGGTATGTTCTCAGAGATCGCTGAACTACCAGTTTGAGCACATGTGCCAAGCATGGGACGTGTGTGAGATTGCCAAGCTCCACATATGCCACCTGGTTATCACTCATTACCATGCCTGGTTGGAGATTCAGTGGCAAAAGCCACAGATCTGTCTGGTCTGTTAGTCCTTTAAGTAAGTCTGCCGCAGTGTGTGGATTGTCTCACAGTAAAGTAGCATCAACAGAGCCTGTTACCACTTCACTGAGGCAGTGCTGCAGAGCTTCAAGCTTCTGGCTGATGGGGACGATGTGCTCTGAGATAACACATCAGAGGTGGAGGGTAAGGTTGAGTAGAAGGGGGTGCAGGAACTGCTGTAGTAGGTGGAGGAAACCCTGATCGAAGTAGGGCCCACAATTGTCAACGTCATGAGCGCATGTGCCATGCCAGGGTGTGACTCAGCCCCAGCCTCTACTATCTTCACCCAGTGTGCTGTCAGTGAAATGTAGTGTCTCTGGCCACAGGTGCTTGTCCATGTTTCGGTCTTTAAATGGACAATCCCAGTAACTGCATTGGAAAGGGCATGGGTGATATTCCTAAACACGTGCTGGTAGAATACAAGGAAGCCACACAGGGAGAAAAAGTGGTGGCTGGGGAATGAGTACTGAAGGACGGCTGCCGCCATGAGTCTGCAGAAATCCTACATGTCAACAAGCCTAAGCAGCAACATTTCCATGGCAAGCAGCTTGGAAATGAGCCCATTTAGCATTTGGGCCTGTATGTGTATGGGTGCAAACTTTCTCTTTTGTTCCAAGGCCTGTGGTAGGCATAGCTGAAAGCTGGGCAGGGACAAGGATTTGGAAGTGCCTGATGGTGCACCAGAATGTGCAAGGACAGGTGCAGGGCTGGAGGCATCTGCATCAGTGGCATGGACAGGGGATTGGGAAGCACCAAGCACAGGAGAAGAGGAGTGGTGTCTCCTGCTGGCAAAAATCGTGGACACAGGTTTTTGACCCACCGAGTCGGGTGCTTAAATTGTATGCTGGTGGTGGTTAGGCTCTTAGCAGTCAGTCCCCTGCTGATCTTGGCATGACACAGGATGAAAATGACCTTTTTTTTGTCTCAGAACACGCTTTAAAAATCTCCCTGACTGTGGAACACCTAACTCTTTAATGGAGAAATTCAGGAGTGTCAATGCTCTGTGGAACAGTTACCCACCATATCCCTCAGGTGATCCCACTGCCTCGTCCTGCCTGTTTCAGTGCTGCTGATCTCTCCCCTTCATCGCTGCTGGCCTCGCTCAGCATGCCAGATTCCCAGGTTGGGTAGGTGACTTTGTCTTCCCCCACCTCAACTTCCACTCCCGCACCCTGGTCCTCCTGACTTGCTGACTTAACAACAAAATGACTTTTGGTGTCTCATCATCATCTTCCTCCCCTGACAAAATTTGTCATTCTCCAGCATCATCCTGTGGCCGTGGCTGCTCTAAGTTTTGTGCATAACTAAACAGCATCTCCTCCTGTCCCTCTTGAACCATGCACGGTGAGAGGCCACAATCAAGAAGGAATGTTGTAAAGAGCTCCTCAGAGTGTCCTAGTGTGGGATCACTAGTCTCCTGGGACTTAACATGGTCGGAGGAAGGTGGATCAGAGTGAGGATTTAGTGATCCAGATTATAGGTTGGCGAGACTGTACTGTGTGGAGAGCTGGGTGGTACTGCCAAGCCTGCTGGAAGCATTATCTGCTATCTGAACAACCACCTGTTTGCCCTGCTGTGGCTTCAGAAGGGGTGTACCTTGCCTCCCTACAAAGTGGGACAGGAACCTATGTGTTGTGAATCAGCGTGTTTCTTGTGCTCCAGTGACAAGCGTAGTTAGGTGTGACCCATATCCTGGATGTCTGTGTGCACCATCATCATCACTTCCCCTTCCCCATTCTTTAACGCACATCTTACACATTTTGTAAATGCTATGTCTCTTAAAACCAAGTTTACTTTTAACAAAAGAAAAAAATGGTCACCTGCATCAATCAAAGCAGTTTTGTTGGAGTTTAACACCACTGTTATGTTCCACAAATCACGTAACACTGTATGGATGAGTAATTTAATCCAGAAAAAAATTCTATGCTTTTTTGGAGTGTAATATAACAAAGAAATGTTCCACAAAGCACAAAATACTCTATAGGTGACAATATAGTAATTTTTTTCAATCCCCTCCCCTAAGAAATCTGACCAAGTGCAGCTGCTATGGCATTACAGTGACTCACAGGCAAACTCCGCATGCTTATTGGCTGCGTAATGGGTGCCAAAGATGTGGGGCGGGGATTTGAATATTACATCTGAGCACCAGCCATTGCTCGACGACTGCTGACCACATCCGAGCACCCAGATACTCGAGTAATATCCGAGTAACCCAGTATCAACAAGCACGCTATCCCATCCCCAGCTGATTTGTAAGAACCACAAGAGGGGTGACAAAAAAAACAACAAAAAATACCCTTTCTGTTCACTTGTTTCCCCCACGCATCCCACTGTACAGTTCTGTCCTCTCCTTTACTATAGGAAGGTATGCCATGTCACGCCTGGAGGGGTTACATGAATGTGCTAATTTATGTGCTAAGTACCTCCATTTTATAAGTATATTCTATCATTTAACCCCTTCACAGCCCTCTTTTTATTATCGTCTTTTGATATTCTATTCGGACTAAATCAATTCTGTCAGCAGATTCAAGAAAATATGCTCCAAACAAATTTTGGGGAATTTTCTGATCTGTGATTATCACCATTTCCCATTGTGAATTATTTTCAGAAAGCAAAAACCTAAGGCTATGTGCACACACACGTGTGGAATTCCATTCCGCGGGAAATATGCGAGAAATCCGCATTTTAAATTCCCGCGTATTTCCCATGGAAAAACTAGCGATTAGCTTGCAGAATACTAGCGTTTTCCAAGTGATCTGTAGCATCGCTTGGAAAATGATTGACAGGTTGGTCACACTCGTCATAGTGTTCGACGAATGTGACCAACTTTTTATTATTGGGGCTGCCTATGCAGCATCAGTAGTAAAAAGATATAAAGTTTAAATTTAATTAAAAAAATAAAAAATCGTGTTTTTCTCACCTTCCGGTGTCGCGCACAGCGTCCCCGATCATCGCGATGCTCCCAGCAACTCCCGTTCCCAGCGATGCCTTGCGACAATGACCTTTGATGTTGTCGCGGTCACGAGACCGCGACATCATCAAAGGTCATTGTCGCAAGGCATCTCTGGGAACGGGAGGTGCTGGGAGCATCGCTGAGGCCTGCTGACGCTGCGAGGACCTCCGAAAGGTGAGAATTACATGATTTTTTATTTTAATTATTTTTTTTTTAACAGGGATATGGTACCCAGAGCCTGGAGAACAGTCTCCTCTTCTCCAGACCGTGGGTACCATCCGCAAATGTTCTGCTTACTTTTCGCATGGTGTGCACAGCCACATGCAAAGTAAGTGGAACAGTGCATTCCTATGTGTGCGGATTTTCCCGCGATTCCACACAAAGATTGAACATGCTGTGTATTTTTCCGTGACGCAATTCCGCAGCATTAGCACGGCATGTGGGAATGCCATAGGATTGCATGGGATGCTTTTTTTTGCATTTTCGCGGCGTTTTTAAACTCGCGATTTTGCAGCGAAAATGCAAAAAAAAGCTACATGTGAACTCAGCCTAACCGTGAACAGCATTTCCCTTTGCAGAGTTCTTCATTGAGGGAGATGTGTCACTTTAATGAGTTTACACAGCACATAACTATCTTTCATGCGCAATTATGCCATTTCCTTTGTACTCTTTTGCAGCCTGCAGAATTGCTGAGTAGAATATTCCAAAAATATAGAACGATACACAAAAATTAAAACATTCTTATATCCCTCATGAATTCTTGAAACGTTATTTCCTCTGACTGAACATTAGCCTTATGAGTGAATTAGGGAGTTCACATTCGGCAGGTTAGTTACCTCAGATCCTTCACAGATGAGCACTGGCCCACCTCGCACATTACCCGAGTTCGGGGTGTTTGCTTGGCACAGTCAGTGTTTAACATTTCATACAGTGGAGGACAAATTCACAATTTTCCTTTCAAACACTCAGGAGCTGTCAGGACGTGTCAGCAGTGGCAGGTCACGTTCCTCCTAACTCTGCAGTCATCTTCAGGGACATGAACTCTCAGACAGGAATATTTTTAGCCCCATTGAGTGATTATTCCTGTCAAGGCGTCCTTCAGTGTTCTACGAACTTCACGTTTTTGATTCACCAAAAGGTAATTGTAAAATAAAGTCCAATATGGTGTTAGCTGAAGTATTAGATGAGACCAGGTCATGTCAGCTTACACAAAAATACATAAGGTTCATTGATAAAAAAAACACTTGCTGTTTTAGAAAATAGATAATGCAGTATAATACTACCCCCTCTGTACAAGAATATACGGTAACTACTATAATACTACTACTATGTACAATAATATAACTATTATAATACTGCAACCTATATACAAGAATACAACTACTATAATACTGCCAACTGTGTACAGGAATATAACTACAGTACTATAATACTACTACTATGCACAGGATTATAACTACTGTAATACTGCCCCCTATGTACAAGAATATAACTACTATACTACTGCCCCTATGTACAAGAATGTAACTACTACAATACTGCCCCTATGTACAAGAATATAACTACTATAATACTGCTCCTATGTACAAGAATATAACTACTACAATACTGCTCCTATGTACAAGAATATAACTACTATAATACTGCTCCTATGTACAAGAGTATAACTACTATAATATTGCCCCCTATATACAAGAATATAACTACTATAATACTGCTCCTATGTACAAGAATATAACTACTATAATACTGCTCCTATGTACAAGAATATAACTACTATAATACTGCTCCTATGTACAAGAATATAACTACTATAATACTGCTCCTATGTACAAGAGTATAACTACTATAATACTGCCCCTATGTACAAGAATATAACTACTATAATACTGCTCCTATGTACAAGAATATAACTGCTATAATACTGCTCCTATGTACAAAAATATAACTACTACAATACTGTCCCTATGTACAAGAATATAACTACTACAATACTGCTCCTATGTACAAGAATATAACTACTATAATACTGCTCCTATGTACAGGAGTATAACTACTATAATACTGCTCCTATGTACAAGAATATAACTACTGTAATACTGCCCCCTATATACAAGAATATAACTAATATAATACTGCTCCTATGTACAAGAATATAACTACTATAATATTGCCAATATGTACAAGATTATAACTATTATAATACTGCTCTTATGTACAGGAATATAACTACTATAATACTGCCCGCTATGCACAAGATAAGAACTACTATAATACTTCCCCCTATGTACTAGAATATAACTATTACAATACTGCTCCCATGTACAAGAATATAACTACTATAATACTGCCAATATGTACTAGAATATAACTACTATAATACTACCACTGTGTACAAGAATATAACTACTATAATACTGCTCCTATGTACAATCAATATAACTACTATAATAGTACTCCTATATTCAAGAGTATAACTACTATAATACAATGATTACGGCGGCTCGACCGTTGAAACGCGTATGATTTTAAATGCACTTTAAGCCTGTGACTATCACTGGTAGGAATTACCCGTTTTTGAGTCCCTGGATATAAAGATGTATTTTGGACTTAATGTGCTTTTAATGAAAATGGAATAAAAGTTATTTTTTATGGCTATCACCTATGCTAGACTTCTGCTTCACCTACATACTACTTGCAGCACTGCATGATCCGTGCGGTGGGACTGGAGAGGAGTTGAGCTGATCTTTATTGCTTCTTTTTTTGCTATAATACTGCTCCCTATATACAAGCTTATAACTAGTATAATACTGCTCCTATATACAAGAATATAACTTCTATAATAGTGCTCCTATGTACAAGAATATAACTACTGTAATACTGCTCCCTATATAGAAGAATATAACTACTATAATACTGCCCCTATGTACATGAATATAACTACTATAATACTGCTCATATGTACAAGAATATAACTACTATAATACTGCCCCTATGTACAAGAATATAACTACTATAATACTGCCCCTATTTACAAGAATATAACTACTATAATACTGCCCCTATGTACAAGAATATAACTACTATAATACTGCCCCCTATGTACAAGAATATAACTACTATAATACTGCCCCTATGTACAAGAATATAACTACTATACTACTGACCCCTATGTACAAGAATATAACTACTATAATACTGCCCCTATGTACAAGAATATAACTACTATAATACTGCTTCTTTATACAAGAATATTACTACTATAGTACTACTCCTATGTACCAGAATATAACTACTATAATACTGCTCCCTATGTACCAGAATATAACTACTATAATACTGCTCCTATGTACAAGAATATACTATAATACTGCCCCAATGTACAAGAATATAACTACTATAATACTGCTCCCTATATAGAAGAATATAACTACTATAATATTGTCCCTATGTACAAGAATATAACTACTATAATACTGCCCCTATGTACAGGAATATAATTAATATAATACTGCTCCCTATGTACAAGAATATAACTACTATAATACTGCTCCCTATATTCAAGAATATATCTACTATAAGGCTATTTGCACACGTTTGGAATTCCATTCCATGGGAAATATGCTAGAAATCTGCATTTTAAATTCCCGCATATTTCCCGCGGAAAAACTATCGATTTGCAAGCGTAATTAGCTTGCAGAATACTAGCGTTTTCCAAGCGATCTGTAGCATGGCTTGGAAAAATGATTGACAGGTTGGTCACACTCGTCAAACATAGTGTTTGACGAGTATGACCTACTTTTTACTATTGGGGCTGCCTATGCAGCATCAGTAGTAAAAAGATATAGTTTTAAAATAATAGCAAAAATAAAAAATCATGTTTTTCTCTCCTTCTGGTGTCCCGCGCAGCGTTTCCGATCATCGCGATGCTCCCGGCAACGCCCGTTCCCAGCGATGCCTTGCGACAATGACCTTTGATGATGTCGCGGTCTCACGAGACCTCTACGGTATCGTGAGACCGCAACATTATCAAAGGTCATTGTCGCAAGGCATCCCTGGGAACGGGAGGTGCTGGGAGCATCGCTGAGGCCTGCTGACGCTGCGAGGACCTCTGGAAGGTGAGAATAACATGATTTTTTATTTTAATTCTTTTCTTCAACATGGATATGGTACCCAGAGCCTGGAGGACTGGTCTCCTCTCCTCCAGACCGTGGGTACCATCTGCAAATGTTCCGCTTACTTTTCGCATGGTGGGCATAGCCACATGCAAAGTAAGTGGAACAATGCAATCCTATGTGTGCGGATTTTCCTGCGATTCCGCACAAAGAGTGAGCATGCTGCGTATTATAATTGGAAACGTAAGCTCAAAAATTCAATTTGGAGTATGAGGGGAGCATTACTAATTATTTATAAGTAAAATACAACCTTTATTGAATCAAAAAACAAAACAAACACACAGAAATCCACAAACAACCGTGTCACCTATATAGGCCCTAAATCGGGGCCCTGATAACAGCTACCTACCAATGGAGGTTGGCACCCTAAACACAATCGAGATTGACGCCCCCGCTCCACGATGGCTGACCCTGTTACTCCTAGATAACCCTGGACTGGTGCAACACTCAATCACCATTTAACCAGGAAAGGAGTGTAAAGGTGTCGCCGGTAAGATTAGGTTTAGGCAACAATAGAACTGGTGCAAAAAAAGTGCTGTAAACACGAGCCATAAAGTGACAAGTGCAAACAAATGAGTACCTGACTATATTGTTCTCTGTGACTGAACACCTTCCTGTTAGCGGAAGTTGGTACCCTACTTGTCAGCGGAATGGCGCCCCCGCTCCACGACGGCTATCCCTGAAGTCCCTGATATAACTGATAAATTAAACAAGGATAGCAAAAGCTAGATAGCCAGAAGGTGCATTTAACCCATAAGGTCAATATTGGCCCACAAGAGAGAAAGATACTAGTGATAAATAATTAAATCATGTTGATAACAATAAAAGGGTACTCAAAGTAGTATTGTACATAGGGACAATATTATAGTAGTTATATTCTTCTATATAGTGAGCAGTATTATAGTAGTTATATTCTTGTACATAGGAGCAGTATTATAGTAGTTATATTCTTGTACATAGGGGCAGTATTATAGCAGTTATATTCTTCTATATAGGGAGCAGTATTACAATAGTTATACTCTTGTACATAGGGGGAAGTATTATAGTAGTGTGGTGTAGTAACCACTATGTCCGCTAGGGGGCGATGTGTGGAGGTTCCAAGAGAAAGGATGAGTGGCAGAATCCTGCGGGATGGTTATGTATCTCAAAGTGGGTGGCTTTGAGATGGAGACTTGGTTATGTGTATTGATCAGCAATGAGGTTGCTGAAGTATTGTTTCAAGATATAAGGGAGAAGTCTCTAGGTAACTCGGGAGTTGGGCGGGCCAGTTACCTACAAACCCACCCAGGGGTGTGTCTGAAAACGCCTGTATTAAAAAAGCTATGTGAGTGTGTGAAGGACCTGTGATGAGGTCATATTCACGTGACCTGGTGGGCGTGGCTATGGACCATATAATGTGGCCAGGGTAGGTCACATGGGGTGAATGCTGGGACCTTGTTGGTCCAGTGTGGAAGGTCCTGCAGAGATGGAGCTTCCTCCCAGACAGCACGTGTGAAGTGGCTGGGAGCAATGGCGATGTGTGCCTGAGAGTTCCCTGGATGGAATGAACGTGTGCGGAATGCTGCAGCCGCATGAGGAACCCTGACGTGGGTGAGATAATTGACGCTATGCTGGTAATGCTATTAAGTGAACTTTCTGTTGCTGCTGTGGTTTATGAGGCGTGAATAAAACGCAAGGACTGTATGATTTGATGGAAAATCCGTGCCGGAACTGGTTTTTGTTCGCTGCAAGCGAGAATCCCCTAAGTAAATGGCAGCACTACCTTACATTTAGTGGAGAAAGCTTTGGGCAATGTTGTAGCCTTGTTGCTGGGAGCAACGGAAGAGGACTACAAAGTCGGTTGCTAAGTGCAATGGTTTCCAAAAAGTGCATGTTGCAGTGCTGGCAGCGCTGAGCCAGGAAGGCTGACGGTTGGGGAAGCCACTGCCCGGCTGTGGTTCTGGAACCGTGGGGCGGCCTAGTGAGTAAGACACTGTCCGGATCGGTGAGCCCAGTGCGGCCGTTTCCCCAGGAGAAAGAGACTGATAGGACACCTTTGTGATATAGGGGTCCGAGAACCTGCGCGGCCAGCAGGTGACGGTTGTGAAAGAGAAAAAAAGAAGTGTTTTACTGACCGGGCTCAGTGAGCAAGAGACTGGTGATTGCTATAGGGTGCCTCTGAGGAGAAGAGGTATCCGAGGACCTGTGTGGCCGACACAGGTAACGGACTGGTGTTCGTGGTGTACTGACCTGGGTCAGTGGTAAAGTCTGTGTTCCTGGAGGGTTCAGTGAGCAAGGTCCTGGAGGGTCAGTGTTGGGAAGAGCCCTGGAGCACGTGGTATGACCTTGGACCTGGTGAGGCGTAAGTGTTGGGCAGTCTCAGGCCGAGACGGATGTCCTGAATCGCACCTGCTAAGCCCCTGGACTTGGTGAGGCCGGTGTGTTGGGAAACCCTGGAAAGAGGGTCGGTTCCCTGAATAGCACCCGGTGCGCCCTGTGTGTTGGACGGTCTCAGGCAGAGACGGTACGTCCTGAATAGCACACAAAAAGGACACATGAGTTTGAGTTTTTTGTGTGGTGTTTTTCTTTTCTTCTTTTCTCAACTCAGCCGGCGGTGGCTCAGTGGGAGTCAAGAAGGTGACAAGCGGCTTGAGGTGGCTCAGTGGGGTCACGAAGGTGACAAGCGGCTTCCGGTAACTCGGCGGGGTTACGAAGGTGACAAGCGGCTTCCGGTGGTTCGGCGGGTCCACGAAGATGGCGCAGCAGGAGCTGCAGTGACTCCAGCCGCTGTGTGTGTGAACAGCAGCTGGTGGTGTCGGTGATCGGTGACAGCAGGAGCTGTGGTGGTGCCAACAAGGACTTGTGTGGTATCGTTAAGACATAAACTGTGTTGTGTGAGCTGTGGTCTGAGAAGACCGGTTTAACGAACATCCCAAAAAGGGGTGGAGTCCCGGGAGGGGGCGGCAGCCCAAAGTGGGTAGGTGGTCCAGAAAGGGGCCAAGTTTGAAGGAATGACAGCACTGGGTGACTCAGTGGGTATGTCTGGAGTACCGCAGTGTATATGTATGTCATTTCCAGAATGTGGGATATTCTTTCCGAATGTTGACGGGCCGCAAGTGTGCACCGTGATGCTACACCGGGAAGGGATATCGGGACGGTTGGACTCAGAGTCAAGTGACTCTGGTAGGAACTCCTCTCACTCTCTGTCTGACCGAGAAAATGGTCCAGGTTCGCTGTGCACATGGGGTCACAGTGAACTATGCGGTAGACAGAGTAATGTTTGAGGAGTACGGAGTGTTATGATTGAGTCACCGTAGGAGGCAAAAATAGAAATGCTAGCTAAGTCCAGAAAACCAGAGAAGTTGGCAGCTGTCGGATTGCAGACCCCTGAACCTATCAACACAACTAGCAGTAGCCGTGGGGGGCTCCTACGATGCCCTAGGCCCCTTGATCACAGTCGGAGGACTACATAGCCTAAAGAGAGAAAGGGAAATCTAAACTGCACCAGAGCAGACCCCAAAGCAAAAGGCAGCCCCCACATATAATGACGGTGAAGCAAGATGAAAACACTAACACAGACAGAAAATAGACTGAGCAAAGATGGGGCCCAAGCTAGCTTAGATAGGAAAGGACAGGAAGGCTACTGTCTGCAATCCGAGAAAAAACCCTATGAAAATAAGAGCCAACAAACTGACAGTAAAAAAGGCCCTGAAGACGCTAGGCTTCAAAAAAGGCTATGTCAGTACTCAGGAATATTCTGAAGACAGAGCAACAGGCAAAAGGAGATTCAGCTCACCCCAGCAGGGAATGGCAGAATCCAGAAAAGCAAGGAAAACAAAACACAATGCAAAAAGGCAAAGCAGAAATCTTAGCTTTAGATGAGCAGGAATCAGACTGGTTTCCTAGAAGTCCACAGAGAAATCACCCGCAGGCCAGAAGGGCGTCGTCAGCCTTATATCCAGTCACTAACTCCACTCAGCCAGTCATCATCATCAGCCCCAGGTGTTTGACAATCAGGCTCACTACCTTTCTTCACCAGAAGAAGGAGTTCCTCGGGCCTCAGTAGTGAAGGGGAAAATGAACTCACAACAGTACCTCCCCCTTGAGGAGGGGTCACCGAACCCTCAACCACGCCACCAGGGTGATCAAGGTGAGCCCGATGAAAGGCACGCACCAATCTTTTGGCATGAATATCAGAGGCAGAGACCCAGGAATTATCCTCCTGACCATAACCCTTCCACTTAACCAAATACTGGAGTCTCCGTCTAGCTAGACGGGAATCCAGTACTTTCTCCACCTCATATTCCATGTTACCTTCAACCAATACAGGGTCTGGAGGTGCAACCCCCGGAACAACAGGTTCAACAAACCTCTTCAACAAAGATTTATGGAACACATTATGGATTTTAAATGTGACAGGAAGAGCCAAACGAAAAGAGACCGGATTAATCATCTCCAAAATCTTGTAAGGTCCAATAAATCTAGGCTTAAACTTAGGAGAAGCCACCTTCATAGCAATATTTTTTGATGATAACCACACCATATCACCAACCTTAAACTGGGGACCAATGGTCCTATGTCGGTTGGAAAACCGCTGGGCCTTTTCCTGGGAGAGAGAACTTATCCACCACTTGGTCCCAGATCTGGTGCATTCTCTCCACCACAGTGTCAACACCTGGGCAGGCAGAGGGCTCCACCTGCCCTGAAGAACATCGAGGATGAAACCCAAACTTACAAAAAAAAGGTGACATCAAAGTGGCAGAACTAGCTCTATTATTTAAAGCAAATTCGGCCAAGGGCAAAAATGAAACCCAATCATCCTGATCAGCAGAAATAAAACATCTCAAATATGACTCCAAGGTCTGGTTTGTTCTCTCTGTCTGCCCATTGGTCTGAGGGTGAAAAGCAGAGGAGAAGGACAACTGAATTCCCAGCTTGGAACAGAAAGTTCTCCAAAATCTAGACACAAACTGGACTCCTCTGTCAGATACAATGTTCTCAGGAATCCCGTGCAAGCGAACCACCTGTTGTAAAAACAGGGGCACCAATTCAGAGGAAGACGGCAACTTAGGGAGTGGTACAAGATGAACCATCTTAGAGAACCTATCACAAATCACCCAAATAACAGTCATCCTTTGAGAGACAGGCATATCAGAGATGAAATCCATCGAAATATGGGTCCATGGCCTCTTGGGCACAGGCAAAGGCATCAACAACCCACTAGAGCGAGAACACGATTTAGACCGGGAGCACGTCCCACAGGACTGCACAAAATTCCTGACATCACGAGACAAGGAGGGCCACCAAAAAGACCGACTCACCAGATCTCTAGTACCAAAAATACCTGGATGACCAGCCAAAGCAGAGCAATGAACTTCAGACATCACTCTCTTCTTCCACTGGTCAGGAACATACAACTTTCCACTGGGACAACGCTCAGGTTTGTCCTCCTGGATCTCCTCCAGAGCACGTCTCAAATCGGGCGAGATGGCAGAAAGAACTACCCCTTCGCCTAAGATGGCAGCAGGCTTGGTCACCAAAGGAGAATCAGCAAAGAAGCTCCTAGAGAGGGCGTCACCCCTTGACATTCTTAGTTCCAGGATGAAAAGAAACCACAAAATCAAAACGTGTAAAAAACAAGGCCCACCTAGCCTGTCTAGGGTTCAAGCGCTTAGCCGACTCTAGGTAAATCAAATTCTTGTGGTCAGTGAGGACCACGACTTGATGCTTAGCTCCCTCCAACCAATGTCTCCACTCCTGAAATGCCCATTTCATGGCTAACAGTTCCCGATTCCCCACATCATGGTTACGTTCAGATGGAGAAAACTTTCGGGAAAAGAAAGCACAGGGATTCATTTTAGATGTTACAGGATCCTTTTGGGACAAAACAGCTCCTGCACCAATCTCAGAAGCATCCACCTCTACCTGGAACGGAAGTGAGACATCAGGTTGCCGCAAAACCGGGGCGGAGGTGAATCTTCGCTTCAGCTCCTGAAAGGAAGAAACAGCCTCCGGAGACCAATTTAACACATCAGCACCCTTCTTAGTCAAATCAGTCAATGGCTTGGCAATACTAGAAAATTTTGCTATAAATTTCCGATAAAAATTAGCAAAACCCAAAAACTTCTGGAGGGCCTTCAAAGAAGTGGGCTGAACCCAATCGTAAATGGCCTGTACCTTGGCAGGGTCCATTTCAATAGTTGACAGGGACAAAATAAATCCCAAAAAAGAAATCCTCTGTACTCCAAAAAGGCATTTAGATCCTTTGACATACAGGGAATTCTCCCTCAAGATCCGGAACACAGTCCGAATATGTTCCACATGAGAATCCCAATCCTTGGAGAAGATCAAAATATCATCCAGATAGATAATCAAAAATTTATCGACAAAATCTCGGAAAATATCGTTCATGAAGCACTGGAAGACAGAAGGGGCATTAGTGAGCCCAAAAGGCATCACCAGGTACTCAAAATGTCCCTCCGGAGTATTAAACGCCATCTTCCATTCATCCCCATGCTTAATGCGAATAAGATTATACACCCCCCTGAGGTCAAGCTTGGTAAACCAGCAAGCACTTTTAACTCTGGAGAATAGATCAGAAATCAGGGGTAACGGATACTGATATTTAACAGTAATTTTGTTGAGAGCACGATAATCAATACAAGGTCTTAATGATCCATCCTTTTTGGCTACAAAAAAAAAAACGGCACCTAAGGGTGACGAGGATGGTCTAATATGACCCTTCTCCAACGCCTCCTTAATATAGGATCGCATAGCCTCGTGCTCGGGTACAGATAAATTGAAGAGCCGACCCTTGGGAAATTTACACCCCGGGCTCAGTTCAATTGCACAGTCATAACTCCTATGAGGAGGCAGAGACGCAGACTCATTCTCACTAAATACATCATAAAAGTCCGCCAAATAATCAGGAACATCATGCGACTGAGGAGAGGTGGAAAACACCGGAGCCTCACTAAAGGCACACCGACAACCCCAACTCACCACAGACAGATTTCCAATCCAAAACTGGATTATGAATTTGTAACCAGGGAAACCCCAGAACAATAGTATCATGCAGATTATGTAACACCAAAAACCTGCAATTTTCTTGATGGTCTGGGGCGACCCGCATCACCACCTAGGTCCAATACTGAAGTTTATTTTTAGCCAATGGTGTAGCATCAATCCCCCTCAAAGGGATAGGCGTCTGCAGAGGTGTCATCGGAAATCCACAACGTTTAGCAAAATCCAAGTCCATTAGGTTTAGAGCTGCTCCCGAATCCACAAAAGCCTTGGCGGAAAATGTGGACAGGGAGCAGATCAGAGTAATAGCCAGAAGAAACTTAGGTTGAACACCACCAACAGAAAACGTGTGTGCAAAGCGTTTCTCGCATTTAGGACAGACAGAAATAATATGCGAGGCATCTCCACAGAAAAAACACAACTTATTACGCCTTCTGAACTCCTGACGCTGCTCTCTGGAAAAAACCCTATCACATTCCATAGGTTCAGACATCTGTTCAACAGGTGGCAACACCTCTCGTGCAGCTCTGCAAACGCCGATCAACCTGAATGGCTAAAGACTAGAGTTGAGCGATACCAGCCGATACTTGAAAATATCGGATCGGAATGGATCGGCCGATCTTAAAAAAAAGTATCGGTATCGCCGATTCCGATACCGGGAACCAATGCAAGTCAATGGGGCCAAAATATCGGAATTAAAAAAAAACCTTTCTTTCCTTGTAGGTTAATTCTACATGAAGAAAAACAACTAAGAATAATGTAGAATGTATTGTGGGAGGTGGAGGAGACATTAAAGCCATAGAGGTTTAGCCCAATCAAATGGAATAGCAGGAATTAAACTTTTTTTTTTAAAGATGTTAGGAGTTACAAAGATATTGACTATGTTAGCCTCATTTATATTTTGCCAGACATGTATGTCTTCTTCTTCTACTTCCTTTTTTTACATTCTTCTTCTTCTTCTTCTACTTCCTTTTTTTACATTCTTCTTCTTCTTCTTCTACTTCCTTTTTTTACATTCTTCTTCTTATTCCTTTTTTTACATTCTTCTTCTTCTTCTTCTACTTCCTTTTTTTACATTCTTCTTCTTCTTCTTCTTCTTCTTCTTCTTCTTCCTTTTCTTACATTCTTCATATTCTTCTTATTCAAAAATTATTATTCTACATATTCAGCTTCTTCATCTTCTTCCTATTCTTCTTCATCATATTCTTGTTTGTGTCAGGCATTCCTGTAGTTGTTATCTAGAAAAGTTAGAAGTTTACACCTTCCGTTCTGCCTGTCACAAAAGATTTACAACAGGATTTGTCCGCGTTCAGTTTGGCCTGCAGAAGCAGGCCTTTTCCAGGGGCACCACGAGGAGGAACGGACTCACCCCCATACACTGCTTAGTCTTCTTCTGCTTATAAATAAGATAATATCATTTGCTCAGAGTATTAGTCTTATGCTTAATGTTCTTCTGCTTTGTTTTTTTTATGCTACTTTGTCTTCTCTCTCTTGTTGTTCTGCATCTTGGTGGTTGTCTTCCTGTTCTTTGTCCTCTTGAACCAGCTGACGGTACTGGCACCCGGAGGGGCAGCAGAAGGAACAAGAGCCAATGGCACTACCGAGGACCAGCTGACGGTGCTGGAACCCGGTTACTAAGCAGGAGGTACCTGTGCTACAAAGCACTACCAAGGACCAGCAGACGTTGCCGGAACTCGGATACCGAGATGGAGGCACCTAGGCCAAAGGCTCTGACGAGAACCAGCTGACGGTGCTGGAACCCGGAGGGGTAGCATAAGCTGCAAGAGCAAATGGAAATAGCGAGGACCAGCTGACAGTGCTGGCACCCGGAGGGGCAGCAGAAGGAATAAGAGCCAATGGCACAACCGAGGACCAGCTGACGGTGCTGGAACCCGGTTACTAAGCAGGAGGTACCTGTGCTACAAAGCACTACCAAGGACCAGCAGACGTTGCTGGAACTCGGATACCGAGATGGAGGCACCTAGGCCAAAGGCTCTGATGAGAACCAGCTGACGGTGCTGGAACCCGGAGGGGTATCAGAAGTTACCCCTGAAAAGCAAAGTTGGCATGCCGCAAGCTGGCCGCAGTTACCGAATCACACAGTCCTACAGGGGGGGCTTGTCCTACTGGCACTACGGAACAAGCCTTTCTTACCAGAACCCGCAGTCCACATAGGAAGCACCTAAACTGCTGGCACCCTAGCCTCGGCTAACCCAACCGCAACACGACATGGCAACTTGGGGTGGCAAACTGACATTGACACTTCCCGGAAACAGCAGGCAGGGCTGGAACCAAGCTGGGCAGGAGGGAGTACCCGTGCCAAAGTCAGTTATGAGCAGCAACTGGCGATGTTGGAGCCCAGGACAAGCACTTAGCAGGCTGAGGCCTGATGTGCTGTCAATTGGGAGGCAGCAGGACAGATTGCCATCAAAACAGCAGGGGAACAGCTGACGTTACTGAACCCCACAAACACAGGAGCTAGTGTTTTACTCTGTGAAGACGGCACTTCCGAGCAACAACTGGCTGTGTTGAAGCCCAGGGACAAGCACGGAGCAGGCTTAGGCTGCATTGAAGAAATTTTAAGATCGGTTGTAGACTACTAATTTGAACCAAGCTCCACTTAGGCCTGTGGATTCACTGATTTTCGTATTTCCCCTGTCCTCCAACCCCGCCAGTTACAGCTCCGAAGTGGCGTCTGCACAATCCACACTTGTTCCTGTGTTACAGGTGTTCAGTCCGGTCAGTTAATCCCCTGATGTGTGTCCGGCAATGTCGCCTGCTCTGTCCACATTCCGATAATGGGAATGTGGACAGAGCAGGCGACATTGCCGGACACACATCAGGGGATTAACTGATCGGACTGAACACCTGTAACACAGGAACAAGTGTGGATTGTGCAGACGCCACTTCGGAGCTGTAACTGGCAGGGTTGGAGGACAGGGGAAATACGAGAGACAGTGGAGCCACAGGCCTAATTGGAGCACGGTTAAAAATCAGTAGTGGTACGACTGTGTAGGCAGCAGGAGACTTTGCCATCCACACAGCAGGGGATCAGCTGACATTACTGAACCCCACTGAGACACGGGAGCAAGTATCTCTTTCCGTGTGGACGGCACTTCCGAACTACAACTGGCTGTGTTGAAGCCCAGGAAATAGGAGGGTGTAGGCAGAGGCCTACTGTATTTTGAATGAGTTTACAGCAGGAGAGACTGCCATCCACACAGCAGGGGATCAGCTGACGTTACTGAACCCCACTGAGACACGGGAGCAAGTGTCTCTTTCCGTGTGGACGGCACTTCCGAACTACAACTGGCTGTGTTGAAGCCCAGGAAATAGGAGGGTGTAGGCAGAGGCCTACTGTATTTTGAATGAGTTTACAGCAGGAGAGACTGCCATCCACACAGCAGGGGATCAGCTGACGTTACTGAACCCCACTGAGACACGGGAGCAAGTATCTCTTTCCGTGTGGACGGCACTTCCGAACTACAACTGGCTGTGTTGAAGCCCAGGAAATAGGAGGGTGTAGGCAGAGGCCTACTGTATTTTGAATGAGTTTACAGCAGGAGAGACTGCCATCCACACAGCAGGGGATCAGCTGACGTTACTGAACCCCACTGAGACACGGGAGCAAGTATCTCTTTCCGTGTGGACGGCACTTCCGAACTACAACTGGCTGTGTTGAAGCCCAGGAAATAGGAGGGTGTAGGCAGAGGCCTACTGTATTTTGAATGAGTTTACAGCAGGAGAGACTGCCATCCACACAGCAGGGGATCAGCTGACGTTACTGAACCCCACTGAGACACGGGAGCAAGTGTCTCTTTCCGTGTGGACGGCACTTCCGAACTACAACTGGCTGTGTTGAAGCCCAGGAAATAGGAGGGTGTAGGCAGAGGCCTACTGAATTTTGAATGAGGTGACAGCAGGAGAGACTGCCATCCACACAGCAGGGGATCAGCTGACGTTACTGAACCCCACTGAGACACGGGAGCAAGTGTCTCTTTCCGTGTGGACGGCACTTCCGAACTACAACTGGCTGTGTTGAAGCCCAGGAAATAGGAGGGTGTAGGCAGAGGCCTACTGAATTTTGAATGAGGTGACAGCAGGAGAGACTGCCATCCACACAGCAGGGGATCAGCTGACGTTACTGAACCCCACTGAGACACGGGAGCAAGTGTCTCTTTCCGTGTGGACGGCACTTCCGAACTACAACTGGCTGTGTTGAAGCCCAGGAAATAGGAGGGTGTAGGCAGAGGCCTACTGTATTTTGAATGAGTTTACAGCAGGAGAGACTGCCATCCACACAGCAGGGGATCAGCTGACGTTACTGAACCCCACTGAGACACGGGAGCAAGTATCTCTTTCCGTGTGGACGGCACTTCCGAACTACAACTGGCTGTGTTGAAGCCCAGGAAATAGGAGGGTGTAGGCAGAGGCCTACTGTATTTTGAATGAGTTTACAGCAGGAGAGACTGCCATCCACACAGCAGGGGATCAGCTGACGTTACTGAACCCCACTGAGACACGGGAGCAAGTATCTCTTTCCGTGTGGACGGCACTTCCGAACTACAACTGGCTGTGTTGAAGCCCAGGAAATAGGAGGGTGTAGGCAGAGGCCTACTGTATTTTGAATGAGTTTACAGCAGGAGAGACTGCCATCCACACAGCAGGGGATCAGCTGACGTTACTGAACCCCACTGAGACACGGGAGCAAGTATCTCTTTCCGTGTGGACGGCACTTCCGAACTACAACTGGCTGTGTTGAAGCCCAGGAAATAGGAGGGTGTAGGCAGAGGCCTACTGTATTTTGAATGAGTTTACAGCAGGAGAGACTGCCATCCACACAGCAGGGGATCAGCTGACGTTACTGAACCCCACTGAGACACGGGAGCAAGTGTCTCTTTCCGTGTGGACGGCACTTCCGAACTACAACTGGCTGTGTTGAAGCCCAGGAAATAGGAGGGTGTAGGCAGAGGCCTACTGAATTTTGAATGAGGTGACAGCAGGAGAGACTGCCATCCACACAGCAGGGGATCAGCTGACGTTACTGAACCCCACTGAGACACGGGAGCAAGTGTCTCTTTCCGTGTGGACGGCACTTCCGAACTACAACTGGCTGTGTTGAAGCCCAGGAAATAGGAGGGTGTAGGCAGAGGCCTACTGAATTTTGAATGAGGTGACAGCAGGAGAGACTGCCATCCACACAGCAGGGGATCAGCTGACGTTACTGAACCCCACTGAGACACGGGAGCAAGTGTCTCTTTCCGTGTGGACGGCACTTCCGAACTACAACTGGCTGTGTTGAAGCCCAGGAAATAGGAGGGTGTAGGCAGAGGCCTACTGTATTTTGAATGAGTTTACAGCAGGAGAGACTGCCATCCACACAGCAGGGGATCAGCTGACGTTACTGAACCCCACTGAGACACGGGAGCAAGTATCTCTTTCCGTGTGGACGGCACTTCCGAACTACAACTGGCTGTGTTGAAGCCCAGGAAATAGGAGGGTGTAGGCAGAGGCCTACTGTATTTTGAATGAGTTTACAGCAGGAGAGACTGCCATCCACACAGCAGGGGATCAGCTGACGTTACTGAACCCCACTGAGACACGGGAGCAAGTATCTCTTTCCGTGTGGACGGCACTTCCGAACTACAACTGGCTGTGTTGAAGCCCAGGAAATAGGAGGGTGTAGGCAGAGGCCTACTGTATTTTGAATGAGTTTACAGCAGGAGAGACTGCCATCCACACAGCAGGGGATCAGCTGACGTTACTGAACCCCACTGAGACACGGGAGCAAGTATCTCTTTCCGTGTGGACGGCACTTCCGAACTACAACTGGCTGTGTTGAAGCCCAGGAAATAGGAGGGTGTAGGCAGAGGCCTACTGTATTTTGAATGAGTTTACAGCAGGAGAGACTGCCATCCACACAGCAGGGGATCAGCTGACGTTACTGAACCCCACTGAGACACGGGAGCAAGTGTCTCTTTCCGTGTGGACGGCACTTCCGAACTACAACTGGCTGTGTTGAAGCCCAGGAAATAGGAGGGTGTAGGCAGAGGCCTACTGAATTTTGAATGAGGTGACAGCAGGAGAGACTGCCATCCACACAGCAGGGGATCAGCTGACGTTACTGAACCCCACTGAGACACGGGAGCAAGTGTCTCTTTCCGTGTGGACGGCACTTCCGAACTACAACTGGCTGTGTTGAAGCCCAGGAAATAGGAGGGTGTAGGCAGAGGCCTACTGAATTTTGAATGAGGTGACAGCAGGAGAGACTGCCATCCACACAGCAGGGGATCAGCTGACGTTACTGAACCCCACTGAGACACGGGAGCAAGTGTCTCTTTCCGTGTGGACGGCACTTCCGAACTACAACTGGCTGTGTTGAAGCCCAGGAAATAGGAGGGTGTAGGCAGAGGCCTACTGTATTTTGAATGAGTTTACAGCAGGAGAGACTGCCATCCACACAGCAGGGGATCAGCTGACGTTACTGAACCCCACTGAGACACGGGAGCAAGTGTCTCTTTCCGTGTGGACGGCACTTCCGAACTACAACTGGCTGTGTTGAAGCCCAGGAAATAGGAGGGTGTAGGCAGAGGCCTACTGAATTTTGAATGAGGTGACAGCAGGAGAGACTGCCATCCACACAGCAGGGGATCAGCTGACGTTACTGAACCCCACTGAGACACGGGAGCAAGTGTCTCTTTCCGTGTGGACGGCACTTCCGAACTACAACTGGCTGTGTTGAAGCCCAGGAAATAGGAGGGTGTAGGCAGAGGCCTACTGTATTTTGAATGAGTTTACAGCAGGAGAGACTGCCATCCACACAGCAGGGGATCAGCTGACGTTACTGAACCCCACTGAGACACGGGAGCAAGTATCTCTTTCCGTGTGGACGGCACTTCCGAACTACAACTGGCTGTGTTGAAGCCCAGGAAATAGGAGGGTGTAGGCAGAGGCCTACTGAATTTTGAATGAGGTGACAGCAGGAGAGACTGCCATCCACACAGCAGGGGATCAGCTGACGTTACTGAACCCCACTGAGACACGGGAGCAAGTGTCTCTTTCCGTGTGGACGGCACTTCCGAACTACAACTGGCTGTGTTGAAGCCCAGGAAATAGGAGGGTGTAGGCAGAGGCCTACTGTATTTTGAATGAGTTTACAGCAGGAGAGACTGCCATCCACACAGCAGGGGATCAGCTGACGTTACTGAACCCCACTGAGACACGGGAGCAAGTATCTCTTTCCGTGTGGACGGCACTTCCGAACTACAACTGGCTGTGTTGAAGCCCAGGAAATAGGAGGGTGTAGGCAGAGGCCTACTGAATTTTGAATGAGGTGACAGCAGGAGAGACTGCCATCCACACAGCAGGGGATCAGCTGACGTTACTGAACCCCACTGAGACACGGGAGCAAGTGTCTCTTTCCGTGTGGACGGCACTTCCGAACTACAACTGGCTGTGTTGAAGCCCAGGAAATAGGAGGGTGTAGGCAGAGGCCTACTGAATTTTGAATGAGGTGACAGCAGGAGAGACTGCCATCCACACAGCAGGGGATCAGCTGACGTTACTGAACCCCACTGAGACACGGGAGCAAGTATCTCTTTCCGTGTGGACGGCACTTCCGAACTACAACTGGCTGTGTTGAAGCCCAGGAAATAGGAGGGTGTAGGCAGAGGCCTACTGTATTTTGAATGAGTTTACAGCAGGAGAGACTGCCATCCACACAGCAGGGGATCAGCTGACGTTACTGAACCCCACTGAGACACGGGAGCAAGTGTCTCTTTCCGTGTGGACGGCACTTCCGAACTACAACTGGCTGTGTTGAAGCCCAGGAAATAGGAGGGTGTAGGCAGAGGCCTACTGAATTTTGAATGAGGTGACAGCAGGAGAGACTGCCATCCACACAGCAGGGGATCAGCTGACGTTACTGAACCCCACTGAGACACGGGAGCAAGTGTCTCTTTCCGTGTGGACGGCACTTCCGAACTACAACTGGCTGTGTTGAAGCCCAGGAAATAGGAGGGTGTAGGCAGAGGCCTACTGTCTTTGTAATGCGGAGACAGCAGGAGAGACTGCCATCTCCACAGCAGGGGAACAGCTGGCAGTGCTGAACCCCACTAACACTTGAACGAATGTGTTTGGTTCTGTGGAGACGACACTTCTGAACACCAACTGACGCTGTTGGAGCCCAGGATTAGGCGAGGAGCAGGCTGGGGCCTACTGGATTTTGGCAGGTGAAGGCAGCAGGAGACTTGCCATCTCCACAGCAGGGGAACAGCTGGCAGTGCTGAACCCCACTAACACTTGAACGAATGTGTTTGGCTCTGTGGAGACGACACTTCTGAACACCAACTGACGCTGTTGGAGCCCAGGATTAGGCGAGGAGCAGGCTGGGGCCTACTGGATTTTGGCAGGTGAAGGCAGCAGGAGACTTGCCATCTCCACAGCAGGGGAACAGCTGGCAGTGCTGAACCCCACTAACACTTGAACGAATGTGTTTGGCTCTGTGGAGACGACACTTCTGAACACCAACTGACGCTGTTGGAGCCCAGGATTAGGCGAGGAGCAGGCTGGGGCCTACTGGATTTTGGCAGGTGAATGCAGCAGGAGACTTGCCATCTCCACAGCAGGGGAACAGCTGGCAGTGCTGAACCCCACTAACACTTGAACGAATGTGTTTGGTTCTGTGGAGACGACACTTCTGAACACCAACTGACGCTGTTGGAGCCCAGGATTAGGCGAGGAGCAGGCTGGGGCCTACTGGATTTTGGCAGGTGAAGGCAGCAGGAGACTTGCCATCTCCACAGCAGGGGAACAGCTGGCAGTGCTGAACCCCACTAACACTTGAACGAATGTGTTTGGCTCTGTGGAGACGACACTTCTGAACACCAACTGACGCTGTTGGAGCCCAGGATTAGGCGAGGAGCAGGCTGGGGCCTACTGGATTTTGGCAGGTGAATGCAGCAGGAGACTTGCCATCTCCACAGCAGGGGAACAGCTGGCAGTGCTGAACCCCACTAACACTTGAACGAATGTGTTTGGTTCTGTGGAGACGACACTTCTGAACACCAACTGACGCTGTTGGAGCCCAGGATTAGGCGAGGAGCAGGCTGGGGCCTACTGGATTTTGGCAGGTGAAGGCAGCAGGAGACTTGCCATCTCCACAGCAGGGGAACAGCTGGCAGTGCTGAACCCCACTAACACTTGAACGAATGTGTTTGGCTCTGTGGAGACGACACTTCTGAACACCAACTGACGCTGTTGGAGCCCAGGATTAGGCGAGGAGCAGGCTGGGGCCTACTGGATTTTGGCAGGTGAAGGCAGCAGGAGACTTGCCATCTCCACAGCAGGGGAACAGCTGGCAGTGCTGAACCCCACTAACACTTGAACGAATGTGTTTGGCTCTGTGGAGACGACACTTCTGAACACCAACTGACGCTGTTGGAGCCCAGGATTAGGCGAGGAGCAGGCTGGGGCCTACTGGATTTTGGCAGGTGAATGCAGCAGGAGACTTGCCATCTCCACAGCAGGGGAACAGCTGGCAGTGCTGAACCCCACTAACACTTGAACGAATGTGTTTGGTTCTGTGGAGACGACACTTCTGAACACCAACTGACGCTGTTGGAGCCCAGGATTAGGCGAGGAGCAGGCTGGGGCCTACTGGATTTTGGCAGGTGAAGGCAGCAGGAGACTTGCCATCTCCACAGCAGGGGAACAGCTGGCAGTGCTGAACCCCACTAACACTTGAACGAATGTGTTTGGCTCTGTGGAGACGACACTTCTGAACACCAACTGACGCTGTTGGAGCCCAGGATTAGGCGAGGAGCAGGCTGGGGCCTACTGGATTTTGGCAGGTGAAGGCAGCAGGAGACTTGCCATCTCCACAGCAGGGGAACAGCTGGCAGTGCTGAACCCCACTAACACTTGAACGAATGTGTTTGGCTCTGTGGAGACGACACTTCTGAACACCAACTGACGCTGTTGGAGCCCAGGATTAGGCGAGGAGCAGGCTGGGGCCTACTGGATTTTGGCAGGTGAATGCAGCAGGAGACTTGCCATCTCCACAGCAGGGGAACAGCTGGCAGTGCTGAACCCCACTAACACTTGAATGAATGTGTTTGGTTCTGTGGAGACGACACTTCTGAACACCAACTGACGCTGTTGGAGCCCAGGATTAGGCGAGGAGCAGGCTGGGGCCTACTGGATTTTGGCAGGTGAAGGCAGCAGGAGACTTGCCATCTCCACAGCAGGGGAACAGCTGGCAGTGCTGAACCCCACTAACACTTGAACGAATGTGTTTGGCTCTGTGGAGACGACACTTCTGAACACCAACTGACGCTGTTGGAGCCCAGGATTAGGCGAGGAGCAGGCTGGGGCCTACTGGATTTTGGCAGGTGAAGGCAGCAGGAGACTTGCCATCTCCACAGCAGGGGAACAGCTGGCAGTGCTGAACCACACTAACACTTGAACGAATGTGTTTGGCTCTGTGGAGACGACACTTCTGAACACCAACTGACGCTGTTGGAGCCCAGGATTAGGCGAGGAGCAGGCTGGGGCCTACTGGATTTTGGCAGGTGAAGGCAGCAGGAGACTTGCCATCTCCACAGCAGGGGAACAGCTGGCAGTGCTGAACCCCACTAACACTTGAACGAATGTGTTTGGCTCTGTGGAGACGACACTTCTGAACACCAACTGACGCTGTTGGTGCCCAGGATTACGCATGCCGCATGCAGAGGCCAATGGGCAGCGGTTTTTATGGAGGTTGTGGACTACTACTGATTCTAACCATGCTCCACTTAGGCCTCTGGCTCCACTGTCTCTACTATTTACCCTGGCCTCCAACCCCGCCAGCTACATCTCTGAAGTGGCGTCAGCACAATCTACACTTGTTCCTGTGTTACTGGTGCTCAGTCCCATCAGTTGATCCCCTGATGTTTGTCCGGCAAGTTCGCCAGCTCTGTCCTCATTCCCACTACTGGTTATGGGAATGTGGACAGAGCAGGAGACCTTGCCGGACACACATCAGGGGATAAACTGATGGGACTGAGCCACAGGAACACAGGAACAAGTGTAGATTGTGCTGACGCCACTTCAGAGATGTAGATGGCGGGGTTGGAGGTCAGGGGAAATAGTAGAGACAGTGGAGCCAGAGACCTAAGTTGGGCACGGTTAAAAATCAGTAGTGGTTTGAATGTTGATGGAGCTGGTGACTCTGCCGTCCACACAGCAGGGGATCAGCTGGCATTACTGAACCCCAGTAACACAGGAGCTAGTGTGTTTCTCTGTGCAGACGACACATCTGAGCGACAACTGGCTGTGTTGAAGCACAGGGATTATAGTTCAGGTGGTAGAAAAATGAACACACCAGCAGACCTGGATACAGTTGCCAACCACTAATTTAGTCTGTAAGAGGAATGGCAAAGTCTTTGGAGATCCAGGCCTTGTTCATTTTCAGAAAAGTCAGCCGGTCAACATTATCGGAAGATAGTCGCGTGCGACGGTCTGTTAGTACACCACCTGCGGCACTAAAGACACGTTCCGATAATACACTGGCAGCAGGGCAAGCCAGCACCTCCAATGCATACTGGCTAAGCTCTGGCCATGTATCCAGCTTAGAGACCCAAAACTTGAAGGGGGAAGAGCCATCTGGGAGTACAGCGACAGGGCAAGACATGTAGTCTGACACCATCTGACGGAAGCGTTGCCTCCTGCTGACTCGAGGCGTCGCTGATGGTGTAGACAATTGTGGTGGACACACAAAACTTTGCCACATTTGGGCCATAGTGGTCTTGCCTTGTGCTGCGGCACTGCCTCTGCTCCCTCTTTGTGCAGAGTTTCCTCCACTGCCTCGACGCACAGAGCTGCTTTGTAAAGCACTTGCAACAATGCTGTCGGGTGGAATGGAAAACATTATGGACTGCACCAGTGACTCTTCGTACTCCCGCATTTTACGCTCCCGGTTCAACGTTGGTATGAGCCTTTGTACGCTGTCCCGGTAGCGAGGATCTAGGAGGGTGTACACCCAATAATCAGCCAAGACGAGAATGTGGGCGATGCGGCGGTCGTTTCTCAGGCACTGCAGCATGAAATCAACCATGTGCTGCAGACTCCCAACTGCCAAAGAACCGCTGTCCCCTGTTTGAGGCGTGACCTCGACCTGCTCTGCATCACCCCACCCTCGCTGTACATACTGAGTAGAGGTTTGTGTACCTCCCTCCTCTGGAGAGATGTCTTCCTCCTCCATCGACTCCTCCTCATCCTCCTCACAAAGTGTCCCCTGCCTAGGCCTTTGTGAGGAAACACGTAGCGCAGACTGTCCAGAAGCAGATGGCATTTGGGACTCCTCATCCTCCACCTCTTCTGAAACCTCATCCCTTAGTGCTTGCAGTGTTTGTTGAAGCAGGCAGATAAGGGGGACAGTCATGCTGACTAGTGCATCATCTGCACTCGCCATCCGCGTGGATTCATCGAAGGCACGCAAAACGAGGCAGATGTCCTTCATAGAGGCCCACTCAATGGTGCTGAAGTGTGAACGGCGCACAGTGCGACTTGTTTGCGCCTGATGCAGCTGGTACTCCATGACTGCTGCCTGCTGCTCACACAACCGCTCCAACATATGTAACGTTGAATTCCACCGGGTGGGTAGGTCACATATGATGCGATGTTCCGGAAGGCCAAATCGTCGCTGCAGAGCAGCGAGGCGCGATCTTGCCGTGCTGGAACGTCGCAAGTGAGCGCACTCTATGCGGACCTTGTGCAACAGTGCATCAAGATCCGGATAGTCCCTCAGAAAGCTCTGCACGACCAAGTTAAGAACATGTGCCAGACATGGGATGTGTGTGAGGTTGCCTAGGCCAAGAGCTGCCACCAGATTTCGGCCATTGTCACACACTACCAAGCCCGGCTGGAGATTCGCTGGCCCAAACCACACATCGCTCTCCAGCTTGATAGCATTCCAGAGCTCCTGCGCTGTGTGGCTTCGATTCCCCAAATAAATTAATTTGAGTACAGCCTGTTGACGTTTGGCCACGGCTGTGCTCATATCGGTCGTAACAGGCTCCTGCTCTGCTGTTTCTGAGGAACTTGAGTAGGAGGAGGAGTCTATGTGTACAGACTGGAGTCCTGCAATCCGTGGCGTTGGAAGAACACGTACAGCGCCACTCTCCAGATCCGTACCCGGCTCCACAACATTGACCCAGTGGGCAGTGAGGGAAAGGTATCGTCCCTGTCCATGGTTACTGGTCCACGCATCGGTGGTCAGGTGGACCTTGCTACTAACGGCGTTTAGTAGCGCATGTTTTATTTTGCCCTCAACATGTTTCTGCAGGGCAGGGACGGCTCGCCTGCTGAAATAAAAGCGGCTGGGCACGTTGTATTGGGGGACTGCCAATGCCATTAAGTCCCGGAAGGTGTCAGTGTCCACCAGCCTGAATGACAGCATTTCAACTGCCAGAAGTTTGGCAATGCCAGCATTCAGAGACTGTGCTCGGGGATGGTTTGCCGAGTAAGGGCGCCTTTTATCCCATGCCTGTGCTACCGATGGCTGTGATGGATGGGAACGTGCTGTTATGGGTGGAATCTGACAGGGTCTCCGGACAACAGTGGCAGAGGTTCTTCCTTGGCGATCCTGTGAGGAAGCCGAACCAGCAGTGTGTGAGCTGGAGGAAGAGGGCCCAACACGAACTGAAGAGGTGGTAGGTGGTGCTGTACGTTGGCCTACGTCTTGAGGGTGTCTATGCAACTCCAACTCGTGCTTGGTGCGCACATGTTTCCACATATTTGTGGTATTGAGGTTGCTGACATTTCTCCCTCTTTTGACTCTCTGATGACACAGCTTGCATTTGACAAAGCAAATGTCATCTGCAACTGTGTTAAAAAAGGACCACGCACTGCAACTCTTGTGAGCGCCCGGTTTGCCTTTGGAAGGAGGAATGCTCCTAACGGGTGCCGAAGTGGAGGGTACAGGCAACCAAGTCTTCCCCCTCCCTCTGCCTCCTGTTTTGGCCGGTAGGGGAATCTCTTCCTCCGAGCTGCTCCCACCACCTTCCTGTTGCTCACGCCATGATGGGTCAAGGACCTCATCATCTTCCCTCCCCTCTTCAAACAGCTGCTTCTCCGGGGTTGTCTCGCCAGCACCGTACGCACCAGAAAGTGGCAACTGAGTCTCGTCATCATCTGATGCGTACTGAGGTGTGCTGACCATAGGCACTGGCCCACTCGCCTCTTCAGATTCAGAGGGACAAAGAAGTTGCGCATCACTGCATACTCCCTCTTCTTCACATTCAGGAATGCTGCTTGGCTGGCCCCCTCTTTCCAAGCCAACAGATTCCGAGAACAGAAGTAGAGATTGTGATGGCTCCTGTCCATGTCTCTCTGACTGCCTGGGCACTTTGGCAGGTGGTGAAGAGACAGATGGTTGCTCTTCGGTGCTCTGACCCTGAGAGGATGCGGAAGTAATTGAAGTCGATGCGTTAGCTGCCATCCATCCGACAACGGCTTCAATTTGTTCCTCCCGCAGCAGTGGGGTACGTTGAGGTCCTACAAAGCTGCGCATAAAGGACTGTTGCCTGCTAAAACTGGGGGATGCTGATCCACTGGTGCCCGCAGCAGGCCCAGAATCCCCACGTCCTCTACCTGTAGAATCCCCACGTCCTCTCCCTGCAGAATCCCCACGTCCTCTCCCTGCTGAAACTCCACGCCCACGCCCACGCCCCCGCGCCTTACTCCCTGCCTTCTTCATCTTGCAAGACTGCTTAAGATAGGCAAAAAAGGACAAAGGGGGGCCTTAGTGTGCTTATTCCTGAACAGCTGGTTACAGGTACAAGAAACACTAATTTTATGAAGTGTGTGTGTGTGGACTAGACTTTAATAGGAGCTGATGTGGCCTACACAAGTTCAAAATGTAGTGTTTGGTGAACTTTTTATGTGGTTTCTTTGTTTGAAACAAACTCAAAGTATGAGAACAAAGAATTGAAACTGATAGTATCACCAACTTTTTGGAGCTATTACAATGCAGGCAGGTAACCTACAATGCAAAAGATGAGGCTCCAAAAAAATTGGGTAATACTAATCTGGCTGCGCCGGCAGGGCACAAGCCAGAAAAAAAGGCTCCTCTATCTACTCCTATATAGTGTTTGCAACCAACCAATGTTGATGGATACGGATGGATGCACACTAATAGGAGAAGAAAAAATGAGCTGCACTCAGAGACAAATATGTGTGAGGCAGTGACGCACGTTGAGCGTCCTACAACCAGACGTAGCTGCAGGACACTCTACTCAGCGTGAGCTGCACTCACACACAGTCAGAGACCTCTCAGACAGCCGTCAACAGTGCAGCTAAGTGGGCACTGGCACTGACAGGCTGCAGAAAGGCTCCGCTGTGTACTCCTATATAGTGTTTGCAACCACCGTAGATGGAGACGGATGGATGCACACTAATAGAAGAAAAAATGAGCTGCACTCAAATAAAAATATGTGTGAGGCAGTGACGCACGCTGAGCGTCCTACAGCCAGACGTAGCTGCAGGACACACTACTCAGCGTGAGCTGCACTCACACACAGTCAGAGACCTCTCAGACAGCCGTGAACAGTGCAGCAAAGTGGACACTAGCACTGAAAGGCTGCAGAAAGGCTCCGCTGTCTACTACTAGTGTTTGCAACCAACGTATATGGATACGGATGGAAGCACACTAGATTGAAATTATTTAAAAAATGCAGCTCAAAAAATAAAAGATGTATGAGGCAGCAGTGATCACACTGGGTGGCCTACAGCCTGACGTGGCTGCAGGACCCACTCCACAGCGTGAGCTGCACTCACACAGCCCTTGCAGACAGCTGTGAAAACAGCGCTGCTAGGGAAAAGCAAGCTACAGTGGTGGTTTAGGTAGCCTGGATAAAGCACAATATTGTTTTTAGAATCGCTATTTCTAACTGTCCCTCACAGTCTTCTACAGCAGCCTGTCCCTAACTGAATTCACAGCAGAGTGACCAGAAATGGCGGCTGCGGTGGCTTTTATAGTGCATCATGACATCATTTCGGCAGCCAATCACAGCCATGCCAATAGTTAACATGCCTACATGCCTAACAGGATGTGCCCACACTTCGGAGGATTCCCATTGGCTTAATCAAAGCAAGCAGGCTCATAGCATGATGGGAACTTCCGATTCCGATTCCGATCCCGGAATCCGATATGAAAAAAGTATCGGAATTAAGTATCGGAATTCCGATACCGCTGATATCGGCCGATACCCGATACTTGCGGTATCGGAATGCTCAACACTACTAAAGACATAAAATCGTCAAGACCAGAGGGAACAGGAAATCCCACCATAGTATCTTTTACGGCTTCTGACAACCCCTTCCGAAAGAGAGCAGCCAAGGCATTATCATTCCAGGTAGTAAGTACTGCCCACTTTCGGAATTTTTGACAGTACAATTCTGCAGAATCACGACCCTGGTTCAATGCCAGCAGGGTCTTTTCAGCCTGATCAATGGCATTAGGTTCATCATACAACAACCCCAAGTTCTGAAAAAATGCGTTCACATTAGTCAGAATAGGATCATCTGGTTTCAAAGAAAACGCCCAATCCTGGGGATCGCCACGCAGCAAAGAGATGACAATTTTAACCTGCTGCGCGGAGCTCCCTGACGAGTTAGGCTTCAAGGCAAAAAATAATTTACAATTATCTTTGAAATTCAAAAATTTAGACCGATCCCCAAAAAATACATCAGGTGTAGGAATCTTTGGTTCAGCAGAATGTGAATGAGCAAGGTAGGCGGAAATTCCCCGCACTTCCGCAGCGAGCTGCTCCACACAATCAGACAATTGCTTTATCTCCATTGAGAGAAAAAAAAAATTCCCCCTACGGCCTCAGAGATATAGAGGAAAAAATATACACACTTTTTTTTTTTTCTTTTTTTTTATACAATTCTTTCCTGCAATTGAGTACCCTAGGATCTGCGGTATGGCGGGTGATTCTGTTATGATTGAGTCACCGTAGGAGGCAAAAATAGAAATGCTAGCTAAGTCCAGAAAACCAGAGAAGTTGGCAGCTATCGGATTGCAGACCCCTGAACCGATCAACACAACTAGCAGTAGCCGTGGGGGGCTCCTACGATGCCCTAGGCCCCCGATCACAGCCGGAGGACTACATAGCCTAAAGACAGAAAGGGAAATCTAAACTGCCCCAGAGCAGACCCCAAAGCAAAAGGCAGCCCCCACATATAATGACGGTGAAGCAAGATGAAAACACTAACACAGACAGAAAGATAGACTGAGCAAAGATGGGGCCCAAGCTAGCTTAGATAGGAAAGGACAGGAAGGCTACTGTCTGCAATCTGAGAAAAAACCCTATGAAAATAAGAGCCAACAAACTGACAGTAAAAAAGGGCCTGAAGACGCTTGGCTTCAAAAAAGGCTATGCCAGTACTGGTTTCCTAGAAGTCCACAGAGAAATCACCCGCAGGCCAGAAGGGCGTCATCAGCCTTATATCCAGTCACTAACTCCACTCAGCCAGTCATCATCATCAGCCCCAGGTGTTTGACAATCAGGCTCACTACCTTTCTTCACCAGAAGAGGGAGTTCCTCGGGCCTCAGTAGTGAAGGGGAAAATGAACTCACAACAACGGAGGCTGTGAGTACAAAGGTGGCAGTATACCACCAAACTTAGTTTATGCCTTGGAGTGCGGCCGGGATTTGGTCAGGTTCTATGACCTATGCCAGGAAGATAGAGACGTGTCTACTGTAGGGCTAGCAGACGCTGAGACGCTGACGCCTCCTAATGTGGACAGGCCAGACGTAGGGGCGACCGGAGAAAGAACGACGTCGGACGAACTTACAGACCGGACGTCACCTGAAGGGTACATCAGTGTGAATGAGATGGGTGTGGTAAACCAAAAGAGCTGAGCTGACACAAGGATAGAGAGTGCCTTGGGGGTTCACCAGACGGTGTGGTGTGACTGTGACGTGTTATTATCAGTAGCCACCCCTAGGACAGAATCTAGTGCTGTGCTGACTGAAACTCGTGACAGGACGGATGGTAACCTGGTCGAGAAGATAATGGGAGTAGAGACACAGAGGGTAACTGTGGGGTTCACTCGACTGACGGGACTAACCCAGGGGTACCTTTTGACGATATGATTAAAGTAGTAGTGCAACACATACTGGCCAAAAGAGAACTAGAACAGGAGATACAGTCAATAAAAGAGACAGTAAGGGAACATCTCGAACATGAAAGTGTGATGAGACAAACGGCCGAGCACAGAGTGAAGGAGCTCGAGAAAGAAGTCTTGAACCTCAGAAGTCACCTGTCAATGTGGCAAAATGTGAACAAGACCCTTACAGAAGAAATTGAAGAACTCAGAGGAGTAGTTAAAAGTCTTCTGTGGGAGAAGTTGGATGAAGACTTACAGCGGGTGAGAGCAAGTGATAACAGGACAGAACGGACAGTAGCCCTCGGGGCAAAGGGTCATGAAGGGACCAAGTCATGTGAAGTTGATGAGGTAAGAACGGAAGAAGACAGTCACCCGGTCGGGTCAATGGCAGTGAGGGAAGGGTCCGTGGTAAAGCTAGAGCCTCCGGTCCAAGAAGACCGCAAGACCACAACCTTCCAGTTTGTAATTGATGTACCTGAGGACATGCAAGGAACCTGTGTGGAGGAAGGAGTGCATGAGGCTTTCAAAGAAGCGGTCAAAGCGTGTAAGGTGCGCTGGGCACCTGAGACTCGGCAGTTGGTGATAGTATCGGACAGAGAAGATACATCAAACCGAGTAGCTGTCCTGAAAGAGATGCATCTACAATGTCTCCACACCAAACAGCGGGTCAGGCAGAGTAATGTGAAGGCTGCTCAACGCCTAGAGGTAGCAAAGAAGGCTATGGATCAGCTGGGTTTGCGGAAAGATGTGGTGCCGGTACCCAAAGCTCTGATTGGGAGTATCATTGGAAAATCCAGGAAAGTAATGCAAAACCTTGTGAATATCTCCGGTGTGGTGAGAGTGAGGATCCCTCCTGATGATGAAGACCAAGTATCCAGTGAGCTGCGTAGGATTCCCATCCTGGTGGTTGGCTCCTTGGAGAGCCTGAGAGACTTTCAGATGCTCTTGGAGTATCGAGTGAGGTACCTGCAAGAGATCGAGCAGTTGAGGCAGGATTGCCGGCGAATTAATAAAGAAGTACGGAATACCAGGTGGCGGCCGCCTGCAACCCAACCAGATGTAAGAACTCGAAGAGATCCGCCAAGAAGTGACAGGACAGAGGGCCGAAGAATGTCAGCAAGTGGTAGCTCGACTGGCAGGATGACGTTAAGAGACCATAGTTCCTGTGAGACCCTAAATGAATCAGACTCAGGCCAGACAGTAGGCCTGATTAGGACTGATGACCATACCAACCGGGGGGAGCTGGTCGGGGAACAGAACAAACAGAGAGGGAGGTGGTGACTGGACCATGTCTGATGATGCAGACAGACTCTAACTGGAGCGTCAAAGATCAAGACCGCTGGGGGCGGGGGAGGCCTAACGTAGAGAGGAGGCCGTATGACACTAGGAAAAGGTTCTCTTGACCTGTGGGGCAAGGTGTGATGAGTGGTCTCGAGAGCCTGATGTAATGTTATGTGTTCAACCCCACAAGTTTGAACAGAGGGGCGAGGTATGTGGTGTAGTAACCACTATGTCCGCTAGGGGGCGCTGTGTGGAGGTTCCAAGAGAAAGGATGAGTGGCAGAATCCTGAGGGATGGTTATGTATCTCAAAGTGGGTGGCTTTGAGATGGAAACTTAGTTATGTGCATTGATCAGCAATGAGGTTGCTGAAGTGTTGTTTCAAGATATAAGGGAGAAGTCTCTAGGTAACTCGGGCGTGTGGAGCGGCTCTAATATACAAGGGACGTGTGGTATACGTGTCTTCTGGTTGCCCGGGAGACGCCCTGGGCATGCGCGGTAACAGTACCCACGATCATCAGCGGTGGGCTGAATAATTATTGGTGCACTCCCCGGGAGGCGCCCCGGGCATGCACGGTAGCAGCGCAAACGATTATCAGTGGTGGGCTGAGCAGGCACTGATGCCCTTCCCGGGGGGCGTCCACAGTGATTAGAGGGTGGTGGAGCTTGTTGCCTGGGAGACACCCGGGACTCGCGTGGCTACAACCCCAGCGTCTATTAAGGCAGACGTGCGCAGAAGATCATTCATCTGCGCTCCCTCATATGGAACAGGAAGCGCACTTAGTGTGACTACTTCCTGGCTGTATGTGTCATCAGCTGTGGACATAATTGCGCTCCATGTGGAACGCACGCCAAGCATTACTGCCCAGTAGCTTATTAACCCATTGGTTGCATCTGTGATTGACAGCTATGTTTTCCTATGGTGGGCTGATCCACCTATGACACAAAGCCCATTTCCGGTTTAGAGAGGATAGGGGCATGGTATGTGTATGTGTTTGTCTGAGGCTAGCCCCATTTGCTGTATCTTATTGATTGGACCTCTTCAACGAGGAGAATTGATTGGCATCTATTGACTGTTATGTTATATATATGGGGAGTTTGGTTGGTCTGCACACAGCATCTGATTATCTGCCTCCTGATGATCCTAAAAGGAGAAACGCGTTGAGGTTTCACTCCATCAACCACCAACTTTGAGTACCCTTTTATTGTTATCAACATGATTTAATTATTTATCATTAGTATCTTTCTCTCTTGTGGGCCAATATTGGCCTTATGGGTTAAATGCACCTTCTGGCTATCTAGCTTTTGCTTTCCTTGTTTAATTTATCAGTTATATCAGGGACTTCAGGGATAGCCGTCGTGGAGCGGGGGCGCCATTCCGCTGACAAGTAGGTTGCCAACCTCCGCTGACAGGAAGGTGTTCAGTCACAGGGAACAATATAGTCAGGTACTCATTTGTTTGCACTTGTCACTTTGTCTCGTGTTTACAGCACTTTTTTTGCACCTTTTCTATTGTTGCCTAAACCTACCCTTACCGGCGACACCTTTACACTCCTTTCCTGGTTAAAAGGGGATTGTGTGTTGCACCAGTCCATGGTTATATAGGAGTAACAGGGTCAGACATCGTGGAGCGGGTGCGCCAATCTCGATTGTGTTTAGGGTGCCAACCTCCATTGGTAGGTAGCTGTTATCAGGGCCCCGATTTAGGGCCTATATAGGTAACACGGTTGTTTGTGGATTTCTGTGTGTTTGTTTTGTTTTTTGATTCAATAAAGGTTGTATTTTACTTATAAATAATTAGTAATGCTCCCCTCATACTCCATGCTGCGTATTTTCCCGCGATGCAATTCCGCCGCGGAAAAATATGCAGCATTAGCACAGCATGTGCGGAATGCCATAGGATTGCATGGAATGCTTTTTTTTTTACCTTTTTGCTGCAAAATCGCATGTTTAAAAAGCTGCGAAAATGCAAAAAAAAGCTACTTGTGAACTCAGCCTAACACTTCCCCATGTACTAGAATATAATTACTATAATACTGCTCCTATGCACAATAATATATCTTCTATAATACTGATCCTATGTGCAAGAAAATAACTACTATAATACTGCCCCAATATACAAGAATATGACTACTATATTACTGCTCCTATATACAAGAATACAACTACTATAATACTGCCCCAATATACAAGAATATAACTACTATAATACTACCCCCATGTACAAGAATATAACTACTATAATACTGCCCCTATGTACAAGAATATAACTACTATAATACAGCCCCTATGTACAAGAATATAACTACTATAATACTGCCCCCTATGTACAAGAATATAACTACTATAATACTGCCCCAATATACAAGAATATAACTACTATAATACTTCCCCTATGTACAAGAACATAACTACTATAATACTGCTCCTACTGTATATAGAAGAATATAACTACTATAATGCTGCTCCCTATATTCAAGAAAATAACTACTATAACACTCTCACACCCCTCCAATCTATTCTAAACTCTGATGCCCGACAAATCCACCTGCCCCCCCCCCGCTATTCCCCGGCCTCTCCCCTCTGTCAATCCCTGCACTGGCTCCCCATTACCCAAAGACTCTAGTTCAAAACCCTAGCCATGACATACAAAGCCATCCACAACCTGAGTCCTCCATACATCTGTGACCACGTCTCCCGGTACTTGCCTGCATGCAACCTCCGATCCTCACAAGATCTCCTTCTCTACTCCCCTCTTATCTCCTCTTCCCACAATCGCATGCAAGATTTCTCCCGTGCATCCCCCCTACTCTGGAACACTCTACCCCAACATATCAGACTCTCGCCTACCATGGAAACCTTCAAAAAGAACCTGAAGACCGACCTCTTCCGACAAGCCTACAACCTGCAGTAATCACCGATCCACCGAATCGCTGCACGACCAGCTCTACCCTCGCCTACTGTATCCTCACCCATCCCTTGTAGATAGTGAGCCCTCGCGGGCAGGGTCCTCTCTCATCCTGTACCAGTCGCGACTTGTATTGTTTAAGATTACTGTACTTGTATTTATTATGTATACGCCTTCTCACATGTAAAGCGTCATGGAATAAATGGCGCTATAATAATAAATAATAATAATGCTGTTCCTATACACAAGAATATAACCACTATAATACTTCCCCCTACGTACTAGAATATAACTACTATAATACTGCCCCCTATGTACAAGAGTATAACTGCTATAATACAGCTACTATGGACAAGAATATAACTACTATAATACTGCCCCCTATGTACAAGAGTATAACTGCTATAATACAGCTACTATGGACAAGAATATAACTACTATAATACTGCTCCCTATGTACAAGAATATAACTACTATAATACTGCTCCTATATACAAGAATATAACTACTACAGTGCCTTGCGAAAGTATTCGGCCCCCTGGAACTTTTCAACCTTTTCCCACATATCATGCTTCAAATATAAAGATACCAAATGTAAACTTTTGGTGAAGAATCAACAACAAGTGGAACACAATTGTGAAGTTGAACGAAATGTATTGACTATTTTAAATTTTTGTGGAAATAGAAAAACTGAAAAGTGGGGCGTGCAATATTATTCGGCCCCTTTAACTTAATACTTTGTTGCGCCACCTTTTGCTGCAATTACAGCTGCAAGTCGCTTGGGGTATGTCTATATCAGTTTTGTACATCGAGAGACTGAAATTCTTGCTTCCTTGGCAAACAGCTCGAGCTCAGTGAGGTTTGATGGAGATCGTTTGTGAACAGCAGTTTTCAGTTCTTTCCACAGATTCTCGATTAGATTCAGGTCTAGACTTTGACTTGGCCATTCTAACACCTGGATACGTTTATTTGTGAACCATTCCATTGTAGATTTTGCTTTATGTTTGGGATCATTGTCTTGTTGGAAGACATATCTCCGTCCCAGTCTCAGGTCTTTTGCAGACTCCAACAGGTTTTCTTCAAGAATGGTCCTCTATTTGGCTCCATCCATCTTCCCATCAATTTTAACCATCTTCCCTGTCCCTGCTGAAGAACAGCAGGCCTAAACAATGATGCTGCCACCACCATGTTTGACAGTGGGGATGGTGTGTTCAGGGTGATGAGCTGTGTTGCCTTTACGCCAAACATATCATTTGGCATTGTTGCCATAAAGTTCGATTTTGGTTTCATCTGACCAGAGCACCTTCTTCCGCATGTTTGGTGTGTCTCCCAGGTGGCTTGTTGCAAACTATAAATGACACTTTTTATGGATACCTTTGAGAAAAGGCTTTCTTCTTGCCACTCTTCCATAAAGGCCAGATTTGTGCAGTGTACGACTGATTGTTGTCCTATGGACAGACTGTCCCACCTCAGCTGTAGATCTGCGCAGTTCATCCAGAGTCATCATGGGCCTCTTGGCTGCATCTCTGATCAGTCTTCTCCTTGTTTGAGATGAAAGTTTAGAGAGACGGCAGGTCTTGGTAGATTGGCAGTGGTATGATAATCCTTCCATTTCAATATGATAGCTTGCACAGTGCTCCTTGGGATGTTTAAAGTTTTGGAAATCATTTTGTATCCAAATCAGGCTTTAAACCTCTCCACAACAGTATCACAGACCTGCAAGTTGTGTTCCTTGGTCTTCATGATGCTCTCTGTGCTTCAAACAGAACCCTGAGACTATCACAGAGCACGTGTATTTATACGGAGACTTGATTACACACAGGTGGGTTATCATCATCATTAGTCATTTAGGACAACATTGGATCATTCAGAGATCCACAATGAAATTCTGGAGTGAGTTTGCTGCACTGAAAGTAAAGGGGCCCCACTTTAACCAATAAATTTTGCTCAACTTCACAATTGTGTCCCACTTGTTGTTGATTCTTCACCAAAAATTTACATTTGGTATCTTTATGTTTGAATCATGATATGTGGGAAAAGGTTGAAAAGTTCCAGGGGGCTGAATACTTTCACAAGACACTGTATAATACTTCCCTTATGTACTTAGAATATAACTACTATAATACTGCCCTCTATGTACAAGAATATAACTACTATAATACTGCTCCTATGTACAAGAATATAACTACTATAATACTGCCCCTATGTACAAGAATATAGATACTATAATACTGATCCTATGTACAAGAATATAACTGCTATAATACTGCCCCTATATACAAGAATATAACTACTATAATACTGCTCCTATGTACAAGAATATAACTACTATAATACTGCCCCTATATACAAGAATATAACTACTATAATACTGCCCCCTATGTACAAGAATATAGCTACTATAATACTGCTTCTATGCACAAGAATATAGCTACTATAATACTGCTGCTATGTACAAGAATATAACTACTATAATACTGCCACTATGTGCAAGAATGTACTGTAAATACTATAATGCTGCCCCTATGTACAAGAATGTAACTACTATAATACTGCCCCCCATGCATGTGAAAATACATATCATAATTATACCCTATGGACAATATACTTTTATTAATTTTAAGTCCTCAATGGAGAAGAGTATATTTATTCCATTTTGTTATTATTGCTGTTATTTTGATATTTGGGTGTTATGATTTCATTTCTGCTTATTTCAAAACTTCTGGAACATTATCATTCTTCTATTTTTTTTTTACATTTTTTTACACTGATGTCTGGAGTGAGAGTTTTACTCTGTCTTTTTTTTTTTTAATAATAATGCTTGTCTGTGACTCCTGAGATTTTCTCATCGCCATAAATCTTAATGCAATATTCATGGCGATAATTAGGAGATTATTTTAATATCAGATTTTTAATATTAATTACATTTTGGGATTTGTTATATAATCTGTGTTGGAGGTTTTTCTAGTAATTCATCAGTGTGATTTCTCGCCATTAATAATCGTCTCACTGGGTGCTGTACTTCTGACTTTATAATTTTTTTATCTAGGATGTTGGGTCGGTTGTTCGTTCTCTCAGAGGAAGTGTCCAATAAAATCCCTTAGAATAGGGACCTGTTGTCATTAGTTGTAAAACTTACTGAAAAGTTATGTAACTTTGAAATAGACCTTAGAGAAAATTTGTTAGTACTATTGTTTTGTACATTTATGTCAAATCAAATATTATAGATGCCAATCCCCCTTTGAGCACCGTGTCATAAGGAGTACCAACGGTAGTGTGGAGGTGGTCAGATTTCCCATTTTTTTCTCATTGGTGAGATCCTCATTCAGGGTTGGACTATATTGTGGAAATTCTATAAATGTCGTGGTAGCCCTTTAAATTGTAGCACTTTAAAGTGTAACGCTCTAATTTTCTGAAGAATCACCAATTTTGCAAATTTGGCGCATCTCAGGCAGTTATTACATTTTTGCTATCATCTGCCAGACTTTTTTTAATTTCCCTTTGATAAATATTATTGCACTAGTTGATGATTTTCCTTTAGGATAAATTCTGATTAATTCCTTTTAATAAAGACTAAAGACTTTCTGATGGTTTGTGCTTAATAAAAAGCTGGAGAACAGCTAATGAATTCAATGTAAAAGTTTTTTACCATCTTCTTATTTCAGCTGTTGCTTTCTCTTCTGTGTGTGGACAGCTCTTTTGCTTGACGGACAATTCAGGACATAGCGTATTGCCTACATCATTGCGCCATTGGTCTAAGTGCATTGATAACAACTCTAAAGCTTATGCTTAGGGCAGCTGCCCATGTGCTGGTCCTGTCCCATAGACCTGGACAGAGAAGCGGAGGCTGCTGGCAAGGGATGCTACTGCCCATGCACTGGAACGCACATCACTGTACTATAGTTGTGACCAGACTGTGTTAACAGGTAGAACTGTGCATGCACTGGAACGCGCATCCCTGCAGTTGAGGCCACACTGTATTAACAGGTAGAACCACGCATGCACTGGAACATGAATCCCTTTAGTTGTGGCCACACTGTGTTGACAGGTAGAACCACACATGCACTGGAACATGCATCCCTGTAGTTTTGGCCACACTGTATTAACAGGTAGAACCATGCATGCACTGGAACGCACATCCCTGTAGCTTTGGCCACACTGTATTAACAGGTAGAACCAAGCATGCACTGGAACGCGCATCCCTGTAGTTGTGACCACACTGTGTTGACAGGTAGAACCACACATGCACTGGAATGTGCATCCCTGTAGTTGTGGCCACTCTGTGTTGACAGGTAGCACCACGCATGTACTGGAACGTGCATCCCTGTAGTTGTGACCACACTGTATTAACAGGTAGAACCATGCATGCACTGGATCGCGCATCGCTGTAGTTGTGACCACATTGTATTAACAGGTAGAAGCACGCATGCACTGGAACGCGCATCGCTGTAGTTGTGACCACACTGTATTAACAGGTAGAACCACGCATGCACTGGAACGCGCATCGCTGTAGTTGTGACCACACTGTATTAACAGGTAGAACCATGCATGCACTGGATCGCACATCCCTGTAGTTTTGGCCACACTGTGTGGACAGGTAGAACCACGCATGCACTGGAACATGCATCCCTGTAGTTGTGACCACACTGTGCTGACAGGTAGAACCACACATGCACCGGAACGTGTATCCCTGTAGTTGAGGCCACCCTGTATTAACAGGTAGAACCACGCATGCACTGGAACGTGCATCCCTGCAGTTGAGGCCACCCTGTGTTAACAGGTAGAACCATGCATGCACTGGAACGCGCATCGCTGTAGTTGTGACCACACTGTATTAACAGCTAGAACCACGCATGCACTGGAACGCGCATCGCTGTAGTTGTGACCACACTGTATTAACAGGTAGAACCATGCATGCACTGGAATGCGCATCCCTGTACTTTTGTCCACACTGTATTAACAGGTAGAACCACACATGCACTGGAACGCACATCCCTGTAGTTGTGGCCACACTGTGTTGACAGGTAGAACCACACATGCACTGGAACGTGCATCCCTGTAGTTGTGACCACACTGTATTAACAGGTAGAACCACGCATGCACTGGAACGCGCATCCCTGTAGTTGTGGCCACACTGTGTTGACAGGTAGAACCACACATGCACTGGAACGTGCATCCTTGTAGTTGTGGCACACCGTTTTAGCAGATAAAACCGCGCATGCACTGGAACGCGCATCCCTGTAATTGTTGCCACACTGTATTAACAGGTAGAACCACACATGTGCAGCCATCGCGACTACCAGCAGGAAACAAGACAGATAGGTTGGAAGTTTTGCCTAGAAAATGGGCACTTTGGCAAATTATTATCACAAGAAGTGGGTTGAGATGATGGCAATAATTATTTATTACTTTCTGACAGTTTGCTTTTAATAAAGAGCAGAAGCCATCAAAATGAGTTTTGAAATACAGATGTTCTGATGGGCTCCATAAAAAAAAGTATAATGGAGCAGGAAAATGTGAATTAACTGCATTGCTGAAGAAAAGTTGAAGGATCCAGGAGATAGAAAACTATTCAATGAGATTGATTTGGTAACGCGTTTCAGCCATCTGACTTCTTCATAAGGACAACCACACATATAATTTTCTTGCTCCATTTTACACCTATATCCCTCACTGGTTGGCAGCGGTTGACATTTCGTGCTTGTACAGCGGTTGTTACACAACCCCATCAGGTGGGCACCTATTTGCACACTTATTGCCGCAAATCCTCTGCAATCCACTTCTGACCTTTACATTGTATCTCCAGCTCTTCTCTACTCACCTAAAAAAGAGTAGCAAACACTGATAAGTGGGATCCATGTATGAAATTGTAGAATACTTTAGGCTAATTTTTCTTAATAAAGTGTAGAAGACCTTATGATGTATTTTCTTTAATAAATAATTGAAGTTTATTAGACCTTAAAAGGGATTGCCAATGATTAGAAAGACATTACTGCTGTCATGGGGGTACTGTCCACGGTAGGCTGGCAGCACTCAATAAAGCTTCTATGGACACGTTTAATGCTAATCGCTCTGTTTACCCGATACTAAGCGTTGTCCTGGGCTTCAATTTTTACCACCTGCAAACTTGACTTACAGTAGCTTTATACTTGGACTCTGAATTGGGTACAGAGAGTGTCTGCTTGCTGGCTGGTGGAGCAGGCTGGCAAAGGATGGTCTGGAAGCGGCATATATACTAGGAGGACAGGAAGACTAAACATGGCCTAAGGTCATAAACTTAACGGGAACTTGTCAGCTGGATTGTGCTCAGTAGCTACAGACAGTGGCCATGATGACGTCTCCATCACAAATGCCACTAACAAAATCAATAAAGTGGCACTGTGTGAAAACATCAAACATCGTAAGAGCAGTTCCAGATGGAACCACATCCAGCCTTGTCTACAAGTTGTGTCTGGTCAGATGGAGAATCAGCTGCTGAACATGAACAGTAGAAAGGTGCGGCGCTGCTATTCAGAGAAAAGCTGGCATGTTTTATGTTCTGACTAAATGTAACGCTACCTTTTCTCTATATATGATGCATGACGCTGGGATTGTCAAGTTGTTCCCGTTTGTGGGAGACAAGACCATCCTGAAGACCAACGCCACCCCCCATAACTTAACCCCATACTCCGCTTAATAACACCAGAGACCAAAAGTTTCTTTTGGAATTTGTATGGCCACAGCAGCCTTTTATTAAATTAACAAACAACAACATACCATAAATACAATACTTGAACACTGAGGAGGAGTCCTTGAAGCCACAAAGATCTAGGTGAATTAAACACAAAAAATGTTGTGGACAAAACCAACATATTACTCCCAGCTGTTACCCCACAGGCTCGGGAGCACCACCACACCGAGGTATATTGTCCACTAATCAACTAGGGGATCCGCCCACTTTACAGAAACTCCCCATCCAATTTTCACCAGATCACCACCACCATACCTATGAACGTAGGAGACCCAATACCATGAGTCTCCAAAACCAATTTCAAAACGACTCCAAGGACTCCCCCCCCCCTTTCGAACCACCATGACCCGAGTAACCCTGACTTTGCCATACGCCAACCTAGAAAAAAGAGGGAGGGAGGGCGGGACAAACTGCTTGGTGTAGCAGAGCGGGAACTGTGAGGAGGGAGGCCCCATTGCATGCCCATATATATAGTGGCAACACCCCCCCACCAACCCACTCCCCCCACCTTCACCCTCCAAACCCCCCGTCATGCTGGCCTCCGCCTAACGCCTTTCCTGAAGGGAGGGGAGGCTCGGCTCTGGCCAATACTTGACGCTGGGATTGTCAAGCTGTTCCCGTTTGTGGGAGACAAGACCATCCTGAAGACCAACGCCACCCCCCATAACTTAACCCCATACGCCGCTTAATAACACCAGAGACCAAAAGTCTCTTTTGGAATTTGTATGGCCACAGCAGCCTTTTATTAAATTAACAAACAACAATAAATAATGTAATATGAATACCATAAATACAATACTTGAACACTGAGGAGGAGTTCTTGACGCCACAAAGATCTAGGTGAATTAAACACAAAAAATGTTGTGGACAAAACCAACATATTACTCCCAGCCGTTACCCCACCGGCTCGGGAGCACCACCACACCGAGGTATATTGTCCACTAATCAACTAGGGGATCCGCCCACTTTACGGAAACTCCCCATCCAATTTTCACCAGATCACCACCACCATACCTATGAACGTAGGAGACCCAATACCATGAGTCTCCAAAACCAATTTCAAAACGACTCCAAGGACTCCCCCCCCCCCTTTCGAACCGCCACAACAAGGGCCCTTGAACACCTCAATGGCCCGAGACCCCCCGAAAACGCCATGCCATGGCCCTCTCAGTGCCTTCCTGCAGACCCAGAGCCCAAATGTCGGATCCCACCGCGTTCAAATGAACACCATCAGCCAACCAAAAATCTCCTTCCCCCTTTTCAAGATCAAAATGACGTACAACCACGCCCCCATTCCTAACCACAAAGGAAGATACCGCCCTGTTAACTTTAATCCTTGCCTTGTCGACCTTCACCAAGGATCTCATAGAACGCCAACGCTTGCGTGGAACAATTTCTGACCAGACAATGGTGACCCCCAGATACAACAACCACAACCGCAAGCAATCCTGCTTGATGTCCTTAATCAGCACCCGAAAAGGTCGAACCGCTAGATCGTTGCCCCCGACATGAAGAACCAGAATGTCCGGCGCGCGGTCCAACTGAGCACACACATGTATTTCTTTCAATACCCTTCTCCACTCCATTCCCCTGAAACCGAGCCACCGCACCACCGCCATGGTCCTGGAGAAGCCGAGTTGTCTGCCATCGTTCCAGACGTCAGCTCGCACAGCTCCCCAATGAACAAAGGAGTGCCCAAAAATCCAAACTAACAACGGTGCGGTACCTGAAACAAAAAAAGAGGGGGAGGGGGCGCTAAACATCACAACATACCACGGTACACGAAAAGTAAATTCCTGATATGCCACCAAACCTCCACTCAAGCCACCCCCCCTCCAATTGAGGCCGAACATAGCTTCGGTACCGATTAGACTTCCAGCCACCAATATGCATTATGTGCGCGGGACCTAAACCCCCAACCGCTGCTTCCGTAGCAGCCCCAATCCTAAAAGAGTGAGTTGCAAAACGAGATTCGTCTAAGCCCAACAACTGAATAGACTTTTTGAAAACAGCCCCAAACTGATAACGAGACAAACTACTGCCGTCAACATGACACAACAATGATCCGCTCAAGCTGGGTTGCATTTCCCAAAAATTCTGTAAACCCTGAACAGGGCACATTGAAGAGCCGGGCACGCTGCCCAACACCACCCGACGGCCTTTTCCCGACTGATCTGTCTTGGACCGTCGTAACCAAAATTCCACACCACGCGATGTCAACACAACATCCCTTGCCAATAACCCACCAACTGAACCTGTGTTGGGGGAGACAAGCTCTCCCGCCCGTAAAGCTCCGAAAAAGGCGAACGAGAAAGCTAAACGAAACAACAGAAGCTCATAATGCGAAGAACAAACCGACTCCAGCACAAGGCCCAACTGTTCCAACATATTAAAAGATACCGGCCTCCTCAAATCACCCCCACTTTTTCGGCGGCGAAAACCTTTAGCCGCTTGTCTGACCAAAAACATCTTCGTCAAATCGCGACTATTGCGTAAGCGAAAGCCAATAGACAATCCAGCCAAAACCCGTGACACTTTTGCGCAAGACCAGCCCTCAAGTGAACCGCGCCCCAACCAGGCCAGCAGCATTCCCTCCTGATCCTGCCCGAAACCAATGACAGGGCCGGCTGCCACAACTTCCTCCCACGTCCGCCATACAGCCCGGTAAGCCTCCCAGGTTTTCGGCACCAAGGAGGACTCAATCAGCGACTCTGCGGCCCATAAGCCAACCTCCACAGTTCCTCCGGGCAAGCCAAACCCTCGACCTCTGCTTCTGGCGCCAAGGAGCGAAAGCGATCCCACTGCAAACGAGAGAGAGAGTCAGCTATTTCATTCCTGACTCCAGGAACATGTGACGCGGTCACGTACGCATTCAAAGACAAACATAGCAGAACCAATTGCTGCAGCACCCGAACTACCGGAGGAGATGAGGCAGTAAGCCCGTTGATCGCGCACACAACACCCATGTTGTCGCAATTAAACCGCACACGCTGATCCCGAAACTCCCGACCCCACAAATGCACTGCCACCAGGAACGGGAAAATTTCCAACAATGTAATGTTATGCACCAAACCAGCCTCGATCCACTCATCAGGCCAACGAGACACGCACCACTGACCTCTGAAATAAGCTCCAAAACCGATACCCCCGGCCGCATCCGTAAACAGCTGCAGCGCGTCGTTACCAACCACATCAGACATCACCAAAGAGCGACCGTTGTACCCAACCAAAAAAGACTCCCAAACCGCCAAATCTGCCCTAAGCTCCGACGACAATCTGACAAAATGATAGGGGGCCTGAATCCCTGCAGTAGCGCTCGCCAGCCTACGTGAAAAAACTCGCCCCATCGGCATTACTCGACACGCGAAATTCAACTTCCCCAACAACGACTGGAGATCGCGCAACGATATTTTCTTCAAACGGCGCGCTCGAACCACCTCGGCCCGCAGATCAGCCAACTTGTCCTCCGGCAGCATAAACTCCCACTCAACGGTGTCAATAACAATCCCCAAAAAACGCAAGCACGTACTTGGGCCCTCGGTTTTACCAGGCGCCAGCGGAACGCCAAAACGCTCAGCAACCCACTCGATGGTTTGCAATAGTCTGTGACAACGCAACGATTCGGCATGTCCGACGCACAAAAAATCATCCAAATAATGGATAACTGATTCGAAACCAGAAACGTCACGCACTACCCACTCAAGAAAAGAACTAAAGGCCTCAAAATACGTGCAGGACAATGAGCAGCCCATGGGTAAGCACCTGTCCACAAAAAACTTGCCGTCCCAAAAACAACCCAGGAGCCTCATGCTGTCCGGGTGGACCGGTAACAGACGGAAAGCAGCTTCAACATCAGTCTTAGCCATAAGGGCCCCCCGACCACAACTCTGCAACCACCGTGCCGCCTCATCGAAGGAGGAGTAAACCACCGAACATATCTCCGGATCGATACCGTCGTTGACTGACCTACCCCGTAGAAAAGACAAATGCTGGATAAGCCGAAACTTATTTGGCTCCTTCTTTGGAACCACACCCAGGGGAGAGACCACCAGATCCGGAAAAGGCGGGGACGAGAAAGGGCCGGCCATGCGGCCCAAAGAAACTTCCTTTTCAATTTTGTCCGAGACCACAGCAGTGTGAACCAGGGCTGAACGCAAATTTTTTAAAACGAGCGGAATGACAAAAAAAAGGAGGGTGCGGAATCACGAAACCATCCCTAAAACCCGCGTACAACAATGCCGCTTTTTCCCGGTCCGCATATCTATTTAGATAAGGGACCATCCTTTCCAGTTTCACTGGAGTCTCCCCCTTTTGAATTACCACCCCCGGCTCCTGACTTCCCTTTCTTGAAACACTTAGACGCTCCGTGGGAAGCACCATTACAAGAGGAACAAAGGTGTTTGAATTTAAAATTCGCCCCGAATTTACACTGCCCATCGTTGAACTGCCAACAAACCCCCAACTTGTGGTGCCCCCCTTGCCCCGATCCGCTTCCGCTCGTGGCACTTGAGTTACCGCTGCTCTGGCTTGTGCTGCCAGCCCCCCATGAAAGGAGCTCCCATACTTGTTCTGAGCAATGACGCGCATCCATAACCCAATATCCTTCTGATCCCAACGAATAGCTGGGCGAACAGCCTTCCTCTGCCGGAATTGTTCATCGTACCTCAGCCACGCCTGCCCCCCGTAAACCCTGTAAGCTTCGCCTATCTCATCCAGGTAACAAAACAATGCCGAGCAATTGTCGGGGGCCCTTTCCCCTATAACGCTTGCCAAAATGGCAAACGCTTGCTGCCAATTCACAAACGTTTGAGGAATTAAGCGCCACCTGCGTTTCTCCTCTTCCTCCTTTTTGCTATCCACCCTCTTGCTCTTATCCAGATTAAATTTTTCGAGAGGCAACAACAAGAATATTTCCACATATTCGTCCTTCCATATGCGCTCCTTAACTTCCTTCTTTAAATGAGCCCCCAATGGGCCCTCAAAGCAGACATAAACCTCACCGTGAGCCCTGTCATCCAAGTGCACGCGACATTCCTTCTCCTTTTCCGTTTGCACCGAAACTGACACTGGTTCGCTAGTGCGCCCCGCCAGCCCTGGCCCGCTCAGCCCCGCCTGTCCCCCAGATGGAGACCCCACCCAGGCTGCCAAAGGGGATGGTACAACAATACCCCACTCTAGACGCGACAGCAAATTGCGGACATCTGCAAGCATGGACGTAACCCCCACCCCATTACTCGAACCGTCCGTCAAGGGACCCACCCCGCCTAACCCTGGAGACACCAATGACTGACATACAGGGGACACAGATGCATACTCACCGGGCTGCGAGGGAGCTGTGAGCCCTCCAGCCGAAGCGCCGGGATCCACGGATGCGTTCCTGCCCGATTGGCTCCTGATGCTGGCTCCACTTGACCGCCGTTGTCGTCCGGGACTCCCCCCTGAGGGAACCGGGACATCGGGCCCGAACCCCAAGGGGGATCCCGCTTGCAGATCCCCACGCGACGTTGCTGACTGCGTCGCCACGACCGGAGACCTAGACGACACGCCAGCCGTCTGCGCTGACGCGTGTGCGGCCCCCGATGAAGAGCTCCGTGGGACCGGAGCATACCCCCTGCTGCCAGACATGGGGGTGGATGACACATGCCCTGCAGAGCAGCAGGCCGACCCGTCCCTGCTGCTTGGCCTCGTATTACTGCCCCCGGAGCAGGAAGCAGGCCACGTTGCGGGCATCCCCCCGCCGCGGCCCCCCAATGGACCCGCTAACCCCGCCACGCTGGAGGGTGAGGGGCAAGGCCCTGCTGCAGCGCAGGCTGCTGACGCCGTCCTTGTCGTCCGGGAAGTGGAGCTGGGAGCAGGCCGCGCTGTGTTAGAGCCGGCAGCGCGGCCCTCCGATGGTTCCTGGGTAAGGCGCCGCCCGGTGCGTGTCCGCCCCGCCCCCTGCACGGAGCGAGACAGAGGCCCGGACACCACCGCAGGGCCTCGCCGGGCTTGAGGATTCCTCCCAAGCCGGGGCCCGCTGGTGCGAGCAGTGTGGGGAGCCAGGCCTGGAGGGTCCCAGGAGGGGCTCCTGCGCCGACGGGAGGCCCGAGGAGCCGCGTCCGGGGAAAGTCTTTCGGGCGGCTTCACCCGCCGTGCGCGCCGCTCCCTCGATGCAGGCAGGATCGGCTGCCCGGACGTCCCCGGGGTGATCGCCGCCAGTTGCGCCTCCAGCCATCCTGGCGGCTGGTTCAAGGAAGCCGCCCTCACGCACTGCAACGCCCGCTCCAAGTTGGCCAAGGTGAGTAGACAAACTGCTTGGTGTAGCAGAGCGGGAACTGTGAGGAGGGAGGCCCCATTGCATGCCCATATATATAGTGGCAACACCCCCTCCACCAACCCACTCCCCCCACCTTCACCCTCCAAACCCCCCGTCATGCTGGCCTCTGCCTAACGCCTTTCCTGAAGGGAGGGGAGGCTCGGCTCTGGCCAATACTATAGGACATGTAAAGGGCTTGCTTTAAGACAAAAACTCTAATCCGATGGAGACCTTACTCTTTCCTCAGTAACAAACAGAAGGATACTTTCTAGCAGTTTCTCTTTCGTAAAATCTAGGAGAATGCCGATGGTTTCACTGTCGTACAAAGTCAAAGAACTCCTGATGGCTTCCCTCTTATAAAAATAGGAAAACTTCACGTTTTCCTTCTTTACAAAAGTGGGAGAATTTCTGACCGTTTCCCTTTTATAGAAATTTGTAAAACTCCTGATGATTTTCCTTTTATAAAAAGTAGGATAATTCACAGTATTTTTTCTTATATAGAAGACTTTTCCTTTAGTAAAAAAAATTGCTGATGGTGTCCAGTTAATATAAGGTACTTTACCTTGTGATGGGTTCCCTTTTATAAAAAGTAGTATTATTTCTGTTTGTTTTTAGTATAAAGTAGGAGATCTTCGGACAGTCTCAGTGTCCTGCTGTCTCAGCTGCTGACATCCTCTTCTGTGGAAGGGTGGTCTGTGTTGCCGATTGACAGGTCAGATCAGGAGCGCATTGGTCACATCGACTCACTAGCAAGTCCTCAGAGTGGCGTCAGGAGTGCTGCACATGGCCTGGTCCTATCTGTTGGGTTCCATTTTACAAAAAGAGAAATAACTTTGTGTTTTTTCTTTAACAAAAAGGAGACCTCCTTATTGACTCTTTTTAAGGCCGGGATCATACATGCAAGAAACTCGGACGAGTCTCGCATGTTATTACCCAGCACTGCCACCGGCACTCGGGAGCAGAGCGTGTGGCTGTATGTATTGCTATGCGGCCACATGCTCCGATCCGAGTGCCGGCGGCAGTGCCGGGTATTCACATGTGAGACTCGCCCGAGTTTCTTGCATGTGTGATCCCGGCCTAACAAAAAGTAACAAACTATCTGATTTAGAACTTTGTAAACATTTAGATTGGAAAGCGTTAACACTTTGATATATTTCCTTTAAACCTTCTACATTTTGTTATACTTTGACTGTTGTTCAATTTATTCTTTAATACCTAAGGAATTTCGGAGTGACAGGTAAAACATTGGCTGACCTTTCCCACGTACCTCCAGCTGTTTGAAGATGGCGCGTCAGCAATTTGTTATATCAAGGGCAAACTTCATTAACTAACGACGCGGTAAAGTAAAATATTGCTCTTGTTACAATGTATCTTTTGTATTTTTTTCCCCAACGTAAAACTTTTTTTCTTTTACATTTTCTTTTCAAAATGAATTTAGTCGACACATTATAATTCTGCACAGGCTCCGCATATAACAAGAAGTGAACGTTTGTCACTTGTAATATTACCCAAGAACGGCGATGTTTTTGAAATTATCTTCAAAGAAACTTGAGGATAATGCATCGTGTCACAAATGTCCTGTCTTTTAAGTGTTAAACAAGTTAAGGATTTTCTGCGCCGGCGAAAACAACAATCTCTATTTTATTAATTTTGCCGTAGATACAATTTATTCTGTTCACTTGTCACATTTTCTATTGAAAAAGTCTGGGAGATCACAATGCCATTAATTACCAGATTAATGTGAGTGTACGTGTGAGATTTTACTTCCTTTCAGTCTTCAGAATGGAGCTAATTTGTATCACATTGCTGGGCAGGAAGCGATTGCCTCATGTATCTTATGTACAAACCCGCTTGCAAAATGACCAATCTTGATTGGAATTTTAAGTGTAGATATTAGTTACGTGGAAAGAGTCATACGCGTTAAATGCATTGTAAAAGATTAGTAAAACAGGAATAGTGCCACACCTGTGTACAGCTGGTGTGTGGTACTGCAGCACAGCCTCATTCACTCTTCCACTCCACCTGACCTATCCATCAATGTCAATGGCTGCTCACTTTCCCCAGTTCTGCACGCTCGGTGCCTTGGGGTGATCCTCGACTCTGCGCTCTCTTTCAAACCACATATCCAAGCCATTGCCTCCTCCTGCCGCCTCAAACTAAAAAATATTTCCTGCATCCATACATTCCTCAACCATGAAACCACAAAAACACTAGTGCACACCCTTATCATCTCCCGCCTTGACTACTGCAACCTCCTACTCTCTGGCCTCCCCTTTAGCACTCTGGCACCACTCCAGTCCATCCTACACTCTGCTACCCGACTAATCCAACTCTCTCCCTGCTATACCCCAGCCTCCCCCCTATGCCAGGCCCTTGACTGGCTTCCTATTGCCCAGAGGCTCCAATTCAAAACCCTAACCATGACATACAAAGCCATCCACAACCTGTCTCCTCCATACATCTGTGACATGGTCTCCCGGTACCTACCCGCATGCAACCTTCGATCCTCTCAAGATCTCCTTCTCTACTCCCCCCTTATCTCTTCTTCCCACAACCGCATACAAAACTTCTCCCGTGCTTCCCCCATACTCTGGAACTCTCTACCCCAACATATCAGACTCTCACCAACAACGGAAACCTTCAAGAAGAACCTGAAGATCCACCTGTTCTGACAAGCCTACAGCCTGCAATGATCCTCAGTCTACTGAACCACCGCACAACCAGCTCTCCCCTCTCCTACTGTATCCTCACCCATCCCCAGCGTCGGACTGGAACACCTTGGGCCCACCAGAGAAAATCATTCTTGGGGCCCACTATGTAGCTGCATAGAGTTAAATACCAGACCACCAATTATGCGGTAAAACACGCTAATATCCGGGTATAATATAAGGTTGTACATGTCTTAATTATGTAGCAGGAGTTGGGGTAGCCCCCTCATAGAATATAAAGCAGCCCCCTCACATAGTATAATGCAGCCATCTCATAGAATATAATACTGCCCCCCTCATAGGGTATAATACTGCCCCCCTCATAGGGAATAATGCACCCCCTCATAGGGTATAATGCTGCCCCCTCATAGGGTATAATACTGCCCCCCTCATAGGGTATAATACTGCCCCCCTCATAGGGTATAATACTGCCCCCCTCATAGGGTATAATACTGCCCCCTCATAGGGTATAATGCTGCCCCCCTCATAGGGAATAATGCTGCCCTCCTCATAGGGTATAATGCTGCCTCCTCATAGGGTATAATGCTGCCTCCTCATAGGGTATAATGCTGCCCCCTCATAGGGTATAATACTGCCCTCCTCATAGGGTATAATACTGCCCCCCTCATAGGGTATAATACTGCCCCCCTCATAGGGTATAATACTTCCCCCCTCATAGGGTATAATACTGCCCCCCTCATAGGGAATAATTCACCCCCTCATAGGGTATAATGCTGCCTCCTCATAGGGTATAATGCTGCCCCCTCATAGGGTATAATGCTGCCTCCTCATAGGGTATAATGCTGCCCCCTCATAGGGTATAATACTGCCCTCCTCATAGGGTATAATACTGCCCCCCTCATAGGGTATAATACTGCCCCCCTCATAGGGTATAATACTGCCCCCCTCATAGGGAATAATGCTGCCTCCTCATAGGGTATAATGCTGCCCCCTCATAGGGTATAATACTGCCCCCCTCATAGGGTATAATACTGCACCCCTCATAGGGAATAATGCACCCCCTCATAGGGTATAATGCTATATAGATATAGAGTTAGATAGATATAGATAGAAAGATAGATGTAGAAATAGATAGATATAGAGATATATAGTAGATAATGGATAGAAAGTAGATAATGGATAGATATAGATTGAAAGATTCATAGAAATAGATAGAGATAGATATAAAGATAGATATAGAAAGAAATATAGATAGATAGATATAGATAGAAAATAGATAATGGATAGATAGATAGATAGATAGATAGATATAGAGATATATAGCTATAGATAGAAAGATATAGAGATAGATAGATATATAGATAGAGATAGATAATAGATAGAGATAGATAATAGATAGAGATAGATAATAGATAGAGATATACAGATATAATAATAATAATAATATAGACATATATAGATAGATATAGAGATAAATACATATAGATAGATGGCTATAAATAAAAATAGATATAGAGATATATATAGAGATAGATAGATATAGAGATAATAGATATAGAGATAGATAGATAGATAGATATAGAGATAGATATAGAGACAGATAGATATAGAAAGATAGATATAGAGATAATAGCTAGATATAGAGATATGTATAGAGATAGATATAGAGTTAGAAAGATAGATAGATATAGAGAGAGATATAGAGATAGATAGAGATAGCTAGATAGATAGATGGATGGATAGATATAGATAATAGAGATAATAGATAGATATAATAGATAGATATAGAGATAGATATAGAGATAGATGGATAGATCAATAGATAGATAGATAAAGAGAGAGATAGAGATAGAGATAGATATAGAGATATAGTGTTAGATAGAAAGATAGATATAGAGATAGATATAGAGATAGATATAGAGATAACAGATAGATATAGAGATAGATAGATAGATATAGAGATAGATAGATAGATAGATAGATATAGAGATAGATAGATAGATATAGAGATAATATATAGATAGATAGATATAGAGATAATATATAGATAGCTATAGAGAGAGATATAGAGATAGATATAGAGAGAAACAGATATAGATATAGAGATAGATAGGTAGATAGATATAGAGATAATAGATAGATATAGAGATAGATATATATAGATATAAAGATAGATAGAGATAGAGAGAGCGGTAGATAGAGAGAGAGATAGATATAGAGAGAGATAGATACAGAGATCGATAAATAGATAGAGAGATAGATATAGATAATAGATAGAGATAGATAGATAAAGATAGATAATAAATATAGAGATAACAGATAGATATAGAGATAGAGTAAGATAGAAAGATATAGAGATAGGTAGATATAGATAATAGAGATAGCTAGATAGATAGACATAATAGATAGATATAGATATAGATAGATATAGAGATATATAGAAAGATAGATATAGAGATAGATGTAGAGATAGAAAGATAGATATAGAGATAGAGCGATAGATAGAGATAGATATAGATAATAGAGATAGATAGATAGATAGATAGAGAAAGATAGATAGATATAGAGATAGATATAGAGATAGAAAGATAGATCGATATACAGAGAGATAGATATAGAGATAGAGATAAATAGATAGATAGATATAGAGAGAGATAGAGAGAAATAGATATAGATATAGAGATAATAGATATAGATAGATAGATATAGATATAGAGAGAGATAGATACAGAGAAAAGATATAGAGATAAATAGATAAAGATAGATATATAGATATAGAGATAGAAAGATAGATATAGAGATAGAGCGATAGATAGATATACAGAGAGATAGATATAGAGATAGATAGAGATATATAGATAGATAGCTATAGATATAGATATAGAGATAGATATAGAGATAGATAGAGATAGATATATAGATATAAAGATAGATATAGAGATAGATATAGATATAGAGATAGAGCGATAGATAGCGAGAGATATAGATATAGAGATAGATACAGAGAAAAGATATAGAGATAGATAATGGATAGATAAATAGATAGATAGGTATAGAGATAGATAGATATAGATATTAGATAGAGATATATATAGATAAAGATAGATAGATATAGATGGTAGCTAGATAGACATAATAGATAGATATAGAGATATATATAGAAAGATATAGAGATAGATAGATAGATAGATAGATAGATATAGAGATAGATGTAGAGATAGAAAGATAGATATAAAGATAGAGCGATAGATAGAGAAATAGATAGATATAGATAATAGATAGAGATAGATATAGATAATAGATAGAGATAGAAAGATAGATACATATAAGAGAGATAGAGAGAGAGAGATATATAGAGATATAGAGATAGATAGAGAGAGACAGATAGAGAGAGCGAGAGAGATATAAAAAACAAAACAAAACACAATACTCACCTCTCCTCCTCGCTCCCACGCTGATCCCGGCTTCAGTGTCAGGAGCTGCCCCCTCTGCCAGACACACAGCGGGTGCGCGATGTAGTGACGTCATCGCTCACTGGCTGTGAGCCAGGAGCAGAGGGGACTGAGGGCGGCGCCGGCCCTGATGCAGAGCGGCTTACTGGGCTGGGGGCGGGGCCTCTGGGGGTGGAGACTGTGAAATGATATTCACTGCTTCGCAGTGAATATTCATTTCTCTTTAGCAGCGGGGACAGGGGCTCCTGCCTCCTGACACCCGCTGCTGCTCCGCTGGCAGGGGCCCCCATAGCAGCTGCATGGTGTGCGACACACCACTGGCTGGGGGCCCCTGGAGCAGCGGGGGCCCTAGGCAACTGCTGGCCCTGTATGCCAGCAGGTGCCAGGGCCCACCAGATACCAGGGCCCACCGGAGAATCCACCGGTTCTCCGGTGGGCCAGTCCGACGCTGCCCATCCCTGTAGACTGTGAGCCCTCGCGGGCAGGGTCCTCTCTCCTTCTGTACTTGTGTGTCCCTTGTCTTACAAATGATTATTGTACTTGTCTATATTTTCCCCCTTTTCACATGTAAAGCTCCATGGAATAAATGGCGCTCCATAAATGCATAATAATAATATAATATAATAATAATAAATTAACTTAAAAAAAAATTAAAATGCAATACTGCATACAACCTGTGGACAGAAGGGGCGCTGTCTTTCAATGAAAGCAACTAATTCTGCAAAATCCTTTCAAGTTAATTTTATATGGTATTTTATGTTTTTAACAGCTCTTAAATGTGACTGACTAGTGGTTCAAAACTTTATAAAAAAAAAAAAGGGAAAGATAACTCCACTAGGGTCATTCAGTCTATAATGTTTGCCAAAACCCGGCAGGTCCCCTTGGTACTCTTGTCAACGGATGCCGAGAAGGCTTTTGACAGAGTGTGCTGGAGATTCATGGAGCAGGTGTTGATTAAATTCAGCTTCCCTCCTCAATATATATCAGCAGTCCTCTCTCTCTACTCCCAACCGACGGCCAGGGTAAGGATAAATGGCACCCTATCAAAAAGTTTGGAGATTCACAATGGGACTAGGCAGGGATGCCCTCTGTGCCCATCTTTGTTCATTTTAGTTATAGAAACTTTGATACAAAGCATTAGACAAGAACAACGCATAGAGGGGTTGTCGGTAGGCCCGGCGACATTTAAAACGCTAGCTTTCGCGGATGATTTGCTTTTCCTCATATCCAACCCATCTCAGGCATTCCCGACCATCCTCCGAATTTTTCAACAGTTTGGCTCCCTTTCCAATTTTAAAATTAACCTAGCCAAATCGGAAGCGTTAAATATCACTCTCCCTCATTCCCAACTTTCCATTCTTCGTACGCAGACTCCCTTCTCTTGGGCAAATGGCTCTATTAAATATTTAGGAATATTCATAACTAGGGACCCCACTAACTTATTTCAAAGTAATTTCATGCCCTTATTGAAGAAAGTTACCAATCTGATGCATAAATATAACCTACCCACTTTATCTTGGTTGGGTCGCATCAATGTGTTTAAGGCATATATCATGCCTATCATTTTGTATGCCATGAACATGGTGCCGATTCAGATACCCCTGACCTTTTTCGGGTCATTAAAGTCACTAATAGGAAAATTTATCTGGAAATCTAAACCGGCTAGGTTGCCTTATAGGCTTCTTACTTACCCAGTCGCCTCTGGTGGATTGGGAGTTCCAGACCCTCTATTATATTATAAAGCTATCCACCTTGGCAGATGGTTAAAGGTGGTGTCTTGCACTGAGGGTGGAGAGGGAGCTTGTGTCGACCTGGCTTTACTGGGCACGAGGGGTTTGACTTATCTCTGGACTAGGGCTAAACCACCGGCTACTCTTAGACTGGACGAGATAACTTCCACTACATTACGTATCAAAAGATCGATGTTGGGGGATTTACCGGAGGACACTTTTCCTTCGACATTAACGCCGATTAGCTCAATACCGTTCCTATTGGATTTTGATTTTCAGGATCCTTATAATCTATGGTCTACCCTCCCTAGAGATACATTGAATAGCTTTTACGGTAATAAAATATTACAGGGAGGAGTTTGGCCATTAAATGCAATGAGTCAACCAACTAATTTTCTCCAGTGCCAGCACATTCGACGTACGCTTCTGCAATTTAGGAAGAAATTCCCGACCAAATCGAACTGGTCCTGGTTAGATATCATGATCAAACTCCCGCTTCCACGGCTAAAAATCTTGTCTCGTATTTACTCACATCTGATCTCTCCGGGAATACATTTTAAGCCCTCATATATTTACTCCTGGGAAATGGAACTTAATACTACGTTCACAGAGAAACAAGTATCTAGAATGCTATCTAGTGCACGGGGAATCTCCAGGTGTGTTCTATTGCAAGAAAATTCTTATAAAATATTGACCAGGTGGCATTGGACTCCCGCGAAGCTCTTTCAGAGGGGTCTTGCTGATAATGATGCTTGTTGGAGATGCCTCAACTCTTCTGGAGGACATCATACACACATATTCTGGGATTGTCCCAAATTGAGACATTTTCGGGACGGTGTCGAGCTAGTTCTCAAGAAATTGCAATTAATAAAGACCAATCTCAGGGCTACGGAGGTTCTTCTTTCGTGCCCATCAAAGGATTTCTTACCAAAAAAACATGGCCTACTCCCATTGATGCTACGTGCTGCAAAACAACTGATAGCTGTTCATTAGAAAGATGTCGATCCCCCCACATTGGAGGAGTGGCATGGTAAGATAAATCAGATTTCTCGTCTGGAGGAGCTGTCTAGCTGGGAGATCTTCAATCACAAATCTTATATGTTGACCTGGGCCCCGTGGACTAGATATCTGGGGGATAATTCTCGAGGTGAGAGATCGGATAATACATGAGTCTTATTTAGACCTGATGGCCTTTATTTTGGGGTAGCTGGTTCCAAGGTTACTTATAGAACTGTTCACCTTCTCTATTTTCATAACACACTCATTTATTGCTAGTGTCGATGCCGACGACTGCTTTGTGTTGATGTTATTGTTATTGTTTGATATTATGTATCCCTTTTTTCCCTTCCCTTCTTCTTCTTCCTTTTTTCCACCCACTTTTCCCTCCCCCCTTCATTTTCCCCCCCTTTTTTTATTTTTTCAACACCTTGGACCGATGTCTAAGCAATAATTAACCATCTGTATATGTAAAACGGTGTTCTGTCTTACGGTGTGGTTTAAACTTGAAAATAAAGAATTTAAAAAAAAAAAACTTTATAAAAAAAGTTGTCTTGTCGTCTGTTCTCGTGCTAATAAATTTTGTATCCCAGGCTAAGAAGCTAAGATAAAAAAGTGTGGAGAATCTCTGCATTGTACAATTCCCCTGGTCCTTTTTTTCTTCCTTCAGGTAATCTAATATATAAAAGCAAACAAGATTTCAAGGGCAGTGAACATATAATTATAGGTGGCCCTGACCCATGGTGACCACCCCATAACATGCACTAGCTGTGGAAAAACTCCCAATACTTTGTATACAAAAACACATGGAGTAAAGACATCCACCAAAGATAATATAAAAAATAGTTTTATTCTGAAAAGTTAATAATATAGACAATGAAGTACATAAAGACGGGTCACATAATAAAAGAGCTCCATATGATAAGGAATTCAGGTACAGAAAAAACACACATGTAGCAATACTAACAGCAATGGAATGTGTATAATGGATATGCAGAGATAAGTAAAGTGCCAGTGCTTAAAGTCTTTCTTTCAGATATCCAGAGAATCCCACAAAGTGACCCCCTCACAGTAATAAACCATCACAACATAATAGCTCAAAATCTTAGTCTGGAGGCCACATAATGAAAAACCTGTTCAAAACCGCTTACCCATAGCTGATTAGTATGCCACACGTGTAGCCCCTACGCGCGTTTCGCGTGGGCTTCGTCGGGGGGCATACTAATCAGCTATGGGTAAGCGGTTTTGAACAGGTTTTTCATTATGTGGCCTCCAGACTAAGATTTTGAGCTATTATGTTGTGATGGTTTATTACTGTGAGGGGGTCACTTTGTGGGATTCTCTGGATATCTGAAAGAAAGACTTTAAGCACTGGCACTTTACTTATCTCTGCATATCCATTATACACATTCCATTGCTGTTAGTATTGCTACATGTGTGTTTTTTCTGTACCTGAATTCCTTATCATATGGAGCTCTTTTATTATGTGACCCGTCTTTATGTACTTCATTGTCTATATTATTAACTTTTCAGAATAAAACTATTTTTTATATTATCTTTGGTGGATGTCTTTACTCCATGTGTTTTTGTATACAATCTAATATATAAAGCTGAAAGTGTGGGTGTATGTATGTATGTATGTATTATGTGTGTATGTCCAGGTTGGCATCTGCACCGTCACAGCTACAGCCACAAAATTTTGCACAGTCACACGTCTGGATCCCGAGAGCGTCATAGGCTATGTTGTGAGGCGAAATTTTAACCCTGCGCGTTCCAATTCACCAAACAATTTGGCCTATTATTCTTATCATTTCTATGGTGTTATCGTCCTTCTGTAAAGCTGGAATTAACACAATTTATTACCGTGCCAACACAGACCACCCTCTGACACAGACTGCAGGGGGAGCCCAGTATCACACAGGATAGGATTAGATACACGGCTCAGCAGTCAGTATCACACAGGATAGGATTAGATACACAGCTCAGCAGTCAGTATCACACAGGAGAGGATTAGACACATGACTCAGCAGTCAGTAGCACAGAGGATAGGATTAGATACACAGCTCAGCAGTCAGTATCACACAGGATAGGAATAGATACACGGCTCAGCAGACAGTATCACACAGGATAGGATTAGATACACAGCTCAGCACACAGTATCACACAGAATAGTATTAGATACACGGCTCAGCAGACAGTATCACACAGAATAGGATTAGATACACAGCTCTGCAATCAGTATCACACAGGATAGGATTAGATACATGGCTGAGCAGTCAGTAACACACATGATAGGATTAGGTACACAGCTCAGCAGTCAGTATCACACAGAATAGGGTTAGATACACGGCACAGCAGACGGTATCACATAGGATAGGATTAGATACACGACTAAGCAGTCAGTATCACACAGGATAGGATTAGATACACAGCTCAGCAGTCAGTATCACACAGGATAGGATTAGATACACAGTTCAGCAGTCAGTATCACACAGGATAGGAATAGATACACGGCTCAGCAGTCAGTATCACACAGGATAGGAATAGATACACGGCTCAGCAGACAGTATCACATAGGATAGGATTAGATACACGACTAAGCAGTCAGTATCACACAGGATAGGATTAGATACACAGCTGAGCAGTCAGTAACACACATGATAGGATTAGGTACACAGCTGAGCAGTCAGTAACACACAGGATAGGAATAGATACACGGCTCAGCAGACAGTATCACATAGGATAGGATTAGATACACGACTAAGCAGTCAGTATCACACAGGATAGGATTAGATACACAGCTGAGCAGTCAGTAACACACATGATAGGATTAGGTACACGGCTCAGCAGTCAGTATCACACAGGATAGGATTAGATACACAGTTCAGCAGTCAGTATCACACAGGATAGGAATAGATACACGGCTCAGCAGTCAGTATCACACAGGATAGGAATAGATACACGGCTCAGCAGTCAGTATCACACAGGATAGGAATAGATACACGGCTCAGCAGACAGTATCACATAGGATAGGATTAGATACACGACTAAGCAGTCAGTATCACACAGGATAGGATTAGATACACAGCTGAGCAGTCAGTAACACACATGATAGGATTAGGTACACGGCTCAGCAGTCAATATCACACAGGATAGGGTTAGATACACGGCTCAGCAGACGGTATCACACAGGATAGGATTAGATACACGGCTGATCAGTCAGTAACACTCAGGATAGGATTAGATAAACAGCTCAGCAGAAAGTATCACACAGGAGAGGATTAGGTACACAGCTCAGCAGACATTATCACACAGGATAGGGTTAGATACACAGCTCAGAAACAGGATGTGTCAAAGGAGAGTACATTTTCATTCCAAGAATTCCACTCATTCCATCTGATTTGTTTTTTTATTTTAAATGCCTCCAGTTTCCAGTTAAACTGCTATTAGCAATGTCCAGAACTACCGGAGGGGTCATTTTGACCCTTTTGCTATTTCTTTTTCCTATAATTTTTAAAATTTTAACAAATGAGTTCTGACTTTTTGTGACTTTTATTTATTCATGGTAGTGTATATTGTAGGACACAAAAATGAATTGTAACTTTTTCCGGGGCCCGGATTTTACAATTCAAACCTATAAGTACTGAAGGGGTCAATTTGACCCCATACATAAAAGTAGTAGTAGGCAAGTCACCTAATATTACAGAGTACAGAAAATCACAGTGCTTCTCCCTAGTTGTAGAGTGTAATTGTATCTTTGCATATCAGGGATGATTCAGCATTTTGTTTTGTCTAAACTTGTCTGAACATGTTTGATCCATGTCTCTTGTAGCGATTTCTGTCTGCACTTCAGTAGCAAACATTACAGTTGAAGCTACAACTCTGCATGTTTGTACAGTGTCGTTTTATTACTTCTGCGATCTTACAAGTCCCTTTCTGCGACGTATATTTGAAGCATGAGTAAGCAGAGGGGTCTGACAAGTGAGGAAATTTTGAAATTTCTTCAGAATTTATCTGAAAATGAGTCAGAAGAAGTGGCCCATCATCCGCAATGTCTGAACCACAAACAAAAGGACAAGAAATCCGCAAGCGTCGAAAATGTGGAGTTGGAAGATGCAACGAAAACAAAACAACTAAAACTTGTGCAAGCTGTAACAAATCAGTTTGTGGAAAATGCACTGGGAAAGTGGAAGGAAGTAATGTTTGTGTTAACTGTTGGACACCGCATGCTATGACCATTTAAGAGGAAAATGCGTGCTGTACCTGATCTTAACAATGTTCCTACTAAGTTAAAATAAATGTTCTTTAATTTGTTGGCAACAAAAAAGTTATTTTTACTCCAGAGTCAGTACTTTTGAATGGGGGTCAAAATGACCCCTAATGGTAGTTATAGGTATTATGAAACATGCGGTAGTTCTAGTGTTAACAATGCTCAGGGACAGTCCTTGAAAGTAGTAGGGATCGATTTGCAATCTCCAAGCTTTTCTCATGGTCTACTTTACGTGGTCTGGTCAAGAGTTGGAACTCCCAAAAATCTGTTCATCTTTGCACCGAAAGGAAAAACCAAAAATCTTAAATGAGTTGAAAACAAAATACTATCAATACTTGGGTAATCGTTTAGTTAATTTGTGTTGCAAATCTGTAGTGTTGAATATATGATGTGAAATGTTTTTATGTGCAATATAATCATTATAACTTGTTATAACTAACCACAGTTGGTTACTATGCCCAGTAGAGATGAGCGACTTTGTCTTTTTTTGGATCGAGTCGGGTTTCATGAAACGAAATCAGCCGATTATCGTGAAAAGTCGAAGGCCGACTGAAACACGAAACCCAATGCAAGTCAATGGGGAACCAAGGTCGGCAGGGAGTGGAGGACAGGAAACACACCAACAGTGCCCATTTTAATGCCAAAAACATCAATTCTTATTACTTAAGCTTGGCAACCTAATTTACTTTATAATAATAGTTAGGCATTGAAAACTGAGGGTTATTTGGCTAAAGTTGTGGGGGGGGTAGGGATGGCTCCAGATTTTCGTGGGCCCTGGGCCAAAGAGTGTCCCTGGGCTCTTTTAACACATGCCACAATTCATGATCCTGTGATACGCAGAGAAATAGCAGTATAGTACAATGAAAAATACTTCACTTCTTACATCTCATGACTGATATCCATTTTAAATTCTCCAATAGCTCCAAAAACGGACAGTATATTACTCCATACAGTATTATGGCCACTGCATAGTGCGCCATACAGAGTAATGAGGCCCATATATTTCTCCATACAGAATCATTGGTCCCACATAATGTTTGAAACAGTATATGATGAGCTCCACATAATGCTACAGTATATGTTGGTCCCCATGGATGAAGCTCCACTGTGTTATGGGCCCAAATAATGCTCCATATATAATGGGCCCCATTTCTAATGCTCCAGTACATAATGGGCCCTGTAAATGCTGCTCCAGTGTCTGATGTCCACCTTTGGAATGCTCCAGTGTATGGTGGGCCTCATATATCATTCTCCAGAGTATAGTGCTCCCCAAAAATAGCTGTCCCAACATTGAAAACAATTAAATAAGTCTCCTCGCTAGGGAATCCCTGTACTAGTCTGGACTCCTCGTCGTCCCCATCTTCCATCTCACTGCACTTGGACTGTTTAGGTAGAGGGCATACAGACGTGATGTCATCTCGCTCTCTGACCAGAATGTCACTGTCAGGAAACGTGGAAGACATCACGGCGGTGGAGCAGGGAGAGGTAAGTATTTCAGCTTTGCAAGTGCTGTGATCCGGAGCAAGCAGGGGGGCCCACTCGTTGGCGATGGCACTGGCACAGGGCTCCTCATAGTACGGCGGTGTGTCTGACGGCGGGTGGAGGGCTAGTACGGTGGTGTGTCTGACGGCGGGTGGGCCCTGGGCCCTCCCTCCCACCGGCAGAGACACTTTTGCGTACTATGAGGGGCCCTGTGCCAGTGCCGTCGCCCATGAGTATGCCCCCCCACCTGCTCAAGCAACCTGCACTTTCATCTGCACCTTACTCTTTGTCAACGTGCAAGGTGGTATAGTATGTGGGAAGGGGAACCTGAGTTTCATCAGGGTCAGATTCTGACTGTGTAGAGTGCGAGGGGAATGTAGTGATCTGGGTCAATGTATCAGCAGAATCATCTAGCAGTAGCTGGGCATCAGTGCACTTGTGGCGCCCCCAGGAGTACGGTCGCCACAGTGGCATTACCTTCCTCCTAGGGAGTGTGATGTCATGCTTGGGAGCAACAAAGGATCTCTCTAGCAGTTAAACCAACACACAACACAGCTCCCACTCCAGGCCAGCAGGGAGACCTCTGAACCTGACTGCTGAGGAGCTGCTCTCTGTGGTCGGAAGGAGGTAAGTTAGGGCAGTCTGTGAAGGGAAGGGGAAGTGTGTGGACGTGAGAAGGGGAGCTGGAGGATGTGCAGAGTTAAGGCTCACTCCTAGCTGGAGCGCATGGTCGGGATTCTGGTCTCCAAGTTTGTAGGGACACTGACGGTCCTGCAGCAGAAACCGAAGGAAGTAGCAGCTGTAAATGCTCTGTTCCCAACTAAGGCTCGGAGGCCCCAGCAGCGACGTGTGTGAGCCAGAAGGAAAAGGCTATGGCTGCCTGCCATGCGAGAAAGTTCCAAAAGAGAGTCAACAGGGGGAGCTTCAGTGAACTCAGTACTGCGAGTACCTCAGAAAAGCGCTAGAACGGAGGCCACACTACCTATCTGCAGAGAGAGAATTCCAAATTTGCTTCCAGGCTGACCAACGCCTCCATCTGTACTCTGGGTCCTGGACGGCACAAGTACAGGTAAAGGAACTGCACGACTGTGTCTGTCCTCTTTCTCCTGCGCCTGGCGCATAGCTCTGCTACATCCTGCACTGCACACCATCTATCAACTCTTTCATCTACCCTGCGACTACGGCCCTACCTGTGCAGGGCTTCTACATCTTAGCTGCACCACAACATCTGTCCCAGAGAAGCGACACTGCAGCGCGGGTCAATCTGATCAGAAACCACAGATGGCGTCACGTATCATTCACCTATAAACGTTATTCACCCCTTTGCATGGACGCCCAGGGCCACGGAACGGGTCATCACCACCAACGTGACACATCCCTCTGAGACACTGACCCGGTACCGATTATCCCCACTGCCCTGGCTGGCCACCCACACTCCATGTCAGATTCATCTTGGACTGGGGAATTCACGATTTGACTTGATAACCCAGGCATGGTATGATAGAAAGAGCTACATGGACTAATGTGAAGTGTGGCCTGCTGCATCATTCACTTTTGGTGGGGGTGAAGGACACAAGGAAAGAGGTTCTTCCTAACCAGGAGCCAGCACTTGACGACTCAGTGCTTGCATTTTTGGAAACTTCAGTAGAGGAGGGCATATTTGCTGGAGTCTGTTTTGGCAATAAAACCAAAACCAGTTCCTGATGCTCCAGCTTTAGAATTGGTTAACCTACTCCCAGAAAAGGTAGCTTTCCAGGCGGTCCGGAGCCAGACCATGACGCAGGCTCAACACCTCCTGCCTTAGCTGCTATTGTGCTTTTGCCACTACCAGCAGATGCACCATCAGCACCAGCTGGCCCCCCCATGCCCACGTCCGCGGCCTCTTCCACCAAACTTCAAAATGTTGCAGAAAATGAACCCAAAATAACATCAGATATATGGTACTGTATCAGAAGCGTACAGCTCTATACAGTCAATGGATGATTATCAATCTCCCTATATATACCATCAGTCACACAGAGACGCTCACAGGCTCAGTATGGATTAGACAAGAATATAAAAAGTAGAAAAAGTGTAGAGTATAATCAGATAGCAGGTATATATAGTATAGTTTATACATTCTAAATCTCTGTAGATATTTCAGGAGGCAGACACGGACGCTCTCAGGCTCAGTATGGATTACAACACAATATAAAAAGCCGTAAAACGGTAATGGATCTGAAGAGTACAGCTGTACACAGTGTAGGGGTCATTGTTGTCAATCTCAGTATTTATTTCCACAGTCAGAAAATAACTCTCACTTGGTCAGTTTGGATTAGACCAGAATATAAAAAGCAGTAAATGGGTAATGTATCACAAGCGTAGAGCTGTATACACTAGGGTTGGGTTAATTTTTAAATGTACATGCAGGAGTAACCCACAGACTGTCACACGCTCAGGTTGGATCACACCACAATATAACAAGAAGATCCACAAGAAATAGTCACACATGTGGGACATTGTTACAGGTGTCAATGATACACTTAGAGTGGTGGGTGGAGGAGGACTTCCTGGCCTAAAGGGTACAGTATCACCAGATACCAGATATATATAGCATAGTTTAAACATTGAAAATGCACGTCTATATATTCAGGAGTAGTGTTGAGCCACTCCGCTAGTGTTCCAGTTAGTTTTGGTTCGTCGAACATGAGGCAGGTTCGTCGAATGTTTGTCAAACGTTCGACAAACAACATCGAACACCCTTGAAAACAATGGCAGGCAAACACATACAAACACATAGAAAACAATTACAAAACACCTTAAAAGGTGTCCTAAAGCAGACAAAATGCTCAGAATACAAAAATAACATATGGAAAATGGCAAATACATATAGAAAAGAGGTGGAGGAGTAAAAGGAGGAGGAGGAGACACAGATATATGCATGTCATGCCCTTATGAAGTCAAGAAAGGCTGGAATAAAAATGTAAAATACCAAAAAACAGTAAAAATCTGAAATCGAAGACAATTATATACCGTCGGACTTCCCACCATAAATTAGGCCAACTGCAGATCGGGCAGCGTAATTCCCACGAACCACCGAACAGCGTCCATGAAGGCAAAGTGTTTGGTTTCCGGGGGCAGTATGGCTGCAAAGCTGAACCTTAAAGGAATGTCCAGAAGGGCACCATCAGGAGTGGAGCCTGTGGCTTAATTTGACTCCACCCGGGAAACCTCAACCATGCCAGCTACAGAAAAGATTGACAGTTTGCAAGCTTTGCCGATTCTGTGGGTGGTGGTGGATGTCCATTTTTAGTTGTGCTAGCGATTTGTCAGCTTAATTCCGTTAACGAACAAGACTCCGGCATGCCCCCACGGTACGCGTCAAGCTTACTAGAGGGACACGTGAGGCTCTGGCACGCGAGATCGATCAATAACAGGTCTGTCATGCCCTTACATGTCCGGGGCTGCATGCGCGCTAAACTGAAAGGTCCAGCGTGTGTCCTTTACAGGTGCAGATAACCCGCTGAACCCCGTTAGTGATGGGGATCTGGGATTCCAATTCTTCCCCGTGAACGAGGATTTCCCAGTAAGTGCAGGTCAACCGGAATTCGGCCTAACCGGCATTCCAGAAAAAATTAAACAATTAAGTGTCCAAACCACAGGCGCTGTAGCTTGCTTAACAGCTGGGCTCCTATGCTGAGTAGCATGCAGTTCTTACATAAACAGGTGGCATAGCTTGGTTCACTGGTGGGCAACTCTGCTGAATAGCAGACAGTGCTTACATAAACAGGCGGCATAGCTAGGTTCACAGGTGGGCTCCTCTGCTGAGCAGTAGACACCGGTACTAGTCCCAAAGTATTCACTGGGCTAAATGGAGTTAAAAAATGGCTCTTACATAAACAGGCGGCACAGCTTGGTTCACGGGTGGGCTCTTCTGATGAGTAGCAGGCACAGTTACTAGGCTCAAAGTATTAACTGTGCTAAATGCAGTCAAAAACTGGTTCTTTCATAAACAGGCAGCATAGCTAGGTTCACTGGTGGGCTCCTCTGCTGAGTAGCAGACAGTGCTACAAGGCCCAAAAGGATTTTCTGGACAAGATGCGGTAAAAAATAATTAGAAACACACACGATGTAGCTCCTTGACAGGTGTACTACACCACTTGCTACCACACACCGCTACTATGCCATGAAACAGTCTATTAACATTGAAAACCATTATTAATGTGAAAATTAAGTTACGCTTTTGATGAACGAACCGTTCTCAAACGGAACCTCGAACAGCTGAATTTTAAGCAAAGTGTTCGAGTTCGACGAACGGCTCAAACACCGCCCAAAACAGCTGGAATTTTAACATGGCGAACAGGTCGACTCAAACACCACTCATCTCTAATCAGGAGGCAGACTCAGACGTTCTCAGGCCCAGTATGGATTCGACAAGATTGTAGAAAGTTGCGAAAGGGTACAGTATCACCGGATAACAGGTATATATGTAGCATAGTGTACTCATGAAAAACCTATGTCTGTATATCAGGAGGCAGACTCAGATGGTCTCAGGCCCAGTATGGATTTGACATGATTGTACAAAGTTGAGAAAGGGTACAGTATCACTGAATAGCAGGTATATATAGCATAGTTTAAACATTAAAAATCTGTGTGTATATTTCTGGAGTCCGACAAAGACACTCACAGCCTCAGTATGGATTAGACAAGAATCTAAAAAGTAGAAAAAGGGTTATGTATTCGAAGCGAACACCTGTATACACTGTTGGGGTATTTTTCAATCTTCATATATATTTCAGTCTCAGTTAGACAGTCCAGACTCTTCGCAAGAGGAAACGAGATGGATACAAGTACAGACGGAAAGTCAAGTGATTGCAGAAATTTTGGAATTACTAATCACGGGAAAAACTCCCGGGAGAATTCTCAGAGGCGATGCTGACCCTCAATTACTTTGTCTGTGGAGACAGCGAAAACAGTTCTTGTGAAGAAAGGTTTGCTGTATCGCAGTACCGTGGAACCCATCACCGTTACTCATCTCCATCAAATTGTGATCACAAGGACAGATGTAGACATTGTCCTCACTGCCTATCATTATCTGTCAGGTAACTTTGGAGTGCAAAAGACACAAGCCACAGGCCGTAGGCGATTCTATTGGATTGGTATGAGAGGACACATTTAAAAATGTGGGCAGGAATGTCACACGTCTGTGAGTCGGAAAACCGTGAAAGATGATGATAAACCGCCACTGCATCTCATTGTGAGTCAACGTCCATAACAAATGGAAGCCATTGATCATCTGAAAATAGAGCCCAGCAGGACAGGGCATAGCTACGTCTTAACCATCATCTATCATTTCACCAAATTTGTATTGGCAGATCCAGTGAAGTATTTAACAGGCCAGACTACACAGTGGTGGAGCAGGGAGAGGTAAGTATTGCAAGTGCTGGTGCCCTGAGCAAGCAGGGGGGGCCCACTCGAGGGCGGCGGTACTGGCACAGGGCCCCTCATAGTACGCCGGTGTGTCTGACGGCGGGTGTGCACCCCCACTATCAGAGACACTTGATTCTACTATGAGGGACCTTGTGCCAGTGCGGTTGCCAAAGAGTGTGCCCACCCACCTGTCCAGGACAACAGCACTCGCACGGGTGCGTGCGCCAGGTGGTGACCCCAGCCCTGTGGGGGGAGGCAGCCCAGATAGGGAGGTGGAAAAAATAGCACATTTTGATGGTGGACATTCAGCAGCTGCAAATGGAGTAATTGGAGAAGTCCGCGGAAGAGGAGGACAAAAGCAAGCCATTTTTCTGGCAACCTACGTGTTAGCATGGGAGGGTGGGACAAAATCCTTTGAAACCCATGCATGGTTCATTTTAATGAAGGTTAGATCATCAACATTTTGTGTCGACAGATGGGTCCTTTTTTCTGTCAGGATTGATCCAGCAGCACTGAAGACTCGTTCAGATAACACACTAGCAGCAGGGCAAGCGAGCTCCTGTAAGGCATATTATGCCAATTCAGGCCAGGTGTCAAGTTTACTGGCCCAATAGTCAAAGGGGAATGACCGGAGAGGGAGAACACCGATATGGGAGGAGTAGTTTGTTACCATAGTTGACAACTGATGTCTCCTGTCACTTTCGATCGATGCAGTATTACCAGTCGTGTGAGCGGTACTTGAAAAATCAGTCCACAACATGGTCATGAAACCCCTGTGTCCAACGCCTCTTCGGCTGTGTGCACCATGAACACCTCTTTCATGTTGCCCCCTACGGCTCGTTGGAAAAACATCACCGTCGCTGTGTGCTGGGAATGCCTCAAACAAACGATTTACCAGAGTTGCTTGTTTGTTAGCCAATATTAGCTCTAGGCTCACCTGTGGCATAATGTTTTGGAATTTGCCTTTATAGCGTGGATCCAGGATGCTGGCCAACCAGTAGTCGTCATCATTCATCATTTTGGCAATGCGGGGGTCCCTTTTTAGGATCTGCAAGGCATAATCAGACATGTGGGCCAATGTTCCAGGTGTCAATGACGCACTGCGAGTGCTGGGTGGAGGAGCACTTTCTGGCAAATCAACATCCCTCCAGTCACGCACAAACCCTGTACCTGACCTTGCCACGCCAACATTTTTTCTTGCCCCCTGAGAAGCATCCTTCTCCCCAAAATAATCCCCATCCTCCTCCTCCTCTTCCTCTTCTTCCTCCACGAGACTTCCCTGAGCAGACAATGGCTGGCTGTCATCAAGAGTTCCCTCCTCCTTTTCCTCCTCGGCTGCAGACGCCTGCTCCTTAATGTGCGTCAAAGTTTGCATGAGCAGACGCATAAGTGGGATGCTCATGCTTATGATGGTGTCGTCTGCGCTTACCAGCCGTGTGCATTCCTCAAAACACTGAAGGACTTTACAGAGGTCTTTCAGCTTCGACCACTGCACACCAGACAACTCCATGTCTGCCTGCAAACTTCCTGCCCATGTATCCTCCCACAAATGAATTACAGCCTGCCTCTGTTCACACAGCCTCTGAACCATGTGCAGGGTGGCGTTCCACCTTGTTGCAGCATCGATAATTAGGCTGTGCTTGGGAAGGTGGAGCAATCGCTGCAGCTTCTGCATACGACTGGAGTGTACGGGCGACCGGTGGATGTGCGAGCACAGTCTTCGCACCTTATGGAGCAGGGGTATTAACTCCAGATAATTATTGAGGAAGCACTGCACCACCAGGTTCAAGGTGTGAGCCAGGCAAGGTATGTGTCTGAGTTTTGAAAGGGCTATGTCTGCCACAAAATTCCGGCCGTTATCACTAACTACCTTGCCTGCCTCAAGATGTAGACTGCCCAGCCATGACTCAGTTTGTCGTTGCAAGTAGTCGGCCAGTATCTCAGTGGTGTCTGTTGTCGCCCAAACACATCATCTTCAACACAGCCTGCTGACGCTTACCACTAGCTGTTCGATAGTGGGACACCTCATGTGCAACACTGCTTTGCCCTTGTGACGACACCTCGACATTTGCTGCTGTTGGTGTGCTAACCAGTGGGCTTACAGTGGGGGAAGCGATGTAGCATTGCTGACTACCTTCATTCGGAGCAGGTGCACATGTGATACGTGAGGTTTGGTAGTCCGTCCACGCTTGCAAGTGCATGGTGGTTAAATGTCTAAGCATGCAACTGGTATTCAAATTTCTCAGGTTTTTCCCTCGGCTAAAGGTCTTTTCGCACTTCTTACAGATAACTTTTGCCTGATTATTAGGATTTTGTTCAAAAAAGTGCCACACTGCACTCTTCCTACTATGGAAGACATTTTGAGACCTTGCACGCTGTGCCAATTTGACCGTCTGGTCAAGTTGTCCTGCAACTGTTTTGGTTTTTGTAACACGTTTTTGGACTGCTGCGGTCCTGCCAGATAACAGCTGTTGCGATGTCGTTGCCTGCTGCGGATCCTCCTCCTCCTCTTCTGAGCTATTGGCAGCGGCACCCTCTTCCCCCAATGGATGCCAATCTGGGTGAACAACTGGGTCATCCATCACCTCCTCTTCAGTTTCATGTGCAACTTCCTCTGTGTCACCGTGTAAGGTGGTATAGTATGCGGGAAGGGGCACCTGAGTTTCATCAATGTCTGATTCTGCCTCAGTACATTGCGAGGACAATGTAGTGCTCTGAGTGAATGTACCAGCAGAAAAATCTAGCAGTGGCTGTGCATCAGTGCACTTCATGTCAGATTCATCTTGGACTGGGGAATTCACGATTTGACTTGCTAACCCAGGCATTGTATGTGAAAAGAGCTCCATCGAGTAATCGGTAGTGTGGCCTGCCACATCCTTCACTCTTGGTAGGGGTGAAGGACTTAGGGAAAGGTGTTGTTCCTGACCAGGAGCCTCCACTGACGACTCTGTGCTTTTAATTTTTGAAACTTCAGAAGAGGAGGTGAGAGAGCTGGTGGCTGTGTCAGCAATGTAAGCCAAAACTTGTTCCTGAAGCTCCGGCTTTAAAAGTGGTTTACCTACTCCCAGAAAAGAGAGCCTTCGAGGCCTTGTGGAGCCAGACGATGACACAGGCTCAACACCTCCTGCCTTGGTGCTATTGTGCTTTTGCCACTACCAACAGATGCAACACCACCACCATCAGGACCAGCTGGCAACCCCTGCCCACTTCCATGGCGTCTTCCACCATACTTCCTCATTTTTGTGAAAATGCACCCAAAATACCACCAGCTATATGGTACTGTAAAACAAGGTTGAAGGTGTATCTACTATTGGTGAGAATTTGAATCTCACTATAGATTTGAGGATGCTGAACTATTGTCTCAGGCCCAGTAGAGATTACACGTCAATGTAACAGGCTGAAATTGGATGGTGTATGACAAGGTGGAGGGTGTATATAGGATTGGTGAGAATTTGAATCTCACTATAGATTTGAGGACGCATAACTATTGTCTCAGGCCCAGTAGAGATTACACCTCAATGTAACAGGCTGAAATTGGATGGTGTATGACAAGGTGGAGGGTGTATCTAGTATTGGTGAGAAATTTGAATCTCACTATAGATTTGAGGACGCAGAACTATTGTCTCAGGCTCTGGAGAGATTACACCTCAATGTAACAGGCTGAAATTGGATGGTGTATGACAAGGTGGAGGGTGTCCAGAGGATTGGTGAGAATTTGAATCTCACTATAGATTTGAGGACGCAGAACTATTGTCTCAGGCCCAGGAGAGATTACACCTCAATGTAACAGGCAGAAATTGGATGGTGTATGACTAGGTGGAGGGTGTGTATAGGATTGGTGAGAATTTGGATCTCACTAGAGATTTGAGGACGCTGGCAATGATGCTCTCAGTCCAAGTATGGACGCAGGCAGCCTAATAAGCAGGACTGCTGCACACACAAAAGGGTGGAAAAATGAACGCTTGGTAACTGAGCAGAAAAGAGGAATGCCTCCCTAATGCTAAGATCGGCAGAAGTAAGATGGCGGTCGGCGTTCACGCCCTTTTATAGCCCCTGTGACGCCACACAAAGCCAGCCAATCACTTGCATGCCCTTCTCAAAGATGGTGGTGACCTATGCCTATGTCATCGCGTTGCCCACAGTGTGCGTCCTCCATCATTGGCTGAAAAAGGGCGCTGGAAGCATCTTTTGAAATGCGACTTTGGCGCTCTGGTCGCCGACCTCGTGGCCGACCTCACGCTATGGTCAGGTTTCGTTTCATGAAACCTGACTTCAGCGAAAGTCACCGACTTTTGAATATGACCGACCCGTTTCGCTCAACTCTAATGCCCAGGCAACGTCGGGCTCTTCAGCTAGTGTATTGATAAAAATGACAACTGAAAACTCAACCCGTCTCCTTGTCTATATGGTGGATGGTCCAGAGATTGTAAAAACTAAAGAAATAGTAAGATTTGTTCATGTTGTTCCCGGAGGGATAACAGGGGAACAGAACGACACAGGTTTGTACATAAAGGAGCTGCTAAATTGTTATTCCATGGGAAATGTGAATGTTTATGACGATATATATATACAGAGAACTGCTAGATCTAGTCTATATGTGGTTTTATAAGGCATATTTAGCTAATATAAGGTGATCCCTTTAAGAAGAAGAGATAAGTCTTGATCTTATTAGTCTGTAGTTTTGGGGTCAATCACATTTTACTTTAACACTGGACAGACCTCCCTAGCTGTTACTATATCTCATCGATTTATCAGAATCAAAATCAATGAGGTCTTAGAGGATTTTTTTCCCCAAACAGCACCAATATCCAATATACATAGGATAGATGATACATATGTAACTGCTAAGCTTCTAAACACTGACACCCCACTAATGGAGAGAAGGCAAGACTCAAATTCACCTTTGTGACAACAGCACTAGTGAGCATGTGTGACCTCTGCTGCACCAGTGGTCGCACATGCTCAGTAACACTAAAGGTTTCCACTTCCTCTCCCTTATTTGTCTTGGTATCGACATGTCTATTTCTCTCGTTGCCTTTTTCCAGATGGGGTTTTCATATTATTTTTTGTATTCTGCAGCATTCATAGCAGAAAATTAATATTTCATTGTTATACTATCAGAAGTAAAGAAAGGTCACCCTCCTCTTTGTCCCACATAGTAGTAGATAATCTTACTTCTTGAAGTTCCCATATCACAACGAGCGCAGTGTGTAACAGAGAATGTAAATCAGGAATTAACATATCTGGAAATCTGAAGCGGCTAAGCTTCCAACCTTTGTGCATTAATTTGTGTTCTTATAAACGCAGTGGGAAATTTCTGCAGGAAAAAACAAACAAAGAACCCGGCCGATGAGCGGCGAGAATCAGAAGCTGCAGGAAAAGGTCATCGGTGAACGTCTGAATCATCGCGCCATTGTCTTACAGACGAGCGTCCTGAGGTCTCATTAGAGATCACAACGGGCTCCTGCGCTCTACTGCGATAGCACTGAGAAGTTATTGCGGTTATTATAGCTGTCAAGTTTAATATGTAAAAGTTTATTTTGAAAAACTATCTGTTATCTATCTATCTATCCTTTATCTGTCTATTATCTATTGTTTATCTATTATCTATCTATTATCTATCTATCTATTATCTATCTATTATCTATCTATCATCTATCTATCTATTATCTATCCATCTATCTATTATCTATCTATTTATCTATCTATTTATCTATCTATTATCTATCTATTATCTATCATTTATCTATTATCTATCTATTATCTATTATCTATCTATCATCTATCTATTCTATCATCTATCTATTATCTATTATCTATCTATTATCTACTATCTATCATCTATCTATTATCTATCTATCTATCTATCTATCTATCTCTATATCTATCTATCTATTATCTATCTACTGTATCTAACTATCATCTATCTATTATCTATCATCTATCTATCATCTATCAATCATCTATCTATTATCTATCATCTATCTATTATCTATTATCTATCTATCATCTATCTATTCTATCATCTATCTATTATCTATTATCTATCTAACTATCTATCTATCTATTATCTATCTATCTATCTATCTATTATCTATCTATCTATCTACTGTATCTATCTATCATCTATCTATCATCCATCTATCATCCATCTATTTTCTATTATCTATCTATCTATCTATCTATTAGCTATCTATTATCTGTCTATTATTTATCTATCTTATCTATTATTTATTATTTATCTATCTTATCTATTATCTATCTATTATCTATCTATTATTTATCTATCATCCATCTATTATCTATCTATCTATCTATTTATCTACGTATCTATTTATCTATCTATCTATATATTATTAATCTATTATATATGTATCTGTAGATTGTAAGCTTGCGAGCAGGGACCTCACTCCTAATGTCACTGTTTGAATTGTCTTAACTTGTATTGAATTTATTGTCTGTACATGTCCCCGCTTAATTGTAAAGTGCTGCGGAATATGTTGGCGCTATATAAATAAAAATTATTATTATTATTATCTATCTTTTATCTATTATCTATCTGTCTATTATCTATCTATCATCTACCTATTATCTATGTAGGAAGCCAAAAATGGAGGCAGCATACCAGTATATGAGTATATGATGGCTCAAAAACTGTGAACCTTTCTCAGGCTCACAGTTTTTGAGCTGAAACGTTGCCACTTTGGGCTATTAAATAAGCACTTTTTTTTATCTTGTACTGGTGTGCTGCCTCCATTTTTTGTTTCCTATATAGAGGATTGCTTGCTGCCTTGGAGGCACGGCACCCAGACACACTGTTGCCTGCTGCTTTTTTCTATCTATCTATCTATCTATCTATCTATCTATCTATCTATCTATCTATCTATCTATCTATCAATCCATCTATTATCTATCTATCATCTATCTATCTATTATCTATCTATCTATCTGTCCATCCATCTATTATCTATCTATCTATCCATCTATTATCTATCATCTATCTATTATCTCTCCATCCATCTATTATCTATCCATCCATCTACCTCTCTATCATCTATATATCTATTATCTATCTATCTATCTATCAAACTATTATCTATCTATTATCTATCTATTATCTTTCCATCTATCTATCTATTATCTATCATCTATCTAATCTAGTATCTATCTTTCATCTATATATCTATTATCCATCATCTATCTATTATCTTTCTATCTTATCTATTATATATCAATTTTCTATGTATTATCTGTCTATTTATGTATCCATCATCTATCTATTATCTATCTCTCTATCTGTTATTCTTCTATCTATATCATATCCATCTATATTGTTGTGGGGCTCATCATACTGTGTGTGGATGAGTGTGGGGGCCATCATACTGTGTGTGAGTCTGTAGGGGCCATTATACTGTGTGTGGATGAGTGTGGGGTCCATCATACTATGTGTGGGTCTGGTGGGGCCATCATACTGTGTGTGGATGAGTGTGGGGGGCATCATACTGCGGGTGAGTCTGTGGGGGCCATCATACTGTGTGTGGATGAGTGTGGGGGCCATCATACTGTGTGTGGATGAGTGTGGGGGCCATCATACTGTGTGTGGATGAGTGTGGGGGCCATCATACTGTGTGTGGATGAGTGTGGGGGCCATCATACTGTGTGTGAGTCTGTGGGGGCAATCATACTGTGTGTGGATGAGGTGGGGGCCATTATACTGTGTGTGGGTCTGTGGGGGCCATCATACTGTGTGTGGATGAGTGTGGGGGGCATCATACTGTGTGTGAGTCTGTAGGGGCCTTTATACTGTGTGTGGATGAGTGTCGGGGCCATCATACTATGTGTGGGTCTGGTGGGGCCATCATACTGTGTGTGGATGAGTGTGGGGGGCATCATATTGCGGGTGAGTCTGTGGGGGCCATCATACTGTGTGTGGATGAGTGTGGGGGCCATCATACTGTGTGTGGATGAGTGTGGAGGCCATCATACTGTGTGTGGATGAGTGTGGGGGCCATCATACTGTGTGTGGGTCTGTGGGGGCCATCATACTGTGTGTGGATGAGTGTGGGGGCCATCATACTGTGTGTGAGTCTGTGGGGGCCATCATACTGTGTGTGGATGAGTGTGGGGGCCATCATACTGTGTGTGGATGAGTGTGGGGGCCATCATACTGTGTGTGGATGAGTGTGGGGGCCATCATACTGTGAGTGGATGAGTGTGGGGGCCATCATACTGTGTGTGGATGAGTGTGGGGGGTCATCATACTGTGTGTGGATGAGTGTGGGGGCCATCATACTGTGTGTGAGTCTGTGGGGGCAATCATACTGTGTGTGGATGAGGTGGGGGCCATCATACTGTGTGTGGGTCTGTGGGGGCCATCATACTGTGTGTGGATGAGTGTGGGGGGCATCATACTGTGTGTGAGTCTGTAGGGGCCATTATACTGTGTGTGGATGAGTGTGGGGGCCATCATACTATGTGTGGGTCTGGTGGGGCCATCATACTGTGTGTGGATGAGTGTGGGCGGCATCATACTGCGGGTGAGTCTGTAGGGGCCATCATACTGTGTGTGGATGAGTGTGGGGGCCATCATACTGTGTGTGGATGAGTGTGGGGGCCATCATACTGTGTGTGGGTCTGTGTGGGGCCATCATACTGTGTGTGGATGAGTGTGGGGGCCATCATACTGTGTTTGAGTCTGTAGCGGCCATGATACTGTGTGTGGATGAGTGTGGGGGCCATCATACTATGTGTGGGTCTGGTGGGGCCATCATACTGTGTGTGGATGAGTATGGGGGGCATTATACTGCGGGTGAGTCTGTGGGGGCCATCATACTGTGTGTGGATGAGTGTGGGGGCCATCATACTGTGTGTGGATGAGTGTGGGGGCCATCATACTGTGTGCGGATGAGTGTGGGGGCCATCATACTGTGTGTGGATGAGTGTGGGGGGCATCATACTGTGTGTGAGTCTGTGGGGGCAATCATACTGTGTGTGGATAAGGTGGGGGCCATCATACTGTGTGTGGGTCTGTGGGGCCATCATACTGTGTGTGGATGAGTGTCGGGGCCATCATACTGTGTGTTAGTCTGTGGGGGCCATCATACTGTGTGTGGATGAGTGTGGGGGCCATCATACTGTGTGTGGGTCTGTGGGGGCCATCATACTGTGTGTGGATGAGTGTGGGGGGCATCATACTGTGTGTGAGTCTGTGGGGGCAATCATACTGTGTGTGGATGAGGTGGGGGCCATCATACTGTGTGTGGGTCTGTGGGGGCCATCATATTGTGTGTGGATGAGTGTGGGGGGCATCATAGTGTGTGAGTCTGTGGGGGCCATCATACTGTGTGTGGATGAGTGTGGGGGGCATCATACTGTGTGTGAGTCTGTAGGGGCCATTATACTGTGTGTGGATGAGTGTGGGGGCCATCATACTATGTGTGGGTCTGGTGGGGCCATCATACTGTGTGTGGATGAGTGTGGGCGGCATCATACTGCGGGTGAGTCTGTAGGGGCCATCATACTGTGTGTGGATGAGTGTGGGGGCCATCATACTGTGTGTGGATGAGTGTGGGGGCCATCATACTGTGTGTGGGTCTGTGTGGGGCCATCATACTGTATGTGGATGAGTGTGGGGGCCATCATACTGTGTGTGAGTCTGTAGCGGCCATGATACTGTGTGTGGATGAGTGTGGGGGCCATCATACTATGTGTGGGTCTGGTGGGGCCATCATACTGTGTGTGGATGAGTGTGGGGGGCATTATACTGCGGGTGAGTCTATGGGGGCCATCATACTGTGTGTGGTTGAGTGTGGGGGCCATCATACTGTGTGTGGATGAGTGTGGGGGCCATCATACTGTGTGTGGATGAGTGTGGGGGGCATCATACTGTTTGTGAGTCTGTGGGGGCAATCATACTGTGTGTGGATGAGGTGGGGGCCATCATACTGTGTGTGGGTCTGTGGGGGCCATCATACTGTGTGTGGATGAGTGTCGGGGCCATCATACTGTGTGTTAGTCTGTGGGGGCCATCATACTGTGTGTGGATGAGTGTGGGGGCCATCATACTGTGTGTGGGTCTGTGGGGGCCATCATACTGTGTGTGGATGAGTGTGGGGGGCATCATACTGTGTGTGAGTCTGTGGGGGCAATCATACTGTGTGTGGATGAGTGTGGGGGGCATCATACTGTTTTTGTGTGAATCATACTGTATATAGAAGTCTGAGGGGGCATCTTACTGTTTGTAATGGGCTATGAAGGCCATCATACTGTGTGTGGAGGACTGCAGGATTCATCATACTGTTGGGGGGTGATTGAGGAGGACTAATACTGTGCTTGTGTGGGGGTCTGTAGGAGCAATCATACTGTGTGTGGATGGCTGTGGCACCATCATACTATGTTTGTGGGGACTGTAGGGGCCATCTTACTGTGTGGATGGCGGTGGGTCCTTCATACTGTGGGGAGGCTTGTGGGTGAATCATACTGTGTTCGTGAGGAGGATTGCATACTGGTTTGGAGGAATGTACTGAGCAGCAGGAATATGTGTGTGGGGGAGCTATAATATTGTATGAAGACCATCATACTGTCTGTGTGTGTGTGTGTGTGGGGGGGCTGAATGGAGTGGGGGCGCACTTGGATGTGATTTGCCCCCCACATTCGACACCTTTTTACCTTGCCCTGAACCCCCAGCAACACGTCTGCTAAATGCTTCCAGTATGCAGTGCCTGCTTGTAATAATCTGCAGAGCACCGAGCAAACGGACATATTGTCTGCGTGTCAAATTAATTGTATCTTCTGTTTTGTCTACATTTTCTGTTTTGTGATCTGTGTGTTCATGATCCTTTGAAATGGAAAATCATGAATAATTAAATATTCCTCATCTGGATTTATGCACCTCCTGCAGATCACAAGCATTTTTATGTTATTCAGGTTATTCTTTACCATTGGGTAAAGTATTTTATGGCAAGCGCTGCTCAATAAAATAGAAATAAAAAATATTATTTTCTTTAAATAAAAAAAACAAAAAACAATAATGAAAAAAATGATTATTAGTTCACTGTTTTATATATATATATATATATATATATATATGTTGTTATTATTATTAGTAGTGGTATTGCTAGTTTCTGATTATTATTTTTATTTTGTATTATCTGTTATTTATTTACACAATATTTTTTACTAATTAATCATGACTATTTTTATTTGTTAGTTTTATTCATTTATGTCTATAATTATTTATGTGCTATTATTGTCATTTTGTCGTATTGCTATTATTACGTTATTTCTTTCTACTGTTTTTTTTTTTCCGGATCCTTACGCAAATCATTTGCTCGCACACCACGATTCCACCTCGCGGCTGAACTTTTAACCCTATCATTTCCAGGTCAGTGATGAGCGGAGAGCGAACAGACAAATGACGTTTTTTCGCCCTTTCTATCTCTTTACTCCCCTGTATTAATTTAGAAAACATGCACGACGCTCAGAACACCGAGGTTGCGCTATAATTGAGATTTCACTGGAAATAATAAGAATCCTTGCCTGAAGGTGATGTTTATTTCCTGCCTGTGTCGCTTCAGCATCTCTACATCTCAGGAAATGATTCTGCACATGTGTAAATGGGGAAGGAGGTCGTTCCTGGCGCGGTTTCATTTTTTGCTACGTTCACTTTTCATTCTAAGTCCCACTATACTGATGTAGCAGACACTGTGTATCTCATACTGGAGAGTAATATGATACATTTTATACTATATCACATGAGCATGTTGGAGCGATTGTTGTCACACATGATCCATAGTGCTCCGAAAAGACCTCAAGTGCTCCAGACCATCAGGGATGTTAGCACTAACCTCTGTACCAACACAGCATCCCTGGCCGGTCACTTTCCCCTGTGATAAAAGTGGTAAATCTAGTACATTTGAAGCTTGGAGGGGCCCCCAGAAAAAATCTCAAACAGGCCCCCAATTATCACTGGTCTTTAGTCATTTTGGATTTCTCAGGGAACTTTTGGGCCCCCTTAGTCTCCAATGACCAGATGGGACTACAACTTCTGCACCTATGATAATTACACCCTGACAATAAAGGTTCAAAGGGGAGATGTTCACCACCCTAAGATCACCCTAACCGGTCACTTTCCCCAGCAATGACACCTTATCCGATGGGGGTAAATGCCCCTTCACTCAGTGCCATATTGTGAAGGCTCCATTTGTAGTCATTTTTTATTCATAATAAACCTAATTACCTAGCCAAAGACTATATGGAGTCCTGCTGCTATGGTCAATCCCAAAAACAGGGGTCCCAAAGTTCCCTGTGTGAATAGTGCAGCAGAGAGCATGTGCAGCCACCACTCTTATAGACACATGCTCACTACCGTTCTGTTTATACACATGGACCCCTATAATCAGTGAAGATCACACCAGGGATCATACATTATTTACCTACTTTGGAACTTATGGACCCAACCACTGCTGCTGCACAGGGACCCCCTAGTTATCATAGCCCACCCCTCCGCTTCTCTGTAGATTACATATACTGGGTATGACTGAGCTAGCCAATTAGCAGAGGGGTTCACATACTTTTGGGCGTATTGTGTCTCAGTTGCTCGTTTTTTGTCTAAAGAGCGCAGACATTGTGATTGCATATATATATATATATATGTTTATATACACAGCTGTTTTCTTCACAATGACAGTTCATTTGTCAGCAGCAATTATCACCATATCGCGTTAGAAGACAATAACATTTTAGTTTAACGAGCAGACGGAGGAATGGGAGGTGGAGAGCGAACCACGGGAAAACGGTGCCGTAACCCACATCTCTCATTATTCTATTTACTTGTGGTGCGGCCGTCTCTATCATCACCGGGAGAGAAGCTCGTTTAGCTCCAGGATGAACGTCAGCAAATAAACGATGTAAATTAGAATGTAACAACAGCGATCAAAGGAGGAAATGAGTCCAGCACAGAATGGAGCTAAACGGGGATACCGGCTCCACCCAATCTAGGTTTACAATTAAAATATACAGTCGGGAAAAAGTTTTTGATACACTGACAATAAAATCCAAAAAATCTCATTGTAGGATTATGATTGTTTCATAATTAATTTGCATTTTATTCTATGAAATAAGTATTTGATACAATAGAAAAACAGAACTTAATATTTGGTCCAGAAACCTTTGTTTGCAATTACAGAGGTCAGACGTTTCCTGTAGTTCTTGATCATGTTTGCACACACTGCAGCAGGGATTTTGGCTCCTCCTCCATACAGATCTTCTCCAGATCTTTCAGGTTTTGGGGCTGTCGCTGAGCAACATTGAGTTTCAGCTCCTTCCGAAGATTTTCTATTGGGTTCAGTTCTGGAGACTAGCTAGGCCACTCCAGGACCTTGAAATGCTTCTTACAGAGTCACTCTTTAGTTGCCCTAGCTGTGTGTTTTGGGTCAGTGTCATGCTGGAAGACCCAGTATCAACCCATCTTCAATGCTCTTTCTGAGGGTAGGAGGTTGTTGGCCAAAATTTCGAGATACATGGCCCCATCCATCCTTCCTTCAATATGGTGCAGTCATCCTGCCCCCTTTGCAGAAAAGCTCCTAAAAGTATGATGCTTCCTCCACCATATTTCACTGTTGGGACAGTGTTGTTGGGGTTGTACTCATCCTTCTTCTTCCTCCAAACATAGCAAATGGAGTTGATACCGAAAAGTTCTATTTTGATCCTATATAACCACATGATCTTCTCTCATGTCTCTTCTGGATCATCCAGAGGGTCATTGACGAACTTCAAACGGGCCTGGACTTGTGCTGGGGTGAGCAAGGGGACCTTGCATGCCCTGCAGAATTTTAATCCATGAAGGGGTCGTGTGTTACTAACAGTAATGTTTGAGACTGTGGTCCTAGCTCTCTTCAGGTCATTGGCCAAGTCCTCCCATGTGCTTCTGGGATATTTCCATAGTATTGGAAAAATGAAAAAGGGCCATCTGGAAGCTTTTTTGCTGTTCTTTATGGCGGCAGACCGTAAAAAATGCGGCGTTATGGGCCACAAAAAAGCGGTAAGTGTAGGATATACTACTAGAATCCTGCAGAAAACTTACCGTATACCCTCTGGTAATAAAATGTTCAAAAAAAAACCATTATGGATAAATAAGACAGTAAAAAGTTGAATACGATAAAAACAAAGGGCATTCAAAATCTTGAAAGCCGAGAATACCGAAATAGCATTTCAGGAGTAAAAAGATCTAAATAAGAAATGTAAAAAGTAAAGAAATTAAGCTGCAAAAGATATCTACAGAGATATAAATCGCCAGTGACATTAACCCCTTAAACACCAGAGCTATGTTTGGTTTTGCATTTTAATTTTGTGCTCCCCTTCTTCCCAGAGCCATAACTTTTTTATTTTTTTGTCAAAATGGCCATGTGAAGGCTTGATTTTTTTGTGGGAAGAGTTGTACTTTTTAAAGACACCATTGTTTTTACCATGTCGCGTACTCAAAAACGGGAAAGAAAATTCCAAGTGTGGTGAAATTGCAAAAAAAGTGCAATCCGACACTTTTTTTTTTTTTTACCATGTTCACTAAATGCTAAAACTGAGCTGCCATTATGATTCTCCAGGTCATTACGAGTTCATAGACACCAAACATGTCTAGATTATTTTTTATTTAAGTGGTGAAAGAAAAATTCCAAAGTTTGTTAAAAAAAAAAAAATTGCGCCATTTTCCGATACCCGTAGCGTCTCCATTTTTCGTGATCTTGGGTTGGGTGAGGGCTTCTTTTTTGCATGCCGAGCTGACGTTTTAATGATACCATTTTGGTGTACATGCGATCTTTTAATCGTAATTCTGGTGTTTTGACTTTTTTTCTCTTTATTCCATTTAGCGGTCAGGTTAATCCTTTTATTATATTGATAGATCGGGTGATTCTTGATGCAGCGATACCAAATATGAACATAGTCACATTACTTTACTGATATATCCTACATTATATAGCTACTTTATTGTCCAATTCCTCTCTTAGGCTAGTTTCACATTAGCGTTTTTTTGCGCAGCGCATCGGGCGCATAAAAAACGCAAAGAAAAACGCAAAACAAACGCGCGTTTTTTTAACGTCATGCGCACGCTGATGTGTAAAAAAAATGCAGCGTTGTTTGCGTTTTACATGCGTTTTTTGCATGCGTTGGCGTTTTTTATGCGCATGCGTTTTTAAGTGTGACGTTTTTTCCATTGTCTAGAGAACATTCTAGACTTGTTTAACTCAAAAACGCATGCGCAAAAAAACGCAAGCGTGCGCAAGACCATGCGCACGCATGCGTTCCCATAGGCTCCAATGTGGTGTTTTTGCGCACTCCGTGCGCAAGCGTGCGCATGCGTTTTTTTGACGAGACAGGGCGGAACCAAAAATGCAACATGTTGCGTCTGGCGCGCCTGGCGCAAAAGACAAAAAAACGCATGCGCACGAAAACACAAGTATGCGCAAGACCATGCGCACGTCATGTTAAGTATAGGTGCGCAGTGCGCATGCGCACGGGTGCGCACGATGCGCTGCGCACAAAAGCGCTAATGTGAAACCAGCCTTAGGGCAAAGACAAACTAGCGATTAAAAAATCGGTCCGATTTTGATGCAGGAGAGTCAGACAAGTGTAATGCAATTGTCATGTGAGTGTCACGTGATGTGTATTTTATGCAAGAACTATCCGAATTTTCACACTTAGCATCCGATTTACATACGAATGCAACGCGATTGCTATCAGACCGCAATGTGATTTCAACATGAGCATTTCTCTGTCTTTTACACATCGTTTTAAAGTGAAATATTCTTCAAAACACACACACACACACACATATATACAGTATATATATAATATATATATATAAAATATGTATTTGATATACTGTGTGTGTATAATGTTTATATTGCATAGAGATATAGATAGAAGATTAGCCGTTAATTCGTTTGTTGGCTTCTATAAAATCAATGCAGAAGCCGATAGGATAGCAGACATGGTTTATATACAGTAAACCATTGCAGAACAGTTATATTTATATATGTCAGTGTGTAATACTGTTAGCAGTATTTGTGTGTAAAATTTGGGACCTGTATGTATTTAATAAAAGATTCTTTTAACGGAAAAAACTGTAATTTTCTGCTCCAGGGAGGGAAAGCCAGTGACTGAGGGCAGATATTCATAGCCTAGAAAGGGACCATGGTTATAGCTCCCCCCTGGCTATAAACATCTGCCTCCAGCCACCCCAGAAAAGGCGCATCTGTAGGATGCGCCAACTCTGGCACTTAGCCTCTCTCTTCCAATTGCACTGTAGTGGTGGCATATGGGGTAATAAGGGGTTAATGTCACTTTTGCATTGTAAGGTGACATTAAGCCTGGATTAGTAATGAAGAGGTGTCAATAAGACACCTATCCATTACTAATCCTAAAGTTTTGTAAAGGGTTAAATAAACACACACACATGCAGAATAAAGTATTTTAATGAAATGAGACAAAAAACACAGTTTTCCCATCTTTATTTTACAACTAATCCAAACGATGCCCTCGATCTCCCGTTATAAATTAAAAATAATAAAAACAACAATATACCATACCTGTCTGGCGTAAAGTTCCACACTGGAATCCATATCTGGGGCCAAATACAGTTTACAACCGGGAGTGGTTCTAATGCGCCCGCCCCGGCTGTAAACCACTGAAGAATGAATGAGATGATGCCCCAGCGCTTGCTTCAGAGACAAGCACTGACGTCACTGAATCTGCCCTCCCTGCCGGCCTGATCTACGCTGAACACTGGAGCATGGGAAAATGAACTGGCATTCTCCCACACTCCAGAGTTTAGCGCCTGCAGTGCCTGCGGAGCAGCAGCGGGTGATAGGAAGCAGAAGACAGCTGCTGTGGCTAAAGCCTGTCCCTGCTGCTAAAGAGAAATGAATATTCACTGCTCCCCATGCCCCTAAGGGAGTGGAGAGGGGTGAATATTAATTTCACTTTAGCTGACTGGGCAAAGCAGTGACAGAAAAAGTCATCAGAACGCCAGAGCTCTCCGTTACTTACAAACAGTGTGCCGCAGTCTGCAGCAGGTGATCGTGTCAGCCTTATTATCAGTGATGCCAGCACTGCTCTCTAACTAACTGTGAAAGGAGATGGGAGCAGGACGTCCTCCCAGCGTGACGTCACCACTACTCCCGCCTCCGGCCCTCAGAGCTACTAGAGAGCAATGCGGGCATCACTGATAACACGGCTGATATGTTCGGCTGCTGCAGACTGTGACACACTATTTGTAAGTAACAGAGTGCTTGTGTCCTGATGACTTTTTATGTCACCGCTCTTCTCTGCAATAGACAAGCAGGGAACAGTCACTGCAGAGACGGAAGACACAGCGGTGTGCGGCGGTGGAACGGGGACAGTTGAATATCGCAGGTGTGGGGGGGCCTGAGCCAGCAGCAACATCGGCACCTGGCCCCCATAGCGCGCCAGTGTCCCGTCTGCTTAAGACACCAGCACCTGGCCCCCAGCGACGAGAGGTGAGTATGTCATTTTTTTTAATCGCAGCAGCATTATATGGTGCATATTTTAACATGGAGCATCACCATCATTAACCTTTATGGAGCATTATATGGGGCATATTTTTGTATGGAGCATCTTATGGGACCATCATTATCCTTTGTTCAGCATTATATGGAGCATATTTTAATATGGAGCATCTTATGGGGCTATCATTAACCTTTGTGCAGCATTATCTGGGGCATATTTTAATATAGAGCATCTTATGTGGCCATTATTAACCTTTATGGAGCATTATATGGGCATATTTTTGTATGGAGCATCTTATGGGGCCACTATTAACCTTTGTGCAGCATTATTTGGGACATATTTTTGTATGAAGCATCTTATGGGGCCCATCATGAACTTTATGGAGCATCTTATGAGGCCCATCATGAACGTTATGGAGCATCTTATGGGGCCATTATTAACCTTTGTGCAGAATTATATGGGTGAATTTTGTATGGAGCATCTTATGGGGGCCATCATGAACTGTATGGAGCATTACATGGGGCTCCTGATTAAATATGGATATTCAAAAACATTTACCTTACTGATATCTCAATTAATTTTACTTTTATTGGTATCTATTTTTATTTTTGAAATTTACCAGTAGCTGCTACATTTCCCACCCTAGGCTTATACTAGAGTCAATACACTTTCCCAGTTTTTTGTGGCAAAATTATGGTAAGTGTAAATGGGGGGCCTTTAGTTTGGGGTGATGGAGGGGGAGGGGATAAGTTACTGAGGGATAAATGAGGACCCCATTACCTCATGCCTCCTTTTAATCCTGACTGACTGCACACCCTCCCTCTATTTCACTCCTGACTGAGCCCCCTCCCTCTATATCACCCCTGAATGCACCCCCTCGCCCCTGAATCACCCTGACTGCACCCCCTCCCCCATATCACCCCTGACTGAGCCCTCTCCCAATATATGACCTCTGACTGAGCCCCCTCCCTTGCATCACCCCTGACTGCACCCCCTCCCCTTTATCAACCCTGCTGAATCCCCTCAGCCCAGAATCACCCTAACTGAGCCCCTGTATTACCCCTGACTGCGCCACCTCCCTGTAAATGACCCCTGACTGAGCCCCCTACCTTGCATCACCCCTGACTGCACCCCCTCCCCGTATCACCCCTCCTGAATCCCATTACCCCAGAATCACCCTGACTGAGCCCCTCTATTACCCCTGACTGCGCCACCTCTCTCTATATGACCACTGACTGAACTCCCTCCCTTGTATCACCTCTGACTGCACCCCCCATATCATCCCTGCTGAATCCTCTCACCACGGAATCATCCTGACTGAGCCCCTCTTCCCCTGTATCACCCCAGGCTGCACCACCTCCTTCTGTATCACCCTGACTGTGCCACCTCACCCTGTATAACACTGACTGTGCCACCTCCCCCTGTATCACCCCTGGCAGTGCCACCTCCCCCTGTATCACCCCTGATTGACTGCACCACCTCCATCTGTATTATCCCTGACTGAGCCCTGGCTCTCACCCTTTATCACCCCTGACTGACTGAGCCCCCTTCCCCTGTATCACCCCTGACTGCGCCACCTCCCCTTGTGTCACCTTGATTGAGCCCCTCTTTCCTTATATCACCCCTGACTAAAACTTTTCTTTCCCTACTACTAACAAAATGAGACCCTTCATAAAAAGTTATGGCCTTATAGGTGGCAGAGTGATTTCTGTAAAAAGTGTATGGGGGATGTGAGGGAAAACTCTTTCGATGTTACTCCATATATAAGTGATCTACGACCCCCACCACTAGAAGAGGGGGCATTCATATAATGTATTTGCTGCAGAAATCAAACAGCAAATTAACAGCAGAAATATCCACACAGACATTGTGTAGATATTGCTATGTTTACTACTATGTAATGTCACACCTTTACAACTGACCTGATTCTTTGCATTGGAAAGGATGAAATCAGTGGTGAATATGTTAAATCTGCATTTGTCAATTCCCGCCATGGATTTTACGAGTATAGATGAGATGTCATAAAATCCCCTCCACTACACTAGTGGTATAACACATTGGCCTAGTGGTTAATAAACACCAGGGATCATTTATCATTGAGTTTGAACCAAAATGTGGGCGCCAACCCCATTAAGACGTGTACCACCTTATGTCATGCCCTGATATTAACATGTTATTGTACAATTGGTGGTCTTGTATTTATTTCTATGTAGCTACACAGTGGGCCCAAGAATGATTTTCTCTGGTGGGCCCAAGGTGCTACAGTCCGACGCTGGATAAATTAATGACAAAATGCACAATTGGAGAAAGGTTGAACTTGATGGACCGGCGGCTTTTTTCAACCTATGTAACTAAGGAACTTTGTAAAAAAACGAGACAAGAATGCAGCATTGAAAAATGAATATGAGTCCAGCCCAAACAGCAATTTTGATTTTCCACAAAACTCACATTTTGAAGAATTTGTCACAAAAACATCAATGAATACTACAGGACAAAACAGAGGGGGCTTAAAAAATCTCACAAATTATGAATTTGGACCTAGCACTCCTGCTCAGCTCATACTAGAAATTACATAGCACAGGAGCAGGGTCTCCCTCCCAGCAGCACAGAGTATTTCAGAAGGGAAGTGTGCTGCTGCTGCTGCTGCTGATGATGATGATGATGTTATTAAAGATGGGACTGCAAGCAACCGTCCCATCATGGGCAGAATAGAAAGTAAAAGAGCAGTCATGGAGCAGGAGTTACATAGTGGAAGAAGCAAGTTCTCCTAGCAGCACAGAGTATTTAAGAAATCCATGGATCTTGTAGGGGACAATGGATAATACATTTCCATGTTATTTTACTGCGGGCAGGCCAAATGGTGTAAACTGAAAGCAGTGGGCCCTAGTGAGAAATTTCCAACAGACCCTTAACTAGCATAGGTCTACAATAGTATTGAGAGCTTTGGGATCCTTTTTAGGCTTGGGGGCCCTGGCGAGACTGCATCCCCTACACCTATTATAATCTTGGGCAGGTCATTAATAGCTAGAAAAAATAAAGTACCATCAAAGCATTAGATAACAGAAAAGTATTATTTCCCTGCAGCACAGGGTATTATAGGAGAGGGTTTACAACTAAACTGGGAAGCGATGATCGATTTTTTGGGCTATCAATGCCAATATGGTTACAATTTAGTATCATTCTATCACAATTTAAGGTCCCAGTGTGACAAATCACAGACAATTTCACGGAACTATAGAAAGCAGGAATTTTAGAGAACAGCGACTAATTGATTAAATCTCTGTGACAACTTGGTAGAAAATATTACTTTTACATAAATGTTAATTTTAATTAGAGACGGCATTTGATTGTGAGACATTGGCGCGGTGGAGATGTTGTGAGTAACTTCATTAGTGCGGATTCATTCCCTGATTTGCTCCTCAATTACATTTCCATTGCAAATCGCCACCTTTGATAAAGTGTAATCAATGCGCGAGGAGGACAAAACGCATCGCCAGTAGCATCCAGGCGGGTGCAGAAGTTAATCCGGGGTTTATGGATACATCAACTAGATGAGGATATGTAAATGAGGGATAATTACTGTACATTGTAACACCATCAGCAGCGGCATTTCTTATTCAGAACGTTCTAATGATCTTCCAGCCGATGGATGAGACACAATTTCTGCAGAAAATTCTAGACAAATGTCCCAAAAGAATCATCAAAATTACAATGTGGACGATCCATCAAGCCTTTTTCTCTAGAATTCTGGCATTACATTTTTGAAATGTTTCAACGTTATTGCTCATCTTGTACCTGCACAAATATTTAATTTGTGACACCAATCCCAGAAAACCCTGACTGGAAAACATTCCTAAGGGTAAGTGCACACGTAGTTTTTAGGTTGTGCGGATTTTGTTGGAAAATCCGCAGGTAAGGTTTATCTACGGAGTAGCCTGCAGTTTTGCCCTGCGGTTTCACACCTCATAATGATAAGGTGTGAAACCGCAGCGGAAACCGCACAAAGAATTGACATGCTGCGGATTGTAACCTACAGCAAATCCACGCGGAAAAATCCGTAGCATGTGCACTGCGCTTTTTTTTCCATAGGAAATAAAGGTACTGTACAACGCAGCAGAATCTGCTGCGGACCCGCAGAGCCAAAACCGCTGCGGATCCGCAGCAGAATCCGCAGCGTGTGCACATAGCCTTATGGTGGATCAGAGCTGCTAAAAGACGTGCAAAATCTATTATCAGGTGTCCAGCTATGGACGGCAAATTTTACCCCAGTGACCTCTTCAGAAAAACCAGAAGACTGGTATGTAAACTGCAAATCACCAGGAGTCAGGACCAAGGTGTCACGGGGTTACCGCAACAGTGTGGAGCCAGAAGACTGCAGCGTCTGATTGCTCCCACTTCGGCACTGAATGTGTTTATTCCTTTTGGCAGAACGGGTTAATCGGTCATGTCGGAAATCCCTGTGCTCACAGCTGAGCTTGGTTAGCCACTTCTTTCCCATTTATAATCTGAGCTCTGTTACTAATCCTTGTCAAATCTAGTATTTGCTGCATGGCTTCAGGAGGAAGAGGAGTACATATAAGAAGGAGAGTTGGAGTAGTTATCTGTGGCTGCTGTTTGTTTTGTATGTGTGGTAATTCCCTATCCTTCTCTATTTTTGTCTATTCCCATACCTTCACACCCTGATGCATTCTTCTGTTACATATGAGTGAATATTTTGTGTGTTAGGAGTTTTCTGTTAAACCTTGTATGTGTTACCCTGTTCGCCGCTCTTCCCTGGGTGTGGGAAGAGAACAGACAGAGGGGTAACTTAGGAGATAAGGCAAAGGCAGAGGACCCAGCATCTTTGCCATCTGAAGTATCCCGGGGAGCAGGGCAAGCTAGGGTGCCCCCTAGTTCTAGGGACAGGAAAGGAGCCTCTGGTCCCGAGTCACCCGACAGCTGTGTCATGACACAAGGAATATTCAAGATAACAAAAAAAGAAATCTACAGAATAGGGGGGAGGAGGGGGAAAATATTCTCAGTCCATGGTCCAAATTATTAGTCAATATCCTCCCTGTGTGTCTTAAATACAGCTTCCCTCACAATATTCAAACCAAAGAGGTCTATCATCTATCTATCTATCTATCTATCTATCTATCTATCTAATATATATCTATCTATTGTCATGTAGTTACTGTGATAAAGAGGAGCCGGAAGACCGCAGTGTCTGATTTCTCCTACTCCTGCACTAGTTAGAAGCACTTCACCTTCATACTAAACAGTGCAGGGTTCTTTTAGCAGTGCAGGGGTTAATCTGCTCAGCTGAGAGCTCCTGGAAGCTTTCCTGCATTAAGGCCAGGTTCACATGGCGTTAAGGCTCTGAACTGTTCACTGTTAGCCAGTCACATCTCCTACATAATCTGGGCCCTGGCTAGCACTCATTGTCAGAGTAGCTTATGCTGCATGGCTGGAGGTTGTTGTTGGTTGTTATAGGAAAAGCCGTTCGTATTTATCTGTGACTGTTTCTAGGTTTGGAGTGTATGCTAATTCCCCTACTTCTCCTATCTTGGTTTAACACATCCTCCACTCCCCGATGCATTCCGCTGTTGTTTATGTGTGCATATTTGTATGATTGATATTTTCCTTTATCCCTGTTTGTATTATCTTATTAGTCTGGCTGGTGTATTACGGTACACTACTACTCCCCTCTTCTCTGGGTGGGAAAGGTACAGACTAAGGGTGGATTCGGGAGCTAAGGCAAGGTACATGGACCCAGCGTCCTCATCAAAAGTAATTCAGGGACCAGGGTGCTCTAGGGCGCCCCAAGCAATAGGGACAGTGAAGGAGCCGCTAGTCCTGGGATACCTGACAACAGAGTCATGACATCTATCTATCTATCTATCTATCTATCTATCTCAGGGGTAGACATACCATTGGTGTATCCTGTGTAGGGGTTACTACAGCCTCCTCTAAAGCAACTTAAATCACATACACATTATTGCACTTCCGCCTTCTGCTTGTGTCCACCACCGTTCATTCTCACAACCATCTACTATAATCGCTATTTATTATCTATACATCATCAATCACTTATAACTAGTGTTGCGCATTCTGATACTGCAAATATCGTGTATCGGCCGATATTCGCTGTATCGGAATTCCGATACCGAGTACCGATATTTTTTCAATATCGGATACCGGAATCGGAAGTTCCCATAATGCAATGAGCCACTGTTGTGGCTGTGATTGGCTGCTGAAATTATGTCATCATGATGCGCGGTCTGTGCGCATCATGATGCGCGGTCTGTGCCGCCTGCGGGGGGTCTGAACGGGCCTGCCGGGGGCCTGTGCCGGCTGCCGGGGGTCTGTACGGGCCTGCCGGGGGCCTGTGCCGGCTGTCGGTGGTCTGTACGGGCCTGCCAGGGGCCTGTGCCGGCTGTCGGGGGTCTGTACGTGCCTGCCGGGGGCCTGTGCCAGCTGCCGGGGTTCTCTACGGGCCTGCGGGCGGCTTGTGCCGGTTGTCGGGGGTCTGTACGGGCCTGCCAGGGGCCTGTGCCGGCTGCCGGGGGTCTGTGCGGGCCTGCCGGGGGTCTTGTGTGTGTGCAGGCATTGTCCGATGGGACTGCAAGTCCCATCGGGCTATGCCTGCTACAATGACAGTGATTGACACATTAGCCAATGATGGGACAGTAGTAGTCCCATCATCCGGCTAATGTGTTGAATGTAAAAAAAAAAAACCATACATACTGCATACATACTACATATATACAACATTCATACAACATACATACTACATACTGTACATACTACATATATACTACATTCATACAACATACATACATACATACTACATACATATATACTACATTCATACAACATACATACAACATGCTACAGACATACAACATACATACTACATACATACTACATACAACATACATGCAACATACAATACATTCATACATTCATACAATACATACATACTGCATATATACTACATTGATACAACATACATACATACTACATACATATATACTACACTCATACAACATGCATACATACTACATACATATATACTACATTCATACAACATACATACAACATGCTACAGACATACAACATACATACTACATACATACTACATACAACATACATGCAACATACAATACATTCATACATTCATACAATACATACATACTACATATATACTACATTGATACAACATACATACATACTACATACATATACACTCACTGGCCACTTTATTAGGTACACCATGCTAGTAAGGGGTTGGACCCCCTTTTGCCTTCAGAACTGCCTCAATTCTTCGTGGCAGAGATTCAACAAGGTGCTGGAAGCATTCCTCAGAGATTTTGGACCATATTGACATGATGGCATCACACAGTTGGCGCAGATTTGTCGGCTGCACATCCCTGATGCGAATCTCCCGTTCCACCACATCCCAAAGATGCTCTATTGGATTGAGATCTGGTGACTGAGGAGGCCATTTGAGTACAGTAAACTCATTGTCATGTTCAAGAAACCAATCTGAGATGATTCGAGCTTTATGACATGGCGCATTATCCTGCTGAAAGTAGCCATCAGATGTTGGGTACATTGTGGTCATAAAGGGATGGACATGGTCAGCAACAATACTCAGGTAGGCTGTGGCGTTGCAACGATGCTCAATTGGTACCAAGGGGCCCAAAGAGTGCCCAGAAAAAATTCCCCACACCATGACACCACCACCACCAGCCTGAACCGTTGATACAAGGCAGGATGGATCCATGCTTTCATGTTGTTTACGCCAAATTCTGACCCTACCATCCGAATGTCGCAGCAGAAATCGAGACTCATCAGACCAGGCAACGTTTTTCCAATCTTCTACTGTCCAATTTCGATGAGCTTGTGCAAATTGTAGCCTCAGTTTCCTGTTCTTAGCTGAGAGGAGTGGTACCCAGTGTGGTCTTCTGCTGCTGTAGCCCATCTGCCTCAAAGTTCGACGCACTGTGCGTTCAGAGATGCTCTTCTGCCTACCTTGGTTGTAATGGGTGGCAATTTGAGTCACTGTTGCCTTTCTATCAGCTCGAACCAGTCTGCCCATTCTCCTCTGACCTCTGGCATCAACATGGCATTTCCGGCCACAGAACTGCTGCTCACTGGATTTTTTTTCTTTTTCGGACCATTCTCTGTAAACCCCAGAGATGGTTGTGCGTGAAAATCCCAGTAGATCAGCAGTTTCTGAAATTCTCAGACCAGCCCTTCTGGCACCAACAATCATGCCACGTTCAAAGGCACTCAAATCACCTTTCTTCCCCATACTGATGCTCGGTTTGAACTGCAGGAGATTGTCTTGACCATGTCTACATGCCTAAATGCACTGAGTTGCCGCCATGTGATTGGCTGATTAGAAATTAAGTCTTAACACACAGTTGGACAGGTGTACCTAATAAAGTGGCCAGTGAGTGTATACTACACTCATACAACATGCATACATACTACATACATATATACTACATTCATACAACATACATACAACATGCTACAGACATACAACATACATACTACACACAATACATTCATGCATTCAGCAATACATACATACTACATATATACTACATTCATACAACATACATACATACATACTACATACATATTGTAACGGGGTCTACCCAAGCTGGGGTACCTCTTTCAGTACCACCCCGTATTTTCGGAGTTCTGCTCAGCGTTGGCTGGAGTCTGAATGAATGACGCTGGCTGGAATTCCTTGGTTACATGGGCGCATATAAAAGATCACTGCTTCTCCACGTAATTCCAGTCTGACAACACTTTACTCACAGGACACAGAATATATCACACAGATATAGAGGGCAGGCCAATAGAAAAGCGGCAGGCCAGACATGCATTACAAAAGCCGCAGGTGGCCGGAGCCTGCCGATGTTTACTGTGGGAATTACAAAGGTGGGGGGAGGGCGGACAAAAGGAGAATATCGTGTCCCCTCTGCCCAGGGGCGCAGCCTGTGGGCTGATGCATTAGGGACATGCATCTCACATAGAACCTATTATACATACATATAACTGCACAACATATTCTGGGTGCTGACTGGTTCTGTAACTCGTAACACGGCTCCCCTTTTCAGCGACGCGATCGGCATACATAGTCCGATCCTCAACGGATCGGTTCGGGGATGACCGAAGTTTATGGGGTTGGTACAAGTTCCATTTGTCGACTTAGTCCATCGGCGTTACCATTTTGTTTGCCGGGTCTGTGGTGGATGGTGAAGTCCAGAGGTTGTAGGGCTAAACTCCACCGCAGCAATCTGGCGTTGTCTCCGGAGACCCGATTAAGCCAGACTAGGGGATTATGGTCCATTAGGAGGGAAAACTGTCGTCCATACAAATATGGTTGCAACTTCTTGAGTGCCCATACTACCGCCAGGCACTCCTTCTCTATGGCCGCATAGCTTACTTCACGGGGCAGTAGTTTCCGACTCAGGTGGTCTTGGCCGTCCGGCCCGACTTGGCTCAGTACTGCCCCCAATCCAAACATAGAAGCGTCTGTGTGAACCAGGAAACGTTTAGTTGGATCGGATGCGGCCAATACAGGGGTATTGGTGAGGGCGTCCTTTAGTTGGCGGAAGGCTTCCTCACACTCTGAGGTCCAGGTTACCTGGCGGGGTTGGTTCTTATGGGTCAAATCAGTGAGGGGCTTGGCTGCGCTGCTGTAATTGGGAACGAATTTCCTGTAATACCCCGCTGTCCCTAGAAACACCATGACCTGGGTTTTAGTGTGTGGGATGGGCCATTTGGCTATGGCCTCAATCTTGGCTGGTTCTGGTCGCTGTTTCCCACTTCCCACCCAATGCCCTAAATACTGAACCTATGCTTTGCCCACGTGACACTTGTTTGGGTTCAGGGTGATTCCGGCCTGGTGGATCCTGTCCAATACTGTCTCTAGGTGATTTAGATGCTCTTCCCATGTCGCTCTGTAGATGGCGATGTCGTCCAGGTAGGCACAAGCATAGTCCTGGAGACAATCCAGAAGCCGGTCAGCCAGCCTTTGGAAGGTCGCCGGGGCATTCTTCATCCCGAATGGCATAACTCGAAACTGGAATAAGCCGAACGGAGTGACAAATGCCGACTTGGGAATAGCGTCAGGACTAAGGGGAGTCTGCCAGTAGCCTTTGCATAGATCGATGGTGGTCAAATACTTTGCCCCCGCCAGTTGGTCTAACAACTCATCCAAACGCGGCATGGGGTATGCATCCGTCACTGTTTTCTCATTGAGCTTACGATAGTCTGCACAAAACCGTGTAGTCCCATCCTTCTTGGGCACTAGCACTACGGGGGATGCCCAGGGACTATCTGACTCTTCAATGACCCCTAAACACAACATCTCTTGTATCTCTTGTCACATCCTCTCTCGTACAGACTCAGGGACGCGGAAGGGGTTTTGTCACAGGGGGGTCTGATCCTGGGTCTCAACCTTGTGTTGTGCCAGGCGAGTGTACCCCGGTCTCTCTGAAAACATCCTCTGTCGCAGCCTCAACAACGCCTCCGCCTGCTGTCTCTCCCGGGGGCCTAGGTCTTCACCCAAGTGTACCTGGTCCCATGTTTTAGACTGAGTCCTTTCCCCTAAGACATCCGGCAAGGGAAGTCCGGCTAAATCCTCTGCTTCAGGTGCACAGATGGCCACTACCTCTTCAGGGCGCTCCTGGTAGGGCTTCAGCATATTCACGTGGAACATGCGGATAACCCTGGGGTCGTCACAATCAGCGACATTATAGGTTGTGTCGGCTATTTTCCCCACTACCTGGTAGGGCCCCTGCCATGCAGCTTGAAACTTATTCTGCTTAGAGGGCTCTAACACCAGGACCTTCTGTCCTATTTCCAAAGTGCACTCTCTGGCCCTCCGATCGTACCATACGCGCTGGCGCCGCTGTGTCGCCTGCAGGTTCTCACGTACAACCTGGGTCAGCTCCTGTAGGCGGTCCCGGAATTCCAGCACATAGGGTACAATAGGTACCCCTTCTATGAGGTCCTCCCCTTCCCAGTGTTCCAGCACTAAGTCTAGGGGTCCCCTTACCCGTCTCCCGTATACCAGCTCGAACGGGGAGAACCCCGTGGATTCTTGGGGCACCTCCCGATAGGCAAACAGGAGGTGTGGCAAGAATTTCTCCCAGTTCCTGTAGGTCCTGGTAAAAGTCCCAATGAGCTGCTTTAATGTCCCGTTAAAGCGTTCACACAACCCATTGGTTGCGGGTGGTGCGGGGCGCTTCTAATGGACTTTACGCCGCACAGCTTCCACAGTTGGTTGGTCACCTCTGCTGTAAACTGGGTACCCTGGTCCGAGATAATCTCCCGGGGAAATCCAACCCATGAGAAAACCTGGAGCTGGGCGGCCGCCACCGTCTCTGCCAGTATGTTAGGTGACGCAACCGCCTCTGGATACCGTGTGGCATAATCTACCACTGTCAATATATACTTTTTCCCGGACGGACTGGGTTTGGCTAACGGCCCTATCAGATCGACTGCTACTCGGCTAAATGGTTCCTCCACAATGGGGAGGGGGCGTAATTTGGCCTTGCATCGATTCCCCCCTCTTGCCAATGTGCTGACAACTGTCACAGGTCTGGCAGTACTGACGAACATCATAGGTTACCCCCGGCTAAAAGAAGTTTTGTGTCAGACGATGCCTGGTGCGACTGATGCCGAAGTGCCCGGCCAAGGGTATATCATGAGGGATTCGCAGTAACTCCTGCCTATACTTCTTGGGAACTACCAGCTGTTGTTTTATAGTGGGGTTCGTCCCTGTGTGGTGCTGCTCTGTGATCCGGTAGAGGAGTTCCTGCTTCTATACAAACTGTTCCCCTTCCAGTACTCCTCTCCCCTCCTGTGCCTTCCCACGATATCCCTCTAATGAAGGATCCTCAAGTAACTCCCTCTTAAATTCATCTGGGGTGGCCCAAGAAATGTGTCTGGCTATGGGAATATGTGCAGGGCTGGGATGTCTTACCTGGGCCTCCCCTGAGTGTGATTCCGCCTCCACAGCTCGAGCTTGTCTCTGGGTGTTCACAGGATAGGTCTCAGCCAGAGGGGCCACCGAGAATGCAGACAACATGGGCCCCAAGTCATTTCCCAGCAAGACGTCTGCAGGCAAATCCTCCATCAAGCCGACCTCAACAAGGCCATCCCCGACTCCCCAGTTCAGGTGAATCCTGGCAGTGGGTAGTCGATGTATAGCTCCCCCTGCTACACGGACTGCCACTGTCCGGTCCGTCTTCTCTTGGTCCCGGACGAGATGAGGCTTCACAAGGGTCAAAGTTGCCCCGGAATCTCTTAGTCCCTGCATACATTTCCCATTAACCCACATGACCTGTCGATGCTGTTGTCGATTATCTGCCCAGGCTGCCTGCACGGGGTCTACTTCATGCAGCACTTCCTCCATCTCTTCCACCCCTTGGTTAGTCGTAGCCCCCAATGCCGGGTCAGCTTCGCCTTGGTAGCAGTGTACAGCAGCCCAGCTGAAGGTAGCTGTTCCCGCTTTTGGCCACTGGGTATGCTGAGTCCAGTTGGGACATTGTCTTTGCAGGTGGCCCAGCTGACGACAGGTGTGGCATCGTTCCCCAGGGGGACTGTGGTAGGCCGGGTTTCTAGCTAGTCCCCCTACAATCTTCGGTGGTTTGGGGGCCCTCCAGGTTCATGGGCGGGCCCCTAGTGACCACCTTTGATCCGGACAACTGCGGCATCCTGGCATCATGATGTTCATCGGCCCGACGAGCGGCTTCCTCAAGAGTCGTTGGCCGCCTGTCCCGAAGCCATTCCTGTGTCTCGGCGTTTAGTCCATTAAAGAATCGTTCTAACAGGAAGAGCTGGAGGACATCCTCCTTAGTGGTTGCTTGGCTCCCTTGTACCTACTGTAGCAGTGACCGCCGTAATTTACAGGCCCATTCAGCGTGGGTATCGGATACGCGTTTTATAAGTCCGCGGAACTTTTGGCGGTAGGCCTCTGGTGTCAGCGCATACCGGGCCAAGATCACTTCTTTGATCCGCTCATAGTCCATACAGTCCTCATCAGGTACCGTGCGATAGGCATCCGCTGCCCGGCCTGTCAGCTTGCACTGCCGCTCAAAGTCCTGCAGAAAGCCATCAATGTCTTCCTCTGCCTCCCCCAACTGTCGGAAGGCATTATACTGGATCTTTTTGTGGCTTACTGTTGAAGGTACCTGGTCGAAGGCCAGAGCTCCCCCTGCTCGCTGACTCTCCTCTCTCCGCTCTGCCATCTCCATCGTGGCCAGCTCCGCTTTGGTCCGCTCTGCCATCTCCATCTTGGCTAGCTCTATCCTGGTCCGCTCGGCCATCTTTTTCTTCAGATCAGTACGCACATCAGCCATCACCTCTCGTATGATCTCTACTTCAGGGTTTAGGCCATAGAACGCCAGTCTGTTCTTTACCTCCCTCTTGAATTCGGTCTCCTCCACATTCACGTTGGGGGGCGCTGCACTGTCATGTTCCATAATGGCTGCTATCAAATCCGCTTTTGTTTTGTTGCTGGCGATCAACCCTCGGGCTTCCACCAGATCTTTTAATGTAGTCCTCTTTAACTTCTGGTAGTTATTTTCCATTCATTCCTTTCCTCCTCATTCCTTTCCTCCTGTAGAAGGGGTATCAAATCCCGCTGTCTGCCACCAGTGTAACGGGGTCTACCCAAGCTGGGGTACCTCTTTCAGTACCACCCCGTGTTTTCGGAGGTCCGCTCTGCGTTGGCTGGAGTCTGAATGAATGATGCTGGCTGGAATTCCTTGGTTATGGGTGCATATAAAAGATCACTGCTTCTCCACGTATTTCCCGTCTGACAACACTTTACTCACAGGACACAGAATATATCACACAGATACAGATGGCAGGGAAATAGAAAAGCGGCAGGCCAGACATGCATTACAAAAGCCGCAGGTGGCCGAAGCCTGCCGATATTTACTGTGGGAATTGCAAAGGTGGGGGGAGGGCGGACAAAAGGAGAATATCGTGTCCCCTCTGCCCAGGGGCGCAGCCTGTGGGCTGAAGCATTAGGGACATGCATCTCACATAGAACCTATTATACATACATATAACTGCACAACATATTCTGGGTGCTGAGTGGTTCTGTAACATGTAACACATATAAACTACATTCATACAACATACATACATACTACATACATATATACTACATTCATACAACATACATACAACATGCTACAGACATACAACATACATGCTACGTATATACTACATAAAACATAAATACTACATACAATACATTCATACATTCATACAATACATACATACTACATATATACTACATTCATACAACATACATACTACATACTCACCTGGACCCGTAGAAGCGAGTAATCGCGAAACAGCCGTTGCCCGGCACCTCCCTCCCCTAGCATTCCTCCACGTCCTGCATGTCCACACATTTGATGGAAAATATGTGAAATAAAGACTCACAGTTTTTCAGCTACATTGGTGAGTGCTGCATATTTCTTCTTTTTTTGCTTCATATTGAAATATTCATGTTTTTTCATGCAAGCACCTCCATTTTTTGTCTGAATCATATGCCGCAATACTTCAGATAAATAGCTCCGTCTGTTAATGTGGTGATTTGTGTGCCCTAGTTTGCCGTTCATCTGTTTGCTCTTTGCTGAGACATACAACATACATGCTACATATATACTACATAAAACATAAATACTACATACAATACATTCATACATTCATACAATACATACATACTACATATATACTAAATTCATACAACATACATACTACATACTTACTACATACACACAAGATACATACAACATGCTACAGACATACACCATACATACTACATACATGCTACATACAATACATTCTTACATTCATACAATACATACATACTACATATATACTACATTCATACAACATGCATACATAGTACATACTACATACATACAACATGCTACAGACATACAACATACATTCAACATACACACTACATACATACTACATACAATACATTCCTACATTCATACAATACATACATATGGACATACAGTACATATAACATAGAGTACATACTCACCACCACTTGTCACTTTGATCCCCGAAGCCAGTGTCATCTATCAAAAAATTAGAAAAAACAAACAAGCAATATACTCCCTGATCCGCAGAAATCCACGAGTGTCCCACGACGATCTGCTGCACTGCATCACTGAGAGGTTACTATCATCCACTGGTCTTATTGTATATTGTATGTCTGTAGCATGTTGTATGTATGTTGTATGTATGTAGTATGTATGTATGTTATTTGTTGTATGAATGTAGTATATATGTAGTATGTATGAAGTATGTAAGATGCATGTATGTATGTTGTATGAATGTAGTATATATGAAGTATGTATGTAGTATGTATGTATGTTGTATGAATGTAGTATATATGTAGTATGTATGCTGTATGTAGTATGTATGTAGCATGTATGTAGCATATATGTATGTTGTATGAATGTAGTATATATGTAGTATGTATGTATGTATTTATGTATGTTGTATGAATGTAGAATGTATGTATGTAGTATGTATGTTGTATGAATGTAGTATATATGAAGTATGTATGTAGTATGAATGTAGTGTGTAGTATGTAGTATGTAGTAGTATGTATGTTGTATGAATGTTGTATATATGTAGTATGTATGTAGTATGTATGTATGTTGTATGAATGTAGTATATATGTAGTATGTATGTAGTATGTATGTATGCTGTATGAATGTAGTATGCATGTAGTATGTATGTATGTATGTTGTATGAATGTAGTATATATGTAGTATGTATGTAGTATGTATGTATGTTGTATGAATGTAGTATATATGTAGTATGTATGTATTTATGTATGTTGTATGAATGTAGTATGTATGTAGTATGTATTTATGTTGTATATATGTAGTATATATGTAGCAAGTATGTAGTATGTATGTTGTATGTATGTTGTATGAATGTAGTATATATGAAGTATGTATGTAGTATGTATGTATGTTGTATGAATGTAGTATATATGTAGTATGTATGTAGTATGTATGTATGTTGTATGAATGTAGTATATATGAAGTATGTATGTAGTATGTATGTATGTTGTATGTATGTTGTATGAATGTAGTATATATGAAGTATGTATGTAGTATGTATGTATGTTGCATGAATGTTGAATATATGTAGTATGTAGGTAGTATGTATATATATATATATATATATTTATTTTTTTTTTACATTCAACACATTAGCCGGATGATGGGACTACTACTGTCCCATCATTGGCTAATGTGTCAATCACTGTCATTGTAGCAGGCATAGCCCGATGGGACTTGTAGTCCCATCGGACGATGCCTGCACACAGACACAAAGACCCCCGGCAGCCCGCACAGACCCCCGGCAGGCCCGCACAGACCCCCGGCAGCCGGCACAGACCCCCGGCAGGCCTGCACAGACCCCCGGCAGCCGGCACAGACCACCAGCAGGCCCGCACAGACCCCCGGCAGCCAGCACAGACCCCTGGCAGGCCCGTACAGACCCCCGGCAGTCCGCACAGACCCCTGGCTGCCAGCACAGACCCCCGGCAGGCCCGCACAGACCCCCAGCAGTCCGCACAACCCCCGGAAGGCCCGTACAGACCCCCGGCAAGCCCGCACAGACCCCTGGCAGGCCCGTACAGACCCCCGGCAAGCCCGCACAGACCCCGCCCACACACACAGACACGCACACTCTTCCCCCCTCCCGAACAGGATGTGCAAGTACAGAAAGGTTTTTTTTTAATTCCGATATTTCTGTCCCATTGACTTGTATGGGACTCCCGGTATCGGAATCGGGGATACCCGATACTTTTTGGGTATCGGCCGATCCAATCCGATCCGATATTTCTCAATCGGTCAACACTTCTTATAACTCCATGAACACTCATTCATAGTAATAGACATGAGATTGTAACTTTATTGACTATTTAAGTTATCAATTTTGTTTTGTTTTCTGAAAAACAACAACAAAAAGGATCTTTCCAAACAAACATTTTTATTCAGAGGCTGATACTTCGCCCCTAACACATTACAGGGGTAAATCTTGCTGTCAGGGACCCTTTAATATCTTCAGCCCTTACAGTTTGATCCTATAAGCAGAGTAGACCTCTGTACAGAGGACCATCATTGGATTACTAGTCATGGCTTCTCCCTTCTCAGACGTCAGGGAAGGATTAGCGCCATTCAGCCTGTCCTCAGGAATATAAATGTTGCACTTCAATACTGATATGCTTTATTATAACATCTGAAATATTCTCAGATCTGGTATTGCTTTATTTGTGCTTCGTTCATTCCTTTGCTTCTCCTCAAGGTTAGAGTGAGCAATCACCTTCTCCCGGCACATTGGACTCAATGGTAAGAAGTTCAGCCGCCCTGGAATTATAATTGCATATTGCTTCGCTGTACTCCTCCAGCGCGGGGAGCGGTTGACATTTGTTACAGCGCAGGCGTTACACTTGTACTTGCTACTAAATATAGATTTTTTTATCATCTTTATGTGTTTTTCTGATGGTCCCATCATTTCCAAATTGTATATTTTTATTACTTTTCTCCCCAGGGCTCAATTGAAAATCAAACTAGCCATAAATATGGCAATAATGAAGTTCCTGCCTATCGATGCCTCAGCAATCAAGCTCATATTGAAGTTGATGATTGCCTCAATAATGCCGGAATTTGCAAGTCTGGGAATATTTATCATTCATATAATAAGATGCAGATGCAATTTTATAAAATTAGCTTTGTTCTAGTTAAAGGTCCCGATTGCTTTACTGGAGAGTAAACTGTTTATAATGAATGCCAGGACACGTAATAATCATTCGCTTCTTCCATAAATGCTGGTTTATTGTAAAAAAATGAAAAATGTGAAGATGTAAATCTATTTGCTCCTGACCACAAAGTATTAGTCAACAGTAAAAAAAAATGAACACACAGAAATCTCAGAAAGGAAACCAATTTCTGTCAGTGACCAAGGATAATTATCTGTCACAACTTGTGCAGGGCCCAACTAGAGGGACAGCCCTTCTGGACTTAATTTTAAGCAACAGGCCAGATAGAATAACTGAAGTATGAGTCGATGGGCACCTAGGGAACAGTGACCACAATATAATACAATTCCACTTGTCCTTCAGTAAGGTGCCCTGGAAGGGGGTTATGAAAACGCTGAATTTCAGGGAAGCAAAGTTTGATCAGCTTAGAGAGGACCTTGGCCGAATTGATCGGGACAATGTCCTCAAAAATAGGAGCACAGAAAATAAATGGGAAATATTTAAATCAGTTTTACACACCCACTGCGAGCTAGCCATACCGTACAGAAATAAAGGGGCTAGGAACAGGAGAACACCAATGTGGCTAAATAAGGATGTAAAAAGGGAAATAAATAACAAGAACAAGGCATTTAGGAAGCTAAAACAAGAAGGCAATGAAGAAGCGTTAAAAAGTTATAGAGAAAAAAATAAAATGTGTAAAAAACAAATACATTTAGCAAAAGTGGAAACTGAGAGACTCATTGCTAAGGAAAGTAAAACAAACCCCAAACTATTCTTCAATTATATAAACAGTAAAAAGATTAAAATTGATGGTGTCGGCCCTTTAAAGAACAATGAGGGTAAAATCATAGAGAGCGATGTGGGAAAAGCAAATGTTTTAAATACTTTTTCCTCAACAGTGTTCACACAGGAAAAGGATTTGCCAGGGGAAATGCAGAGTGATAATGTAAACTCCCCATTAAGTATTACCTGCCTAACCCAGGAAGAAGTGCAGAACCGCCTTAGTATGATTAAAATTGACAAATCACCAGGCCCTGATGGCATTCACCCTCGGGTATTAAGGGAGTTAAGTAATGTGATAGACAGGCCTCTATTCCTTATATTTAAAGACTCTATAGAAACAGGGTCTGTTCCTTTTGAAACTATAGGCCGGTAAGCTTAACATCTGTTGTGGGTAAAATTTTTGAAGGGTTTCTAAGGGATACCATTATGGAATATCTCAATGTTAATAAATGTTTATCCATATCAACATGGATTTCTGAAGGATCGCTCCTGTCAAACTAACCTGATCAGCTTCTATGAGGATGTAAGCTCTCAAATGGACCAAGGAGAATCATTGGATGTCATTTATCTCAACTTCTCTAAAGCATTTGACACTGTCCCACATAAAAGATTGGTAAGATGAGAAAGCTTGGGCTAGGGGAAAATGTTTGTAGATGGGTAGGTAGCTGGCTTAGTGATAGAAAACAGAGTGGTTATTAATGGGGCATACTCAGATTGTGCCAGGGTTACTAGTGGGGTACCACAGGGTTCTGTATTGGGCCCCCTACTGTTTAATATATTTATTAATGATCTAGTGGATGGCTTACACAGTAAAATATCAGTATTTGCAGATGATACAAAACTATGTAAGGTAGTTAACACAAAGGAGGACAGTTTGCAACTACAGACAGATTTGAATAAATTGGAGAATTGGGCTGAAAAATGGCAAATGAGGTTTAACCCATATAAGTGTAAGGTTGTGCACATGGGAAGGAGAAACAGACGCTACAATTACTTACTAAATGGGAAACTGCTGGGGAAATCAGACATGGAAAAAGACTTAGGCATCTTAGTCAATAAGAAGCTAAATTGGAGTGCCCAGTGGCAGGCAGCTGCCACCAAAGCAAATAGGATCATGGGATGCATTAGAAGAGGTCTGGGGACACGAGATGAAAACATAATTCTGCCTCTGTACAAATCACTCGTCAGACCACACTTGGAGTATTGTGTGCAATTTTGGACGCCGGTGCTCAAGAAAGACATTACTGAACTTGAAAGGGTTCAAAGGCGGGCTACTAAAATGATAAATGGAGTTGGTTCACTACAATACCCAGAAAGGTTATCAAAATTAGGTCTATTTACTCTAGAAAAAAGAAGACTTAGGGGAGACCTAATATATATGTACAAGTATATCAGAGGGCAATACAGAGATCTCTCCAATGAACTGTTTGTACCAAGGACTGTGACAAGAACAAGGGGGCATTCTCTTCGTTTGGAGGAAAGACAATTTCTGCACCAGCATAGAAGAGGGTTCTTCATGGTAAGAGCAGTGAGGCTCTGGAATTCTCTTCCTGAGGAAGTGGTGATGGCCAACTCACTGAATGAATTTAAGAAAGGAATGGATGCTTTTCTTGTGAGTAAGAGTATAGAAGGTTATGAATAACAGAATATTATAGGTAGATGGTTGACCCAGCTTAGGGGCAGGAATTTTTTTCCCTATGGAGAAAATTGGCTTCTACTCTGTGGGTTTTTTGCCTTCCCCAGGATCAACAATGCAGAACAGCTGCACTAAAAATAGGCTGAACTAGATGGACATAAGGTCTTCCTTCAGCCCTCAAAACTATGTTTCTATGTTACTATGTTAGGTTTGCACTCATCTGTGATAAAATATTTGTATTGCTCCAATGTGGCAATTTTGGAAGCAACATTGATTTCAAAGCTCTTTCTATTTTTCTTCTTGTGCAAAACTCTGTGTCTTCATGGTAACAGACTACAAACTAAGTCAGTGTGTAGTCTGATCCTGCAGTCATGTATTACTGTCTTCCATTTGATTCCTGTTTTATCTGTAGGTTATCAATAGACAGCACATTACAAGATAAAAGATTGGGACCCTCGAAGAAGGGGGGCTTAACCCTTTTTGCACCTGTTCCTTTGCTTTTTAGTGGTAGGAAATACCATGAACATTAAAGTCTTGCAGTAACAAAAGAGTGTCTCAAACAGGGTGCAACTATAGTGGATGAAGGGGTTGTAGTCACACCGAGCCCTGGGGCCTAGGAGGGTCTCAATCACACCCATTTTCAAAAAGCCCTTTCTTGAACCATCCTATGTGTCTATCTATCACCCCATATCTCTTCTCCCCTACGCCTCAAAACTACTCAAACTGCTCCCTCTTTGACCACTTGCAATCTCGGTTCCCACCCCATAAATCCACTGAAACTGCCCTTGCAAAGTCAGCAATGACCTATTAACCACCAAATTCAAGCGACACTACTCTGTCCTCCTCCTCCTGGACTGATCATCTGCTTTCGACACAGTGGACCTTTCCCTCTTACTATAGATTCTTTAATCTATTGGCATCACAGACCTGGCCCTATCCTGGATCTCTTCATACGTAACAGACTGGACATTCAGCGTCTCCCACTCACACATCACCAAATCATCTTGCCCCCTATCTGCTGGAGTCTCCCAAGGTTCATTTCTAGAACCTCTACTCTTCTCCATCTACACCTTCGGACTGGGACAGCCTATAGGCTACCATGGCTTTCAGTATCATCTCTCTGCTGATGACGCAGGACTACCTCGCTGGACCCTATATCACCTCCCTACTAACCAGAATCCCACAATGTCTGTCTGCTATCTCATCCTTTTCTGCTAAATTTCTAAAATTTAACATGGACAAAACAGAATTCATCATCTTTCCCCCATCACACACAACCTCCCCACAGATCTATACATCAAAGCAATCTCACAGGTCGGGGTGATCCTTGACTCTGAATCGCTCCTTCAAACCACACATCCAAGCCCTTTCCAGTTCCTGCCGACTCCAACTCAATAACATTTCCCAGATCCGCACACTCCTTATTCAAGTATTTGCAAAAACAACTAGTGCATGCCCTCATCATGTCCCGCCTCGCCTACTGCAACCTCCTGCTTTGTGGCCTCCCTTCTAACACTCTCACATGCCTTCAATCTAGCGTAAACTCTGCTGCCTGACTAATCCACCTGTCCTCCAGCTATTCCCTTTCTACCAATCTATTCACTGGCTCCCCATTGCCCAGAGACTCCAGTTCAAAAACCTAACAATAGCATACAAAGCCATCCACAACTTGTCTCCTCCATACATCTGTGGCTTAGTCTCCCGGTACTTACCTGCACGCAACCTCCAATCCTCACAAGACCTCCTTCTCTACTCTCCACTTATCTTCTCTTCCAACAAATGCATACAAGATTTTTCCCATGCATCCCCCCCTACTGGGGAAAGCTCTACCCCAACATATCAGACTCTTGCCTACTGTGGAAACCTTCAAAAGGAACTTAAAGACCTACCTCTTCCGACAAGCCTACAACCTGCAGTAACCCTCTTTCCTCCATACCGCTGCACACCCAACTCTACCCTCACCTACTGTATCCTCGCCCATCCCTTGTAGACTGTGAGCCCTCGTGGGCAGGGTCCCCTTTCCTCCTGTAAGAGTCGGTTACTTGTTTTGTTCAAGATTGTACTTGGAATAATAAATAATATTAATAAAGTATCTCATACTAGCCTTATTAAAAAAATGACCAAGTATGGAATTGACAAAGTTACGGCTAGGTGTATTCATTACTGGCTCAGTGATCGTACTCAAAGAATGGTAATAAATGGTTGCACATCCAAGTGGAAGAGTGTTACAAGTGGAGCACCACAAGGCTCTGTCCTGATTCCAGTGCTGTTAAACATTTTTATAAATTATCTAGATAAGGGAATTGATGAGATTTGCAGAAGATACAAAGCTAGGAGGGATAGCTAACACTAGAGAAGACCAAGAAAGGATTCAGAAGGATATACAGTCATATGTAAAAGTTTGGGCACCCCTATTAATGTTAACCTTTTTTCTTTATAACAATTTTGTTTTTTGCAACAGCTATTTCAGTTTCATATATCTAATAACTGATGGACTCAGTTATATTTCTGGATTCAAATGAGGTTTATTGTACTAACAGAAAATGTGCAATCTGCATTTTAACAAAATTTGACCGGTGCAAAAGTATGGGCACCTCAACATAAAAGTGACATTAATATTTCGTAGATCCTCCTTTTTCAAAAATAACAGCCTCTAGTCGCTTGCTGTAGCTATTAATGAGTTCCTGGATCCTGGATGAAGGTATTTGTGACCATTCCTGTTTACAAAACAATTCCAGTTCAGTTAAGTTTGATGGTCGCCGAGCATGGACAGCCCGCTTCAAATCATCCCACAGATGTTCAATGATATTCAGGTCTGGGGACTGGGATGGCCATTCCAGAACATTGTAATTGTTCCTCTGCATGAATGCCTGAGTAGATTTGGAGCGGTGTTTTGGATCATTGTCTTGCTGAAATATCCATCCCCTGTGTAACTTCAACTTCGTCACTGATTCTTGCACATTATTGTCAAGAATCTGCTGATACTGAGTTGAATCCATGCGACCCTCAACTTTAGCAAAATTCCTGGTGCCGGCATTGGCCACACAGCCCCAAAGCATGATGGAACCTCCACCAAATTTTACTGTGGGTAGCAAGTGTTTTTCTTGGAATGCTGTGTTTTTTAGCCTCCATGCATAACGCCTTTTTGTATGACCAAACAACTCAATCTTTGTTTCATCAGTCCACAGGACCTTCTTCCAAAATGTAACTGGCTTGTCCAAATGTGCATTTGCATACCTCAGGCGACTCTGTTTGTGGCGTGCTTGCAGAAACGGCTTCTTTCGCATCACTCTCCCATACAGCTTCTCCTTGTGCAAAGTGCGCTGTATTGTTGACCGATGCACAGTGACACCATCTGCAGCAAGATGATGCTGCAGGTCTTTGGAGGTGGTCTGTGGATTGTCCTTGACTGTTCTCACCATTCTTCTTCTCTGCCTTTCTGATATTTTTCTTGGCCTGCCACTTCTGGGCTTAACAAGAACTGTACCTGTGTTCATCCATTTCCTTACTATGTTCCTCACAGTGGAAACTGACAGGTTAAATCTCTGAGACAACTTTTTGTATCCTTCCCCTGAAAAGCTATGTTGAATAATCTTTGTTTTCAGATCATTTAAGAGTTGTTTTGAGGAGCCCATGATGCCACTCTTCATAGGAGAATCAAATAGGAGAACTACTTGCAAGTGGCCACCTTAAATACCTTTTCTCATGATTTGATGCACCTGGCTATGAAGTTCAAAGCTCAATGAGGTTACAAAACCAATTTAGTGCTTCAGGAAGTCAGTAAAAAGTAGTTAAGAGTGTTCAAATCAAGAAAATAATAAGGGTGCCCATACTTTTGCACCGGTCAAAGTTTGTTTAAATGCAGATTGCACATTTTCTGTTAGTACAATAAACCTCATTTGAATCCAGAAATATAACTGAGTCCATCAGTTATTAGATATATGAAACTGAAATAGCTGTTGCAAAAAACAAAATTGTTATAAAGAAAAAAGGTTAACATTAATAGGGGTGCCCAAACTTTTACATATGACTGTAGATAAGCTTGAACCATGGGCAGTGAATAATTGAATGGTATGTAACAGGGAGAAATGCAAGATTCTTCATCTGGGCAAGAAAAACAAAAATTACATCTAGAGAATGGGAGGAATAGAACTAAACAACAGTACATGTGAAAAAGACTTGGGTATACTAATAGATCACAGACTGCACGTGAGACAACAGTGTGATGCAGCAGCAAAAAAGGCAAACACAGTTCTGGATGTATTAAGAGATGTATAGAGTCTAGATCATGTGAATCAATTCTCCCCCACTAATCCTCCTTGGTCAGGCCTCATCTGGAATACTGTGTCCAGTTCTGTGCATCACATTGTAAAAAAGGCATTGAATAACTGGAGCAAGTTCAGAGAAGAGTGACCAGGATGGTGAGCGGACTGCAAAGTATGTCCTACGAGGAACAGTTACAGGATTTGAGAATGAAAAAAGAAGGCTAAGAGGAGATTTAATAGCTGTCTACAAATATCTGAAGGGGCTGTCACAGTGTAGAGGGATCAACATTTTTCTTATTTGCACATGGAAACATGAGAAGTAGAGTTGAGCGATACCGTCCGATACTTCAAAGTATCGTATCGGATGGTATCGGCCGATCTTTAAAAAAAGTATCGGTATCGCCGATTCCGATACCGGAAGTCCCATTCAAGTCTATGGGACTTCCGGTATCGGAATAAGAAAAACCCTTTCCTGCCCTTGTACAGCCTCTCTGGGGTCTGTACGGGCCTTTCGGGGGGCTGTGCCGGCCTGCCAGGGGGTCTGTGCAGGCTCCGGTGGTCTGTGCCGGCCTGCCGGTGGTCTGTGCAGGCTCCGGGGGGCTGTGCCGGCCTGCCGGGGGGCTGTGCCGGCCTGCCGGGGGGCTGTGCCGGCCTGCCGGGGGGCTGTGCAGGCTCCGGGGGGCTGTGCCGGCCTGCCGGGGGGCTGTGCCGGCCTGCCGGGGGGCTGTGCCGGCCTGCCGGTGGTCTGTGCAGGCTCCGGGGGTCTGTGCAGGCATCGTCCGATGGGACCACAAGTCCCATCGGGCGATGCCTGCTACCATGACAGTGATTGACACATTAGCCAATGATGGGACAGTAGTAGTCCCATCATCCGGCTAATGTGTTAAATGTAAAAAAAAAAAAAAAAAATTACATGCTACATACATACAACATGCATACTACATACATGCTACATTCATACTACATACTACATACATGCTACATTCATACTACATAAATACTACATGCAACATACATACTACATATATACTACATGCATGCTACATACATACTGCATGCTACATACATACCACATATATACTACATACATACTACATGCATGCTACATGCATGCTACATGCTACATACATAACACATATATACTACATGCATGCTACATACATACTACATGCTACATACTACATATATACTACATGCATGCTACATACTACATGCTACATACATACTACATATATACTACATGCATGCTACATACATACTGCATGCTACATGCATGCTACATACATACTACATACATACTACATGCTACATACATACTACATATATACTACATACATACTACATACATACTACATGCATGCTACATGCATGCTACATACATAACACATATATACTACATGCATGCTACATACATACTACATGCTACATACATACCATATACATACTACATGCATGCTACATACATACTACATGCATGCTACATACATACTACATGCTACATACATACTACATATATACTACATGCATGCTACATACATACTACATGCTACATACATACTACATATATACTACATGCATGCTACATACTACATGCTACATACATACTACATATATACTACATGCATGCTACATACATACTACATGCATGCTACATACATACTACATGCTACATACATACCACATACATACTACATATATACTACATGCATGCTACATACATACTGCATGCTACATGCATGCTACATACATACTACATACATACTACATGCTACATACATACCACATATATACTACATACATACAATACATTCATACAATACATACATAGACATACAGTACATATAACATAGAGTAACATACTTACCAATACTTGTCACATTGTTCCCCGAAGCCATTGTCTTTTCCGGAATAAATATTAACATAACAAACCACAAAAATACTCACCCACGATCCGAAGCAGTCCACGAGTGTGTCCCACGACGATCTTGGGTAGAGAACTGCAGCATCAGCTGTTGCTGCCGTTCTCTACGGGCTGCAGGAATCCAATGACGGAAGGTAGGTATCCTTCCGCACTGTATTCCTCCGCCACTTAAAAAAAAAAGTCCCTAGTCTCACTTTATGCCATTGCTGTGTGGGAAATTCCCACGCAGCAATGGCATAAAGTGAGACTAGGGACTTTTTTTTTTTTAAGTGGCGGAGGAATACAGTGCGGAAGGATACCTACCTTCCGTCATTGGATTCCTGCAGCCCGTAGAGAACGGCAGCATCATCTGATGCTGCAGTTCTCTACCCAAGATCGTCGTGGGACACACTCGTGGACTGCTTCGGATCGTGGGTGAGTATTTTTGTGGTTTGTTATGTTAATATTTATTCCGGAAAAGACAATGGCTTCGGGGAACAATGTGACAAGTATTGGTAAGTATGTTACTCTATGTTATATGTACTGTATGTCTATGTATGTATTGTATGAATGTATTGTATGTATGTAGTATATATGTGGTATGTATGTAGCATGTAGTATGTATGTAGTATGTATGTAGCATGCATGTAGCATGTAGTATGTATGTAGCATGCATGTAGTATATATGTAGTATGTATGTAGCATGCATGTAGTATATATGTAGCATGTATGTAGTATGTATGTGGTATGTATGTAGCATGTAGTATGTATGTAGCATGCATGTAGTATATATGTAGTATGTATGTAGCATGTAGTATGTATGTAGTATGTATGTAGTATGTATGTGGTATGTATGTAGCATGTAGTATGTATGTAGCATGCATGTAGTATATATGTAGTATATATGTAGCATGTAGTATGTATGTAGTATGTATGTAGTATGTATGTGGTATGTATGTAGCATGTAGTATGTATGTAGCATGCATGTAGTATATATGTAGTATGTATGTAGCATGTAGTATGTATGTAGTATGTATGTAGTATGTATGTGGTATGTATGTAGCATGTAGTATGTATGTAGCATGCATGTAGTATATATGTAGTATGTATGTGGTATGTATGTAGCATGTAGTATGTATGTAGCATGCATGTAGCATGCATGTAGTATGTATGTAGCATGCATGTAGTATGTATGTAGCATGCATGTAGTATGTATGTAGTATGTATGTAGTATGTATGTAGCATGCAGTATGTATGTAGCATGTATGTAGTATGTATGTAGTATATATGTAGTATGTATGTAGCATGTAGCATGTATGTAGCATGCATGTAGTATATATGTAGTATGTATGTAGCATGCATGTAGTATGTATGTAGTATGTATGTAGCATGCAGTATGTATGTAGCATGTATGTAGTATGTATGTAGCATGTATGTAGTATGTATGTAGTGTATATGTAGTATGTATGTAGCATGCATGTAGTATGTATGTAGCATGTATGTAGTATGTATGTAGCATGTATGTAGTATGTATGTAGCATGTAGTATGTATGTAGTATTTTTTTTTTTTTTTTTTTAACATTTAACACATTAGCCGGATGATGGGACTACTACTGTCCCATCATTGGCTAATGTGTCAATCACTGTCATGGTAGCAGGCATCGCCCGATGGGACTTGTAGTCCCATCGGACGATGCTTGCACAGACCCCCGGACATCAGCACAGCCCCCCGGCAGGCCGGCACAGCCCCCCGGCAGGCCGGTACAGACCCCCACAGGGTGCACAGACCACCGGCAGGCCGGCACAGCCCCCCGGCAGGCCGGTACAGACCCCGGGCAGTCCACACAGCCCCCCGGCAGGCCGGCAGAGACCCCCGGAAGGCCCGAAATGACGGCGCATCATGATGCGCACACACCGCGCATCATGATGACGTCAGGCCGTCAATCAACTGAACTTCCGATTCCGATGCCGAATTCCGATATTGAAAAAATATCGGAAGTCGGTATCGGAATTCTGATACAGCAAGTATCGGCCGATACCCGATACTTGCGGTATCGGAATGCTCAACACTAATGAGAAGCAATGGAATGAAACTGAAATGGAGAAGATATGTCATGATCTCAGTGCGGGTTTGACTCGCACACGTGGGGTTAATGTTTGGAACCAGTGCTGAGTACTGGCACTGCTGGGGTTAAAGGTTGTGATCCCGGTGCAGGCTTACCTGCACACCTGGGGCTATGATTGTGGCCTCTCCCTGGTTCTGGGGGAAGCTTCTTATAGCCTCAGGACGCTCCCATCCCTGTCAGTTATGCTTTCGCCCTTGGCGTTGTGTGGTGACCCCTGAGTGTGTTAGTGCTGTGTTCTGGTTACTTGATTCTCTGTGTATGACTCGGTCTGTTCTCTGGATATCGCTTTGGATTCTGCCTGGTACCTTATATGTCTGTTTGGTTTTGATCTCTGCTTGGCCCTGATTATCCGCTCTGTCTCCTCCCTGGTACTGTACTGTGATCCTGTGTATGACCTTTGGCTTTGTCTGACCTCCCATCTGTTTATCTCTCCTGTACCTCGCTGGTCTGTACTGTGCATAACCTCTGCTTTGCTTGGACTCTGAGTTCTCTCCCTTCTCTGTGTGCAGGACGCTAAGCCCCGCCCCCTTGCAGTCACATGACCATTCACATGACCATAGGTCCTATGCTGGCTTCCTAAACTTCAGCATCCACAGGTCCTGTGCATCGGTACTTTCTGGCTGTACCTGACCCCGGTACCCCTACACTGCGGGTGAGTCACTGCTCAGTGGAGGCTGCACGCCGGCGCTGACACTCAGGACACGCGCACTGGCTCAGTGAGCAAGTACAGTGCGGTGTTCCTGACAAGATACAGATTAGATATTAGAAAAACTTTTTGACAGTGAGGGTGATCAGTGAGTGGAACAGGCTGCCACAAGAAGTGGTGAGTTCTCCTTCAATGGAAGTCTTCATACAGAGACTGGACAGACATCTGTCTGAGATGGTTTAGTGACTCCTGCATTGAGCAGGGGGTTGGACACAATGACCTCGGAGGTCCCTTCCATTTTATGATTCTATGATACTGCCAGACTTTTGGCACTACAGGCCTCAGACACCCGTAGTCAGTAACTGGACAGAGTCTGGAGCTTCTGGTCCTGATGTCTCCCCCAGCACAAGTGCCACAAGCAAAATTAATTGGGCAGCAACTAGTGACAGGTTCAGGTGTCACTGGAGCAGTTCCTGGAGGAGATGTGACTCTTGACTATATTTTCTGTACTGAATGGATATACGCAGATTAGGTTTTGTGCAGATGCCGGAAAAGCAGGGTATGCCGTGTGATTTGAACTTAAATCCCTTTAAATGATGTTCTATCCTTTAATATCATATGGGATAAGGCCAAAATCTTTGCAAATCATTATGTGTGCACTTTCCCTTTAATAGCATGGCCCCTAGACGCAATCAGCAAATATATGTGCGCTTTCTTGCCTCGCTCTTCGCTCATGTCTCCCTGTCACACAGCCTGCTTGTTTCCCATTGCTCTTTCTTTAATCTCACTGTCAACTTTCATTTTTCTGTGTTTTGTTATTTTTTTTCAGTTGCCATCAAAGCAGATTGATTGGAGCATTGGCGTAAACATGAAATATGAAACTGGAAACAAGAAAGTGGCGTTAAATAAACCCAAACTTGTTTTGTTCTTAAATCTACATTCAGCGAGGCCGGCTGCAGTCAACAGATATCTCAGCACGGAGGGGAGCGAGGAAGAATGAATATTTGTAGGAGTGCCGGGGAAATAATTCATGGAAATATAAAGCCACACTTATACAATGTATCAATGGTCTTTGTAAACAATGTTGCATTCAAAGGGAAAGGCCTATAAAAATGGTTATGTATTTTTTTTCCTTATTTTTTTGGTAGCTTTGATTCAAACTGAATTTTAATAGGACCTTATTGAATCTGGCCAAAGCAAGTTTTGCAAGATTTACTCATCTGTTATGGGACCAAATAGTTCCATGCCACTAACAACAATGTACAATATCTTCTATAGTCAAAAGCATTTCATATAGCCACCACTAGGGGCACTCATTGCATACAGATATTATAATTGACCTGTCTATAAACTGTATGCAGTAGGTTCCTTCTGGCTCCCTCTACTGGTGACTGCAGGAAACCAGAGTTTCATCATCTCTGCAGGGAATTTGGAGCTTTGTTATAGAAAAACGAAGTTGAGCCTAATATAAAGATATAGACAAAAAATAATCAGAGCAGAAAGTAGGTCCTAAAATTTCATACAAAGGGTCATTGAGCTTACTACTAAAACTGGTGGCACCACAAACTGAAATCAATATCTCCTATGAGCTGAAGTAGATATCTCCTTTAATTGTTGATGCAAATTATAATACATGTATCTCATATAGACGTCTAGTGATTTTTCCCTAATTTTCTGTACTTTTTGCAGCCATCGTCTATGTAACATTATTGTTTTTTTGGATTCTTTCTTTTCTTGCTCCTTGGAGAGATTTTAACACAAAGAGAACATATTAAAAGAACAACAAAGTGAATAGTAATAATAATCCGTATAGATGTAAAGAGCGTGGTGCGATATAATGAGGTTGTGCAGCTCAGAATTCCCGCTGGGATTCACCAATTGAGGCTTCTTTTATTTAAATGTGAATATAATGAGGTTTAATGCCGAGAAAACGCTCATTTTTGCATCCAAGATTGACCATTTGCTTGGGAGAAGGGAAAAAAACACATTCTTGAGAGGCTGAAAAGTTTACTGCTCCTAAATAGAGCCATATATCATGTGTACATTGCATGGTGGGGGCAGTAATTGTTTTATTCCTTGACCTCACTCCTAATGCGGGGCTCTAAATAATGCCTTAACACTCAGCTCACAAATCGTTCTATACTGCACTGTGAGAAGGGAATAAACTGGTTATTAAAGGGGGACTTCTCAGATTATGTCGCTACAGAAAAAAAATCTATGTAATATTTCGATGTTATATGTTTGGAGGTCTCAAAATTAATAATACATAGATAATTTAATATATGGAAGGCAGCAATGTCACCCTGTAGATCATAGATAATATTAGTGGGGTGCTCCCATATAGATATTTATGTACCAGAAATGTTGCACAGATGTGGGTTCCAGAATCACCTCGAGAGCGGTATTCTGAGTAATGAGGTGGCTGTGAATGTTTCCCTTCTTTTTCTTTTTTCATGGGAGCTCTGAAAATTTCCGAGTGAGCTTCCTAAGAAATAAAGAAAGCATCACATTTGAGACTTCCCCTGTATTCCAGGCAGCGTACCTATCCAAAGAAGGGGGTCCTGGAATGAGCAGTCAGGAATAGCGGAGTGGTAGCACATGCATGGCTGTCTTCTTTCATTTTTATGGGTTCTGCCCATTTATGTGCAGCAAGTTAATTCATAGTGAAGTACAGTTATAACCATTAGAGGTCATTAGGTACCCATTTGTCCTGTTCCTGAATAAAATGAGCATTTCTCTTTAAACAGTGTCTTCTGATTAGAACCGTACCCTTAGTTTCCTGGGCAAGAAGGCTTGCAGACATTTTCCCCCTGGACCTTTGAGTCTTACTCACGTGTTCTGGCACTCTCTCTCTACAAATCACTGCTCCTGACAAGCGGATTCCGGTGAGGGTCAAATGTACCTACATGTTTGTTTTAGAACAGTTATCTAGCTACCGTGTAGCATTTTGTGTAGTAAGGCATATTGTGCTTTGTATCATATTGCTGTTTCCTCTGTATGCAGATAGATGCATGTCTGTAAAGGTACTACAATACTGGCAGGCTGAACTAGCTCTAGATAGCAATGATTAAAGAATAGCTACTTTACTTTTTTTTAGGGTCGAGTCGGGTTTCATGAAACCCGACTTTCTCAAAAGTTGAGTCAATCGAAATCGGCCGACTATAGTGAAAATTCGGGGGTCCGACTGAAACACGAAACCCAATGCAAGTCAATGGAGAAGCAAAGTCGGCAGGGAGTGGAGGACAGTAAACACACCTACAGTGCACATTTCAATGCCAACAACATCAATTCTTATTACTTGAGCTTGTCAACCTTAATTTACTTTATAATAATAGTTACGCATTGAAAACTGGGGATTATTTGGCTAAAGTTGTGGGGGGTAGGGCTGGCTCCAGGTTTTCGTGTGCCCCGTGCCAAAGAGTGTCAGTGCGCCCCTTTAACACATACCACAATTCATGATGCTCCGATATGGCACAGAAATATAGGTATAGTACAATGAAAAATACTTCACTTCTTACATGACATGACTGATATGTATTTTAAATTCTACAATAGCTCAAAAAAGGGACAGTATATAACGCCATACAGTATTATGGCCACCACATAGTGCGCCATACAGAATAATGAGCCCCATATATTTCTCCATACAGAATAATTGGTCCCATATAATGCTCCATACAGTATATGATGAGCTCCACATAATGCTACAGTATATGATGGTCTCCATGGATGATGCTCCAGTGTATTATGGGCCCAAATAATGCTCCATATATAATGGGCCCCATTTCTAATGCTCCAGTGTATAATGGGCCCTGTAAATGCTGCTCCAGTATCTGATGTCCCCCATTTGGAATGCTCCAGTATATGATGGGCCTCATGGATGATGCTCCAGTGTTTTATGGGCCCAAATAATGCTCCATATATAATCTGCCCCATTTAGAATGCTCCAGTATATGATGGGCCCCATGGATGTTGCTCCATTGTGTTATGGGCCCAAATAATGCTCCATATATAATGGGCCCCATTTCTAATGCTCCAGTGTATAATGGGCCCCATAGATGCTGCTCCAGTGTCTGATCTGCCCCATTTAGAATGCTCCAGTATATGATGGGCCCCATGGATGATGCTCCAGTGTCTTATGGGCCCAAATAATGCTCCATATATAGAGCCACATTTCTAATGCTCCAGTGTATAATGGGCCCCGTAAATGCTGCTCCAGTGTCTGATGTCCCCCATTTGGAATGCTCCAGTATATGATGGGCCTCATGGATGATGCTCCAGTGTCTTATGGGCCCAAATAATGCTCCATATATAATGTGCCCCATTTAGAATGAACCCAGGCAAGGTATGTGAAGAGAGCTCCATGGAGTAATCTGAAGTGTGGGCTGCCGCATCCTTCACTTTTTGTGTGGGTGAAGGACCCAAGGAAAGGGGTTACTCCTGACCAGAAGCCTGCACTGACGACTCAGTGCTTGCATTTTTTGAAACTTCAGAAGAGGAGGCGATAGAGCTGGGGACTGTTTCAGCAATGTAAGGCAAAACCAGTTCCTGATGCTCTGGCTTTAAAAGCAGTTTACCTACTCCCAGAAAAGGGAGCCTTACAGGCCTTCAGGAACTAGACCATGATGCAGGCTCAACACCTCCTGCCTTTGCTGCTATTGTGCTTTTGGCACTACCAGCAGATGCACCATCACCACCATCAGTACCAGCTGGCCCCCCACATCCATGGCCTCTTCCACCATACTTACTAATTTTTGTGAAAATTTACCCAAAATACCAGCAGATATATGGTACTGTATCAGAATCGTACAGCTCTATACAGTCTAGTGATAATTGTAAATCTCTGCATATATTTCATGAGTCATACACAGATGCTCATAGGCTCAGTATGGATTACACAATAATATAAAAAGTTGAAAAACTGTACAGTATCACCAGATACAAGGTATATATAGTATAGTTTAAACATTCTTAATGTCTGTATATATTTCAGGAGGCAGACACAAACGCTCTCAGGCCCAGTATGGATTAGACAAGAATATAAAAGCAGTAAATGGGTTATGTATCACAAGCGTACAGCTGTATACAGTGTTGGTGTAATCTTAAATCTCCAGCTATATTTCCGGAGTAACAGACAGACATCACAGGCTCATTATGGATTACACCAGAATCAAAATAGCAAAAAAGGGTACTGTATCAGAAGCGTAGAGCTGTATACAGTGGTGGGCAAATGTGAAATCTCGGTATATGTTTCCGGAGTCACCCTCAGACGCTCACTCAGTCTGGATTTGACCATAATACAAAATGTTGAAAAAAAGATACTGGATAACAAGATAGCAAGTATATATATTATAGGGTACAATTTAAATCTCCGTATAGATATTCCCGTAGTCACCCTCAGACGCTCACTCAGTATGGATTTGACCATAATACTAAATGTCGAACAAAGGTACTGTATAACAAGATAGAAGCTGTATATAGTATAGGGTAAAATTTATATCTCCATATATATAGAAGGAAGAAACCACACATGCTCACTCAGTATGGATTATACCGTAATAAAAAATTTAGTACAAAGGTACTGTATCAGCAGATACTTGGTGTATCCAGTCTAGGGGTAATTGTAAATTTCCATCAGACACAGACACTCACAGGCTCAGTATGGATTACACCAGAATATAAAAAGTAGAAGAAGGGAAATGAATTCGAAGCATACACCAGTATACATTGTTGGGGTACTTTTAAATCTTCGTATAAATTTCAGTCTCAGTAAGCCAGTCCAGACTCTCCGCTACTGGAAACTAGATGGATACAAGTACAGATGGAAAGTCAAGTGTTTGCAGAAATGTGGGAATTACTGATCACGGGAAAACCTCCCAGTAGATTTCTCAGAGGCGATGCTGACCCTCAATTATTTTGTCTGTGGAGACAGCGAAAACGGTTATTTGTGAAGAAAGGATTGCTGTATTGCAGTAGCGTGGATCCCATCACTCGTTTCCATCAAATTGTGATCACAGGGAGAGATGTAGACATGGTCCTCACTGCCTATCATGATGTGTCTGGTCACTTTGGAGTGCAAAAGACAGAAGCCACAGGCCATAGGTGATTCTATTGGATTGGCATGAGAGAAGACATTGAAAAATGGTAGCAGGAATGTCACACGTCTGTGACTGGGAAAACTGTGAAAGCTGATCATAAAGCACCACTGCATCCGATTGCGAGTTGACATCCATTACAAATGGTAGCCATTGATTATCTGAAGGTAGAGGCCAGCAGGACAGGCCATAGCTACATCTTAACCATCATCGATCAGTTCACAAAATTTGTAGTAGCCGTCCCTGTGAACGATTTAACAGCCCAGACTACACAGCGGTGGAGCAGGGAGAGGTAAGTATTGCAACTTGCAAGTGCTGTGGCCATGAGCAAGCAGGGGGTGCCCACTCGTGGGCGATGGCACTGGCACAGGGCCCCTCAGATGGTACTGGTACAGGACTCCTCATAGTACGCCGGTGTGTCTGACGGCAAGTGGGTCCCCTCACCATCAGAGACACTGTATTGTTCTATGAGGGACCCTGTGCAAGTGCCGTCGGCCAAGAGTGGGCCCACCCACCTGTTCAGAGCAATGGCACTTGCCCGGGTGCGCCAGGTGGTGACCCCAGCTCTTGGGGAGGCAGCCCAGTTAAGGAGGTTTAAAAAATGGCATATGTTGATGTGTAGGCTGTACATTCAGCAGCTGCAAATGGAGGAATTTGACAAGTCCGAGGAAGAGGAGGACAAAAGCAAGCCAAATTTCTGGCAACCTATGTGCATTCAGGGGAAGGTGGGACAAAATCCTTGAAACCCATGCATGGTTCATTTTAATGAAGGTTAGATCATCAACATTTTGGGTCGACAGACGGGTCCATTTTTCTGTCAGGATTGATCCAGCAGCACTGAAGACTCTTTCAGATAGCACACTAGCAGCAGGGCAAGCGTGCTCCTGTAAGGCATATTGTGCCAATTCTGGCCAGGTGTCCAGTTTACAGGCCCAATAGTCAAAGGGGAATGATCCGTGAGGGAGAACATTGATATGGGGGTAGAAGTAGTTTGTTACCATAGTTGACAACTGCTGTTTCCTGTCACTTGCAATTGATGCAGTATTACCAGTCGTGTGAGCGGTTCTTGAGAAATCAGTCCAAAACATGGTCATGAAACCCCTGTCTCCAGTGCCACTTCAGCTGTGTGCACCACAAACACCTCTTCCATTTTGCCCACTTCGGCTCGTGGGAGAAACAGCACCACTGCTGTGTGCTGGGAATGCCTCAAAGAAACGGTTCACCAGAGTTGCTTGTTTGTTAGCCAATATTATCTCTAGGTTCTCCTGTGGCATGATGTTGTGTAATTTTCCTTTAGAGCATGGATCGAGGATGCTGGCCAACCAGTAGTCGTCATCCTTCATCATTTTGGCAATGCGGGGGTCCATTTTTAGGATCCGCAAGGCATAATCACACATGTGGGCCAATGTTCCAGGTGTCAATGATGTACTGCCAGTGGTGGGTGGAGGAGCACTTTCTGTCAAATCCACATCCATCCTGTCACGCTCAAACCCTGTACCTGACCTTGCCATGCCAACATTTTCTCTTGCCCCCAGAGAAGCATTCTCCTCTCCAAAATAATCATCCCCCTCATCCTCCTCCTCCTCTTCTTCTTCCACCTCGTCCAGGACAGATCCTTGACCAGACAATGGCTGACTGTCATCAAGGCTTCCCTCTTCCTCCTCCTCCTGTTCCTCCTCCGGTGTAGATGCCTGATCCTTAATGTGCATCAAACTTTGCATGAGCAGACGCATAAGTGGGATGCTCATGCTTATGATGGCGTCGTCTACGCTTACCAGCCATGTGCATTCCTCAAAACACTGAAGGACTTTATAGAGGTCTTTCCGCTTTGACCACTGCACACTCGACAACTCCATGTCTGCCCTCAAACTGCCTGCTCGTGTATCCTCCCACAAATGCATTACAGCCTGCCTCTGTTCGCACAGCCTCTCAACCATGTGCAGGGTGGAGATCCACCTTGTTGCAACGTCTATGATTAGGCGGTGCTTGGGGAGGTGGAGCAATCGCTGCAGCTTCTGCATACAACTGGAGAGTACGGGCGAGCGACGGATGTGCGAGCACAGTCTTCGCACCTTTTGGAGCAGGGCAGTTAACTCCGGATAATTATTCAAAGTGTGAGCCAGGCAAGGTATGTGTGTAAGTTTTGCAAAGGCTATGGCTGCCACAAAATTCCAGCCTTTATCACTGGCTCAAGATGTAGACTGCCCAGCCATGACTCAGTTTGTTGCTGCAAGTAGTCGGCCAGTTCCTCCGTGGTGTGTCTCTTGTCGCCCAAAGGCATCATCTTTAAAACAGCCTGCTGCCGTTACCACTAGCTGTTCGATAGTGGGACACCTCGTGTGCAATACTGGCAGCTGCGGATGGAGTACTCATGCGACTGCGCTCTGTCAACAAGCTTTCGCTTCTGGAGGAGGAGGAGGGTCAAACCCCTACAGCCTACTGTTTCCTATACCGTGGGCTAGTCAGCACTGTCCCACTACCACTGTCTCCTGCGGAGCCTGCATCCACCACATTAACCCAGTGTGCAGTGATGGACACGTAACGGCCCTGGCCATGCCTACTGGACCATGCATCTGTTGTGAGGTGCACCTTTCCACTCACTGATTGTTTGAGTTCATGGACAATGCGGTCTTTCATTCAGGTGGAGGGCAGGGATGGCTTTTTGAGAAAAGAAGTGCCGACTGGGTAGGTCATAGCGTGGGACAGCGTAGGCCATGAGCTCTTGGAAACCTTCGCTTTCAACCAAACTGAAGGGCATCATCTCTAATGAGATCAGTTTGGCAATGTAAACATTCAAAGTCAGGGTACGCGGATGAGAGGATCAGTACTTTCTTGTCCTACTCTGAGTGTCTGCTAGGGTGAGCTGGACTTGAGCGCTGCATATGGGGGAACTAGCGGTGGACCGGACGGACTGAGAGGGGGTTGGTGATGGCGTTGTTGGTGATGGCCTAGATTCAGTGTTTCGTTGCAAAACCATTGTAATTCCCTGACTGCTTTGGCCTTGCGACAACACCTCAACATTTATTGCTGGTGGTGTGCTTACTGGTGGCGGTGGTCTTACAGTGGGGGAAGCGATGGAACGTTGCTGGTTACCTTCAGTCGGAGCAGGTGCACATGTGGTACCTGAGGTTTTGTAGTCCGTCCACGCTTGCAAGTGCATAGTGGTTAAATGTCTAAGCATGCAACTGGTATTCAAATTTCTGAGATTTTTCCCTCGGCTAAAGGTCCTTTTGCACTTCTTACAGATATCCTTTGCCTCATCAGTAGTATTTTGGACAAAGAAGTGCCGCACTGCACTCTTCCTACTATGGTATAAATTTTCAAGGCTTGCACACTTTGCTAATTTGACCTTGTGGCCAAGCTGTCCTGCACCTCTTTTGGTTTTTGGTCCACATTTTTGGACAGCTTCGGGCATGCCAGATAACCGCTGCTGCGATGTCGATGCCTGCTGCAGATCCTTCTCCTCATCTGAGCTATTGCCAGCGGCACACTCTTCCCCCAATGGATGCCAATCCGGGTCAACAACTGGGTCATCTATCACCTCCTCTTCAATTTCATCTGCACCTTCCTCTGTGTCACCGTGTAAGGTGGTATAGTATGCGGAAAGAGGCACCTGAGTTTCATCAGGGTCAGATTCTGGCTCAGTAGACTGCGAGGGAAATGTATTGCTCTGGGTCAATGTACCAGCAGAATCATCTAGCAGTGGCTATGCATCAGTGCACTCCATGTCAGATTCATCTTGGACTGGGGAATTCAGGATTTGACTGGATAACCCAGGCATGGTATGTTAAAAAAGCTCCATGGAGTAATCTGAAGTGTGGGCTGCCGCATCCTTCACTTTTGGTGGGGGTGAAGGACACAAGGAAAGGTGTTTTTCCTGAACAGAACCCTGCACAGATGACTCAGTGCTTGCAGGTTTTGAAAGTTCAGAAGAGGAGGCAATAGAGCTGGTGGCTGTTTTGGCAATGTAAGCCAAAACCTGTTCCTGATGCTCCGGCTTTAAAAGCGGATTTCTTACTCCCAGAAAAGGGAACCTTACAGGCCTTCTTGTTGCAGACGATGACGCAGGCTCAACACCTCCTGCCTTAGCTACTATTGTGCTTTTGGCATAACCAGCAGATGCACCACCACGTTCGCGGCCTCTTCCACCATACTTCCTCATGTTTGTGAAAAAGTAACAAAAATACCAGCAGGTATATGGTACTGTATGAGAAGCGTACAGCTGTATAAGGTGTAGGTAAAAATTGAAATCTCTGTATATATTTCCTTAGTCACAGATGCTCTCCCAGTATGTATTTGACCGTAATCCAACCAGCAGATATGTGGTACTGTATCAAAAGCGGGCAGCTCTATATGGTGTATGTATGGAAAAATGAAAATCTCTGTCTATTTTTAAACAGAGTCACACCCAGATAGCATGTATTTGTCCGTGATACCAGCCGGTACATGGTAGTGTGTGAGGAGCGTACAGCTCTATACGGTGTATGTATGGAAAATTTTAAATCTCCGTCTATTTTTTACGGAGTCACACACGCTGTCTCTGTATAGATTTGACCGTTATCAAACAGCAGATATACAATACTGTTTGACAAGCAGACAGCTCTATCCAGTGTATATATGGAAAATATTAAATATCCATCTATTTTTTACGGAGTCACACACACACGCTGTCTTTGTATAGATTTGACCATAATCAAACAGCAGATATACTAAACTGTTTGACAAGCGGACAGCTCTATATGGTGTATGTATGGACATTTTTAAATCTCCGTCTATTTTTTTGCGGAGTCACACACAGATAGTATGTATTTGTCCGTGATACCAGCCGGTACATGGTAGTGTGTGAGGAGTGTACAGCTCTATACGATGTATGTATGGAAAATTTTAAATCTCCATCTTTTTTTATGGAGTCACACATGCTGTCTCTGTATAGATTTGACCTTATCAAACAGCAGATATATGATACTGTTTGACAAGCGGACAGCTCTATCCGGTGTATGTATGGAAAATTTTAAATCTCCATCTATTTTTTTACTGAGTCACACACACATGCTGTCTCTGTATAGATTTGACCATAATCAAACAGCAGATATATGATACTGTTTGACAAGCGGACAGCTCTATACAGTGTATGTATGGAAAATTTTAAATCTCCGTCTATTTTTTTACGGAGTCACACACGCTGTCTCTGTATAGATTTGATCGTGATCCGAACAGCAGATATACGATACTGCTTGACAAGCGGACAGCTTTATACGGTGTATGGAAAAATTGAAATGTCCGTATATGTATTTACGGAGTTTCACACACACATGCTGGCTCTGTATAGATTTGACCGCACTACAAACAGCAGATAAAAGATACTGTTTGACAAGCGGACGCCTCTATACGGTGTATGTATGGAAAATTTAAAATCTCCGCCTATTTTTTACGGAGTCACACACAGATAGCATGTATATGTCCATGATACCAGCCGGTACACGGTAGTGTGTGAGGAGCATACACCTCTATACGGTGTGTGATATAATGAACGCTCTGTAACTGTGCAGAAAATCAGAATAAAAGTTTTTTGCTTTTAAAAAAGCAGTCTGCACAGGAGTGTGCACACAGCAATGCAGCTATCAGGTAGCCTTATAAGGCAGCCTAATAACCACCAGTGCTGCTGCACACACAAAAACCCTCCCCTGTCACTGCACACTAACTATACAGTTGAAATCGCTATCAGAAGAAGCACAGTTTTTTTTCTTTGTTGCCTAATGCTCTCACTATTGAGAATCAGCAGCAGCAACCTCTCCCTATGCTAAGATCGGCAGAAGTAACATGGCGGTCGGCGGTCAGGGCTTTTATAGACACTGTGACACCACACAAAGCAAGCCAATCACACAAATGCCCTTCTCTAAGATGGTGGTGGCCACTGCCGATGTCATCACTTTGCCCACAGTATGCGTCCTTGATGATTGACTGAGAAAAGGCGCTGGAAGCATCATGGGGAACGCGACTTTGGCACGCAGGTCGGTGACCTCAAGGCCGACCTCACGCTATGGTCGGATTTCGATCGGCGAAACCCGACTTTAGCGAAAGTCAGCGACTTATCTATTTGACCGACGCATTTCGCTCAACTCTAGCCATGATAACTGTATCTCTGCGTTATGCTGTGTTATGTTCTATCTCTGTATTGTCCCTGTTATTAATGTTATTGGATCCTGTATCATGCTGTAATGTGCCAAATACTGATACGCTGTTATTTCCTTGTAGTTTTTACCACTATATCGTCCACATCATCCATTGTCTATGTTTGTCCACTGTTATTTTCCACCGTCATCGTTCACTGTTACCAAGTTCACATCATCACCTCAATAAATAAAGACTTAAGCATCCATACAGTCTGTTTACTGGGGAAGTGGATGAGGTTTAGCTTTATGCTGAAATCCACACAGCACCATACGTGGAGGAAGGCAGAACATGGTGCTCTGAAAATTTGCAAAAATGAGTTTCCCTAGAAATGAACAGAGAAAGTATTGCATGTGCAGCCACCTCTCCTTGCCGAAAAGCACGCTTATGTTGAGAATGAAGCTCTTGCAAATGCTGTCACGAATGAAGAGGTGACGGTGCATGAGCAGCTCTCTTAGGCTACTTTCACACATCAGTTTTTCGGCGTCAGGCGCGATCCGGCGTCGTGCCGGAATGCCGGATCCGGCAAATGTTTTGTAAAACCTGAAGTGCCGGATCAGGTTTTCTGCCGGATCCGTCTTGTTCTTGACAGACAAAACCGGATCCGTCTCATCCGGTTCATCCCTTTTTCTATCCGTTTTTCTATCCGTTTTTCGACGGATTACGCCGGATCCGGTTTTTAAAATTGACCCTTGTGGCCTTCCGAACGGGATTGGCTACTGGAAAACTATATATAGCATGTTCCTACAGCCCTTCTTTGACAGGTTGTAGAGAAGAAAGTGCAGGTTGGAGAGAAGAGCAAGTTACTGGCGAAGATGGATGTTGTCATTGGAAATATTACCACTAGAAGTTCTGTGACGGTTTCAGGGACAATTTTCCACTATACTTTATGTCACCTCAAGGCAGAGTACACTGGGATGACAGAGTGTGAAAGATTTGTGCCCTAAACTTGTGTACCTTCTGGACCAACAGTATATACCTTTGCCAACCAAAGTTGGCTATCTTGTCATGGTCTTACTATTTTTACCTTTAGGCCACAGGTGTGTACCTGGTTGTGTTTTATGCAAAGTATTTCACCTTTTAACAAAAGTTGTGTACATTGGTAGGAAATCACCAACAATAAACACAACTTTTTAGGTGAAATACTTTGCTTCAAACACAACCAGGAACACAACTGTGGCAAAAGGCTAAAATTTACCCACAGTTATATACCTGGTTTTGAATACCTTTTTACCTTTGAAATACCCTGTATTTAACCTTTTTTTAAAACATAGTTCGCCGCAGAAAGAAATGACAGACAACCATTGTGAAACGATAATTTAACTTTTATTTAAATTTTTTTTTTTTTTTGTAAAATGTTTTTAAAGTGCAAAAAACTTTTTTAATAAAGGTTTTAAACCCAATGGGCATTTTTTATTACAAAAAACACACATTACAAATCTGTGTACTGTGGGGTGGAAATACTGCTGGAGGAGCTGCGGGACACTTCGACACTGGGTGTGTGGAGAGAGGACTGGGATCATGGTGGGGAAGGAACAGTTAGAGGTGAAGGTGTGGAAAAAGCTACAGAATGGGTGGACATGTGGGAGGCAGAAGAGGTGGTGGGCGGTGGAGTGGAGGGTTGGGCAGGGACTGTAGGAGCAGATGATGTTGATGGAAAGTTGTATGGGGAAGGAGTTTGGTACGGGGAAGGAGTTTGGTACGGGGAAGGAGTTTGGTACGGGGCAGGTTGCTGGAAGTGGGGAGATGTCTGGTACTGGGGAGGTTGCTGGTACTGGTGAGGTTGCTGGTATGTAATAGGAGGGGGAGGATGGAAAGTGGCTGGAGGGGGTGCAGATGTAATAGGAGGGGGAGGATGGAAAGTGGCTGGAGGGGGTGCAGATGTAATAGGAGGGGGAGGATGGAAAGTGGCTGGAGGGGGTGCAGGTGGAGGAACTACAGTGGTGGGAGGTGGAGGTTGGGAGGTAACCTGCTGTAGAGCACCGTGGCACGAATGCATTACATGCATCTGCTGGGTAGGAGATAGTGTTGCCATGCGCTCCACAACAGACCTGAAAAAGGTGTGGTTTGGCGAAGATCTTGCTTCTGAATGCATGGTTTGCAGAAGTGTCTTCACCTCCAGAATGCTGGAGTTGATCTGCTGAAAGCCTGCGGAGATTTGCTCTGACAAGACTTTGAGACAGTTCTGGAAAGATGCATTCAGATGCAAGAACTCTTGCGCATAACTCTTTTCCTGACCCCTCTGCCGCTGCCACCCAGTACCCGCAGGTGTACTAGAGGTGGCAGGGGCAGAAGGGTGGGGTAAAGGGAAAGCGATCTCCTCACCAGCAGCTTCATGTAATGTAGGCGGCCACGATGCTCCTGTGCTGGTGGATGGGACAGATGGGTCGAATGTGTGGGAAGGCTGGGAAGGTGCAGATGTACCGGGGCGGTCGAAGTGTCCCTCGGTGCCGGTCTCCTCAGGGATCGCCTCAGAAGGGTCCAATCGTGCAGGCTCCCGAGTGCTGCTCACCGTGCTGTGTAATAAAGAGAAAAAAAAACAATTAAAATACTGACATGGTATGGCCCTGGTTGAAAAAAAAAAGTTACATCTAACATTTTTTTCACATGTGGTGTGTAATATTTACCTTCTGGTGAGCATTGTTTCCCGGAGGAACGACAGGGCTTGTGCGTACTTGTACTTGCTCCTGCGTCCTCCAGATCCACTCGGGGCCTGCATCTCTTTATTGAACTCCTTCTTGAAACGATCCCTCACAGACCGCCACCGATTCACAATTCTGTTCCCTGAAACGAGAAAGGAGTGGTTAGTATACAACATCAGTGTTTCACAAACTCCAGTCCTCATGGTCCCCAGGGGTCATGTTTTCAGGATTTCCATAGTAAATAGAAATCCTGAACACATGATCCGTGGGGACCACGAGGACTGGAGTTCGGGAAACACTGGTTTACATCAAGCAACCGGTACTGTATATACTTACGCTCTTTAATCTGGGCCCGAGCTTCGAGGTCCTCCCAGCGGCCCACAAGGAGAGAACAGATTTCCTCCCAGAGTCGTCGGGTAACGATCAGGTCAGCGTGGCGGCGGTCAGCCATATTCCAGAGCGGCTCCCTTTCTCTGACGAGATCGATGAGGCGGTCCACATCAATCCCTCCATCCTCACCGTCAGAGTCGGGAGCACGCTGTGAAGGCTGTTAAAGAAAAAGACAAAAATAACATAATTAGCCTCCACAAAAGAAATGAAATAAAAAGTGCAAAAAAACAAAGCAAAAATATTTATACTTACACGCTGGTGACCGCCGCGTTGCTGTCGCCGACGACCCTGGGAGGCACTGCGAGGACCTCTTGGCCGAGCACCAGATTGGGAAGACTAGAGAAGAAAACAAAAAATGTTATGTCTTTGGATGTAGGCATTTGTTTGCTGTGTGTGGTCTGCAGAACATTGTTTTCTATGTGTTGTGTGTAGTGTGATGTTGTGTTTCTGCGTTTGATGCAAAAAACTTACCAATTGTGAGCCCACTCCAGGTGTCTGTCCACCCCTTCCTTCTTCTTCTGGGAGCTCCTCTTCATCTTGTGATTCCTGTTTTGAAATAAAAGTCAATGAATAGACATATATTACAGAGATGATGGATTTTGGAAATAAAAACTTACCGTCAAATGCTGACGATGCGAGGGAGGGCTCCCAGAAGAAGATGTGCTGTCCTGTTGATGGCCAGACTCCATGGCTGTGGGTATTGCTGCTGCTGTTGCTGCTGCCAGTGATGCCATTTCTGCTGCTGCTGCTGCATCTCTTTGGCGGCTGTTGAATAAAGAGAAACAAAGGGCCAATGAATATCTTGATATTCCATGGCCCTAGTTTGGAGGAATGGGGGATTTGATAATTACCGTCTCTCATCTGCTGCTGGACTCCCCTCCTCAGCATGTTCCATTTGCTGCTCCATTTGGGGTGGTGCTGATGGTGCTGCTGCTGCAGATGTCTGCTGCCTTCTTCTGCTCCTGGTTCTTGGCTTGGGTGGCATGTTGGGTGTGGCTGAGGGTCCCATTGTCTTGCTTTTATATATCTCCTGTGGGCAGAGCTACTGAGCATGCTCAGACCAAAAAACCGGATCCGGCCGCCAGATCCGGCTTTCGCCGGATCCGGCGCATTGCGGCGCTCATAGGCTTTCATTGTGTGAAAAATCCGGACGCGCCGGATCCGGCGTGTCCGGCTTTTTCGCCGGAGACAAAAAACGTTACAGTAGACGTTTTTTCCAGACGCCGGATCGCGACACATTGCCGGATCCGGCGAAAACCGGATGAAACGCATGGCCATCCGGCGCGATCCAGCGCAAATTCAAGTCAATGGGGGGGAAACCGGATCCGGCATTGCATTTAGCCGGATCCGGTTTCTGTCAAAAGCGCCGGATCGCGCCTGACGGCGAAAACCTGATGTGTGAAAGAGGCCTTATTTCCTTTGTTTATAGGAGCTATGAAAATTGCTGAGCAACCTTCCATTTAAATAACAGAACAAGCTGCGCATAAGAAGCCACCTCTCTATACCAGCTAGTGGATTCATATAGAGAACATGGCATCTTGTCGGGATGATAGAGGTGTGTGTGAATGCATGGATCTCTTCTTTCATTTTTATGGGGTGCTCTGAAAATTTGGCAAAATGAGTTTCTATAGAAATGAGTAGAGAAAGTGGTTAATGTGCAGCCACCTCTCCATGCCAGGCAGCATGCATACATTGAAAATGGAGCCCCAGTACATGATGTCAGGGACGGAGGTGACTGAGCATGCACAAATGTTTTGACTAATTTTTTATAAGAGCTTTGAAAATTGCTGAGCAACCTTCCATTGAAATGGATAGAAAGAGCTGGCATAACCAGCCACCTCTCCATGTCAGGTAGCGTTCCCATCTAGAGAACAGGACACCTGTACATGTTGTCACAGACAGCGAGGCGACTGCACATGCAAAACTCTCTTCATTCATTAATATGGGAGCCCTGAAACTTGTTGAGCATTGAGCAAGCTACCATAGACATGAATAGACAGAGCAGCACCTGCGCAGCCACCATGTCATTCTAGGCAGCATGCCTAACCTGAGAACATGACTGTCAGGTGCTGCTCTCTACTCCTTTCTATGAAAGCTTGCTTGGCAATATTTTGAGTTCCCAAAGAAAGGACAGAATAGAGTCGCACTGCTCTATTCCTGACAGTATGTCAGGTCCTCGTTCTTGAGTTACATCCACAGTGATGGTGGTCGCATGCCTTACGGATCACATATCGGCATCCAGGCACCAAATACCCTTTTGGAGTATCACTATATAAAGTGGAATATAGAATCTTTATATCTTCTGAACCAGCTAGTTCTGATGAAGGTCCTCCTGTGGACTGAAAACATTACCAATGTAATTTTCTGGATGCACAATAAATGGAACACTTTCTTCATACCTTTTGAGTGCAAAGTTTTTCTACTTATTGATACAACGGGTTGGACACTCTACTTGAGCACCAACAACTCATTATTGTATGAGTGCTGTGTTTTTTGTCTTATTCCTGACAGTGTGTCAGGTCCTCGTTCTTGAGTTAGGGTTGTGGCCTGCATCCATTGAACATTTATGGCACATGTGTATCTATAAGTACTAGGAGAGAAAACTCCAGTTGAAATTTGATGATCCATGATGAAGCACCTCCTTTACATATAGTAAATTATCTAGAGCCATTAAACAAAATACCATAGGTATTAGAGGAGATGCATGGGCATTAGCATGCGCAGCCACCTATCAATTCAGAACAGCACAAGATAAAATGCAGGAACAACGGTGGGACTCTAACCGAAATTTATTTTTTTTTTATAACAGTCTTCGGTTCAATCTCAAGTCATGGCAACTTGATGGAAGAATGATCTGTAGGAAGATCGATCTTGCCAACCAAGAAAGGCCCACTAGGGTCTTCTGTGACATTATCTTGATTGCCTCAAGCCAATGTCTTTCTGGTCTTCCTCTTGCCTTGTTCTTACTATTCTTCCGACCATGATGTCCTTCTCCAGTGATTGTTCTCTTCATATGATGTGTCCACAGTAGATAAGTCATAGCTTGGTGATCCTTGCTTAAAGTGAAATGTCTGCCTTGATTTGTTCCAAAATTGATTTCTTTGCTCTTCTTGCCATCTATGGTATTGAGAACATCCTTCTCCAGCACCATATTACACAGGTGTTGATTCTTCTTCTGTTTTGCTTATTTATCTCTATTGATGTGCCATAAATGTGCCAGATGGAAACACTCTTCTACTTTTGCATTACTGACCCAACCTCAGAATTAGTCATTAGTAAAAGATTGGTTGGGATGTGGCACCCGACACCACCACCGTGCAGCCATTACCTGTGGCCATATATGCCTGGAGCAGAACAGCACAGCTCCAATCATCGTCTAGTAATGACTGAGAAGATCTGGAGCACAGCTCATATATGAAGACTATTAATGTTAAATTAGTGGAAAACCCCTTTAAAATAGTGTTTCATCCTCAGAGTTACACTCACAGTTCTGCTGCTTGGAATCGGTCAACACTAGAGATGAGTGACTTAGCCTTTTTTAGGGTCGAGTCGGGTTTTATGAAACCCGACTTTCTCAAAAGTCGAGTCGAACGAAATCAGCCGACTATCGTGAAAAGTCAGATGTCCGACTGAAACACGAAACCCAATGCAAGTCAATGGGGAAGCAAAGTCGGCAGGGAGTGGAGGACAGTAAACACACCTACATGCCGGACCGCTTTTTGAAAGTGCGTGAAAACTCTCTCTCTCTCCTCTCCCCCCGGACGCTGCACATGTCATCTCGTTGCCCACAGTGTACATCCTTGCTCAGTGGCTGAAAAAATTCACGTGCAAGCATTCTGGGAAATCCGACTTTGGCGCTCGTTTTGCCGATCGCATGGCCGACTGCACGCTGTGGTCGGGTTTCGGTCGGCGAAACCCGACTTTGCCATTAGTCGGCGACTTATGAATCTGGCCGACCTGTTTCGCTCAACTCTAGTCAACACTGTTAAACTTGAAGGGTTGTGTCTTCCTTCAGGAGTGCACCGTTCCTTTGCCTCAAAGTTTTGTGCTCGCCAGGGGATGACTTGCTCCTGAAGATCGACAGTTCAGAACAGTGGCATGGTCGCACTGCTGGGCCGAATTAAATGCTCTCCGATGCTGCTACCAAAGGCAATATTGTCTGTGCAGCATAGGAAAGGCATAATGGGACTAAAGCTGTCAATATCCAGTGATCCAGCAGCTTCAGAGTGCAGCTAGAAAGCATAGAGCCGGCAAGTGCTGTGCCCTCCTTGTCTAGGTTACCGGCCACTCAGACTGCAGTGGTGGTGTAACTTAGGCAACGAGTAGTAAACTAGATAAATAAAAATCTCTTTCTTGTTGTTTGTCCTTAATACGTATTAAATTGAAAAGTTGTTTATTTTTTCATGAAGATGAGATGACTCCTGTAACTGTTTTGTTTATTCTGCTTTACAAATATATTCACTACACTAAGAGTAATTTGACTTTCTACATCTGGATCAATGTAGCACCTATACTTCCCCGAATGCAAAACTGCAAAAGATGAACTGACCCCATTTAAGCTGCGTGCAGAAAAGAAATGCGCATCACTGGCTGGGAGATACACTGTAAACTTAGAACTGCAAAGAAGCCATCAGAGTTGTTAATATTACTTTGGAGGTGATTGAAAAACAAGAGATGATTCAAATTAGATCATATGTAACAAGTGGGACCTGGGAACACTGGGATATCATTTCTCCTATATCAGACAACGGAGGGAACAATACAAAAGGTTGGTTATATCTACTACTATGCAGAACAATTTGATCAAGCCTAGATCAAAGCATGCTTCATAAAGACTCTGAACCAGCAGGAGGGCTGCTAGCAGACATGAGCTCAGAGTTATTGAGAACACGGAATAATTAACGCTGCAGCTTTGAATGTGACTGGAGTATAAGACACAAGGAAACACCAGATGACTGCAGGATACATCAATTATTTACAAAGTTTCCATTTATAATATATCTAGATATCTATTGTAACAATATTTCATATTGTATTTACAAAATGCAGCAAATTCCTACTTTCGTTATCCAAATTGCTGAAATATCCAGATAAATTGACTTCATCTTGATAACTGAACTATGTAGGAAGATAAACCTGAGCTATAGATGGCGGTATAAAGCAACGCTAATGTCAGATGCTTCCTTCCCTTTCTTGACATCACTGGGGATGTTCTTCAGCCAGAAGAAGTATCTCCTTCTCTGGCATTCAGACTCCCAGGTTACCCAATTATCTGAGCAGCCTTCCAACCCTCCCTGTGCACAACATGTAGCACCAGAGAAAGATCGCCATGAAGTCTTCTCAGGGTTCGGAGCTCCGATAAATATCTGGCCGCTTCACCGCTTCATGCTGCGTCTTGTTAAGAAGAGGGCCAGAATATTTCCACAGCATTTACATGGGAGATAGAAGGGAAAGAGACATGTTTGACTCCTGGCCCTTTAGGAAGCTTGGTAAATAAGTAAGTACAATGCGCATTTGTGGAGCAAATGAAGGTCAGAAAAACCTACAAAACCGCCTTGAGTCATGATTGATTGCTCCTGTGATCTGCTTAGGCTAGTTTCACACTAGCGTTAGGAGGTGCAGCACACGGTCACCGTGCAGCTCCGCCCCCTGCTGCGCCCCCTCTGGTCAGCTCCTCCTATGGGCGCATGACGCTGCATGCGACCTGCATCCACTATATTTAGTGTTGGGTACGCAGGCCGTGCGCTGGTATGCTTTTGCCAGTGCATGTGCCCTTTGGCGCTGCGCCAAACGCTCCAAAAGGGCGCATGCACCGGCAAAAGCATACCAGCGCACGGCCTGCATATCCATCACTAAATATCATGTGTCATGTGCCCATAGGAGGAGCTGACCAGAGCTGCACGATGGCCATGCGCTGCGCCTCCGAATGCTAGTGTGAAACTAGCCTTAATGGGTCAATTCTGCAGAAAATGGGTCAGTTGGAAAATTTGTGAAAACTTGTGTGCTCCGATGTTTCATCCCTCCTCATGAACCATACTGACAGGAAATATGAAGTAATTCTTATTGTTCCAGTTACACATACAGAGCGATCGCTTGCAGCTCCTTGGTATGAATGGCATGCTCCAGCAACGATTCCTCTTGCAGCTTCTCCCACCTCCCTCTCTCTGCTCTGGGAGTCACTTTCCCCCCCTCCATTGGTGTGTAAAGGACACTGAGCTCACCAACATTTCCCCTCCCTCTAGCTACTCCAGTTTTGTGTAACGTGAAACCCTGGTATGGCCGGCTCAAGCCAGAAGCAGAAGGTTAGAAGCACATGGTTTTGGAAGTTTCTTTGTTCATTCAAACTGGTATATAATTACGCAGATTAGGCATAGAAGTAGGAAACCTATATTTTTTTGAAGCTACATCATAAAAACTATCCACAGGTGGGTTTTGAAACTTCGGCAATCACCAGAATCTGAGAAACTGATTTCTACCCAACAGAGCCACACAGCCACGGCATGTTTAGACTTAAATGAAAGGTAATTTCTTAGTACGGAAAATGATAGTCCTGCCATCACTCTGCGAGCCTCACGGCCAGAGTTATGGTTCTCATAAGTTTGTTACTAACTTTCAAAAGGGGACTGCATTACATAGCTCCGTCCACCCAGTGAGGTCACCGAGGGGAAGGCATAAGACTAGGGGGATCGAGTAGGAAGGTGTCTTTTGCCCTGGGAACCAGCTATGGAAAGCTGTGCAGTTTGACCTGTTGCTCTGGGAAGGTTCCCCTCCCCCTTCCTCCACATGGTGTACCATTGACTGATAAGTATAAGTTCATCTTTTAATCCATTTTTATTATGTAATTGCCTGTATAGTATATACTGTAATGTTTGTAACATCTTTTATATTTTTGTAAACACTACCTATATTTTCTGGAGTAAATCTATAAAATTTACTAGTCTTGTTTTCCTTGCTCTATAAACATATTGCCACGCCCTCCATGCTAAAACTACCATGTGGGTTGGCTTCTGACCCGATATTGATTTTATCGTAGAACGAGGAGCTAGTGATAGAGTTATGCATATATTGTTGATTCATGTACATTGTATTGATTTGCTATTTTTAGCAGGAAAACAAAGGAGAAAAGAACACTATGGGGAGGAAACATGGGGGGAGAAGGGGACACTAGATGTCAATCTATACATGACTAAATTGTGTTCTCACTTAGGAGAAGACATTGCCAAACCCCTTTGTTTCCTACAGACCCCTCTGGCCCCTCCATAACCCTCTGTCCCCTCCAGACTCCTCTTTCTCTTTTTCTCTAAGGCCAGGTTCATATTGCGTTAACCCAGCCCGTTCATCGGTATAGCATAACGCGATCGTGTTATGCTATACCCGCTAACGCAGATGATTCATCTGTGCTAGCCATGACGGAGCCTCAGACTCTGCAGCCCGCGTCCGAGGCTCCGTCACTGAATGGCGGCATATCATGAGTGCATGCCGCTTTAAGGCGTGCATCGCGATGCGCCCGATAATGGGGGTTAATGGCAGCATTACCGGACTGCGTTACACCGCGACTGCCTTAACACAATGTGACTGCGGCCTAAGCTCATTTAATCCCCCTCAGACTTTTTATCTGCTCCAGACTGTTCTCACTCCTCTAAATCTCTCTGTTCCTCTCCAGACTCGTGTCTCTTATTGACACCTCTTTCTTCTCTTAACTCATCTATCCTCATCCAAACCTCTCCATCACCTTCAAATCCTTGTCACGTCCAGACTCCTTTGGCCAGTCTAGACCCCTCTGTCCCCTCCAGACCCCTCTGGCCTCTCCAGACCCCTCTGTCCCCTCCAGACCCCTCTGGCCTCTCCAGACCCCTCTGTCCCCTCCAGACCCCTCTGTCCCCTACAGACCTCTCTGGCCCCTCCAGACCCCTCTGTCCCCTCCAGATACCTCTGGCCCCTCCACACCCTTCCAGACCTCTCTGTCCCCTCCAGACCTCTGTATCCCCTTCAGACCACTCTGGCCCCTCCAGACCCCTCTGTCCCCTCCTGATCTCTCTGTCAAGTCCAGACCCCTTCTGGCCCCTCAGAAGCCTCTGGCTCCGCTAGACCCCTCTGGCCCCTCCAGACCCCTCTGGCACTGCCAGATACCTCTGGCCCTTCTATACTTCTGTGGGGAGGTTGAGCTGACGGACAGGTCTGTCTGTAGTGAGAGACAGAGAGATAGCGCAGTGTAGGCTGAGATACAGAGAAAAGGGTGTTATGTGGTAGTTTGACCATTGGAGGGCAGTGGGGGAGTATAGGCGGGTGACTGTGTAACTGCCATGGGTCAAGGTAACTGCCATCGGTCAGAGGTTACTGTCAGGTGATAGTGGGCAGAGCGACTGGGAGTATAAGAGGTCAGGGAAGGTTCTGGAGGTTCCAGTAAGCCCAGGGAGCTCACTAGAGGGGAGAACCTGCTGTAGGAAGGAAAGTGGAATACTCCTTCAGAGACTAACTGACAGTGGAGATGGTCACGGGGGGTGACCCTAAAAGACAGCGGTCGCAGACAGAGACAGCCTGTGAGTACCAGGTGTTCGGTGTACTTCAAAGGGTAAAACGCCATGGTGGATTGGCCTAGGGCAGCCACGAAGGACACCACGACGTGACATTCAATAAAAGAAGGTACTCGGCCCTGTGAACAAAGGAACTGTGTAACATTCTTGTCAAGAAGTGTGCTAGTTGCCACAAGAGCGGCCAATAAAACCAGAGCCTGTTGAATATAACTCTTGTCTCTGTCTCGTGTCTGTCGACGACAAGAGGTGGGTCACCCCCCAGTTCTGTGGGATCACCATCACAGCACACCTTCCCCGCTTATCCGCACTACCATCAGAAATCTCCTCAGCACCACCTTAATCGCCACCCTCAGCCGTCAGCCCCCGAACCCCACATTTGACGTAGTCGGCAGGATCGCTGCCGCAAAGACAACATCTTCAGCGACAAGCCTGCCAGCGAGTACCAGAGGACCCCCTAAGCTGTACGGGGTGAAGAATTTTAATGTCCCTGTGGATTACAATTTGGGACTGAGCTTTGAGTTTCTGGCTGTCAAAAAAGTGAAAACCAGAGCAGAAAAGTGGACTGTTAATATGGCTGTGACGTATCAGCGACAATGAGAAACCCAGGAGTTTGAATCCATAACTTACAATGGATCCTGGGGGGAACGGCTTACATCAGAAGGCAGCCGTCCTCCCATGCTGGCCCTTGGAAAATGGGTGGAGAGGCCGAACAACGCCCCGCCCTCGAGCGGGAGTGGCCCTGGTGAAGAGACAGAGTGTAGCTGTTTGGCACCATTGAGCCTCGGAAACTCGGGCGAAATGCGGCGTTGCAGCTGTCGTGGCCTCCGATGCCTAGAATGGAGATGGTGTCAGGAAGTTGGAGCCCGCCGGGAGACCTGTTCCTGGGAGCCAGTCTCAGTGCCCTGTGCCCCAATGCAGCTGCCGATGGAAGATCTATGGCGATTGGAGGAGCGGTGGGACAACCTGCTGGGAGTTGCGACGTCGGGGAAGGTCAGCGTTCCCCAGGCCCAATCGGCAGCATCGCAGACAGAGCCCGCTCCCATGCCCTGCACAACAGACAATTCCCCGGGTCCGGGCATCAGCCCTCAACCGCCTTGGACGACTCCAGGCTCTACAGGGACTATGGCCCTGGATGAGCTCACGGCTCTTGCTGAGCATTCTGAGCCACCTCGCCCGGTGGCGCCGGCATGGAGCCAACCCACGGCCACCCCTGCCATGCTATGGCGTCTGGTTGTGGTCTGCTCATCAGAACCTGCCATCACCACGGGCCCGCCACAGCAAACCGCGGCCTATGGAACAACCCCCACGGCTGCCGTTGTTTCGTCTGCAGCCATGACTGCAGCCTATTTACCGGAGCCCATGGCCGCCTTGATTCCGGTTGTGACCGACTCTTCAACTTACCTGAAGATGCCCGCGGCCTCCTCAGTCCCGCCTGTGACTCCGGTGGTGGCCTGCTTCCCCTTGTCCGCGGTCGCTTCTGCTCCACCCTCGACTGCGGCCCGCCCACCGGACTCTGCGGCCTATACCGGGCCCTCCGTTTGGGTTGCGGAGATAATTGAAAAGAAAAAGGCCAGAGAGCGGGAGGTGTGGGCGGTACTCCATAAGGAAGGAGAGGCCGCTATGTCTGTTCCACGATCATAAGGGCGGTGGGTGCACCTGAACAAAGGAAAAGTATATGGTTTCATTCGGGACCTTGCCACCGGCTTTAAGTTCTATCTAAATGTTGCCTCCGTCCAGAATGTACATGACCTGTGGGAGGGAGGTTTGGTCTCGTATTATAAGGAACACTGTCCCCGTGGCCTCTACACCATAGCGGTGATTGCTTACCCTGAGGGGTATGAGCCCCCAAAATAGAGACAATACTGGCATCCCAGAGACTCTACGGCGGTGGAGTCCCCTGTTACGGCAAGACAACGGCCACCAGGAGGTTGCCCGGAGTGCCCATACAATGGACTGCCGGGACTGCAGTGCACTGTTGCACAAAGAGGGGACTGTTCCGCATCCCCATAGAAAGCATACACTCCACCTGATGTAACAGGAATGCCAGTGGGGGTGTTGTTCGTATAGGAAGGGGGAGCACCCTTGTTCTCAGTCTGTTAATATTTTATTTCTTTTTGTTTGTTTATTTAAGAGTATTGTTTAAAGAAAGAAAAAAAATGTGTTGCGGTAAACATGGTGAGGTGTGTGATGAAATTGCTATGTTGAAATGTTATTTTAAAAAAAAAATTGTGTGTTCAACAGGTTCTGGGTGCATGCAGTATGACGACCATGACGTATTTAAGAAGACAGAACGTCAAGACAGGAAGAGTGTAGACAGACCGGAGTACATGAGTCAGGCCCCCAGTACTACGTATCCCTCTGAGTAAGATTATCGAGGACGACAATAGTCAAAGGAAGGAAGAATGTGGGGAGGTTGAGCTGACAGACAGGTCTGTCTGTAGTGAGAGACAGAGAGATAGCGTAGTGTAGGCTGAGATACAGAGAAAAGGGTGTTATGTGGTAGTTTGACCATTGGAGGGCAGTGGGGAGTATAGGAGGGTGACTGTGTAACTGCCATAGGTCAAGGTAACTGCCGTTGGTCAGAGGTTACTGTCAGGTGATAGTGGGCAGAGCTACTGGGACTGGGAGTATAAGAGGTCAGGGAAGGTCCTGGAAGTTCCAGTCAGCCCAGGGAGCTCACTAGAGAGAACCTGCTGTAGGAAGGAAAGTGGAATACCCCTACAGAGACTAACTGACAGTGGAGACGGTCACGGGGGGTGACCCTAAAAGACAGCGGTCGCAGACAGACAGCCTGTGAGTACCAGGTGTTCGGTGTACTTCAAAGGGTGAAACGCCGTGGTGGATTGGCCTAGGGCAGCCACAGTGGAAAGAGCCACGAAGGACACCACGACGGTGACCTTCAATAAATGAAGGTTCTCGGCCCTGTGAACAAAGGAACTGTGTAACATTTTTGTCAAGAAGTGTGCTGGTCGCCAGAAGAGCGGCCAATAAAACCAGAGCCTGATGAATATAACTCTTGTCTCTGTCTCGTGTCTGTCGACGCCAAGAGGTGGGCCACCCAGGGGCGTATCTAGGGGGGGCAGCCGGGGCAGTTGCCCCGGGCGCAGCCAGCAGGGGGGCGCAGTCGGGCCGCCTAATGCAGCGGTCCGCAGTGTCCTCCTTGGCGGCTGTGTTCTGCCTCCCCCCGGCCTGAGAGTCGGCGGTTCTCTGTGTCAGCTGTCAAGCTGACAGCCGGCGCAGAGAAGGAGCACGTGCCGGCTCCCAGGGAACAATTTTACTGGCGTCTATACAGACGCCAGTACAATTGAAGCTCTGACCGGCCGCCGGGCCAGAGCGACGTCAGCAGCGTGATCAGGTCATGTGATCACGCTGCTGACGTCACTCACCGGCGCCCAAAGCAAATGCTGGTGGTAAGTGTGCTCCTCTGTGGAGCTGAAGAACCACCGAAGATGGGAGATGAGGGGGAGTTAATGAGTGGAGATGGGGGGGATTTGTAGAGGGGATGGCGGTTAATGTGTGGGGGTATTTAGAGTGGGGATGGGGGTTAATGAGTGGGGATGGGGGTTAATGTGTGTGGGGGTTAATGAGTGGGGATGCCATGGGGTTAATGTGTGGGGGGATTTGGAGTGGAGATGGGGGTTATTTAATGTGATGGGAGTTAATGTGTGCGGGGGTTAATGAATGGGGATGGGGGTTAATGTGTGGGGGCATTAATGAGTGGGGATGGGGGTTAATGTGTGTGGGGGTTAATGAATGGGGATGGGGGTTAATGTGTGGGGGTATTTGGAGTGGAGATGGTTATTTAATGTGTGGGGGGATTTGGAGTGGTGATGGGGTTAATGAGTGGGGATTGGGTTAATGTGTGCGGGGGTTAATGAATGGGGATGGGGGTTAATGTATGGGGCGTTAATGAGTGGGGTTGGGGTTAATGTGTGGGGGTATTTGGAGTGGGGGTGGGGGGATTTGGAGTGCTGATGGGGGTTAATGAGTGGGGATTGGGTTAATGTGTGGGGGGGATTTGGAATGGGGATGGGGGTACTTAATGTGTGTGGGGGATTGGGGATGGGGGGATTTAATGTGTGGGGAGATTTGAGGACACAAAATAAAGAATATGTATGAGGAAACAGTATGGGGGATTGGTGCAGACAGTATGGGGAGCGAATGGGTTAATGTATGTGGATGGACACAGTATGGGGAGTCAGGGATATGTGTGAGCAGACAGTATAGAGAGTGAGGGGGTAAATATATGAGGAGACAGTATAGTGAACAGGTGGGATGCTAGAGGGGAATAGTGTGAGGAGACAGTATATTGCAGATATTTTTATTTAGAAGCATTATAATGACACTTCTATCTTTAAGGCTATCGTGTGGAGATTTGCTGCAGAAGACCGGAGAAGATGGACGTCTACAGAGACGAGATGTGGATGAGAAAACTCATCATGGGGTCTAGAAGAAAAGGTGACTGACTGCAGAGACGACGTCATCTATAAGGTACTTGGATGTAAATGTTATTTGTGATACTGACTAATTCTCATGTTTTTATTTGTTAGGAACATTATAGGGGTTGTCCAGGTTTGTGCTGAGTCTGCAGTCATTCTATGTGACTGCAGACTTCTGAATTCTCACAGTGCTCACTGAACGCTGTCAGGATTCTCTAGTGCTGGTAATTTAAATACATGGGGTCACATGCTGACTAGACATGTGTGGCCTCACTCAATGAAAATGAACGGAGCGAGGCCGGGCACGTCTAGTCGGAATGTGGCCAGAAGTATATAAACCACATACTTGTGCTGACATGACTGTACATCGGCAAGGGAGAATCCTAAAAGTGTGCAGTGCATTCGTTGTGAGAATTCAGAAGCTGCAATGTCAGGATTCAGCTCTGCAGGTTCCAGTGGTCATCACATGGACACTTCACTCATATGCGATTTTCATAGGTATGGTCCTGTGACAACGAGCTTCTCTTCCTGCTTCTCTCAGTTTTTTACTGAACATTGAGAGAATTAGGAGGAGCAGCTCGCAGGTACATGGCTACGTGTTCAAGTCGCATATGTACTTGGGGGGGACCGAACCGAGTTCTTGCCCCGGGTGCCAGAAAGCCTAGATACGCCTCTGGGGTCACCCCCCATTTCTGTGGGATCAGCATCACAGCACACCTTCCCCGCTTATCTGCACTATCATCAGAATCTCCTCAGCACCACCTTAATCGCCACCCTCAGCCGTCAGCCCCCGAACCCTACACTTCTCTGTCCCCTCCAGACTCCTCTGTCTCTTTTTGTCTAAACTAATTTAATCTCCTTCAGACTTTTTTTTATCCGCTCCAGACTCTTCTTACTCCTCTAAATCTCTCTGTTTCCCTCCGAACTCCTCTGTCTCTTATTGACACCTCTTTTTTCTCTTATCTCATCAATCCTCATCCAAACCTCTCTGTCCCCTTCAAACTCCTCCTGACTCCTCTGGCCCTTTAAGATCTCTATATTGTCATGGCATAGGACATGTTTAATGTCCTGTTCTCACAGGGTTAACTTTTACTGGCCTCCCTTTGGATCTGGGAGGGGTATTTATACCCACTCCAGACTAGGATTCCCTGTCAGCTATACTGTTGTTCTGGCTGTGAGTCTGACCCCTGGTGTGCGTGTATACTGCATTGCTTGTTTGCTTCCCATGTATGACCCGGTCTGTCCCCTCACTCTGTTCTCTGTCTCACATTTTGGTACTATTGTCTTTCCGGTTCTGACCTCCTGGCTTGGCTATCATTACCCCATTACCGTTTGCCCCTATTGTACCATCTATAGCCCATTCTGGTTTACTGATCTATTGCTACGTCCTGACTATCCCTTCTGTCTAATCCTTTGGTACTGTTGTGCTATCTCATGCTTTGACCCCGGCCTGATCTGGATATGTACCCTTTTAGGAGTTTTCCTCAGCACCTAGCTCTCTGGAGTCTAGACCACGCCCTCAGCAGTCACATGCTTCAGGTCCTGTTAGTCTGGAGCACACATTGTCACCACTGCTGCCCTGTTCCACAGGTATCTTTGTGCACAGTTTTTGTACTCAGGACACGCGCACTGGCTCAGTGAGCAAGTGCAGTGCGGTGTTCCTGACATATATCTTCCACTATGACTTCTCTAACCCCAACAAACAGAGCTCTATGTCCCCTCTCAAACCCTGTCCTCTTCAAACACCTCTATAACCTCTGGACTCTTGATTGTGGAGTCCAAGTTGGCGAATAATCTGTGCCTTCAAGCTCCTGAGATATCTGGTACTGTTCTCCTTAATTACATCCTTCCATCCCCTCTTTTTATCTTTTCAGCACCCCTTTTGCTCACTTTCCCTCACATTCCCCTTCTTTCACTTCTCCCAGATCCCTGTTCCTCTCCCATTCCCTGCTTGCCAGGCTCTCTGTCTCTCAAGTTCTCATGCTCAGAGTCTAGATACAACAAGATACAACACTCGCCTGTTGCTGCATGAACATCATCTGCCAGATGTCGTGTAATGAAGGGATTCCTGCTGGCGGCACACCTACCGAGAAGTCGGGAACATCTTCATTATGAGCAAAATCTGTCTATAATAATCATCAAAACCTTCACACTTTTTGGCTCCCCAATCCTACTTTACCACACAAGTAATTAATAATTTGTAAGTCATCGGTGTTCCGGAAATGTTACGTCCTGTCCTGTTTGGTACTGAAGATCTCTATTGTTGACTAGATACATTATTGGCCAATGTTCGTAAAAGAAAAAAATTAAGTTCTAAATAAGTAATGCATTCATCACCCCCATCTCCTTCTTCTTACACATCTTTGATGTGAAGACTAAGAGACCCAGGGGGCACTTATCCAAATATGTGAAGCAGCGGCGCCTCATTATACGCAGGGATAATAATCCGGCATCTTCATTTCATGTACACATCTTTCATTTTATCTTTTTTTTGTTGAAATGAAAGAAATCACAGCTCAATATTCTTCCAGCCTCGATATGTGGTCAAGTGCTTCTGAGGATCAGGTGGCTGGAAATGGCGTCAATTGTAGTTCTGTGAGGGAAAAGAAAGAAAAATTTTTGAAAAAAATAAATAAATAAAAATGAAACTTTGTCTAAAACTCATTTATTATTTTCTTACATGTCTTAATCGTGAAAGGGAATAGTTTAGAATTGTAAGAGAATGCGTCATCAGAAGATAACCTATTGTTTAAATCATTTTTTTTCTGTTTTGTTTTTTTTTTAAATTGGTAATGTTTTGTAAAAGTAAAAATTAGACATCCAGCAATTTCCACGGTGGTCACTGGAGCTTCTTTAATCTTTAACTTCCTGTTATTGTTTGTGCCAAGTTGGAAAGTTCTCTCCTATCCACAGAATAGGTGGCAACTTTCTGATTGCTTGGGATCTGATGGATCCAGAAAACTCGGCTCTACATGAACACCTCCGCATCATACTGGTCTTTTGGGACAGTCAGAAGGGCCTTTATTCTAAGAATTAGTGAATGTCCAAAAGGTAGACATAAAATAACTTTCTATCTTCTATCAAATATCAGATATTGGACTCATACAAGTGCCCCATTTTTTTTTACATGAAAAAGGGCCACTTTTCATTAGTCCGGATCAGATTTTTACAGTGTGCTCATTTTTGCCATTTCCCCAAAAAATAAAGAAATAACCCATCTCCTACTCATTAAAAGTATAGAAGGGGCAGCACATGGATGCAACACAGATGTCTTCTACCATATGTACAATCCCCTTATTCACAGACTCCTTGACGTGATTAGATTCTGATGGGAAGGGGGAAAAAAATATATAAAAAAACAAAAAATAAATAACCACCTTTCCGTGCTCTCCCTACACCTCTCCAACCACCACTGATTCTCTAATCAGCTATTCTATCTTAAATCTTTTTCCTTCTCCAAGCGTCTTAGTCTGATTTTCTTGACCTAAGTGCCACACACTCTGTGCCACGTACCATTTGACCACGTCAGGAAAAAGGCAGCATTGGAGGCACTTTTTCACAGACACTCATTCAGCAAAAATAAATAAAAAGCTGACATAAACATTGTTCAGTTCTGGGAGATACAGTGTGCTGTAGGATTGGTTCATATTTCAATTTCAGCGATCCACTCTGCTAAGATATGCACCATTTCCGTGACATCAGGTATAGTACTTGTCTTTAATTATCCTCTTTTATGTTATGTGATTGTTTATGTTGTATTGTTTTGTCCCCTTTGCAACATCTCTAGTATATTTTTATAACCACGTCTTACTTTTTGGATTAAATACATACATTTAATAACTCTGTTCCTCTTGCTCTGTAAACCACACCCCTGAAGCCATACTCTTCCTTTAATGGCTGTATAAATGATTGGTGGTGGGCAGATAGTTTTTCTGGGTTATTGTGGAACTTGATGTTGACTGTAGCATATATAAAGTGGGGACGGAAAGTATATCTTTCTCTGAGCTCATTGGCCAGTTCCTTTGACCTCATGATTCTCATTTGGTCTGACATGCATGTAAAGGGGGTGCTGTATTTGCTTTGTGCCTTCCCCTTTAATTGCTGTATGTATATATATATATATATATATATCTATATATATATATATAATGTTATTGTAATGCTAAAGTAAGGTAGGGACAGCATAGATATGTAGTTAGGACACTAGGGGGTACTGTAGAGTTAGGGAGATTAGATGCTAGATAGGATAGCAATAGATAGATGGTTTTAGCCAGAATAGAAGCAGTTAAGTAGCTGTACAAATGGGACTGTTGGTATGAGAAGTTACTCAGAGGAGACAGAATTGTTCTAGAAAATTGAGTCAGAATGTGTGTGGGCAGCAAACAGCAGTGCAGGCTGGAGTTACAGTCGCAGTGGAGCGTGAGAACAGGCAAGACGTGGTACAGTGGTCTGAAGAAAGTTTGAAGTTTGGCTTCTGGGGGGCACTCTTGGACCGGCCAGGAAGAGGATCTCAGGTTGGAGTCTGGGGACACCGTCTGAAACTGTCAGGGACCTAAGGTCCTGTTGAGGCTGCGAACAGAAGTCTGTTTTTTTTTTCGCCAAAGATGGGCAATGTAGACGGGGATCGTCGAGTGACTGCTAACAGGAGGATTCTGCAGGCCTTGGGCTCAGAGAACGTGCAGGACAAGAAGTGGCAGGGCCAGACCAGGGACTGTACAGTAGATGTCATGTTTACGTTTTACTGGAATGGAAGGACTGTAACTGTGCTGCTAGAACCTGTTTCATATAAAACCTTAAAGAAAAAGAACAAGGATTCTGCGGACATTTGTTTGTGTTCGGATCCCCATGGGACACTGTATTCTGATCAGGCTCTGGTCCCGCAGGTGGGTGAAGAATTGCACACATGCCGCAACAACACCAAGACACACTCCAAAGTTGTAGTATCGGGGCGCCCAGGTGTTGAAGAGTTAAAGTCCCTCGTCACAGCTGGCACCCGGGCCCACGTTACATGCACTGTGAGCTGTGAGGTCTTATATAGACAGGTGTGTGCCTTTACAAATCAAGTCCTATCAGTTTAATTAAACACAGCTGGACTCCAAAGAAGGAGTAGAACCATCTCAAGGAGGATCACAAGGAAATGGACAGCATGTGACGTAAATATGAGTGTCTAAGCTTTCTAATAAATTTGCAAAAATTTCGACATTTATGTTTTTTTCAGTCAAGATGGTGTGCAGAGTGAACATTAATGAGAAAAAAAAGAACTTTTTTGAATTTGCCAAAAGCCTACAATGAAACAAAGAGTGAAAAAATTAAACGGGTCTGAATACTTTCCGTACCCACTGTATATATATATATATATATATATATATATATATATATATATATATATATATACAAAAAACCTTCGCTGGAATGGACATTATTATAAAAGTCTATCAAATTTTCTTTAAAAATTTAAAAAAATATTACAAAACATATAAAAAAATACTTAATTAGAATTAAAAACATACAGGCTGGACAAAGCATTTCCGAGCGAAACGCGCATCGGGTGTGGTGGGTTCCCGGATGTCCTAGGTAATTTTACTGCTATATATTTTTTATATGTGGGCAAAGAACTTTTGATAGCTATAATTCTATATATATTGTCATCATGTATTTAATATATTGGCCCATTTGATAATGTGACTACATCAGCATCAGGTGCTCGTGAATACTTTTTTATATCACTTGATTTTCATTTGTTTACATATATTTTCTCATTTGGATATGTGCAATATATTGATTTTTGATAGTATAGTAGCACTCAGTGCACTTGTATTGTACCTGATCTAAAACCAATTGGTTATGTGCCTAGCTTGTACTATTGAATGTATAGAATTACAGTGGGGCAAAAAAGTATTTAGTCAGTCAGCAATAGTGCAAGTTCCACCACTTAAAAAGATGAGAGGCGTCTGTAATTTACATCATAGGTAGACCTCAACTATGGGAGACAAACTGAGAAAAAAAAATCCAGAAAATCACATTGTCTGTTTTTTTTTTCATTTTATTTGCATATTATGGTGGAAAATATGTATTTGGTCAGAAACAAAATTTCATCTCAATACTTTGTGATATATCCTTTGTTGGCAATGACAGAGGTCAAACGTTTTCTGTAAGTCTTCACAAGGTTGCCACACACTGTTGTTGGTATGTTGGCCCATTCCTCCATGCAGATCTCCTCTAGAGCAGTGATGTTTTTGGCTTTTCGCTTGGCAACACGGACTTTCAACTCCCTCCAAAGGTTTTCTATAGGGTTGAGATCTGGAGACTGGCTAGGCCACTCCAGGACCTTGAAATGCTTCTTACGAAGCCACTCCTTCATTGCCCTGGCGGTGTGCTGTGGATCATTGTCATGTTGAAAGACCCAGCCACGTTTCATCTTCAATGCCCTTGCTGATGGAAGGAGGTTTGCACTCAAAATCTCATGATACATGGCCCCATTCATTCTTTCATGTACCCGGATCAGTCGTCCTGGCCCCTTTGCAGAGAAACAGCCCCAAAGCATGATGTTTCCACCACCATGCTTTACAGTAGGTATGGTGTTTGATGGATGCAACTCAGTATTCTTTTTCCTCCAAACACGACAAGTTGTGTTTCTACCAAACAGTTCCAGTTTGGTTTCATCAGACCATAGGACATTCTCCCAAAACTCCTCTGGATCATCCAAATGCTCTCTAGCAAACTTCAGACGGGCCCGGACATGTACAGGCTTAAGCAGTGGGACACGTCTGGCACTGCAGGATCTGTCCATGGTGGCGTAGTGTGTTACTTATGGTAGGCCTTGTTACATTGGTCCCAGCTCTCTGCAGTTCATTCACTAGGTCCCCCCGCGTGGTTCTGGGATTTTTGCTCACCGTTCTTGTGATCATTCTGACCCCACGGGGTGGGATTTTGCGTGGAGCACCAGATCGAGGGAGATTATCTTGTATGTCTTCCATTTTCTAATTATTGCTCCCACAGTTGATTTCTTCACTCCAAGCTGGTTGGCTATTGCAGATTCAGTCTTCCCAGCCTGGTGCAGGGCTACAATTTTGTTTCTGGTGTCCTTTGACAGCTCTTTGGTCTTCACCATAGTGGAGTTTGGAGTGAGACTGCTTGAGGGTGTGCACAGGTGTCTTTTTATACTGATAACAAGTTTAAACAGGTGCCATTACTACAGGTAATGAGTGGAGGAAAGAGGAGACTCTTAAAGAAGAAGTTACAGGTCTGTGAGAGCCAGAAATCTTGATTGCTTGTTTCTGACCAAATACTTATTTTCCACCATAATATGCAAATGAAATGAAAAAAAAAAGACAATGTGATTTTCTGGATTTTTTTTTCTCAGTTTGTCTCCCATAGTTGAGGTCTACCTATGATGTAAATTACAGACGCCTCTCATCTTTTTAAGTGGTGGAACTTGCACTATTGCTGACTGACTAAATACTTTTTTGCCCCACTGTATATATAGTATCGTTTGTATGTATTGTTGCCCATATTATAACACTAAGTAACATATTTCCCGTGTCACCCACCTATTTTTTGTACCTGTGGTATTTTTCCATTTTAATGTTTTTTAATGCGTTGCTACTTCATATAAAGCAAGAAAAAAAATAATATAATCAAGTAAATCGGCATAAGGTGATAAACACCATAGTATATAGTAAAGTTAAAAAATGCTAGAAAAAAACAATAAAAGTTAATTGCATGAAGTGAAGAGCGTAAGGTACCCCTAACAAATAGTACAAAACCACCTGTAGATCAAAGACCAATGTCCAAGTATTGAGGCTTACCTACCAAACCTGACATGCGTTTCGCACGCAGCTTTGTCAGGTTACCTGTATGTTTTTTTACTCCAATTGTGTCTTTTCTTCTTTTAAAAAAAAATAATTTGATTAAATTTAATATACTGTTAGATTTATATACTTTTATATACTTTTTTATCTTTTTCATTCTCGTACTTGCTTCTTATATATTGTTAATAATGATCATTTTATATTGTTTAAGACAGTGATTATGGGGTTTCCTTGAAACTACGTAAATCTTTGAACACTTTTGCCTTTTCTCTTGGTCTTGCTGATAGATTAGCAAATGTAATTACTAGATTGACTGTCATGGGTTAGTTTAATGACGATCATGAGTCGGCACGCAATGTATTAAATCCCAGGTCAGAAATGATACACGTGAACCCGAGACAGCAATTGACGCAGGATTTCCAGATGGAGTTCACTGGAGTTTAATCTACATATACCTTGTATTTAAAGGAAATTTCTTCTATGGTAAATGATGGCAGATGATAGGATATGACATCGCTTACTGAAAAGAGCAGTCTGACTGCTAATCTTCAGGATAAACAATAATAACACAAGTTCAGCATTGTAATACAGATTTTCTTCACACAGCGCCTCTACAGGTCGCCTGCTGCTACATCTTCTATTCATGTTTATGGACATGCTCTTTCTTCTTCAGTCTCATAATCAGAGGTGTTCATGACCTTAGACCTGTATTTACGTCAAAAGTCGTGTCCCTGCCTTTGATGCAGGCTCAGACGCTGGGCCCACATCTTTCCCCACACTTGATGGCTGGCGGTCATAGGATATTGTGATATTTGCTTAACATAGCAGTGCTGAAGCCCTGCTAGGTATAGCATATGTGAATCATATCGATCACAGCTTCATGTCTACTAAGGGGACTATTGAAGTCAGTAAAAATTGTGAAAAAAAAGAGTTTTTAACAAAATTTGAAAAAATACAAAAGTTCAAACTTTTGCCCAATTGAAAATAAAACAATAAAAAAAAAAAAATAGAAAAATACACATTCTGGTATACCCAGACCTTGGATAGTGGTGTCAGTGATTTTGGATAGTGCTCTTTTCTCATCTCTAATTTGTTCTAATTTTAAGGCTTTTATTTTCTAGTAATGAACCTGATCTCTTAGGAGACTGTGATTTTTACTATATATTAAAATATTCTTCTCTATTGCATTATAAAGTACTAGCTATGTACCCGTTCTACACCCAGGTGGCGAGCGTTTTTATTGGTATATAGTCTCCCATCCTGGTATCTGCTGCCCCCTTCCTATCCTGGTATGTATGGTACCCCTCATCCCTATCCTGCTATGCATGGCCCCCTCATCCCTATAATGGTATGCATGGCCCCCTTATCCCTATTCTGGTATGTATGCTCCCCCTCAATCCTGGTATGCATGGCACCCCATTCCTCATCCTGGTATGCATGGTCCCCTCACCCCCCAATCCTGGTATGCATGGTACCCTCTCATCCCTATCCTGGCATTCATGGTTCCCTTACCCCCCAATCCTGGAATGCATGGTACCCCCCTCATCCCTATCAAGGTATGCATGGTCCCCTCACCCCCCAATCCTGGTATGCATGGTCCCCTCACCCTCCATTCCTGGTATGCATGATCCCCTCACCCCCCAATCCTGGCATGCATGGTCCTCTCACCCCCAATCCTGGAATGCATGGTCCCTTCACCCCCCAATCCTGGTATGCATGGTCCCCTCACCCCTCAATCCTGGTATGCATGGTCCCCCCTCATCCCTGTCGTAGGATGTATGGTACCCCCACACCCCCCAATCCTGGTATGCATGGTCCCCTCATCCCCAATCCTGGTATACATGGCACCCCTTACCTCCGAATTCTGGTATGCATGGTCCCCTCATCCCCAATCCTGGTATGCATGGTACCCCTTATCCCAAATCCTGGTATGTAAGGTACCGTTCACTCCCCTATCCTGGTGTGCATGGTACCCCTCATCCCCCATCCTGGTATGCATGGTACCCCTCAACCCCCTAACCTGGAATGCATGGTACCCCTCATTCCCCAATCTTGGTATGCATGGTCCTCTCACCCCCCATCCTGGTATGCATGGTACCCTCTCATCCCTATCCTGGCATTCATAGTCCTCTTACCCCCCTAACCTGGTATGCATGGTCCTCTCACCCCCTTATCCTAGTATGCATGGTCCTCTCACCCCCTATCCTGGTATGCATGCTACCCCTCACCCCCCTATCCAGGCATACATGGCCCCCTCACCCCCCAATCCCGATATGCATGGTCCCCTCACCCCCTATCCTTGTATGCATGCTACCTCTCACCCCCTATCCTGATATGTATGGTCCCCCTTACCCCTATTAAACTGCACACATACAAAAAAAAACATTTATACTCACCTTTCTTTCCTGTGCTCCAGCGCTGTTCCGTTCTGCCGGGGGAGGAATGCGGCGTTGGAGTACACGCATGCCCATACCGCACTGTCTGGCACCATATTGCTGAAGACACACTGCAAATGTGCTTCATTAAAATTGCTCCGGATAGCGCTATGCGCATGCGCGATTCTCACACCGCACTCCTGCCTAAGTCTCCGACGAGAAAAGAAGCACCGCGGCACTGCTCCTCCCGGTCAGGTAAGTATGTAAGTGTGCATTCAGTGTCTACGCGTACTGCGATCTCCGGCACCATACAGACTCCTCTTACCTGTAACTGCTGGATGCCATCTTCTGTCTGGAACCAGACTGAGCAGATGCGTCACGCTTGCGCAATCTATGAAGGCTTCGTACAGAGTGACGCTTCCAGCGTTCTATTATAGATATGCAGTATATACAGTATATATATCTATAATATAACGCTGGAAGCGTCACTCTGTCCGAAGCCTTCATAGATTGCGCAAGCGTGATGCGCCTTCTTTTTCTCCAATGAGAAAAGAAGCGCCATGGCACCGCTCCTCCCGGTCAGGTAAGTATGTAAGTATGCATTCAGTGTCTACGCGTACTGTGATCTCCGGCACCATACAGACTCCTCTTACCTGTAACTGCTGGATGCCTTCTTCTGTCTGGAACCAGACTGCGCAGGCGCGTCGCACTTGCGCAATCTATGAAGGCTTCGGACAGAGTGACGCTTCCAGCGTTATATTATAGATATGCAGTATATACACTCACTGGCCACTTTATTAGGTACACCTGTCCAACTGTGTGTTAAGACTTAATTTCTAATCAGCCAATCACATGGCGGCAACTCAGTGCATTTAGGCATGTAGACATGGTCAAGACAATCTCCTGCAGTTCAAACCGAGCATCAGTATGGGGAAGAAAGGTGATTTGAGTGCCTTTGAACGTGGCATGATTGTTGGTGCCAGAAGGGCTGGTCTGAGAATTTCAGAAACTGCTGATCTACTGGGATTTTCACGCACAACCATCTCTAGGGTTTACAGAGAATGGTCCGAAAAAGAAAAAAAATCCAGTGAGCGGCAGTTCTGTGGCCGGAAATGCCATGTTGATGCCAGAGGTCAGAGGAGAATGGGCAGACTGGTTCAAGCTGATAGAAAGGCAACAGTGACTCAAATTGCCACCCGTTACAACCAAGGTAGGCAGAAGAGCATCTCTGAACGCACAGTGCGTCGAACTTTGAGGCAGATGGGCTACAGCAGCAGAAGACCACACTGGGTACCACTCCTCTCAGCTAAGAACAGGAAACTGAGGCTACAATTTGCACAAGCTCATCGAAATTGGACAGTAGAAGATTGGAAAAACGTTGCCTGGTCTGATGAGTCTCGATTTCTGCTGCGACATTCGGATGGTAGGGTCAGAATTTGGCGTAAACAACATGAAAGCATGGATCCATCCTGCCTTGTATCAACGGTTCAAGCTGGTGGTGGTGGTGTCATGGTGTGGGGAATTTTTTCTGGGCACTCTTTGGGCCCCTTGGTACCAATTGAGCATCGTTGCAACGCCACAGCCTACCTGAGTATTGTTGCTGACCATGTCCATCCCTTTATGACCACAATGTACCCAACATCTGATGGCTACTTTCAGCAGGATAATGCGCCATGTCATAAAGCTCGAATCATCTCAGATTGGTTTCTTGAACATGACAATGAGTTTACTGTACTCAAATGGCCTCCTCAGTCACCAGATCTCAATCCAATAGAGCATCTTTGGGATGTGGTGGAACGGGAGATTCGCATCAGGGATGTGCAGCCGACAAATCTGCGCCAACTGTGTGATGCCATCATGTCAATATGGTCCAAAATCTCTGAGGAATGCTTCCAGCACCTTGTTGAATCTCTGCCACGAAGAATTGAGGCAGTTCTGAAGGCAAAAGGGGGTCCAACCCCTTACTAGCATGGTGTACCTAATAAAGTGGCCAGTGAGTGTATATATATAGAGAGAGAGAGAGAGAGAGAGAGAGAAAGAGAGTGAAGAGCAAAAGGGTAGCAATGTTCTGACCTTCTAAATTCCAGGTTCCATATTTCACCATCCATTTCTGCTTTGATCGAAAGACTGCCATCATTTTATAGACAATCATCTTGAATATCTCATACATAGATGTGACTTGTAAATATTTAGCAAATGATTAGCTATGCAGATTCTTGCCTGCAACAAGCTCCACGTGATCCACGTCCTCTTTACCTCCTGCAACCTTTCCTTCCTGGCCCTCACTGAGACCTGGCTGACACCCCCTGACAAGGCCTCCCCGGCCGCACTGAGTTATGGCGGCCTCCACTTTACCCACACTCCTTGCCCTGGCAACAGACAAGGTGGAGGAGTGGGTTTCCTCCTCTCTAAAAACTGCTACTTCAACCCTATCCAACCCCCACCCTCCCTTATCCTCCCTTCTTTCGAGGTTCACTCTGTCCGTATTTACTCTCCCTCTAATCTCCAAATGGCTGTCATATACCGACCACTGGGCTCAGCCACTGCCTTCATCGACCAATTCTCCACCTGGTTCCTCCACTTTCTCTCTGCTGACATCCCCACCATCATCATGGGGGACTTCAACATCCCCATTGACACCCACCAGCCAGCAGCCTCCGAACTCCTGTCACTTACTTCATCCTTTGGACTTACTCAGTGGTCCTCCACAGCCACCCACACAGATGGACATGCATTAGACCTCATCTTCACCTGCCTCTGTTCCCTATCTAATCTCACAACCTCTCCCTTCCCCCTATCTGACCACCATCTACTCACCTTCTCATCCTTGTCCTTCTCACCTGCCCCCCATGTCCAGCCACTAGCACATCCTCGCTGAAACCTCGCACACCTAGACATCCACAGACTCTCAGACTCTCTTCTACCTCTGTCCTCCATATCTTCACTCCACAACACGGACAGTGCCACCGCTTTCTACAATGCCACACTCACATCAACCATAGACTCAGTCGCTCCTCTCATGCATGGCAAAGTGTGACAAACCAATAGGCAACCTTGGCACAACAACCTCACCAAAAAACTTCAACAAGCATCCAGGGTCACAGAGCGGCATTGGAGGAAAACACACCTGCCAGACGACTTCACTGCTTTCAAACAAGCTACACTTGCCTTTAAATCAGCCCTCACCTCTGCTAAACAGACCTATTTCACAAACCTTGTATCTTCATTATCCCACAACCCAAAACAACTGTTCAGCACATTCAACTCTCTCCTCCGCCCACCACTGCCACCTCCAACTCCCCTCATCTCTGCTGAGGACTTTTCCACCTACTTCAAAAACAAGATTGACCAAGCAAGGCAAACCTTTACAGTTCCACCACCCCAACCACTCCACATACCAGACCTCTGCCCTTCCCTAATAACCTCCCTCTCCAACATCACTGAAGGAGAGCTTACTCATCTCCTTTCCATATCACACCTCACCACCTGTGCACTTGATCCCATCCCTTCCCACCTGCTCCCCAATCTCACTAACATGATCATTCCAGCCCTAACCCATCTCTTCAACCTATTTCTAACTTCTGGTATCTTCCCCTCTGCCTTCAAACATGCCACCATAACACCCATCCTCAAAAAAGCAAACCTTAGCCCAACTGCTATGCCCAGCTATCGCCCCATGTCACTGCTCCCGTTTGCTTCCAAACTCCTTGAACAGCATGTCCATGCTCAACTTTCCTCCCACCTCTCATCTAACTCCCTCCTTGACATCCTGCAATCTGGCTTCTGCCCCCACCACTCCACTGAAACTGCCCTAACCAAAATTACTAATGACTTACTCACAGCCAAAGCTAACAGACAGTTTTCCATCCTCCTCCTTCTTAACCTGTCCTCTGCCTTTGACACAGTTTACCACTGCCTACTGCTACAGACTCTTTCTTCCCTTGGCATCAAATACTTTGCCCTGTCCTGGATTTCCTCATACATTTCTGACCGCACATTCAGCGTTTCCCACTCCCACACTACCTCCTCATCTCGCCCCCTCTCTGTTGGAGTCCCCCCAAGGCTCTGTCCTGGGGCTCCTACTTTTTTCAATCTATACTCTTGGCCTAGGACAACTCATAAAGTCCCATGGCTTCCAGTACCACCTGTATGCAGATGACACTCAGATCTACCTCTCTGGCCCAGATGTCACCTCTCTGATGTCCAGAATCCCGGAGTGTCTATAAGCCATATCCTCCTTTTTCACCTCTCGCTTCCTAAAACTCAATGTAGACAAAACTGAACTCATTATCTTTCCTCCATCTCACGTATCTTCCCTACCCAATCTATCTATTATGGTAAACGGCATCACGCTTTCTCCCGCACCTGAAATCCGCTGCCTCGGAGTAACTCTCGACTCTGCCCTGTCCTTCAAACCACACGTCCAATCTCTTGCCACCTCCTGTCGCCTCCAACTCAAAAATATTTCCAGAATCCATCCCTTCCTCAGTCCTCAATCTACTAAAACTCTAGTACATGCCCTCATCATCTCCCGCCTTGACTACTGCAACACTCTCCTCTGTGGCCTCCCTGCTAACTCTCTTGCACCACTCCAATCTGTCCTCAATTCTGCTGCCCGACTAATCCACCTCTCTCATTGCTACTCCCCTGCCTCCCCCTCTGCAAATCCCTCCATTGGCTCCCAATTCCCCAACGAATCCAGTTCAAACAACTAACACTGACCTACAAAGCCATCCACAACCTTTCCCCTCCCTATAGCTCTGAACTAATCTCCCAATATCTTCCCTCACATAATCTTCGATCCTCCCAAGACCTCCTACTCTCCTCCACACTTATTCTTTCCTCACACAACCGCCTCCAAGATTTCACCCAAATATCCCCTATCCTCTGGAATGCCATGCCTCAACACGTCCGATTATCCACCACCCTCGGATCCTTCAAACGGAACCTGAAAACCCATCTTTTCAGGAAAGCTTACAGCCTGCAATGACCATTCTGCCGCCTCACCACCGCCTGAGCTGCCGCCTCATCACCACCAGAGCTGCTGCACCCCCGACCTTCTGTCTCTTCCTCACTGTCCCATAGAATGTAAGTCCGCAAGGACAGTGTCCCCTCCCTTCTGTACCAGTCTGTCATTGTAAATTTGTTTACTGTTAACTATAACTTTGTATGTAACCCCCTTCTCATGTACAGCACCATGGAATTAATGGCACTATATAAATAAATTACAACCTGCTGTCACTTTCCCTAATATCTCAGTGTGTTATTAGGTTGATTCCCAGGTGAAAGGTCATTAGTTCGAATTGAGAAGCTGCCACAAAGAGAACCAGCACCATCCAGCTCATCGAAAATGGTCTCTTGGCCACAAAGATTGCCAAGCTGCATCATGTGAGCACCATGACAGCTGGAAGAATACGAAATGAAGTCCGTCCATCTATTCAGAAGCCAAAAAGTGGACATGCAGGCAAAATATAGGGGTCACCAAGTCAGCTCATTACAAGGTCTATCAGTTCTGATGCGAAAAACACGGCAGTGGAGGAGGCTTGTATGTTCCATTATAGTGAGATCACAGACGTCCATGCAAGCTCCATGCAACACACATTACACAAGTCTGGAATAGCGGGTCCAAAAATAGGTGAAGAAAACTCAACTTTAATATTGTCATAAGAAGAGTTGTATCGAGTTTACAAACAAGTGCAAAAAGTGGAAAGTAGAAGAATGGAAAAGGGTGATTTGGAGCAATGACACAAAAGTCAAGAGACGCCTCTGATGGGTGCAAATGGGTCTGGGAGAAACAAGGGAAAAAGGGGCTAACGGATGGAGAAATTGAAGGAAATGTCAAGTTCGGTGGAGGAAACCTGATTATATGGGACTGTTTCACAGCCAAAGGTGTTGGATACTAGACTAGGATCGATGGTGGTTTTGATGCTGAGCTACATGTGAGTATCCTACAAGATGAGTTTCTTTGTACACTCAAGTACTATGGGTATGAAAAGAACGACATCGTGTTCCAGCAGGACAACGACCAGAAGCGAGATTGGCAAAAAATTTGATTCAATGACAATGAAGTAGAGGTGCTGGATTGACCCCACAGTCCCCAGACCTCACCCAATCCTACATTTGTGGGTAGAGTTGAAGAAAAAGCTGTACACAAACCCAAGTGAGGCGACCAGGATGCACAAACTATAGAAATGTGTAGAAAAGACCCGAGATCGAATTTCGTTTGAGGCATGCTTGATTCTGTTTGAGAACAGACCAGAGGGATTCAGGCCTTGGTGAAATCCAAAGGTGGATTTTAAAAAAAATTAACCCCTTAACGACCACCGATACACCTTTTAACGGTGGTAGTTAAGGGTACTTAAACCACAGCGCCGTTAATTATCGGCACTGTGGAAAAAGTGTTTAGCGCCCCCCAGAGCTGGATTTTATCAGGGGTCTCGGCTGCCGGCGGTTGCCAAGACCCCAGAGAACATGATTCGGGTTGGTTTTTACTGACCCCGGCTTTGCAATCGCCATTATTAACTGTATAAAGGCGGCCGCAAAAAAAAGTCAGATGTGCCATTTAATTTCTCTCTCCTGTGATGTGGTCGCACATCAGAGGAGAGAGAAATAGGGTCCCGATTCCCCTGGTACCTCCCGGTGTCCCTCTGTCTCCAGGTCTCCCCCATGGCCGCCAGCGTCTTCTTCTGGTAAGGAAATGGCGTGCTCATGTGCAGTGCGCCCGCTGAGATCTGATGGCCGGTACCCGGCAACAATAGGAAGATTTTTCCTATTGGTTCATTTTGGCCACTGTGTCGACCCTATCACAGTGATCAAAATAAAAAAATAGTGAATAAACCCCCTTTTTCACCCCCTTAGTTAGGGAAAAATAATGAAATAAAGAAAATATATGTATTTTCATTTTACCATTAGGGTTAGAATTAGGCTAAAGTGAGTTGGGCTAAAGTTAGGGTTGGAATTAGGGCTAGGGTTGGAATTAGGGTTAGGGTTAGGGATGGAATTAGGGTTAGGATTGGAATTAGGGTTAGGGTTGGGATTAGGGTTAGGGCTGGGATTAGGTATAGGGGTGTGTTGGGGTTAGATTTGTGGCTAGGGTTATGGTTAATCTTGGGATTAGGGTTAGGGGTGTGTTGTGGTTTATGGTTGTAGTTAGAAATGAGGGGTTTCCATTGATTAGGCACATCAGGGGGTCTCCAAACACGACATGGTGCCACCATTGATTCCAGACAATTTTGCATTAAAAAAATCAAGCTATGCTTCCTCCCTTCCTTAGCATGTGCCAAAGCAGTGGTTTACCCCAACACATATGGGGCATCAGCATACTCAGGACAAATTGCACAACAACTTTTATTGTTCAATTTCACCTGTTACCCTTGTGAAAGTAAAAATTTGGGGGTGAAAACATCATTTTTGTGTAAAAAATATATTTTATTTTTACAAGCTCTACGTTATAATCTTCTGTGAAGCACTTGGGGGGCTCAAAGTGCTCACCACACATCTAGATAAGCTCCTTGGGGGGTCTAGTTTCCAAAATGTGATCCCTAAAAAAACGGTTTTGTAAATTTTGTTGTAAAAATGAGAAATCGCTGGTCAAGTTTTAACCCTTAAAACTTTATAACAAAAAAAAATTGGTTTCCAAAATTGTGCTGATGTAAAAAAATTTGTTTCCAAAATTGTGCTGATGTAAAGTAGACATATGGGAAATGTTATTGGTTAAGTATTTTGTGCAACATATCTCTCTGATTTAAGGGCATAAAAATTAAAAGTTTGAAAATTGCAAAATTTTAAAAAATTTCGCCATATTTCCTTTTTTCATAAATAAACACAAGTCATATCAAAGAAATTTTACCACTAAGATGAAGTACAATATGTCATGAAAAAATAATCTCAGAATCAGAGGGATCCCTTAAAGCGTTCCAGATTTTTAACCTCGTAAAATGACAGTGGTCAGAATTTTAAAAATTGTCCTGGTTATTAAGCTGCAAATTGGCTCCATCACTAAGGGGTTAAATTAAAATTTAGATCTTTAGGAGCAAAACAGTAACAATATAGTGAGATGATGTGAATCTGCATAATTAATCATATGCTAAAGAGCTGCAAGTCACATTTATGTTTGATATTAAAGATGATTGTCTATAAATTGATGGCAGTCTCACGTCAGAAGCTGTAGTGGATAATGAGATATGGATCTTGAAAGTCAAAGTTCAGAATTTTGTTACCCTGTTGCTCTTCATTCCATATTCCACGTGTTGAAATTGGAGGTGTATATAGCATACGCTCACTGTAAGCTGCACAATATCTGGCCTAGTAGCGAAGAAAGACCTGGCCTCGTCCATCCATCTTCAGTCAATTCCTTAATTGTCCGGACGATTGGAGGCAGCAGAGCGCTGGTTCCTGACAAGTTGGTGGCAGCGCTGGGATATGCATGATCCCCTGGCTATCCCATGACATAAAGTAAAATAGATCTTGTCACCTTGACTGTTAATCGGCTTTGACGGTGTATGATAACTAGTGTTGAGCATTCCGATACCGCAAGTATCGGGTATCGGCCGATACTTGCTGTATCGGAATTCCGATACCGACTTCCGATATTTTTTCAATATCGGAAGTCGGCATCGGAATCGGAAGTTCAAAGTTCATTGACAGCCTGACGTCATCATGATGCGCGGTGTGTGCGCATCATGATGCGCCGTCATTTCGGGCCTTCCGGGGGTCTCTGCCGGCCTGCCGGGGGGCTGTGTGGACTGCCCGGGGTCTGTACCGGCCTGCCGGGGGGCTGTGCCGGCCTGCCGGTGGTCTGTGCACCCTGTGGGGGTCTGTACCGGCCTGCCGGGGGGCTGTGCCGGCCTGCCGGTGGTCTGTGCACCCTGTGGGGGTCTGTACCGGCCTGCCGGGGGGCTGTGCCGGCCTGCCGGGGGGCTGTGCTGATGTCCGGTGGTCTGTGCAAGCATCGTCCGATGGGACTACAAGTCCCATCTGGCGATGCCTGCTACCATGACAGTGAATGACACATTAGCCAATGATGGGACAGTAGTAGTCCCATCATCCGGCTAATGTGTTAAATGTTAAAAAAAAAAAAAAAAAACCCACTACATACATACTACATACATACTACATGCATGCTACATACATACTACATGCTACATACATACTACATATATACTACATGCATGCTACATACATACTACATGCTACATACATACTACATATATACTACATGCATGCTACATACATACTGCATGCTACATACATACTACATACTGTATATACTACATGCATGCTACATACATACTACATGCTACATACATACTACATGCATGCTACATACATACTGCATGCTACATACATACTACATATATACTACATGCATGCTACATACACACTACATGCTACATACATACTACATATATACTACATGCATGCTACATACATACTGCATGCTACATACATACTACATATATACTACATGCATGCTACATACATACTACATGCTACATACATACCACATACATACTACATACATACTACATGCATGCTACATACATACTACATGCTACATACATACCACATACATACTACATACATACTACATGCTACATACATACTACATATATACTACATGCATGCTACATACATACTGCATGCTACATGCATGCTACATACATACTACATACATACTACATGCTACATACATACCACATATATACTACATACATACTTCATGCATGCTACATACATACTACATGCTACATACATACTACATATATACTACATGCATGCTACATACATACTACATGCTACATACATACTACATATATACTACATGCATGCTACATACATACTGCATGCTACATACATACTACATATATACTACATGCATGCTACATACATACTACATGCTACATACATACTACATATATACTACATGCATGCTACATACATACTGCATGCTACATACATACTACATATATACTACATGCATGCTACATACATACTACATGCTACATACATACTACATGCTACATACATACTACATATATACTACATGCATGCTACATACATACTACATGCTACATACATACTACATATATACTACATGCATGCTACATACATACTACATGCTACATACATACTACATATATACTACATGCATGCTACATACATACTGCATGCTACATGCATGCTACATACATACTACATACATACTACATGCTACATACATACCACATATATACTACATACATACTACATACAATACATTCATACAATACATACATAGACATACAGTACATATAACATAGAGTAACATACTTACCAATACTTGTCACATTGTTCCCCGAAGCCATTGTCTTTTACGGAATAAATATTAACATAACAAACCACAAAAATACTCACCCACGATCCGAAGCAGTCCACGAGTGTGTCCCACGACGATCTTGGGTAGAGAACTGCAGCATCAGCTGTTGCTGCCGTTCTCTACGGGCTGCAGGAATCCAATGACGGAAGGTAGGTATCCTTCCGCACTGTATTCCTCCGCCACTTAAAAAAAAAAAAGTCCCTAGTCTCACTTTATGCCATTGCTGCGTGGGAATTTCCCAAGACAATGGCTTCGGGGAACAATGTGACAAGTATTGGTAAGTATGTTACTCTATGTTATATGTACTGTATGTCTATGTATGTATTGTATGAATGCATTGTATGTAGTATGTATGTAGTATATATGTGGTATGTATGTAGCATGTAGTATGTATGTAGTATGTATGTAGCATGCATGTAGCATGCAGTATGTATGTAGCATGCATGTAGTATATATGTAGTATGTATGTAGCATGTAGTATGTATGTAGTATGTATGTGGTATGTATGTAGCATGTAGTATGTATGTAGTATGTATGTGCATGCATGTAGTATGTATGTAGCATGCATGTAGTATGTATGTAGTATATATGTAGTATGTATGTAGCATGTAGTATATATGTAGCATGTAGTATGTATGTAGTATGTATGTGGTATGTATGTAGCATGTAGTATGTATGTAGCATGCAGTATGTGTGTAGTATATATGTAGTATGTATGTAGCATGTAGTATATATGTAGTATGCATGTTGCATGCATGTAGTATATATGTAGTATGTATGTTGCATTTAGTATATATGTAGTATGTATGTTGCATGTAGTATATATGTAGTATGCATGTTGCATGCATGTAGTATGTATGTTGCATGTAGTATATATGTAGTATGAATGTAGCATGTATGTAGTATGTAGTATGAATGTAGCATGTATGTAGTATGCATGTTGTATGTATGTAGCATGTATGTAGCATGTAATTTTTTTTTTTTTTTTTACATTCAACACATTAGCCGGATGATGGGACTACTACTGTCCCATCATTGGCTAATGTGTCAATCACTGTCATGGTAGCAGGCATCGCCCGATGGGACTTGTAGTCCCATCGGACGATGCCTGCACAGACCCCCGAAGCCTGCACAGCCCCCCGGCAGGCCGGCACAGCCCCCCGGAGCCTGCACAGCCCCCCGGCAGGCCGGCACAGCCCCCCGAAGCCTGCACAGCCCCCCGGCAGGCCGGCACAGCCCCCCGGCAGGCCGGCACAGCCCACCGGAGCCTGCACAGCCCCCCTGGCAGGCCGGCACAGCCCCCAGAAAGGCCTGTACAGACCCCAGAGAGGCTGTACAAGGGAAAAACAGGATTTTTCTTATTCCGATACCGGAAGTCCCATAGACTTGAATGGGACTTCCGGTATCGGAATCGGCGATACCGATACTTTTTTTTAAGATCGGCCGATCCATTCCGATCCGATACTTTGAAGTATCGGACGGTATCGCTCAACTCTAATGATAACTGAAATTCAACTTTTGGGTTTACTTCCTAGTGGGGAAAAAAGCTAAAAATGTAAAAAAAAAAATAAAAAAAAAAAAATTGAAATTTTAAAGCCTCAATGACATTGGGTCATTTCCAATGTATCATGAATAGAATTGTCTAAACATAAATGCACCTGTTAAAATTTTTTCCCTTTATGTTTTTTTTGCCGAAAAAATTGATATGCCAGTGTGGACGTGATCAGGATCATTCGTAGACACTGTTGTTGTCTTTCCCAGCACATTCTTGGCTTCTTTATAGAAATCTATCAAGAGAACTTTCTGTATAGGGAGGATGAAGCGGCACAGTAGGACTCACAGCGCATTGTACTTTAATATTCCAAGTTAAGAAGTATCTCCAAAAATATAATGAGGACCAACTTCTGCAGGAAAACGTAACTCTGGAAGTTTTCTTAAAGGTGGGTAAGAATGAATTATGAGTCAGTCGGGACAGCAGGATGTCAGCGCTCCTCTGATCATACAGTAGAATCTAAAATACACATATGCACAACTAAGAAAAGAAGAGGAATCTTGCAAGAAGAGGTGTTCAATTCCCCCCGGTAGGTCATGACGCTCTTCAAATCTAGACCAGCAGAGTTTGACGAAAATAAGAGAAAACTGATAAATTATTGGTGCAAGAATAGTAAAATCTTCAAAAAATTATGCCTGTGATCACCAAAGCAGGTGGTGACCCCTCGAAAATTAGAAGAAATATTGATCATCAGATTGAAATTAAAGACTTGATGAATTAGTGTGTTGCCATAAGAGAAGGAACTTGCCAGTGTCTCCAATGAATAGGTGATGAACAAATGACTTTGCTGCAAATTGAATCTGATGGAAAGAGGTAAAAACACAACGTCTCATACTTAATTCCCCTCGGTCCCCCTCATACCTCTCCCGCTGCCACCCCCGATCATTTGATAGGTTCTTCTGTCTTCTATTGTCTTCCCACATGTTCACAATGGAGACCATTGAATGGCAGTGGCAGAAGCATGGAAAAATAAGAGAATAGAAGAAAGAAAAGAGAAGACAGAGATGCTGATCGGAGGATCGGTGATGGAGGGCAAAGGAGAGGTGAGTATAGAAGTTTTTCTACCCCCCATCCCAACCCACAGAGTTTAGAAAAATCAAACCTACTGGCCATCGTTTTGATGAAATTCATGAGATTAGAATTGTGAAAATTTCAGAGTCTAGTAAATGTAAATTTGGGGGGAAATTCATAACTAATCAGATACTTTGGGTACTGATTCTCTCATCCTCCTTATGCAGGAGGGGAATAGTGTAGGATGTTAGGCATGAATTCAGACTCAGAGGCTTTGAGGATCTCAGATTTTTACTATTTTTCAATTCCTCTTCGAATAGTGACCTCTTTGTACAAAATTCAGTCTGTTTTTCTGAGAGATGCGGTCCTTCCGCTGGGACGTCCAATGATAATTTGCATTCGCAAAATACTGTAAAACATTTACCTAATTCTGAGAGATGAGAAATTCGATATGCGCTTTCTGGGTCTGGTGTTCACTTCTGTACTGAGCATCCTTTGGCTGGAATCCAGGGCGCCACTAACTGTTACTAGACCACCAAGACATTATTACATTGCAGGTGCGTAGAAAAGTGCCACAGTCACCTAGGATGCTAGGACGAGAATGTCAGTCGCAGAGGTGCCATGTAAAACCAAACCAGATGCTGGACCAAGGTAATGTGAATTGGGTAGCTCATCTGTAATCATTACCACTACAGTATGGATTCTATGGCATAGAAACTATTTTTCACATATTGCCGCAAAACAACAAACATGTATCAGGCTCCATTTTTCCTGCTTTCTTTCAAGGCTTAAAGGGGTTATTTCCAATTTCCTAGATGGATATTGCCAGATAGCGATGATAAAAACAAGCACTTTAGAAATTTACTGCTTGTTAAAATTTGCAGCCATTCTTCAGATATTAACACTTTTCTTTAGGTTACATTTCGTTACCTAGGAGACTGACCACCGCTTATGTGTAGCTTGTAAGCCTGGCGTTGAAGCTAGCTGGGATTAGGAGGTAACAGTGAGCTCCATCAATCCTGACCGGCTTTAAAGAAGTGCTTAAAAGCTCAACAGAAAAGAGTTTGTAGACACTGTGCATATTCTGTTATCAAGCAGCGGCAGTCGATCACTAAGGCAACGAGCTGTATACAAAAGAAAAATCTTAATATCTCAAGAATGGCTGAAAATTTTAATAAGCACTAAATTGCAAAAAATGCTTGTTTTTACAAGCTCTATCCAACAATGCTCATGTGTAAATATGGTAATTAGCAAGAGCAACCACTCATGTGAAATTAAGCTCCACCCTGAGAGGAGAATAAGAAAATCGGATTTGGAACTGATGCAACATGGGGAATAACTACTAAAATTAAAGAGTGAAGTAATTTAACAAATTTTTTCTAATACTGTTCTGTCTCCAACATCTGATTTATAATCCTCGATTATCTGCTTTTTAATGTTTTCAGTGTTTTTGGCTCCCTCTAGTGACCAGAGTCATAACCGCAGTGTTATTGTGTTATTTTACTTTCACTTTTGATGCTCATATTTTTTCCCTCTGTTGCAGTGCATTCTGGTAAGCTTTTGCATTGCATTCTGGTAAGGTTGCAATGCATCCTGGTAGCCTTTGCAAAGAATTATGGTTAGTTCAGGCTCCATTTCCCTCCAGTTCTCTATTTTCCTTCTGCCTGCATTCAGGAAGCATCTCATTTCTCTTCTCCCCTAGTGATAGCATTGCTGGCATGCATTTATGCTTCCTGCATCTAATTCCTGTCTCATATTAGCCTGGTTAATTAGTTCTTCCCCTTGATAGCTATTAGTGCAGATGTTGAATTATAATGTATTATGTATATACATTATAAATTCCTGATGCACCCCATATTGACTGATTGTATATATTATGTTTGCTTGTAGTTTCACCGCTCCAATATATCAAGTTCAATAAAAGAACAGACTGAACCTACAGTCTCCTTATTGGACCCCGGTATAGCGGTTTAGCTGCCTGTATAGCTACATGAATTCTGCTTCATTTGGTGAGGACAGAACAGTGAAACAGCGGAATTCCAGCTAGTGGGAATTCAGAGAAAGGACAGCCTTCCATCCTGCAGGGGCCAGAGAAACAGCGGCCATCCAGCTAGTGGAATTCAGGGAAAAGATAGCCTTCCATCTAGCTTGCAGGAACTAGTGAAACTGCAGCCATCTACCTAGTGAGATTCAAGTCACCGGCTACACAGAGACTAAATACAGCTACAACAATCTCTGCACAGCAAAGCATTCCCCCAAGACACCATGTCCCACAAATCACACAGGACAAAATTGTTACTTCCGTCTCCTCAAAGACTACATCCATCAGCAGCACAGTCGCCATTGCCCGCGCAAATGCTGAAGCCACCTAAATGATCCTTGGCTAGATCAACATTCTTTGACCTATTCAACATCAAAGGGCCAAGCAACCCCCTTCTCATTAAAGACATGTGTGGGTACTGTGACAACAGCAGGCAGAAAAGCCACTGACTACCAAATTGAGTCCTTAGATGGACAAATCTGCCTACCACTACCTACAATCATCGAGTGTAACCAGATCACAGACAATAGATCTGAAATACCTACGCCAGATGTGGCAATCCATCGCGCTTACTTGAAACGCATGGCACACCTTATACCAAAACACGACCATCAGGCACAGATAATACAGCTGTTGGGAAGAGATATCCTACAGGTTCATAAAGTGAGAAGTCACATAAATGGACTCCACAATGCTCCCTATGCCCAAAAGCTAGACCTAGAATGGGTCATAATAGGAAACGTATGCTTGAGACATATGCACACCCCATCTTCTGTGACAAGTATGCTGACAAATACATTGGAGAAAGGATGCCAATCTCTGTTTCAACCTTGCAACAATGAGTTCCATGTCAAGGAACTACCACACAGCATCCAATTGCCCAATCATTTAATAGAGTTTACTCATGACAGCAGTATGGTGTCAGGAAGCTATGAGGATCAGTTGGGGTGCACAGTCTTCCAGAGAACTAAGCAAGACAACCAAGTGGCAATGTTGGTAGAGAACAAGTTGTTCTTAGAGGTAATGGACAAGGGACTTGTAAAAGATGAGACCAACAGTTGGGTCGCACCTCTTCCCTTCAGAACCCACAGACCACGTCTACCGAACAACAGAAATCAGGCATTAAAAAGTTTCTCCTCTCTTAAACATAATCTGCAGAAGAAACCAGAGATGAAAGATCACTTTTTCTCCTTCATGTCAAAGATTTTCAAAAACTTCCATGCAGAACTAGCTCCCACTCTCAAAAACTCTGAAGAATGCTTGTTCCTATGTTTGGAGTTTACCACCCTAAGAAACCAGGCCAGATTAGAGTGGTGTTTGACTCCAGTGCTAAGTTGGATGATGTCTCCCTGAATGATGTTCTACTGACAGGACCAGACCTCAATAACAAACTGCTGGGAGTACTTATACGCTTCCGTAAGGATTCTATTGCCTTCATCGCTGACATCCAGCAAATGTTCCATTGTTTCCTTGTGAGAGAGAGAGACAGGAACTTCCTAAGATTCTACTGGTACAGAGACAATGATCCTACTAAAGAGGTCACAGAGTATCGCATGAGAGTGCACATCTTTGGCATTAGTAGTCCTTCACCTGCAGTCGCCATTTATGGACTCAAAAGTTCGGCTCAAGAAGGAGAAACAGAGTACGGAACAGATGACAAACAATTCATAGAAAAAGACTTTTATGATGATGATGACAGTCTGAAAGCCATGCCTTCAAATGAGACTGCCATCAGTCTTCTCAGGAGAGCCCAAGAGATGCTTGCTTGCTCTAACCTCAGGCTTTACAAAATAGCCTCAAACAGCCAAGAACTCATGGAAGCATTCCCTTCACAAGACTTACAGTATGTAACAGTCTCAGAGATTTGGACCTGGGGTCAGACCCCACACCAATGCAACGCAGCCTCGGGCTTCTCTGGAATCTAAAGTCAGACAATTTCACCTTTCAGGTCAGCCAGGAAGAAAAGCCTTTCACGCGCAGAGGTGTCCTGTCTACCATCAACAGTCTGTTCGATCCCTTGAGTTTCACATCTCCTGTCACTATACAAGGCAAAGCTTTACAAAGAGACTTAACTAAGGAAACATCTGACTGGGATGCACCTCTGCCATCTGATGAGATAATCCAGTGGGAAGTATGGAAGAACTCTTTAGCAGCCCTCTCCAATCTGAAGGTGCCAAGACCATACACCCCTGTGCCGTCTACAGAAATACAAAGCCAAAGTCTTCGTTATGGGGAAGGCCAAACTTGCTACACAGCCAGAGCACACTATACTGTTATGAATGGGTCACCGAGGAGAAAAAAGCAAAACAAGCTATGTCACAGAAAACCAGAGAGGTTGGTAACTATGCAGATTGCAGATCCCTGATCCTACCACACAACTAGCAGCAGCCATGGAGCGTACCTACGATGTTCCTAGATGCTTCGTTACAGCCGGAGGACTAAATAAGCCTGAAGCATGAAAAGGGGAAAACTAACTGCCCCAGAGCAGACCCCAAAGGAATAGATAGCCCCCACACATGAATTGACGGTGAAACAAGATGAGGGCACAAACACAGGCAGGAAAATAGGCTGAGCAAATGATGGAGCCCAAATTAACTAGAAAGGAAAGGAAAGAAAAGACACTGTCTGCAACCTGCAAAAAACCCTACAAAAATAATGTCCAACACTTCTGATAGCAAAATTAACCCTGAAGTCACTAGACTTCTCCCACTATAACAGCACTCTGAAATATTCTGACACAGAGCAAAAAGAGACCAAACTAGTAAGGGACAAAAAGCAAATTGGCAAAATACTGATAAATAAGAGTGGAAATTCAGCACAGCCCCCAGCGAGGGCTGGCTGACCACACAAAAAACTGAATAGACCAACAAAATCAAGTGTGAACATTAGCAGAAAAACTTAGCTTTAGATGACTGGAACAGAGCTGAAAACCAAGAGCTGACAAGCCAGAAGGAATCACCAGCAACTGAATAGGGCGTCAGCTGTCTTAAATCCAATCTGAGACTCCTGAGGTCCAATCGTCATCCTCATTCTCAGGTGGCAGATCTCCACCGATCAAATCAGCCTCACTACCTCCTGTTACCACAAGAGGGAGTCTGGAAGGAGAACTCACAACTGATGAACCAGAGAATGAACTCACAACACTATACCCAGGTTAGAGCTTTGTGCTTCAGTCTTAGCAGTTGAATTAACAGAGTTAATCGCATCCAAGATGAATATTGACATGACACAGGCCAAGCTCTACTCAGACAGCAAAGTAGTCCTTGGATACTTCCACAATGAAACTAGGCGATTATATGTTTATGTCAACAACAGAGTGCTATGAATTAGGAGATCAGTTCATCCAAAACAGTGGCATTACATTCCCACGGACCAAAATCCTGCAGATCACGCAACTACAGCAGTTGAAGCAAGTCGACTAGGAAGTGCAACATGGCTCTCAGGACCAAAACTATTGTACACTGAGGAACGTTTTCCAGACACCTTTGAACTGGTGGGAGAGGACTCAGATGCTGAAATCCGCCCTCAGGAGTCTACACTCCATACAATGACTCCAGCTACTCTCCTCACCCAGAAAACAGGACTATCCAGTGCCCCTTCAGGAGGATTCGATGCCAAGGACCTCTACAAGCGCCAATGGAGAAAGTTACAAAGTCTTACAAATACTTTCTGGGACAGGTAGCGCAAACAATATTTGTCTACCCTGCAGCCACGGACGAAATGGCAATCTTCTAGGCCTAATATGGGCGTTGGTGACCTCATCCTTGTGAAAGACTGCCAAGTCCTCCGGAACCAGTGGCCACTTGGTCTAGTTACAGCAACATTCCCGAGTAAGGATGGCAACATCCGCAAAGTTGAACTGAGGATGGCCAAAGGGAATGAACTTAAGACATTATTCAGAATGTCCTATTGTTGTCTTCTGAGAAAAAGGACAGTGACATCTGTTTGATGCCAGATGGGGAGTGTTCTGTCGCCAACATCTGATTTATAATCCTCGATTATCAGCTTGTTAATGTTTTCAGTGTTTTTGGCTGTTTAGTGACCAGAGTCATAACGGCAGTGTTATTGTGTTATTTTACTTTCACTTTTGATGGTCGTATTTTTTTTCCTCCGTTGCAGTGTATTCTGGTAAGCTTTTGCAGTGCATTCTGGTAAGATTGCAATGCATCCTGGTAGCCTTTGCAAAGGATTATGGTTAGTTCAGCCTCCATTTTCCTCCAGTTCTACATTTTCCTTCTGCCTGCATTCAGGAAGAATCTCATTTCTCTTCTCCCCTTGTGATAGCATCGCTGGTATGTATTTATGCTTCCTGCATCTTATTCCTGTCTCATATTAGCCAGGTTAATTAGTTCTTCCCCTGGTTAGCTATTAGTGCAAATGTTGATTTATAATGTATTATGTCTTTATGAATTCCTGATGTACCCCGTACTGACTAATTGTATATATTATGTTTGCTTGTAGTTTCACCGCTCCAAGATATCAAGTTCAATAAAAGCACAGACTCAACCTACAGTCTTCTTATTGGACCTCGGTATAGCAGTTTAGCTGCCTGTTTAGCTACATGAATTCTGCTTCATTTAGTGAGGACAGAACAAATATGTTGATGCTTAATAAAAAGGGAGTCATCAGTGTAGTATTATATGAGAATCAGAGAATTTCTGTAAAGCTTTGACAGATTTGCTGGTGCACGTTATGGGATATTTTTGCTGTTTGTCTTCTTACAAAAACTTTTTAGTTTTTTTTTCAGCTTTATTGAAGATTTGTCTACTAAATATTCAGGACACAAAAGCAGCGCATACAGTACTGGGACAAGACATGTAATGTACTTTCCACAAAGGACAGAATCAATAGTGCTTGTCAGTAAATAATAAACTCTCGCCGTCCAGAATGACTCGAGACCGGTGACCTTGTGGTGGGGAAGTCAAGGTCAAAAGCTTCAGAATCTAAATTCATATTATTATGATTGTTTATAGGAGCTGGGATGGAAGTTGTGCTGCTGAGAATAGACAGACAGATAATTTAGTAAATTCAAGCACACCCTTACCCATCACCTAGTAAATATCTTAATTGAGCCTTACCTTAAAAGCGCTGTCTAGGGCTACAAAATGAAAAAATGACTCTTAGGAATGGAGACATGAAACCCCAAACCCACCAATCAGTTGTGTGCACATGTCATGGCTACTAGAAGTTCTCAGTATATGGAGCCAGAACACCACAGCTCCGTACAATGAATAGTGGCCATTCTTTGGTGCTGCAGCTCAGTAACATTCACTTCAATATTATCTGTACTAGAGTACCTGAGAACGGCCCCTACACAATATATAGAGCTGAACTCTTTCAGCTTCACACACATTATGCAAACCAAATATATTAAATACCTGTCCTGGCTCCAGAGTTTGGCTTTGCTTCCATCAACTATGGCTGGCAAATTCTGTGCAAAAGTGCACTGTGTTCTGATGGTAACTGGGCAAGTACCTACATTGCTATAATCTTAGATATATTAAAGCTGGCTCCGGCAGCTGTGAGAGTCCGATGTATTCAAGAAGCAGAGCATTCAGCTTCTAAGTGCTTTCCATGCCATATTTCCCACTTGTTTCTGCTCAAACCAAGTCTCTGATTATCTGATTAGCTGCTCCCAATATCAATAAAACAACCAACTCAAAATGTAATGGTGACCACTCTCTGCTCTTTATTCTTGACCTCTCTACAGCTTTAGGCACTGTTGACCACCATCTCCTACTCTCTATGCTCCAGTCAAAAGGCATAAAGGACACTGCTCCCTCCTTCTTTTCTTCCTATGTTTCTGACCGCTCCATCAGTGTATCATTCGCTGGCTCCACTTCGGCTCCTCTTCCTCTCACTGTTGGGGTCCCTCAGGGCTCAGTCCTTGGCCCCCTTCTCTTCTCTCTCTCTACACAGCCCCAATTGGATGGACCATCAGCAGATTTGGCTTTCAGTACCATCTTTATGCTGATGACACACAACTATACAACCTCTCACGGGGTCCTTCTCCAATATCACACAATCAACAGACGCGTCCGCTCTATTCCAGTCATTGCACTTGCTGCCCATTCTTTATAGAATCCAATTTATACTCCTTGTTCTCACCAACAAAGCTCTCCAAAGTGCAGCACCCCTACATCTCCTCCCTCATTTCTGTCTATCAGCCTACCAGTCCTCTTCACAGTGCGGCCCCCTACATCTCCTCCTTCATTTCTTTCCAGCAGCTTACCCGTCTTCTCCATAGTGCGGCCCCCTACATCTCTTCCCTCATTTCTGTCTATCACTGTACCTGTCCCATCTGCAGTGTGGTCCCCCTACATCTCCTCTCTAATTTCTGTCTATCACCCTGCCTGTTCTCTCCACAGTGCGGCCCCCTACATCTCTTCACTCATCTGTCTATCAGCCTACCCATCCTCTCCACAGTGCGGCACACCTACATCTCTTCCCTCATTTCTGTTTATCACCCTGCCTATCCTCTCCACAGTGTGGTACCCCTACATCTCCTCCCTCATTTCTGTTTATAAGCCTACCTGTCCTCTCCACAGTGTGGCTCCCCTACATCTCCTCCCTCATTTCTGTCTATCACCCTACCCATCCTCTCCACAGCGCGACACTACCCTACATTTACTCATTTTTGTCGATCAGCCTACCTGTCCTCTCCACAGTACGCCACCCTACATCTCCTCCCTCATTTCTGTTTATCACCCTGCCCGGCCTCTCCACAGTGTGGCCCCCTACATCTCCTCAATCATCTGTCTATCAGCCTACCCATCCTCTCCACAGTGCAGCACACCTACATCTCTACCCTCACTTCTGTTTATCTCCCTGCCCATCCTCTCCACAGTGCAGCCCCCCTGTATTTCCTCCCTCGTTTCTGTTTATCAGCCTACCCATTCTCTCCACAGTGCGGCACCCCTATATCTCCTCCCTCATTTCTGTCTATCACCCCAACCATCCTCCCCACAGTGCGGCACCCCTACATCTCCTCCCTTATTTCTGTTTATCAATTCTGTTTATCAACCTACCTGTCCGCTTCACAGTGCGGTAGCCCTACATCTCCTCAATCATTTCTGTCTATCACCCATCCCATCCTCTCCACAGTGCAGCACCACCATTTCTGTATATCACCTTATCTGTCCTCTCCACACTGCGGCACCCCTACATCTCCTCCCTCATTTCAGTCTATCACCCTACCTGTCCTCTCCACAGTGTGGCCCCTTACATCTCTTCCCTCATTTCTGTCTATCACCTTACCTGTCCTCTCCACAGTGCGGCACCCCTACATCTCCTCCCTCATTTCAGTCTATCACCCTACCTGTCCTCTCCACAGTGTGGCCCCTTACATTTCTTCCCTCATTTCTGTCCATCACCTTACCTGTCCTCTCCACACTGCGGCACCCCTACATCTCCTTCCTCATTTCGGTCTATCATCCTACCTGTCCTCTCCACAGTGCGGCCCCTTACATCTCTTCCCTCATTTCTGTCTATCACCTTACCTGTCCTCTCCACAGTGCAGCACCCCTACATCTCCTCCCTCATTTCTGCTTATCAGCCTACCCATCCTCTCCACAGTGCGACACCACCCTACATTTACTCATTTTTGTCTATCAGCCTACCTGTCCTGTCCACAGTACGCCACTCTACCCTTCCTCTCCACAGTGCGGCCCCCTACATCTCTTCACTCATTTCCACCTATCACCCTACCCGTCCTCTCCATAGTGCGGCCCCCCTCCATCTCATCCCTCATTTCTGTTTATCAGCCTACCCGTTCTCTCCACAGTGCGGCTCCCCTACAACTCCTCCCTCATTTCTGTCTATCACTCTACCCACCCTCTCCACAGTGCGGCACCACCCTACATTTCCTCATTTTTGTCTATCAGCCTACCTGTCCTCTCCACAGTACAGCACCCCTACATCTCCTCCCTCATCTCTGTCTATCACCCTACCCATCCTCTCCACAGTGCAGCCCCCTACATCTCTTCCCACATTTCCATTTATCACCCTACCAGTCCTCTCCACAGTGTGGCCCCCTACATCTCCTTCCTCATTTCTGTTTATCAGCCTACCCATCCTCTCCACAGTGTGGCCCCTACATCTCTTCCCTCACTTCCATTTATCACCCTACCAGTCCACTCCACAGTGTGGCCCCCTACATCTTCTTCCTCATTTCTGTTTATCAGCCTACCCATCCTCTCCACAGTGTCGCCCCTACATCTCCTCCCTCATTTCTGTCTATTACCCTATCCGTCCTCTCCACAGTGCAGTCTCCCTACATCTCTTCCCTCATTTATGTCTATTACCCTACCTGTCATCTCCACAGTGTGGCCCCCCTACATCTCCTCCCTCATTTCTGTTTATCAGCCTAATCATCCTCTCCACAGTGTGACCCCCCTACATCTCCTCGCTCATTTCTGTTTATCAGCCTACCCATCCCCTCCACAGTGCAGCCCCCCCTATATGTCCTCCCTCATTTCTGTTTATCAGCCTACCCATTCTGTATGCTCTTCAACTAACATCTACACTAATCCGTACCTCTGACTCCTGGGTCCAAGATTTCTCTCAAGTTGCACCATTCCTCTGGAATGCTCTACCCAAGAAATGAAGGCTAACCACAACTTACACATTTTTAGGTGCTTCCAAAAACACATCTGTTTAGGGCGGCTTATCACATTTCCTAATCGAAGTCCTTTCATATATAGTCCACTCAATATCTCTCTCAACATAATTCTCCATAAAAGTTCATCGCTCCCAAAAGCAGCACAAATATTTGCTGGTGACTACATCATGCAGCCTTTATCTACCCCCACTTTCTCAAGATGGCTGGACCATCATTGTAAATACGCACCTGTACTTTGTGTCTCCCCCCCATTGTACATTGTAAGCTCTTACAAGCAGGGTCATCATTATCTTCACTTCAATTATTGTATTATCGTTAACTTTGCTATGACTGTTGTATATGAACTGCTGAATTGTAAAGCTCTGCAGAATATGTTGGAGCTATAGAAATAAAGATTATTATTATTATTATTTAGTGTTTCACAAATGGTAATTTTTTTGTGCAAATATTCATATGGATGTGGAAACCTGAGATCTGGACTGCTGTATGCAAAAATGCCTTTGTGAAGCACGGGTTAAAGGGAATCTGTCACCTCATTTTTCTGTTATGAGATGCGGCCACTGCCATCAGGGGCTTTTCTAAAGCATTCTATAATGCTGTAGATAACCCTCCGATGTAACCTGAAAGATAAGAATAATGAATTAGATTACACTCACCTAGGGGTCCGGTCCGGTTACGATGGGTGTCAAGGTCCGGTCTGGCGCCTCCCATCTTCTAGCGATGACGTCCTCCTTCTTACTTCTGCCATGGCTCCTGCGCACGCGTACTATATCTGCCCTATTGAGGGCAGAGCAGAGTACTGCAGTGAGCCGGCGCCGGGAAAGGTCAGAGAGGTCCGGCGCCTGCGCACTGCAGTACTTTACTCTGCCCTCAATAGGGCAGATATAGTATGCCTGCACAGGAGCCGCGGCATAAGCAAGGAAGAGGACGTCATCGCTAGAAGATGGGAGGCACCGGACCCAGACTGCGACACCCATCGGACTGGACTGGACGCCCAGGTGAGTATAATCTAACTAGTTTTTCTTATCATTCAGGTTACATCGGGGGGCTTATCTACAGCATTACAGAATGCTGTAGATAAGCCTCTGATGGCGGTGACCGCATCTCATAGGGTAAAAATGAGGTGACAGATTCCTTTTAAAGAGAACCTATACTGTCACAAAACATGGCTTGTCCTAAATAAAGTTATCTTCATTAATCAAGACTGGAATAATTTACAGCAATCTTGATGGAGCATGCACTGGAATAAGATACACCAAATCTGGCACTTCTTTCAGTTGCTGCTCATCATCACAATTAATAAATTATGGCCAAGAACTGGCCTATACTTTACATACTTGACATAACTTTCGTGGAGTAAATTATTATTAATTTGTCACTTGTTCCCCATCACGGCAAAGTGCTACCAAATTTTCTAAAAGATTGTGGAGCTAGCCGAGAATTTCATAAAGTCGCAAAAAGTCGCAAAAATTGTAAACAATTACAAGTGGAACAAATATTTTGTAACTTTTCCATTACTTTTATGCCAGAATTTGGCAGTAAGTTTTATTCCAACTGCATTTGACACTGTAAAGAAACAAATAAGGGGTAGATGTGCTAAGCAGTGGGCACCTTCCAAAGTGATTAAAGAGCAAGAGTCTTAGAAGGTCTATGAGCTAGTCTTAAGCTCTGAAGAAAAGGATGTCAGTACCTGGACTCCAAAGAATAAGACTTACTACATATCTCAATGACATACAAAACTTTAGTGGAGGATCAGTAAAAGTCATGGGTCCATTACCAACTGCTACATGGCTGATTTGCATAAATAAAATAAGATTTGTGCATTAAATATTTAAGTAGGGATCTAAATGGTAGAAGAGGTGTCGGTACTCCATGGTTATCGACTCTCTGCCCTAATGCGTAAATTGTTTTATTTGATGACATCAAAGGAGAAAAATGGATATAAAGAAAAATAAGCAGCCACTTAGGAACCAATTTGACTGTCTTATCCAAGGGCTCTGCAGGAGTAATCAGTCTCCTTTAAATATATTTTTTGATACATTTTTTATTTTAATCTACAGAACAGATGTGTTGTTTCTCCATAGAAGTCATATTTACGCAAGAGATTGCTGAAACTAACAGCTTGGGCTCAAAGTGACCTCACAGCGCCGTCTAGTCCAAAAATGAGTTTCACAGTATGATGTGTCTCTTCGAAAGGGAACATATGTTTGTCCTACTGGTGATTAACCAATTAAGCCCTTGAGTTGCTTACACTGTCTTCTGTTTTTATCTGAAGACTTAATGGATTATTTAATGATTTAAGCTTGGAGCAGATTCCAAAGTTCTCTCTGAGCATGTGATATACTTACTGCTAACGGAGTAACTCTGCCAGGGCGGAAAGTCATTGGATGAAATGGAGTACATAAAACACAACAAAATGTGAGACACGGGAACAATATCCACCAGCATCACTATTGTGCTTGTGCATGATTGTCAAAAAGGTTGTGTAAGGCTGGTTTCACATTTGCGTTTTTTAGCGCTGCGTTTTTGCGCATACATGCGCATGTGTTTTTTCCCCCTATATTTAACATGGGTGCGCATACGTACTCGTTGGCATGCGCACGTATGCGTTTTTTGTGTGCTGCGTTTTTTTAGGGTGTGCGTCCTTAATTTCCAGACGCAACATGTTGCATTTTTTGGTCCGCCCAAACACTTAAAAAAATGCATGCGCACGTATGCGCAAAAAATTACCATTATGGTCTATGGGTGCGCATACGTGCGCATTGGCATGCGCATGTATGCGTTTTTTTGCACATGGTTTTTTTTGGTGTCCATTGGTTAGACTAGTTATAAAAATCCCCACCTAAAAAATCTTCATGTCTATATAAAAGGAGGTATCTGCCAGCACTGTACCATAACTATAGAGACAGCCTGGAGAGCAGAAAGACAGCAAAAGAAGACCCCATTTTCAATTCCAGCTTCAGCAGCAAGAATGTGAGTATTATTACATCTAAAAATGTATGCCTGTCCTTTTAAATTGTATGTGTACTAATGCTTTCTATTATTTTTACATGCAGTATGTCTTCAGGAACTGGCGCAAGCAGACCGTGAGGTGATTATTTTCGTGCGTTTGGTAAGTATATCTGCTGCTTCTCAAAATCTCTTACGTTTGTTGTTTTTTTTCAGACGTCGTCATCTTCAGCGGACGCGACTAGTGAGGGCGAACGGCATGAGCAGCCAAGTCAAGTCCCGGTGGTGATACGGAATGTAAGTATCAAATGATTTGTAATGTTCTTTATTTTTTATCTTCTATATTTCCTCTTTTCTGGATCTTTTTCATAACTTTTTATTCACACAAAATTCGAATATTCTAATGAATGTGTTTTGTCTAGGTTCCACAATGGGATGAAGACGTCTACCTGGATAATGAGCACCTTATCCGCCTGGTCCAGGAGTGTGTCCCGTTGTGGGACAGCCGTGACCGGCTGTACAAGGACAATGTGGAGACCCGGTGGTTATGGAATGAGGTGCCCGCAGCGTTGATGGATGGCTGGGACAGCGCCACTGCATCCTCCAAAAAGGCGTTTAGTAAGTATTTCCCTGCTCTGTTATGCCGCAGTGACTATTGTGTTAGGAATCTGGGTTCATTAATGCCTATGCGGGAATCCAGATCCACACATTTGTCTCCAGAGGCTAAGTCCTTTGTCCCAGCTTCTGAGCATGCTCACGGGACTAGCTCTCATTGGAGTTCAGGAGTCAGGTGCTCAGGTCCTGCTCCTGATTTGATTGGTTATGCTCAGGGCTCTGGAGATTTCCGGCAGGTCGCGTACGCTATAAAAAGTGCGCATGGCCGCTATGCCATGCGCTAGTATTTTCATACTGCTGCTGTATGTATGGTGATGAATGCTTGGACTGGTGACTGACTTATTATGAAACCCCTTTCCTCTGATATTACGATTGTGTGAGTGATTGGGCAGCCGCCAATAGCAGCGCTAGCGTCAGCACGCTCCAGCTATACTTTTCCAGAAGCTAGCGTCCTGCATCGCGCCAGCGAGTTTGCGGTGTCTCCTCTGTGGCTCCGTGCACACCGCGCTGCGGTTGCAGTCTGTCGGACATTCGCAGTTGCGACGTTCCGCATCTTTTGTTACGGTAGGTCTAGACGGAGTAGTCCTGCGGTTTAAGGCTACTCCAGTGACCTTAAATACCGTATCTGTGTTGCTGTCAGTCTGTGACATAGAACAGACTCAGCGTTATTGTATATTCTGTGCGTGCAGCTCTGTGTGTGAACAGAGCTTGCCTCAGTGCATATTGGGTGCAGTTATACCCAGTGCACACTACCGCCGTAGTGCTCTGCCTCTGCTAGCAGTGGTCTTTCCATCTGCCGCACGGTGGGCCCCGGACGGCGAACAAGCTTATTTATATTTTTTTAAGCATGTTCCGCCGCCGTAACATAATACTAGCGCCAGGGTCTGGCTAAAGATGGCAGACCAGCAGCAGCTGTTACACCTTGTGCGTCAGCTCGAGGCTCGTCTTGCTACCCTTGAGAGAGCTCTCGCAGCTTCGCAGGCCACAGATGCTGCTGTCCAAGCACTTATGGACGCGGTTGGGCGTATGTCCATGTCCGCCCTTGTACCGACCGTTACCCGTCTCCCGTTACCCGAAAAATATTCTGGGGATGGCGCCTTCTGTAGAGGTTTTATTAGCCAGTGCTCGATTCACCTGGAGCTGCTGGCTGTGCAATTCCCTATAGAGCGGGCCAAGGTGGCCTTTATTATATCCCTACTGTTGGGCAAGGAGCTGGAATGGGCCACGCCATTATGGGAGCGTGGTGACCAGGCTATCCGGACAGCAGCTAATTTGTTAACTGCTATCAGGCAGGTCTTTCTGGGTCCAAGGGTCGCACATGATACCTCTCTGCAATTGCTCGCCTTGTCCCAAGGATCACTCTCGGTCAGTCAATACGCCGTCCGTTTTCGGACACTGGCATCCGAGTTGGAGTGGTCCGACAAGGCTCTAATTCCTGTGTTCTGGAAGGGGTTAGCGGAGCATGTAAAGGATGCCCTCTCCACGAGAGAAATTCCTACCAATCTCGAGGAGTTAATATCAATCTCCTCGCGGATTGACCTCCGTTTTTCGGAGTGTGGTTTGGAGCGAGCACACTCCAAACGGAGAGGTACTCCGGCTTCCAAATTTTTTGAGCCTCTGGAGGTGTCTGAACCAGAGGTTACGCCACCCGAGCCCATGGAGGTGTCTTGCGCCATGTCTGAGACATGTCCGGTTCAAGAGCCTGTATGCGGTTGTCACCACCTACTAGCTGCTTCCCAGGAAGACAGTTTCCCGCAATGCTCTGACTGTGAGCTGGTAAGCGAGACCTTTGTCCCTCATTGCCAGCGGCCTAAAGTCCTCACGTGGGCACACGCGCCCAATGCGGACCGCCATCGTGGCTATATGCAGACCACGAAGTCTTTGGCCGGTGCATATTGGTGGCCGCACAGGGCTCGGGACGTAAAGAAATTTATTCGGGCATGCACCCTATGTGCTCGGGATAGTCTTCCCGAACGGAGTGTGGCTACACCCGTCGTTACACGGCGGCCATCTCCTAAAACTCCCATTGTCTCCCGGGTATCCCTCCTGAGACCTGGCGATCTGGCCTCTCCTGATACCGTCCGTGTGTCCCGCTTTTCGGTTTCACCTACCGGGACATCAGGCTCACCTTTTGACGAGTCTGAGACCTGTACCTCTGTCGGGCACAGGTTGGTGGACCGGAGGGTTCAGGGAAGAGGGGGCCCTAGGAGGGGGGGGTAAAGTTAGGAATCTGGGTTCTATAATGCCTATGCGGGAATCCAGATCCACACATTTGTCTCCAGAGGCTAAGTCCTTTGTCCCAGCTTCTGAGCATGCTCACGGGACTAGCTCTCATTGGAGTTCAGGAGTCAGGTGCTCAGGTCCTGCTCCTGATTTGATTGGTTATGCTCAGGGCTCTGGAGATTTTCGGCAGGTCCCGTACGCTATAAAACGTGCGCATGGCCGCTATGCCATGCGCTAGTATTTTCATACTACTGCTGTATGTATGGTGATGGATGCTTGGACTGGTGACTGACTTATTATGAAACCCCTTTCCTCTGATATTACGATTGTGTGAGTGATTGGGCAGCCGCCAATAGCAGCGCTAGCGTCAGCGCGCTCCAGCTATACTTTTCCAGAAGCTAGCGTCCTGCATCGCGCCAGCGAGTTTGCGGTGTCTCCTCTGTGGCTCCGTGCACACCGCGCTGCGGTTGCAGTCTGTCGGACGTTCGCAGTTGCGACGTTCCGTATCTTTTGTTACGGTAGGTCTAGACGGAGTAGTCCTGCGGTTTAAGGCTACTCCTGTGACCTTAAATACCGTATCTGTGTTGCTGTCAGTCTGTGACATAGAACAGACTCAGCGTTATTGTATATTCTGTGCGTGCAGCTCTGTGTGTGAACAGAGCTTGCCTCAGTGCATATTGGGTGCAGTTATACCCAGTGCACACTACCGCCATAGTGCTCTGCCTCTGTTAGCAGTGGTCTTTCCATCTGCCGCACGGTGGACCCCGGACGGCGAACAAGCTTATTTATATTTTTTTAAGCGTGTTCCGCCGCCGTAACATAATACTAGCGCCAGGGTCTGGCTAAAGATGGCAGACCAGCAGCAGCTGTTACACCTTGTGCTTCAGCTCGAGGCTCGTCTTGCTACCCTTGAGAGAGCTCTCGCAGCTTCGCAGGCCACAGATGCTGCTGTCCAAGCACTTATGGACGCAGTTGGGCGTATGTCCATGTCCGCCCTTGTACCGACAGTTACCCGTCTCCCGTTACCCGAAAAATATTCTGGGGATGGCGCCTTCTGTAGAGGTTTTATTAGCCAGTGCTCGATTCACCTGGAGCTGCTGGCTGCGCAATTCCCTACAGAGCGGGCCAAGGCGGCCTTTATTATATCCCTACTGTCGGGCAAGGAGCTGGAATGGGCCACGCCATTATGGGAGCGTGGTGACCAGGATATCCGGACCGCAGCTAATTTGTTAACTGCTATCAGGCAGGTCTTTCTGGGTACAAGGGTCGCACATGATACCTCTCTGCAATTGCTCGCCTTGTCCCAAGGATCACTCTCGGTCAGTCAATACGCCGTCCGTTTTCGGACACTGGCGTCGAGTTGGAGTGGTCCGACAAGGCTCTAATTCCTGTGTTCTGGAAGGGGTTAGCGGAGCATGTAAAGGATGCCCTCTCCACGAGAGAAATTCCTACCAATCTTGAGGAGTTAATATCAATCTCCTCGCGGATTGACCTCCGTTTTTCGGAGCGTGGTTTGGAGCGAGCACACTCCAAACGGAGAGGTACTCCGGCTCCCAAATTTTTTGAGCCTCTGGAGGTGTCTGAACCAGAGGTTACGCCACCCGAGCCCATGGAGGTGTCTCGCGCCATGTCTGAGACATGTCCGGTTCAAGAGCCTGTATGCGGTTGTCACCACCTACTAGCTGCTTCCCAGGAAGACAGTTTCCCGCAATGCTCTGACTGTGAGCCGGTAAGCGAGACCTTTGTCCCTCATTGCCAGCGGCCTAAAGTCCTCGCGTGGGCACACGCGCCCAATGCGGACCGCCATCGTGGCTATATGCAGACCACGAAGTCTTTGGCCGGTGCATATTGGTGGCCGCACAGGGCTTGGGACGTAAAGAAATTTATTCGGGCATGCACCCTATGTGCTCGGGATAGTCTTCCCGAACGGAGTGTGGCTACACCCGTCGTTACACGGCGGCCATCTCCTAAAACTCCCATTGTCTCCCGGGTATCCCTCCTGAGACCTGGCGATCTGGCCTCTCCTGATACCGTCCGTGTGTCCCGCTTTTCGGTTTCACCTACCGGGACATCAGGCTCACCTTTTGACGAGTCTGAGACCTGTACCTCTGTCGGGCACAGGTTGGTGGACCGGAGGGTTCAGGGAAGAGGGGGCCCTAGGAGGGGGGGTAAAGTTAGGAATCTGGGTTCTATAATGCCTATGCGGGAATCCAGATCCACACATTTGTCTCCAGAGGCTAAGTCCTTTGTCCCAGCTTCTGAGCATGCTCACGTGACTAGCTCTCATTGGAGTTCAGGAGTCAGGTGCTCAGGTCCTGCTCCTGATTTGATTGGTTATGCTCAGGGCTCTGGAGATTTCCGACAGGTCCCGTACGCTATAAAAAGTGCGCATGGCCGCTATGCCATGCGCTAGTATTTTCATACTGCTGCTGTATGTATGGTGATGCTTGGACTGGTGACTGACTTATTATGAAACCCCTTTCCTCTGATATTACGATTGTGTGAGTAATTGGGCAGCCGCCAATAGCAGCACTAGCGTCAGCGCGCTCCAGCTATACTTTTCCAGCAGCTAGCGTCCTGCATCGCGCCAGCGAGTTTGCGGTGTGTCTCCTCTGTGGCTCCGTGCACACCATGCTGCGGTTGCAGTCTGTTGGACGTTCGCAGTTGCGACGTTCCGCATCTTTTGTTACGGTAGGTCTAGACGGAGTAGTCCTGCGGTTTAAGGCTACTCCTGTGACCTTAAATACCGTATCTGTGTTGCTGTCAGTCTGTGACATAGAAAAGACTCAACGTTATTGTATATTCTGTGCGTGCAGCTCTGTGTGTGAACAGAGCTTGCCTCAGTGCATATTGGGTGCAGTTATACCCAGTGCACACTACCGCCATAGTGCTCTGCCTCTGTTATCAGCGGTCTTTCCATCTGCCGCACGGTGGACCCCAGGCGGCGAACACGCTTATTTATATTTTTTTAAGCGTGTTCCGCCGCCGTAACATATTGTCCTTGATGGCAGTGTTGGGTTTCATGCTAGATATATTCTAGCAGGAAACCCAACAGTGTCATCTGGCTCAACAGTGACTGCTTTGGGTATTGTATTGCTGTATTGTGCCACATTGACTCTTGTTCATGATGGCACTGTTGGGTTTAGTGATAGCATATGTCGTGTATCATACACAATTGTTAAATGTTGTTTGTTTTTCCAACAGTGGACAAAGTCCGAACACGTTTGTGCTCGATCAAGGACAGCTTCAACAGTGATGTTCGTGCTGAGGGCCAGGTTCGTAGTGGTTCTGCATCAAGAACAAGAACAAGATACTGGTATTATCAAGCGTTGCAGTTCCTAAGACCGGTCCTTGCCACCAGATCGTAAGTATTATAATTTTTTGGTTTTTATTTTTATTAATCTGTGTTTTTCTAATCCACAGCTGATGCTTCTTGTAAAGGCATGATAGTAATGATTTTCCTTTCTTCCACAGCACCTGGAGCAGCACTCTGCAACCTAGCCCTGGAGCGGTCCTTCATCGGACGTCCTCTGACCCGTCCCAGCCATCCGACAGCCAGGAAACACCTTGCAGGTCAGCCACACAAACAGCTGGTGATCAGGAAGCTGGTCTATCAGGTGTTCCCCTGTCCCGGGTCTCTGCCACTGGTTATGTGGGTACTACCCGCCAGCGGCAGAGGGCCTTGGACAGGAATGTCTTGCCTGAGTTTATGCACTTGAGCGAGGCCTTTAATGCCAGCCTCAAGTCGCTGTCAGACAGAGTGGAAAGCGGTTTTTCACTCATGGAACGTGGTTTTAACCACATGGAACACCGCTTCCATTCTGTCGAACAGCGCCTTGACCATCTGGAGGCCAACCTCAACAGATCAGTGCACCATTTTTTTAGTAAGATTGAAAAGGGCATGGCAGAACACCTTAGTCCTGAGCAACAGCTGAGTGTGCTGCAGGCCTGTAACAATGCTTTCTTGCAGGCTATGCAGCATAATTGGTACGGGCAGCAGTCAGAGGGGATATTTCCAACTGTGCCACCATTGACTCGCTTCACCTCACTACTGACTTGTGCTGCATACCACTGCATGGACACCTCTATTCAAAGCCAGGACACCCACCATTACACCACCACAAGTCTGAGTGCTGCTGGTCACTTCACTGACACCACCATGGCAAGCGCTGATCCTGTCTGGAGCACCACTGCCACCCCCATGCATGCTTGGAGCACAGCCACAGTAACCACTCATCAAACGTGGAACAGCCCTGCTGCTAACACTACAACATATACTAGCCCTGCCACCACCACTCCGCAAACCTGGACCGTCACTGCCACCACCAGTCCTCCTGCAAGGACGAGCACTGCCACCGCCACCACAGAGCATCAGCAGCAGCCACAACAGCAGCCACAGCAGCAGGCACAGCAGCAGCCACAGCAGCAGACGGACCCACATTCCTTATTTGACCCAAGTTCCAGGCGGTGCCAAAAACCAAGGCGGGCATTGGGCCCAAATATGTCCAGGCAGGCCAGGAGACAAACAGTTAGGACACACTGTCCTCTCCTCCTAGTGTGTCTAGTTCCATTCCCATAACTGGACTCTCTTCCCCCACAAGTTTTGTTGCCCCTTCCCCTAGAACACCTTCATCGACTATAAGCTGTACATCTTCACTGCACACCCCCAACTTCCAACCATCTGACCCAAAACGCAGAAAAAAATAAAGTTTTTTATAATTTTTTTGGTTAAAAATAAATTTAAATTTCTGGTTCACCATAACAAAGTTTGATTAATGATTTTTCGCGCCGCCTACAGACACTGCGCCATACACACAATGCGCCTTTAACTTTGCAAGGTGTCATAAAAAGTGTTTTGAGGATTGGCTGTGTTTACTATCCTCATTTCACTTATTGTGATACTAGGCAAGGGCGATTATTGATATACCTTGTAATTAACTACATACTCTTATTATGTGTGTGTTGAATCCACAGATGGGTAAAATACACGTCATATGTTAAATACCAAGGCCTAGTATACTAACTAGAGTTGACCGACTTGGATCTGGTTTCATGAAACACAAACTGGTGAAACTCGGGCAAAAAAAAGTTGAGTTTTGTTTGAAACCCTACCACAATGTTAGTTAATGGGAAATAAAAGTCGGCATTGAGCGGATTACATTCATCCACTCAATGCAGACTTTTATTCCCCATTGACTGGCATTGGGGTCGGGTTTTGAATGAAACTCCGACTTTTTTTCTACTAGTCGGAACAGTTTCATTTGAAACGAATTTGGTTTCATGAAACCCGCTCCTACCAAAGTCGCTCAACTCTAATCATAACTATTTATCAATCATGGCCTGGTTAATACACATATCATATTTAACCTGCAGCATTGCTTACGTATCAATATATTTCACGCAGACTAGCGATGCTGCAGTTTAACTCATATGTGTATTTACCTGCCCAGGTGTGAGAACATCATGAATTCACAGGTATACATGGGAAGTTTTTTATTTTATTGGAGTGTAAAAAACATAGTGCACTCGGTACTGGTATCAAAACAGGTTTTTTATTAACATACACAAACGAAAACAATTTTACACCATTTCATCTTACCAGTGCACCCGTCCTACATCAGAGATAAAGTAGGCCGCAAATTGGTCCCTCATTTGGCCAACTTCAACGGATGACCTGAGAGGGTGCTGAGTGAATTCAGGCAATGGTTTAGGAGCAGCATCATCGAGTTCAAAGGTCGGGTGCTCTTTAGCCATCACAAAATTATGTAGAACCATACACTCCTTCACCACCTCATCCACTGTTTCAAGTTTAAGATTAATGGCTGTGCTGAGAATTCGCCATCTGGAGACAAGATTCCCAAAAGCACACTCTACAGTTCTTCTGGCCCTGGTCAGCCTGTAATTAAAGATTTTTTTGGTGTGGTCCAAGTCATGGCTGGAGTAGGGTTTCAGTAGGTTTGCGCACATTTGAAAAGCCTCATCCCCAACTATTACAAAGGGCAGTGGTGGAGCTTCGGTGTGGGGAAGAGGCCGTGGCATAGGGAAATTAAATTGGTTGCCATACAACCTCCGGCCCATGTCTGAAGTTTTTAAAAGCCTGTGAGTCATTACCACGGCCAAATGCTCCAATGTCCACTGCTACAAACATACATCCGGCATCCGCAATGGCCATGAGTACTATTGAAAAGTACTTTTTCTAATTATAGTACTCAGATCCAGTTATTTTGGGTTTGATGATCTGTATGTGTTTACCATCAACAGCTCTCAAACAGTTGGGAAAATTGCAGACTGTCCAGAATTTGTCAGCAATTTCCATCCACTTTTCAGCGGTGGGCAGGGGCATAAATTCTGGGCAAAGAACATTCCAGAGAGCCCGGCAGGTGTCCGCAACAATTACAGACAAGATTGTTATCTAGATTTTTTTTGGGTGAGGACAAACAAAACGCAAGTGTGAAAGTAGCCTAACTCTACTAGTAAGCCTGCATTTTTGGCTCTATAAGGAATGTCTTGTCTTACTTTCACCAAGAACTAAAAGCTTCTAACTACAACTTTTAAAATGGCAAAAGAGTATAACTACTATAATACTGCTGCTATGCACATGAATATGAATACTATAATACTGCCCCTATGTAGAAGAATATAACTACTATAATACTGCCCTTATGTACAGGAATATAACTACTATAATACTGCTCCTATGTACAAGAATATAACTACTGTAATACTGTCCCCTATGTACAAGGGTATAACTACTACAATACTGCCACTATGTACAAGACTATAACTACTATAATACTGCTCCTATGTACAAAAATATAACTACTATAATACTGCTCCTATGTACAAGAATATAACTACTATAATACTGCCCCTATGTACAGGAATATAATTACTATAATACTTCCCCTATTTACAAGAATATAACTACTATAATACTGCTCCTATGTACAAGAATATAACTACTTTAATACTGCTCAAGAATATAACTACTATAACACTACTCTTATGTACAAGTATTTAACCAATAAAATACTGCTCCTATATACAAGAATATAACTACTATAATACTGCTGCTATGTACAAGCATATAACTACTATAATACTGTCCCCTATGTACAAGAATATAACTACTATAATACTGCTCCTATATACAAGAATATAACTACTATAATACTGCCCCTATGTACAAGAATATAACTACTATAATACTGCTCCTATATACAAGAATATAACTACTATAATACTGCTGCTATGCAAATGAATATGACTACTATAGTACTGCCCCTATGTATAAGAATATAGCTACTATAATATTGTTCCTATGTAAAATAAAATAGCTACAATAATACTGCCCCATGTACAAGGATATAACTACTATAATACTGCCCCTATGAATAAGAATATGACTACTATAATACTGCCCCTCTGTACAAGAATATAACTACTGTAATATTGCTCCTATGTACACGAACATAGCTAACATAAAACTGTCCCCTATGTACAAGAATATAACTACTATAATACTAACCCCTATGTGCAAGAATATATCTACTACAATACTGCTCCTATGTACAAGAATATAACTACTATAATACTGTCATTAGGTAGAAGAATATAACTACTATAATACTGCCTCCTCGCTGTGAGGTTGTGTGTCTGTGGTTCTGTGGCTCCCCTGAGGCTCAGTCGCCACAGAGGTACTGCACCTTCTCCTAAGGTGTAGTGCCCCTCCGCCTAGGTAAATTGGGAACTCCTTTCCACACTCCAACATCTGCATCCCACACACAGGATAGTTCAGTAGGTCCACCTAGCAGCTTCAGGCTGGGGGTAGCAGAGCACCCTTCGTGGAACCCTGCTTCGTAACACGAGATGTGCTGGGAGGTGGGTGGAGTTAGTATAAAAGAGAGGGAAAGTTTAGGATTGTATGTCAGTCTGGGGTGAGTCCCAGAGAAGGAGGTCAGTCTGACAGGAGGTCAGGCGAGAAGGAGTTCAGTTCTGAAGTTAGTTTTGAGTTTAGTTTGAGTTCGGTTTAGAAAGAGTGCTGCAGCTGCCTCAGAGATCTGAGCCAGCTGGCACAGGAAAGAGAAGAGAAGGAGAAAGACATAGACCTGCAACCTAAGCTTCCATAAGAAAGAGAAGGAACAGCGCGGAACGAAGGAGTAGGAGAACAGAGAGGAGTTGTGGGTTGGAAGAGAAACCCTGCCTATAGGTTCTCAGCGCAAGGCCGGGGCCCGGTCCCCGAGGTTGTATGCACACTTATGGTTCTGCAGCAGACACCAGTGGAGTAGTTGGCTGTAAATGCACTACTCCCATCCAAGACTTGGGACACAACAGCAACCGATTAGCGAGCCAGGTCTCTGAGAGGAGTCCCCGATAGAGGCTACAGCTGTCTGTCATACAAGTAGAGTTGTTAGGAACATCTGACAGGAGGAACTTCAGAGTAACCACGGTACTGGAGCTCTTCACACTAAAGGCGCAATAGAGGAGTCGTTCAGGAAAGGCACATGTTGGCGGAGTGTTGGAGAGGAGAACCCTGACTTGCCCGGGAGGTTGATTGAGTCTCTACCCCAGAGGGATACTGCAAGCCCTGGTGTCCTCCATTCATTCGCCATTAATACCTTAAGCACCGCTACATCTGGGTACCAGCATCTATACCATTCTGCGCCTCTCCTCATCCATTGCACCTACACTGCCCTGGGACTACAGCTCCACCTGTGGGGAGCTACACCATCTTTGCTGCACCACACCATCAGTCCCAGCGGATCTGCATGCAGCGTTGGCTTACCATCTCCCTTGCGAAACACCACGTTTGGCATCACGACTATTCAAATAAACTTTAACACCATTAACATCACCGCCATTGATATTGGGCGCCCAGGGCCACGGACCGGGTCACTGCTGCTGTGACACATCCCCCTGACACCGGCCCGGTACCGGGTTCCCCCGCTGCCCTGGGTGTGAGGGCGACCCAGTTCCCCTCATGTCTGGAGCAAGCCCAGGGAGGGGCCACCCTGGGCGGGGAAGCTCCCCAAGCAAGGCCCAGGCTTCCAGGCCTACACTGGGAGGAAACTCCCAACCTTCTCATGTGGATGGAAATCCTAGAGTTGCCTCTGGGGAAAATAAACCTCAGAATGGAAGTCCCAGCAGCATGGAGAAAGATCATGCGTTGAAGCTCAGTACGGGAAAGAAACAGGAGAAAGCTTTGTTTGTGTGCAAGGGTGTTGCAGTTAAACAGTCGGCCGGTCAAGGCAAACAGTGTCCAGAGTCTGGAAGGAAATCCCAGAAGGCATCTTCTGCTGAGAACCTGAGTGCTGGAGGGCAGGTGGCTGCACAGAAGGTGAGGCAGAGTCCATCACCAGATTCAGGTGTGCAGCTCACTCCAGGCAGACAGAGATGGACATCTCTGGAGAAGCAAACACTCCAGGAGAACCTTCAGCTGAGACATGTGGTGACCAGCATGGCGAGCTCTGGACGCACGAGATTGCAGGCTGGTGGCAGCGGTAAAAGTGTTGCGGAGGCTGGAGCCACAAAACCAGCGATATTAAAAACCAAGGTGTCATCCCCTAAAACAATACCACAGAAGGAGCCGCCGCGTGCCCCGGAGCTACAGCTGGCAGAGGAGATACCAGGACTGGTCAGGAGGATTGGTGAGTTGCAGCAGCAGAGGAATCTTCTGCAAATGGAAATTGACTGCATTTACAAGGTGAAGGCTGTTAATCCTGGGGATCACTCTGTATATGACCAGAGACTGAACGCACTGGGGGTAGAGCTGGCGACTGTGGTGTGGGACATAGACTGTGTGCTGTCGAGGATGGGGCCCCTGGCAGAGACATATAGGAACCAGGAGCGGTTTAGGTCCTATGCGCAGGACTCTGCTGGTTCCTGCACAGACATTGTCCCAGGGGGGACCCGGCAGCAGGTACGGCCAGTGCTGCAGCCCACTAGCTTCTGTTTTAAGGAGGGTCAGATAGTGCACCAGCAGCCGCAACTACCTGCGGCAGACCCCCAAGCAGGAGCAAGAGGCTCAGATCCCAGCGGTACCACAAGTCCCAGCATACCCAGCACAACAGCAGGACAGTGGACATGAGAATGCATCTACTGGTGGTGTCCAGGAGGGCACTAATTCTGGGGATATTAATACTGTTCATGTGGGGTTGGGGCTGAAGGGGGTACAGAGTCTGTGGTGGACATTGCGCATCCTGATGACGCTATTGAGATTGATGATGATGATAATATGCAAAATGTCTGTAATTTCACCCTTTGGTTTCCAGCACACAAGGTGCAACAGGCCCCTCCGCTGCAGACCCTCGCCCTGTCAGTCAGCCCAGTGTGGCCCCACAGGTCCCTCCCAGTAATGTTTGGAGCCCTGGCGCTCCGTCCTTTACCTCCAGTGCCAATTACACCGGGCAGGCATTCAAAAGAAGGAATGTAGTGCGGTTCAGGCACAGAGGTGCCAAGGAGGACCTGCCAGACAGGGGGCTGGTGGTCAGGGCGCTCCTGTGCCGCCAGATGGGGTTTGCGCTGGTTAATATCTTGGCAGTCATCAATCTGCCAGACAGACAGGGCTATGATATCAGCTTTAAGTTCATGTCTGATCTGGATAGTTTCTGGGCCAATTTCCTCCAAGTTCAGGGACGCTGATGGCTGGAATAAGTTCAGCTTCATTCCAATATCTAAGCCGGATACCGCCACGGTTAATATCATCTTTTGGAATGAGGCTGTTCCCCCGCAGGACATTGTGGTGTGGCTCCGGAGGCATTGTGACCTTGTCTCAGACCTCACCAAAAACAGGGATGAGGACGGTATATGGACCGGTGGATGGAAGGTGCTGGTGAAACTGCGCCAGCACAACAACATCACGGCTCACTTACCCAACTCCTTCTATATCGGGAGGGAGAAGGGAGTTTGCTTTTACCCTGGGCAGCCACGAAAGTGTTTTAAGTGTGGTAAAGTGGGTCACCTGGCAAACACCTGTACCGTGGTAAAGTGCAGCCTGTGCGGGGAAGTCGGCCACTTAGCAGCAGATTGCCAGAACATCAAGTGCAACCTCTGTGGGGAGGTCAGCCACCCTCACAGGGACTGTCCAGATGCCTGGCACAATATATGCAAGTTCCTTCTTGATGAGGAGTTAGTGACATGGACAGAGGCTCAGGAGGAGGAGGCTTTAATGTCAGGGACAGTACTGACCAGGTCAGAGGTCCACCAGGGGTCCGCTCGGGTAACATCAGAGCAGCTTTGCACAGAGGGTACAGAGGGGAGCATGGAGGTCGTCCCTCAGGTCCAGCAGCCACAATCAGCCTCTGCTTCAGTATCACCATCTCTAGCTGAAGAAAGTGGCTGTAATCAGGTAAAAAGGAAAAAAAAGGGCAAGACCTCCCGTAAACCTGAGGAGGAGTAAGTCACTAGCCAGGGTGGCAGGAAAAAAGTCTTGGGAACTTGGAGGAAGAGATAAAAAGAATAGAGACTGAGTATGACAGGGATGTAGCGGACCATCCCCCTACGAAATGGAAGCCCATACCTGCTGACACTCAGATACAGTCTGACATGGAGACTGGTGGTAGTCAGAACATCTGTGACCCAGACTTATGATGACGGCTTTTACATCTCTGCTCCTCTGTTGTGGAATTGTGATGGCGGATTTCTCATTAAAAATAACATCCAGTTATGTGAACAGCATTAAGGTGAGGAGGACGAGGTACGCTGTCTATGACCATATCCGATACCTGGACGCAGATGTCATCTTTCTGCAGGAGACGCAGCTGACGACTCAGGGGCTTATGAGGGAGGCTGAGAGGGAATGGCGGTCTGGTCTCTCTTTTTGGTCACTGGCTGTGGAGCCGTATGCCGGGTTCGCCATCCTATTTAACACCAGGGATGTGACAGTACATAGGATGATGGAGGTGGTTATGGGAAGGTGTCTGGTCCTGGAAGTCACTGTCCATGGAAGGCGACTCCAGCTTATTAACATCTATGGGCCACAGACGGTGACTGACAGGATACAGTTATTTAATGATGTCAAGCCTTATCTGTTCACCTCTCTTCCAGTGATAATGGCGGGGGACTTTAATGCCATACTGACATCAGGTGACAGCTCCTCAGGTAGAACCGTGATGAGGGATGGTAGGATCTTGAATAACATAGTCCTGCAGGCCGGATTAGGTGACGTCTTTAAACGGGGAGGTCGAAAGCCAAAATTTATCTATTCCTGCTCCATTAGAGGCAGTAGAATAGATCTGGCTTTTGTAAGTCCCATGGAATTCATTGGTGCCATGAGTGAGAGAGTCGTCCCATACTCAGACCATCTTGCCCTATATTTCTGCCTGGGGGCTGCTAAGCGAGCTGATGTTGGTAGGGGGTTATGGAGACTCAATTCCAGCCTCCTCCATGATGTCTCTGTCCAGAGTTGTGTCCACTCCCTTTTGCAGGGTCATCTACAGAGAGTGGACTTCTATGACAACATGGCCGACTGGTGGGAGGACGTCAAGGATGATATGAGATACCTCTTGAAGAGACTGTCAGTTAAGAAAGGCAGGAGTAAGTATAGCCAGTACCTAAGGCTGCGCAAAGAATTGGAGTCACTCTAATCTGAGGGCGGGGGTAACAAAGAGAAGATCGACCGGCTGAAATCTGAGATAAGGCAGTATCAGTACAGCAGGTATACCTCCTTGGTTCTCAAACGGGATTATGGGGTCTTAGGGGCACCTGATCCCTTTGAGAATTGCCGGGAGCAGGTGGCCAATAATTCGGTCGCAGGTCTCATTGACTCCCAGGGTCTATTGCAGGAATCTCGGGAGGGTATCCTGGGGGTTGTGAAATCTTATTATACTGACTTGTTTCAGAGGAAGACTTTGGATAAACATAAAAGGAATAAATTCTTGGCGGCAACTCCAACGCCTGATACTAATGATCTGGACTTTTGTCCTTTGACAGCAGAATTAACGGTGGAGGAGGTTAAGGAGGCCATTGATAAGTTACATCTGAAGAAGGCACCAGGTCCGGATGGTATAACAGCAGAATTTTATAAGAAATTCAGAGACCTCCTGGCTCCAATTCTTGTGGATGTTTACAAAAATTGTCTAGAAAATCACCTGATGCCTCCATCCATGAGAGTGTCCTCATTAATTCTGCTGTCTAAAGGTAAGGAGCCGAGCGACATGAAGAACCGGAGGCCGATTGCCCTCTTGAATGTTGACAGGAAGATTCTGGCAAAGATCCTGTTTTCTAGGTTAGTCTGTTTGTCCCCGGCACTGTTGGTAGGCTCTCAGTTTGGCACGGTAAAAGGGCGGAACATCTCTGGAGCAGTCATCTCGATACGGGAGATGTTTGAGAGATGTAAAGCTCTGCATTGTGGGAGATATGTTGTCAGTCTGGACCAGGCTAAAGCCTTTGACAGAGGTGATCATGATTATCTGTGGGCCACTTTGTCAAAGTACGGTATTCCAGGACAATTGTGGATTGGCTGAAGACTTTGTACAGAGAGGCGGTGAGCTTTCCTTTGATTAATGGTTGGCAGGGTGGCACTTTTGGTGTTGAGGCGGGGGTGAAACAGGGCTGCCCTCTGAGTCCACTCCTGTATGTTTTTGCCATAGACCCGTTTTTGAGGTCACTGCAGGAATGTAACTTTTGGGGGGTGCCAGTCCCCACTGCTTGCCTCTGAAAGTGGTTTCCTATGCGGATGATGGGACGCTGGTGATATCTAATCCTCATGAGGTGCAGATGTTGTCTGCGGCCATCAGAAGTTACTCAGGGGCCTCCGGGTCTCTGGTCAACCTTGAGAAGAGACAAGCTCTGTGGACATTGCAATCTGACCCAGACTTTGATCTGCCGCAGTTTGTTAAGGCCTCCATCCATATTAAGATCTTGGGGGTTAAATTCGGGAGGGAAGATAATGCCAGCCTAAATTGGTAGGGAAAATTGGAGACCGGAAATGCAAAGGTTCAGCGGTGGAAAAACTGGAGGTTGACTTACAGAGAAAGGGTTGCTATGTTGAAGACTTACCGGGTCCCCGTCTTCTTTTATGTCTCTGTCGTTTTTCCTTTGCTAGAATCCTTCTCGGCGAGGCTTCTCAGCCTATTCTTCCAGCTCTTTGGGGGGAACAGGATGAACCTGATAAAGAGGGGTATAACGTACCTACGGCGGAGTGAGGACGGGCTGGATATGTTAAATCCAAGGGTTTTCTTTGACTCCTTGTTTCTGAAAGTAAATTTTGGGATCATGGATTCAAACAGTAGCTCCCTGTGGGTGAATATATCAGGTATTGGATATTGCCTTTTGCAGAATCTTGGGTGCGAGGCGGCAGTCTCAAGAGGAGGAGATGGACGGGTGACCACCTTCCCCAGTATCTGGAATATGGTCTGAAGTGTGTCAGGAAGTGGGGACTGGAGAAGTCCTACATTGAGAGTAATATGAGGAAAGATCTGTGTGCTCGTGTATGTAGGACTTTCTTCTACTCTCCACTGGCCCTAAGAGATTGTGCCACCAGGACCCTTCAGGACAGTCTCCGATTCCTCAACGGGAGGCGACTTCCAGCAAAGTTTTTTGACATTGCTTGGCTGTCGCTACATGGGAAGCTCTTTGTGAGGGGGCACTTAAAATATTTAAGTGTTTCGGATCGGAACTGTCCCCTTGGTTGTCAGCAGGAGGAAATCATGGAGCATTTTATTTGTGATTGCTGGGGAGGTAGGGAAATATGGGCGGAAGTATCGACCAAGCTGAAAATCCCCAGACTGCTGTCCCTGAATTACCCTGACATTATCTATGGTGTCCCATCCACTGACGGTAACATCGACAGGGGGACCATGTACCTGATCATTACCACCATTAAATATTACATGAGAACCCGAGTGTCCCTCCACTATAATGCTGCCCAAATGTACAAGAATATAACTACTACAATACTGTCCGTATGTACAAGAATATAACTACTATAATACTGCCCCTATGTACAAGAATATAACTACTATAATACTGCTCCTATGCACAAGAAGATAACTACTATAATACTGCCCCCTATGTACAAGAATATAACTGCTATAATACTGCTCTTATATACAAGAATATAACTACTATAATACTGCTCCTATATACAAGAATATAACTACTATAACTCTCCTATGTGCAAGAATATAACTACTATAATACTGCCCCTATGTACAAGAATATGACTACTATAATACTGTCTGTTAGGCGACAGGATTCTTCCTCTGCATAGGATGGATCCCAAGCCGTGTCTTCTCCTGCGGTCCCCCATTCTGTCTCGGCCACAGTGGACCCTGCTCTGCAGAGACGTCAGTCTCAGCGTATTGCTCAGACCCGTGCTGTGCGATGGACTGCTACTGATGCCTTTCCAGGTTCAGCTATAGCAATCAATAGCAAACAGCAGCAAACAGTCGTTTATGAGACTAAGTCCGGGTTTCGCCCTACTGAGCATGCTCGTGAGGTGGCAACCTCTCAATAGTGGTCGGCGGTCAGCTGCTCCGGTTCTCAAGTGAGCCCGGATTGGTCCACTAGCAAGGTCCTGGCAGACTTGGATCTATAAAGAGATCTCACAGCCGCACGGCCATGCGCTAGCATAGACCATGTGGTGTGTGTTGTATGCATGTATGCTTGTCTCTGGTGACTGACTCATTATGAAACCCCTACCCTTGGAATGCATGAATTGCTCAGCCCTGCCAGCTAGTGCAGGTAGGAGGCAGTGTCAGTGCCTAGCGTCAGCTTCAAGTAGTGGCGTCGCTTATACGACGTCGTGCGCATTGTGGGTCTGTTCAGACTCTAACCCCAGCGCTCTAGGGGCTGAGCCATAGAAACCTCACTAGCGCCATACAAGCGGTGCCCTGTGACATTTAACAGGGTACAGCACTTTTAGTTCAGTTATTTGCCTATCGCTCTGTGCCGTAACAGAGCGTGCTTATTAGAATACAGTGTGATGGTTAAAACGGTGTGCTTAGGTTGCCTTAGTGCTACCCTCCTGTTCACCATTGTTCACACTAGCTGCAGTTTTCCATCTCTGCACGGTGGACCCCGGGTTGCCAATGCACTTTAATATCATATTTTACTTAGTGCGTTCCGCAAACCATAACATTGTCACTATATACAAGAATATAAATACTATAATACTGCCCCTATGTACAAGAATATAACTACTATAATACTGTCCCCTACATACAAGAATATAACTACTATAATACTGCCACTACAGTCATGGCCAAAAGTTTTGAGAATGACACAAATATTATATTTTCACATGATCTGCTGGCCTCTGGTTTTTATGTGTGTTTGTCAGATGTTTTTATCACATACAGAAATATAATTGCAATCATATTATGAGTAGCAAAAGGTTATATTGACAGTTAGAATGAGTTAATGCAGCAAGTCAATATTTGCATTGTTGACCCTTCTTCTTCAGGACCTCAGCAATTCTCCCTGGCATGCTCTCAATCAACTTCTGGATCAAATCCTGACTGATAGCAGTCCATTCTTGCAAAATCAATGCTTTTATTTTGTCTGAATTTGAAGGTTTTTGTTTGTCCACCCGTCTCTTGATGATTGACCACAAGTTCTCAATGGGATTAAGATCTGGGGAGTTTCCAGGCCATGGTCCCAAAATCTCTATGTTTTGTTCCCTGAGCCATTTAGTTATCACCTTTGCTTTATGGCAAGGTGCTCCATCATGTTGAAAAAGGCATTGTTGATCACCAAACTGCTCTTGGACGGTTGGGAGAAGTTGCTCTTGGAGGACATTCTGGTACCATTCTTTATTCATGTCTGTGTTTTTAGGCAAGACTGAGAGAGAGCCCATTCCCTTGGCTGAGAAGCAACCCCACACATGAATGGTTTCAGGATGCTTGACAGTTGGCATGAGACAAGACTGGTGGTAGCGCTCACCTGGTCTTCTCCGAATAAGCAATTTTCCAGATGTCCCAAACAATCGAAAAGGGGATTCATCAGAGAAAATGACTTTACCCCAGTCCTCAGCAGTCCACTCCCTGTACCTCTTGCAGAATATCAGTCTGTCCATGATGTTTTTTCTGGAGAGAAGTGGCTTCTTTGCTGCCCTCCTTGAGACCAGGCCTTGCTCCAAGAGTCTCTGCCTCACAGTGTGTGCAGATGCACTCACACCTGCCTGCTGCCATTCCTGAGCAAGCTCTGCACTGCTGGTAGCCCGATCCCGCAGCTGAAACACTTTTAAGAGACGGTCCTGGTGCTTGCTGGTCTTTCTTGGGCGCCCTGGAGCCTTTTTGGCAACAAGTGAACCTCTCTCCTTGAAGTTCTTGATGATGCGATAGATTGTTGACTGAGGTGCAATCTTTCTAGCTGCAATACTCTTCCCTGTTAGGCCATTTTTGTGCAGTGCAATGATGACTGCACGTGTTTCTTTCGAGATAACCATGGTTAACAGAAGAGAAACAATGATGCCAAGCACCAGCCTCCTTTTAAAGTGTCCAGTGGTGTCATTCTTACTTAATCATGACAGATTGATCTCCATCCCTGTCCTCATCAACACCCACACCTGTGTTAATGGAGCAATCACTGAAATGATGTTAGCTGGTCCTTTTAAGGCAGGGCTGCAATGATGTTGAAATGTGTTTTGGGGGATAAAGTTCATTTTCTAGGCAAATATTGACTTTGCAAGTAATTGCTGTTAAGCTGATCACTCTTTAGAACATTCTGGAGAATATGCAAATTGCCATTAGAAAAAATGAAGCAGTAGACTTTGTAAAAATTAATATTTGTGTCATTCTCAAAACTTTTGGCCATGACTGTATGTACAAGAATATAACTGCTATAATACTGCTCCTATGTACAAGAATATAACTACTATAATGCTGCCCCCTATGTATAAGAATATAACTACTATAATACTGTTCCCTATGTACAAGAATATAACTACTATAATACTGCCCCCTAAGTACAAGAATATAACTACTATAATACTGCCCCTATGTACAAGAATATAACTACTATAATACTGCCCCTATGTACAAGAATATAGCTACTATAATACTGCCCCTATGTACAAGAATATAACTACTATAATACTACCCTTATGTACAAGAATATAACTACTATAATATTGCTCCTATGTACAAGAATCTAACTACTATAATACTGCCCCCTATGTATAAGAATATAACTACTATAATCCTGCCCGATGTACAAGAATATAACTACTATAATACTGCTCCTATGTGCAAGAAAATAACTACTATAATAATGCTCATATATACAAAAATATAACTACTATACTACTGCCCTTTATTTACAGTTGTGCTCAAAAGTTTACATACCCCAGCAGAATTTTTGCTTTCTTGCTCATTTTCAGAGAATATGAATGACAACAGCAAAACTTTCTCCACTCATGGTTAGTGGTTGGGTGAAGCCATTTTTGTCAGTCTACTGTGTTTTCTCTTTTTAAATCATAATGACAGCCCAAAACATCCAAATAAACCTGATCAAAAGTTCACATACCCCATTTCTTAGTACCGTGTATTGCCCTCTCTAACATCAATTACAGCTTGAAGTCTTATGTGGTAGTTGTGGATGAGGTTCTTTATTTTCTCAGATGGAAAGCTGCCCACTCTTATTGGCAAAAAGCCTCCAGATCCTGTAAGTTCCTGGGCTGTCTAGCATGAACTGCACACTTCAGATCTCCCCAGAGTGGCTCAATGATATTGAGGCCAGAAGACTGAGATGGCCACTCTAGAACCATCATTTCTGCTGTAGCCAATGACAGGTCGACTTGGCCTTGTGTTTTGGATTGTTGTCATGTTGGAACGTTCAAGTACGTTGCATGCTCAGCTTCCGGGTTGATGATTGCAAATTTGCCTCCAGTATTTGCTATTAATGAGCTGCATTCATCTTTCCTTCAACTTTGACCAAGTTTCCTGTGCCTTTGTAGCTCACACATCTCCAAAATATCAGCTATCCACCTCCATTCTTTACAGTAAGAATGGTGTTCCTTTCATCATAGACCTTGTTGACTTCTCTCCAAGTGCAACATTTATGGTTGTGGTCAAAAAATTAAATTTTGGTCTCATCACTCCAAATTACCTTGTTCCAGAAGTTTTGAGGCTTGTCTCTGTGCTGTTTTGCATACTGTAGGCGAGATACTTTGTGGTATTTGTGCAGTAATGGCTTTCTTCTGCCCAGCCCATGTTTCTTCAAGTGCTTCCTTATTGTGCATCTTGAAACAGCCACACCACTAGTTTTCAGAGAGTCCAGTATTTCAGCTGATGTTATATGCGTGTTTTTCTTTGCATACCGAACAATTTTCCTGGCATTGTGGATGACATTTTTGTTGGGCTACCTGATCATGGTTTTGTTTTTACAGAGCCCCTGATTTTCCATTTGTTAATCACAATTTGAATGCTGCTGACTGGCATTATGAATTCCTTAATTATCTTTTTGTATCACTTTCCTGTATTATACAGTTCACCTACCTTTTCCTGTAGATTGGTTGACAATTCTTTTGCTTTCCCTATGACTCACAATTCAGAAATGTCAGTGGCTGGATGAAAGATGCAAGAGTCTGTCTGGATCCCAGAAACTCACTCAGTTTTTATGCACACACTGATTACAAGCAAACAGGTTACAGGTGAGGATATTACCTTTAGTAGCCATTCAAACCCATTTGTGTCAACTTCTATGCATGTTATCAGGACAAAATCACCAGGGAATGTGAACTTTTGAAGTTTTTATCAGGGTCATTTGGATGTTTTGGGTTGTCATTATGATTTAAAAAGAGAAAACACAGTAGTTTGACAATAAATGGCTTCATCCAACCACTAACCATGAGTGGAGAAAACTTTTGGTGTTATCATTCATATTCTTTGAAAAAAAAGGCCAAGAAAGCAAAAATTCTGCCAGGGTATGTAAACTTTTGAGCACAACTGTACAATATCTGGTTATTGTGTGAGCCCATCCTGCTGTCAGGATCTCTGGCGATATATTCTATTTCATCTAATTTTGTATAAATATGGGCACAATTTTGAACCATTTTATACTTATTGTTATAACTAGAGTTGAGCGACTTTTGCTTTTTTAGGGTCGCGTTTCGTTTCGTGAAACCCGACTTTTCCAAAAGTCGGGTCGAGCAAGATCGTCCGATTATAGGGAAAAGTCGGGGTCGTCCCGAAACACGAAACCCAATGTAAGTCAATGGGGAATAAAAGTCGGCAGTGAGAGGAGGACAGGAAACACACCTACAGTGCCCATTTGAATGCCAAAAGCATCAATTCTTCTTACTTAAGCTTGTCAACCTTAATTAACTTCATAATACAAGTTACGCACTGAAAAATGGGGGTTATTTGGCTAAATTTGTGGGGGGGGGGAGGGCTGGCTGCAGGTTTTCATGTGCCCTGGGCGAAAGAGCGCCCCTTTAACACATACCACAACTCATCATGCTCCGATACGGCAGAGAAATAGCGGTATAGTACAATGAAAAATACCTCACTTTTTACATCTCATGACGAGGCCCATCTATTTCTCCATACAAAATCATTGGTCCCATATAATGTTTGAAACAGTATATGATGAGCTCCACATAATGCTACAGTATATGCTCCACTGTCTTATGGGCCCAAATAATGCTCCAAACATAATGGGCCCCATTTCTAATGCTCTAGTGTAAAATGGGCCCTGTAAATGCTGCTCCAGTGTCTGATGTCCACCTTTGGAATGTTCCAGTGTATGGTGGGCCCCATCTATCATTCTACAGAGTATAGTGCTCCCCAAAAATTGCTGTCCCAACATAGAAAACAATCAAATAAGTCTCCTCGCTAGGGAATCCCTGTACTTGTCTGGACAGGTGCTGTAGCTTGCTTAACAGCTCGCCAGCCGTTCTCACGCCGAGTATGGATTGCACGTGATTGCACAAAGGTTAGAAAGGGTACCGTATCCCTGGATAACATGTATGGATAGCGTACACATTCAAAATATATGTCTATACAGCATGAGGCAGGCTCAGACGGTGTTAGGCCCAGTATGGATTGCACGTCATTGCACAAAGGTTAGAAGGGGTACCGTATCCCCAGATAACATGTATGGATAGCGTACACATTCAAAATATATGTCTATACAGCATGAGGCAGGCTCAGACGATGTTAGGCCCAGTATGGATTGCACGTCATTGCACAAAGGTTAGAAGGGGTACCGTATCCCCGGATAACATGTATGGATAGCGTACACATTCAAAATATATGTCTATACAGCATGAGGCAGGCTCAGACGGTGTTAGGCCCAGTATGGATTGCACGTCATTGCACAAAGGTTAGAAAGGGTACCGTATCCCTGGATAACATGTATGGATAGCGTACACATTCAAAATATATGTCTATACAGCATGAGGCAGGCTCAGACGTTGTTAGGCCCAGTATGGATTGCACGTCATTGCACAAAGGTTAGAAGGGGTACCGTATCCCCGGATAACATGTATGGATAGCGTACACATTCAAAATATATGTCTATACAGCATGAGGCAGGCTCAGACGGTGTTAGGCCCAGTATGGATTGCACGTCATTGCACAAAGGTTAGAAAGGGTACCGTATCCCTGGATAACATGTATGGATAGCGTACACATTCAAAATATATGTCTATACAGCATGAGGCAGGCTCAGACGGTGTTAGGCCCAGTATGGATTGCACGTCATTGCACAAAGGTTAGAAGGGGTACCGTATCCCCGGATAACATGTATGGATAGCGTACACATTCAAAATATATGTCTATACAGCATGAGGCAGGCTCAGATGGTGTTAGGCCCAGTATGGATTGCACGTCATTGCACAAAGGTTAGAAGGGGTACCGTATCCCCGGATAACATGTATGGATAGCGTACACATTCAAAATATATGTCTATACAGCATGAGGCAGGCTCAGACGGTGTTAGGCCCAGTATGGATTGCACGTCATTGCACAAAGGTTAGAAAGGATACCGTATCCCCGGATAACATGTATGGATAGCGTACACATTCAAAATATATGTCTATACAGCATGAGGCAGGCTCAGACGGTGTTAGGCCCAGTATGGATTGCACGTCATTGCACAAAGGTTAGAAAGGGTACCGTATCCCTGGATAACATGTATGGATAGCGTACACATTCAAAATATATGTCTATACAGCATGAGGCAGGCTCAGATGGTGTTAGGCCCAGTATGGATTGCACGTCATTGCACAAAGGTTAGAAGGGGTACCGTATCCCCGGATAACATGTATGGATAGCGTACACATTCAAAATATATGTCTATACAGCATGAGGCAGGCTCAGACGGTGTTAGGCCCAGTATGGATTGCACGTCATTGCACAAAGGTTAGAAAGGGTACCGTATCCCTGGATAACATGTATGGATAGCGTACACATTCAAAATATACGTCTATACAGCATGAGGCAGGCTCAGACGGTGTTAGGCCCAGTATGGATTGCACGTCATTGCACAAAGGTTAGAAGGGGTACCGCATCCCCGGATAACATGTATGGATAGCGTACACATTCAAAATAAATGTCTATACAGCATGAGGCAGGCTCAGACGGTGTTAGGCCCAGTATGGATTGCACATCATTGCACAAAGGTTAGAAGGGGTACCGTATCCCCGGATAACATGTATGGATAGCGTACACATTCAAAATATATGTCTATACAGCATGAGGCAGGCTCAGACGGTGTTAGGCCCAGTATGGATTGCACGTCATTGCACAAAGGTTAGAAAGGGTACCGTATCCCCGGATAACATGTATGGATAGCGTACACATTCAAAATATATGTCTATACAGCATGAGGCAGGCTCAGACGGTGTTAGGCCCAGTATGGATTGCACGTCATTGCACAAAGGTTAGAAAGGGTACCGTATCCCTGGATAACATGTATGGATAGCGTACACATTCAAAATATATGTCTATACAGCATGAGGCAGGCTCAGACGGTGTTAGGCCCAGTATGGATTGCACGTCATTGCACAAAGGTTAGAAGGGGTACCGTATCCCCGGATAACATGTATGGATAGCGTACACATTCAAAATATATGTCTATACAGCATGAGGCAGGCTCAGACGATGTTAGGCCCAGTATGGATTGCACGTCATTGCACAAAGGTTAGAAGGGGTACCGTATCCCCGGATAACATGTATGGATAGCGTACACATTCAAAATATATGTCTATACAGCATGAGGCAGGCTCAGACGGTGTTAGGCCCAGTATGGATTGCACGTCATTGCACAAAGGTTAGAAAGGGTACCGTATCCCTGGATAACATGTATGGATAGCGTACACATTCAAAATATATGTCTATACAGCATGAGGCAGGCTCAGACGGTGTTAGGCCCAGTATGGATTGCACGTCATTGCACAAAGGTTAGAAAGGGTACCGTATCCCTGGATAACATGTATGGATAGCGTACACATTCAAAATATATGTCTATACAGCATGAGGCAGGCTCAGACGGTGTTATGCCCAGTATGGATTGCACGTCATTGCACAAAGGTTAGAAGGGGTACTGTATCCCCGGATAACATGTATGGATAGCGTACACATTCAAAATATATGTCTATACAGCATGAGGCAGGCTCAGACGGTGTTAGGCCCAGTATGGATTGCACGTCATTGCACAAAGGTTAGAAAGGGTACCGTATCCCTGGATAACATGTATGGATAGCGTACACATTCAAAATATATGTCTATACAGCATGAGGCAGGCTCAGACGGTGTTAGGCCCAGTATGGATTGCACGTCATTGCACAAAGGTTAGAAGGGGTACCGTATCCCCGGATAACATGTATGGATAGCGTACACATTCAAAATATATGTCTATACAGCATGAGGCAGGCTCAGACGGTGTTAGGCCCAGTATGGATTGCACGTCATTGCACAAAGGTTAGAAAGGGTACCGTATCCCTGGATAACATGTATGGATAGCGTACACATTCAAAATATATGTCTATACAGCATGAGGCAGGCTCAGACGGTGTTATGCCCAGTATGGATTGCACGTCATTGCACAAAGGTTAGAAGGGGTACCGTATCCCCGGATAACATGTATGGATAGCGTACACATTCAAAATATATGTCTATACATCAGGAGGTAGGCTCAGACGGTGTCAGGCACAGTATGGATTTGACGGCCCAGATTACACAGCGGAGGAGCAGGGAGAGGTAAAGATTGCAAATGCTGGGGCCCTGGCCAAGCAAGGGGGGCACACTCGTGGGCGTCGGTACTGGCACTGGGCCCCTCATAGTACAGCGGTGTGTCTGACGGCGGGTGTGCACCACCACCGTCAGAGACACTTGATTGCACTATGAGGGACCCTGTGCCAGTGCCAGCGCCCAAGAGTCGGCCTACCCACCTGTCCAGGGCAACGGCACTCGCACGGTGTCGTGCGCTAGGTGGTGACCTCGGCCATGGGGGAAGAGGCAGCACAGTTAGGGAGTTTTAGAAAGTGGCATATGTTGATGTTGGACATTCAACTGATGCAAAAGGCGAAATAGGTGAAGTACCAGAAAGAGGTGGACCAAAGCAAGCCATTTTTCTGTCACCCTATGTGTCATCAGGGGAAGGTGGGACAAAATCCTTGGAAACCCATGCGTGGTTCATTTTAATGAAGGTTAGATCATCCACATTTTGGGTAGACAGACGGGTCCTTTTTTCTGTCAGGATTGATCCAGCTGCACTGAAGACTCTTTCCGATAGCACACTTGCAGCTGGGCAAGCGAGCTCCTGTAAGGCATATTGGGCCAATTCAGGCCAGGTGTCCAGTTTAGCGGCCCAATAGTCAAAGGGGAATGACCTGTGTGGGAGAACATCGATATGGGAGGAAAAGTAGTTTGTAACCATAGTTGACAACTGCTGTCTCCTGTCACTTTCCATCGATGCAGTATTACCAGTTGTGTGAGCGGTATTTGAAAAATCAGTCCACAACATTGTCATGAAACCCCTGTCTCCAACGCCACTTCTGCTGTGTGCACCACGAACACCTCTGCCAAGCTGCCCCCGGCCCGTACGGCTCGTGTGAGAACCATCACCGCTGCTGTGTGCTGGGAATGCCTCAAGCAACCGATTTACCAGAGTTGCTTGTTTATTAGCCAATATTAGGTCAAGGTTCTCCTGTGGCATGATGTTTTGTAATTTGCCTTTATAGCGTGGATCCAGGATGCTGGCCAACCAGTAGTCGTCATCGTTCATCATTTTGGCAATGCGGGGGTCCCTTTTTAGGATCCGCAAGGCATAATCTGACATGTGGGCCAATGTTCCCGGTGTCAATGATGCACTGCGAGTGCTGGGTGGAGGAGCACTTTCTGGCAAATCCACATCCCTCCAGTCACGCACAAACCCTGTACCAGACCTTGCCACGCCAACATTTTCACTTGCCCCACGAGATGCATCCTCCTCCCCTAAGTAATCATCCCCATCATCCTCCTCCTCCTCCTCCTCTTCTTCCTCCACCTCGTCCAGGAGAGGTCCCTGAGCAGACAATGGCTGAATGTCATCAAGGATTCCTTCCTCCTCTTCCTCCTCATCAACATTGGCTGCAGACGCCTGCTCCTTAAGGTGCGTCAAAGTTTGCATGAGCAGACGCATAAGTGGGATGCTCATGCTTAGGATGGCGTCGTCTGCGCTTACCAGCCGTGTGCATTCCTCAAAACACTGAAGGACTTTACAAAGGTCTTTCAGCTTCGACCACTGCACGCCTGTCAACTCCATGTCTGCTCTCAAAGTGCCTGGCCGTGTATCCTCCCACAAATGCATTATGGCCTGCCTCTGCTCGCACAGCCGCTCCACCATGTGCAGGGTGGAGTTCCACCTTGTTGCAATGTCGATAATGAGGCGGTGGTTGGGAAGGTGGAGCAATCACTGCAGCTTCTGCATACGAACGGAGTGTACAGGCGACCGGCGGATGTGCGCGCACAGTCTTCGCACCTTCTGGAGCAGGGCTGTTAACTCCGGATAATTTTTGAGGAAGCACTGCACCACCAGGTTCAAGGTGTGAGCCAAGCAAGGTATGTGGCTGAGTTTTGAAAGGGCTATGGCTGCCACAAAATTACGGCCGTTATCACTAACTACCTTGCCTGCCTCAAGATGTACACTGCCCAGCCATGACTCAGTTTGTCGCTTCAAGTACTCGGCCAGCACCTCGGCGGTGTGTCTGTCGCCCAAACACATCATCTGCAACACAGCCTGCTCACGCTTTCCACTAGCTGCTCGATAGGGGGACACATCGTGTGCAACAGTGGCAGCTGCAGATGGAGTGCTCGTACGACTGCGCTCTGTGGACGAGCTGTCGCTTCTGGAGGAGGAGGAGGAGGAGGAGGGTCGAACGCCTACAGCCAACTGTTTCCTAGACCGTGGGCTAGGCAGCACTGTCCCACCACCGCTGTCCCCTGTGGACCCTGCATCCACCACATTAACCCAGTGCACAGTGATGGACACGTAACGGCCCTGGCCATGCCGACTGGACCATGCATCAGTTGTGAGGTGCACCTTTCCGCTCACTGACTGCTTGAGTGCATGGACAATGCGGTCTTTCACATGATGGTGGAGGGCTGGGATGGCTTTGCGAGAGAAGAAGTGGCGACTGGGTAGGTCATAGCGTGGTACTGCATAGGCCATGAGTTCGCGGAAAGCTGTGCTTTCCACCAACCGAAAGGGCATCATCTCAAACGAGATTAGTTTGGCAATGTGGGCGTTCAAACCCAGTGTACGCGGATGAGAGACTGAGTACTTTCTTGACCTACTCATAGTGTCTGGGAGGGTGAGCTGGACTTGAGAGCTGCATATGGTGGAAGTAGCAGTGGACAGGGCGGACTGAGAGAGGGTTGATGATGGTGATGGAGTTGGTGTTCTTTCTGATGGCCTAGAATCAGTCTTTCGTTGATATAACAGTGGGATTCCCTGACTGCTGTGGCCTTGCAACGACACCTCAACATTTGCTGCTGTGCTAACAGGTGGGCTTACAGTGGGGGAAACAATGTAGCGTTGCTGACTACCTTCGTTGTGATCAGTTGCACATGTGGCACTTGAGGTTTGGTGTTGTGTCCACGCTTGCAAGTGCATGCTGGTTAAATGTCTAAGCATGCAACTGGTATTCAAATTTTTCAGATTTTTCCCTCGGCTAAAGGTCTTTGCGCACTTCTTACAGATAACCTTGGCCTGATCATGAGGATTTTGTTCAAAAAACTGCCACACTGCACTCTTCCTACTTTGGCAGACATTTTGCGGCCTAGCACGGTGTGATCTTTTGACCCTCTGGACAAGCTGTCCAGCAACTCTTTTGATGTTTGGAACCTGTCTTTGGAGTGCTCCGGGCCTGCCAGATAACAGCTGTTGCGATGTCGATGTCTGCTGTGGATGCTCCTCATCTGAGCTATTGGAAGCAGCACCCTCTTCCCCCAATGGATGCCAATCTGGGTCAACAACTGGGTCATCCATCACCTCCTCTTCTATGTCATGTGCACCTTTCTCTGTGTCACCGTGTATGGTGGTATAGTGTGCGGGAAGGGGCACCTGAGTCTCATCAGGGTCAAAATCTGGCTCTGTACACTGCGAGGACAATGTAGTGCTCTGAGTGAATGTACCAGCAGAATCATCCATCAGCGGCTGTGCATCAGTGCACTCCATGTCAGATTCATCTTGGCCTGGGTAATTCACCATTTGACTTGATAATCCAGGCATGGTATGTGAAAACAGCTCCATGGAGTAATCAGTAGTATGGCCTGCGTCATCCTTCAATCTTGGTTGGGGTGAAGGACACAAGGAAAGGTGTGGTTCATGAACATGAGCCTCCAATGACGACTCAGTGCTTTTACTTTTTACAACTGAAGAAGAGGAGGCGATAGAGCTGGAGGCTGAGTCAGCAATGTAAGACAAAACTTTTTCCTGATGCTCTGCTTTTAAAAGCGGTTTGCCAACTCCTAGAAAACTAAGCGTTCGAGGCCTTATGTAGACAGACGATGACGCAGGGTCAGCACCTCCTGCATTTGGTCCTATTTTGCTCTTGCCACTACCATCAGATCCACCACCAACACCATCATTACCAGCTGCCAACCCCCGCCCAATTCCACGGCCTCTTCCACCAGCCTTCCTCATTTTTGGTAGAAATGTAGACAAAATCCAACAAACTATATAGTAATGTAAAACAAGGTACAAGGTGTCTATAGGACAGGGGAGTTTTAGAATTTCTGCACACACTTGTGGACAGTGGACACTTGTGGATTGTGTGCGGCCCACTGATATCTGAGCGCTATGTGACACGCTCGATGGCACAGCTGCCTGTGACCAAAGTGACGAGAGGATAATGGAGATTTTGAATCTCTGCGTACACTTGTGGACAGTGGACACTTGTGGATTGTGTGCGGCCCACTGATATCTGAGCGCTATGTGACACGCTCGATGGCACAGCTGCCTGTGACCAAAGTGACGAGAGGATAATGGAGATTTTGAATCTCTGCGTACACTTGTGGACAGTGGACACTTGTGGATTGTGTGCGGCCCACTGATATCTGAGCGCTATGTGACACGCTCGATGGCACAGCTGCCTGTGACCAAAGTGACGAGAGGATAATGGAGATTTTGAATCTCTGCGTACACTTTTGGACACTGGACACTTGTGGATTGTGTGCGGCCCACTGATATCTGAGCGCTATGTGACACGCTCGATGGCACAGCTGCCTGTGACCAAAGTGACAAGAGGATAATGGAGATTTTGAATCTCTGCGTACACTTTTGGACACTGGACACTTGTGGATTGTGTGCGGCCCACTGATATCTGAGCGCTATGTGACACGCTCGATGGCACAGCTGCCTGTGACCAAAGTGACGAGAGGATAATGCAGATTTTGAATCTCTGCGTAGACTTGTGGACAGTGGACACTTGTGGATTGTGTGCGGCCCACTGATATCTGAGCGCTATGTGACACGCTCGATGGCACAGCTGCCTGTGACCAAAGTGACGAGAGGATAATGGAGATTTTGAATCTCTGCGTACACTTGTGGACAGTGGACACTTGTAAATTGTGTGCGGCCCACTGATATCTGAGCGCTATGTGACACGCTCGATGGCACAGCTGCCTGTGACCAAAGTGACGAGAGGATAATGGAGATTTTGAATCTCTGCGTACACTTGTGGACAGTGGACACTTGTGGATTGTGTGCGGCCCACTGATATCTGAGCGCTATGTGACACGCTCGATGGCACAGCTGCCTGTGACCAAAGTGACGAGAGGATAATGGAGATTTTGAATCTCTGCGTACACTTTTGGACAGTGGACACTTGTGGATTGTGTGCGGCCCACTGATATCTGAGCGCTATGTGACACGCTCGATGGCACAGCTGCCTGTGACCAAAGTGACGAGAGGATAATGGAGATTTTGAATCTCTGCGTACACTTTTGGACACTGGACACTTGTGGATTGTGTGCGGCCCCCTGATATCTGAGCGCTATGTGACACGCTCGATGGCACAGCTGCCTGTGACCAAAGTGACGAGAGGATAATGGAGATTTTGAATCTCTGCGTACACTTTTGGACACTGGACACTTGTGGATTGTGTGCGGCCCACTGATATCTGAGCGCTATGTGACACGCTCGATGGCACAGCTGCCTGTGACCAAAGTGACGAGAGGATAATGGAGATTTTGAATCTCTGCGTACACTTGTGGACAGTGGACACTTGTGGATTGTGTGCGGCCCACTGATATCTGAGCGCTATGTGACACGCTCGATGGCACAGCTGCCTGTGACCAAAGTGACGAGAGGATAATGGAGATTTTGAATCTCTGCGTACACTTGTGGACAGTGGACACTTGTGGATTGTGTGCGGACCACTGATATCTGAGCGCTATGTGACACGCTCGATGGCACAGCTGCCTGTGACCAAAGTGACGAGAGGATAATGGAGATTTTGAATCTCTGCGTACACTTTTGGACACTGGACACTTGTGGATTGTGTGCGGCCCACTGATATCTGAGCGCTATGTGACACGCTCGATGGCACAGCTGCCTGTGACCAAAGTGACGAGAGGATAATGGAGATTTTGAATCTCTGCGTACACTTTTGGACACTGGACACTTGTGGATTGTGTGCGGCCCACTGATATCTGAGCGCTATGTGACACGCTCGATGGCACAGCTGCCTGTGACCAAAGTGACGAGAGGATAATGGAGATTTTGAATCTCTGCGTACACTTGTGGACAGTGGACACTTGTGGATTGTGTGCGGCCCAATGATATCTGAGCGCTATGTGACACGCTCGATGGCACAGCTGCCTGTGACCAAAGTGACGAGAGGATAATGGAGATTTTGAATCTCTGCGTACACTTGTGGACAGTGGACACTTGTGGATTGTGTGCGGCCCACTGATGTCTGAGTGCTATGTGACACTCTCGATGGCACAGCTGCCTGTGACCAAAGTGACGAGAGGATAATGGAGATTTTGAATCTCTGCGTACACTTTTGGACACTGGACACTTGTGGATTGTGTGCGGCCCACTGATATCTGAGTGCTATGTGACACGCTCGATGGCACAGCTGCCTGTGACCAAAGTGTCGAGAGGATAATGGAGATTTTGAATCTCTGCGTACACTTTTGGACACTGGACACTTGTGGATTGTGTGCGGCCCACTGATATCTGAGCGCTATGTGACACGCTCGATGGCACAGCTGCCTGTGACCAAAGTGACGAGAGGATAATGGAGATTTTGAATCTCTGCGTACACTTGTGGACAGTGGACACTTGTGGATTGTGTGCGGCCCACTGATATCTGAGCGCTATGTGACACGCTCGATGGCACAGCTGCCTGTGACCAAAGTGACGAGAGGATAATGGAGATTTTGAATCTCTGCGTACACTTGTGGACAGTGGACACTTGTGGATTGTGTGCGGCCCACTGATATCTGAGCGCTATGTGACACGCTCGATGGCACAGCTGCCTGTGACCAAAGTGACGAGAGGATAATGGAGATTTTGAATCTCTGCGTACACTTTTGGACACTGGACACTTGTGGATTGTGTGCGGCCCACTGATATCTGAGTGCTATGTGACACGCTCGATGGCACAGCTGCCTGTGACCAAAGTGACGAGAGGATAAGGGAGATTGGATTGCTTTTAAAAAAGCAGTTTGCGGAGCAGTGGGTAAACAGCAATGCCAGCGTGTCAGGAAGCCTTAGAAGGCAGCCCAACAACCAACACCACTGATACACCACAATATAGCCTCCCCTTGCACTGCACACACAGTGACTTGTGTGTTGTGCAGGCCAAATCGCTAGCAGCAGAAGCAGTTTTTTTGTCTTCTTCCCTGCCTAACGCTCTCCCTACAGAATCAGCAGCAACCTCTCCCTATACTAAGATCGGCAGAAGTAAGATGGCGGTCGGCGTGCACGCCCTTTTATACCCCCTGTGACGCCCACCAAAGCAAGCCAATCACTTGCATGCCCTTCTGAAAGATGGTGGTGACCCGTGCCTATGTCATCACGTTGCCCACAGTGTCCGTGGATCCTGATTGGCTGAAAAAGAGCGCAAAACAAACTTTTGAAACGCTACTTTGGCGCGTAAGTCGCCGACCTCGTGGCCGACCTCATCCTAGGGTCGGGTTTCGTTTCATGAAACCCGACTTTGCCAAAAGTCGGCGACTTTTGAATTTTTTCGACCCGTTTCGCTCAACTCTAGTTATAACATTTTGTTGCAATGTAACAGTTATTACATTTGATATGTTATTAAAATTCTTCTGGTACGTTATGAAATATAACAATTAAAATTAATGTTGGGCGTGCATATTTTTCTAATTACTCTGTAGTATACAGCTGATGTGATTGAATGATATCTCATGTTTCTATCAGATGTATCATATGGAGTAAAGAGCTCTCTGAAAATAAATTCATTTTCTTCCCATCAGGATGTGCATGAAATTCCATCCTCCCGTTTATTGGAGTCTGTGATTGCGGTGGGGTTGGCCGGCTATTAAATGAGCATTAATGAAGTGCATGCTGATGAGCCATGAATAAATTAACATTGTTTTCTATTTGCTCGGATAATGTGAAGCTTATTAAAATGCTTTCCTCTGTTACATGTGAGGATTCCAGGCTGAAGCGGTTTACTCTGAAGCATCTTTGTAATTAATTCTCCCTCTTATGGCGCATACACCATTTATTTTGCTTTTAATAGGCACTATGTAGAAAACAGGCAACATTAATGCTAGATTATTTTCATGCATCATGTATTATTTCGGAAAGTTCTATACATTTTTGATGAGCAGTTTTAATTTTGAAACATTGTATTGACCTCTTGGGTTTAAAAAAAAGAATGTTCCTAGTCCTGTCTACACTTCGTTCTTGAGTGCATCGGGAGGGGGGTGAACTCGGCACATTCCTGAAGATTCACAGTTCGGACCAGAGGCATGCTAAGGCTAGTTTCACATTTGCGGACGGAGGGCTGTGGACTTCCTCTGTGAAGCCCTGCCCCCACCGTGCCTCCTCCAGTTAGCTCCGCCTATTTCTGCATGCGGCTTCATGCAGCCTGTGTACCCTATCTTTAACATTGGGTACGCAGGCCGTGCCGCAGTATGCGGATGCCGCTGCATGCATTGTTTTGATGATGCGGTGCCCGCATAAAATTCCAATATGATGCGTACTACATGGGTTGCCGCACCGTCAAAACAACGCAAGCGGAGGCATCCGCACGGCCTGTGTACCCAATGTTAAAGATAGGGTACGCAGGCCGCATGCAGAAATAGGCAGAGCTAACTGGAGGAGGTGCAGCGGGGGCAGGGCTTCACGGAGGAAGTCCGCAGCCATCCGTTCACAAATGTGAAACTAGCCTAAGAACTCTTAGCACATTCGTGCAGCATTGGAGATGATGTTGGCTGGATCCAACTTACAAACTATACAGCAAACAACTTTTAGGCATGATCTTTTTCCTTAGGAAACCAGTCACCTTTAACAGACTGCAGAGGTGGCCGGTAACCTAGGCACTGAGAGGTAAAGTAGTTCAAATTAAAAATCAGATCACTTTTAATGAGAGTTAAATTGCAAAGTTGATGTCACGATCCATTTTTAGATGTGTGGCATCTCTGGCTCCTCTATAATTTAAATGTAGCTTTTTTCCTTTCTGGCCAGCAAGGGATTAATGTCAGTTTGCCTGGCTGGCAGTGTGCTGTAGCTGCTAAATTGCTAGGTCAGCTGGTGTGGGTGGTGACCACTTCCACCATCCTTTAAATCGTCACCTGATACATCAGCTGACTGTTGGTGATAGTTATTCTATGGAGACCAGCCGTGCAGTTGCAGCTCTATGTTGTCAGCTACTTCTGGAGTTTGGAGTCCTGTTTCGGTGTCATCTGTGGTGTGGAGCTTGGCAGTGGAGTCTAATCTTAGTGTGGTGTTTTTTCCTTGTCTGCCTCGTGTTTGTCACTGTACCCTGTGTGGTTCCATCTGCAATGGTGAGGCTAGTGCCCTTGCCGGTCAGTGCACTAGCCAGGGTAGTGCTAGGTGGCAGCGAGGGACGAGGTTCCTGGCGGTGGCGGGGGGAAGGACCCACTTAGGGCGTTAGGGGAGTGCAGGGAAAGGCTCAGGTTTGGGCTCAGATGGTGACCATCCCTCATTTCCCTATCAGTAGGGCCTTCCTCTCCCCATTTCCATCCCGTTGTGTGTGTCGTGCCATCAACTGACTGACCCCCCTGTTGGGTCGCTATATATGTCGTGACAGTTGCTTGCATTAACAAACACCATGCAATTTTACCCATTTGAGAAGTTGAGGCAACCCCTTTAAAATAAAGAGTGTGCAGATAGAAGCACTTGTACTGGATCAGTACCACAGAGAGGCCAGCACTTGATGACTCCATACGTTAAACTATCTATAGGATAGAAGGATAGAAAGCCACTCCTATATTTGCTAATATAGCTTGTGAAGAAGGAGACAGCCCCTTGGTTCACATCACCGATGAAGGAAGCCTCCAATTCTCCCAAATCATGACTATGGTGTAAAGCTTTAAAAGCTTTCCTGTCATTTCAGGTGTTCAGAATAAGCTGTCGCCTGTGCCCATAAGAAATAAGGCTTTTCTATGTTAGTATATGATATCTAACCTACAGTTTTCATTTGTTTTCCCTCCTGCAGGTTCTATTTATAATTTCTGTTGCTTCTGAGCTAGTGGGTGGAGAGTAACTGCTATGTCTATTATACACAGCACACACAGACATGAGGAATTCCTGCTCTTCTGTCTTTAATTAGCACATATCCTGATGCAGCAGAAACATGTAGCATATATTATACAGCAGTATTGAGCAGAGATCATTTCAGAACACAGAGAAGCGGGATGGTGACGCTAATTATGGCATCATCGCCGCTCACCATCTTGGTGGAGTCCTCAAAGTTTTGGAGAATGGTACATATGTCTGATATCCATGTCAACTCCTATGGTCTTATGTATGGAGTCTGAACTGAATACCGATGGCTGTTGTGAACTCATTTTCTGGTCTACCAGTTGTGAGTTCTCCTTCCGGGCTCCCTCTGGTGGTAACAGGAGGGAGTGAGGTTGATTTAATTAGCAGAGATCTGCCACCTGATGATGAGGATAACGATTGGATCTCTGGAATCTCAGACTGGATTTAAGACAGCCAACGCCCTATTCTGGTGCTGGTGATTCCTTCTTGCTTTTCAGGTCTTGGTTTTCAGCTATGTTCCAGTCATCTCAAACTAAGTGTTTCTGCTAATGTTCACACTTGATTTTGTTGGTCTATTCAGTTTTTTGTGTGGTCAGCCAGCCCCGGCTGGGGCTGTGCTGAATTTCCACTCTTATTTATCTGTATTTGCCAATTTGCTTTTTGTCCCCTTTAGATTGGCCTCGTTTTTGCGCTGTCTCAGAATATTTCAGAGTGCTGATATAGTGGGAGAAGTCTAATGACTTCAGGGTTAATTTTGTTATCAGAAGTATTGGACATTATTTTTGTAGGGTTTTTTGGGCAGATTGCAGACAGTGTCTTTCCTTTCCTGTCCTTTCTAGTTAGTTTGGGCCCCATCATTTGCTCAGCCTATTTTCCTGCCTGTGTTTGTGTTTTCATCTTGTTTCACCATCAATACATGTGTGGGGGCTGTCTATTCCTTTGGGGTCTGCTCTGGGGCAGTTAGTTTTCCCCTTTTCTTACTTTAGGCTTATTTAGTCCTCCGGCTGTGATGAGGCATCTAGAATCTTCTTAGAAACGCTCCACGGCTGCTGCTAGTTGTGTGGTTAGGATCAGGGGTCTGCAATCTGCCTAGTTACCAACCTCTCTGGTTTTCTGTGACTTAGCTTGTTTAGTTTTCCTCCTCGGTGACCCATTCATAACAGATGGCCTTGTTGATGCTGGTAGTCAACAACTGCCCTCTTCTGCTCACAAATCCTTCTCAACATCTGGAGTGTATAGTTCCAACGTGTGGGGACATCACACACCATTCGGTGAGCCGGAAGCTGTGAACGCTGCTGAAGCACAAAAGGATCTGTGGACTGTGGAGGCAACTCTGATAGACCTAGGGCCTGCAATCCTCAGCATCGGAAGGTTGTGTTCCATCCCAAGGTCCGACTGGGTCCCGGCTTCCACTAGATTAACCCAGTGTGCCATCAGTGAGATGTACCCTCCCTGCCCACAAGTACTTGTCCACGTGTCCATGGATAGGTGGACTTTCTGTAATGCTGCTGCAGCGCAGTATAGCACAACCTCCACCGAGGGTGCTGCACACACAGCATAGCACCACTGAGCAGCAGCACAGGCGCCACCAGGTGTAGAAAGAGTAGTCAGATGAGCCAAGTCAGAAACAGTCTGGAAAAACAGGAGCAGAGCAAAAATCAATACACGTGGTCAAATACAAGCCAGAAGTCAGAATCAGGCTTGAGCAGAGATAACAGAGACATGAGACAGTCAAGCAGGTCAGAAGACAGGCCGGGTCACATACCAAGAAGTCCAAACACAGTGAGCGAACACCAAGACAAGCGGGGTGGCAGGAAAGGGAAGTCACGGGATCAGAGTAAAAGGGCAGAGGCCAAAACACAGTATCAAGGAATCAGCTACTCTAGCCTGGGAGCATGAACTATCAATGACATTGGTCTGCAGGCCAAAGCAGACTGAAATAGCCACACAGAACCCAAAACGAGGCAGAGAAGGATAACCCCCGCACAACCAGACCGGGGAGAGAATAACAAGAAACAAGCCCTGGCCTGGATCATGACACTTTCCCAGTAAATGCATTGTTGAGGGCACAGCTAATGTTGTGGAACATGTGCTTGAATAATGCAGGGACGGCACACTGGGAGAATTAGTGGCGGCTGGGGACCAAGTACCAAGGGACCGCCACCGCCATCAGGTTGCGAAAAGCATCCGTCTTCATGAGCTTAAAAGGCAACATTTTGAGCGCAAGCAGTCATGAAATGTGTGAATTTAGTAGTGTGGCCTGTGGGGCATTGACTGCATATTTGCACTTGTGTTCCAAGAACTGGAGAATGGACAACTGAACGCTGCGCTGGTACAAGGACGTGGACGTGTTTGCTGATGGTGCTAGTTGAGTGTGTGCAATGACAGGTGCAGGGCAGGAGGCATCTTCGCATGCACCTTGGACAGGAGATTGGCTTGCACGCATAACAGCGGAAGAAGCAGTGAAGTTACCCACAGACACTGTTCCTGGACCCTGTGGTTTGGCCCACAAAGTCGGGTGCTTTGCTGCATGTGCCTGATCATGCTGGTGGTGGTCAGGCTGGTAGATTCGCTACCCCTGCTGATGCTGGCCTGGCAGGTGGTGCAAATGGACTTTTTGGGGTTATCATCAGAGTCTTTAAAAAAGAACCAGACTTTGGAAGACCTAACATTTCTGCTGGCAACTTCAGTCATGTTGATGTTACGGGGAACGGTTGCCCGCATTCTATCTGCGGCCACCACACTGCTTCTTCCTGCCTGTTGAAGTGCTACGCCTCCCTCGCCCTGTGTGCTGCTCTCCTCGCTCTGCATGTTCTCCTGCCAGGTTGGGTCAGTTACTATATCTTCCACCACCTCGTCTTCCTTTTCCGTACCCTGGTCCTCTTCCTGACTTACTGGCAATTGTGTCTCATCATCGTCCACCTCTTGTGACACTTTCCTACCATCTGTCATGATCCAGGAAGGGGTTTTGTCTTTGGCCCGTCCTAGTCAGACAGGGGTTAATTGTTTCTGCCTCTCTCTGGCAGAGGGCGGCTATTTAGTGGCCACTCGACCTAGGTCCGGTGTCAGTTATACTCCTGCCCTCAGCTGAGTTAGTTGACCCCTTGCATACGTGTGCCTTGTTGCTTGTTTGGTGTTGATCCGGTTCCGTCCCTGTTACGAGTTCTGCCTGTCCCTCTTGTACTGCGCTACCCTCTCTGTGTATGACTCTGTGCCTGTGACCTGACTACTCTCTGCTCGTCCCTCTGCTACCGCACCGCCCTCTCTGTGTATGACCTCTGCTTGTCTAACCAGAGTTTCCCTCTCCTTTACTACAGTATCCCTGTAGTAAGTATATTACATAATCTGCAGCAGTAGGACATTAAGCCCCGCCCCCTGCAGTCACATGATCGTAGGTCCTTGTACTCTTTACTACTTTGAGTGTAGCAGGTCCTGTCTGCCTGAACTTTCCCTGCAGTATCGGATCCCGGGACCTCCCGTAGTGTGGGTAAGTCACCCTGCTCAGCCGTGGCAGACAGGATCCTGACACCATCACCTTCATGTGACCGTGGCAGCTCAAATATTTGGGCATTGCTACATGCCATCTCCTCTTGCCCCACTTCAAGTGGACCAGGAGAGAGGCCTGAATCTGTAAATGGTAAAGTGAACAGTCCAAGTGTGGGATCAGTTGTCTCTGGGCAATCGGCATGGTGGAAGAAAGGAGCATCAGGGTGAGGAATATGCGGTCCAGACTCATGGCTACTGAGACATAGTGACTGGAATATGAGGGTGTTTGTTGTGGCACAATTTCAGCTTGCCCACGGCCTCGGCCTCTACTTGCACCATCACCATCACGTCCAATTCCCCATCCCTTGCCACGTGCCTTCCCATTTTAAATGGAGGACAATATTTTCCACGTTCGCTGCAAATGGCTGAATTTGGAGCGAACTTATATGTGATCCATGTAAATGAAAACCACAGTTTTAAAGAGCTGGCCTGTAGGTAACTATTTGTAACAGCACACTGGTGTCATTAAATTCGCTAACACACTGCAACAAAATTTAAATGAAGGACAGAAATGGCACAATTTTGAGCGCACTTATATGTGATCCATGAGACAGGCAAACCACTGTTTTAAATAGCTAGATTTGTAGCGCTGTAATATTGAAAGGATCTGGCTGTGTTCTATAGTGCCAACAAGCAAATGGAGCAGAAAAACGGTGTTCTCTGGATTGCTTTTAAGCAAATAATCAGGATTAAGATCCCAAAAAAATTAGTCCTGGCTCCTGATACCTGGGGCTATGTCTAGAAATATCTGTAAAAGCAGCAGCAACAGACAGAACTGGAATTAACCCTCTTGCTATATGCACTGCAGTCTGCCACATACACGGCCTGCCTGCCAAGCACTGATATCTATGCAGATGGATTAGTCCTCAGAAGGACTGTTAGTTGAGATGGATATGTGTGTAATATAGTGTGGTATACCTACACTAACAAGAAACAAGCAAATCTCTCCTTAACTCAGCAGCACCTCTCCCTACGCTGTCTGATTGCGAAGTAGACTGTGACGAGCGTGGCGGTGCCAGGTCTGATACAAACCTAATGACGCTATGCGGCCAGCCAATCACTGTAATACCCCAACCAACATGGAATTACAGTGTGTGGCAGACAATCCCTGCATGTTCTTTCGCTCTCTAAAGAGCGCCAAAAATTGAGGGAGGGGACCAGAGCTCCCGCCGAGCAACCCCGAAATATTCAGCGAGTTCCGAGCATCTCGAGCAGTGAGATGCTCAGACAAGTACCAAGTAGTGGCGAGAATGCTCACTCATCACTAGTTCTTAGTGATCTCATCCATTTAGTAAGGCAGGACTATGACAGGGGAGAAGAGCAATAATTGCTTTTAAACTTCATATTCCATGACATCTGTTATTCTTCTGAGCCAGATCCAGAACTGAGCCCTTTGTCCATCGCCTGCAGCCAGCTAACTATTTTATGCTGGTGCAAACCTCTGAGGGCTCACAGGCCAGCTCAAGTGGAAGAACGCTGCCTAAGTATTCAGGTACTTTGTATCCCTCACCAAATACTATCTTGCAGGGCTCCACTATCTGCCACAGAAGTGTTGCCTTAATAAACCCTGCTCTGTTGCCATAGTTGGGCTCTGCTACAAGTGCTGGGCTCTGCTTTATGCTGTATGTGAATCTCCTGTCAATGCAGCTCTGTCATGCTGTTATACTCTGCTATTCCATCACAAGTCTCCTGACATACTGAATGCTGCAATTGGATTCTGTTCTGCTCCATATCAAAGATGAGTTGCCTGGTTTACTCAACTCGTCTTCATTTATGTGACAACTCTACTGTGCCATTAATCCAACTCTGCTTTAATGGTCTTCCTATGCTGAGTCTAGTTTTTCCAGCTGACAGACTTTCTAGCTGTTTTCGAGCCTCTACAACGTCCAGTTTTCCAACTCTCATCCAGCTTCTACAGCCTTCATTTTTCCAGCTTTCATCCAGTGTCTACAGCCTTGAGTTTTCCAAATGTAACCCATCCTTTACAGCCTCTAGAGCTGGTTTTCCAGCTGTCATCCAGCCTCTAGAGCCTCTGGTTTTCCAGCTGTATTCCAGCCTTTACAGCATCAAGGATTCCATTTGTCATTCAGCCTCTACAACATCTGGGTTTCCATTTGTCATTCAGCCTCTACGGCCTCCATTGCTTCAGCTGGTTCACCTCGCTGCATCAATGACAGCTGTCCAAGCTGTGGTCCATCAGCTCATCCGGACCAAAGAATTTGTTATATATTTGATATAACCTCATTATGTGCAATCACAGGTAGTCAGATGGAGCGTCCACGTCTACTTTTAGTCTAACAGCTAACATTTCTTATCTACTGTACTTTCCTTGGTATGACGAGAGAGTATTTATTTAATACAGATGGAAAGGAGATCTGACGACCAAAGTTGCTTTGCAGTCTGTAATTAGGAAGACGTATAGATCTGCATAAGATCTGTATACACAAAATAGGGCATTCTTAATTGCGGTCATTTGCGAAGTTACCTTATTCTTTTTTCCAGATGCAGCAAAGCAATAAATAAGTACACATCCTTTAAAACTTAGTTAACCCCTGTGTAGCGATGTGACTTGGCCCTGTGTGACGCGACCCGAAGATCGGACGGTCAGTAAAACAACCAAGACAGACAAGGGGACACTGGGGACACAATTACAACAGTGGGCCCTGCAATAGGGAATGGGGAAAGGGACACCTCCTGCACTCTCCTGAGGCTGTGTCCCTGAAATAGCCTGATGTCCCTATACGGCTTCTTTCAAACCGTCGCCTACCAGGATTCCTCAGCCCTCACCCTGCACCTATCCCTCAGTAGGCAATTGGTAAGTGCGGACACTGGTCCCATCACTGCACTAATACAACACAAGGGAAAATAACGGACAGGGAAAAAACAAACAACTTAGCTTTCTCTGCTGCAATGCTCCGAGGCAGCAGAGTAAGGCACCTGAACTCAGCTTTCAGCAGAAACACCACTGCTCCAGATAGGCTGCAAAAAGCACTGCTCCAGATCGCTCCTCTCTTCTCAAAGGTTGATTTGCAAAGGACCTGCTATTACCAACAGTCAGCTGGTGTACCAGGTGACCTTATATAAGAAGGCGGGAGAGGTCTCCCCCAGCAGACTAAACATGTAGTAACACCAGCAGCCACCGGGGGGGGGGGGAACCCAGCAGCAGACCAACTGCAGTTGAAGTAACACCAGTGGCCACCGTGGTCAAAAACTGACATTAACTCCCGATGGCCTGAAAGGAAAAAAGTTTATAAAAGAGAATCCAGACTCTGACACAGATCCAAGAATGGATCGTGACACCCTGACAACATTGCACCAAATATTCCACTTGACACAAGAACCACCAGACTAAGGATACATTCAGAAATACTGTGTATTTCCATGTCTGCTCCATTGAACATATTTTGAGGAGACCACAAACAAGCTTCAGAGTTAAAAAGTACAAAATGGTAAAGAGCCACGTAAACAGTCTTATATGATGCTCATCTGTCCCTTGTACATTGGCAATTATGGACATGGTTTCATTGCTGTAATAGCGGTAGGCTCATAAAGTGTGAATTTCCAGCATTGGATGCTGATTGCATTTATCGATAAAGCAATATTCCAGCCTGTGATATTCACCAAGCAAATTGGGACAAGCCGTTTTAATTTCCCAAATTACATTATTCATTATGCAATCGGCACTGATTATGAATCCCTTAAATGATTTTCAATACAGAGCTCAGATTTTAATCTACACATTATATTTGCTAATTAATACTAGATACCAAATTTTATAATAAGTGGAACAAGGAATGTGAAATACAAAGTATAAATATTTTTATTGTTACTGAAATTCATATTACATACAGTGACACATAGTAGCCTCAAAATATCAAAAAATCGCTGGCAGCTTTAGGACAAAAAACACTTCCGTATCCACTATATAAAACATTAACCAGTGCATAAATGGCATAAAATACCCATTCAATCAGGGAATGATACCGCTAAAAAATCCATATTATATAAAGTGCCCAAATGACAATACACATCTTAAACATAGTGCCTGGATTTCTACAAAGTGGACAAAATCCTATCCATGTGGTGGGTAATAAACCATATAAGCGCTACTGAAATATAGATCAGCGATACCTGAATGTATGTCCGAGCTGTCACCGCGACCTACCCCGACGCGCGTTTCACCTGTTCTTCTTCCGGGGGAGTGTCTACAAGGAGGCTGGATGTCCTTATAAATAACCAGTGACCAATCGCATAGAAGATAGCGGCCCACATGTTAATTGACGAGGCATGCTTTAGTGTAATGCCAGGAACACAGCGGCGCATCTGACGCCGAGACCGCACCTCATGGAGCCACCCACCTTCGGACAATGGACCGCTGACAACCGGGCAGAAGTCCAGCGACGCTATCTTAGTGCCGGGACTGGAAGACTCAGGGCGATCCAGGCAGCGCATGCGCACATAAACTGGCAATGAAAGTGCTTAGTATCTAGTGAAATGTAGTTTAGTGTAAAAAAAAAGTGCAAAGTGCTTATATTAAAGTAAGCTTAACTTCATGTGCATATATTAAAACAAGCTTACAGCTCATTATGTAATATTTCTTTGAACTGGGCAACAATATACGCATATAAAAATCGCATAACAATGCAAATCAATGTGAATGGAGTGAATTATTATAAGTGCAAGGCTATATATCCTATATGTCCGTTGTCCTTGGACCCTGTTCTGAAGATCCTATGCGATTTTATATCCGGTGTCTGTTGGTGGACTTTTTTCTGAGGATCCTAGGCAATGTTGAATCATCAATATGCAGTGTTCGTTGGTGTCCCTGGACTCTTTTCTGAAGATCCTATGTGATTTTGAAAGATTTGCCTCGAACTGCCTCTTTTGGAAGTTTGCTTCAATAATAGTGATTAAATAATTAATTTGTTCTAATAGGACTTGTTCTATATATGATATTTTATGAGGTTTTGTATTTGTTCAGAGAGTACATGAGGGCATAATTGTATTGCCGTAGCCTAGGTATCTTCATGGTATGACTATGGTTTGGGTTTCACTATTGTCTAGGTAACTTATTGGCATTCCACATGTGGTTTTTCATAGGTAGTACGGGGTTGGTTTGTGGGTTGATAACAGCTAGGGTTTCCACAGCGGTTTATGGGTTATTACTGTAATTATGGCACTTTGGTTACCCTATGAGTATTTTAACTTTGGGTAAAATAGATATAGCCTTGCACTTATAATAATTCACTCCATTCACATTGATTTGCATTGTTATGCGATTTTTATATGGGTATATTGTTGCCCAGTTCAAAGAAATATTACATAATGAGCTGTAAGCTTGTTTTAATATATGCACGTGAAGTTAAGCTTACTTTAATATGAGGACTTTGCACTTTTTTTTACACTAAACTACATTTCACTAGGCACTAAGCACTTTCATTGCCAGTTTATGTGCGCATGCGCTGCCTGAATCGCCCTGAGTCTCCCAGTCCTGGCACTAAGATGGCGTTGCTGGACTTCCGCCCGGTTGTCAGCGGTCCATTGTCCGGAGGTGGGTGGCTCCATGGGGTGCGGTATCGGCGCCGGATGTGCCGCTGTATTCCTGGAATTACACTAACACACGCCTTGTCAATTAACATGTGGGCCACTATCTTCTATGCGATTGGTCACCGGTTATTTATAAGGACATCCAGCCTCCTTGTAGACACGCCCCCGGAAGAAGAACAGGCAAAACGCGCGTCGGGGTAGGTCGCGGTGACAGCTCGGACATACATTCAGGTATCGCTGATCTATATTTCAGTAGCGCTTATATGGTTTATTACCAACAACATGGATAGGATTTTGTCCGCTTTGTAGAAATCCAGGCACTATGTTTAAGATGTGTATTGTCATTTGGGCACTTTATATAATATGGATTTCAGTAAGAATAAAAATATTTATACTTTGTATTTCACATTCCTTGTGCCACTTTTTGTAGTATTTGGCATCTAGTGTTAATTAGTCATTACGGAATGTACCCATGGTTGGTTTTGGGTTTTAAGGACTAATATGTATACATTATATTTGCTGTTTAATTTCTTACTCCAACCTTCGTTAAATGATAATCATCTAAGTAAAAATCGGGATGTTTCAATGAGAGTCAGGAAACGTCGCTGAGCCGCGAAGGATGTCTCACGTTTTACTAATGGGAAGAAGGAATGGTTAAAAGAATTGGAAAAAAGTTTTTTCTGTTGCTCTATTTTGCTAGTACACATGCACTCAATATGAGACAATGGTCACATACTCAGTTGTCATCCATTTCTAATGCTCCAGTATTAAACAAAAGCTATAAGTTAAAAATGGAGAAAAAAAATTGATGCACACTTTGGTTTCAATTTTTTTCCCTTTCTGATGGATCCATTTTTGTCTCTCTGAGCAATTCTAGTGCTTTTACTTGGACAGTGCTTAAAAATGGAGCAGATATTAGATGACATAAATTACCAAACTGTTATGATCTGTTTGCAACAGACTTCAAAGGATCCAACTGAAATCTTTTTTTATTTTTTTTTTGCAGGACAAAAAAAGTGTGTATACTACATTTTTTGATCAAGTTAAAAAAAAAAAATTGCAGCTGGATTTCGGCCAAGCAGAAACAATTTTAAGACAATTCCATTCTCATTCAGATGAATGAATCCTGTACTGGATTCATTTATTTCCATTTTTGTTATCCAAAACTTTACTACTGGGCATTACTTGCTTTGTATAGGGTCATTGCACCTAATGTTCCATTATTTTACTAGGTTTAGAGTAGCTATTGTTTCAGTGCTTGGCTAAAGTCAGTGTGGTTGTCCTTATACAGTTTTTCTAGACTTAGAGTAACTATAATTACATTATTTGCCGTGGTTCAGCGGTCTGGTGTTACATTGTTTTACTTTGCTTAGCATGTATGTATTATTAAATATTGTTAAAGTTTCACAGATGGGTCTGCAGGGAACAGAGGATTCCGAATAGAAGAGAAGAGTCTGGGAGAGACAGAGATATTTGGAGGGGACAGCAAAGTCTTTAGGAGTCCAGAAGAGTCTGGTAGAGGACAGAGGAGTCTGGAGGAAATAGAGGAGTCTGGAGGAGGACAAAGGAGTCTGGAGGAGGACAGAGAACTCTGGAGGGGGCAGTGATGTATTGAAAGAACAGAGATTTCTGGAGGACAAATTTGTCTGGAGTAGGAGAGAAGAATCTTGAGGATGACAAGAGTCTGGAGAGGACATAGGGGTGTGGAGGGGATAAAGGGGTCTGGAGGGGATAGAAGAGTATGAAGGGGTCAGAGAAGTCTGGAGGAGGACAAAAGTTTGGAGGGGACAGCAGAGTCTGGAGGGGAAAGAGCAGTCTATACGAGGTACAAAAGAGTTTGGAAGAGGAGGACATCCTCATGGCTTCTCTAGCCCTTCTCCCGGCTACTGCTTGCCGTACTCCTGCTTTGATTGACATAGATGATGACTCCTGTATTATCCACATAGCCAAGCGAAATCTTGCACCTGCGCAGAGAAATCAAGAGCTCTTGCCTGCGCACAATGCTCTTCACTACTGCGGGCAGAGCCTAAGTCATAACAGCACAAGAGCACTTATATCTTTGGCTCTGCCCACAGTAGGACAGAGCATTTTGAGCAGGCAAGAGCTCTTGATTTCTCTGCGCAAGCCCGAGATTTTGTCTGGCTATGTGCAGGAAGCAGGAGGTGTCATCCACGTCAATCAAAGCAGGAGTATGGCGAGGAGCAGACGGGAGAAGGGATAGAAAAGCCGGAGGAGGGATGGAGACAGCAGAGATGACGCCTTCCGGACCGGACCGACAAGATTAGCATACAAAAGTTTTTTGGGAGTTATACAGGAGGAGTAAGAAGGTTATTTAACCATTGATGGACCACAGCACAGGTGCTGATAAGGTCATAGCTTTAGTTAGCACATGACAAACTGGTGACAAGTTTAATCGTTAGCTCCATCATCACTGATTGGAGGCCATCCCGAATTCGGACATATTGCATCATGTAATTGTTGCATTTTATTTTACAACCAGTGTTTAGACAATATTAGGGGGATCATTCATTGTACCCTATTTTTTCATCTGGAGTCCCCTATTAACTGTCAGGTCTTTGATCCATACATCCTCTGGCTCGGGTTGGGGTCGCCCACTTGCTCTTCAACAAATTCAATGAGCTATTTTACATTTATCAAAGTAGGTAATAAAAACGGCAGAACTTATATTGGCATCTTATGGTCGGTACTTGACCCTGTAAATCTTTTTTCTATGAAGCTAAATTGATGCTTCGCATTGCTCACTTTGTGAATTACAGCGTTCTTTTGAAAGGAAATGATATAAAAAATAAGTTAAATTTCTAAGCTCCTCTCCCGAGAGCCGCCTGGAAGAGAAAAAGAGGACTGTGACAGCCGCAATACTTTTAAAATGACATTGAGAGTTCTTTTCATTCCCCCTGAGAAAGAAATGCAAAACTTAAGAAAGGTTTTAAATAAGCCTCTAATGCTGTTTGTGCCATAGAAATACATTTTTCTTAAGTGAAGGTTGGTTTGTGTTCCCGAGCCTGACAAAGGGGCCTCTGATGCGGGGCTTGTGTCAAGCTCTTTATAGAACTGCTTACATGTACAACTCCTGTTTTCTTGGATCAGAGGAAAATATTACTTTAGCCGGTTTTTATTTATTACTAGCTGAAGAGCCCGGCGTTGCCTGGGCATAGTAACCAACTGTGGTTAGTTATAACAAATTATAATGATTAGATTGCACATAAAAACCGTGCATCTAATCCTATCCTGTGTGATATTGACTGCTGAGCCGTGTATCTAATCATATTCTGTGTGATACTGTGTGCTGAGCTGCGTATCTAATCCTATCCTGTGTGATACTGACTGCTGAGCCGTGTATCTAATCCTATCCTGTGTGATACTGGGCTCCCTCGGTAGTCTGTGTCAGAGGGTGTTCTGTGTTGGCACGGTAATAAATTGTATTTACAGCTTTACAGAAGGACGATAACACCATAGAAATGATAAGAATATTAGGCCTCAGTTACCACAACTGTCTACAAAGAAAACTGTTGCTGATAGCAACCATTCACAGCAAATTTTTCATCTTTTAAACAGCTCTGGGACAGCGTGGCGACTTTTGTGTTTCGACTTTTATGTGGCGAGGTTGGTGTATGTGTGGTGAAATGTGTGCTGAGGATGGTGGATGGTATATGTGTTGAAGCACGTGGTAGTGTGTGGCGCATTTTGTGTGTGTGTTCATATCCCCGTGTGTGGTGAGTATCCTATGTCAAGGCCCCACCTTAGCAACTGTATGGTATACACTCTTTGGCGCCATCACTCTCATTCTTTAAGTCCCCCTTGTTCACATCTTACAGCTGTCTATTTGCCTCCAACACTTTTCCTTTAACTTTTTCCCCATTATGTAGATAGGGGCAAAATTGTTTGGTGAATTGGAACACGCGGGGTTAAAATTTTGCCTCACAACAAAGCCTAAGAAGCTCTCGGGGTCCAGACGTGTGACTGTGCAACATTTTGTGGCTGTAGCTACGACGGTGCAGATGCCAATACATACACTTTTTCCCCATTATGTAGATAGGGGCAAAATTGTTTGGTGAATTGGAACGCGTGGGGTTAAAATTTTGCCTCACAACATAGCCTATGACGCTCTCAGGGTCCAGACATGTGACTGTGCCAAATTTTGTGGCTGTAGCTGCGACGGTGCGGATGCCAATCCTGGACATACATACACACCCACATTGAGCTTTATATATTAGATTGTTTTTACTTTTTTATACTGTAGCACTTAAAGGAATAATCCAGAAAATAAAAACCATGCATTGTGGCAGATGTATTATTGAAAATGCACCAGAATGCGGTGACAATTTATCAAGTGTCGGGACTCACACCCTCACGTAGGCAGTAGGTAGAGTTCACACAGGCAATGTGGTTTGGTCCAAACGTGCAGTTTTATTGCTTTCATAAAACTCTAAGGTACTGAAAACCAAAAAAGTCTCTTCTGGGTACAAAGGTATAACAGCAAATAAACAGATCATTCAGCAGGCACATATGTCAGTGCAGGCTCATCCCAATAGATCACAGTCCTTTCTCCTGGAGCAAAGAGAGACACGATCCCACCAGTCTCGGTATCCTTTTCAGCCCGAGCTCCAGAAGCTTCCAGCAACAAACAGAAGTGTTCAACTCCATGCACAGCTTACACTAAAAGGGCTGCAGCTTCCGCACATAACTCTGCAGCTCCAACACACAGACTGCTCAGCTTTCCTAGCTGACCCATGCAGTCTCCATTCAGAGATAGACTCTGGTTTGTCTCTTGCTCAGCTGCAGCTCACATTTTGACTGGACACTCACCAGCTTCAACACACTCAACTTTTCTCCATATCCAGTGGACTGACACACACCTAGTGAACACAGGCCTGGGATCTTAGTTAAAGTTGCTCAGGTGAATCTAATAAAGACTTTCACTGTTAGGATTTAACCCAGTCCTACCTGGATTTGCTACACAAGTTATTACCTAACTAAAGGATTGGAGACCACTTTCATCTTGGCTAAATGGAGAGATGGCTGCTCCATTCCACTCACTGTCTATGGAACTGCTGGAGAAAACTGACCTCTGTATTGAATTATATCCAGAAGTCCCATAGACAATGAATGAAGGGGAAAAGACTAAAGCAAGATATTTTGATGCCTCAGGTAGATGAGTCAAATGTCGTCACCCTCAACCCATCAGATAAAATGGCATACATAGAGCTACTGTATGTACAAATTTTTTACTTCTGCCACTTATGTCATACCAAAGACGCAGAGCTACAACATAGGGAGCAGCTGCAGATTCTCGCAGCTCCATTCCGTTGGTATGTTTAGTGGCATCTAGTGATGAGTGAGCATACTCGGTAATGCTACGTACTCGCCCGAGCATCGCTGTACTCATGGTACTGGGCAAGCGCCGAGCAATTCTGGGATTATTCAGCAGGAGCTTGGGTCCCCACCCTGCATGCTTGGTCTTCTTTTGTCTGCCATGCATTGTAAAGCTGCAGCCATGTTGGTTGGTTGTGCCACAGCCAAGGTGGCTGGCCACACAGTGTCATCAGGTGTATATCAGACCTGACGCCGTCCTGCTCGTCCCAGTCAGCTCTGGACTCACTAGTGTAGGGAGAGTTGCTGCAGCGATAGGGACAGAATAGGTGTGGTATACAGTTACTGTGGGTATACCATAATTGAATACACAAATCCAGCCAAACCAACAGTCCCTCTAAGGAGTAATTATGGGGTATATAGATTGCAGTGCTAGGTCGGCAGGGAGTGTATGTGGGTATATAGATATCAGTGCTAGTCAGGCAGGCATTGCATGTGGCATAATTCATTGCATACATCAAGTGGGTCCATTTAATTACTGTCTGCTGCTGCTTACTACATACATTAACAGTGTATGCATAGTCCCAGGTATCAGTGGGCAGGAATAATTTTTTTGGCATCCTAATGCTGATTATTTTGTTCAAAAGCAATCCAGATCACACATTTTTTCTCCATTTGCTTGTTGACACTGAAGAATACAGCCAGATCATTTTCATAGTACAGCGTCAAAACCCAGTTATTTTAAACGGGTTTGCCCGTCCCAGAGATCACATCTGAGTGCGCAGAAAGGTCTGCCAAATCTGTCACAAGCTGGAAGAACTGCAGCACTGAATCAACCGATGCAACAGCAAAGTTATTTTTTTCAAGGGTGTTTATGATGCCCGTACAAAAAATGTTTACACAGTATGTTGATGTGTACTTACCCGGGGGAAATGTTTGTCAGTCCTCACACTTACTGCATGGGCATTACAAGTATAGGAGACCCGCTCCTTTAAACAGGGAAAACATTTTTCGGAGGCCATCGTCCACATTTATTCCAAGGAGGATTGGGATATGTGCAAATTTGGTGCAGGCCTTGTATTCACTTCATGGGCAAACTTTATGGGAGTACCAAATGACTAATAATGGGAACTTTGCTTTCATGTGGCCATTCAAAACATCGATTCAAAGGTTTATTGAGGTGCGTGTAAATTTGGGTAGGACATGCCTTGCATTTAATGCATACGCAAAAAGTATGGGAGTACCAAATGAATAATGGGAACTTTGTTTTCATGTGGCCACCAAGTACCTCGGTTCAAAGGCTTATTGGGGTGCCTGTAACTTTGGTGCAGGGCAGGCCTTGCATTCAATGCATAAGAAAACAGTATGTAAGTACCAAATGAATAATGGGAACTTTGGTTTCATGTGGACATCCAGGACGTCGTTTCAAAGAGTTATTGGGGTGCATGTAACTTTGGGTAGTGCAGGTCTTGCATTCAATTCATAGACAAACAGCATGGGAGGACCAAATGAATAATGGGAACTTTGGTTTCATGTGGCCATCCAGTACCTCGGTTCAAAGGATTAGTGAGCTGCATGCAACTTTGATGCAGGGCAGGTCTTGCATTCAATGCATAAGAAAACAGTATGGGAGGACCACATGAATAATGGGAAGTTTGGTTTTATGTGGCCATTCAGGACGTCTGTTCAATAGATTATTGGAATGCGTACAAATTTTTGGCAGCACTGCCACTCACTGCATACGCAACAACAGTATAAGGGACCCACTGTTTAATAATGGGAACAAAAAAGCATAGCCATCTGATGGCTCTCTAAAGGCCCCGTCACACATAGCGAGAAGATCACTGATTTTGTGACGCCACAGCGATCTCGCCAGCGAGATCGCTGTGTGTGACGGGGATCAGCGACCCGTACCCCTGCTGGGTATCGCTGATCGTGCTCGATCGTCCTGGGCCATTTTTTGATCGCTAGTCTCCCGCTGGACAATACGCATCGCTGCGTGTGGCAGCGAAAGACCAGCGATCAGCGACGCTGGACGCTGGTTTCTAATGTAAACATCGGTTATCTAAGAGCTGCGCTCTTAGATACCCGATGTTTACCTTGGAAACCAGCGTGTACGCCGGTTTCCAAGGTAAACATCGGGTATCCAGGAGCCGCGGCTCCTGGATACCCGATGTTTACATTAGAAACCAGTTTGCTCACTGGTCCTGATCACTGGAGGGGCTGTCTATGTGACAGCTCACCAGCGATCAGCCTAACGATGTCCCAGCGATTCCATCCATGTCAGATCGTTGGTGGGATTGCTGGGACATCGTTATGTGTAACGGGGCCTTAAGAATAGTGAGGGCCAACTGCTGGCCCTATAAAAGTAGACTTTGTGACTTTCATAGTCCCTCCTTCATAAATGAAACAGGATGTGTTGAAAGCAATGGTAAAATTGAAAAACGCATCAAAAATGCTACGTGTGAGCATAGCCCAAGCGGTGGAGGAACATTTTTGTTTTGGGTTAATTATTTTGCCTTAAATAAAAGTCATTACCCTGGAAAGCATGTTTGTTAACATTTCTCAGGAAAATCTCTTTTGGTTTAGTTTTTGTATGTTTTCTTGTGTGCCTGTAAAAGTAGCATAGTACTCTGATAACATTGTTCACAGCTGTGACCTGGGAGTCAGTAATGCTTCCAGGGGCATTCCCCATGATGTTCCCATGTCGTTTGAGCACTGTTTCCATAATTTTCAGATGTTTTTCGACTTTAAAAGGACCCCCGGGGGGGTCACATTAAAAATATTCAGTTTTCCTATAGACTAATGGAGCGCCCCACAGGGCAGTGGGTTACTCGGTACCGGGCCAGTCAGGTTCTTTAAAGGGGATGTGTCTCTGTGGCAGTGACCCGGTCCGTGGCCCTGGGTGTCCAGTAAAGATGGATGTTTAATGAAGGACGATGGATAATAATGGGGAAAATGATGGAGAAATGGTAGGGAAATGGGAAAGATTGTCGTGATGCCACCCATGGTATTCAGGAAGGGTAGCCGATGCTGCAATGCAGATCCTCTGGGATGGTGTTAGGGCAGCAGAGATGGTTAAGCTCTCCATGGGTAGAGCTATGTCTCAGGGCAGTTAAGTTGGTGACGGGTGAGTTGGTGACTGTGATGGTGCAAATGGCACGAAGGACACAGCGGAGTGCAGTTTCACAGTTTTTACTCACGATTCTTGTGCACACAGTGACCTGCTTGGCACTGTGTCCTCCGGGGGAGGGGTCCTGCAAACTCCCAGATAGATTGGGAAGCACTTCTCCAGGACTCCCTTTTATGTTAGCCTTTCCTGGCCGTCTCACTGCGCGAATCTGTATCTCTTTTGCCCTGCGCCTTCACAAACAGTGTCCCCAAGCCAGCAGCCACAGATCTCGCCAGGCGACGTGGGTCAAGCCCCGGGATCCTCTATAGCTACCTTTTCAAGGAATGAATGCGGTTGCGTCTGAGGTACTTACAGTAACCTCAGCCTCCGGCTTGCTAGCTGAGCCTGATTCTTCTCTACTAGACTTAGGGGCCGGCTCCCCCACTGCGATCTGGTCCTTCCTCTTCTGGTACCACGGGTGGCTTCTGCACTACCCGTGCCCCAAGGACCCCTTCTGTCCTCCTGGAAGCTTCCTTCAGCTCTCCACACTCCTTCTCTCTCCCCTTCCTCTGACTGCCTCCTGCTGTCCCATCACCAACTAACTAACTGTCTCTTTCTAGAATAATTTTCCTTTTACCTCAGCCTTAACTCCGCCTATCAACTGTCACTGATTGGTTGTCCCTTCTCACACCACTCACTAAGCTCCGCCCCTTCTCTATCTTTCACCATTGACTCCCCAACACCCTTTCCAGGCCAGCCTGGTGTGTGTTGGGTGTAAGTGTTAGGAGTCCTAGGTGGTGCTCCCTCCTTACCTGAGGGTGGGATACCACACCTCTGGATGAGGTGCAGTACCTCTGTGGCGACTGGACAATCAATGGCGCCACACTAACATTGGGCGCATTACTCGGGTCGAGTACCCATGTATTCAAATTTGCTCGACCTGAACATTTTAGTGCTCGCTCATCACTAGTTGTAAAATGTTAAAATGACATTTCCCAGTGAATGCATTTGGCTTGGTTGAAAGCAATGCTAAAGTTGAAAAACCCATCAAAAACGCTAGGTGTGAACATAGCCCAAGTGGTGGAGGAACATTTTTGTTTTGGGTTATTTTTTTGCCTTACATACAAATAATTACCCTGGAAAGGATGTTCTTTAACATATTTCCCAGGAAAATCCATTTTGGTTTCTTTTTTGTATGTTTTATTGTAAAAGTGGGGTAACACTCTGACAACACTGTTCACAGCTGTGACCTGGGAGTCAGAAATGCTTCCAGGGGTATTCCCCATGATGTTCCCCTGTCATTTGAGCACTGTTTCCATCAATTTCAGATGTTTTTAGACCCTAAAAGGACCCCAGTGGCAAAAATGCTTGGGTTTCCCCATAGACTTACATTGGGCTCTTTGCTCTGTAATTCCAATTTGCTCGACCCGAGCAACGAGCACCCGAGCATTTTAGTGCTCACCCATCACTAGTTGCATCCCCTAAAAGACTTATGTGCAAGCGAATGTATTAATGACACTGAAATAAATCATTTGTGACTGCCTGACCTAATAGTGAATATGTTACCTGACTGCCCTGTAAACAGATCACCATGGAAAAAAACTGTCCACTATTTCATTTGGACTCCATCGTTTTAAGCAAGTTTCCATCCCCAAAGGGACACCAATAAAAGCAAACAATGGGGCACCAGAGTTATACAATAGCTGGAAGAAAAGAGACCAATTTTCTTTGGGACTCCCATCCTAGGAGAAGTATTGTAATGATATGGACTGATATGATGATCGTTTGCTTATTGTCTGTCTCCCTTTTGCACATCTGCAAGTTAGTAATTTTTGTCTCACATGTGGTTCAACATTTGGAAAGAAAATCATCCCACTTTCTATTCTCTCCTCCATCCCCCCCAGCGCTTCCTCCTTCTCCACTCATCTGGGATGAAGACTTTCCCTCATTCTTCAAGCAGAAGATTGTTAACATCAGAAAAAGCTTTGGCCTACAGCCCACAGAGCCCCTCCTCCTAACTACTCAGCCCTCCTCCTCCAAAACCATCTTCTCCACCATTAATGAAGATCAACTTTACTCTCTACTCTCAAGATCACATCTTACCCCCTGTGAACTTGACCCGATTCCATCCCACCTCATCCCAATCCTCACCACAGTCTTCCTCCCAACCCCAACCCATGTCTTCAACCTATCACTAACAACTGGTCTTTTCCCCTCATGCTCCAAACATGCCTCAATCACACCCATGCTCAAAAAGCCCTGTCTTCACCCATCCTCTGTATCTAGCTATCGCCCCATATCACATATCACATATCACTTCTCCCTTATGCCTCAAAACTACTGGAACATGTCCATTTTGAACTGTTCTCCCACCTCTCCTCCTGTTCCCTCTTCGACCATTTAGTCTGGCTTCCAATTGCGTCACTCCACTGAAACTGCCCAGACTAAAGTCACCAATGACCTACTGAATGCCAAAGCCAAGCGACACTGGTCTGTCCTGTTCCTCCTGAACCTGTCCTCTGCCTTTGACACAGTGGACCATTCCCTATTACTACAGACTCTCTCATCTTTTGGCATCACAGACTTGGCCCTATCTTGGAACTCTTCATACCTAACAGACCAGACATTCAGAGTCTCCCACTCACACACCACCTCCTCACCTCTGCCCCCTATCTATCGCAGTCCTGCAAGGTTCAGTTCTAGGGCCCCTGCTCTTCTCCATGTATAACTTCAGCCTGGGACAGCTCATAGGGTCCCACAGCTTTCAGTATCACCTCTGTGCTGATGACACGCCGATCTACATCTCTGGACCAGATGTCACTTCCCTACAAACCAAAATATCACAATGTCTATCCGACATTTCCTCCTTCTTCACTGCTAGACTTCTAAAATTCAATATGGACAAAACAGAATTCATCAACTTTCCCCCATCTCACTCGACTCCCCCAACGGACCTATCCATTAAATAGCTGCTCACTCTCCCCAGTCCCACAAGCTCGCTGCCTCGGGGTAATCTTTGACTCTGATCTATGCTGCAAAACAAACATCCAAGCACGTTCCACTTCCTGCCGACTTAAACTCAAAAATATTTCCCGATCTGTATATTCCTCAACCAAGAATCTGCAAAAACCCTAGCGCATGCCCTCATCATCTCCTGCCTTGACTACAGCAACCTCCTGCTCTGTGACCTCCCCTAAAACTCTCACACCCCTCCAACCTATTCCAAACTCTGCTGCCCGACTAGTTCACCTGTCCCCCCGCTATTCCCCTCTGTCAATCCCTTCACTGGCTCCCCATTACTCAGAAACTCCAATTCAAAACCCTAACCATGACATGCAGTGCCATCTGCAACCTGTGTCCTCCATACATCTGTGACCTAGTCTTCCGATACTTACCTTCACGTAATCTCTGATCCTCACAAGATCTACTTCTCTACTCCCCTCTAATCTCCTCTTCACATAATCTCACACTAGATTTCTCCTGTGCATCCCCCCTACTCTGGAACTCTCTACCACAACATATCAGACTCTCTCCTACCATGGAAACCTCTAAAAGGAACCTGAAGACATACCTCTTCTGACAAGCCTACAAACTGCAGTAGCCACCAATCCACCAAACAGCTGCACAACCAGCTCTACCCTCACCTACTGTATCCTCACACATCCCTTGTAGACTGTGAGCCCTCACGGGAAGGGTCCTCTCTCCTCTTGTATCAGTCATGACTTGTATTGTTTAGGATTACTGTACTTATTTTTTTATTATGTTTATCCCTCCTCACATGTAAAGCGCTGTGGAATAAATGGCACTATAATAATTATTAATAATAATAATAATAATAATAATAATAATAATAATACAATTGGTTATATCAAAAACTGGTGATACTCAAGAAAACACCCAACTTGCTCTTCTCTAACTGATATCTATGATATCTAAAATTTAAGAACTTTAACACATTAATAACGACAAATTTTGGATGGACGAGAATGCAAGGAAGAAAGTCAACATCAAGTCTTACAAAGTCTGATGCCAATCACTCAAACCTTCCAATAAAGACAAATTCTTCAGAATCAAAAATCTTTAAAAGGTGAAGGATGAGGGAAGCTAAGTAGAGGTTATGGGAGTTAGCGGTGGAAAAGGTCACGATTCCCCTTAGCACGTGAAGTGTCCGTTCAATGAGCTGCACCAAACCCTGATTGAAAAAGGCCTGGGAGGATGCTGAACGGGATTAATAACTTATAGAAGAAATAGTTTTCCGAAGAAGCTTATAAAGAAGGCAGTCTAGGGGACAGCCTGACAGTCCACATAAAAAGCTGCTTTGATTATAATTTGAAGGAAAAGACAACATTTCTGAGTGGAATATGGAAGAATTACTATGATGACCAGAGCATTAGGTCATACGAGGTGAGTGGCTTCTAAAGACTGAGAAACGACTGAAATATTAGTGATACTGAAAGGGCTTGTCCCCTCACAGTAAATCACAGTTGGTTATAAAAAGGCAAACTCTGGGCCGTAACTCTGTTGATAGTCGTACATGTTGGGGCAAAGAATTCCAGAGGATTGGGGCTATTCGGGAGAAGTCTTGGAGGCGGTTGGGTGAGGAACGAATAAGTGTGGAGGAGAGAAGGAGGTATTGGGATGACCAGAGATTACGTGAGGGAAGGTATCAGGAGATTAGTTCAGAGACATATGGAGGAGACAGGTTATAGATGGCCTATGGACAGGTGATCTGGGTATTATGCCCCCAGAGCAGGCCAAGACACAGTTCACACAGGGATAAAGAGCAGCAGATCCACCAGAACTGATCAGAATCAGAGCAGGAGCTGAACACACAGACTCACGTGGCGAGGATCAGGAACTCAACGCGAAGCTCTGGCAACGCCCCAAAGGGGGAGGGAACTTTATATAGGGACTGCCTCTCAGCGATAGGCTGGAGCAGCTATTCTAACACACACCCATTTCTCATAAAAGCAGGGGAGGTGTGGCCACGCGCACCCTAAGCAAAGCCAAACACAGTCAGCGATGCAAAGGACACCTTGCAGGAGCTGAAGCCTGAAGACACGTGGTAAGTCATGCAGAGTGCAGTAGACTTCATTAACCCACGGGTAGCTTCCCACAGCAACTGCCAGGGACCGCACTTGCGGGTGGTCATGCAGCGCAGCAGAACCACGTACGCATGTACGGCTACGCAGCGGAGCCGGGCACTGAACGGCATACACACAGATAACTGACAACAGCATTCCAGCTCATTAGAGGGAAAGATCGAAAGGTGAAAGTAGAGATGCAGAGTAACGCCATGAAACAATGTCCAAACACAGCGGCGTTACAGCAGCACAGAGGATGTCGGGCATACCTCCCAACTTTTGAAGAAGGGAAAAAAGCTGTGGCAAATTTTAGGCCACTCCCTGACCACACCCCTTTCACAACTAGTCACACCCATGTCCATGCCCCAACGACACCCATTTAGCACTGCTGATAACACTGAATGGTACTGAGGGCACAGTGACTAGCATTATGGGCACAGTGGCTGGCATTACGGCTGGCATTATGGGCACAGTGGCTGGTAATGTTGGCACACTGACTGGTACTGAGGAAAAGAAAGAACAGAGAGAGAAAAAAGAAAACAGAGAAAGAAAGAAAGAAAGAACAGAGAGGGAAAGAAAGAACAGAGAGAGAGAAAGAGAAAGAGAAAGTGTCAGGCTCCTGTCAGCGTCGGCAACTGCCACGGCTGGGCAGAGTGACTTACCCACACCGCGGGAGAGCACGGGGCCCACTACGGTAGTGAAGGTTTCTGCTGACAGGACCTGAGGCACGGAAAGTAGTAAGGAGTACCAGGACCTACGATCATGTGACTGCAGGGGGCGGGGCTTAGCGTCCTACTACTGCAGATGATGAGATGTACCTACTGCTGGAATACTGTAGTAGAGGAGAGAAAAACGCAGGTCAGCTCCATACACACGCATCTCCACTCCGTACACCCCGTACACACACGGCTCTGCTCAGCTCTGTGAACACATGGCTCAGCTCTGTACACTTCGTACACACAGGGTTCCGTTTCATACATCCTATAAACACATGGCTCCGCTCCGTAAACACACGGCTCCGCTTCGTACACCTCGTACACACACGGCTACACTCCTTACACCTCGTAAAACACGACTCCACTCCCCACACACCGTACACACACGGCTCTGCTACATCCACCCTGTAAACCCCTCCTGACCCCACACATAAACTTCCCTCATCCAGCACCATGTCGACCAGCACAGCAGAGAGAGTCCTGCATACACAGAGATTCCTGATCACCGCAGCCCCTCACAGCCTGCAATGATGTTGCTACGCTGTTCATCTCTTCTGTGCGCACAGGACCTGTGATGAGGTCACAGAAGGGGAGGAGTCAGGAGTCACATGATTTTTTATTGTGCCCAGGTGCTGGGATTTTCTGAAAGGTGACAACTAGAGTTGAGCGACTTTGGTTGGATCAGATTTCGTGAAACCCGAATTAAGCAAAATTTGAGTCGGATGAAACTGGTCCAACTAGGGCAAAAAAAGTTGGAGTTTCGTCCGAAACCCGACCCCAATGCAAGTCAATGGGGAATAAAAGTCGGCATTGAGTGGATAAAATGGTTAAAATTTGATAAGCTTAAAATTGTGTCCCCCATATTATATGTGAAGTCGGGGCATCTAGTGTGCTGATGCCTGCACTATCTCTCATATATCAGCACTAATTCATCCCTGGACTGGGTTTTTTTTCCGTGTGTGTTTCACCTACAGTATGTTTTTTTCTGCTTTACCAGAGAACATAGTTGCTACCGCTCCTCTCCACGCTCAGATTTGAGCACAGTCCCCCTCCTTGATACAGTCACTAAGGGCTCATGGACACAACTATTTAAATCAGATGAGCTCTATTTGTGGTTTTGACGGCTACCACTTATACCCATGCTATTCTATGGGGATGTGTACATGTCTGATTTCTTCCTCAAACCTGGAGGTCCACGGAAAAAATAAATCACAGCATGCACAATTTCCCCATTCAAGTTTATGGCTCCATGAAAAAAAATAGTACCACGATGTCCATTTTTCACAGACTGGAGAAGATAGCAAGTTTATTTTTCTCTCCACCTCCGAGAAAATCGGATCGCACTCTGATCAAACTGCTCATAATCGGACCATTTCTCTCAGAAGGAGAGAAAACAGTCATGCAACCCTCGCCTAACACAGAGAGATAATAAAAGGGAAGCAGAAGGCGTTGTCAGAGCGCAGAGTGGCCCAGGAAGCAGAAGCAGGCTGGAAGCAGAAGGAGAAGCAGAGAGAGGAGCAGAACAGGCGGGAAGCAGTCTGAGGAATCAAGAGACCAGTGATAAGAGCAGAGGAGAAGCAGACAGAGTCATCAGGAGAAAAGCAGGGGAGAGCACAAGGAGAAGCAGAGGGAGGAGCAGAAAAGAGGGGAAGCAGACAGAGCCATCAAGGAGGGGAGTAAAGCAAAGGGGAAGCGAAAGAAAAGCAGAGCGAGGAGCAGAGCAAAGAGGAAGTAGACAGAGTCATCAGGATAGGAGCAGGGCAGAGCAGAAGAAGAAGCAGAGGGAGGAGCACAGAAGAGGGGAAGCATATAGAGTCATCAGGATAGGAGCAGGGCAGAGCAGAAGAAGAAGCAGAGGGAGGAGCACAGAAGAGGGGAAGCATATAGAGTCATTAGGAGAGGAGCAGGGCAGAGCAGAAGGAAAAGCAGAGTGAGGAGCAGAGAAGAGGGGAAGCAAACAGAGCCATCACAGCAAGGAGCAGGGCAGAGCAGAAGGAGAAGCAGATGGAGGAGCAGAGAAGAGGGGAAGAAGACAGTCATCACAGCAAGGAGCAAGGGAAGAGCAGAAGGAGAAGCAGAGGGAGGAGCAGAGAAGAGGGGAAGAAGACAGAGTCATCAGAGCAAGGAACAGGGCAGAGCAGAAGGAGAAGCAGAGGGAGGAGCAGAGAAGAGGGGAAGAAGACAGTCATCACAGCAAGGAGCAGGGCAGAGCAGAAGGAGCAGAAGGAGAAGAGGGGAAGCTGACAGAGTCATCACAGCAAGGAGCAGAGCTCTAATAAATTTGTGCAAGAGTTTATAAACTGGTTAGGAAACTACTGCAGTAAAGAGATATAAACACATTTTATTAAAAGACTATTACTATTTAGATATTTGCATAGTTTTGCTCATGGGAAACATTCATAAAAATATGTATTAAAAAAAATAATTGCAAATGTTTCTATATTCTTTCTATCCCCTGGCACATGCAGGCATACAGTATATAGTGGAATTCCTAAGCTTATGGCCAACTTTCCCCACGATTATTAGAATAGTTAATAAGCATGATACTTTCCCTTTTAAAGGTCAAATCTCTTAAGGCCCTCCTTAGGAGAGAACTTTCTGTGGGTATTTTGGACCCACAAGAATTACATTAAGACCATGACTATGTAGTTGCTAAGAACATAAGATACATCTCGGGAAACAACTCTATAAAATACTACACTTTAAATAATGTTGGCAGAGAGAGATCTCGTTACAGCAACTTTAGATTTCGAGCGCTTGCCCCCCCCATGGGCCAGTTCTGGACTTCCTTAAGGGCCTGTCACACTAAGCGATATCGCTAGCAATATCGCTATAACTTGTGATGTTATAGCGATATTGCTAGCGATATCGCTGTGTCTGATACTTACCTACAACCCGCTCCCCCGCTGGTTATCGCTGATCGCGCGAGAACGTTCAGGACTGTTTCTCGTCGTCAGCTTCCTGCGGCGCTTCCTGCTGTGATGACGAGCGATGCGTGGAGCCGGGCGGGAGGACATCAGGATCGCCTGGTGTGACAGGTAAGTAGCAACCCCCATCTCCAGTGATGTCGCTGGTGAGATCTGCCTGTGTGGCAGCTCACTAGCGACCACTTAGCGATGTACCAGCGATCCTGACCGCGTCATATCGCTGGTCGGGATCGCTGGTACATCGCTAAGTGTGACAGTACCCTTAGGTTCCTCTGGTCCTCTCTTGGCCAGTCCAAGCCCTCGCACAGAGAATCTGCTAATAAAACTGCAAACAGCTAAACAAGAAAAAAAAACAGGATATCTACCTAATGTCTCTCACAAATAAAGTCGACTGTAGCGGATAGATAAACATTCAATTTACTCCGTTTTATATCTTCCATAAAGAAATACAATAGTTTATTTTCTACAGAACGAAGCAATACAACGTTTCTTAGAAATAAAGGAATAGAAAAAGAGTCTTGGGTGACAAGGACACACTCTGCCAGTGGCTGAATACTCTGTTATTGGGCTGATTTATCAATTCTGAGCGATAATATCTCAATATATCATCGAAGTAAAGCGGTGAGGCATAAGCTGTTTCAGAATTTAATGACTTTCTAAAGCCGCATCGGAGACCAGGCTTTGAGCGACACAACTTGAGACATTTGTTTGCTACCGGCAAATATTCCATGCTAACAAATGGCAGCTGCTGCGTCGATTAAACGATTTCACATAATAATTCAGCTGCAAACCTCCTAAACTCACATTGAGAGTGCAGCCGGATGATGTTCACAGAAACTACTTTGAAGTTGAAGACTTCTTATCCGTCCATGTCAAATGTTTAATAGAAGTCGTCACACTGTGGATGACTGCAGACGGCAGCCGCTTGTCCTTTTCTGATTCCGCTGTTCATCTTCCACTACGATAAACCACAATTTTTACAAACAACGTGCAGGAGATGATTTATTTATGGGTCAATGGAAAAAAAAATACATTGCTTTCTGATTTGAATACATTGTTTCCATTTAGGAAGAAGATGTGGAAAAGATACTTCTCATCTCAGTCCTTTACTAAGCAGCTCAGTAAAAAATGAGCAACTGCTTTAGGTCAAAGTGTGAGATTTCGCCAAAAGGTGTGAGATCACTCGCTTTTATTTTAAAAGGGACTGCAGAGGGTCCTGGGATCCTGCTCCTCAAGATGGAATCCCCCAAAATGGAGGTTTGAACATCACCTTAGCTGGAGTTGGGCCCTTTACCCTGACAATAGACTTCACTGCTTTTTTCTCAGGTATATTTAATAAAATAATCATGGCTGCCCACCTTTTTCAGGACAGGCACTCATTAAAGGGTTAATCCCAAAAAATCAAGTTACAGTTGTGCTCAAAACTTTACATACCCCGGCAGAATTTTTGCTTTCTTGGTCTTTTTTCATTACACCAAAACTTTTTCTCCACTCATGGTTATTGGTTGGGTGAAGCCATTTATTGTCACACTACTGTGTTTTCTCTTTTTAAATCATAATGACGACCCAAAACATCTAAATGACTCTGATCAAAAGAATACATACCCTGATGATTTTGGCCTGATAACATGCACAAAAGGTGACACAAATGGGTTTGACCGGCTACTAAAGGTAACATCCTCACGTGTGACCTGTTTGCTTGTAATCAGTGTGCATAAAAGCTGAGTGAGTTTCTCGGATCCAGACAGACTCTTGCATCTTTCATCCAGCTACTGGCATTCCTGGATTGTGAGTCAAGGGGAAAGCAAAAGAATTGTCAATGGATCTACGGGAAAAGGTAGCTGAACTGTATAAAAGAGGAAAGGGATACAAAAAGATATCCCAGGAATTGATAATGCCAGTCAGCAGCATTCAAACTGTGATTAACAAATGGAAAATCAGGGGCTCTGTAAAAACAAAACCACGGTCAGGTAGACCAACAAAAATTTCATCCAAAACTGCCCGAACAATTGTTTGAGATGCAAAGAAAAACCCACAAATAACATCAGCTGAAATACTGCACTCTCTGAAAACTTTCAAGATGCCAATAAGGAGGTACTTGAAGAAAAGTGATTTGCATGATGAAGTCGCCAGAAGAAAGCCATTACTGTGCAAATGCCACAAAGTATCTCGCCTACAATACGCAAAACAGCACAGAGACAAGCCTCAAAACTTCTGGAACAAGGTCATTTGGAGTGATGAGACCAAAATTTATTTTTTTGGTTGGCCACAACCGTAAGCATTACATTGGAGAGAGGTCAATAAGGCCTATGATGAAAGGATCACCATTCCTACTGTAAAGCTCGGAGGTGGATCACTGATGTTTTGGGGATGTGTGATCTACAAAGGCACAGGAAACTTGGTGAAAGTTATCAGCAAATACTGCTGCGCATGAGACGTACTTGGATGTTCCAACATGACAAAGATCCAAAACACAGATCCAAAACACAAGGCCAAGTTGATCCATCATTGGCTACAGCAGTGAAGTGAAGGTTCTGGTGTGGCCATCTCAGCCTTCTGACCTCAATATCATTGAGCCACTCTGGGGAGATCTCAAGTGCTCAGCTCATGCTAGACAGCCCAGGAATTTACAGGAACTGGAGTTTTTTTGCCAAGAAGAGTGGGCAGCTTTATCATCTCAGAAAACAAAGAACCTCATCCACAACAACCACAAAAGACTTCAAGCTGTCATTGATGTTAGAGGGGGCAATACACAGTATTAAAAAATGGGGTATGTAAACTTTTGATCAGGGTCATTTGGATTTTTTGGGTTTTCATTATGATTTAAAAAGAGAAAACACTGTAGTTTGACAATAAATGACTTCACCCAACCACTAACCATGAGTGGAGAAAACGTTTTGGTGTTATCATTCATATTCACTGACAAAAGTCCAAGAAAGCAAAAAATTCTGCTGGGGTATGTAAACTTTTGCAACTGTATCTCCTATCCAAAAGATTGCAGGTAAGCCGCCGATCGCTGGGGAGTCCAACTACTGGGATACCCAACAATGCAAGATCATAGTTTTGGAATCTTGGTAATTGGGCACCCTACCCTCATCCTTAACCCCTTCATGACCAAGCCTATTTTGACCTTAATGACCAGGCCATTTTTTTGCAATTCTGACCAGTGTCCCTTTATGAGGAAATAACTCAGGAACGCTTCAACGCATCCTAGCGATTCTGAGAATCTTTTTTCGTGACATATTGGGCTTCATGTTAGTGGTAAATTTAGGTCAATAATTTTTGCGTTTATTTGTGAAAAAATCAGAAATTTGGCAAAAATGTAGAAAATGTTGCAATTTTCAAATTTTGAATTGTTATTCTGTTAAACCAGAGAGTTATGTGACACAAAGTGGTTACTAAATAACATTTCCCACATGATTACTTTACATCAGCACAATTTTGGAAACAATTTTTTTGTTAGGAAGTTAAAGGGTTAAAAGTTGACCAGTGATTTCTCATTTTTACAACAAAATTTACAAAACCATTTTTTTTAGGGACCACCTCACATTTGAAGTCACTTTGAGGGGTCTATATGGCAGAAAATACCCAAAAGTGACACCATTCTAAAAACTACACCCCTCAAGCTACTCAAAAATACATTCATGAAGATTATTAACCCTTCAGGTGTTTCACAGGAACTAAAGCAACGTGGAAAGAAAAAATGGACATTTTAATTTTTCCAACAAAAATTTTCATTTAGCATCAATTTTTTCATTTTCACATGGGCAACAGGATAAAATGGATCCTAAAATTTGTTGGTCAATTTCTCCTGAGTACACCTATCCCTCATATGTGGTCATAAACCACTGTTTGGGTGCATGGCAGGGCTCAGAAGGGAAGGAGCGCCATTTGACTTTTTGAATGGAAAACATGCTGGAATATTTAGCGGTTGCCATGTCGCGTTTGGACAGCCCCTGTGCACCTAAACATTGGAGCTCCCCCACAAGTGACCCCATTTTGGAAACAAGACCCCCCAAGAAACTTATCTACATGCATAGTGATCACTTTGAACCCCCAGGTGCTTCACAAATTGATCGGTAAATAAAAAAAGTTTCTTTTTTTCACAAAAATGTTATTTTAGCCTCAGTTTTTTCATTTTCACATGGGCAACAGGATAAAATGGAAGCTAAAACTTGTTGGGCAATTTCTCCTGAGTGCACGAATACCTCATATGTGGTCATAAACCACTGTTTGGGCGCACGGCAGGGTCCGGAAGGGAAGGAGCGCTATTTGACTTTTGGAATGGAAAATTAGCTCTAATCATTTTTGGACACCATGTCGCGTTTGGAGAGCCCCTGTGTGCCTAAACATGGGAGCTCCCCCACAATTGACCCCATTTTGGAAACTAGACCCCTTATGGATCTTATCTAGATGTGTAGTGAGCACTTTGAACCCCCAGGTGCTTCACAGAAGTTTATAACGCAGAGCAGTGAAAATAAAAAATCATTTTTTTTCCTCAAAAATTATTTTTTAGCACGCTGTTTTTTATTTTCACAAGGGTAACAGGAGAAATTGGACCACAACAGTTGTCCAGTTTGTCCTGAGTACACCAATACCCCATATGTGGGGGGAACCACTGTTTGGGTGCACGGCAGGGCTCTGAAGGGAAGGAGAACCATTTGACTTTTTGAAATGAAAATTACCTCTAATCGTTAGCGGACACCAAGTCGTGTTTGGAGAGCCCCTGTGTGCCTAAACATTGGAGCACCCCCACAAATGACCACATTTTGGAAACTAGACCCCCTAAGGAACTTATCTAGATGCATAGTGAGCACTTTGAACCCCCAAGTGCTTCACAAAAGTTCATAATGCAGTGCCGTGAAAATAAAAAATATTTTTTTTCCTCCAAAAATTATTTTTTAGTGCGCAATTTTTTATTTTCACAAGGGTACCAGGAGAAACTGGACCCCAAAAGTTGTTGTCCAGTTTGTCCTGAGTACGCTGGTACCCCATAGGTGGGGGGAACCACTGTTTGGGTGCACGGCAGGGCTCAGAAGGGAAGGAGAACCATTTGACTTTTTGAAATGAAAATTACCTCTAATCGTTAGCGGACACCAAGTCGTGTTTGGAGAGCCCCTGTGTGCCTAAACATTGGAGCACCCCCACAAATGACCACATTTTGGAAACTAGACCCCCTAAGGAACTTATCTAGATGCATAGTGAGCACTTTGAACCCCAAAGTGCTTCACAAAAGTTTATAACGCAGTGCCGTGAAAATAAAAAATATTTTTTTCCTCCAAAAATTATTTTTTAGTGCGCACTTTTTTATTTTCACAAGGGTACCAGGAGAAACTGGACCCCAAAAGTTGTTGTCCAATTTTTCCTGAGTACGCTGGTACCCCATATGTGGGGGGACCACTGTTTGGCACATATCGGGGCTCGGAAGGGAAGTAGTGACATTATGAAATGCTGACTTTGATGAAATGGTCTGCGGGCGTCATGTTACATTTGCAGAGCCCCTGGTGTGCCTAAACTGTGGAACCCTCCCACAAGTTATCCCATTTTGGAAACTAAACCCCCCAAGGAACTTATCTAGATGTGTGGTGAGCACTTTGAACCCCCAAGTGCTTCACAGAAATTTATAACGCAAAGCTGTGAAAATAAAAAATCATTTTTTTTCCTCAAAAAATCATTTTTTAGCTCGCAATTTTTTATTTTCACAAGGGTAACAGGAGAAATTGGATTGCAAAAGTTGTTGTCCAGTTTGTCCTGAGTATGCTGATACCCCATATGTGGGGGGGAACCATTGTTTGGGTGCACGTAAGGGCTCACAATGGAAGTAGTAACGTTTTGAAATGCAGACTTTGATGGAAAGGTCTGTGGTCGCCGTTACGTTTGCAGAGCCCCTGATGTGCCTAAACAGTAGAAACCCCCCACAAGTGAGCCCATTTTGGAAACTAGACCTTCCAAGGAACTTATCTAGATTTATGGTGCCTAAACAGTGGAAACCCCTCAATTCTAACTCCAACCCTAACCCCAACACACCCCTAACCACAGCCCTAACCCCAACACATCCCTAACCCTAATCCCAACCCTAACCATAACCCTAACCCCAACACACCCCTAACCCTATTCCTAACCCTAACCCTAATTCCAACCCTAACCCTAATTCCAACCTTAAACATAGTTCTAACCCTAACCCTAATTCCAACCCTAACCCTATTTCCACCCTAATCCTAATTCCACCCTAACCCTAATTCCAACCCTAACCCTAATTCCAACCCTAACCCTAACCATATTTCCAACCCTAACCCTAATTCCAATCCTAACCCTAATTCCAACCCTAACCCTAATTCCAACCCTAACCCTAGCCCTAACCCTATTTCCAACCCTAACCCTAATGGAAAAATAAAATTAAAAATAATTTCTTTATTTTATTAGTTGTTCCTGCCTATGGGGGTGATAAATGGGGGGTTTATTTACTTTTCATTCTATTTTGATCAATGTGAGAGTTTATCACAGTGATCAAAATGAATGAATGAATCTGCAGCCGGAGGGTGCACTGCACATGCACCCGCCATTTTCCAAGATGGCTGCGCCCATGAAGCAGGACCGCGGGACACCGGGAGCCGGAGAGGGACATCGGAGGTACCGGGGGGGTCGGAAGGTGGGGGGAGCCTATAGAATGGGGAGGGGAGCAGATGATGATGGCGGTATCGGGGGCCGATCGGCTCCATGAGTCGGTGGGGGGAGGGTCGGGTCACGGTCTCCAGCCATGTCCGATGCTACTGCAGCATCGGCCATGGCTGGATTGTAATATTTCATCAATTTTCATTGATGAAATATTACTATCGCTCTGACTGGCTGTTTCACTTTTAACAGCCAATCAGAGCAATCGTAGCCACGTGGGGGCAAAGCCCCCTGTGGTGAAGAACAAAGCCCCTTGTATCTGTGGGTCGGGTGACCTTTTAGTGACCCCGGTCACCCGACCCGCAGGGGGGCTTTAAAGTCATGACGCCACATAGGCGTCACTGGTCAGATTGGCACCAGTTTTCATGACGCCTATGTGGCGTCATTGGTCGGGAAGGGGCAATAATGTGCACACTCAGTCTCCAATCCATTTATTGTCAATGGGAGTGCTAGAAGTAGGTGAGAGCTTACAAAGAACAGAGGGGTTCAGTATGATTACCTCAACTCCTGTCAGGGCAGGACTGCAGAGCCCCATAGTCAGGGATCCAAAGCCCAAATCTTAGGATCATTGCTGGAAGTAGCCAAGAGCTTACAATGAATAGAAGAGGTTCAGTATGCGTCCCTTACCTCCAATCAGGGCAGGACTGCAGAGTCCCATACTTAGGGTTCCAAAGCCAAATCTTAGGATCACTGCAGGTTTTCACGGTCTTTTTTTTTGGAAGAGCCCTTTTTGTTGAATTTTCCAAAAAATGTGTAGTATCTTTTGCCTCAAAAACTACACAAGAATTAGTTGGGTGCTTTTTCTTGGGAGTCCTATTATTGCTTTTGGCAAAGAGGTTCTGGCATCTCATGTAAAGCCTGCAGCCTCATTGACATCACCTTAGTGTTTACCTAAGAGCCCCATGTCAACTAGACATGAGATTGATTGGGGGCTTTTTATCTGGGAACCCTGTCATTGTCCCAAGCGCCAACCTAAGATCTCATGCTAATTGAAGGTAAGATTGGGTGGAAGACTTTCTTGGGAGACCAACATTCCCTCAAAGAGAGTTTAACTCACCCAAAACCTACAGCCCCCTTAGTATTGCATTAGTTGCTGCCTTAGAGCTCCATGTTGACACCATGAATAGAAACTTTTTCTAAACCTTCATCGAAGCTGGTTTAAGCAATCATCTGCAGCCTGAGGACCCTTTGGATTTGATTAAGTGTCTGTCCCAAGACCTTCAATGTTGATTTGAAGCATAATTGGTTGGTAGGTTTTTTCTTTTGAGCCTTGACATTGCCTCACACAAAGAGACTCACCTAAAGCTTGGGGCTGCATAGATTTATAATAATTTGGTGGGCAATCAATTCTTAAAAAACTTCAATGGCTTTAAAAGAAAAAAAGTTTGGCAACTTAAAAGTCTGTAAACTATTTGTTATTTTTGGGAACACTGTCTTAACAGCTTCATGTTGATTGATTGAATGAACTCAAGATTTCGTGTGAAAATCCTATCCAGGTACATGCAGGAAAGATATATATCTTTGTAGCGTGTTAGCTAGTAGGTCGAAAAATATTTAGAATTGAGAGTCCTCAGTGGTTGATACTTGATACCTTTTAATAGACTGATGAAGAAACCTGAGTAGTCTCGAAAGATGCAATGTTGTTGTGAGTTCATTTTTCTCTTCGTCACTGAGGTCTGGTGAACTCCCTATTCTGGTGAAGGAAGGTAATGAGCCTGATTATCAGGCACCTGAACCTGATGAGGATGACTGGCTGAGTGGAGTCACGGACTGGATATAAGGCTGCCGACGCCCTTCTGCCCTGCGGGTGATTTCTCTGTGGACTTCTAGGACACCAGTCTGATTCCTGCTCTTCTAAGCTAAGTTTTTCTGCTTTGCCTGTTTGCATTAGTGTTTTGTTTTTGTTTTCCTTGCTTTTCTGGATTCTGCCATTCCCTGCTGGGGTGAGCTGAATCTCCTTTTGCCTGTAGCTCTGTCTTCAGAATATTCCTGAGTACTGACATAGCTTTTTTGAAGCCTAGCGTCTTCAGGGCCTTTTTCACTGTCAGTCTGTTGGCTCTTATTTTCATAGGGTTTTTCACGGATTGCAGACAGCAGCCTTCCTGTCCTTTTCTATCTAGCTAGATTGGGCCCCGTCTTTGCTCAGTCTATCTTTCTGCCTGTGTTAGTGTTTTCATCTTTCTTCACCGTCATTATATGTTGGGGGCTGCCTATTCCTTTGGGGTCTGCTCTGGGGCAGTTTAGTTTTCCCCTTTCTTTCTTTAGGCCTAGCTATTTCTCCGGCTGTGATCGAGGGGTCTAGGGCATCGTAGGAACCCCCCACGGCTACTGCTAGTTGTGTTGATAGGTTCAGGGGTCTGCAATCCGATAGCTGCCAACTTCTCTAGTTTTCTGGACTTAGCTAGCGTTTCTGTTTTTACCTCCTACGGTGACTCAATCATAACAGAATCACCCGCCATACCGCAGATCCTAGGGTACTCAATAGCAGGGAAGAATTGTGTTTAAAAAAAAAAAAAAAAGTGTGTATATTCTTTCCTCTATATCTCTGAGGCCGTAGGGGGAATTTTTTTTTTCTCTCAATGGAGATAAAGCAATTGTCTGATCGTGTGGAGCAGCTCACTGCAGAAGTGCGCGGAATTTCCGCCTACCTTGCTCGTTCGCATGCTGTTGAACCAAAGAGTTTCAAAAATAATTGTACATTATTTTTTTGCCTTGAAGCCTAACTCGTCAGGGAGCTCCACGCAGCAGGTTAAAATTGTCATCTCTTTGCTGCCTGGCGATCCCCAAGATTGGGCGTTTTTTTTTAAACCAGATGATCCTATTCTGACTAATGTGAACGCATTCTTTCAAGCTTTGGGGTTGTTGTATGATGAACCTAATGCTATTGATCAGGCTGAAAAGAACCTGTTGGCATTGAACCAGGGTCGAGATTCTGCAGAGTTGTACTGTCAAAAGTTCCGAAAGTGGGCGGTCCTTACTACCTGGAATGATAATGCCTCGGCTGCTCTCTTTCGGAAGGGTTTGTCAGAAGCCGTAAAAGATACTATGGTGGGATTTCCTGTTCCCTCTGGTCTGGACGATTCTATGTCATTAGCCATTCAGGTTGATCGGCGTTTACGTGAACGCAGGATTGCACGAGAGGTGTTGCCACCGGTTGAACAGACGTCTGAACCTATGCAATGTGATAGAGTTTTGCTTAAGGCGCAACGTCAGGAGTTCAGAAGGCGTAATAAGCTGTGTTTTTTCTGTGGAGATGCCTCGCATATTATTTCTGTTTGTCCTAAACGAGAGAAACGCTTTGCACACACGTTTTCTGTTGGTGGTGTTCAACCTAAGTTTCTTCTGGCAATTACTCTGATCTACTCCCTGTCCACATTTTCCGCCAAGGCTTTTGTGGATTCGGGAGCAGCGCTAAACCTAATGGACTTGGATTTTGCTAAACGTTGTGGATTTCCGATGACACCTCTGCAGATGTCTATCCCTTTGAGGGGGATTGATGCTACTCCTTTGGCTAAAAATAAACCTCAGTTTTGGACCCAGGTGGTCATGCTGGTCGCCCCAGACCATCAAGAAAATTACAGATTTTTGGTGTTGCATGGTCTGCATGATGCCGTTGTTCTGGGGTTTCCCTGGTTGCAAATTCATAATCCAGTTTTGGATTGGAAATCTGTGTCTGTGATGAGTTGGGGTTGTCGGTGTACCTTTAGTGAGGCTCCGGTTTTTTCCACCTCTCCTCAGTCGCATGATGTTCCTCACAATTTGGCGGACTTTTATGATGTATTTAGTGAGAATGAGTCTGCGTCCTTGCCTCCTCATAGGAGTTATGACTGTGCAATTGAACTAAGCCCGGGGTGTAAATTTCCCAAGGGTCGGCTCCTCAATTTATCTGTACCCGAGCACGAGGCTATGCGGTCCTATATTAGGGAGGCGTTGGAGAAGGGTCATATTAGACCATCCTCTTCAACCTTAGGTGCCGGTTTTTTTTTTGTGGCCAGAAAGGATGGTTCTTTAAGGCCTTGTATTGATTATCGTGCCCTCAATAAAATTACTATTAAATATCAGTATCCGTTACCCCTGATTTCGGATCTATTCTCTAGAGTTAGAGGTGCTTGCTGGTTTACCAAGCTTGACCTCAGGGGGGCGTATAATCTTATCCGCATTAAGCAGGGGGATGAATGGAAGACGGCGTTTAATACTCCGGAGGGACATTTTGAGTACCTGGTGATGCCTTTTGGGCTCACTAATGCCCCTTCTGTCTTCCAGTGCTTCATGAACGATATTTTCTGAGACTTTGTCGATAAATTTTTGATTATCTATCTGGATGATATTTTGATCTTCTCCAAGGATTGGGATTCTCATGTGGAACATATTCGGACTGTGTTCTGGATCTTGAGGGAGAATTCCCTGTATGTCAAAGGATCTAAATGCCTTTTTGGAGTACAGAGGATTTCATTTTTGGGATTTATTCTGTCTCCGTCAACTATTGAAATGGACCCGGCCAAGGTACAGGCCATTTATGATTGGGTTCAGCCCACTTCTTTGAAGGCCCTCCCGAAGTTTTTGGGTTTTGCTAATTTTTATTGGAAATTTATAGCAAAATTTTCTAGTATTGCCAAGCCATTGACTGATCTGACTAAGAAGGGTGCTGATGTGTTGAATTGGTTTCCGGAGGCTGTTGCTTCCTTTCAGGAGCTGAAGCGAAGATTTACCTCCGCCCCGGTTTTGCGGCAACCTGATGTCTCACTCCCGTTCCAGGTAGAGGTGGATGCTTCTGAGATTGGTGCAGGAGCTGTTTTGTCCCATAAGGATCCTGTAACAGCTAAAATGAATCCCTGTGCTTTCTTTTTCCGAAAGTTCTCTCCATCTGAACGTAACTATGATGTGGGGAATCGGGAACTGTTGGCCATGAAATGGGCATTTGAGGAGTGGAGACATTGGTTGGAGGGAGCTAAACATCAAGTTGTGGTCCTCACTGACCACAAGAATTTGATTTATCTAGAGTCGGCTAAACACTTGAACCCTAGACAAGCTAGGTGGGCCTTGTTTTTTACACGTTTTGATTTTGTGGTCTCTTTTCTTCCTGGAACTAAGAATGTCAAGGCAGACGCCCTCTCTAGGAGTTTCTTTGCTGATTCTCCTGTGGTGACCAAGCCTGCTACCATCTTAGGCGAAGGGGTAGTTCTTTCTGCCATCTCGCCCGATTTGAGACTTGCTCTGCAAGAGTTCCAGGAGGACAAACCTGAGCATTGTCCAAGTGGAAAGTTGTATGTTCCTGACCAGTGGAAGAAGAGAGTGATGTCTGCAGTTCATTGCTCTGCATTGGCTGGTCATCCAGGTATTTTTGGTACTAGAGATCTGGTGAGTCGCTCTTTTTGGTGGCCCACCTTGTCTCATGATGTCAGGAATTTTGTGCAGTCCTGTGGGACTTGCTCTGGTCTAAATCTTGTTCTCGTTCTAGTGGGTTGTTGATGCCTTTGCCTGTCCCCAGGAAGCCATGGACCCATATTTCAATGGATTTCATCTCTGATATGCCGGTCTCTCAAAGAATGACTGTTATTTGGGTGATTTGTGATAGGTTCTCTAAGGCTGGTTTCACATTTGCGTTTTTTAGCGCTGGAAAAAAACGCATACCTGTGCATGCGTTTTTTCCCCTATATTTAACATGGGTGCGCATACCTGCGCACTGGTAAGCGCATGTATGCGATTTTCATGCGCTGCGTTTTTTTGGGGTGTGCGTTGGTATTTTCCAGACGCAGCATGTTGCATTTTTTGGCCCTTGAAAAAAGCGCATGCGCACGTATGCGCACGTTTTGCGCTAAAAATGGCCATTATAGCCTATGGATGCGCATACATGCGCACTGGCATGCGCAGGTATGCATTTTTTTAGCGCTGCGTTTTTTTGGTGGTGTCCACTTGTCCTAGTTATAATCTTCTAAAGTCAAAAAAAAAAAGTCTATATAAAGGAGGTGCCTGCCAAAACTCTGCCACTACTACACTGACAGATTGAAGAGCAGACAGTCAACCAAGAACCCATTATATCAGCGAAGAATGTGAGTATATTACATTATATGCCTGTCCTTTTAAATTATGTATGTACTAATGATTTTTATTATTTTTACATGCAGTATGTCTTCAGAATCAGAGTATTCCCCATCGCGGCAGGAATTGGCGCAAGCAGACCGTGAGGTGATTATTTTTGTGCATCTGGTAAGTATATCTGCTGCTTCTCCAAATCTCTTACGCTTTTTTCAACTTTTTTAAGACATCGTCATCATCCTCTTCTGTGGACGGGACTAGTGAGGGCGAAGAGCAGGAGCAGCGAAGCCAAGTCCCGGTGGTGATACGGAATGTAAGTATCAAATGATTTGTAATGTTCTTTATTTTTTATCTTCTATTTTTACTCTTTTTTATGTTTCTTTTTTTGTAACTTTTTATTCAATTTAAATTGGATTATTCTAATGAATGTGTTTTGTCTAGGTTCCACAACGAGATGAAGACGTGTACCTGGATAATGAGCAGCTCATCAGCCTGGTCCAGGAGCGTTCGCCGTTGTGGGACAGCCGTGACCGGCTGCACAAGGACATTGTGGTGACCCGGCGGCTATGGAATGAGGTGGCCGCAGCGTTGATGGATGGCTGGGACAGCGCCACAGCATCCTCCAAAAAGGCGTTTAGTGAGTATTTCCCTGCTCTGTATTGTGCCGCAGTGACTGTTGTCCTTGACGGCACTGTTGGGTTTCGTGCTAGGTGTATTCTAGCAGGAAACCCAACAGTGTCATCGGGGTCTACAGTGACTGCTTTGAGTATTGTATTGCTACATTGTGCGCAGTGACTGTTGTCCTTGACGGCACTGTTGGGTTTCGTGCTAGGTGTATTCTAGCAGGAAACCCAACAGTGTCATCGGGGTCTACAGTGACTGCTTTGAGTATTGTATTGCTACATTGTGCCGCAGTGACTGTTGTCCTTGACGGCACTGTTGGGTTTCGTGCTAGGTGTATTCTAGCAGGAAACCCAACAGTGTCATCGGGGTCTACAGTGACTGCTTTGAGTATTGTATTGCTACATTGTGCCGCAGTGACTGTTGTCCTTGACGGCACTGTTGGGTTTCGTGCTAGGTGTATTCTAGCAGGAAACCCAACAGTGTCATCGGGGTCTACAGTGACTGCTTTGAGTATTGTATTGCTACATTGTGCCGCAGTGACTGTTGTCCTTGACGGCACTGTTGGGTTTCGTGCTAGGTGTATTCTAGCAGGAAACCCAACAGTGTCATCGGGGTCTACAGTGACTGCTTTGAGTATTGTATTGCTACATTGTGCCACAGTGACTGTTGTCCTTGACGGCACTGTTGGGTTTCGTGCTAGGTGTATTCTAGCAGGAAACCCAACAGTGTCATCGGGGTCTACAGTGACTGCTTTGAGTATTGTATTGCTACATTGTGCCGCAGTGACTGTTGTCCTTGACGGCACTGTTGGGTTTCGTGCTAGGTGTATTCTAGCAGGAAACCCAACAGTGTCATCGGGGTCTACAGTGACTGCTTTGAGTATTGTATTGCTACATTGTGCCGCAGTGACTGTTGTCCTTGACGGCACTGTTGGGTTTCGTGCTAGGTGTATTCTAGCAGGAAACCCAACAGTGTCATCGGGGTCTACAGTGACTGCTTTGAGTATTGTATTGCTACATTGTGCCGCAGTGACTGTTGTCCTTGACGGCACTGTTGGGTTTCGTGCTAGGTGTATTCTAGCAGGAAACCCAACAGTGTCATCGGGGTCTACAGTGACTGCTTTGAGTATTGTATTGCTACATTGTGCCGCAGTGACTGTTGTCCTTGACGGCACTGTTTTTTTTTTATCAACAGTGGACAAAGTCCGAACACGTTGGCGTTCGATCAAGGACCGCTTCAACAGTGATGTTCGTGCTGAGGGCCAGGTTCGCAGTGGATCTGCGTCAAGGACCAGAACTAGATACCGTCACTATAACGCGTTGCAGTTCCTAAGACCGGTCCTTGCCACGAGATTGTAAGTATTATAAATTTTGGGTTTTTATTTTTATTAATCTGTGTTTTTCTAATCCACAGCTGACTTTTTGCCTTGAAGCCTAACTCGTCAGGGAGCTCCACGCAGCAGGTTAAAATTGTCATCTCTTTGCTGCCTGGCGATCCCCAAGATTGGGCGTTTTTTTTTAAACCAGATGATCCTATTCTGACTAATGTGAACGCATTCTTTCAAGCTTTGGGGTTGTTGTATGATGAACCTAATGCTATTGATCAGGCTGAAAAGAACCTGTTGGCATTGAACCAGGGTCGAGATTCTGCAGAGTTGTACTGTCAAAAGTTCCGAAAGTGGGCGGTCCTTACTACCTGGAATGATAATGCCTCGGCTGCTCTCTTTCGGAAGGGTTTGTCAGAAGCCGTAAAAGATACTATGGTGGGATTTCCTGTTCCCTCTGGTCTGGACGATTCTATGTCATTAGCCATTCAGGTTGATCGGCGTTTACGTGAACGCAGGATTGCACGAGAGGTGTTGCCACCGGTTGAACAGACGTCTGAACCTATGCAATGTGATAGAGTTTTGCTTAAGGCGCAACGTCAGGAGTTCAGAAGGCGTAATAAGCTGTGTTTTTTCTGTGGAGATGCCTCGCATATTATTTCTGTTTGTCCTAAACGAGAGAAACGCTTTGCACACACGTTTTCTGTTGGTGGTGTTCAACCTAAGTTTCTTCTGGCAATTACTCTGATCTACTCCCTGTCCACATTTTCCGCCAAGGCTTTTGTGGATTCGGGAGCAGCGCTAAACCTAATGGACTTGGATTTTGCTAAACGTTGTGGATTTCCGATGACACCTCTGCAGATGTCTATCCCTTTGAGGGGGATTGATGCTACTCCTTTGGCTAAAAATAAACCTCAGTTTTGGACCCAGGTGGTCATGCGGGTCGCCCCAGACCATCAAGAAAATTACAGATTTTTGGTGTTGCATGGTCTGCATGATGCCGTTGTTCTGGGGTTTCCCTGGTTGCAAATTCATAATCCAGTTTTGGATTGGAAATCTGTGTCTGTGATGAGTTGGGGTTGTCGGTGTACCTTTAGTGAGGCTCCGGTTTTTTCCACCTCTCCTCAGTCGCATGATGTTCCTCACAATTTGGCGGACTTTTATGATGTATTTAGTGAGAATGAGTCTGCGTCCTTGCCTCCTCATAGGAGTTATGACTGTGCAATTGAACTAAGCCCGGGGTGTAAATTTCCCAAGGGTCGGCTCCTCAATTTATCTGTACCCGAGCACGAGGCTATGCGGTCCTATATTAGGGAGGCGTTGGAGAAGGGTCATATTAGACCATCCTCTTCAACCTTAGGTGCCGGTTTTTTTTTTGTGGCCAGAAAGGATGGTTCTTTAAGGCCTTGTATTGATTATCGTGCCCTCAATAAAATTACTATTAAATATCAGTATCCGTTACCCCTGATTTCAGATCTATTCTCTAGAGTTAGAGGTGCTTGCTGGTTTACCAAGCTTGACCTCAGGGGGGCGTATAATCTTATCCGCATTAAGCAGGGGGATGAATGGAAGACGGCGTTTAATACTCCGGAGGGACATTTTGAGTACCTGGTGATGCCTTTTGGGCTCACTAATGCCCCTTCTGTCTTCCAGTGCTTCATGAACGATATTTTCTGAGACTTTGTCGATAAATTTTTGATTATCTATCTGGATGATATTTTGATCTTCTCCAAGGATTGGGATTCTCATGTGGAACATATTCGGACTGTGTTCTGGATCTTGAGGGAGAATTCCCTGTATGTCAAAGGATCTAAATGCCTTTTTGGAGTACAGAGGATTTCATTTTTGGGATTTATTCTGTCTCCGTCAACTATTGAAATGGACCCGGCCAAGGTACAGGCCATTTATGATTGGGTTCAGCCCACTTCTTTGAAGGCCCTCCCGAAGTTTTTGGGTTTTGCTAATTTTTATTGGAAATTTATAGCAAAATTTTCTAGTATTGCCAAGCCATTGACTGATCTGACTAAGAAGGGTGCTGATGTGTTGAATTGGTTTCCGGAGGCTGTTGCTTCCTTTCAGGAGCTGAAGCGAAGATTTACCTCCGCCCCGGTTTTGCGGCAACCTGATGTCTCACTCCCGTTCCAGGTAGAGGTGGATGCTTCTGAGATTGGTGCAGGAGCTGTTTTGTCCCATAAGGATCCTGTAACAGCTAAAATGAATCCCTGTGCTTTCTTTTTCCGAAAGTTCTCTCCATCTGAACGTAACTATGATGTGGGGAATCGGGAACTGTTGGCCATGAAATGGGCATTTGAGGAGTGGAGACATTGGTTGGAGGGAGCTAAACATCAAGTTGTGGTCCTCACTGACCACAAGAATTTGATTTATCTAGAGTCGGCTAAACACTTGAACCCTAGACAAGCTAGGTGGGCCTTGTTTTTTACACGTTTTGATTTTGTGGTCTCTTTTCTTCCTGGAACTAAGAATGTCAAGGCAGACGCCCTCTCTAGGAGTTTCTTTGCTGATTCTCCTGTGGTGACCAAGCCTGCTACCATCTTAGGCGAAGGGGTAGTTCTTTCTGCCATCTCGCCCGATTTGAGACTTGCTCTGCAAGAGTTCCAGGAGGACAAACCTGAGCATTGTACAAGTGGAAAGTTGTATGTTCCTGACCAGTGGAAGAAGAGAGTGATGTCTGCAGTTCATTGCTCTGCATTGGCTGGTCATCCAGGTATTTTTGGTACTAGAGATCTGGTGAGTCGCTCTTTTTGGTGGCCCACCTTGTCTCATGATGTCAGGAATTTTGTGCAGTCCTGTGGGACTTGCTCTGGTCTAAATCTTGTTCTCGTTCTAGTGGGTTGTTGATGCCTTTGCCTGTCCCCAGGAAGCCATGGACCCATATTTCAATGGATTTCATCTCTGATATGCCGGTCTCTCAAAGAATGACTGTTATTTGGGTGATTTGTGATAGGTTCTCTAAGGCTGGTTTCACATTTGCGTTTTTTAGCGCTGGAAAAAAACGCATACCTGCGCATGCGTTTTTTCCCCTATATTTAACATGGGTGCGCATACCTGCGCACTGGTAAGCGCATGTATGCGATTTTCATGCGCTGCGTTTTTTTGGGGTGTGCGTTGGTATTTTCCAGACGCAGCATGTTGCATTTTTTGGCCCTTGAAAAAAGCGCATGCGCACGTATGCGCACGTTTTGCGCTAAAAATGGCCATTATAGCCTATGGATGCGCATACATGCGCACTGGCATGCGCAGGTATGCGTTTTTTTAGCGCTGCGTTTTTTTGGTGGTGTCCACTTGTTGTCCTAGTTATAATCTTCTAAAGTCAAAAAAAAAAAGTCTATATAAAGGAGGTGCCTGCCAAAACTCTGCCACTACTACACTGACAGATTGAAGAGCAGACAGTCAACCAAGAACCCATTATATCAGCGAAGAATGTGAGTATATTACATTATATGCCTGTCCTTTTAAATTATGTATGTACTAATGATTTTTATTATTTTTACATGCAGTATGTCTTCAGAATCAGAGTATTCCCCATCGCGGCAGGAATTGGCGCAAGCAGACCGTGAGGTGATTATTTTTGTGCATCTGGTAAGTATATCTGCTGCTTCTCCAAATCTCTTACGTTTTTTTCAACTTTTTTAAGACATCGTCATCATCCTCTTCTGTGGACGGGACTAGTGAGGGCGAAGAGCAGGAGCAGCGAAGCCAAGTCCCGGTGGTGATACGGAATGTAAGTATCAAATGATTTGTAATGTTCTTTATTTTTTATCTTCTATTTTTACTCTTTTTTATGTTTCTTTTTTTGTAACTTTTTATTCAATTTAAATTGGATTATTCTAATGAATGTGTTTTGTCTAGGTTCCACAACGAGATGAAGACGTGTACCTGGATAATGAGCAGCTCATCAGCCTGGTCCAGGAGCGTTCGCCGTTGTGGGACAGCCGTGACCGGCTGCACAAGGACATTGTGGTGACCCGGCGGCTATGGAATGAGGTGGCCGCAGCATTGATGGATGGCTGGGACAGCGCCACAGCATCCTCCAAAAAGGCGTTTAGTGAGTATTTCCCTGCTCTGTATTGTGCCGCAGTGACTGTTGTCCTTGACGGCACTGTTGGGTTTCGTGCTAGGTGTATTCTAGCAGGAAACCCAACAGTGTCATCGGGGTCTACAGTGACTGCTTTGAGTATTGTATTGCTACATTGTGCCGCAGTGACTGTTGTCCTTGACGGCACTGTTGGGTTTCGTGCTAGGTGTATTCTAGCAGGAAACCCAACAGTGTCATCGGGGTCTACAGTGACTGCTTTGAGTATTGTATTGCTACATTGTGCCGCAGTGACTGTTGTCCTTGACGGCACTGTTGGGTTTCGTGCTAGGTGTATTCTAGCAGGAAACCCAACAGTGTCATCGGGGTCTACAGTGACTGCTTTGAGTATTGTATTGCTACATTGTGCCGCAGTGACTGTTGTCCTTGACGGCACTGTTGGGTTTCATGCTAGGTGTATTCTAGCAGGAAACCCAACAGTGTCATCGGGGTCTACAGTGACTGCTTTGAGTATTGTATTGCTACATTGTGCCACAGTGACTGTTGTCCTTGACGGCACTGTTGGGTTTCGTGCTAGGTGTATTCTAGCAGGAAACCCAACAGTGTCATCGGGGTCTACAGTGACTGCTTTGAGTATTGTATTGCTACATTGTGCCGCAGTGACTGTTGTCCTTGACGGCACTGTTGGGTTTCGTGCTAGGTGTATTCTAGCAGGAAACCCAACAGTGTCATCGGGGTCTACAGTGACTGCTTTGAGTATTGTATTGCTACATTGTGCCGCAGTGACTGTTGTCCTTGACGGCACTGTTGGGTTTCGTGCTAGGTGTATTCTAGCAGGAAACCCAACAGTGTCATCGGGGTCTACAGTGACTGCTTTGAGTATTGTATTGCTACATTGTGCCACAGTGACTGTTGTCCTTGACGGCACTGTTGGGTTTCGTGCTAGGTGTATTCTAGCAGGAAACCCAACAGTGTCATCGGGGTCTACAGTGACTGCTTTGAGTATTGTATTGCTACATTGTGCCGCAGTGACTGTTGTCCTTGACGGCACTGTTTTTTTTTATCAACAGTGGACAAAGTCCGAACACGTTGGCGTTCGATCAAGGACCGCTTCAACAGTGATGTTCGTGCTGAGGGCCAGGTTCGCAGTGGATCTGCGTCAAGGACCAGAACTAGATACCGTCACTATAACGCGTTGCAGTTCCTAAGACCGGTCCTTGCCACGAGATTGTAAGTATTATAAATTTTGGGTTTTTATTTTTATTAATCTGTGTTTTTCTAATCCACAGCTGACTTTTTGCCTTGAAGCCTAACTCGTCAGGGAGCTCCACGCAGCAGGTTAAAATTGTCATCTCTTTGCTGCCTGGCGATCCCCAAGATTGGGCGTTTTTTTTTAAACCAGATGATCCTATTCTGACTAATGTGAACGCATTCTTTCAAGCTTTGGGGTTGTTGTATGATGAACCTAATGCTATTGATCAGGCTGAAAAGAACCTGTTGGCATTGAACCAGGGTCGAGATTCTGCAGAGTTGTACTGTCAAAAGTTCCGAAAGTGGGCGGTCCTTACTACCTGGAATGATAATGCCTCGGCTGCTCTCTTTCGGAAGGGTTTGTCAGAAGCCGTAAAAGATACTATGGTGGGATTTCCTGTTCCCTCTGGTCTGGACGATTCTATGTCATTAGCCATTCAGGTTGATCGGCGTTTACGTGAACGCAGGATTGCACGAGAGGTGTTGCCACCGGTTGAACAGACGTCTGAACCTATGCAATGTGATAGAGTTTTGCTTAAGGCGCAACGTCAGGAGTTCAGAAGGCGTAATAAGCTGTGTTTTTTCTGTGGAGATGCCTCGCATATTATTTCTGTTTGTCCTAAACGAGAGAAACGCTTTGCACACACGTTTTCTGTTGGTGGTGTTCAACCTAAGTTTCTTCTGGCAATTACTCTGATCTACTCCCTGTCCACATTTTCCGCCAAGGCTTTTGTGGATTCGGGAGCAGCGCTAAACCTAATGGACTTGGATTTTGCTAAACGTTGTGGATTTCCGATGACACCTCTGCAGATGTCTATCCCTTTGAGGGGGATTGATGCTACTCCTTTGGCTAAAAATAAACCTCAGTTTTGGACCCAGGTGGTCATGCGGGTCGCCCCAGACCATCAAGAAAATTACAGATTTTTGGTGTTGCATGGTCTGCATGATGCCGTTGTTCTGGGGTTTCCCTGGTTGCAAATTCATAATCCAGTTTTGGATTGGAAATCTGTGTCTGTGATGAGTTGGGGTTGTCGGTGTACCTTTAGTGAGGCTCCGGTTTTTTCCACCTCTCCTCAGTCGCATGATGTTCCTCACAATTTGGCGGACTTTTATGATGTATTTAGTGAGAATGAGTCTGCGTCCTTGCCTCCTCATAGGAGTTATGACTGTGCAATTGAACTAAGCCCGGGGTGTAAATTTCCCAAGGGTCGGCTCCTCAATTTATCTGTACCCGAGCACGAGGCTATGCGGTCCTATATTAGGGAGGCGTTGGAGAAGGGTCATATTAGACCATCCTCTTCAACCTTAGGTGCCGGTTTTTTTTTTGTGGCCAGAAAGGATGGTTCTTTAAGGCCTTGTATTGATTATCGTGCCCTCAATAAAATTACTATTAAATATCAGTATCCGTTACCCCTGATTTCGGATCTATTCTCTAGAGTTAGAGGTGCTTGCTGGTTTACCAAGCTTGACCTCAGGGGGGCGTATAATCTTATCCGCATTAAGCAGGGGGATGAATGGAAGACGGCGTTTAATACTCCGGAGGGACATTTTGAGTACCTGGTGATGCCTTTTGGGCTCACTAATGCCCCTTCTGTCTTCCAGTGCTTCATGAACGATATTTTCTGAGACTTTGTCGATAAATTTTTGATTATCTATCTGGATGATATTTTGATCTTCTCCAAGGATTGGGATTCTCATGTGGAACATATTCGGACTGTGTTCTGGATCTTGAGGGAGAATTCCCTGTATGTCAAAGGATCTAAATGCCTTTTTGGAGTACAGAGGATTTCATTTTTGGGATTTATTCTGTCTCCGTCAACTATTGAAATGGACCCGGCCAAGGTACAGGCCATTTATGATTGGGTTCAGCCCACTTCTTTGAAGGCCCTCCCGAAGTTTTTGGGTTTTGCTAATTTTTATTGGAAATTTATAGCAAAATTTTCTAGTATTGCCAAGCCATTGACTGATCTGACTAAGAAGGGTGCTGATGTGTTGAATTGGTTTCCGGAGGCTGTTGCTTCCTTTCAGGAGCTGAAGCGAAGATTTACCTCCGCCCCGGTTTTGCGGCAACCTGATGTCTCACTCCCGTTCCAGGTAGAGGTGGATGCTTCTGAGATTGGTGCAGGAGCTGTTTTGTCCCATAAGGATCCTGTAACAGCTAAAATGAATCCCTGTGCTTTCTTTTTCCGAAAGTTCTCTCCATCTGAACGTAACTATGATGTGGGGAATCGGGAACTGTTGGCCATGAAATGGGCATTTGAGGAGTGGAGACATTGGTTGGAGGGAGCTAAACATCAAGTTGTGGTCCTCACTGACCACAAGAATTTGATTTATCTAGAGTCGGCTAAACACTTGAACCCTAGACAAGCTAGGTGGGCCTTGTTTTTTACACGTTTTGATTTTGTGGTCTCTTTTCTTCCTGGAACTAAGAATGTCAAGGCAGACGCCCTCTCTAGGAGTTTCTTTGCTGATTCTCCTGTGGTGACCAAGCCTGCTACCATCTTAGGCGAAGGGGTAGTTCTTTCTGCCATCTCGCCCGATTTGAGACTTGCTCTGCAAGAGTTCCAGGAGGACAAACCTGAGCATTGTCCAAGTGGAAAGTTGTATGTTCCTGACCAGTGGAAGAAGAGAGTGATGTCTGCAGTTCATTGCTCTGCATTGGCTGGTCATCCAGGTATTTTTGGTACTAGAGATCTGGTGAGTCGCTCTTTTTGGTGGCCCACCTTGTCTCATGATGTCAGGAATTTTGTGCAGTCCTGTGGGACTTGCTCTGGTCTAAATCTTGTTCTCGTTCTAGTGGGTTGTTGATGCCTTTGCCTGTCCCCAGGAAGCCATGGACCCATATTTCAATGGATTTCATCTCTGATATGCCGGTCTCTCAAAGAATGACTGTTATTTGGGTGATTTGTGATAGGTTCTCTAAGGCTGGTTTCACATTTGCGTTTTTTAGCGCTGGAAAAAAACGCATACCTGTGCATGCGTTTTTTCCCCTATATTTAACATGGGTGCGCATACCTGCGCACTGGTAAGCGCATGTATGCGATTTTCATGCGCTGCGTTTTTTTGGGGTGTGCGTTGGTATTTTCCAGACGCAGCATGTTGCATTTTTTGGCCCTTGAAAAAAGCGCATGCGCACGTATGCGCACGTTTTGCGCTAAAAATGGCCATTATAGCCTATGGATGCGCATACATGCGCACTGGCATGCGCAGGTATGCATTTTTTTAGCGCTGCGTTTTTTTGGTGGTGTCCACTTGTCCTAGTTATAATCTTCTAAAGTCAAAAAAAAAAAGTCTATATAAAGGAGGTGCCTGCCAAAACTCTGCCACTACTACACTGACAGATTGAAGAGCAGACAGTCAACCAAGAACCCATTATATCAGCGAAGAATGTGAGTATATTACATTATATGCCTGTCCTTTTAAATTATGTATGTACTAATGATTTTTATTATTTTTACATGCAGTATGTCTTCAGAATCAGAGTATTCCCCATCGCGGCAGGAATTGGCGCAAGCAGACCGTGAGGTGATTATTTTTGTGCATCTGGTAAGTATATCTGCTGCTTCTCCAAATCTCTTACGCTTTTTTCAACTTTTTTAAGACATCGTCATCATCCTCTTCTGTGGACGGGACTAGTGAGGGCGAAGAGCAGGAGCAGCGAAGCCAAGTCCCGGTGGTGATACGGAATGTAAGTATCAAATGATTTGTAATGTTCTTTATTTTTTATCTTCTATTTTTACTCTTTTTTATGTTTCTTTTTTTGTAACTTTTTATTCAATTTAAATTGGATTATTCTAATGAATGTGTTTTGTCTAGGTTCCACAACGAGATGAAGACGTGTACCTGGATAATGAGCAGCTCATCAGCCTGGTCCAGGAGCGTTCGCCGTTGTGGGACAGCCGTGACCGGCTGCACAAGGACATTGTGGTGACCCGGCGGCTATGGAATGAGGTGGCCGCAGCGTTGATGGATGGCTGGGACAGCGCCACAGCATCCTCCAAAAAGGCGTTTAGTGAGTATTTCCCTGCTCTGTATTGTGCCGCAGTGACTGTTGTCCTTGACGGCACTGTTGGGTTTCGTGCTAGGTGTATTCTAGCAGGAAACCCAACAGTGTCATCGGGGTCTACAGTGACTGCTTTGAGTATTGTATTGCTACATTGTGCGCAGTGACTGTTGTCCTTGACGGCACTGTTGGGTTTCGTGCTAGGTGTATTCTAGCAGGAAACCCAACAGTGTCATCGGGGTCTACAGTGACTGCTTTGAGTATTGTATTGCTACATTGTGCCGCAGTGACTGTTGTCCTTGACGGCACTGTTGGGTTTCGTGCTAGGTGTATTCTAGCAGGAAACCCAACAGTGTCATCGGGGTCTACAGTGACTGCTTTGAGTATTGTATTGCTACATTGTGCCGCAGTGACTGTTGTCCTTGACGGCACTGTTGGGTTTCGTGCTAGGTGTATTCTAGCAGGAAACCCAACAGTGTCATCGGGGTCTACAGTGACTGCTTTGAGTATTGTATTGCTACATTGTGCCGCAGTGACTGTTGTCCTTGACGGCACTGTTGGGTTTCGTGCTAGGTGTATTCTAGCAGGAAACCCAACAGTGTCATCGGGGTCTACAGTGACTGCTTTGAGTATTGTATTGCTACATTGTGCCACAGTGACTGTTGTCCTTGACGGCACTGTTGGGTTTCGTGCTAGGTGTATTCTAGCAGGAAACCCAACAGTGTCATCGGGGTCTACAGTGACTGCTTTGAGTATTGTATTGCTACATTGTGCCGCAGTGACTGTTGTCCTTGACGGCACTGTTGGGTTTCGTGCTAGGTGTATTCTAGCAGGAAACCCAACAGTGTCATCGGGGTCTACAGTGACTGCTTTGAGTATTGTATTGCTACATTGTGCCGCAGTGACTGTTGTCCTTGACGGCACTGTTGGGTTTCGTGCTAGGTGTATTCTAGCAGGAAACCCAACAGTGTCATCGGGGTCTACAGTGACTGCTTTGAGTATTGTATTGCTACATTGTGCCGCAGTGACTGTTGTCCTTGACGGCACTGTTGGGTTTCGTGCTAGGTGTATTCTAGCAGGAAACCCAACAGTGTCATCGGGGTCTACAGTGACTGCTTTGAGTATTGTATTGCTACATTGTGCCGCAGTGACTGTTGTCCTTGACGGCACTGTTTTTTTTTTATCAACAGTGGACAAAGTCCGAACACGTTGGCGTTCGATCAAGGACCGCTTCAACAGTGATGTTCGTGCTGAGGGCCAGGTTCGCAGTGGATCTGCGTCAAGGACCAGAACTAGATACCGTCACTATAACGCGTTGCAGTTCCTAAGACCGGTCCTTGCCACGAGATTGTAAGTATTATAAATTTTGGGTTTTTATTTTTATTAATCTGTGTTTTTCTAATCCACAGCTGACTTTTTGCCTTGAAGCCTAACTCGTCAGGGAGCTCCACGCAGCAGGTTAAAATTGTCATCTCTTTGCTGCCTGGCGATCCCCAAGATTGGGCGTTTTTTTTTAAACCAGATGATCCTATTCTGACTAATGTGAACGCATTCTTTCAAGCTTTGGGGTTGTTGTATGATGAACCTAATGCTATTGATCAGGCTGAAAAGAACCTGTTGGCATTGAACCAGGGTCGAGATTCTGCAGAGTTGTACTGTCAAAAGTTCCGAAAGTGGGCGGTCCTTACTACCTGGAATGATAATGCCTCGGCTGCTCTCTTTCGGAAGGGTTTGTCAGAAGCCGTAAAAGATACTATGGTGGGATTTCCTGTTCCCTCTGGTCTGGACGATTCTATGTCATTAGCCATTCAGGTTGATCGGCGTTTACGTGAACGCAGGATTGCACGAGAGGTGTTGCCACCGGTTGAACAGACGTCTGAACCTATGCAATGTGATAGAGTTTTGCTTAAGGCGCAACGTCAGGAGTTCAGAAGGCGTAATAAGCTGTGTTTTTTCTGTGGAGATGCCTCGCATATTATTTCTGTTTGTCCTAAACGAGAGAAACGCTTTGCACACACGTTTTCTGTTGGTGGTGTTCAACCTAAGTTTCTTCTGGCAATTACTCTGATCTACTCCCTGTCCACATTTTCCGCCAAGGCTTTTGTGGATTCGGGAGCAGCGCTAAACCTAATGGACTTGGATTTTGCTAAACGTTGTGGATTTCCGATGACACCTCTGCAGATGTCTATCCCTTTGAGGGGGATTGATGCTACTCCTTTGGCTAAAAATAAACCTCAGTTTTGGACCCAGGTGGTCATGCGGGTCGCCCCAGACCATCAAGAAAATTACAGATTTTTGGTGTTGCATGGTCTGCATGATGCCGTTGTTCTGGGGTTTCCCTGGTTGCAAATTCATAATCCAGTTTTGGATTGGAAATCTGTGTCTGTGATGAGTTGGGGTTGTCGGTGTACCTTTAGTGAGGCTCCGGTTTTTTCCACCTCTCCTCAGTCGCATGATGTTCCTCACAATTTGGCGGACTTTTATGATGTATTTAGTGAGAATGAGTCTGCGTCCTTGCCTCCTCATAGGAGTTATGACTGTGCAATTGAACTAAGCCCGGGGTGTAAATTTCCCAAGGGTCGGCTCCTCAATTTATCTGTACCCGAGCACGAGGCTATGCGGTCCTATATTAGGGAGGCGTTGGAGAAGGGTCATATTAGACCATCCTCTTCAACCTTAGGTGCCGGTTTTTTTTTTGTGGCCAGAAAGGATGGTTCTTTAAGGCCTTGTATTGATTATCGTGCCCTCAATAAAATTACTATTAAATATCAGTATCCGTTACCCCTGATTTCAGATCTATTCTCTAGAGTTAGAGGTGCTTGCTGGTTTACCAAGCTTGACCTCAGGGGGGCGTATAATCTTATCCGCATTAAGCAGGGGGATGAATGGAAGACGGCGTTTAATACTCCGGAGGGACATTTTGAGTACCTGGTGATGCCTTTTGGGCTCACTAATGCCCCTTCTGTCTTCCAGTGCTTCATGAACGATATTTTCTGAGACTTTGTCGATAAATTTTTGATTATCTATCTGGATGATATTTTGATCTTCTCCAAGGATTGGGATTCTCATGTGGAACATATTCGGACTGTGTTCTGGATCTTGAGGGAGAATTCCCTGTATGTCAAAGGATCTAAATGCCTTTTTGGAGTACAGAGGATTTCATTTTTGGGATTTATTCTGTCTCCGTCAACTATTGAAATGGACCCGGCCAAGGTACAGGCCATTTATGATTGGGTTCAGCCCACTTCTTTGAAGGCCCTCCCGAAGTTTTTGGGTTTTGCTAATTTTTATTGGAAATTTATAGCAAAATTTTCTAGTATTGCCAAGCCATTGACTGATCTGACTAAGAAGGGTGCTGATGTGTTGAATTGGTTTCCGGAGGCTGTTGCTTCCTTTCAGGAGCTGAAGCGAAGATTTACCTCCGCCCCGGTTTTGCGGCAACCTGATGTCTCACTCCCGTTCCAGGTAGAGGTGGATGCTTCTGAGATTGGTGCAGGAGCTGTTTTGTCCCATAAGGATCCTGTAACAGCTAAAATGAATCCCTGTGCTTTCTTTTTCCGAAAGTTCTCTCCATCTGAACGTAACTATGATGTGGGGAATCGGGAACTGTTGGCCATGAAATGGGCATTTGAGGAGTGGAGACATTGGTTGGAGGGAGCTAAACATCAAGTTGTGGTCCTCACTGACCACAAGAATTTGATTTATCTAGAGTCGGCTAAACACTTGAACCCTAGACAAGCTAGGTGGGCCTTGTTTTTTACACGTTTTGATTTTGTGGTCTCTTTTCTTCCTGGAACTAAGAATGTCAAGGCAGACGCCCTCTCTAGGAGTTTCTTTGCTGATTCTCCTGTGGTGACCAAGCCTGCTACCATCTTAGGCGAAGGGGTAGTTCTTTCTGCCATCTCGCCCGATTTGAGACTTGCTCTGCAAGAGTTCCAGGAGGACAAACCTGAGCATTGTACAAGTGGAAAGTTGTATGTTCCTGACCAGTGGAAGAAGAGAGTGATGTCTGCAGTTCATTGCTCTGCATTGGCTGGTCATCCAGGTATTTTTGGTACTAGAGATCTGGTGAGTCGCTCTTTTTGGTGGCCCACCTTGTCTCATGATGTCAGGAATTTTGTGCAGTCCTGTGGGACTTGCTCTGGTCTAAATCTTGTTCTCGTTCTAGTGGGTTGTTGATGCCTTTGCCTGTCCCCAGGAAGCCATGGACCCATATTTCAATGGATTTCATCTCTGATATGCCGGTCTCTCAAAGAATGACTGTTATTTGGGTGATTTGTGATAGGTTCTCTAAGGCTGGTTTCACATTTGCGTTTTTTAGCGCTGGAAAAAAACGCATACCTGCGCATGCGTTTTTTCCCCTATATTTAACATGGGTGCGCATACCTGCGCACTGGTAAGCGCATGTATGCGATTTTCATGCGCTGCGTTTTTTTGGGGTGTGCGTTGGTATTTTCCAGACGCAGCATGTTGCATTTTTTGGCCCTTGAAAAAAGCGCATGCGCACGTATGCGCACGTTTTGCGCTAAAAATGGCCATTATAGCCTATGGATGCGCATACATGCGCACTGGCATGCGCAGGTATGCGTTTTTTTAGCGCTGCGTTTTTTTGGTGGTGTCCACTTGTTGTCCTAGTTATAATCTTCTAAAGTCAAAAAAAAAAAGTCTATATAAAGGAGGTGCCTGCCAAAACTCTGCCACTACTACACTGACAGATTGAAGAGCAGACAGTCAACCAAGAACCCATTATATCAGCGAAGAATGTGAGTATATTACATTATATGCCTGTCCTTTTAAATTATGTATGTACTAATGATTTTTATTATTTTTACATGCAGTATGTCTTCAGAATCAGAGTATTCCCCATCGCGGCAGGAATTGGCGCAAGCAGACCGTGAGGTGATTATTTTTGTGCATCTGGTAAGTATATCTGCTGCTTCTCCAAATCTCTTACGTTTTTTTCAACTTTTTTAAGACATCGTCATCATCCTCTTCTGTGGACGGGACTAGTGAGGGCGAAGAGCAGGAGCAGCGAAGCCAAGTCCCGGTGGTGATACGGAATGTAAGTATCAAATGATTTGTAATGTTCTTTATTTTTTATCTTCTATTTTTACTCTTTTTTATGTTTCTTTTTTTGTAACTTTTTATTCAATTTAAATTGGATTATTCTAATGAATGTGTTTTGTCTAGGTTCCACAACGAGATGAAGACGTGTACCTGGATAATGAGCAGCTCATCAGCCTGGTCCAGGAGCGTTCGCCGTTGTGGGACAGCCGTGACCGGCTGCACAAGGACATTGTGGTGACCCGGCGGCTATGGAATGAGGTGGCCGCAGCATTGATGGATGGCTGGGACAGCGCCACAGCATCCTCCAAAAAGGCGTTTAGTGAGTATTTCCCTGCTCTGTATTGTGCCGCAGTGACTGTTGTCCTTGACGGCACTGTTGGGTTTCGTGCTAGGTGTATTCTAGCAGGAAACCCAACAGTGTCATCGGGGTCTACAGTGACTGCTTTGAGTATTGTATTGCTACATTGTGCCGCAGTGACTGTTGTCCTTGACGGCACTGTTGGGTTTCGTGCTAGGTGTATTCTAGCAGGAAACCCAACAGTGTCATCGGGGTCTACAGTGACTGCTTTGAGTATTGTATTGCTACATTGTGCCGCAGTGACTGTTGTCCTTGACGGCACTGTTGGGTTTCGTGCTAGGTGTATTCTAGCAGGAAACCCAACAGTGTCATCGGGGTCTACAGTGACTGCTTTGAGTATTGTATTGCTACATTGTGCCGCAGTGACTGTTGTCCTTGACGGCACTGTTGGGTTTCATGCTAGGTGTATTCTAGCAGGAAACCCAACAGTGTCATCGGGGTCTACAGTGACTGCTTTGAGTATTGTATTGCTACATTGTGCCACAGTGACTGTTGTCCTTGACGGCACTGTTGGGTTTCGTGCTAGGTGTATTCTAGCAGGAAACCCAACAGTGTCATCGGGGTCTACAGTGACTGCTTTGAGTATTGTATTGCTACATTGTGCCGCAGTGACTGTTGTCCTTGACGGCACTGTTGGGTTTCGTGCTAGGTGTATTCTAGCAGGAAACCCAACAGTGTCATCGGGGTCTACAGTGACTGCTTTGAGTATTGTATTGCTACATTGTGCCGCAGTGACTGTTGTCCTTGACGGCACTGTTGGGTTTCGTGCTAGGTGTATTCTAGCAGGAAACCCAACAGTGTCATCGGGGTCTACAGTGACTGCTTTGAGTATTGTATTGCTACATTGTGCCACAGTGACTGTTGTCCTTGACGGCACTGTTGGGTTTCGTGCTAGGTGTATTCTAGCAGGAAACCCAACAGTGTCATCGGGGTCTACAGTGACTGCTTTGAGTATTGTATTGCTACATTGTGCCGCAGTGACTGTTGTCCTTGACGGCACTGTTTTTTTTTATCAACAGTGGACAAAGTCCGAACACGTTGGCGTTCGATCAAGGACCGCTTCAACAGTGATGTTCGTGCTGAGGGCCAGGTTCGCAGTGGATCTGCGTCAAGGACCAGAACTAGATACCGTCACTATAACGCGTTGCAGTTCCTAAGACCGGTCCTTGCCACGAGATTGTAAGTATTATAAATTTTGGGTTTTTATTTTTATTAATCTGTGTTTTTCTAATCCACAGCTGACTTTTTGCCTTGAAGCCTAACTCGTCAGGGAGCTCCACGCAGCAGGTTAAAATTGTCATCTCTTTGCTGCCTGGCGATCCCCAAGATTGGGCGTTTTTTTTTAAACCAGATGATCCTATTCTGACTAATGTGAACGCATTCTTTCAAGCTTTGGGGTTGTTGTATGATGAACCTAATGCTATTGATCAGGCTGAAAAGAACCTGTTGGCATTGAACCAGGGTCGAGATTCTGCAGAGTTGTACTGTCAAAAGTTCCGAAAGTGGGCGGTCCTTACTACCTGGAATGATAATGCCTCGGCTGCTCTCTTTCGGAAGGGTTTGTCAGAAGCCGTAAAAGATACTATGGTGGGATTTCCTGTTCCCTCTGGTCTGGACGATTCTATGTCATTAGCCATTCAGGTTGATCGGCGTTTACGTGAACGCAGGATTGCACGAGAGGTGTTGCCACCGGTTGAACAGACGTCTGAACCTATGCAATGTGATAGAGTTTTGCTTAAGGCGCAACGTCAGGAGTTCAGAAGGCGTAATAAGCTGTGTTTTTTCTGTGGAGATGCCTCGCATATTATTTCTGTTTGTCCTAAACGAGAGAAACGCTTTGCACACACGTTTTCTGTTGGTGGTGTTCAACCTAAGTTTCTTCTGGCAATTACTCTGATCTACTCCCTGTCCACATTTTCCGCCAAGGCTTTTGTGGATTCGGGAGCAGCGCTAAACCTAATGGACTTGGATTTTGCTAAACGTTGTGGATTTCCGATGACACCTCTGCAGATGTCTATCCCTTTGAGGGGGATTGATGCTACTCCTTTGGCTAAAAATAAACCTCAGTTTTGGACCCAGGTGGTCATGCGGGTCGCCCCAGACCATCAAGAAAATTACAGATTTTTGGTGTTGCATGGTCTGCATGATGCCGTTGTTCTGGGGTTTCCCTGGTTGCAAATTCATAATCCAGTTTTGGATTGGAAATCTGTGTCTGTGATGAGTTGGGGTTGTCGGTGTACCTTTAGTGAGGCTCCGGTTTTTTCCACCTCTCCTCAGTCGCATGATGTTCCTCACAATTTGGCGGACTTTTATGATGTATTTAGTGAGAATGAGTCTGCGTCCTTGCCTCCTCATAGGAGTTATGACTGTGCAATTGAACTAAGCCCGGGGTGTAAATTTCCCAAGGGTCGGCTCCTCAATTTATCTGTACCCGAGCACGAGGCTATGCGGTCCTATATTAGGGAGGCGTTGGAGAAGGGTCATATTAGACCATCCTCTTCAACCTTAGGTGCCGGTTTTTTTTTTGTGGCCAGAAAGGATGGTTCTTTAAGGCCTTGTATTGATTATCGTGCCCTCAATAAAATTACTATTAAATATCAGTATCCGTTACCCCTGATTTCGGATCTATTCTCTAGAGTTAGAGGTGCTTGCTGGTTTACCAAGCTTGACCTCAGGGGGGCGTATAATCTTATCCGCATTAAGCAGGGGGATGAATGGAAGATGGCGTTTAATACTCCGGAGGGACATTTTGAGTACCTGGTGATGCCTTTTGGGCTCACTAATGCCCCTTCTGTCTTCCAGTGCTTCATGAACGATATTTTCTGAGACTTTGTCGATAAATTTTTGATTATCTATCTGGATGATATTTTGATCTTCTCCAAGGATTGGGATTCTCATGTGGAACATATTCGGACTGTGTTCTGGATCTTGAGGGAGAATTCCCTGTATGTCAAAGGATCTAAATGCCTTTTTGGAGTACAGAGGATTTCATTTTTGGGATTTATTCTGTCTCCGTCAACTATTGAAATGGACCCGGCCAAGGTACAGGCCATTTATGATTGGGTTCAGCCCACTTCTTTGAAGGCCCTCCCGAAGTTTTTGAGTTTTGCTAATTTTTATTGGAAATTTATAGCAAAATTTTCTAGTATTGCCAAGCCATTGACTGATCTGACTAAGAAGGGTGCTGATGTGTTGAATTGGTTTCCGGAGGCTGTTGCTTCCTTTCAGGAGCTGAAGCGAAGATTTACCTCTGCCCCGGTTTTGCGGCAACCTGATGTCTCACTCCCGTTCCAGGTAGAGGTGGATGCTTCTGAGATTGGTGCAGGAGCTGTTTTGTCCCATAAGGATCCTGTAACAGCTAAAATGAATCCCTGTGCTTTCTTTTTCCGAAAGTTCTCTCCATCTGAACGTAACTATGATGTGGGGAATCGGGAACTGTTGGCCATGAAATGGGCATTTGAGGAGTGGAGACATTGGTTGGAGGGAGCTAAACATCAAGTTGTGGTCCTCACTGACCACAAGAATTTGATTTATCTAGAGTCGGCTAAACACTTGAACCCTAGACAAGCTAGGTGGGCCTTGTTTTTTACACGTTTTGATTTTGTGGTCTCTTTTCTTCCTGGAACTAAGAATGTCAAGGCAGACGCCCTCTCTAGGAGTTTCTTTGCTGATTCTCCTGTGGTGACCAAGCCTGCTACCATCTTAGGCGAAGGGGTAGTTCTTTCTGCCATCTCGCCCGATTTGAGACTTGCTCTGCAAGAGTTCCAGGAGGACAAACCTGAGCATTGTCCAAGTGGAAAGTTGTATGTTCCTGACCAGTGGAAGAAGAGAGTGATGTCTGCAGTTCATTGCTCTGCATTGGCTGGTCATCCAGGTATTTTTGGTACTAGAGATCTGGTGAGTCGCTCTTTTTGGTGGCCCACCTTGTCTCATGATGTCAGGAATTTTGTGCAGTCCTGTGGGACTTGCTCTGGTCTAAATCTTGTTCTCGTTCTAGTGGGTTGTTGATGCCTTTGCCTGTCCCCAGGAAGCCATGGACCCATATTTCAATGGATTTCATCTCTGATATGCCGGTCTCTCAAAGAATGACTGTTATTTGGGTGATTTGTGATAGGTTCTCTAAGGCTGGTTTCACATTTGCGTTTTTTAGCGCTGGAAAAAAACGCATACCTGCGCATGCGTTTTTTCCCCTATATTTAACATGGGTGCGCATACCTGCGCACTGGTAAGCGCATGTATGCGATTTTCATGCGCTGCGTTTTTTTGGGGTGTGCGTTGGTATTTTCCAGACGCAGCATGTTGCATTTTTTGGCCCTTGAAAAAAGCGCATGCGCACGTATGCGCACGTTTTGCGCTAAAAATGGCCATTATAGCCTATGGATGCGCATACGTGCGCACTGGCATGCGCAGGTATGCGTTTTTTTAGCGCTGCTTTTTTTGGTGGTGTCCACTTGTTGTCCTAGTTATAATCTTCTAAAGTAAAAAAAAAAAAGTCTATATAAAGGAGGTGCCTGCCAAAACTCTGCCACTACTACACTGACAGATTGAAGAGCAGACAGTCAACCAAGAACCCATTATATCAGCGAAGAATGTGAGTATATTACATTATATGCCTGTCCTTTTAAATTATGTATGTACTAATGATTTTTATTATTTTTACATGCAGTATGTCTTCAGAATCAGAGTATTCCCCATCGCGGCAGGAATTGGCGCAAGCAGACCGTGAGGTGATTATTTTTGTGCATCTGGTAAGTATATCTGCTGCTTCTCCAAATCTCTTACGTTTTTTTCAACTTTTTTAAGACATCGTCATCATCCTCTTCTGTGGACGGGACTAGTGAGGGCGAAGAGCAGGAGCAGCGAAGCCAAGTCCCGGTGGTGATACGGAATGTAAGTATCAAATGATTTGTAATGTTCTTTATTTTTTATCTTCTATTTTTACTCTTTTTTATGTTTCTTTTTTTGTAACTTTTTATTCAATTTAAATTGGATTATTCTAATGAATGTGTTTTGTGCCGCAGTGACTGTTGTCCTTGACGGCACTGTTTTTTTTTTATCAACAGTGGACAAAGTCCGAACACGTTGGCGTTCGATCAAGGACCGCTTCAACAGTGATGTTCGTGCTGAGGGCCAGGTTCGCAGTGGATCTGCGTCAAGGACCAGAACTAGATACCGTCACTATAACGCGTTGCAGTTCCTAAGACCGGTCCTTGCCACGAGATTGTAAGTATTATAAATTTTGGGTTTTTATTTTTATTAATCTGTGTTTTTCTAATCCACAGCTGATGCTTCTTGTAAAGGCATGGTAGTAATGATTTTCCTTTCTTCAACAGCACCTGGAGCAGCACCCTGCAACCTGGCCCTGGAGCGGTCCTTCCTCGGACGTCCTCTGACCCGTCCCAGCCATCCGACAGCCAGGAAGCACCTTGCAGGTCAACCACACACACAGCTGGTGACCAGGAAGCTGGGCCATCAGGTGTTCCCCTGTCCCAGGTCTCTGCCACTGGTTATGCGTGCACTACCCGCCAGCGGCAGAGGGCCTTGGACAGGAATGTCTTGCCCGAGTTTATGCATTTGAGCGAGACATTTAATTCCAGCCTCAAGTCACTGTCCGACAGAGTTGAAAGCGGTTTTGCACTCATGGAACGTGGTTTTAACCACTTTGAACACCGCTTCAATTCTGTAGAACAGCGCCTTGACCGTCTGGAGGCCGACCTCAACAGACCAGCACACCATTTTTTTAGTAAGATTGAAAAGGGCATGGCGGAACACCTTAGTCCTGATCAACAGCTGAATGTGCTGCAGGCCTGCAACAATGCTTTCTTGCAGGCTATGCAGCATAATCGGTACGGTCAGCAGTCAGTGGTGTCCTTTCCACCTGTGCCACCATTGACTCGCTTCACCTCACTACCGACTTGTGCTGCATACCACTGCACGGACACCTCTATTCAAAGCCAGGACACCCACCGTTACACCACCACAAGTCTGAGTGCAGCTGGTCACTTCACCGACACCACCATGGCAAGCGCTGCTCCTGTCTGGAGCACCACCGCCACTCCCATGCATGCGTGGAGCTCAGCCACCACTAGGCAAACATGGAACAGCCCTGCCGCTACAACAACGTGTAGTAGCCCTGCCACCACCACTCTGCAAACCTGGACCATCACTGCCGCCACCAGTCCTCCTGCAAGGACGAGCACTGACAACGAAGAGCAGCAGCAGCAGCCACCTCAGCAGCAGCTCCAGCCACCTCATCAGCAGCCACCTCAGCAGCAGCAGCAGCCACCTCAGCAGCAGCAGCCACCTCAGCAGCAGCTGCAACCACCTCAGCAGCAGCTGCAACCACCTCAGCAGCAGCAGCCACCTCAGCAGCAGCCGCCACCTCAGCAGCAGCCGCCACCTCAGCAGCAGCCGCCACCTCAGCAGCAGCAGCCGCCACCTCAGCAGCAGCAGCAGCCACACCTGCAGACGGGGGACCTACACTCAATATTTGCCCCTACTTCAAGGCGAAATCCATCAAGGCGGGCATTGGGCCAAAGTCGGTCCAGGCACACAAGCCTACGGCGACATGCCATTACAACTAATGTACCTGAACAGATTTCCTCTCCTCCAAGTGTTCCTACTTTGATTCCCTTAACTGGACTACCTTCCCCCACAAGTTTTGTTGCCCCTTCCCCTCAAACACCGTCTTCAACAGCAAGTGTTGCATATTCCCTGCACACCCCCAAATTGAAACCATCTGCCCCCAAACGCCGGAAAAAATAATTTTTTGGTTTATTTTTGTGATAAAAAATAAATTTACATTTGTGGTTCACCATTACTAAGTTTCATTAATGTTGTTTGCGCCGCTCACACACACTGATGGGTAAATACATGTTAAAAACCAACCCAAGGCCTAGTATAGTCATATGTGAAATAACACGGACTAGTATAGTCATACCAAGGCCTAGTGTAATAACTCGAGTTTTACCAACTTGGATCTGGTTTCATGAAAAACAAACTGTTGAAACTTGTCTTAAAAATAAGTTTCTTTCTAGTTTCACCAGTTTGTTTTTTGTGAAACAAGATGCTAGTTGTTAAAAATCGAGTTATTACAGTAGGCCTTGGTATGACTATACTAGGCCGTGGTATTTCACATATGACTATACTAGTAGGCCCAAGGCCTACTATACTCATATTTGAAATACCACTGCCTAGTATAGTCATTCCAAGGCCTAGTGTAATAACTCTAGTTTTACCAACTAGAATCTGGTTTCATGAAAAACAAACTGTTGAAACTTATAAGTTTCTTTCTAGTTTCACCAGTTTGTTTTTTGTGAAACAAGATGCTAGTTGTTAAAAATCGAGTTATTACAGTAGGCCTTGGTATGACTATACTAGGCCGTGGTATTTCACATATGACTATACTAGTAGGCCCAAGGCCTACTATACTCATATTTGAAATACCACGGCCTAGTATAGTCATTCCAAGGCCTAGTGTAATAACTCTAGTTTTACCAACTAGAATCTGGTTTCATGAAAAACAAACTGTTGAAACTTATAAGTTTCTTTCTAGTTTCACCAGTTTGTTTTTTGTGAAACAAGATGCTAGTTGTTAAAAATCGAGTTATTACAGTAGGCCTTGGTATGACTATACTAGGCCGTGGTATTTCACATATGACTATACTAGTAGGCCCAAGGCCTACTATACTCATATTTGAAATACCACGGCCTAGTATAGTCATTCCAAGGCCTAGTGTAATAACTCTAGTTTTACCAACTAGAATCTGGTTTCATGAAAAACAAACTGTTGAAACTTATAAGTTTCTTTCTAGTTTCACCAGTTTGTTTTTTGTGAAACAAGATGCTAGTTGTTAAAAATCGAGTTATTACAGTAGGCCTACTATACTCATATTTGAAATACCACGGCCTAGTATAGTCATTCAAAGGCCTAGTGTAATAACTTGTAAGTTGGAATGGAGCAGATTACATTCATCCACTCAATGCTGACTTGTATTCCCCATGGACTTTCATTGGGGTTGGGTTTTGAGGGTTGTGTTTTGAGAAAATCACATACTTTGTTTTCAACTAGTTGCACAATTTTCTCTTGAAAAAAAATGGTTTCCTGATTCATGGCCTGCAGCTTTGCTCGTTCCAATATATTTCACGCAGACTAGCAATGCTGCATTTTAACTCATATGTGTATTTACCTGCCCAGGTGTGTGAACATCAAAAAATTCAGTTATACATGGGAAGTTTTTTATTAAATTGGAGTTTCAAAAATATAGTGCACTCAGTAATGGTATCAAATAAGGTTTTTTATTACCATAAACAAACAAAAACATTACACCATTTCATCTTGCCAGTGCACCCGTCCTACATCAGAAATAAAGTAGGCCGCAAATTGGTCCCTCATTTGGCCAACTTCAACGGATGACCTGAGAGTGTGCTGAGTGAATTCAGGCAATGGGTTAGGAGCATCATCGTCCAGTTCAAAGGTCGGGTGCTCTTTAGCCATCACAAAGTTATGTAGAACCACACAGGCCTTCACCACCTCATCGACTGATTCAAGTTTAAGATTAATGGCCGTGCCCAGAATTCGCCATCTGGAAACAAGAATCCCAAAAGCACACTCGACAGTTCTTCTGGCCCTGGTCAGCCTGTAATTAAATATTTTTTTGGTGTGGTCCAAGTCCCGGCTGGAGTAGGGTTTCAGTAAGTTTCCGCACATTTGAAAAGCCTCATCGCCAACCATTACAAAGGGCAGTGGCGGAGCTTCGGTGTGAGGAAGAGGCCGTGGCATAGGGAAATTAAATTGGTTGCCATACAACCTCCGGCCCATGTCTGAGTTTTTAAAAGCCTGTGAGTCATTACCACGGCCAAATGCTCCAATGTCCACTGCTACAAACATACATCCGGAATCCGCAATCGCAATGAGTACTATTGAAAAGTACTTTTTGTAATTATAGTACTCAGATCCCGTTCTTTGGGGTTTGATGATCCGTATGTGTTTACCATCAACAGCTCCCAAACAGTTGGGAAAATTGCATACTGTCCAGAATTTGTCAGCAATTTCCATCCACTTTTCAGCGGTGGGCAGGGGCATAAATTCTGGGCAAAGAACATTCCAGAGAGCCCGGCAGGTGTCAGCAACAATTCCAGACAAGGTAGAGATTCCAATACGGTACTGGAAGTGTAGTGAAGATAGGGTTTCTCCAGTCGCCAGGAATCTGTGAACAGACAAAGAAGTAAAATTAATATTTATGTATATTATTTTAAAAAACTATAAAATAAAATATTAGTACATTCACGAAAAATAATTACCCACGGTTTTGAATACTAAATTTAAAAAAAACCATCAGACCGCACCCCTTGGTTTTTAAAACATACCGTAATGTCACCAGTAGCCGTTCCTCAGGAGGAATCGCACGACGGAGCTGTGTGTCCTGTCTCCGGATGGATTGTTGGACACGAGCAAGCAAATCCATGAAACTTTCGTGGGACATCCTGATATAATCTGTAAATTTCTCCGGGTTTGCCTGTAGCTCGCTGTAGAGGGTGTGGTATGCCCCACGGCTCTCCCGGAGTTCAACAATCGGATGTATCCACATACGCCGCCGTCTTCGCTGCCTCTCTCTCTTCCTTTGTTCATGGCAAGCAACTGCATACGCCTGAGCCATCGCGATGTCCAAATCCAAGTTGAAGTGAAAACTCTTCCAGCGCAGATCCATGGTCACGAGAAGAATCAAGCAAATGTGAAGAATACTGTAGACAGGGTCTATATATTAACATACCACACCCACAATGAAGTCCCATTGGTCTTGTGTGTTGTTGAATGGTTGTTTTTTCATTTTTGTGGGGTTTTTCCAAAATCTGTAAAAAAACGCAAACGCACAAAAAACGCATACAAACGCGCAAAAACGCTGCGTTTTTTTTCCTGCATGCGCACAAAAATGCTTGAAAAAAACGCAGCGTTTGTATGCATTTGTATGCGTTTTTTTAATGCGTTTTTTTGCGGGAAAAACGCGCTGCAAAAAAAAAGCAAGTGTGAAACTAGCCTAAGATGGTTCATCTTGTACCACTCCATAAGTTACCATCTTCCTCTGAGTTGGTGTCCCTGTTTTTGCAACAGGTGGTTCGCTTACACGGGATTCCTGTGAACATTGTATCTGACAGAGGAGTTCAGTTTGTGTCTAGATTTTGGAGGACTTTCTGTTCCAAGCTGGGAATTCAGTTGTCCTTCTCCTCTGCTTTTCACCCTCAGACCAATGGGCAGACAGAGAGAACAAACCAGACCTTGGAGTCGTATTTGAGATGTTTAATTTCCGCTGATCAGGATGATTGGGTTTCATTTTTGCCCTTGGCCGAATTTGCTTTAAATAATAGAGCTAGTTCTGCCACTTTGATGTCACCTTTTTTTTGTAACTTTGGGTTTCATCCTCGGTTTTCTTCAGGGCAGGTGGAGCCTTCTGCCTGCCCAGGTGTTGACACTGTGGTGGAGAGAATGCACCAGATCTGGGACCAAGTGGTGGATAAGTTATCTCTCTCCCAGGAAAAGGCCCAGCGGTTTTCCAATCGACATAGGACCTTTGGTCCCCAGTTTAAGATTGGTGATATGGTGTGGTTATCATCAAAAAATATTGCTATGAAGGTGGCTTCTCCTAAGTTTAAGCCTAAATTTATTGGACCTTACAAGATTTTGGAGATTATTAATCCGGTCTCTTTCCGTTTGGCTCTTCCTGTCACATTTAAAATCCATAATGTGTTCCATAAGTCCTTGTTGAAGAGGTTTGTTGAACCAGTTGTTCCTGTGGTGGCACCTCCGGACCCTGTATTGGTTGAAGGTAACATGGAATATGAGGTAGAGAAAATACTGGATTCCCGTCTGGCTAGACGGAGACTCCAGTATTTGGTTAAGTGGAAGGGTTATGGTCAGGAGGATAATTCCTGGGTCTCTGCCTCTGATATTCATGCCAAAAGATTGGTGCGTGCCTTTCATCGGGCTCACCCTGATCGCCCTGGTGGCGTGGTTGAGGGTTCGGTGACCCCTCCTCAAGGGGGAGGTACTGTTGTGAGTTCATTTTCCCCTTCGTCACTGAGGTCTGGTGAACTCCCTATTCTGGTGAAGGAAGGTCATGAGCCTGATTATCAGGCACCTGAACCTGATGAGGATGACTGGCTGAGTGGAGTCACGGACTGGATATAAGGCTGCCGACGCCCTTCTGCCCTGCGGGTGATTTCTCTGTGGACTTCTAGGACACCAGTCTGATTCCTGCTCCTCTAAGCTAAGTTCTTCTGCTTTGCCTGTTTGCATTAGTGTTTTGTTTTTGTTTTCCCTGCTTTTCTGGATTCTGCCATTCCCTGCTGGGGTGAGCTGAATCTCCTTTTGCCTGTAGCTCTGTCTTCAGAATATTCCTGAGTACTGACATAGCTTTTTTGAAGCCTAGCGTCTTCAGGGCCTTTTTCACTGTCAGTCTGTTGGCTCTTATTTTCATAGGGTTTTTCACGGATTGCAGACAGCAGCCTTCCTGTCCTTTTCTATCTAGCTAGATTGGGCCCCGTCTTTGCTCAGTCTATCTTTCTGCCTGTGTTAGTGTTTTCATCTTTCTTCACCGTCATAATATGTTGGGGGCTGCCTATTGCTTTGGGGTCTGCTCTGGGGCAGTTTAGTTTTCCCCTTTCTTTCTTTAGGCCTAGCTATTTCTCCGGCTGTGATCGAGGGGTCTAGGGCATCTTAGGAACGCCCCACGGCTACTGCTAGTTGTGTTGATAGGTTCAGGGGTCTGCAATCCGATAGCTGCCAACTTCTCTGGTTTTCTGGACTTAGCTAGCGTTTCTGTTTTTGCCTCCTACGGTAACTCAATCATAACACAATGTGTTACCATCTTCTCAGTTAGCCATTAAAAGGTATCAACCACTAAGGACTCTGAATTCTAAATATTTTTCTATCCATGTACTTCAAGCTTTCCTGCATTTGTGGATTCCAATTTGTAGGCGTCGTGTACAGATTTGCCTCAGTATGGTCGTTTTTCACAGTAAAGAAAGGTCTGTTCTCCTGTGCTGCACACTATTATCTGCTCTAAATAGCATGAGGTGTAGCAATGCTGTCTATTGATTTTTTCCATCAAGAGCAGAATGCTAAAGAGTAGCGTGCCAAGAGGCTGCGTAGGACACAGAGATGAAATGCCATACTTCACATTACCCGCTCCATTCAACCCATTCTCTTGTCTGTTTAGTATCCCCTGACAACTGTGAACTGCTGTTAGTGCAAATGTGGTAGAATTAAGTAGGAGAAGGCGTTCGATAAGTCAACTTCCCATTAACGTACTGGAAGGTTACGGGAAGAAGTGGAAAGTTATGTAATAATCTGACAGTATGTTGTGTTCTAAAAATTGACTATCTAGACAAATGCCACCTCAACCCCAAATTTGTACTTATCTGGTCCCCACTCATCCAGATATCTATCTGTGCATGTAATTACAGATCCCCTGTACAGATTCTCCGAGAGATATGGTAAGTTCTGCCCTGGTCTTGAGTGCAGGAGCCATCCACATAAGAGGTCTATAAGTCAACCACAAGAAATCCCAATCTCCAAGGAGCAAACGAGTATAGCTTATAGGGTGGTGGGGTGCAACTGAGGGAACCTGGACTGTGAAATCATGGTAGAGTACTAAAAGCTTTACAGTAAGACAGAGCTGACAATAAACAAACTTAACAACTCTCTTAAAATATCTAAGAAGCTCCCAGCAAAAGTCGAGGCCTCCTGAACACCCAGAAATAAGGGAAAACTCTTGAACACCTGGAAAAAGGGAAGACCTCCCAGACTCATATATAACAGAGAGGCATTACACACATCTGGAAAGGAGGCGGATTTCCAAACTAGAAAAAGAATGACCGACTGAATACCTGGAGAAAGGATAAGCCTCCTGACCTTCCTGCAAAAGAAAAAGCTACTTGTGCTGAAAGAAAAATGGGGACCTTCGAGACTCTAAAAAAAAATGGGGACCAATCAAGACTCCAGGAAAAAGGGAAAGACTCCAAGACAAACACAAAAAATTAAAAACCTCTTGGACTCCAGAAAAAGGGAAGACATCCCTGGTTCTCAAAGGGGAGGCCTTACAGATTTCTTGAAAGAAGATGGCCTCTCAAACTGTTAGAAAAAGAAGGATCCTGGAAATCCTGGAGAAAGGGAAAGCCTCCTGGACTCGCTGGAAAAGAATAAGTCACTTGTACTAAAAGAAAAAAGGGAGACCTCCTGGACTACCCCAAAAAAGGGGACCTCTCAGACTCTTGGAAAAAAGGGAGGCCTTTTAGACTCTTAGAAAAGGGGAAAACCCCTGGAAAAGAAAATGCCCCCTTGAAAAGGGAAGTCCTCTAAGACTCCTGTAAAAAAGGAAGGACTCTAGGAATCCTAAAAAAAAGGTTAGGCTATGGGAAAGAGACTCCTGAAAAAAGGACGGACATTGTATATTCCTTGAAGAAATGGCAAATCAATAGAGCACTACCAGAACCTCCAAAATCCACCAGAAAGGCTCCTCCTGCATTATTCTTTCATGCTACATCTGATGACCACAGCATCCAAATGCACATTTACAGGTGTAAAAGAGGTGGTGAATGAGACCTTTTCTACAGGTTAAATACACCCTAATGCAGACAGAATATAGGGAATATAGAGCAGACATATGACTATGTATACTGGATAGAAACAAAGCAAGTCATGAGTCCATAAAAGTCCAGAGGAGCAAATAATGCGGTGAAGAAGTAATTTCTGAAGTTTAAAATAATTACGGTAAAGTAACATGGGCGCTACCTATCCAAAAAACTCAGATGCAGCTGGTGAAGAGACAGGACTGTGTCGGCTCCTGTTATAAAGTCTGAGCGAACCGTATATTTGTGTGATTCACCGCGCTATGCTGAGCAGATGTATACAAAAAAAAAAAAGGGGAATAAATACTTAACAGCAGTTATACGTACTTACTTAAAAATGAAGTTGATGTAGAATATTCTGTGTAAGTTGAGATGTCTACGTGGTAAGTAGTTTGCAGGTTATCTGATGGTAGAGATCTCGTTTTTGATAGCTGCTGATGCTATTGGATCAATGATATATTAAGGTACCAATAAAACATACAAAAGGTCACACCACTCCTTGCATGTCCACCATACTCACTGGTTGTATCTTAACGTTTATATTCTCTTCGGGGTGTTCCCTTTATGGTGGATCAATTGATACAATACTAAATATGAAGAGAATTTCAATTACTAACAGTGACCACAACCTTGATATTCAGTCCCAGGTCCTGGGGTACATATGCACTTACTTGTGCTAGATTTGTTATGCTACCCAGGTGTAAATCCTGATAGACTCTCTATAATTGTCTTTGTTGGCTTTATTTAGAGCCACTGCAGGGACGATATCCACTGTTGAAAAAAATGACAAAGTGCTGGGTAAGGAGGGATCCACTAAACCCACAAATAGTGCTAGTGTTCCAGTAGCCAGTTAGTCCTGGTAGGACTTCTATGCACTTACTTCTGGTAATTGCTCTGTCACAGTCTGGCTGAGGCAGCGGCTGCTGATAGAGTGATAAGCGATGCAGTGTAAGGAGGGATCCACTAGATACCCTAATTATGCTAGCGTTCCAATAACCAGTTAGTCCTAATAGTACTTCTATGCACTTACTTCTGGGGATTGCTATGGTGCAATCTGGCTGAGGCAGCGGCTGCTGATAGAGTGATAAGCGATGCAGTGTAAGGAGGGATCCACTAGACACCCTAATTATGCTAGCATTCCAATAATCAGTTAGTCCTAATAGGACTTCTGTGCTGATTAGTGTTGAGCATTCCGATACCGCAAGTATCGGGTATCGGCCGATACTTGCTGTATCGGAATTCCGATACCGACTTCCGATATTTTTTCAATATCGGAAGTCGGCATCGGAATCGGAAGTTCAAAGTTGATTGACAGCCTGACGTCATCATGATGCGCGGTGTGTGCGCATCATGATGCGCCGTCATTTCGGGCCTTCCGGGGGTCTCTGCCGGCCTGCCGGGGGGCTGTGTGGACTGCCCGGGGTCTGTACCGGCCTGCCGGGGGGCTGTGCCGGCCTGCCGGGGGGGCTGTGTGGACTGCCCGGGGTCTGTACCGGCCTGCCGGGGGGCTGTGCCGGCCTGCCGGTGGTCTGTGCACCCTGTGGGGGTCTGTACCGGCCTGCCGGGGGGCTGTGCCGGCCTGCCGGGGGGCTGTGCTGATGTCCGGGGGTCTGTGCAAGCATCGTCCGATGGGACTATAAGTCCCATCTGGCGATGCCTGCTACCATGACAGTGATTGACACATTAGCCAATGATGGGACAGTAGTAGTCCCATCATCCGGCTAATGTGTTAAATGTTAAAAAAAAAAAAAAAAAACTACATACATACTACATACATACTACATGCATGATACATACTACATGCTACATACATACTACATATATACTACATGCATGCTACATACATACTACATGCTACATACATACATATATACTACATACATACTACATGCATGCTACATACAAACTACATACATACTACATACATACTACATGCATGCTACATACATAACACATATATACTACATGCATGCTACATACATACTACATGCTACATACATACTACATATATACTACATGCTACATACATACCACATACATACTACATATATACTACATGCATGCTACATACATACTGCATGCTACATGCATGCTACATACATACTACATGCTACATACATACTACATACAATACATTCATACAATACATACATAGACATACAGTACATATAACATAGAGTAACATACTTACCAATACTTGTCACATTGTTCCCCGAAGCCATTGTCTTTTACGGAATAAATATTAACAGAACAAACCACAAAAATACTCACCCACGATCCGAAGCAGTCCACGAGTGTGTCCCACGACGATCTTGGGTAGAGAACTGCAGCATCAGCTGATGCCGCCGTTCTCTACGGCTGCAGGAATCCAATGACGGAAGGTAGGTATCCTTCCGCACTGTATTCCTCCGCCACTTAAAAAAAAAAAAGTCCCTAGTCTCACTTTATGCCATTGCTGCGTGGGAAATTCCCACACAGCAATGGCATAAAGTGAGACTAGGGACTTTTTTTTTTAAGTGGCGGAGGAATACAGTGCGGAAGGATACCTACCTTCCGTCATTGGATTCCTGCAGCCCGTAGAGAACGGCGGCATCAGCTGATGCTGCAGTTCTCTACCCAAGATCGTCGTGGGACACACTCGTGGACTGCTTCGGATCGTGGGTGAGTATTTTTGTGGTTTGTTATGTTAATATTTATTCCGTAAAAGACAATGGCTTCGGGGAACAATGTGACAAGTATTGGTAAGTATGTTACTCTATGTTATATGTACTGTATGTCTATGTATGTATTGTATGAATGTATTGTATGTAGCATGCATGTAGTATGTATGTAGTATGTATGTAGCATGTAGTATGTATGTAGTATGTATGTAGCATGCATGTAGCATGCAGTATGTATGTAGCATGCATGTAGTATATATGTAGTATGTATGTGGTATGTATGTAGCATGTAGTATGTATGTAGCATGCATGTAGTATATATCTAGTATGTATGTAGCATGTATGTAGTATGTATGTAGTATGTATGTAGTATGTATGTGGTATGTATGTAGCATGTAGTATGTATGTAGTATGTATGTAGTATGTATGTAGCATGCATGTAGTATGTATGTAGTATATATGTGGTATGTATGTAGTATGTATGTAGCATGCAGTATGTATGTAGCATGCAGTATGTATGTAGCATGCATGTAGTATATATGTAGCATATATGTAGTATGTATGTAGCATGTAGTATATATGTAGTATGCATGTTGCATGCATGTAGTATATATGTAGTATGTATGTTGCATGTAGTATATATGTAGTATGTATGTTGCATGTAGTATATATGTAGTATGAATGTAGCATGTATGTAGTATGTAGTATGAATGTAGCATGTATGTAGCATGTAATTTTTTTTTTTTTTTTTTTTTTACATTCAACACATTAGCCGGATGATGGGACTACTACTGTCCCATCATTGGCTAATGTGTCAATCACTGTCATGGTAGCAGGCATCGCCCGATGGGACTTGTAGTCCCATCGGACGATGCCTGCACAGACCCCCGAAGCCTGCACAGCCCCCCGGCAGGCCGGCACAGCCCACCGGAGCCTGCACAGACCACCGGCAGGCCGGCACAGCCCACCGGAGCCTGCACAGCCCCCCGGCAGGCCGGCACAGCCCACCGGAGCCTGCACAGCCCCCCCGGCAGGCCGGCACAGCCCCCCGGCAGGCCGGCACAGACCACCGGAGCCTGCACAGACCCCCTGGCAGGCCGGCACAGCCCCCCGAAAGGCCCGTACAGACCCCAGAGAGGCTGTACAAGGCAAAAACAGGGTTTTTCTTATTCCGATACCGGAAGTCCCATAGACTTGAATGGGACTTCCGGTATCGGAATCGGCGATACCGATACTTTTTTTTAAGATCGGCCGATCCATTCCGATCCGATACTTTGAAGTATCGGACGGTATCGCTCAACTCTAGTGCTGACGCTATTGATCCAATAGCATCAGCAGCTATCAAAAACGAGATCTCTACCATCAGATAACCTGCAAACTACTTACCACGTAGACATCTCAACTTACACAGAATATTCTACATCAACTTCATTTTTAAGTAAGTACGTATAACTGCTGTTAAGTATTTATTCCCCCTTTTTTTTTTTTTTTTTTTTTTTTTATACATCACACAAATTTCTGAAGTTTATTACTAAAAAACCTAAAAGGAAATCTAAAAGAACTTACTCCAAATGATAAGCAATGTAACAATTTGATTTTTTGGTCTAGGTAATTGTTAGTAAAGTTAAGAAATATGGCAAATATGGCAAGTCTGCCAATAGCCAAGAGTCTGCACCATTCATCAGTCTCTGCACAGCAAATAATTAAGAGGCCTTGTAAAACGATGAGTGATTACTACTCCAAACAGACATAAACCGTGTACTGACAATGAACAGGAATCATCCAATTACCATTCTTCTCTAAATGCAGCAAAAAACAAATTCTGCTGAAACTGTATCACTGTTCAAGTAAAAGTCATTAATATTCATAATCAAACCTGTAAATCAGGTTTACGACCGGAAGTTATTAATATAATTACCAGCACGCCTCTCACAGCAGTCCACTTTCATTGCCATCACTCTCTAGTCCCTGTCTCACGCTACACATGAAAGAGTGACATTTACAGGGAGTGGAGATCAACTTCAAAGTAAGAGGAAGGAGTCAAAAAATGTCCTTATTACAGTACAAATATATTAAATATAAAAAAAAAACCATCTTTTGTGAAACTGCATCTTTACAGACGTAAAATAGCAATTTTATACTTGTAAAAAGAAAGCAATATAATAGTTATATTCTTGTACAAAGGAACAATATTACAGTAGTTATATTCTTATAAATAGGGGCAGCATTATAGTAGTTATATTCTTATACATAAAGACAGTATTATAGTAGTTATATTCTTGTATATAGGGGCAGTATTATAGTAGTTATATTCTTGTACATAAAGACAGTATTATAGTAGTTATATTCTTATAAATAGGGGCAGTATTGTAGTAGTTATATTCTTGTACATAGAGGGCAGTATTATAGTAGTTATATTCTTGTACATAGGAGCAGTATTATAGTAGTTATATTCTTGTACATAGGGACAGTATTGTAGTAGTTATATTCTTGTACATAGGGGCAGTATTATAGTGGTTATATTCTTGTACATAGTGATCAGTATTATAGTAGTTATATTCTTGTACATAGGGGCAGTATTATAGTAGTTATATTCTTGTACATAGAGGCAGTATTATAGTAGTTATATTCTTGTACATAGGGGCAGTATTATAGGAGTTATATTCTTGTACATGGGGCAGTATTATAGTAGTTATATTCTTGTACATAGGGGGAAGTATTATAGTAGTTATATTCTTGTACATAGGAGCAGTATTATAGTAGTTATATTCTTGTACATAAGAGCAGTATTATAGCAGATATATTCTTGTACATAGGGAGCAGTATTATAGTAGTTATATTCCTGTACATAGGGAGCATTATTATAGTAGTTATATTCTTCTACATAGGGGCAGTAATATAGTAGTTATATTCTTGTACATGGGAGCAGTAATAATAATATAATAATAATAAATTTTATTTCTATAGCACTGACATATTCCGCAGCACTTTACATTTCAGAGGGGATTTGTACACACAATATACATTACAGCATAACAATAATCACATAGATCATAACAGATGCCAAGAGGAATGAGGGCCCTGCTTGCAAGCTTACAATCTATGAGGAAAAAAGGGGAGACACGAAAGGTGGGTGGTAACAGTTGCCCTGATTGTATGGACCAGCCATAATGTTAAGTGTGTAACAGTACGGATGCAGAGGGCTAATGGATGCATAAAACATGTGGGAACATGATGCGGGGAACCTGGTTATGGTAAAAAACTTTTGGCTGTGCCACACAGGGATAGATTAGGTTAATATGTTGAGGTGATAGGCCAGTCTGAATAAATGCGTTTTCAGGGCACGCTTAAAATTGTGGGGATTGGGGACTAATCGTATTGACCTGGGAAGTGCATTCCAAAGAATTGGTGCAGCACGTGTATAGTCTTGAAGACGGGAGTGGGAGGTTCTGATTATTGAGGATGCTAACCTCAGGTTATCAGCAGAACGGAGGGCGCGGGTAAGATGGTATACTGAAACAAGGGAGGAGATGTAGGGTGGTGCTGAGTCATGGAGGGCTTTGTGGTTGAGGGTAATAAGTTTGTACTGGATTCTGGAGTGGATGGATAGCCAGTGTAATGACTGGCACAAGGTAGAGGCATCGGTGTAACGATTGGCGAGGAATTTGATCCTGGCAGCTGCATTCAAGACAGATTGGAGGGGGGAGAGTTTGGTAAGAGGGAGACCAATTAGAAGGGAGTTACAATAGTCGAGACGAGAATGAATAAGAGAAACATTCAGAGTTTTTGCAGAGTCAAAAGTAAAAAAAAGGTCGAATTCTAGAAATGTGTTTGAGATGCAGATAACAAGAGCGAGCCAGTGATTGGATGTGGGGGGGTGAATGAAAGCTTGGAGTCAAGTATGACCCCAAGCCTGCGGGCATGTTGCTGGGGAGTAATAGTGGAACCACACACAGAAATGGCAATGTCGGGTATAGGTACATTAGTAGCGGGAGGAAACACAAGGAGTTCAGTCTTTGACAGGTTCAGTTTCAGATATAGTGAGGACATGATGTTAGACACAGCGTTTAGACAATTGCCGGTGTTTTCTAGAAAGGCTGACGTGATGTCAGGAGAAGAAGCGTATAATTGGGTGTCGTCAGCATAGAGATGGTACTGGAAACCAAATCTACTGATTGTTTGACCAATAGGGGCAGTGTACAAAGAGAAGAGGGGGCCTACAACTGATCCTTGAGTATTATAGTAGTTATATTCTTATACATAGGGGCAGTATTATAGTAGTTATATTCTTCTACATAATGGCAGTGTTATAGTAGTTATATTCTTGTACATAGGAGCAGTATTATAGTAGTTATATTCTTATACATAGGGGCAGTATTATAGTAGTTATATTCTTGTACATAGGGACAGTATAATAGTAGTTATATTCTTGTACATAGGAGCAGAATTATAGAAGTTTTATTCTTGTACATAAGGGGCAGTATTATAGTAGCTATATTCCTGTACATAGGGGGCAGTATTATAGCAGTTATATTCTTGTACATAGGAGCAGTATTATAGTAGTTGTATTCTTGTACATAGGGGCAGTATTATAGTAGTCATATTCTTGCACATAGAAGCAGTATTATAGTAGTTATATTCTACTACATAGGGAGCAGTATTATCGTAGTTATATTCTTTGTGAGGTAGCGCTGTTATTTAGATAGGGGATCCTCGCTTGGAAGCCCAATAATCACATCTGGCACAGGTTTCCATAAAACCATATCAGTCGCTTTGGTTTATTCATCATCATTAGAGTTGAGCGAAACGGGTCGAAAAATTTCAAAAGTCACCGACTTTTGGCAAAGTCGGGTTTCATGAAACGAAACCCGACCCTAGGATGAGGTCGGCCATGAGGTCGGCGACTTATGCGCCAAAGTCGCGTTTCAAAAGTTTGTTTTGCGCTCTTTTTCAGCCAATCAGGATCCACGGACACTGTGGGCAACGTGATGACATAGGCACGGGTCACCACCATCTTTCAGAAGGGCATGCAAGTGATTGGCTTGCTTTGGTGGGCGTCACAGGGGGTATAAAAGGGCGTGCACGCCGACCGCCATCTTACTTCTGCCGATCTTAGCATAGGGAGAGGTTGCTGCTGATTCTGTAGGGAGAGCGTTAGGCAGGGAAGAAGAAAAAAAAACTGCTTCTGCTGCTAGCGATTTGGCCTGTACAACACACCAGTCACTGTGTGTGCAGTGCAAGGGGATGCTATATTGTGGTGTATCAGTGGTGTTGGTTGTTGAGCTGCCTTCTAAGGCCTCCTGACAGCTGCATTGCTGTTTACCCACTGCTCTGCAAACTGCTTTTTTAAAAGCAATCCCAATTTTTTTTTTTGTCCTGCTGAGGTACTGAGCTGCAAACTGCTTTTTTAAAAGCAATCCCAATTTTTTTTTTTTGTCCTGCTGAGGTACTGAGCGTGCATTTTTTCACACTATACAGCGGTGTACGCTCCTCACACAGTACCGTGTAACGGCTGTTATCACAGCCACAGTGAAGCTATCTGTGTCACTCTGTGAGAATAAGTCGAGGACATGTTCCGTTCTTACAGACCTGCACTCTAGGGAGATTCCTACTCTGCCCAATTCAACATACACCTTGTAGTTTGTGATACACTAGCCAATTTCTGCCTGTGACATAGCGCTGTGATATTCAGTGGGCCTCACACAATCCAAAAGTGTCCAGTGTCCACAAGTGTCTGCAGAAATTCAAAATCTCTCTTATCCTCTAGTCACTTTGGTCACAGCTGTGCCATCGAGCCTGTGACATAGCGCTCAGATATTCAGTGGGCCTCACACAATCCAAAAGTGTCCAGTGTCCACAAGTGTCTGCAGAAATTCAATATCTCCCTTATCCTCTAGTCACTTTGGTCACAGCTGTGCCATCGAGCCTGTGACATAGCGCTCAGATATTCAGTGGGCCTCACACAATCCAAAAGTGTCCAGTGTCCACAAGTGTCTGCAGAAATTCAATATCTCCCTTATCCTCTAGTCACTTTGGTCACAGCTGTGCCATCGAGCCTGTGACATAGCTCTCAGATATTCAGTGGGCCTCACACAATCCAAAAGTGTCCAGTGTCTGCAGAAATTCAAAATCTCACTTATCCTCTAGTCACTTTGGTCACAGCTGTGCCATCGAGCCTGTGACTTAGCGCTCAGATATTCAGTGGGCCTCACACAATCCAAAAGTGTCCAGTGTCTGCAGAAATTCAAAATCTCACTTATCCTCTAGTCACTTTGGTCACAGCTGTGCCATCGAGCCTGTGACATAGCGCTCAGATATTCAGTGGGCCTCACACAATCCAAAAGTGTCCAGTGTCCACAAGTGTCTTCAGAAATTCAAAATCTCCCTTATCCTCTAGTCACTTTGGTCACAGCTGTGCCATCGAGCCTGTGACATAGCGCTCAGATATTCAGTGGGCCTCACACAATCCAAAAGTGTCCAGTGTCTGCAGAAATTCAAAATCCCACTTATCCTCTAGTCACTTTGGTCACAGCTGTGCCATCGAGCCTGTGACATAGCGCTCAGATATTCAGTGGGCCTCACACAATCCAAAAGTGTCCAGTGTCTGCAGAAATTCAAAATCTCCCTTATCCTCTAGTCACTTTGGTCACAGCTGTGCCATCAAGCCTGTGACATAGCGCTCAGATATTCAGTGGGCCTCACACAATCCAAAAGTGTCCAGTGTCCACAAGTGTCTGCAGAAATTCAAAATCTCCCTTATCCTCTAGTCACTTTGGTCACAGCTGTGCCATCGAGCCTGTGACATAGCGCTCATATATTCAGTGGGCCTCACACAATCCAAAAGTGTCCAGTGTCTGCAGAAATTCAAAATCTCACTTATCCTCTAGTCACTTTGGTCACAGCTGTGCCATCGAGCCTGTGACATAGCGCTCATATATTCAGTGGGCCTCACACAATCCAAAAGTGTCCAGTGTCTGCAGAAATTCAAAATCTCACTTATCCTCTAGTCACTTTGGTCACAGCTGTGCCATCGAGCCTGTGACATAGTGCTCAGATATTCAGTGGGCCTCACACAATCCAAAAGTGTCCAGTGTCCACTAGTGTGAGCAGAAATTCAAAATCTCCCCTGTCCTATAGACACCTTGTACCTTGTTTTACATTACTATGTAGTTTGTTGGATTTTGTCTACATTTCTACCAAAAATGAGGAAGGCTGGTGGAAGAGGCCGTGGAATTGGGCGGGGGTTGGCAGCTGGTAATGATGGTGTTGGTGGTCGATCTGATGATAGTGGCAAGAGCAAAATAGGACCGAATGCAGGAGGTGTTGAGCCTGCGTCATCGTCTGGCTCCATAAGGCTTCGAAGGCTTAGTTTTCTAGGAGTTGGCAAACCGCTTTTAAAGCCAGAGCATCAGGAAAAAGTTTTGTCTTACATTGCTGACTCAGCCTCCAGCTCTATCGCCTCCTCTTCTTCAGTTGTAAAAAGTAAAAGCACTGAGTCGTCATTGGAGGCTCATGTTCATGAACCACACCTTTCCTTGTGTCCTTCACCCCAACCAAGATTGAAGGATGACGCAGGCCATACTACTGATTACTCCATGGAGCTGTTTTCACATACCATGCCTGGATTATCAAGTCAAATGGTGAATTACCCAGGCCAAGATAAATCTGACATGGAGTGCACTATTGCACAGCCGCTGATGGATGATTCTACTGGTACATTCACTCAGAGCACTACATTGTCCTCGCAGTGTACAGAGCCAGATTCTGACCCTGATGAGACTCAGGTGCCCCTTCCCGCACACTATACCACCATACACGGTGACACAGAGGAAGGTGCACATGACATTGAAGAGGAGGTGATGGATGACCCAGTTGTTGACCCAGATTGGCATCCATTGGGGGAAGAGGGTGCTGCTTACAATAGCTCAGATGAGGAGCATCCACAGCAGACATCGACATCGCAACAGCTGTTATCTGGCAGGCACGTAGCACTCCAAAGACAGGTTCCAAAAATCAAAAGAGTTGCTGGACAGCTTGTCCAGAGGGTCAAAAGATCACAGCGTGCTAGGCTGCAAAATGTCTGCCAAAGTAGGAAGAGTGCAGTGTGGCACTTTTTTGAACAAAATCCTCATGATCAGGCCAAGGTTATCTGTAAGAAGTGCTCAAAGACCTTTAGCCGAGGGAAAAATCTGAAAAATTTGAATACCAGTTGCATGCTTAGACATTTAAACACCATGCACTTGCAAGCGTGGACACAACACCAAACCTCAAGTGCCACATGTGCAACTGATCACAACAAAGGTAGTCAGCAACGCTATATTGTTTCCCCCACTGTAAGCCCACCGGTTAGCACAGCAGCAAATGTTGAGGTGTCGTTGCAAGGCCACAGCAGTCAGGGAATCCCACTGTTATATCAACGAAAGACTGATTCTAGGCCATCAGAAAGAACACCAACTCCATCACCATCATCAACCCTCTCTCAGTCCGCCCTGTCCACCGATACTTCCACCATATGCAGCTCTCAAGTCCAGCTCACCCTCCCAGACACTATGAGTAGGTCAAGAAAGTACTCAGTCTCTCATCCGCGTACACTGGGTTTGAACGCCCACATTGCCAAACTAATCTCGTTTGAGATGATGCCCTTTCGGTTGGTGGAAAGCGCACCTTTCCGCGAACTCATGGCCTATGCAGTACCACGCTATGACCTACCCAGTCGCCACTTCTTCTCTCGCAAAGCCATCCCAGCCCTCCACCATCATGTGAAAGACCGCATTGTCCATGCACTCAAGCAGTCAGTGAGCGGAAAGGTGCACCTTACAACTGATGCATGGTCCAGTCGGCATGGCCAGGGCCGTTACGTGTCCATGACTGCGCACTGGGTTAATGTGGTGGATGCAGGGTCCACAGGGGACAGCGGTGGTGGGACAGTGCTGCCTAGCCCACGGTATAGGAAACAGTTGGCTGTAGGCGTTCGACCCTCCTCCTCCTCCTCCTCCTCCTCCAGAAGCGAAAGCTCGTCCACAGAGCGCAGTCGTACGAGCACTCCATCTGCAGCTGCCACTGTTGCACACGAGGTGTCCCCCTATCGAGCAGCTAGTGGAAAGCGTCAGCAGGCTGTGTTGCAGATGATGTGTTTGGGCGACAGACACACCGCCGAGGTGCTGGCCGAGTACTTGAAGCGACAAACTGAGTCATGGCTGGGCAGTGTACATCTTGAGGCAGGCAAGGTAGTTAGTGATAACGGACGTAATTTTGTGGCAGCCATAGCCCTTTCAAAACTCAGCCACATACCTTGCTTGGCTCACACCTTGAACCTGGTGGTGCAGTGCTTCCTCAAAAATTATCCGGAGTTAACAGCCCTGCTCCAGAAGGTGCGAAGACTGTGCGCGCACATCCGCCGGTCGCCTGTACACTCCGTTTGTATGCAGAAGCTGCAGCGATTGCTCCACCTTCCCAACCACCGCCTCATTATCGACATTGCAACAAGGTGGAACTCCACCCTGCACATGGTGGAGCGGCTGTGCGAGCAGAGGCAGGCCATAATGCATTTGTGGGAGGATACACGGCCAGGCACTTTGAGAGCAGACATGGAGTTGACAGGTGTGCAGTGGTCGAAGCTGAAAGACCTCTGTAAAGTCCTTCAGTGTTTTGAGGAATGCACACGGCTGGTAAGCGCAGACGACGCCATCCTAAGCATGAGCATCCCACTTATGCGTCTGCTCATGCAAACTTTGACGCACCTTAAGGAGCAGGCTTCTGCAGCCAATGTTGATGAGGAGGAAGAGGTGGAGGGAATCCTTGATGACATTCAGCCATTGTCTGCTCAGGGACCTCTCCTGGACGAGGTGGAGGAAGAAGAGGAGGAGGAGGATGATGGGGATGATTACTTAGGGGAGGAGGATGCATCTCGTGGGGCAAGTGAAAATGTTGGCGTGGCAAGGTCTGGTACAGGGTTTGTGCGTGACTGGAGGGATGTGGATTTGCCAGAAAGTGCTCCTCCAACCAGCACTCGCAGTGCATCATTGACACCGGGAACATTGGCCCACATGTCAGGTTATGCCTTGCTGATCCTAAAAAGGGACCCCCGCATTGCCAAAATGATGAACGATGACGACTACTGGTTGGCCAGCATCCTGGATCCACGCTATAAAGGCAAATTACAAAACATCATGCCACAGGAGAACCTTGACCTAATATTGGCTAATAAACAAGCAACTCTGGTAAATCGGTTGCTTGAGGCATTCCCAGCACACAGCAGCGGTGATGGTTCTCACACGAGCCGTACGGGCCGGGGGCAGCTTGCCAGAGGTGTTCGTGGTGCACACAGCAGAAGTGGCGTTGGAGACAGGGGTTTCATGACAATGTTGTGGACTGATATTTCAAGTAACGCTCACACAACTGGTAATACTGCATCGATGGAAAGTGACAGGAGACAGCAGTTGTCAACTATGGTTACAAACTACTTTTCCTCCCATATCGATGTTCTCCCACACAGGTCATTCCCCTTTGACTATTGGGCCGCTAAACTGGACACCTGGCCTGAATTGGCCCAATATGCCTTACAGGAGCTCGCTTGCCAGCTGCAAGTGTGCTATCGGAAAGAGTCTTCAGTGCAGCTGGATCAATCCTGACAGATAAAAGGACCCGTCTGTCAACCCAAAATGTGGATGATCTAACCTTCATTAAAATGTACCACGCATGGGTTTCCAAGGATTTTGTCCCACCTTCCCCTGATGACACATAGGGTGACAGAAAAATGGCTTGCTTTGGTCCACCTCTTCCTGGGACTTGACCTATTTCACCTTTTGCATCAGCTGAATGTCCAACATCAACATATGCCACTTTCTAAAACTCCCTAACTGTGCTGCTTCCCCCCCCATGGCCGGGGTCACCACCTAGCGCACGACACCGTGCGAGTGCCGTTGCCCTGGACAGGTGGGTAGGCTGACTCTTGGGCGCGGGCACTGGCACAGGGTCCCTCATAGTGCAATCAAGTGTCTCTGACGGTGGTGGTGCACACACGCCGTCAGACACACCGCCGTACTATGAGGGGCCCAGTGCCAGTACTGACGCCCACGAGTGGGCCCCCCTTGCTTGGGCAGGGCCCCAGCATTTGCAATCTTTACCTCTCCCTGCTCCTCCGCTGTGTAGTCTGGGCCGTTAAATCCATACTGTGCCTGACACCGTTTGAGCCTGCCTCCTGATGTATAGACATATATTTTGAATGTGTACGCTATCCATACATGTTATCCGGGGATACGGTACCCTTTCTAACCTTTGTGCAATCACGTGCAATCCATACTGGGCCTAACACCGTCTGAGCCTGCCTCCTGATGTATAGACATATATTTTGAATGTGTACGCTATCCATACATGTTATCCGGGGATACGGTACCCTTTCTAACCTTTGTGCAATCATGTGCAATCCATACTGGGCCTAACACCGTCTGAGCCTGCCTCCTGATGTATAGAAATATATTTTGAATGTGTACGCTATCCATACATGTTATCCGGGGATACGGTACCCTTTCTAACCTTTGTGCAATCACGTGCAATCCATACTGGGCCTAACACCGTCTGAGCCTGCCTCCTGATGTATAGACATATATTTTGAATGTGTACGCTATCCATACATGTTATCCAGGGATACGGTACCCTTTCTAACCTTTGTGCAATCATGTGCAATCCATACTGGGCCTAACACCGTCTGAGCCTGCCTCCTGATGTATAGACATATATTTTGAATGTGTACGCTATCCATACATGTTATCCGGGGATACTGTACCCTTTCTAACCTTTGTGCAATCACGTGCAATCCATACTGGGCCTAACACCGTCTGAGCTTGCCTCCTGATGTATAGACCTATATTTTGAATGTGTTCGCTATCCATGCATGTTATCCGGGGATACGGTACCCTTTCTAACCTTTGTGCAATCACGTGCAATCCATACTGGGCCTGACACCGTTTGAGCCTGCCTCCTGATGTATAGACATATATTTTGAATGTGTACGCTATCCATATATGTTATCTGGGGATACGGTACCCTTTCTCACCTTTGTGCAATCACGTGTAATCCATACTGGGCGTGAGAACGGCTGGCGAGCTGTTAAGCAAGCTACAGCACCTGTGGTTTGCACACGTAAGTTTTTCATTTTTTCAGGAATGACGGTTAGGCCTAATTCCGGAACTGCGGTTGACCTGCACTTACTGGGAAATTATTGTTCGCAGGTAATAATTGTAATCAGTGATCCCCATCACTAACGTTGTTCAGCGGGTTATCTGCACCTGTAAGCGACAAACGCTGGCCTTTTCAGTGTAGCGCACATGCAGCCACGGACATGTAAGGGCATGACACACCAGTTATTGGCCAATCTCATGTGCCAGAGCCTCACGTGTCCCTCTAGTAAGCCAGACTCGGACCGCGGGGCATGACGGAGTCTCATTCGTTAACGGAATTAAGCTTGCAATGTGTGCATCTCTTCTGTAGCTGGCATGTTTGAGGTTTCCCAGGTGGAGTCGAATTTAACCGTAGGCTCCACTCCTGTTGGTGCCCTTCTGGACATTACTTTAAGGTTCAGCTTTGCAACCATACTGCCCACGTAAAACAAACACTTTGCCTTCATGAACGCTGTTTGGAGGGTCATGACTCGTGGGAATAACGCCGCCCAATCAGTTAACCTGCTAGAGAGATCGTTCGTTGCTCCCAAGCATGACATCACACTCCCCAGGAGGAAGGTAATGCCACTGTGGTGACCGTACTCCTGGGGGCGACACAAGTGCACTGATGCCCAGCCACTGCTCGATGAATCTGCTGGTACATTGACCCAGACCACTACATTCCCCTCGCACGCTACACGGCCTGAATCTGACCCTGATGAAACTCAGGTTACCCTTCCCATATACAGTTCCATCTTATATGGTGACAAAGAGGAAGCTGCAGATGAAAGTGCAGGTTCGGCCCACCCGCCATCAGACACACCACCGTACTATCAGGGGCCCTGTGCCAGTGCCGTCGCCAACGAGTGGGCCCCCCCCTGCTTGCTCAGGATCACAGCACTTGCAAAGTTGAAATACTGTGCAGTGAGATGGAAGATGGGGACGACGAGGCGTCCAGACAAGTACAGGGATTCCCTAGCGAGGAGACTTATTTGATTGTTTTCAATGTTGGGACAGCAATTTTTGGGGAGCACTATACTCTGGAGAATGATAGATGGGGCCCATTATACACTGGAACATTCCAAAAGTGGACATCAGACACTGCAGCAGCATTTACAGGGCCCATTATACACTAGAGCATTAGAAATGGGGCCCATTATGTTTGGAGCATTATTTGGGCCCATAAGACAGTGGAGCTTCATCCATGGGGACCAACATATACTGTAGCATTATGTGGAGCTCATCATATACTGTTTCAAACATTATATGGGACCAATGATTCTGTATGGAGAAATAGATGGGCCTCGTCATGAGATGTAAAAAGTGAAGTATTTTTCATTGTACTATACTGCTATTTCTCTGCCGTATCGGAGCATCATGAGATGTGGTATGAGTTAAAGGGGCGCTCTTTCGCCCAGGGCACATGAAAACCTGGAGCCAGCCCTCCCCCCCACAACTGTAGCCAAATAACCCCCATTTTTCAGTGAGTAACTTGTATTATGAAGTTAATTAAGGTTGACAAGCTTAAGTAAGAAGAATTGATGCTTTTGGCATTCAAATGGGCACTGTAGGTGTGTTTCCTGTCCTCCTCTCACTGCTGACTTTTATTCCCCATTGACTTACATTGGGTTTCGTGTTTCGGGACGACCCCGACTTTTCCCTATAATCGGACGATCTTGCTCGACCCGACTTTTGTAAAAGTTGGGTTTCACGAAACGAAACGCGACCCTAAAAAACCAAAAGTCGCTCAACTCTAATCATCATAAACCATCACAGCAACAGAAAGTTCACTTAACAGCATAATCAGCATAGCGTCCATTACAGAGTTTCCCTCTGTTAGCAATGTCCAGCATACACAGGCTCTTCAGCCTCATCATTATCTCACCCATGTCAGGGTTTCCTCATGGCTGTTGCTTCACTCTGCAGACATCCACTCTCTCCTCTGGGACTCTCAGACGCTGGCAGCCATTACACACAGCCACTCCACAGGCTATTAGCCAAGAGACAACTCTCCTCACGGGACCTTCTGCTCTGGCCCAACCAGGTCCCTGCATTCACCCCTTGTGACTCACCCCGGCCACATTATATCGTTCATAGCCATGCCAACTGGGTCACATGACTCTGACCTCATCACTGGTCCTTCAGGCATTTTCACACTCTTTACAACCATGCTTTAAACACACCCCCTGGGTGGGTTTGTAGGCAACCAGGCACCCCCAACTCTCTAGTTACCTGGAGACTTCTCCCTCACATATTAACGCAGAACCTCAGCAATGTCCTTGCTGATCACACATACATAAGTCTCCATCTCAAAGCCACCCACTTTGAGATACATAACGGCCACTCAACACTCTGCCATTCATCCCTTCTCCTGGGACCTCCACACAGCGCCCCCTAGCGGACACAGTGGTTACTACACCACATCTTGTACATGGGGGCAGTATTATAGTAGTTATACTCTTGTACATAGGGGCAGTATTATATTAGTTATATTCTTGTACATATGGGGCAGTATTATAGTAGTTATACTCTTGTACATAGGGACAGTATTATAGTAGTTATACTCTTGTACATAGGAGCAGTATTATAGTAGTTATATTCTTGTACATAGGGGGGCAGTATTATAGTAGTTATATTCTTGTAAATAGGAGCAGTATTATAGAAGTTATATTCTTGTACATAGGTGGCAGTATTATAGTAGTTATATTCTTGTACATAGGAGCAGCATTATAGTAAAAAAGGGAAGAAGCACATAAAGTGCATATGCATATATTGGTTAGCCACACCTTTCTTTCTGTCTTTACTCTGATTGATCTAGGCTGCTGTACACACATACAGCAGCCCTACCCTACCCCATCTATTTGATTATGCACCTGTGTCTGAGCTTGTTTCACCCTTCATCTGTGGTTGCTGGTTTGGCAGTGTTGAGGTCAGATCTAAAATGTCCATGTCCGTACCAGGTCGGCCTTCATCTGCGCTCGCCCTTTCTGGAGCGATGGGAGTGATTCAGAAACACTTCAGGTACATTTTACATTTAATATAGTCTTGCTTTTAGTACATTTAGGAGGCCGTAATGGCACAGCGAATTTAAAAAATGTAGAGTAGGACTGCCCGATATGAGAATTCCGTGACGTGGCGTGGTGGCTCAAAGAATTGATCAATTGTTTGCTAAATGTCTCATTTTAAAGTACAGTTAGAAATCAATATATGCATATGCACTTTATATATTGCATTCTGACCATAAGCAGCGCTGGCTTCTCCCCTTTTTTATTCAGCATTATAGTAGTTACAGTTAGTGTTGAGCGATACCAGCAGATACTGAAAAATATTGTATCGGAATGGATCGGCCGATCTAAAAAAAGTATCGGGTATCGCCGATTCCGATACCGAAAGTCCCATTCAAGTCTATGGGACTTCAGTATCGGAATAAGAAAAACCCTTTTCTGTCCTTGTACAGCCTCTCGGGGGTGTGTATGGACCTTCCAGGGGTCTGTGCCGGCCTGCCGGGGGTCTGTGCCAACTGCCCGGGGGTCTGTGCGGACTGCCAGGGGTCTGTACCGGCCTGCCGGGGGGGTGTGCCGACTGTCCGGGGGTCTGTGCAGGCTACGGGGGTCTGTGCAGGCATTGTCCGATGGGACTACAAGTCCCATCGGGCTATGCCTGCTACCGTGACGGTGATTGACACATTAGCCAATGATTGGACAGTAGTAGCCCCATCATCCGGCTAATGTGTTGAATGTAAAAAAAAAAAAAAAAAACATACTACATACATACTACATACATACTACATATATACATGCTACATACATACTACATACATACTACATATATACATACTACACACATACTACATCCATACTACATACATACTACATATATACATACTACATGCATACTACATATATACATACTACATACATACTACATACATACTACATATATACATACTACATACATACTACATATATACTACATTCATACAACATACATACAACATACATACATAGTACATACATACATACTACATACATGCTACATATATACTACATTCATACAACATACATATATACTGCATACATACAACATGCTATTTTTTTACAGTGGCGGAGGAATACAGTGAGGAAGGATACCTAACTCCCGACACTGGATTCCTTGAGCCCCTAGAGAGCGGTCGCATCAGCTAATGCTGCTGCTCTCCACGGGAGATCGGCGTGGGACACGTGTGGATTTCTACGGATCAGGGAGTATATGGCTTGTTTGTTATTTTCATATTTTTCCTTTGATGAAACTGGCTTCGGGGAACAATGTGACAAGTATTGGTGAGTATATACTCTGTGTTATATGTACTGTATGTCTATGTATGTATTGTATGAATGTATTGTATGTAGTATGTATGTAATGTATGAATGTATGTATGCTGTATGTATGCAGTATGTAGTATGTATGTATGTTGTATGTCTGTAGCATGTTGTATGTATGTAGTATGTATGTAGCATGTATGTAGTATATATGTATGTTGTATGAATGGAGTATATATGTAGCATGTATGTAGTATCTATGTATGTTGCATGAATGTAGTATATATGTAGCATGTATGTAGTATGTATGTATGAATATAGTATATACGTATCATGTATGTAGTATGTATGTATGTTGTATGAATGTAGTATATATGCAGCATGTATGTAGTATGTATGTACTATGTATGTATGTTGTATGCAGTATGTATGTTGTATGAATGTAGTATATATGAAGCATGTATGTAGTATGTATGTATGAATGTAGTATATATGTAGCATGTATGTAGTATGTAGTATATATGTATGTTGTATGAATGTTGTATATATGTAGCATGTATGTATGTATGTTGTATGAATGTTGTATATATGTAGTATGTATGTAGCATGTATGTAGTATGTATGTAGTATGTAGTATATATGTATGTTGTATGAATGTAGTATATATGTAGTATGTATGTAGTATGTATATAGTATGCATGTAGTATGTATATATGTAGCATGTATGTAGTATGTATGTAGTATATATGTATGTTGTATGAATGTAGTATATACGTAACATGTATGTAGTATGTATGTATGTATGTTGTATGAATGTAGTATATATGCAGCATGTATGTAGTATGTTTGTAGTATGTATGTACTATGTATGTATGTTGTATGCAGTATGTATGTTGTATGAATGTAGTATATATGAAGCATGTATGTAGTATGCATGTATGTATGTTGTATGAATGTAGTATATATGAAGCTTGTATGTAGTATGTAGTATATATGTATGTTGTATGAATGTTGTATATATGTAGCATGTATGTATGTATGTTGTATGAATGTTGTATATATGTAGTATGTATGTAGCATGTATGTAGTATGTATGTAGTATGTATGTAGTATATATGTATGTTGCATGAATGTAGTATATATGTAGTATGTATGTAGTATGTATGTAGTATGTATATATGTTGCATGTATGTAGTATATATGTATGTTGTATGAATGTAGTATATATGTAGTATGTATGTAGTATGTATATAGTATGTATGTAGTATGTATATATGTAGCATGTATGTAGCATGTATGTAGTATGTATGTAGTATATATGTATGTTGTATGTATGTAGTATGTATGTAGTATGTATATAGTATGTATATATGTAATATGTATGTAGCATGTATGTAGTATGTATGTATGTTGTATGAATGTAGTATATATGTAGTATGTATGTAGTATGTACGTAGTATGTATGTAGCATGTATGTAGTATGTATGTAGTATATATGTATGTTGTATGAATGTAGTATATATGTAGTATGTACACTGTGTTCCAAATTATTATGCAAATTGGATTTAAGTGTCATAAAGATGTTATTTTTTGTTTTTCAAATAAACTCATAGATGGTATTGTGTATCAGGGCTCTTTGGATCACTGAAATCAATCTCAAATGCCTGTGATAATTAGTTTACCAGGTGAGCTCAATTAAAAGAAAACTACTTAAGAATGATGTTCCACATTATTAAGCAGGGCACAGGTTTCAAGGAATTTAGGAAATAAAAAGGATCTCTCTGCTGCTGAAAAGCATCAAATAGTGCAATGCCTTGATCAAGAGATGAAAACATTCGATATTTCCCAAAAATTTAAACGTGACCATCGTACTGTTAAGAGATTTGTGGTTGATTCTGAGCACAGACATGTTTGTGCTGATAAAGGCAGAATGAGAAAGGTTTCTGCCAGGCAAGTTCATTGGATTAAGAGAGTGGCTGCTAAAAAGCCATTACAAACCAGCAAACAGATATTTAAAGCTGCTGGTGCCTCTGGAGTCCCTCGAACCTCAAGGTGTAGGATCCTTCAAAAGCTTGCTGTGGTGCATAAACCTACTATTCAGCCACCCCTAAAAAGTGTTCACAAGCAGAAATGGTTGCAGTGGGCCCAGACATACATGAAGACTAATTTTCAACAGTCTTGTTTACTGATGAGTGTCGAGCAACCCTGGATGGTCCAGATGGATGGAGTAGTGGATGGTTGGTGGATGGCCACTATGTCCCAACAAGGCTGCGACGTCAGCAAGGAGGTGGAGGAGTCATGTTTTGTGCCGGAATCATGGGGAAACAGCTGGTAGGGCTCTTTAAGGTTCCTGAAGGTGTGAAAATGACCTCTGCAAAGTATATAGAGTTTCTGACTGACAGCTGCCTTCCATGAAAAAAGCAGAAATGTGCCTTCAGGAGCAAAATCCTCTTCATGCATGACACTGCACCATGTCATGCTGCAAAGAATACCTCTGAGTCATTGACTGATATGGGCATAAAAGGAGATAAACATCAAGACAGCAACTCTGGGAGGCTATTCCGACTTCATGCAAAGAAATACAAGCAGAAACTCTCCAAAAAACTCACAATTTCAATGGATGCAAGAATTGTGAAGGTGATATCAAAGAAGGGTTCCTATGTTAACATGTAACTTGGCCTGTTAAGCTATTTAACTCCAAAATATCCTTATTGTTCAGTGAATGTGACCTCCTAATGCTGCAAATTCCACAAATGAGCTTTTTCAGTTCTTTAAAACATATCAAATGTTTAGAAATTCTACTGTGCCTAATAATTTGGAACAGTGCAATTTGAGCTTTTATTCATTTTGGAGATTATACTGTTATTATTGGGAGGTTTCTTCAATAAAATTTGATGTATACTCTAACCCAGGGTTTCCCAACTCCAGTCCTCAAGGCACACCAACAGATCATGTTTTCAGGATTTCCTTAGTATTGCTCAGGTGATAATTGCTTCACCTGTGCAATACAAAGGAAATCCTGAAAACATGATCTGTTGGTGTGCCTTGAGGACTGGAGTTGGGAAACCCTGCTCTAACCGGTGATGACTTTTATTAGACTGACTGTCATTTGTACCGACTATTTAGGAAAATCAGAGAAAAATATCATTTGCATAATAATTTGGAACACAGTGTATGTAGTATGTATGTAGTATGTATGTATATATGTAGCATGTATGTAGTATGTATGTAGTATGTTTTTTTTTTTTACATTCAACACATTAGCCGGATGATGGGACTACTACTGTCCCATCATTGGCTAATGTGTCAATCACTATCAGTGTAGCAGGCATCGCCCGATGGGACTTGTAGTCCCATCGGACGATGCCTGCACACACACTATACCCCCCGGCAGGCCCGCACAGACCACCGGCAGCCGGCACAAGCCCCCTGGCAGGCCCGTACAGACCCCCGGCAGGCCCGCACAGACCACCGGCAGCCGGCACGGGCACCCAGCAGTCGGCACAGACCCCCGAGAGGCCCGCACAGACCACCGGCAGCCAGCACAGGCACCCGGCAGGCCCGTACAGACCCACGACAGTCGGCACAGACCCCCCACAGTCGGCACAGACCGCGCATCATGATGACGTCATTTCAGCAGCCAATCACAGCCATGCCAATAGTTAATATGCCTAACAGGATGTGCCCACACTTCTGAGGATTCCCATTGGCTGAATCAAATTGAGCAGGCTGATAGCTTTATGGGAACATCCGATTCCGGTATCGGATCCGAAAAAAGTATCGGAAGTCAGTATCGGAATTCCGATACAGCTAATATCGGCCAATACCCGATACTTGCGGTATCGGAAAGCTCAACACTAGTTACAGTATATTCCAGTACATAGGGGCAGTATTATAATAGTTATATTCTTTTATACAGGTGCAGTATTATAGTAGTTATAGTCTTGTACATAGATGTATTATTATAATAGTTATAAATTATATTCTTGTGCATACAAGGCCGTATTATAAAATTTATCTTCATGTGTCTTAAAAACAAATTGTGTTGTTATAAGCCTCATGATCAAATAGGGTATTATTATCAGCTATCCCAAGGCTGTGGTAATCTACCATGTTGAACACACAGTATCGTAGCTAGGTGGATTATGCATGATAAGAATCGATGAATTTCCTTTATTGAAGTGTATATCCCTTTCAGTCAGTTTGAAAAATTGTAACCGTTTTCCTCAATCTTGTCCCCATAGCATTGCCTGACATCATGTAACAGATTCTTGTTTTATATTATAAAAGTGATTTATATGACAGTTTGTATTTATCTCGGCTGGCAGACCTAATGTAAGAACAGATTACCCACAAATTGTTCCATCGGGACCCGGCTTAATTCATTTTTGGAATTCCTCTTTGTAGTGTCGAGATATGTTCCAGCATTTTGCATTTATTTCATGTTAATCGCCTTGGTGACCAAACATGAGAATGTCAGGGAAGATTAAAGTGGAAGAGTAATGACATGGATACGTCTCCGGGTAATGTCTGTGTACAGTCTAACCTTTGGGCTCTGCATTCATTTTACTTATAAAGTGCTTGTTAAGTGGCTATTAGAAAATTCCGGGCAGCTTTTTCTCTCCTTTGCAAAATGACAAAGTGGACGCAGGGTTGAAAATTTGTAGCAGCTTCAGCAAAAATATATTAGAAAAGTAATGACAGGAAAAATTTGTAAACATGATTAATATCGAGTAATTGTTTTATTTGCAAGCAAATTAGTAGTGGGTTCAGGTTCTTTCTCAGTAGTGATGAGCGAACATACTCGGTAATGCTTGGTACTCACCCAAGCATTGCGGTACTCAGCAAGTGACCGCGACAAGTGCCGAGCATTTCCGGGTTTGCTCGGCAGGAATTCGGGTCCCTGCCCCTGCAGTGATTGTCTGACATGCACTCTAATGCCGCTGCCATCTTGGTTGTGACATTACAGTGATTGGCGGGCCGCACAGTGTAAGGGAGGGACAGGACTGTAGTCGTGACCTGTATTCCGGTGGCAGCTGTCTCCAGTCCTTGTCCTACATGAAACAATACTATGCTCCTCGGCATACCTGCATCTCCAGATTCATCTTCACCTGTGCAGTTCCTAGGCCATAACTGTCCCTCTTATAGGCGACCTCCATCAATGGAGACACAGTCTGAGACAACTTTAACACTCTCTCTACTTAGGATTTTGCATGTTACATCCACAGTTAGTACATTAAAACATTTGCTTGCTTCGTGATCTTTCCCTTGCTTGTTGTCACTTCTGTACAGTACATGCCCAGACTGGACCATACTAGACTGCTTCTCAGTTCCTTCCAGGCCTGTCCTCACTATAATGACATTTCCTTCAGCCTGTTTCACCCCAGACATGAATTCATCAATTACTACGCTTGGTGACCCCTGGTGAAGCATCCGGCCCGTCTGTACTGATCTCGTCGAAGCTGCAACTCCTTTCATCTCCTTAGTCCAGCCAACTTCTGCCCTAAAAGCATTGGCCCAGGCGGAAAGACGCCACATCTTCCTTTTCCTGTTCTGACACACTGCTAAGACCTGCAGTGGCCCTGGGTAACATGGGCTATAACGACTTAACATTACGTAACTGCCAATCTGTCTGGGCCTATAGCCCATGTGGACACTAGGGCACCCTGGCCCCTTCTGACTAAACCACTTTTCAGCACTAACTTTAACTCTCAGCAGCCCCTTAGTGACGCTACTGTTTTCTCCACCTCTCCCCAGTCGCATGATGTTCCTGACTATTTGGCTGATTTTTATGATGTATTTAGTGAGAATGAGTCTGC